>NC_064885.1:27628874-28844499 GCF_929443795.1 Astur gentilis | reverse complement strand
TTCTGCACATTTAAGCAAAGAATTAACTGATGAACGTGGCTATTAACACTGGAGCTGAAGGCAAGCCCTTCTAGTTACTTCAACCCTACTGTGAAAACAACCAAAGCCTTTTCTATAATACAGTCTGTCCATTGTGCTGCATAGAGAGTATGTGAGCAAATTTAATATGGTTCCCGCGTTTGTCTACAAGATGGGAAGCTAATTCTTATTGCTACATTTATTTGGCTTTTCGTCCTCTGTATTAAGACTTCAGCTATCTAAACAGCGATCGGAAATGCAGAGGGCGTTGAGGTTTCTTGCTCTTAAGCAGAAGTAGCAGCCATTTAGTTAGTGCTTCTCTCCCCCCCAGAGCAGAGACTTGTCTCACTGTGGTGACTTTTTGTGGTGTATAGCCCTGGTAACGGTGCTCCCTCCTGCCCCAACACAGAAGGACAGCGGGCAGCCCTTCGCCACTCGGGATGTGATGTTTTGGAAAGGTCATTCTTGTTCACACTGGGTGGAGAAGGTTCAGCTTTTCTTTGCTGGCAGAGAGAGGATCATGCAGTGTGGGATCTGCCCAAGTCCATGCCTAGCTCGGGGTCCGTTGCTTTCCTTTACTTCCATCACTACAGGGGCATCTAAATTGTGGCTTATGCTGTTCCTGTCATCTAAAACCCCCTGTGGATTACTCACAGACAAAAAATTAGTTCATGGGTGTTTATAATGCTGTATCTCATGCATATTTTGCTCTGAGTGATGTTGGTCACTCATCTGTGGCTCTGTCTGGCTATTGCTAGCTTGAATTTCATTTCGTTGGTGACTCACTCTGGCTGCCTCCTTTACAGAAGGATCACTCAATTAACAGGACCCAAAGTGATCCCTTCTCCCATATGCACTTGTTTCGGGATGCAAAGCAAACAGAAGGCAACTCAGCCAGTTTCTGCTGCCTGGATAAGCAGGGGACAAACTCAGCCAGACTGAAGGCACAAACAGTCTTAAAAGGTTTATGGACAAGGAGGCGGCTTTGCTTATGCTGTACAGTGGTGTGAGCTGTTGCGTTGGTTAGACAGAGGTGGTAATGTCCCCACGATCCAGGACAGTTGTTCATCGTCCATTCAAGCGCGCTGCCGTCAGCAGCGTCTGCCTGAAACGGTGAGTGCGTGTCCACAAACGCCCAGGCATTTAGCTCTGGGGAGTGTGTCTCTCTCCTTACTGTGGCACAGCTTTTAGCTAGCGTTCTTCCTCATGCGTTGCCTCTCACTTTTATTGGTAATTAGTAATTTAATTAAAACTCTTATTTTTGAGTCTCCTGCTGTCAGTGGCCAGACTCATAGCGACATCTCCTGTGATATGAAACTATATGTTAAAGCTTATGTACATAAACTACGTGTTTCAATGCTGTGCCAATACTGTTTTAACAATCAAAAGAACATTGTTATTAAACAGAAACCACTTGAGCTTATCCATTTCTGAAAAATATCTAGTGACGCTCCTAACCCACTTTGCATCATTTTCATTAAGCACTAGAAATTAAAGAACATTTCATTTTCTGTTGTAAAGGGTGATTAGAACTTTTCCTGATTTTGAGAAAAGTAAAGCAGTGCATATGTGAAAATGATTAAAGCAGCAGTGATGTATTTAAAATGTTTTTAAAATCACTGTTGAGGAGAGAAAGAGATAATCTTGTGGTCACTTCTAGGTCTTGAACTTCTGTCCACTGGAGTCAGGAGGAAAGTTTCCACTGATTATAGTAGTGCTACGGTGGGCAAATATATAGTTGCTTATGGAAGAAAATGTGAATTTCTTGCAGGGAAGTTTCAACTGAGAGTGTTTCAGAAATGTCCCTTCTAATCAACACTCTTTTTTCCCAGCTATCTTTTCACAGTTTATGCATGATGCGAAACACTTCTTTAAATGAGATGAGGAAACAGAGCAGGTTTGAATGGGTTCAAGCCTTACATTTGAAAAACAACACCCCTTTACAATAAAGACTATTTTAGGCTTGAAACACTGGTGTGTTGTTTCTACATTTAAGTGTAGGTTATGACACCAGATGTATCTCCCCACTCATATTCAGTTTGTCACACATACAGTGATCCTAAGAGATGCAAAAATCTTTTTGCATGAAGTTCACTGCATGATTGGTGTCTAAAGATTTGAATTTCGTCATCCTTACTGCTATATGCTTCAGAGCAATAAATTGTTCCCTATTCTGTAAAGGACCTAAACACATAAGTATGTACATAATTGAATCAGGTCCACTCAAAAGACCCTTCGCTTTTGAAGTAGTGCCAGTGTTTTCCGTGGGACCGTGTGGAATGCCAGGCGTTATGTGATGTGAACAACACCCTGGGAAATTATTAATGTACTTAAGTGGATCAAATGAGTAAATTCACATTTTCAAATAACCCTGACCATACTTTCTCATTTTATCCAGAAGGTTATTAAAATCATATTTAGCAATTTTGTCTTTAGCTTTTCAAAAATCTGAAATACTTCAGATCAGTGTTTTTTATTGCATCATTACCATGTAGCTCCTGCAATCCCATGTGGTAGATGGGCAGGATTTTCCCTCTGTGCTCTACAGAGTTGCCTGTACTGAACCTGCAAACATTTAGACACTTGCTTTTAATGCAGATCTTTTTTGGAACTGCTCATTCACGTAAAGCATGTGAATAGTGTCAGGGTCTTATCTACAAGCTCAGGGTCTTGTTAGTATTGCTCTATTTAGCAGAGTAACATTATCTTTAAGTATACTTGAGATATAATTTTACCAGAATTTATTGCATTGTTATATTAACTCCTAGGTGAGATTTAGGTTGTGACCTCCCAGCAGGCTTAGGCATGTTACCTGTAATCTTTCACATGCATACAGTTTATCATAGGCAGAACTCCTGCTTTCAGATCAGTCATATTTTAGGACTCACAATTGATATATCAGTCACAGCATAAAATGCTATCATTCCTGTAGACCAACTGTTTACCAGAGTATTACACAAACTCTCCTCCTGTGTCTCATTTCATCACACTGTTCCACATAGTGATGTTTCAATGTGAAATGAAGTTTTTTCATGCTGTGCTTCTGAGTAGAAAAAAGACAGAAGTACATGTATGATAAATGGCAAAGGTTCCAAGAGAAACCTTGCAAAACAATACAATTTGGAAGCATTACATTTGCTTAAATAATTTAGTACGTAAATGGATCTGTTAAAGTTTTATAACCAAATACTGTTTATGTGGCTTTGGGTAGAAAATCAGTTATATTTCCAAGGAATCACTTAATCTTGTATTTTATTTAGAAATTAGGAAATATAACTAACTTGAGGGTTGTCATTGTAAAGTACTTTTGGAATCAGTAGCATTAGAAGAGTATACTTTTCCTTTAAATAGCTTCACACATTTAAATTTCACATTAAAAAAATAAGTATTTTAAATTTCTCTGAGATTGAGTTAATTTTCTGCTGGTTTTATGGCAGATTATTGCACAGTTTAAGCTGATAAGCTATTTGATGTCTCACACTAATAGTGATATTTAGATCTGTTCTTCTCTTGAATACTAAAATGTGCACTGAGTTTGGTGGGATATTCTTGTTTGGCCTTTATCATAATGTAGTTTTTAAAACTATCAACAACATTATTATTGCTGTCGTTAGGACTGATGCATTCTGAAAATCAGGACTGACACTACTTGATCTCAGAAGACAGATCATTTGCTGGGATACTCAAAATTAGGCACCATTTGAAAATAATAGGTAGGTATGTCGTTATTTCCACCCGGAATACTGAAATAATGGTTTGCTAAGAAACCAACCAATGCCAAACCTCTGTTAAGACTCTTTAATGAAAAATTATGTGCAGGGACCAAATGAGAGTTGGGAAGCTAACTCCACTTGTGAAGAATGTGTAAGTGCACTTTTTGTCTTCAGAAATGTCCCCATGTCTAGAGTTTATAAGCATTAAGTGCAGGTATATAAATCCTTAAAAACAAGCACATGCCCAAGCATTTTCAAGGTGTAGAACAGTCTGACAGAAAAAACCCCAGTTGATAATGAGTGTCTGCAGGGATTTTTTTTTTAAGGGGGCTTTCTTGTTCTACAAGACATTTCTTAGCCTGTTGAAACATTCGTAATAATAAATGCTGATTGCACTATTCCCATTCAAGTGTGAGAAGTGTGCTGCCCTACCTCCTCTAACAGAACCCTCTTCCTAGAAATGGATCCTGCCCCCCTCCCTGCTCACTCAGAATTTGGGATTTATGAGAACATGTACCTTGTAGGTATTGTCAACAGCTGACCAACAGGCAAAACCATTTTCTTCAGCCGTGTAAGCTCTAGAGCTGTTAGTTCTTGCGTGAGGTGTCTTTTTTTTGTCTCCGAGCTTGCCATTTTATGGTGGGAAATCTTTTGCTAGGAATGTATTTTAATGTTCTCATGTAACAACTGAGGAGTTCTAAATTCTTAACTGGGAATTTTTTATAGCTCTCAATTAAGCTTTTAAAGTAAAAAGTAAAGGATGTTGCACTAAATGCTGGAGGAACTCAATGCTGTCATGAATTTTCTTAATTAAAAATCTTTTAATGTTTTTCTTGTTTTTTTTTAAAGCAGTAATTCATGGTAGCTAAGTAACAGCTGTGAAATACATTCTTCTGGTGACATCAAAGCTGTGAAATAATGTAAAATACAAAAAAAAATCCTTAGTAGATTTTTCTGTTTTTATTGGAGATGGTTTATAGCTCTTCCACTCAAATTGTCAGTTCATGTTAATCTTATGGAAAGATCCAACCAGTATATAACTATTTTCAAAAAGTATTTAACAATGCACACTTATAAAAATAAAAAAACTTACGAGCTGAAATTTCAGTAAGGAAGAGAAAGGTTTTTGACACTGACTACCTTATTTCTTGGATATTTTGGTATAACTGCATGGAAAGAAAACCAGTAGAAATTGCAGAGTTCTGAACTCTGCAAAAGCTGTATGTACAACCCCTCTTTTTTATGAGGTAAAGTCATAGGAAGTTTTCTAATGTCTAATTTCTTGTTATGAGGTGTTTATGCAGAACCGTGAGTACAGACCTAAAAATCACACTGGTTTGGAATGACATTTACCTTTAAATGTTTCTAGTGCAAAGACTGATTTATTAGATGACCATTTTCTCTGACACCAGGTAATATCCACTGATGTCCTAATCATGTAATTTAATATTTATGGTATTTGTTAAAGATAACTATGATTAGAATTGTTGTAGTTTTATTAACTATGTCTTCATAGTAAGTAAATGACTTGTGGACCCCATGTGAGAGCGTTTGATGTAGTGCATGATCTGCCACATATAGAAGATAAAATGAAAATGTTAAGCATGTCTATTTTGCTCACTGGAAAGCCTGAGAAGCATGAATAGCCACTTGTACTCAGAATTCAATATTTCAAAAATTCTTCCTACGTAGGAACAAGACAACCATGCCAAAACAGGAGTGGAACTTAAATGAAATTAAAATATAACATTAATAAACATACTGTTCAGAGTCCAGGCAAGTAATATTAGCTTCTTTAAATGTTAAGTTGATTTTTAAAAACTGTGCATACAACCTGATATAACAGATACACAATCCAATACATATACATTGATTTGCATTCCTTTCTTTTTCTTTTTTTCTTACAGTTTTTACAGAACTATTGGACCCAGGACCCCCACCTCCCCCCCATTAGACTTTTAGATATTGCACTGTTTGCCTGATATTTTTCTAATTCCAGATGTTTTTCCATCTGGATGAGGTCTGAAAACCAAAGATGCACCCACTAGTACATATGTGACTACAAATGAATGATATTTACTTGGCATGCTACTTTTATTTATTCATCACCAGCAACTTCCTACATGCCCTTTATAAAATGAAAATAAGACTGGATTAGCACACAAATCTGTTTTCATTTCTTTCATTCCATCAAAGAAAATCCAGATCTAGGCAGAAAACATACTGTGACAACATCAACTAAAGCTCAAAGATTTTGTTATTTGTATTAGCTAAATGCTTTGAGCCATCAGAAATTTGTGCATGAAAGGTATCAAAAAATTGTCAAGGTACATTGAATGATGCAGAATCTTGTAGCTGAAATACCAGACCACTAATGTTAGTTGGCTCAGATTGGAGCCAAAGATGAAGTAACTGAAAAGCAGAGGAAGCACTGAGTTGAAAGAGCAGAAATTGTATTATTGTCCTCAATTTACTGGAGTGTGCCTTCTGATTGTTAGATTTACAGTCTGGTCGTCTTGGTTTCTCATCTGTTTCTATTTACTCTGATAACAGCAAACCCCAAGAATGCTATATTAATCTGCTCCTGGCAAAAAGTTTCTCTCAACTGCCACTCTTGCCATGTGTATTAGTGATTTTTGTCACCAAGAGTGAAGGTTATTGCGGGCTGTGTGTTTGAAGCTTATGTTTTAAAGACTTCATAGCAAAGTGCAGAATGCACCCATCTGCTGAGGTCGGTCTGTCCTGCAGAGCACGGATTTCGCTGATGCTTTCTGTCCCCCTTCATTCAACTCAGCTTGAATGAGGCTTTCCCTCCTCTCCACTCTCCCTAGATTAAACTGGTTTGGAATTAGACACTCGCATAGATCAGGTCTGGCCTCTTCACATATTAATCAGTTACAACTAGTCATCACGTATAAACAAGTCCCTTTAGTTTTAACAGAGTGGAACTAGACTAGTTGTTTTCAGTGGAGTTTCTTTCCAAGAAACGGCAGTTTCTAAGGAAGTGTAAATCAGTGAGATAATCCCACTGTAAACTTTGGCTAGAATCTGGTGAAAACCACTATTGGCACAAAATATCCATTGGAGCCATTAGCACTCAGTGGAGCTGGCCTGAATTTCTTGTATACTGGTAAGGAGATAAATTGGGGGATTTTTTGCATGGACAGGAAAAGTAGTGTGTCTAAATACCCTACACCAAAGGCTGCTTTGGGCAAGTCCTTCTGGTACCTGAGCACTTCAGGGAAACTTTGGTTCTGTTAAGGTTGATGGGAGCTTGCTATTGCCTTCAGCAGAATCCAGATTTATCCCTAGGCATTAAACACTGCACAGCATTTTAGGCAGTTTAAAAGCAATAGATATATTCTTGTGGTTGAGATATGAAGTAATTTACACTGAATTAAACCACAAACTCAAAATATCCACTGAATATAAGTAGATAAAAAAAGGCTACATATTTCATTGCAAGATTATATGTGTGCAGGAGAAAAATTATAGACCAGACAGAGTAACAGAGGATCACCAAAAAGAAGTTCTTATCAACAAAATAAGGAACATTATAAATTATTCCCTTTAGCTTGAAATTTCACTAGAAATATGTCTCTAGTAACAGCAAAACTATAATACAGAGATTGCAGTCTCTCAACAACTTCATAAAACATCATATTAAATTAGAGAAGAGGACACAATAAAAACATTAAGCAATTAGTTCTAAAATTCTTTAAAGAGTCAACACCAGGCTTAAAATCCCCAGGTCTGTACAAGATCAAAGAAAATGGCAAGGGTCTTACTGAGAGTTGATCTCTTTCTGAGATGGTAGTGGTAGAATGAAACTTTGATGTTTTATATACTTAAAGACATAGATTAAAATATTTTAATGAAGGTAAAAATGAACTCTGAAGTGGCCAGCCTTAATATAAATGATACCGTGTACAGTTCTGTGCTTGACTTGCTTACCAACGTGTGCTTATTTTAAATTGGAACTGTGGTATCCAAAGATCTGACTTGAATGAACACACAATTATGTTCTCTTCTTTTAATTTGGTCTTGTTGATCCTTTAGGCTCTTTTAAAATCACAATGGCATAGATTAAAAAAAAAAAATCTAAGGTCTTGACCTTTTATGGGTCTATGAAATAAATGTAGAGTTCATAGCTGGGAACATGATCGTTTTGGTTGAGGTAAATTGAAGCTGACAAGGGGACAGGCTCTGAGGGAGCAAACCCACTCTTCTGTGAAAACCAAGACCAATAAAAATGTTTCTGTATTAAAAATTACATATTTTAATAAATATCAATACCCATTGACTGTGGCCCTCAAACAATGCAAGATTCAGCAAACCTGAGTAAATGGTCTAAAAATTGTAACGCTAGATAGTTCATTATCTTTGCGAATTAGTGAAAGTATAAGAATTCTTATGTGTAAAGTTCAGTGCTTCTTTTTTAGAACCCTAGAACAGATGTACTGACATGTTGACCAGTAACGCTAGTTGTTCGCATTGTGTAGTACATGGTCATCAAAAGCCACAGCTTGAATTTTCAAAAAAGAAAAACATTAAAAATGACCAAAAGGCAACTGGAACCACTAAAGCAATACACAATATAAGAATAAAGAGCCGCTTTTGCTTTTCAAATAATCAAACTTCTCTTAAAGTCTTCCCTCCAACGAATTGAACAGACCTACTAACTGCTAGTCAGGAGAGGCGATCTGATGCAGCATTACCAGTGTAGCGTGCGAGACTTGTGCTTGCAGCTCATTCAGAGTGTTCCTTTTCCCTCAGAGGCTGAGGTCAAATTCATTGAATACGGGGCTCGCCTTGCTCCAGGCCTGCAAGGTACTCCATTCTGGGTCCTCTTGGCCAGCCCTGCGTGGAGCCGGGCACGGTCCCCAAGGGTGCCCTCTCCGAGGAACGAACGCATGAATCTGTAAACTCTTTGGGGCAGGAACTCAAGGAGGTTTTACTTGTATAGTGGTTTCCATACCCAGCAGTAACAGCTACATCCTCATCAAATGCAGCACTTAAGATGGTCAAGGAAATAGTCGCAGCATGACAGAGAGAGATTACAACTTCATTTCGGTCCCATCCAAAATTAACATGAAATGATATTGCCAAGCAAAACAGCCTCAGCACTTAATTTGGGGCATTAGTGATGCCATTATGAAATATGAGCTGCTGTTTCTCATCCTGCCTCAGAAGCTTTTTATGCTTCCCAGATCAGCTTGCTTGGTGAATTAATCAGATGAAAAAGGCTCAGTTCGCCTGCACAAGAAACTGAAAGGATTGTCTGATGGCTTATGAAGCTATGTGATTTGTTTCATGGTGTGGAGACACTGAAAGAGAATTTTTATTAAAAAAAGAGGTCTTGGAACACAGTCCTGCATGTGGTCAGCTCAGTGGGGTATCATTTGAAGCAGAATGTGAACAAGTAGAATTGAAATGGAGGGATCTTTGAAGAGTAATGAAAAAGGGGCTTTGGTTGCCAATAAAACAACTGTTTGGGATACTGAAGGGAGATTCCTCAAGCATTTAGAATCATTCTGCTCAAGAAATTTATTGTATTTTTTTCTTAGGGAACAGGAGGAATAAAAGGTAGATGAACTCTTCAACAACCTGAAGCACATTGCAAAACTTCCTGGAGAATTTGCATGTGGTCATAATTTTCTGATAGCAACTGCTCTTCAGGAGCAATTTCTTCCTTCTTCTTTGCCGGTTTATGCTTTAGCAACCCTGGTTTCAACTCTGCTGCAGGCATTTGCTGTCTCCTCTGGTTTCCAGAGAAGAGATAGGGGTGTCATGGCACAATGCCTAAAGTACTGAATGCTGCTCAAAGAATATGCCTTAAACCATGCAAACTACAAAAGGTAAACCTTCCCCACCCCCCCCCACCCCCCACCCCCCCCCCCTGCCGACTGGTCAGGACTTGGAATTTCAGTCTTAGTTTACTGTGTCCTCTTTAGCATAAACCCAACCTCAGAGCTCTAGAGTACGAGAGAAGGCCCTGTAAAGTATTAAAACTAGAGGATATACAACTTTTTCATTCAAAATCTGTGTAGTTTTAAGATTAAGGATCTCAGCAGCTTGAGGGACCTCCTATTCCCTCACATGGGGACTGCCTGCTTCTTGTTATTCCCTCTTCATATGTCTTTTGGAAGGTGGACTTGAACTCCCTCACATGATAATTTATCCAGGTTGGGTATTCAAACTAAACTGTCACACTGGTTAACAGCAATATTTACTGCACAGAAAAATTGTTTTGTTACTTGTACAAATATACATAGAAAATATTTATATTTCTACACAAGTGTTTTCTGCATACACATTAATTATATGTGCATGTATAGATTTATAGATAAGTGATATCACTTAGCTTAAACTCTGGACATTGGGTTGAAATAAATATGGTTGTATAAAAATAAAATTATGTTATTTTTGTATGTAGGAGAGATGTAGCTTTCCTGATTTCTCAGAATTTTTCATATTTGTGATCATTTTCCCATATATTGGGTTGGTAAAAAAGCTGAAATTACAGTCTTCTGTGTTGAGTAATCAAGCAAAAAAAAATTGCTTAGATTACACAAGTTCCTGTAGATGTTTTGGAAATGCTTTATTTTTATTTCTGCTTTTCCCAGTCTATTTGTTTTCTAAAATTTTAAAATACAAAATTGCTTGGACTTTGTTTCTTTTCTCCTCCTCTTTGCCTAATTTTCTATTGTAAAATATTGAAAAAAGAACATTTTTGGCGTCTATTCTAAAACGGTTTGGGACAAAAGATTTACACTTCCGTTTCACAAACAGTTTTGGTTAGAACAAACTAACATTTACTCTGGAAAACAAAACCAGACAGATCCCCCTCCAATCCCAGCAAGAGTATTCTGAGACGTCTCCAATTAGCCCGTTGGAGATCTTCACAGAAATGCCTCCAAATCACCACAACATCAACAGACCACGGAGAAGCTGGGGAATTGTAGCCTACTCTGTTCTTTCTCCACTTAGAACATACACAAAAAAATATGGAAGGGCTCTGTTGTCAGTCTACATTGATAATTATTTTAAATGCATGAAGAAAGGGGAGAAGTGAAGCTTGGATGACAGGGTACTACATCAGTCCTGCCCTGCCAACATCTTTCTTCTAGACATATTTGAGGGCTTTAGCTTTAGTTCTTTTCTGGATTACACTATGGCAATATGGTACCTCTGCAAGTTGGCCTCCTCTGGAGATGTGTGGTCAGTAATTAACAATGCACAACAATGCACAGTAATTTAGGAGACAAAGTTAGGAAGAACACCTCATTCAATTAAAACTTGGCAAGGCAATGCAATTATCCATCCTGGAATTTTGCCAGGATGCAGGAGCCTGTACCTTATCACCTGAAAAAAACAACGATGTGTGATGTATAATCAGTATAAACCTCTATAAACTGTTGGGTTTTAATTAATTTTTTTTAAAGCAGTATTTGGAAAGTAGAGAAGCAACACAGCTCACAAGGATCTAAGGAAAACCTACCCATTTTTTTTTCCTAACCTCACCAATAATTTCAGAGAATGTTGTGCTTAGATAAAATTAATTCAAGACCACTGTCCAAAAGTTAATCCAAACTTGCTGCCCACTTGTCTAATTGTACACGTATTGATTTAGGTGTAACACTTAAATGTGCCTTGATATAAGGCTATTTCCTTAGAGAGAGCAGTACAGGGTTTGTCAGGGCATCATATTGCTCCATTTTATACTCACGCTAGCTTAGACCAGCTGAAAAAAAATGGAACAAACACGTCCCCTTTACTTTGCCCTCACAGTCTTTACTCTAGCCCAGAACATGGCAAAGATGGAGTAGCAAAGAATGATATTCCTAGCTCATTGCCATGGTGTCGTGGTTTAACCCCAGCCAGCAACTAAGCACCACGCAGCCACTCACTCACTCTCCCCCCCACCCAGTGGGAGGGGGGAGAAAATCGGGAAAAGAAGTAAAACTCATGGGTTGATATAAGAATGGTTTAATAGAACAGAAAAGAAGAACCTAATAATGACAACACTAATAAAATGACAACAGCAATAATGAAAGGATTGGAATGTACAAATGATGCGCAGGGCAATTGCTCACCACCCGCCGACTGACACCCCGCCAGTCCCCAAGCGGCAATTCCCTGCCCCCACTTCCCAGTTCCTAAAACTAGATGGGACGTCCCATGGTATGGAATACACCGTTGGCCAGTTTGGGTCAGGTGCCCTGGTTGTGTCCTGTGCCAACTTTTTGTGCCCTGGCTGGGCATGAGAAGCTGGAAAATCCTTGACTATAGTCTAAACACTACTGAGCAACAACTGTTGTTGTGTTATCAACATTCTTCGCATACTGAACTCAAAACATAGCACTGTACCAGCTACTAGGAAGACAATTAACTGTATCCCAGCTGAAACCAGGACACGTGGGAAGTACTTTTCCACTGAGAAGGCCTTTCTTTACTGATTCAGTCTGTTTCAGGATTGACACCATACATAGGTGTATGCTCCATCTCTCCTACCTCCCTGCTCATCTGTGCAAGTGAGTATGGTACTGACAGAGCTGCACGTGTGCTGCTCTGTCTGATCAGGCAAAATCCCATTGCAATGAGCAGGAATTCACCTGAGTAAAGACTCTAGTCTTTCTGGGATCCCTGATAAAAACTGATCACACAAATCATACCCTGAGGACATATTTACAAATGATTTCTGTCTTTCCCCTCCCTTTTCATTGCCAAGTAGAATTTTAAGTTTTCTACGTGCTGCTGTTGCTTGTGAATTACCCTTGAACTTTGTTTAGTGTTGAGGGAGTAACTACTTTATCTTTCCTACATGCAGCTTCCCTAGGGATTGAAGTCCACTTGTATACTACCTGAAGCAACAGTTGTGTTTCACATATCTACTTTTTCCTTTCCAATGACTTTTGGGCACTCAAGGGTAAAATTTCAAAGCAGAGATCAGTCTGTGCATAACTCTTATGATTTCCTGATGAAATGTATGTTCTGCTCTCTGGCTCACTAGTTTGAAACACATGATCACAAAATCCAGAAAACCTTATATTAAATAAGCATTTACTAGCATGAAGGCAGCCTGGTGAAACACAAATTTGCACAGGGAAGTGAATGATGCATCTAATTCTTGTGACTGGTTTCTGCAGCTTGAAAGCTAGAATTCATGGTATCTAGCTGTCGTCCAGACGAAAAACTCTTTGGCAAAAGAGTGCAAAACTAATCAGCTATGAAATTGTATTGGGTTTGCATGGGAAGGTTTGGTAGCGGGGGAGCTACAGGGCTGCTGGAAGCTTCCCCCATGTCCAACAGAGCCAATGCCAGTTGGCTCCAAGATGGACCTGCCACTGACCAAGGCCGAGCCCATCAGCGATGGTGGTAGTGCCTCTGGGATAACAGATTTAAGAAGGGTTAAAAAAGTTTCTGCAGCACAGAAACTGCAGCTGGAGAGAGGAGTGAGAACATGTGAGAGAAACAACCCTGTGGACCCCCAGGTTGGTGAAGAAGGAGGGGGAGGAGATGCTCCAGGCGCCGGAGCAGAGATTCCCCTGCAGCCCGTGGTGAAGACCCTGGTGAGGCAGGCTGTCCCCCTGCAGCCCAGGGAGGTCCACGGTGGAGCAGATCTCCACCTGCAGCCCGGGGAGGACCCCACGCCGGAGCAGGTGGGTTCCTGAAGGAGGCTGTGACCCCGTGGGAAGCCTGTGCTGGAGCAGGGTCCTGGCAGGACCTGCGGATCTGTGGAGAGAGAAGCCCACGCTGGAGCAGGTTTGCTGGCAGGACTTGTGACCCTGCGGGGGACCCATGCTGGAGCAGTCTGTGCCTGAAGGACTGCACCCCGTGGAAAGGACCCACGCTGGAGCAGTTCGTGAAGAATTGCAGCCAATGGTAAAGACCCACATTGGAGAAGTTAATGGAGGACTGTCTCCTGTGGGAGGGACCCCACGCGGGAGCAGGGGAAGAGTGTGAGGAGTCCTGCCCCTGAGGAGGAAGGAGCGGCAGAGACAATGTGTGATGAACTGACCCCAACCCCCATTCCCTGTCCCCCTTGTGCTGTTGGGGGTGTAGGCAGAGAATCCAGCAGTGAAGCTGTGCCCAGGAAGAAGGCAGGGGTGGGGGGAAGGTGTTTTAAGACTTGGTTTTATTTCTTATTATCCTGCTCTGATTTGATTGGTAAGAAATGAAAATTTCCCCAAGTTGAGTCTGTTTTTCCTGTGACAGTAATTGGTGAGTAATCTCTCCCTGTCCTTATCTTGACCCACGAGCCTTTTGTTCTATTTTCTCTCCCCTGTCCAGCTAAGGGAGGAGTGATAGAGCGGCTTTGGTGGGCACCTGGCATCCAGCCAGGGTCAACCCACCACAGAAATATAAATTTTAAGATAACAAATGGAAGTTCTAGTATAAGACTAAAAGTGGCTTGCTTAGGTTGGCCTGCCCGATATCTCACAAGAGTATGTGATTGGAGAATGGGGTTAGAGGGAACAGGGGCAGAAGAGGAGACTGAAACATCTTCAAGAGAGTTTTCAGTGTAAGTGCACCCATAAGAAAGCTAAACTCAATAGGACAGTTGGAGAACTGCTGAGTTTACATAAGTCTAACATAAAATTTGCTTTCCTCCATCTGAATGATGGCTTTTAATCCTTCCCTCCGTAGGATCCAGACTGGGTATTGAGCAGATTTTTGAGGCCAGACTGTGATCTCTGATATTTCTTACTGGCAGCAGTGAGGGCCAGAACCTGTGTAGAACATCCTGAAAAAAGTGTTATTTCAAAAGAGACAATGCTATTACAGCCTTTTGCTAGTAGCCAAAAGAAAAAGTGCTCCAGAAGTTATTAAATTCCTTTTGTGTAGGTCTTCCAATGGTCAGTGGATACTCTCAGGGTCTAGAAGGACCAACCATAAGTTGCTCACTTCTCATCTGTAACGGATAAGACCTACAACCACAGTAATTCTACACAGGAGACCTTTATAGCCTTCTCTGTTTCAGTATAGACAGAAAGGAGTATCTAGGTTACAGATGGCAGAATTATGTGGAAATCAGTGGAATTGTACTAGCTATGGCAAACTGTGTACTACAATCTTATACTTCTTACAGAACATATATAGTCAAACTGTATACTACAATCTTATACTTCTTACAGAACATATATTGTCATAAGAGTGGAAATGCCGGGTAGTGATAATGTTCTTAGTATTATGCAAAGGAATTAAAGCCCCAAATTCTCAGAAAGTATAAGTATAGATAGCTATTGGAAGGTAGTTAGATTTATATTGCTCTATACCAGCTAAATACATAGCCCTCTGTATAACAAGTATAGGTGAGGGATCTGCATTTTTTTAACTGACTCAAAACAAAAAAAGATCAGAATTTCCCTCTGAGAAACTACAAAGAAAAAATTATCTATGACCTTCCAGAGGATGTTGGGTAGCTCGATCAATGAGAGAATAAAAAGAAATAGGTTATGACCTCGACAAAGTAAATGAGCCCTGGTGAAAGCTTTCATTAATGCTCCCTAATACTTAGGGAGTACAAAGAAACCTGATGTCAAAACTGATGAAAGTTTTGATGCTATAGAAAGATACAATGAACATTTTATGCCATGGAAGAAGCTGAGAACTGATTTTAGCAGGCAGAGTTGATGATTTCACACAGTTCTACTTTGCATTTATGTTCAGATCTGTCTTTGAGGCAGATCTCAGCTTATCATATCACCCAAAATCCCTAGAACAATGCATCTTATTTATCTCAGTATTTCTTGGACACCTTCCAGTCTGTGAAGATAGTTGTTTATCCTTAGCTAAATAGGGTGCTGGAAAAAATAGGAGAAAAATAATGGAGAATTGTATCAAATAAGCATATTACACAAGTGGTTTCTACCAAAATTTTCTGAAATCTTGAAAAAATCTTGCACATAATTCGTAACAGCTTTGGCTTGTAAACTGGCACTTCCTCTGCAGATGACAGTTGATTTCACTAATCTTGGCAGTATTAAAGTACAATATTTTAAAATAAATTAATGTTCTGGAACACTTTCTTCCATGAGCTCTGCATAAACAGACTTTCTTTCAGTAGGATTCCTCTTTCCACTCTTTAGTTTCAATAAACTATTTTAAAGAAGGGAGAGGGGGAGTAGCCCAACCTTAATTGTGCCATGGCTTCTCAAGGTTAAGAAACACCCCCTTCTTTACTGCCTTTCTTTCAAATGAAGAGATATGAAAGGCAAGTCATTAAAAGCTTGTCCCTTGTTTTACTCTAAACTAAGTAAATTGGGAGCGGATCAGTGAGAAGTTAGAATAATTGTGTTAAAGATTTGAAATGTCACTTGTTTCCTTTCCTGAGAGCTTACACACTTACATTCAAATACAGTGCCCCAGACTGTGCCCCGCTTTACAGTTTGTAATGATGCATAAAAGTATTTGTTTGACATCTTGATCACAAACACTAGCTACCTATGCAGAAGGTAGCAATCAGTTAGCAAACCAGTGACAAAGCAGTGTCATCGCATTTTGTGGTCAGTGGCATTAAAAAGTCAGTGTTTCATTTGTTTTCTTCGTATGCGGCTTTTGTTAGATAAAATTACTGATTCAGCTAGAGCCCATGTAGTTAAGAGCCAAATAATGGAGCTAACTCACAGGTGGTGTAGGTAGTGCTGAGGGTGAATGGACAAATAGGAGGTAACGTGAGTTTTAAGGACAGTAAGTTATTCACTTTTCACACTACCTGTGGAGGCCCAGGACAGGTCTAGCAATAAATGATGTAAGTTTCTTCCAAAAGGAAATTTTTTCCATGCGGCTGGTGAAGTTGAGAGCCCCTGGCCATACTTTAGGCCTGTGAAATAGAATGGAGGGGCTCGTCCATAAAGGGGAGGGGGCTGCACAGATTTTTTTCTCTCACCCTTCACCCAGCTGCAAAGTGGAACCACGTTAGCTCTGCTGTCTGGGCCTTCGACTCCTATAAAGGCTTGTGTGTCAGGATTTGTTGCACAGTGTGAAAACCAACCATTAAACCAGCATACTTGTTTGTCAGTGAGCTGATATTAATTAAACTTGCTCAATTTACAGTAATAAAATAAAATAAATTTTTCCAAGTGTCAGAGCTTTAAACACAGTCTAGCATCTGAAAAACATCTTGTTTGTTTTGGACTCACACATCCCCACCATGGAGCTGGAATTTTGCTAACAGCTCCTGATACGTGAGCCAGAAGGGAGTGAAACTCACTCTGCCCTCACTGCATTGCCTTTTTCTGGTGCTAACAAATGATTAAGGACATAAAGGTACATGTGTCAGTAAGTCAAGCAGACGTTAAACCCTCACCTGGGGCTGATGAACATGAAGATGCCATATTTCATAGTCTTCTTCCTGATCAGAACGATGGTTTCAGGCAAAGTTTGTATTTTATGTAACATTTAATATCTTGGTAGTTGCCAAATGCAACGGGGTGAAACATTGTATACCAACTGTCAGCCTCATGCAAACATTTAAAAAACAGATGCTAAATCTTTGAAGTCATTGTTAAGTTTAATAGCTTCAGAAAATCATTACTCAAATCCATTCCCTAAGGTCTTTTTGTCAAGTTCCAGAGGACCTAAACTTAAAACAAAACAAAACAACCCTCCAAGAATCTATCTGGTAATTAAGAGGATTTTTGCTGAAGTTGTTCTGTGGAATTAGAATCTGGTGATTCCTAGAAGCTGTATAGCTAAACCCTATCAGGGTGTCCTGAATGCTCATCGAATAGTTTCCAAACTGCCTGCCAGTCATACATACCGGACAAAAACGCCAACTGCCATATTCTGCATTTTGTGCACATTCCCTCTAGACATGGTGCAAAAGCACAGTGTGGTAATGTGTAGCTAAAAACTAGGTGGTGGCCTCGGTCTGCTAAAGCCGATGCCAACTGCTGACCTTGCTGAAGCTGCAAACCCAGCAGAAAAAAACCCTGTAGCCTGAAATGATTGATCAGTGGCTCCTAATGGCATTTTTGTCAATATCCAGCTGATTTTCCTGTTGCTCTTTCTTACATATTTATACTATTCACAGTCTGGCAAAAATTTACAAAAAAGTATCCAAGTGATGGTTTCACAGCAGGTGCTGGATCAAACAGGTCTTGTTCTTTGCCCCCTTGGGAGGCCTACATGGATCACAGGAATCCTGATACTGCCCTTCAGATGACCTGTGGTAAAACTGCGGAAGATATGCTCAGTTTCTTCCAATGAATAAACAAAGTGTACATGAAATATTTGTGTAAGTATGAATAGGGGATTTATTTTTCTATATATACTGCTTGCCTATGTAGTTGATTGAAAATGGCATGAAGTAAATCTTGCCTAATAGATACTTATATAAGAATTTTATTTAAATGTCCAGCAGTGTAAATGTCAACATTTGCACTTTGATCATACTATGAATATACTGGTTTCAACTGGATAGGGAGGGAAAAAAATTACAAGAAAATACGTGGGCTTTACAAGGAAAAATATATAGTGGTCTTATAAAATGCAGTTTGAGAAAGTCTTAGTAAGCTTCAAAGACCAAGACCAAAAAGTACTCTGTAGACTTTGGATTTCATCCACTGCTCTTAGCTTCAAGCTGCAAGTTAGAAACTAAGACAGACTTTTCGTAACATATTCATGTCATGTTTAGGCAATGCCAAATTATTTCTCATCAGAGCTGAGATTTATTGCAGCTGGATTATGATCTTTTGAGTGTGCAAACAAGGAGATTGAGGTGGCTGTCCTTTCCAGTGTCGTTAAAGTCTTTGTCATGAATCACAAGAATCAGAAATCTGGAGGTGGACTGAAGAAAAACCCAGATAAATATTCAACATGCAGCAGATTGAAAAGAGCAAACTGGAGCACACTTGTAAAGCTCACGGAAGAGAAGTTAACCGTCTGAGCAGAATGCCTGAGTTTTGCAACAAATAGTGTTGGAAAATCATAAAATGGACCATTAATCCATTTTCATGATAAAAAAAAACTAAAAAAGGATTAGAAATGGTACTGCAGCGAGCCATTATTATTAATATGCTAAGTATTTTGCCATGCACGGACTTTTGCAGTAAGTATTTTTTGTTTGCTCCAAGTCAAAGTGTAGCCATCCCAGTTTCACATTTAAGTGGTGTGAGGTATCGTGTGAAGCCTTGATTTTCCTCCCCCAAAGATGGCACCATTTCTGGCACAGTCTGAGGGACCCACAGGTATTGGAAAACAGTTTCATTGTATTACAAACAGCACAGAATCTTCTTCCCTCAGAAAAAGGACAAAATTAATCAGCCCCCCTTAATTTACCCCAGTTATGCTCAGACGCCTCAGCTAGGTGATTAAATCAGGCTCCTTTCCTCTGCAGTTAGACTTGCCCTTTGGAGCTGTTTATCTCCTTACATCAGCTATGAAGTGGGTAACCGCAGGTGTGCTCCTAACTGAGGTGGGATGAGCCTCAGCCAAGGCCAATGGAAATGTATGGACTGGGCTGATTCACAACTCATAGCAACTGAAGTGTTGCAGGCAAACACAAAAATCGTGGTGCTCTTTCTCCTACCCCAAATCACATTTGCTGTGCAGTATTTCTGTGTTGCCTGGAAAAGGGCAGATAGATGTCTGTTAGGCCCAAATTACCTTTACCTGATGTGAAGGCACTTTTCTATTTGTTTATATTTTTCAAATGATGATTTAAGTAAGCTTTACAAACAACCCTCCAAAAACTTTAGTGTCACCTTTTGCAAACAAAGGCATAGTAAAGCTAACCCTTCAGGCTGACACTGAAGCTAGCCTTGCAATCGCTTGTGTTACATGAGTAGTTCATACACAACAGACGATGCTGATCTGAAATCAGGCTTGGTGTGCTGGCTGTAGCTATATTATTTCCACATGGAAAACTATAATAATTTTTTTCTGTTGTATCCAGCAAGTTTCTCTCTCCTTTGAGGCATAATATATTTTCTTCTCCCCTCCCCTCCCTCCTCAGGTTTTATTTCTCAAGAGTATTTTTAATAAACAGGGGAAATAAGAAGGGAAAACCCAGTCTTTCTCATTGTCCAGTTTTCCATGTGTCTAAAATAGATACATACAGCTAAACCAATCAGAAATAAATAACTAATTTTTATTTAACGAATTACATTTTTTTGCCTGACAGCTGATCGTGATTGTAATCGGCGTATTAATTATTCAGATTTATTAGTTTTACTGAGATTCAGCCCTGAATTTTCTTGGCTGTTTGCCACAGAACACATCTGACTTAATGTCTACATTTGCACTTTGAGAGCTCAGTGTTGCTGTTACAACGTAAATCGAGACCTTTTAAGGACGCTCAAACTTAAATCAACTACTAGTATTAAGCAGAGATTATAAATGTAGCCCAATTGCCCTGATTTTTTTTTTTTTTAATGAAATAAGGGAATTCCCAAGATGAACACCTTCACTCTTTCAAAGTTTTCTCGACAGTAAACAAGAACAACTTAAGAAACTATTCCCCTTCTCGTCACAGAGAAAAATAATATTTCTTTTGAACCTACCATTTTCTGATCATCTTGTCTGTAGAGAATGTCCATATCCACAGTGCTTGTTTTCTAGTATAAGAGCTCTTAAATTAGCTGTTCTTCCCCTGACGATCACTGTTTAAGTGGCGCTGCTCTCCCTGGGCTAGCTGTATTGATGAAGAGCCAGAATTTGTTGGTGATACATACCAGGGCAAAGCATTGTTCTGCAGAATCTGGCTGATAAATCTGGCTGATGCCAAGACTGAAAGTAAATGTAGCAGGATTGGATTTTGTGAAGAGTAATTCTTCTGAAACTCCCCTCTAAATTCTCTGATGCTTTACATATGGAGAAAAGTTAATAAATGGTAATAAAAGAAATGAAATGACTCGCTTTAATTTCCTCACGTAACTGAATAATGTTTCCTTTAGGCAGTAATTATTGCATTGAATTCACGAAGTTATTTTCAGAGCACTGGACACAAATGTCAACAATGAAATAATAAAACTGAACACTGTGAACACCTTGCTAACCATCTGTAAACCAATTTTCAAAGAGAAAATCACATCAGTAGAATATTTGACCCATACAGGATCTTGCAGATGTTTTGCTCTAGCCTTTGGGATCTACCTCATTTCAAGGTCTATATAGTAGAAACAAATTGTGCATTTACACAGTGAAAGTCTAACTGAATTCCCATAAGAATCTTCAAAGGCTTTTATGTTTGACCAGCCGCTGTGTTCTGCTACTTTGGCAAAGAGGTATTAACAACGACTTGTTAATAGTAATGGAGCCATACCTTCTCCATATGGGTTCCAACACTTAGAGCTGTATCATCTGTCTGTATTTAAAAGCTCCACCTTAAAAAGATGATAAATGAGACCAACTTGACCTGGCCTTAGACCAAGTCATGGATTAAACAATTTCTTTCAGCTTGATTGGTGCTTTATTGAGGAAACCTGCTAAGTAAAAGCTATTCAGTCACAGTGCTTAAGTATCAAAAGAGTGCATGGAATTTGAAAAACACTGCCAATGTGCCAGCCAGATCCCGAGTTACCAAGAGGAGAGATTGGCTGCACAGGACTCGGACAACGGTGAACCTTTTCTGGATTCCCCGATTCCCGCAGTATGTGCATCTCTTGACACATGCAACCTCTTAAAACGTTGTATTCTTTTTCTAGAGCAAAAATGTGAGAGTGTTTGTGTGCGTGCGTGCGTGCGTGCGTGCATGTAAATATAAGCAGACAAGGGATTTTGTCATTGATTTGTGTACCTACCATACATTAATGCTAAACATAAGCAGCCTTACGGGAAGAGGAGTAGATAAGTGAAAGACAGCAAATGTAGTTTTTAAGGTGAAAAATCCAACACACAAAGGAAATGAAGTTTCTATGTTTCATTTAGTAATTACTGTTCTGCAATTCTCTTTTAGGATGCTCTGTTAGTTGGGAGGTTTCCATTTTAAGTTTCTGTTAGTGTTCTTTTAGAAGGTTATGTACGACTTCAGTCAGTGCTGCAAATGGTATGTACCTGCTTCTGACAGTAGGTTAAAAGGAAAGTTTAAAAACCCTAAACACCAGTGATGAGTATTAATGTGCTAATGTAACCACAGAAAGGTTTCATTCAGTTTTTGGCTCTTTCTTGACACATGAGAGTTTATCACATGTACAAAATGCCTTTTTCTTTTTAATTGCCGCTAGGTTTTTCCCTTGATGGTAGCTTCTGCTGTCTAATGAGTTTATTCTTTCACACATTATTATTATACATGTTCAGTGCAAACAATCTGTAATGCTATTTTAATAAAAAAAAAAAAAAAACAACAAAAGAAAGAGCAAAGTAGGGACTTGGGGAGCACACAGCATGTCTCTCTTTACAGCTGGTCTAATCTGATGCTCAGTATTGCCATAGCAACAACACCGAAGGAGAGTGGGGGTCGGCTGGAGCCTCCTCCTCCTCCTGTTGATCACAACCAATGGGTTCCTAATGCAGAACCAGCACTTCCAGGATGTGATTTCTATCACTCTCTTAAAAAAAATGAAACCCCAGGCCTCACCCCATTTTAATGTTATGAAGTGCTGTGTGAATGGAGTCAGCACAAAATTGTTCATCAGAACAGAACTTTTTTTAAAAAAAATTTGTTTATTTTTCAGATTTGTACCTTTTAATGATTTATTAGAGAAACTGTAATTTTACTGATTTTTTTAATGAATTCACTAGCAAAAAATCTATTCTGTTAAACTTAAAACCAAACCAAGGCAAAAACCTTTTAGGAAGATTGTGGGAAAGGTTTTGCTGTGAAGAGAGTATGATCATTCTCAATCCTGCAAAATGGAAATTACTTCAACATTTAAAAAATATTTTTCTGATAAGCTGTAATTAGGATCTACGCCTCCTTTTATCATTTCTTTCAGAATTTGCATTTCCATTATAGGTCTGTTATTTAAGAGAATTATAATTTATCCTAGCCTAGACTTCTGGCCTACCTTTGAAGTTCTGAACCAGGAATGTTTCACAACTTGTCCTTACTATTTGTTGTTCTCAGTGATGTACCAGTATTAATATCAGATTTTTTTTAATCCATAAAAAATGTTTAGGTGAATGTGAGATGCTTCATCAATATTACCAAGAAAAAAAAAAGTTGCTGCTGAATGAAAACCATTTCCAAAGATATGAAGGACAAGAAGGTGATTGGGAGTAACTTGCATTGATTTAGAAAGGGGAAATCATGTTTCACCAACGTGACAGCCTTCTACAATGAGATGACTGGTTTGGTGGATGAGGGGAGAACAGTTGATTCTGTTTATATCTTGAATTTAGCAAGGCTTTTGCCACTGCCTCCCACGTCATTCTCACAGACAAACTGATGAAGTATGCACTAGGTGAGTGGACAGTGAGGTGGACTGAAATCTAGCTCAGCTGCAGCACGATGACCAGCTGGAGGCCAGCGGTGTACCCCACTGGTCAATACCGAGGCCGATAATGTTTGACATGAATGATATGGATGATGGGACAGAGTGTACCTTCAGCAAGTTTGCAGATGATACAAAACTTGTTGGCTGTGCTGCTATTCACAAGGGTATCAATAGACTGGAGAAATGGGCTGACAGGAATCTCATGGAGTTCAACAAAGGGAAATGCAAAGTTCTGTTCCTGGCCAGGAATAACTGCAGGCAGTGGCACAGGCTGAAGTCCAACCAGCTGGAAAGCAGCTTTGCAGAGGCCTTAGAGGTCCTGGTGGACATCAGCTTGAACATCAGTCTGCAAGGCATTAGGAAGAGAGTTGCCAGGGGATGGAGGGAGGTGTTTCTTCATCTCTACTTAGTACTGGTGAGGCCACATCTGGGGTGCCATCTCAAGTTGTGGGCTCCCATATTCAGAGGGTAGTATCATAAAGTGAAAAGCTAGTCAATCTTTAAAAAGATGTTATAGGTGTCAAGATGACTTGAATTGTTTAATTTTGGCCAATGCAAATAAGGTTAGTCAAAAAGGAAGGTGGCTAACTGATTCTCATTTGTGCATTGAAAATATGTTCCCACAACAGTTTTCATTCCAAATCCAAAGGTTTAGATGTCCACTTCATACAACTTAGAAGTCATCACTTAAAGTAATCACTGAAAAAATTCCACCAAATGCCCTCAAACTGTGGAGCATCATTTAGCCCTGCTGTGCTATGAATATTACCTGGCAATGAAAAGATACAACTTGCGACCTAAAGATTGACCCATCTGCTATTTATTTAGCCTTGGAAAAAGTAATTCTATATCAGACAAACAAAACAAAGAAAGAAAATAGGAATATAAAACCATAGCACTGATAGGGTGATTTCAAGTTATAAGTATGTTTAGTTTACTTAATGATGAGAGACTTAACTTCATGTTTGTAAACTAACATTGTAGTATAATGGAGGGCATAAGTATATGTAGCTTCTGTACTGTTTAGTGAATCCCATCTGTACCTTCATAAGCTGAAAATGTAAAAGGCTGACCATGAACAACAGAAAAAAAGATCTGTAAGCTATTAAATTTATGGTGATCACCTTCTGTCTGCATAATGGAAATTCTCTGAAGGTGCTTGGCAAGTGAAGGAATTCATAGCTGTTAAATTACGTATGTATCAGCTGCAGTCTATGGTTGACAAGCCATGTTCCAGTCCATAAGTAACAGCGTCCAGAAATATCTCATGCTGATCTGTATTCTGTTAGGGAAGGTCAGTCAAGGCAAAGCCAGTTCCCAGATTCCTGGACAGGAAAAACTGAAGGAAGGTCTCTTTGCCTCTCTGTAACTAAGCCTTCAGAATTTCTTTTGTGTTTGCTGTCCTTGTCCAAATCACTTTTGGTTTAACAAACTTGACCTGCTCCTTCTTTCTATTTTGGAAAACACCTTAGAATCTCTTAAAAAGTGAAGTATAATTTGTAAAATTGTTGGAATGTGTGTGTGTATGAGTAAGGATTTTCAAGGCTTTAATATCTTTCTTCCCTCTCTTGTTAATGGGACTCATACTCCTTGATATGAAGAAATCCCTAGGAAACCTAGCTTTTCATGATGTCTGGCAAACCTCCAAAATATTTCAGCTTCTTTACAACAAGAAATAAGCTTTCTGATGAGACCCATCTTTTTGGATGTAGAAAGGAGTTTCTGTGGCAAAAATCTGCTCTTCCCTCCAAGACAGGAAATACAGGAATATACTGTTCCCTCCAAGATAGATTAGTTCCATAGTTATTACTTCCAGTTTTATTATTAATAAGGCATGATGTTGATCATCTTCTTGTCTCTTATTTAAACAAGATGGTCATACAGTTCTTTCTAGTACAGGGTTGTGCTCTTTTTAGCATGTAGAATCTGCTTCCTGAATTCATCCTGAATTCTTATTTATTTAAATACCCAAGTACTGCACTCGATTTTTAGCTGTCATCTAATACCATTCCTTTGGAGAATTCTTGCAAGAGTTCTATCCCATTCTATCACCTGAAAGAAGTAACAGAAAGAGCAGGACTGAAAAAAACAACCCTCCAAATGACCACGTATCTGGAAACATCTTTAAAAGATGTCTGGAAATAGAATTAGTTCAATTCTTCTCTAGAATTATAAGGGACCCATTTTGCCTGTAAGGCACAACCCAGCGAAACATGAAGTTCAAAATGCAATGCCACAGCAGGAGCAAATGACAGTGCATCTGGATTTGGAGGAGTGCAGATGAAAGCTATCGTTTCTACCATTTGAGCAACGATGTGGGGCCTGTAGAGTTTTGGACTCTAATGATCCAGATGATAGGCTGGATTCTGTTTCAGCACAGTCTGGAGATGCAGAAAAGAGGGTCTCAAACTGCAAATTCCTGGTGTTAGATATTACTGCGGAACTGTTACTTACCTGGATTTGTGAAGTGTGTGAGATGACAGTGAGGAATATAGTAATATTCTTCCTTGTCCTCTATACTGATCTACATTAAATCAACGTCATTGTGCTCTCATTTCATCTCAGTGGTTATAATGTTGTAAGTACTTACAAAGTTTATTAAGCAACTTCAAGTAGTGTAAGGTTTTATATTCCAATTTGATCTGCTAGTACGATTCTAATAATTTCTTTTCCAATGTAATCAGAGTGCTCTTCCTCTCCTAGTAAATTCTGACATGCTACATCTAGCAGTATTCTGAGCCTTAGGTGACATGTATTTGGGTAAACAACGTAGGTTGGTTACTCTTGTACTTGACATGGTGCACAGGGCAATTTTTCAGAGGATTAGAGTCTACTCTTGAGTTGCCACTTACACGGGATTACCATTCAGTTTGGACTCACAGTATCCTAAGCCTCTTTCTGAAGGTCAAATCTTTTTTTTTTTTTTTTTGCGGGGAGGGGGGGGGAATACATCAGGAAGCTTTACTAGCAACTGTATCCAAAGGGGATTTTCTTGCAATAACAGGCCTGAACTTACTTCTAAGTGTTTCTAACTGTCTGAAATTCAGATAATTTCTCAAGTTCTCTTAGGAAGCATACGGTTCCAGTGTGAGGTAATTGTTTTCCATCTGGACACTATCTGGTGGCGGTATTTGCTGTAGTCATAAGTAAATAAATGAAAGAGTCAAATAAATGAACACATCTGTAAATAATTTATTTGCTGATTGATGGGTGGTAAATAAACTCTAGCTTCTTTCTTTGGCTAGATTCACAATCAAAATTGTGGATTGAGATATACACCAGCATGCTAAAAGTCTGAAGTTCAAAGGTAGGATATGAGAAAGCCTCTAGGGATGCCCAGAAACACCAAAGAAGTGGCAGACAAATTCCAGTTAATGCTGCCCCTGACCTCTGCAACCCCCTAGCTGAAACACTTTAAAGCATGCTAAAGCCTTTCTTGAAATCCTGCTCTGGTTGTCTACCTGCCCTCTGTTTTGATCAACTCTCTGTAGCCAGTCTTTCAAGGAGAAGAGTGATATGGAGACCCAGAAGAAGTTCACTTTAAAAACTGATGATTCTGTCAAGGACAAACAGGAGTAAATAAAGCAGAGAAGGAAGAAAGCACAAAAAATGACTGTGGTTCTGGCTCTGTGGAGACTTGCCAGACTCAACTCAGTGTTTTCATTTGTTCAAGGCAATATTTTTCCTTTCCCTTTTTTGTCTGTGAGCTCTCAGTAAGGCAAAAACTGTCACATGAACCTTCTTATTAGTCTTATTAATATGCGCTTTCACACCAAGTTGAATGTTTCTGCCCCTGAATAAGTTCATCTATTTATTGCTAAGGTTCATTAGAAGAAAAGAGGACTATCAGAACTGTGTGAATGGGCAGCCTTGTATCCTCCAAATACTTCAAACCCATCTTTGGAGCACTTGCACTGAAGTAGGGAAAATGCCTGTGAAAAATGACTTTTTAGCTTAAGCATTTGTACACTTACTCAACTGAATTTCAAACAGGACTCATTCAGATGTCAGACTCCTGCAATTAAAAACTGTGCTTGGCTAGCTAGTTAGTTCGTTATTACACACTTTATGGTGTGAGCTGCAAATTAGCTACTCAAAGTCCGCAGTTCAAAGGATTTGCAGGCCTAGAATTATTCACTGAACAAGATTGTGAATAATTTCAAATAATGAATAAATTCAATATACTTTTTGTTCTGTCCGTGCATAGCCTCTGAAAAGGGAGAGAATAAAAAGAGGAAATCAATCAGATAAATTATTCATCGAGAATTATTTGTTCAGCTCTAATGCTTATGTACTTAGACAATATTTTCATTGGAACAGACTCTGAAGAGCTCTTCAGCCTGCATATATCTCAGCCACAATTCATCTGTAAAAGGTTTCGAGGTTCTTGTTAAATGCAGATGCCTAGACCCGGTTGTAGGCAGTAGGATTTATCTGATTTTATCTCCAAGTTCTTGACTAAGTTGAGCTACTCCAAGAATTATTTAACAGGAATTGTTTTGTGGAAGAATCTCTTTGTCCTTGCTGTGTCTGCATTTGGAAATAGTCTTAAGTGATCATCCCAGCTCTGCTTGCTGCTGTTTGTGTCTGACTTGGCTATTTCCAGTCCAGTGTGGCAACCTAGATGTTTCCTTTCAGGAATTAAGACTTTTCATCATGTAGTTAAGGAAGATCATCAGTAAATCTACTCCTATTGCGAAGAGCTACCTTTCTGTATTATTTGTCATTATTTTAAAGGAAACTAAGATCAAGGAATTCAGTGACATGTACTGCTAAGATTAACATACTAAGCACGAAATACAGTTCCCCCTAAAATATGTATTAGTTGTTAAAATAGCTTATCACAACAGTAACAGATTCTACTATTTGTCTGCTACTCAGTCAATGCCGTATCTCTAAAAACAAGAGGCTGAATCTGGAAGGGGATATATTTTTACTGCTTAGGGTAACCACATCTCTTTTAATGTATCTTTGTTGCTACGCTGGGTCAGTGAGGCCAAGGAACCTCTATTCCATCTTGTCTAAAATACAGTGAGAGAATAGAGAAGAAAACAGTGGATCTCAGGCACTGAAAAGGGAAGAACATCAGATACTGTAGAACAGATATTTGGTCTCATAGTAATGACTTTTTAACTAACAAAAAGAAGTTTTGGTTTTCTTCCTCCTGTCAATAAGCATTCTGTTATGTTCTCCTTTATTTCTGCAAGCCAAAGAGATGTCTGTCCAAAGGGACAATTCAGGTAGCTATTAAAAAATAATGAAAAAAGCTGTGAAACTCTTTTCCTTCTTCTTGCAAAAAAGTAGTTCTCTCATACATTTTTACCATCATTCTTGTTACATCCTTGGTGATTGGAAGCAGGGGGCTGGTGCTGGGAAGTTATGCTGGTCTTGGCTCTGCCACTGACTTACCATCGGCCATTGATCAAGTCACTTAAGTTCTTTTTATGCTATCATGAGATGTTATGCTAACATATTTCACTTATGTTGATGTAAGAATTTGGGAGAAGGATTATCTTTTATTTTACAATGTACAGAGTTTAACACAGTAGGGGCATAATCTTGATTAGGGTCTCAATGTGGTACTATAATAGAGTTAATAAATAATACTTGACAGCAGTCTGGAGATGGAGGTATGGAAGGAAATGAGGCATAACTTTTGAATAACCCTTAATTCAAATATCAGACATGCAAAGGAAATCACAAGGTAAAGTCAAACTTTGTTTCACAGGGCAATTCCATAATCTGTGTGACAACAACAAATGCAGTAAAGCATGCCTCTGTGGTTCTGCAGACCAAAATGTCTGATGTAAAGAACTTTTTCCATGAAGTCAATAGTCCAATTTAAGTATAAAGCTCTCTTATTGTCACTATTGAGGGTCCTTTATCTCATGACCGTTTATATTGCTTAGATTACCTTTTGGCTCCTTATGAATCTTCATTTCATGAAAGACATGCTGGCAATCCAGACAGATTGTCTGGATAATATATTATGAACTCAATTCTTCCCTTATTTGCCCAAGAATATTTAGAAAAAAATTATTTTTGAATACTTCCTTTTCCTTTTTTCTTTCCTCCTATTTGTCCAATTCAGTGTATCATGTTGGTTTCTTTTATTCCATTTAAAAATTTTCCTAGATTTGTAAAAGTTAAAATTGAAAAAATAGAGAAAAAAACTTCTTAGTTGTATGATTTACTGAGAACAGGAAAGTAGTTGAGTTTCCTATTAAATATACAGTAAAATATAATTTTTTTTGCATAAAAATGCACACCCTATAGTACTCAGGTCATGCTAATATTAGTGTGAGGTTACTGTGGGAACCTGTTTCTGTTTCAATGCAGTTGGCAAAACTGCAGTCATGTCCATTCAACAAGCACTAGGTCATGTTAATAAGTAATAAACTGCACACCGGTATACAAGGATTTTAAATAAAATCAATCTGAAGTTCTCCAACTGTCCATCAGGCATTTAACAAACGCTTTCTCCTTCCTTGTTCTTGCCAGAATGTTTTCCTCTTTTTGCCTTACTAGCATTTTCCAAATGATGGATCAGAAGTGTAGCCAGCTCCATGTGTAGACTGATACATAGGAATCCTCTGGTTTAGTCTGCACATTGTGCATGACTGTTTTACTGTCTTTGCTTCACTGAGGCAATTTCACAGCATGACATCTAGGAAAAAAAACCCCAAGCAAAAGATAACACAAGATACTTTAAACTAGAACAGGTCAATTAAAAAACTTATTAAGCAGCAGTTAAGGCTCTGTAGTTGCTGCATACAGTATTCCACAGAGAGTTGGTGTGCTGGAACGGGTCTTTCTTCTCTTTCCCTAGGTATCAGTTACTGTAAGTGCCCGAGGAACACCATGAGCAGCAGAGACAGCTTCAAAAATACTTGAACAAATTTGAGTAATTTTACCAAGTGTTGCAAATGCCTGAATTTGCCAATTAGCTCTCTGTAACTGTGTTACCTGTCAGCAGATAGACTGAGTGAGCAGACTGATTTTAGCTTTAGTACTGGTCTGCAGGGTGAGAGAACAGGCCATTTGCAAAGGGACCATGCTGGAAGATCAGGTGAGCTCTGAGCTGGTGGTTGAGTCAGTCCCCAGGCCATGCAGGGCTGCTGGGATACATCCCATGGGACACTGCTCATGGGCAATTTGTATTAAAGTAAACAGACTCTGAGGAACTCAAAACTGGATTGTCCTCCAAAGGCCTTATTCTGGTCCTGCTGAAGTACCTGGGAAACAAGTCACCAACTTCAACAAGAGCAGGATCAAATGCTAAAACCAAAAAGTCTCACGGTGAGGCTTACACCAAGGGCCAACAGCACAACACTTGCACACAGATGGTCACCACCACATTTACATGTGATTCACCTTGGTGAAGCAAGTGCTTGACATTTGCACTATTGCCAACCTTGTAGCTACCCTTGACCTGGCTGTCTTGCCCAATAGACCGTTACTGCTTCTGTTGTCAAGGGGTGTCTGTGGCTGCAGAAGAGATTCCAGGATTTGTCTGTGAGAGAGTGACTGCAAATGACCCAGCTCCACAGCATACGCTTGGCCAGTGTCAAACATGGCTTTTATTGGAACTGGGCTCTCAAATGCAGGTTGTGTCTTGAGTTGTTGTTGTTGTTGCTATCTGGGGTGGAATCAGTTTTGCCTGAACCTGAGACATTGGTTGATGACATAAAATTAAAATCTCTAGGGCCATTTCAATTCTAATCACTCATTCAAAGTATTGTTAAGAAAGTTTATAATACAGGTTACCATTGCTGTACTTAATTCTTTTTTTTTTTTTAAGTTATATTCCAGCTGCTATGATACCACTGAAACTTTGAAAAATCTTCTTTGTGTGTGGCCCTTGTGTATAGGTCTTGCAAGACTGCTTTCATACTAGAATTCAATATTTGCTGTGAAAAGATTATGAAGATGTTTGGGAGGTAAATGAAAAAGAAGGCTATTTATATTTTAATATTTTGGCAGCTTGGTCAGTGTAAGTGAAGCATGGTTTTCACCAACAGAAAGAAAAGATCCAATATTACACAGAGCAAATCATTCAGGAACAAAATTCAAGAAACAAAAACTTCCTTTAAATCAAAATGTAAAAAAGGTCAAAAGTTGTTTGTCAGAGACTCAGGAAAAAGTCAACAAAAATATATTTTTAAATCTATCTTGGGAAATTAATACTGAGGTAATTTTCAGGCTAGGGCTGAAGACGTAGCACTTTGTCATTTTAGAATAAACACCAAAAACAGATGCCACAATTTCATAAAATAAACATGCAGTGAAAGGGTAACACAGACATTAGCAGCAAACTGAGACAGTAGCCAATACAGTATGATGAGAAGGAATACTCAGTATGGTGCGATGTGCAATAGAAGCCATTAGCCATATGGTACAGTGTGAAGAGGGCCTCTGTGAGTAAGTAACAGTTGTATGTTATGTGGTTTATAAAATAATTATGCAATGGCAAGCAACTCTTATAATTATTGGCTGTTTCAAAATATTTCTGCTAATCTGGAGGCATTTACTAAATTGATGGATGCAGGCAGTCTGCTTCCTGTGTCTCCATGTTTGTAGATTGTGCTGTGCATCATCCTACTAAAGGCAGTGACCATTTCAGACGTGGCCACTAGAGACTCTATTTGTTTTTCTTTTTCTGAAAAGCCAGGGAATATGCACATAAATACATCATGACTTGCTTGGACACCTGCCAAGGTAGGACCCAGTCACTACCCTTCTGTTATTCATTGGCACCCAATTGCTACTCTTCCTTTATTCGTTGGCATCTCTAAAAATTGAAAAAGTGTATCACCAGAAAACCCTAGTCCTCTGCCACTGTGGATGGCATGAGCTGATGACGATTTCAGCAGATTCTGAGTTTTTAGGGGTTTTATGCTGTTTCTTTCAGGCTTATATTAGAGTCTACAAAACTATCAGCAACTGAGGAACATCAAACAAATTTCCTTGGTTTAACCAACAAGGAGATGGCACTAATTTCCTTTTCCTTTTCTACTGTTCCTGAAGCAAGCATATGGAAGACAAGTGCCTGTTAGACATTTGTAAAGTGCAGCACTTTTTTTCTTTGAAATGGCAATAAAATAATAAAGAAATAAGGTTTTGGAGAATCTATTCAACCATAAAATCTGCTAGAAAGTAAGAATTGGCATCCAGAGTAGCTACAGGCACCCAGCTCCTGGCTGTCCAGCTTTAACAGGGGAAGGTGAGAGGTTATGTAAATCCTCCATGTCCTGTGACCCTGCAGTACGTGGAGCAGCTGAATGGAGTAAGGTGGGGACGTGGGACTGAACAGCACCAGCTGGGACATCAAATCTAATCCCCAGAAGCCAAGCATAGACGCACAGCTTGGAGAGGTCCACAAAACATCTCTTCCCTTTCTACCCCTTTGACACACTCTGCAGGCCACAAAACACTTCCCAGCTTCCCCCAGTAAACTTTAGATCTACCGTAAAAGACCAAAAGCCCCAATTGTAAAATATGACAGGAAGAGCACAGGAGAGATCAAGGGCATTGCCAGTATAATGGTCTTTGAACATCCTCTGTCTGTCACACCCACATGGGTCAGCTCTAGCTCAGTCCTGGAGACAGTACAGATCAAACGTGATTTTTATTATATGCATCTGGTGTATTGCTGTTAGTGCTCTAGAATAGCACATGTATAATTTCACTGTAGTAGGTAAGTCTGCCATCTAGGTTTTCAGTTTTGGAGTGGTTCCTCAATTGAAGTTTTCATAGTGCAGGTAACTGATATGAGCTATAACTATTGAACTAGCCTTATAATAAGGACACATGCCATTAGAAATCATAAAAACTAAGTCTGCTATCTATGAGGCTTCTGACAAGATTACAGTGCACTAAAATAAACTTCTGGTCTATATGCAAGCAATGTAGGTGTAATGAAATTTTTTGCTGTGACTGAAAACATTTTGCAAGGCTGTACTCCAATGACATGCTTTTTACCACATTTTAAATATTGAAAAGGGATGTGTTGTTAAGTATAACGCAAGGATATACATTAAGAAATTGCAGTACACAGAATAACACACACACACACATACATATATATATATATACACACATACTTTTTCTTACAAGAAAAAAGTGATTGTTCATCGATGAAAGCAGCTGGCATGACTGCTGAACCAGTTATTTTATTTTATTTGGTATTACTGGTGAAGATACCACTTTCATTTTTGCCAGCATTTGTAGTGTAAATGAGGAGCAACCTATCGTAAAATGATGCTACTGAGATCAAAGGAAGCAATCCTTACTATGAAGCTAAAATCATTCTGGGGAAATGTTTTTGATTATGGTTAATGATGTAATCAAGCCAGTAAACTGCCTAGAAGTTGGAGTTGCAGCAGGCGTACAGCCTGCCCATTACCAAGCACCTAATCGACAATAATACAGAGGGAAAAAAAGGTGTGATGTAGCAAACGATGACAGATAAATGTTTACTCTAGTGGCACACAAAACTGGACAGATTTGATTAGAATACTTCCCCTATCTTCTTAAGAGGAGGATACTGAATGGCTGAAGGTTTAGCACAGAAAAAAACCAAAAAGCCAAAGGTGGAGGGGAAAGGACCAAAAAAGGTCATTTTTTAACATCTTTGATTTCATTCTTTAAAGACCAATTACTTTCCTGTCCCCTGTGGGAGAAAAACATTCTTCTTCTTAATAGCAGAATCATTCTAAGACTTCTCTGATTCATTTTATATTTAGCAGATTACAGTTTTGGAGTCATCAGTAGGAGAGAACCCAGCAAACTGACAGACCTGAAATCATGTCCTTTGATTGTAATTGACAGGGAAAGCATTTAAGGTAAAGAAAAAAAAATATTTTATTCATCTTTGATTACACTGTGATGTGATTTGGTGACATAATACAGCTGTGAACTGAGGCAAGAAAGGCAATAATTCCTACTTGAGGCTTTGACATGATGTAGCCCTTTAGTCTTCTTCAAACCAATGCCTCCAGCTACAATAGTCCCCTTGATGGAGTCTAGACAAATAGATATACAGACTGTTACAATTTAAAAGGCAAGCAGCTTTAAAATAACATTTCTCTAGGCCATGTATTTTTTGTATTAAATGACTAAGCTGATACACATTTTTCTTTATCAAAATTAAATCTAGATAATCTATTAAAAATGACACATTGGATAAAAATGATTCACTTCAGAAGGTTCTTAAAAGTAATATGAAAAGAAACTATTTTTCACACCTACAAAACAATTGAATCAGAAGCACCTACTAGAAGTGAAAGGTGCATTTAGCTAATTCACATGCAGAGGCTTTATTTTAAGTACTATATATGTCTTGTGGATATCTTAACTTTTTTACTTTTTTCTTTGTATTTCATTCTCAAAATATTACTTTAATATTCCTAACAGTTTATTGTGTCAGGATCTTCAAAAGTACTTAACAGCACCTAGTTTACAAAATCCTTGGGCATCTCTCAGTGTTCAAACTTTGTAAGGAATAATATCAGAAAAAATGTAAAACCAGTCAGTACAATAAGAATTGTATCACCAAATTTTAGCTACCAGAGGTGTGTAATTTTAGATAGCCTCTCTGTGTGCTCCTGGAGGGTGAGTCTGGTTTACATCAGACACCTAACTTGGATTGACCTAGACAGGAGCCTACCTTGGTAGGCTTAGACTGTGTATCCAGAGTGAAGTATGCAGTCCCATGCACCCAGGTATGCTTAAGTTTTTCACAATGCCTAGGAGGTTTAAATGTGTTGCTCAGTTCCAAAAGGAAAGCACACTTTTATGATCACGATCAATTCTTGCTAATGATTGGGTTCCTGCCAGCACATTGGGTTTTTAGACATCAGCAGTTAACCTAAGGCAACAAAGAAAATGTTAGAAAATTCTGTCACATCTTCAGGGTGTGTGTTCCAGACATTTGCAAAACAAGTGGTTTGGTCATCTTCACAAATACTTTCTGATGAAGCTGCAAATTCAGTAGCACCTACAAAATAAAAAATTTTTTATTCATGCCACTTCACAATTGTTTTTTAAAAGCTATCTTTCTAAAATACTTTGCAAGAGCCTTTCTGTTGTCTAATTTGAGCTACTATATGTGGTTATGAAAATAAGGTAGCATAAAGCATATATTCAACAGAATAGTGTTATTTCCTAAGAAGAAGAAGAAGAAGAAAAAAATTCATCATCAAAGTTGATCATCACCTTAATTTATTTTGAATGTGTAAAAGATTGTTCTGTATCACTGTTCTTTTCCTTTTTGTGGTTATTAGATGCAGAAAAAGACAGTAATGGCAGTTGCATAGACTCAGGTTCCCATTGCATGGAAGTGCTTCGTCACACAGCAGAACCAGCTGAGCTGTCTTTCCTAATATCTTCCTTTTATAATTGTCATTATGTCTAAACCACAGTGACCAGTTCTATGAATAAAATTGTTCAGACTCCCTGCCCTATGTACAGGCATTGCCAAAAATTTTTAAGTTAGTTGAAATAGTGATGATGAAACTAAACAAGCACCACTTAGACTTAATCCATCAATAAGCAACTGGATACTGTTAGGAATTGTACCTAGATATTAATGGTTCCATGTCTGATAGCTGAGTTGTTACACGAAATACTGACATCTTTCCAGGTGTATTCTTCTGTGACATGGGGAGTCCAGAACTTCAAATACATGATGCTGTTAAGGCACCTAAAAAATAAATAAATAAAAAAAAGTAACAAACCCAATTAGAAAGATTCAGGTGAGCTGAAAACAGTCATCATAACTAAAACCATGTAATGATCCACCCAATTTAATCACAGTATTTAAGAATTATTAAAAGCAGTGTAATATCTGCATTGTGGAATTAACCCTTCAATGTTCCCAGGTCTAGAAAAGGCAAAATAGTATAAAGACTTGAATCTGTACTTAGCTCTTCCACATCGCAAGTTAGAGTCACCCATCCACTAGGATGGTTGTGGCGGTACACTGCTTTAGTTTGTCTTAGTCTTGAATAATTCCCAGTGCACCATAGGAATGATATTCATAGCTGGCAAAACATTTGGAGGACAGGAAACTCTTCATCTATCTAGTTGTATAAATCAAGAAAGAGTTTTGTTGTTGTTGTTGTTGTTTGTTTGTTTGTTTTTCCTCTTTGGTCATTGATATAACAGTTTCAAAATTCTGAACCAAATCCCAGTGAGACTGGACTTCAGGCTGAACACAAATATTAGGACAGTAAAAAGATTTAATATCTAATAATAACACTTAATGACCTCTACAGAATATAAAAATATGCATACAGAGCTGGATGCTAATATTCACAAACCCACACTCTACCTATTGCTATGAATAGGCTTGGTGATTCCAGTTAGCACTCATGAAGGAAATTCCACTCAAAATGAGGTATCTTACTTTACTAATACTGTTACAACATTCAGCAATTACATATGAAAGTAAGAAATACTGATTAAACTACATTATCATGTTTATTATCTGTTGCATTTTTCACAGTCCATTTTCTGTTTTCTTTGCAGTACCAAGTAAAGGAAAAAAAACCCTAAAAAATAAATTTCAGATGAAATTTCTAAAGTTATAGTTAAAGAAACATTATCCCTAAAATTACCATTTGAATGATAAGCAATTTTGGGAGTAATTATAGTGCACACTCTACATTCAATGCATTCTGATATATGGATAATTACTCCTGGTAATATGCGTTAGTTAGATTTTATAACAACAATAACAATTTATTGCAAAATTAATTCCTTGGCACAATTTAACATTTATTGATGTGAAGTAAAAGTGAATTGATTTTATTGCAGACCACTTGTGATACGCTTTCCCTATGCTCCTGCCCTAATTGGTTATTATAGGTCATTTTGGTATTTAGTTTTAAAAATAAATTAATTTGGTACCAAGGTGCATTTAGTAAAATGGCAAGATATTTACAGCTCATGTGGTTTTATTTAAATAAAAAATGGTAAGGTAATGCAATCATCTTTGGTTATAAAGTGATGGATGAATTGAAAACATTTCTGAATCAGGTCAATGGTAGTGATGATTAGTGCATTGTTAATCAAGTTGCTGAGATTGCTATCAAAAGCTTTATCTCTTTCACTCAGACTGGTGAGAGGATCATGAATATTAAAGAGATTCAAATAGATCTACACTCATGTAATATGGAGCACTACAAATGAAAAGGCTAAATGAACCCAGACTGTGACTTTATGCACTGATATATCTCTTAACTAAAGAGGAATGTCTAATCCATTTCTGTACTTGTATTAGGCTACATACATTGCAAGCATACAAAGACAAAGTATTTCGTGTACCATATTCATTTTACAGGCTAAGTACTTATTTACTGCCCTATCAGTGGGAAGAAAAGAGAGCTGTAGAGAAGGTTTTTTTCAGGATAGAAACAATAGCTACTGTAGGCCAGATTTTAATTTCTACACCACCAGTAAAAATCCAAAGTAGTGCACTTGAAATCAGCAGCCTCATCTCAATTACATTGCTCTTATTTTATGCTGACTTACCTGAAATTAAGATTTAGTCCAGTGTATAGTTTAATTATACGTCTGCAATGCACACTCATTTTAAATCTTAGAGGAGGTATAAGAAATAATGTATGTAATCACAAATGGACGGTGCAAGCACGTGGACAGTGGAGGCCTTAAATCTGCAAACATGCAGGTATGTGCTTAACTGCAGGCTCCTGAGAAAATCCATGGATGTTCAGCTGGATTAATCAGGGAGACAAGGCTAAACAGGTTCAATTTTGCAGGTTCAAGGCCTTCACTAAAACCAGTTCTTCATAATCAGATATCAAGAACAAAAATCCAGATGAACAAAACAGAATGAATCAAAATCTAACTTCATGCTTGTGTCTATTTGACAATTAGTTTGTTAGAAAGGAGTCAAAATGGATCAGCTGTGAGCAGCTGTCTTGCCAGGGCAAGATACTGATGCTAGAGTGAGTTCTTTTAAAGCTGGTTTAAATAAGTGTAGAGACTACTTAATTTTATATGTGTGTAGAGCCTGCAGAGATACCTTTGCACTACAGCAGTCTGTAATGTAAACACACCTCAATTTGTCTCAGATGTGCTGCTTTTCTGTGAGCAACAAAGTAGGAGTTCAAACCTACTCATGACTGCTAACTATGAGAAGTAAATTCTTACAAAATTAGCACTTTAGAGAAAAGACATGGAGCCGAGGCTCAGTGAGGTAATAGTAGTACAGTCTTAGTTGTCTGGGTAGTTATCTCTTTTGTCAATACACTGTGGCTGTTGGTTGTAACATTGTTTCTACTCTTACAGAATTTAAGTGATTTACATAGAATTTACTGAATTTCTACTAAACCCAGCAGCAGGAATCCTGAAACTTTAAAAGTTCTTGCAGATAATTCTTGTTTTGCACATGCACTATGAAGACTAAGCTGTTTTGGAGTAGATGAATATATATATAGTCAAATTATACAGTGAGTGTGTAACTATACTCAAAATCTGGTAGTACTAGACTAGTGGGGCCTAATAAACAGTGTAATAAAACCATTACTTATCCTTTGTGTTTCACATGCAACCATGATTTTTTTTCTGCATAGGGCATAAGAAATAAGATATATGGCACAGCAAATATCAGAGCACAGCTTCTGAATCTGAAAGTTTACCTTTTATCTGAGAGAGACAAAGAATGAAAAACTTCACTAGCCAAAGCCAGTCCTGCTAATTTATGTAGACCACCCTGAGCACAGTGCAAGATGGAGACCACCAAAGTCACTTGTTATGGTTAAATTATAGTGAGACACAGTCCCTCACCCATCCGTGCCTCACTCCTATTTAGTGTCTTCCCAGTGCAAAAGCATGCCATAAATGACCTCCCTGCCTGCTGAAGCAGTTTTGCCATGCTCCAACATTGTGCTGTGTGAACACATTCCAAACTGTAAAAGTAAACACATTAAAAAGCCCCATAGTTCTCTCATCACCTCCCTGACATCAGGATTTTTTATCTTTTATTCTGACCATGTTAAGGGGTGGTTTTTATACTTTGATCTGAAAATGCTGGGATTCCCAGAACAGCTCATCTCTTTGAGGAAGGAGACATGTCACTGTGGGTGAGCAGTCAGGAGAGCTTTGTCTTTCATAGTTCTAACTCCAGTTTTTAACTTTGACTCTAGAGAGTTCAGTGGACTGAAGGTCTTTTGGGAGGTCATCCACGGTAGTTTAGGCTAATCTGATGGATGGCTTTGAAGATGAGGAGTAAGACCCTTAATATAACCAGATATTCAATGAAGAGGCAGGCAGACATCATGGTAGCTTGTCTTATTAAGTGAGCTTCTGCATTTTAAGTAGTTGGAACTTTTCAGGTAACCTCTTTATTGCCAAATCTGGTGTAACAACAGAGCCTTCAATGAATTTTCCATTATGTTTACCAGAGCTGGATGTAGCCCAAAGCACATCAATTTTATTTCCAGACATTTGAATTCTAGATCCACTGATGTGCTTACCCCATCCCTCCCTGTCACCTAACAGATTCTGCTGTAATTGTGGCAAAGCTGTGGCACCACGCACCCGAACCTTGAAAAAACCAAAGACACCTAAAAATGAATCAATAAAAAGATGAAAATAAAATGCAGCAAATTTTCTACACATAAGATGCATTTCAGAGAGTGATAGAAATGCATTACACAATAAAAAGCAGACACAAATGTAGGCTTTAGCACTTTAAACTCCTGGGCTCAAATGCTTTCCATCTTTACTGCTGGCTGTTACCTAGCTGTCAACTGACTAAAGTCAGTCAGTCTGTCTATTCTGTGTCATCTTTGCTTATGGGAAATACCACGACAGCAGTCCATGTAATTGGACATGAGGAACTAGCATTTAGCACTACTACATATACAAAATAAAATATGATTGTTATTTTTTTGCCTGATTTAACCTGGTGCCTCACTTAGGCTCTTATTCAGCAATTTAAATCAAGGTAAACTCTGCTAAAGTTGGCAGAATTAAAGCAGTGTAAAACTGATGTACATGAATGGGAAGAATTGTGTCCCAAGTCTAGAACACGTGAAATTAACATTTATGTGCTATTCTGCCTGAAGAACACTTCTGGCTCCTAAGTGTTAAGGTATTTGAAGTCTTATTGCAAATCCGCAGAGCAAGAGATGGCTTACCTTTAATCAAAGAGTGGAAATAGTTATTGAATACAGAAGCAGCAGTATGCAAGGGAAAAAGGGAAGGAGGGAGCCTGTATGATAGTTCCTCAAGGCAGCCATGACCATCTTGGATATTTCTGGTTAGAGCTGTGTTTTAGTGTATCATTATTTTAAATCAGCATATTTCATATATTTGACTAGGAAAAAGCTGAAAAAACCCTCTGTGTCCTGTAGAGGGATCCTTAAAAGATGATTAACCAAACACTCGCAAATCTAACCTGAGAAGAAGGATTATTAGTAGATGTAGGAAGTTGATATTGTCAGTCAAATTACAGCCCTATAGACATTCCAGGATGGCTTTGAAATCACGTCATTCATAGAAAAATGAAAGAATAGCTAGAAAATGTTGATAGTGCTGGATCAGCTCTGTATCTATTCACTAATACATGCAACTGTTTGAATTCTGTAAAAAAAATATAAGTTCTGTAACTATACTTAATCTATAGACCATTAATCTAAAGATGTCTGCAGGAAGAGTGTTTCATTTGCTAATGACATTCCCTCCTTCTACCCAAAAGATAAAGAGCTTTTATAAAAAAAGTCTAAGTCCATCAGCAAGGTCATAGAATTAAAAACAACTTGTTCTACCACTCTCAAAGCAATGCCAATGTTGTTAAACAAAGCATCACAAGATACTGCATAATTATCATTATACTTCATAATCTATCATTAAGCAACTTTGGACTAAAGGTATAAACTGGTATAAAATAACAAAACTTGATGAAAGGAATAGAACTTGATTGATACTGACAGCTGAAGTTATATATTTACTTTCTCAAATTGTATATTGTTTGAATAAATCAGATTCATTCAGCTTCTCAAGGACCAAGTTTAGTCACAGAGAAGGAGGGTCTGACTTGTTTATTTTTTCACAAAGAAACAAATGGCATAAAAAAAGAAACAAACAGCATAACTAAGGAAATTAGTTATGTCTTCTAAAGAGGTTTCACTACAAATATACTGCTCTTGAATTTCAGAGGGAGCTCTTTCAGAGGAATCGGCCTCATGAAGGTGAAAGATTGGAGGTGCTAAATGGCACTACCAAACTTCAGGATGTCATGCTTTTTAATGACATATTACTATTCAAAAGACAAAAACCACATGCGAAACCCCTCAAATTCAGTGGTATATGCTAGTGGATCTTACTGAAAAGAGGTGTATGCCCAACAGTGCAGCAAGACAAATGATTTTTAATAGTTCCTTTGGGTGGAAATGTCAAAAGATTATTGCAGATAATGTAGCTCTCAAACATTGCTTAAAAATAGGCATTTAACAAGTTCAGGGCTTTATATAACCTACGATTTGGCCAAGTCATTGTCCTCTGAGAAAATGAATGACAGTTTTATTCTAGTTCAATATAAATGCTTTTCTAGTTGCATCAAATGGAAGGAATTTATTTAATTTGAAAGGAATTTTCAAAGAATAATCTCAAGTATGACATAATGTCAAAGGAAGTATAGTGTTTTATTGTCCAATATTCAAAGGTTAGCAAGACAATAAAAGTTGTTTTTATCTGGTGTTCAGGCCCACAGTTTGTGAGTCAGCTTCAAGGTGAGTCAGCTTCAAGGCTGACAGAGTTGTGGGTCACAGCTCCCCCCCCCAATTTGATCATTAAGCGATAAAGCAGCATTTGCTGAAATTCCATTACTCAGCTTGCTTTGAGCACCACCATTTTGTTATTATTTTTTTTTTTGAACTTTGTTCATTATTTGTTCATCATTATCTGTATTTATAAACATCACATTGTGCTCTTGTTCCACTTATCTATGTGCAGCTTCTTTTTTTCAATACTTCTAGTATGCTCTTCAGAGGAGTTAGTGTAAGTACATCTTTAATGGAAGTCTTAGTCACGTGGTAGTCTCAAAACAACTACTTGTGCCCTTGGCTTTGATTTCACTTCTACCTGGGCAATCTTGCAAAGGAAAAGCAGTCATACTCTTCTCCCTCTTCAATTCTAAGCTGCTACAACATGCAGGGCCCAAAAGCTGTGTAACGGCTCTTTTTGTCAACTGCTTCACTGACCAAATTCTCAGCACTGTGTTTCCATCAACTCTGCTGTGGCTGGCGGTTTCTAGTGGCGCTGTGGCTGGGTGCTGAGGGCTGTAATGGCCTGTAGTGGTGGTCCTGTGCAGCCTCCTCAGGGCTTCCCCCTGCCTGGCCCAAGGCCCAGGACACTATTTCAGTCCCCCCAGGGCCATCCATCCCAGCCCCAGCGACACCACAGCAGGGCCGGCTTCCAGCTCCCCACAGCCAGTCCCAAGGGCTGACTGATACCTGGGGCTGGGGCTGTCCCTGGTGCCCCCCGGCCTGCCCTGCTCCCTGGCTGGGCCTGTGGGACAGACCCTGGCTGCAAGGCCCGGCCCTGGCTGTGAGGTCCTGCCCTGTCCTGCCTCCTTGGGGGGCCCCCAGCCGCTCCCAGCCCCTGGGGACCCCTGGACTCTCAGCGCCCCGAGTGATCTGAATTTCAGGTCTTAAAGGCAGGCAGGATTTAGTCCCCAAACTCCCCTTCTCTCTTTCCAAGCTTTGAGATGTGTTAGGAATACACAGATGGTCTACCAGTGTATGTAACTGAACAGCAGAAAGTGCCACTGCTAGGAGGTGGATTTGCAGTAAAATACACCAGAACTGAAGGAGATAACATAACTGCCTGCCATTTCCAAGTCTCAGGTCTAGGGTTAGGGCTGTGTCAGTGGACACCTCTGCTCCGGCACTTCCAGGGCAGTGCTTGGAGAAGGCCGTCCAAGGCCTGTCTGCCTGTCGCAGCTTTGTGAAGGAGGTCAGGAGCCCTTAAGGAGCTTTCTCTTCCTTGAGTCTAAAACTATTTTTTCCTGTATGTTTTGTATGTATGTATCTTTTGTATGTATGTGTCCCTTGCCTACACTGTTCTGTTGGCTCCAGGAGAAAATAAAATACAGAAGTAGACAACAGTAGATGGATGAAAACTACTTCCAAAGGATTCTCTCTGTCCCTTTGTGGATCTCCAAACAGGACAGCTAATGCTGACAAGGCATCTCGTAAAGCAACAAACAACAGTGTTCCCCTGCAACCCTGCTATGGAGCAGACAATAGAGAATTTTCATTCCCAAAGACAGACAAATAATCTTTATAGAGCATTTTGTTCGTCACCAATCTTGTTTTGCATGGAGAAACCAGACAGCCTGTAGATGAGCAAGAACTGGAGGTAGAAGCCAGGACAGAGCAGCGTGACATAAGGGAAACTATAATCTCCCAGTATGGACAATGCAGGTGTAATGGCATTGCTGACAAATGAAAAAATACCATGATAGCTATCCCCAGTACTAAGACAGCTAATAATAAATGAGCAAAGAAGAAGAAAATCTGAGTCTGTATTGAAATTCTATGGAACACCACAATGAAATTATTCCTCCAGGATCCAATTCTGCTTATGCAAGCAGTCAGGCCCCATAGAAAGAGAGTTCTTATTTGCAAGCAAGGACTATGACATTTCCTTGATCATAAAAATCGATTGCTGTTCTTTGTTTTTTGTTTTTTTTTTTTTTTTTTTTTTTTTCCAAAGCATGATTAGCCCATATATTTTATGCAAAAACAGGGTTAAGCCTTTGAGCAATTGTTTTCTTTAGCAGATGATGTCATCTCATCAATAGGTATTTGTTGAGTATCAACAAAGTGAATAGTTTACAAAAGCTGGACTTCTTAGTTTAAAAGCATGTGTAGAACTGAGGGCTTTTTTTCTTCCCACAGCACTGGCGATACTTTAAAAAGTCTGTTTAATCCATTCTGTCAGCAGTCTCGTGAGTTGATGCCTCTGCTTTATGCTTGTGTTGATTCTTTGGCCAAGCCTTAAAGCTTCATGGTTTTTGATACAGCACCGAAACAGAGGCTTTGATGCTTGTGAATGCTGACTGCATGAAGTAAATAATGTGAGGGAGGTTTAAACTTCATTTTTTATTAAGCCTTCCAATCACATATAAAACTGAAGGCAAAGAAAAGTAACATGAAAAGGAAATAAAATCCTATAAACTGAGAATATACTTAATGTTTCTAATCCCCATATCACACATCCAGAGTCTGTTTCCTCTCCATGGAAATGATTATCCTGATGTTCATACCTCACTATTTCTAAAAAATAAAATAATTCTGTGGCAATCAGTCTGTTGATCTGGGGATACACATTCACCTTTTATTGCAAAGAGGTATACATTGCAAAATCTGAATACTTAGTTTATGGAGAGGGAAGGAAAAACACTGCTCATAGTTCATGGGTAAGCCAAGAGATCCAAATTCACTTCAGGACTTGATATTTTAGGAAGGCTTAGTGTTCCTCTACATCATAAAAGGTGTATTTTTGCCTTACTGCATGTAGTTTACATGTGGAACTCACTGCCAAAGGACATAACTGAAGATGAGATTCAAAGTGGGATGGAGTATTTGGAGACGAACAAGACTATCATGACATACAGTGACAAAAATGTTGAAAAAACCCCACATGAAAAATCTTATGCTTCACAAGCTCTTATGTTCTGACTACTGGGGTCTCACAGGAGCAGCCTCCACGTCTTCAGACTATATTCTCTTTCTCTTTGGTGTAGTACTGGCAACTTCACAACTACTTTACTCAAAAGGACTTTGATGCACCTTAGTACACTTCTGCCAATAAACACCTGGCAAAAACTCCACAGGGGATGTCTGATGGCTGCATTATTAGGCTTCAGCCTTGGTCCTTCTGAACCAAGGACAACACCAACAAACAGCAAGAACTATCATCATGAACAAATCTTGGATAGCTTCTCTGGCAAGTACAAGACTAAAAGAGTAGCCCTAACTTTTCCTGACAGGGAGTAAAAGGTAGAAACAATTAGAGACTGGCTGCCTTTGTAAAAAATGGGTCAGACAGAAATTTGAGGGAGGAAAAGTAAGACCTATTAAAAAAAATGTGGACACATAGTAGCCTTAATAATAGCAAAGGAGTCACCATATCTCTAGGGGTTTGAGATGATGGTGGTGATGACTGTAGTGCCTTCCCAAGTAAAGGGAATAGAAATTATATTTAAAATATTTGTTTGATTTCTCTGCTTTCTTTTTTTAATTACCTCTTCCATTCCACCGCCCCCCCCGAAAGTTAAGGTGTTATTAAAAGGAGTGGAGTGCATAAAATAATTTCTTCATACATCACTCTAGCTCTGCTTTGGGGTGCATAGGAGAAAATGGTTTTCTTGTGATGGACCATTTCTTTTCCTTCAGGTCTCTCAGAAAGCTGGAATTTTGTTTAACTAACATTCTCTGCATCTGGTGATTCTGCTCTGACAAATCTTTCTACTTCCACAGTCCAAGGAGTTAATAGAAATCTATTAAATGCCTTCAAAATACATTTCATGTGTTGTTGTGGCTGTTTCCTGGTGTGAATCTCTTATTATTTTACTGAGCCTTTTAGACATCGGCTGCTCCCCTTGTACTGAGCATTTGTAATCCCTCTGATTTGCCTGTGTCACTGGCACAGCAGTTAGATTACTGAATCTTTGGGTTTATGTCTTGTTTTATACATGACTTAAAAATTCCAGAAGAAGTTAAATATTGCTGCTGGACCAATATGGGTCTGATCTTGCTTGTGCCGGTGGCCAAGACCCATTCCCTGCAGTGACAGAAGACTCAAGAAGGACGACAAGAGTGTGGGTTTGCAGAGCTGGCATCCAGAGCTTGTTGCTCAACAGAGGTGATTCACTAAAAATATTTGTCTTATTTTATTTTGATTCCAGTTATTTTCTTTAGTTTATTTGCTTCAGACTGTGTTCCCTTGTCTACACAACTACTCTTTTATGCCCTCTAATGGCATTCTGCTGAACTTCACAGTGAATGTTAAATAACTGATAAACAAAAATGACTTTTTCATTATAAAGTAGACATATGCTTTGTATTGTTTGTCATTCACATGGAAAATAACATACACACCAGTGCACCAGTGTACTACATTTTAACTTGATACAGATCTTAAAACATATTCTGAGATCTTTTTCTGGCTCAGATACAGCCTCACTTTTGCCTGTTTTTTATGCATGGTCTGCATATCACAGAAAGTACAAGGGTTGTTTCACTTTGGTGGATGCTTAGGAGACAAAGTCATAGACCTGTAGGATAAAAGGATACCTACGATGTACAGAAGGGACAGAATGTATCCTATTAAGAGTAAGAAAAATAGTACTTCTCACGTGGAAGGTTCAAAGAGCTTTTCCACTGTTTCCTGGATGTCTCCATGTTGACCTGTTTCTGAGTTGAAGATATTAGATGTGATTTAACCCAAATCCCACTGCAAAATATAGTATCCTGGAAAAATTTTTAAGAACAGAATTTATAGTGGTTTTGTTTATTTGTTTGTTTTAAATAATGAAATTACAGTAAAGCAGTGACATTGAGAGGAAAGATAAATAAAAGGGGCAGACTGCTGAGTGACTACATGGCCAATGAAGTAGTAAAGGGTCCCAGCTCTGTCAGCACAACCCACCATGGAAAGCCAGGTGACATGATGGTCTGAGTGGTTTGGATATTCTGCTCCAGGTGATCACATATGAGTGCAAAAAAGGTTTAACAAGCTATCTGAGTCCCTTTGTTTACCATATTTCCATTGCTTTATTGTTGGTTTTTTTTCTCCAGGTAAGTAACACTGCACCTTGGAGCTTTTGTGTTATCATGGGAGTGAGAAAAGAAATACTCATTTCTACAGATTTTTCAATCAAGGCTTTGTTCTGAATTAATTATTCTGCATCATTGTAGCTCCAGAAAAGCTTCTGCTCACTTCTTTGAGGGCAAGAGGCAGCATAGAGATATACAGTACTGTACACATAGACAGTAAGACTCCACTAACTAAAAATATAATGTTTCATTTATGCATTGGTCCAGGCACCTCAACTATGCTCAGGAAGCTATAAAGTTTAGTCGCCTCAATATAGTTAGGTACTGTTTTTCTTACGGAGTTAGTGCTGCATAAACAAACAGCTTGCAAGCAGGGGCAAAAATACTCAGGCCTTGTATCTTAATACATACACCTTTAGATAGCACTGCTAAACTTTGCAGATGCAAAAGGGCAATCTTACAAATACAACATCCTGTAAAACAACGTGTTGACTCTTTCTGTGTCCTCAGAAGTTTTCATTCCTAGATGCCTTGTTATAAGGCAATACCAGTATGCCCCTGTGAAATAAATGCTGTAGCTCATTATGTACTTCCTGAAACATCTTTAATATACAGAAAAATCCTGTATGTTACAAATATATGGGGAATGTAAAAAAATTCAATCACAGTGTTTTTTTCTGCTATTATCCCCTCTGTTTGCAGAACATCAAGATCTGGAGCACAAACTCAGCAGGTGTTTTGTCATTGACCTTAGTGGGGAAAGGATCTCACCCAGAGCATTTCACTCCCTTTTAGGCTATCTAAAGGATTTTCTGTGTGAGCTTGAGCTTCTGAGGCTACTATTAAGACTGTGTTTTTCTGCTCCTCATGTTGTCTGTGGCTTTTGCAGAAGGAGCTCATGCGCTCTCTTTCCTGTATTTGGAGAAGGTTTTCTTTGCTTGTACTTTGCTCAGGAAAAAAGGTTGGTTAATTTTCTACCAGGACAAAGGTCAAGATTGTCTGTTTTATCCAATATTCCCAGAAGACTGGTGTTTTCGTAAGGTTCCTGATCCTGACTATTCAAAGCATTTTTCTGGTCTTAGTGTACCACTTTTAACAAGTTTTCTAAAGAGTGTATTCTGCTGAGTAAGCAAGTTTCCTATAGTGTAACTTTTCCTCTATAGATATCACACTGCTTTATCTGATGCTTCCAACTTTCACTGCCACATTTTCTGACTTTTAAAATAAGGAGGTAAGAGTTTAAAGCAGTAATTTTTTATTCCACTTGCAAGGAGCAAAACAAGACATTTCACTACAGCCATGTTACTTTCAAGTTCTGTCTGTCTGAACAATGCTTTGCATTAGGGGATGCACAGGAATGACACAGCAGTCCTCTTGTCCTGGCAGCCCCAGAATAAATGGGATTTTGTAGCGAGGAAGGGAAATGTGTGTTCCTGGATCTGTCGTGTGGTGGTGGGGGGATGAAAGATGTCAATTCAAAAAACTTGTCTGATTGCCAGAGTATGTCAGATGGCCCAGTGACAATCACACCACCTTCCTGACTAACAAGAGCATCTTGGTCTATGTTGACTGTTTGGTCGAATAACTGTCTGTCAGTGCAAGTCTGAACAGGTTGAACAGGAAACCTAAATATTTCACCTACAACCTCAGCCTTTCTATGTGCCTATCTGGTGCTACTGTCTTTCCAAAAATGTCATTTCCAGGACAACTCAGGATCAGGGAGAAGATAGCATGTCAAATGTGACTTTCCAAATTTAGCTGAAGACAATCCCACTCATTTCCACCATTTGTTTTGGTGCTTGTGTCCATGTGACCTAGGGTCACCTCCCAGTAGTTATCCCCTCCCAGTCATACCTGCTGCTTGCTGATGTTCACTTAAAAAATCAACAAAAAGAAGCAGTAGTTGAACATGCCAACTGTATTTGGTGCCTCAAGGGAACACTTACAACCTTGTGGTAATTTAGATAGCATAGCGTGGGATGATGGTAGCAGAGAAGATGTCATATATAGCCGATTTTAAGCATGTTTGTGACAGCAGAAGGCACATTCTCTCTCTCATTAACTTTCCTTTGACTTTATAAATGAAGACTTGATAAAAAAAAATATTTTGACATGCAGTAGGTACTTCAATTAAAGTCTGACAGAATCAATTGCTATTCTGTGCTACGGTAATGAAATCAGGATTTTTATTTGAAATTCCTGATAAGGATGTGAAGGTACTGTTCTGAGTTCTTTCCCTAAAAGCCTTATTTTAGAAAACAATTAATAAAATCAAAGTCTATCTTTTCCTTCAAATCCACTGAGGTTAAAATAGATTAGCATTCACTTAGTTCTCATTGTATACCAGAAAGCTGAACACATTCTCTCTCAAACAGCAGGGGAAAAGTGAAGAAAACACAATTTAATTACAGTGTTAGTGTTAAACTCAAACTAGTTAGGAATGAATAAGTATTTCTGTTGAAATTCTCTGGGTTCAGAGATTTATAACTTGGTGATAAGATTCTCCTAGGGCAGAATCCTACTGCACAAACATATCTTGGAAACAAAAGATAGATATTTTTCAGAAACTGAGATGTAATAACTGCTAAAAAAGCAGACGAGAATCATATTAATTTTATTGCAGTTTCATGATTTCAGATCCATTTTATTATCAGAGCAGGAATTTTAATTTCTCTACAGGCTTTCTGTGGCACTCAGCATTGACTCAGCTGCTGTAAATTGCATTGCTTCACTGAAGTAGACCAATATTGTTTAAGCTGTAAATTTAATATGGATTTCAAGAGGTATCCCGCTCCCAGAACCTCAAATGGCTTCTGAAAATCCCAGATGTTGTAATGACCTACTGATGATGTGGCCTTCACATTTTGTTAAATGAGAACTCATTCTTGAGGCATCTGCAATGTGGAATTTCTCAAAAAGAATCTTTGTTTCTTTTCTGATTTTTTTTTCTTTCCCCTGGGGCAGGGAGGACAACCTTACCTAGGATACCCTTTTTGTTGAGGACACCTATTTAGTAGGTGAGGGGTTTGACTACCCTCCAGCACAGGAGGGAATTGAAGACATTTATTACACTACTTCAGGAAGAGCTGTAGCTAGCCAAGCAAGTTTTTTTTTTGGGTAGTATCATTCTTACTTTAAAAGCCAGATCCTGAAATAACATGTAGAGAGACAAACACCTAAACTGCATAGACTCTGAAATAGACAGGTCACTATTAAGATTTATGTATCGAAGTAAGTTTAACATCAGATGCATACATACGCTATTTTTAAATGGTGGTCTGTCTATTTCTCAAAACTTGCAAATATTGGCATAACTTCCAAACATTCAGTTTTGAATTATGTAAGTACCAAAACACCAGTATAAACAAACACTTTCCAAAAATGGCAGGATCCTTTGTTTGAGGCAACATGGTTCTTATGCATAGGAAAGACATTTTTCAGCAGTCCTAATGCACTGTTTCTCCGTGCTACTTTTGCATTCCCTAGCTAAATAAATAAATAAATAAATAACCTGGAATAAATGAATTAAGTTTTGGCTCCCTGGACTCATCTGGTTGAGCTGTAGTGCAGAAAAATAAAGATTAGATGATTAGACTCTTATTATTTTAAGAGTTATTAACATTTTAAATGGTAACATCAGCATGGGTCATCAGGAGCTGATGAGCTAATTTTGGCTCTCGCAACTGCAGAGACAGAGCCGAAAGACACAAGCCAAAGATTGTTCCCTTTAGCATCACAGTCTCTTCATTATCTAGTGGGGCAGAAGGAGAAAGGGTAACCCATCACACCAATAGATCACTTCTACATTCTTCTTATCCAGGTCATTTTTGTGAAAATCTCTGCAAGCTTTAAAAGGGCAGGGTAGGAGAGCAGTGGCCTAAACTAGGTTCCCTCCTTTTGGCCTCCTGGAGGAGACTGAAAACCCTCCAAATAACTTTTAAGAGATTTGTTTCCTTCCATTGAGTGTTGAGTGGGAGGGATGACTCCCATTCCACTATGAGATCGACTAGACTTGTCATTCCCTAACAAGTCTATTTAGGCCTGTCAGAAGCTGATGAGCTAATTATGGCTCATTAGATGTAGAGGAGTCTATATTTAAGCTCATTTGGGGTTGGGATGGGAAAGTTAATAACATAGTTGGAAGTAGAGAGAAACTGTTAAAACTGCAGAGAATCTTTTCCTAAATTCTGTGAGATTTCCAGGTGCTCCCTGGAGCAGAGTGGAAATGCAAAATATGGTGAACTTTCAGCAGAAAACTGGGAAAAAATGGTGCCACTTCCTCAATTCCCCCCTTTCCAGTATTTATATGATAAATAGTCCAGTAAAGAGCATAGAACTAAGGCCATCCTCAGAAAATACAATGCCAATTATGTTTGGATACACTTCATGCTGGGGAGAAATGAGCAGGTCCTCTCAGAAACACTGTGGTTATTAGAACTCGTCAGAACTACAACAAAACCTCTCCTATTCAAAATACCACTATTCTGGGTCAGAAGAGCTTGAAGCAAATTAGAGCCTTGTATTACTGTATAACTTCACAAACATTTCATCTTATCAGTACATACAACAAACCCAGCATTTTCATGTTTTACTTATAAAAAGGGTTGTGCTGAGTTTGGCCTTTTACGGTCTTTCATCTTCCACAGGAGAAAACTCTCTCTTTTCTAATTTCCATACCAGGCAAGTTGTCTATTGAGGCAACCACATAACTATTTGATCTTGTGTTATTCTCAGAGTGTTCAGCAGGTCTGCATTGCAAGTTCTCAACCCTTTCTGAGAGCCATGGTTGTTGAGTTTTTAACAAAGACATCCCTCCTCCGAAATGCTCACTAAACATTAGCATTTAATAAGTATTATCAAAGACAAGGTGAAAGAAAACAAAGAATAAAAAGTGATCTGACTAAGCACTAGCAAATCACACTGGTTCTGAGTTGGTTGTAGTGGTTGAAACACAGGTCGTTGCACTCAAGTAGTCGGGATGAGTTAACTTAAGAAGGGCCATGATGATCTTCATGCTTTCAGAGTCCTCATGCACCTAACCCATGGTACCTGCTGCACCACCCCTCCAGGCTCCTCCGCATGATGCCCAGAAACCGCATGCAGTTCTGTTTTACCTCATTTTACAGAATGACTTGATATGATGCTACATCGACTGCACAAACAACAAAAATCCGGAAAATTTAAAATAATAATCTGGCCTTAATTTACACCACATTCTTTTGTGTCCTTCTAGGGGTGTCTGATTGTTAGCTTCTGAGTCATTTTTATTTCAAGATGAATCATTTCAACAGATATATTTTATCAATTGATTCTTGAGTGAGATAGCACATCCTATAAGTACAACATATGTATAGACATTTGTGCTTCTGCTTTCCCTTGAGTACTGCACATTGAGGGGCTTTTTCTTTTTTTAGCATCTCTGATTGTTTTGATGATAACTGCTATACCACTGTATTTGATGTTGATGTCCTTGAACAGATTCATTTAAACTGGTAGAAGTCTATAAGCATAAAAAGCAATATTACTTCATGAGTAATAATGCCACTGTGTCAGGGTTATTGCATCATTTCTGGTGGAATTGTTTTTCTTAATGCACAAGTTAAGAGAGTGCACTGTAGATGATTGCTGTTGCTTGCAACTTTAACCCTTTACAAAAGGGTATTAATTTAAAGCTATATAAGCAAGATTCAGAGGTTTATAGAGAATTATATTTCATGTTTTTTCTCTGTTTTTTATTTTTGTTTCTATTTCATACTTGTTCACAGTTTCTTAAAGGTAAGTGAGGAAGGCGTAAGTTTGAATTAGCTCACGAATCCACCATTGCACTGCAATTTCATAGGAATTTTAATAAACATCTCAAATGATTAACTTAGTTTCCTCTGCCAGCTTGCACAAAACAAAACAAAAAATCAAAACATATCACTACAACTATGAAAATATGCAAATTTTTGTACTAAGCATGCTTGGTGTACATAACAAATAAAGTATCCACGCATTCAGGCTTATTTCCGATTACTTTCTTATAAATCTGTACACCATCAATAACATTGCAAATAGTTTCCCTAAAATTCACAGAATAAACAAAAATGCATACTAAACCATGGGTACTTTTCCTGAATTAATGATTTTTACTGCTAAACCATTCAGCAATATATTTCATTTAATCATGTATTTCTCACTCTTCCCACAAGTATCATTAAATTGGTATGGAAGTAAATTAAGAGTGAAATTGGTGGTTTTCTATCCTATTCTGAATTTCTATTTCTGAATTTTGAGCGAAAGATTTTCTTAATTTAGTATGTTGTTGTGGATATGCTGTAATCTGGTAGATGTATAAATTGTATAATAAGGAGCTCAGTATTTTGAAGGTGTCTTATGATATGAAAAATGGCCATCTTTTGAAATTATGGGATGTATTATCACAATGCCAGACTCTAATCTGCTACCAATTTGTGTCAGCTTTCTGCATTCAAAAAGGACTCAAATCCTCTCTAAAAGTAGGAATCAGCTGAAGGTTTGTCTTGGCTTCATGAGCCCGCTGCAATTAGGCAGCATGTGAATGTGTGCCATATGCATTTATTGCTCTTCTAAGCATGTGTTACTTTGATGTGTTAGGTTAGAAATCTAACTCTTTTTCTTGGGCAGCCTTCCTCCTGGGTCTTTATACTGCTTAGCAGTTGAGTCCAGACTTTGAAACACAGCCTAATTTAGAGGCGGATGCTGCAGCTGCTGCTGTCATTTCAGCTGATTTTTTTTCCGCTTTGATGTCAGCTTAGAGTCTTGGTCGCTGCATCGGTCCTGCAGCCGCCGCAATTCGCCTAACGGACACTACATCATTTTAAGCGTGTCTTCGCCTTTAAATCTAATTTGGGGAGCTCAACTCATTCACAGCGCACTGTTGGTTTAGTGAAATGTTAGTTCTTACAGAATATATCCTTCCTGATCTGGAGGAGACACTGAAATCGCTTTGAGTTGTTACATTTAATGCCTGATTAAATGCTGATGATACAAGAAGATGGATGTATATTTTTTTTTGGCAGAAGGAGGATGGGATGCGTTGCCAGTCCTGCCCCATCCTTTGCATTAGCAGCTGTACACTACAAAATGAGCTTTTTCCTCTGAAAGCTGTGCTTTTCCTTTTAAGACCTTATATTATCCGTATTTTTCCTGCTCTCCATAATTCATTTCCTCAACGATGGTACGTGCAAAGACATTCCACCTCAATTCCTCTTGTACTTGGGCCATTCTTTGCTTTTCTTTCTGCTCTCTCTTTCTGTGGCTGACATGAACTCAAGGATTGCAGGAGCCTTGATCCTTTCTGATGCCTTTGCAGAACGATTTGTCTCAGTGAGGTTCCCTTGCTCAGACCAAACCCTGCCTTCAGATGTGTGTGCATTTTCCCATTGATTTCAATGAGACTCCGAGCCTTCTGAAGCTGCTATTTGGCTTTGAATGTTCTCTGTCTTAAAGAATATAGACAGATAGTAGCTGTCTGACCCTTTTTAATAACTGATGTCCTTGTGTCCTCTACTGTTTTGGCTACTTTTTCTGTAGTACAGTGGTGGTCCATATCACAGCACAAAAAAGGAAAAAAACCCCGTCTAGATACACTCCTTTAGACATTAATTCTATGCATTTTTTCTTGTTTTTACTCCTATTGCAGATACTTTTGCAGCACTTTTCTCTGTACTAATTACATTTCCTCAAAGGTGCAATGGTGTGGAGTATGTTAGTCTTTCCAGTACTTCTCTTATTATTATCTTATTTTATCACAACAAATTTTTGTCAAAACAACATTTTGGGTAGACTATTTTTTGCAAGTAGTACATTTTTTATCTTTTGCAATAATGGGAGGGTGTATTTTTCCAGGTTAGATACTATTAGCAAATATGAGAGACACAATGGGCTAGAATGAAACAATTTTGAAGGAGCAGGATGTTTAAAATTTAGTAAAGGGAAAGTATTGAATATTTGAGTTCAGAAATTTCAAGCATTCTTAATGAGAATACCAAGTGATACTAAGCAAAGGCAATAAAATCTCAATGATTTTCAATAAAATACAAGTTTTACAGCAGTGGATTCACTTTTATCAGTATTGGTATTGACACTACTGCAGATTATTTAAAAATACTAAAAAAAAACAAACAAAAAAATTTCTCCCTGTCTGACATGACATAATTACAGCTGTGAAAAACTTTATGCATACAAATAGTCTTATTAAAATCTGGGAACTACACCTTTGTTTAGGAGCTTTTCAGGCAACATCCTTAGGTTGCTGACTCTCTCTTTTTTTTAATGTGGGCTTGACAGTAGAGCAGGGGATTGGGAATGTTTTCTTTGTAGTAACAGAAGCTCCTTGCTGCTCAGTCTGTTAAAGAAAGAATCACGTGGAAGCCAAGAAATCCTCAATCAAAACTTTAGAAAATGTGTTTCAAAAGTTGAGAAATGAAACAAAAAGGTCTTCACTGCAGGTCAAAAGCCAATTTGGTCTGATTTAGTTGTAAAGAGAAATTTATCCTTTTTAACTTCACGATCAGAAGACTGTTCACACCAATGTCTGAGAAAAGGACTGTCTGTGATGCTTCTGGAAGAGCAGCTGTATTATTAATTCCAATAAACTCTACCACAATGATGAGAAACTGAGCAGCTGATATGTACTGTAGCTGTAAATGGGTTATTGGAGGTCTGGATGAATTCTGAGTGTGATGGTAGGTAAAACTTTTATCCTATTGCACAGTCTGTTGCAACAAGACAGATGAGGAATAAAAACATATGCAGAGATTGCTCAAGTTTCTTTTGTTACACTTTGCTTCAAAACAGCTGTTTGTTTCTGAGATACTCTGTTTTCATAAAAGACACCACAAAGAGGGAGGAAGGCTCTGGCACAGGATGAGCACTGTGAATTTGGAGGTGTGTCAAATGATGCTCTCCTCAACAGCCTGACTTGAGGAGAGGGTAAAGTTATATCACACTGTGGCAATACCCAAATGACTGTTGTTTGAGCCAGAAAATTGTGAAAAAGCATTCCTGTGCTGCTGCTGAAGCCTTGACTCTGAGGAGACCCACAAAACATGCTAGGAAACAGTGGACTTTTTTGCAGTGTCAGGTGCTCAGGAATGTGTGATATACAGAGATAATGTGCCACCAAGTAACAAAAAGGCAGAGGGAGTGCCCAGAGCAGAAAAGCATGATTGCAACACTGATGTTAGCTTCAGAAAAACTAAACAATAAATGACCACTAATGCATGACAAGTAAAATTTGTTAGAAAAATGACAATAGGATTGTGTTTCTTCAGAATCTGCTGTTTCATTGACAATGAAATGCCTTACAATAAGTCTGGTTTCAACATTTTTAGAGTGTAATTACTTTCAGTTTAAAAATATACATGATGATTAAGTATACAAATAATGAGTAGGAGTCAAGACAGTATATTGCTGGGAACAAATCCAAATGTTCATGTTCTGAAATCCTATATGAAATGAAATCTCTGTGTTCTATTCTGCTGCAATCTCAGGGAAAATTGCCTGTATTTCGTGAAACTGGAACGTCAAAACCATCAGGAATTGGTCTCAGCAAGGTGTGGAATAATTTCCATTCTTGATGATGTCCCAGGAGTCACCCAGAGCCTTGAGAGATCAGCCCTAACGAGAAAGAATATGACCTTACCATATCAGGGCTTCACAACAGTCAAAATCTAGCTTGACCTTCAACAGTAAAGCATGTCCCTCAGGCTAAATCCTAACAAGTCTTGCCTTCAAACCAAGGCAAAAGGCCAAAAATGCTTATCCAGGGAGCAGCGATAGAGTGGGAAAATGAGAGGATCTTTTTTGGTTGGCAAACATCATAGTTTGACCTCTGTGTTCTCGCTGTGCCAAGCCATCTAATCTCCAGGAGGCAGTCCTTTTTAATCTGCCAAGTGGCAAGCTGGCTCAGTACCTGTCAAGACCAGTATGCACTGCCAGGCATTTGGATTAAGGTTTAGATGTGCGAGGTGACATACCTCTCTCCTAAAGCAGGACTAATTTCAGTGAGCCACAACCAATGGTCTGATGCTCCAAGACCCTTGGGACCCACCCTGCATGGTACCTGCTCACTGAGCACAGGTGCAGCAGGTTTTCAATTTCCCAGTCTGTGGGTGTACTGAAGGATGCAGGGAAGGCACGGGCTATATAATAAACAACAGTGAAAGGAAATATAGCTAACACTATACCAGCCAATATTAAGCAAAAATTTAAAAAAAATCATCGAGCAATTTCTTGTAATAGTAGGAACTTACAATTTAATTTTTTACATTCAGCTTAGTGGATGCCTGGTTTTGTTAGATTTTTGAATTTCTTGGACAATGGCAGACTTTGAAGAAGTGTTTGACAATATAAAAACTCATTATAAGTTATTTTGGGAAGGCGGCACTAAGAAAGAAGGTTTTTGTTTAGTCAAAAATTCTTTAATTGTAAATTCTTAAAACCTAATAAATTCATTGCAATTAATTAAAAACAATCTTTGCTAGCCACTGAGGGCAGAAGAGTTACCTGGAACTTACTACAGATTGACACTGCTTCTTTCTGAAGAATCTGTCTTTCCTCTGGACTTTTTTTTTGCTTATATTCAGATAGTTATTTAAATTTCCTGTTTCACAAGAAAAAGTGGATTTTTCCATGGATTCCTGAAAAAATACATGAAAAAAACTATTAGCCTGTGGAGGAAGAAAATAAAAAGCAGGATTTTTTATTGTTAACTTAAAGAATTAATTCTCTTGCAAAAATTCCTACATTTATTAGAATGTGTATAAATTTTGTAGAAAATTGAAGTATATAGCCTTTTTTTCTCAATATTATTCTCCCTTGAGAGCTGCCATTAACCTGTTGTGTAAGAATAAGAGCACATCTCTTTGTGAAGAATAAAAGGTTTCCTTTGTCTTTACACTGGTCAGAATGAGCCATCCAGTCTCTATTTCTCTCTTGCCTTCATTTATTTCTTACTAAGGTCGCCTTCAGTGTGGTTAATAAGCAGCAAGATCATCAGTCACTTCAAAGTGCTTTCGCATTCCATAGTTTGTTTTTTCTGCAGTGCGCAAATGGAGAGATGATCTGGTAGAAATCAGTTACATTATGACTCATCTTTTATGTGACCTCCTTTAAGAGGCCTTTGGGTAGCACATGGGCTTTCCATACTATCGCGTGTAACAGTTAGCTAGCAAAATATCCTTTCCCACACCTTTCCTCAGCAATGCTGAAAAGTCATTAAAGGCTTTGCATAAAGAATGTTTCAAACCCAGAGAAGTAAAATTTCTCCTAATCAATGCTTTCTTTTTCATTTGGGTTAAAGACAGGTTATTTTGCATCTAGACTGATGTCTTCATGAGCAATAGCTGAAGTGACTTCAGATATTGGTCTTGATATGATGAAGCCTTTGCTTTCTTCTGCCGACCAAAAGAAGTCTGAACTACAAAATTAAGGCCAGACAACTAAAAGGTATGGGACTTCCTCCTTGATGTTACACATCACATCTGCTTTCACTGACCCCCAAACTACACAGCCATTGTTTTTCACTGGTGGCAATTTGCAATTCCTTAAGCTAATACTCATCAAGACTTTGCACATTTAGGGTTATTAAAAGAAGCAGCAAGGCTATGGAAAAGAAGCCCAAAGTATCCTGATGCTGGTAGGCAGAATTGCCAACATATTCCCTGAAAAGTGCAATTTTTTCTTAAAGATAACACTCCTTGATTGACTTTGGTCAATGAGCATAGACTTGTTTGCTTCTTGATAAGAATAAAGAGTACTCCCTTGCTCCCTCACAAGGAGGACAAAATATTTTTCCCCTCAGACTCACAAGATGCTGGATTTTCTTGAAAGTACCGACAATATTTCCTTGTCGTTCTGACAAGATGCTATGTCCAACACTGCTTGTGTATTCCCTTCTGTTCCCACCTCTTCCCTGAAGCACTAGTGGTGGTCTTGCTGCATGTTTCACAGATGTTTCTTCCACTCAACTCCTTGGTTGTTTTTCAAGTGGCTTCTTACAGCAAATGTTTCCATGTGTGTACGCTCCTTCCTTTCTGCTGACACCTTTTCTTTCTATAAAAACAATCTGCTGCTGTCTTTCAGATCTAGAGAGAGACCATCCCATACCACAGATGCCGGTTTTCTTTTTAGATTCTTTGGCATTGGTACACATGGTCAGCAGGCAATACCTCCCTCCTGTCTGTTCCTCATGACTAACAATGTTGATGTTTTTTTCTTTCAATCTTATTTCCCTCTGTTACCCTTACACCCTCTGTTTTTTTTTTTTTTCCCCCCTCCCCCCCCCCCCCCCCCCCTCTTTTCCTGTTACTCTCTGCTTTCTTTGTACTAGTGGCCCATATGGGATCTCTTCATCTCTCACTACAGCTTGGAAGAAGAAAACCTCACACATTAACTGTTTTACCCCAGTAACCACAGGCAACTTGTATGCCAACTTTTTCTTGTGCTCAGGAACTGAAAAAAATTTCGGATTTACATTTTCTTTATACACACACACACACAAGCAAAATTAAATTCACTTTCTACAGCTGCTCACAGTACTAGTTACTGACTGACTCTGACGAGACATGCAGAGATCAGACGCTACCATTGGGTTCATTGCCTTTTTAGTTTGCATGAGATAAAAGTTAAGCTAAGGTTGTCTAGTCATTTCCATTATGAAAGGTATTCTCGTTTGCCTACAATAATCTTTGCAATCAAAATTTTGCATATCTAGTTATGACCGTGGTCACCAAAAGGTGACTGTGATCGAGCTTGCTTCAGCAATTTTTTGATATAAAGACAAATTAAAAAAAAACACAAAAAGACATAACATCTCCTTCCCTCCTTGTAACTGTGTTATTTGGGACCAAATGTATTTGAAATTGCCATAGTATAATTGAAGAAACCTGTTCAGTGTTTTGCTGAATAAACTCAAGGTCTTGCGAAAAATATGAAAAATAGTACTTACTACAGAATGCATCGCTATCTTTATATAGATACACATTTGTGCACATGTATATGTACATTACACACACACATATATGTGTGTGTGTATATATATATCTCAATGCTGGTTTAGGAGTATGGCAGCATTCACCTAGATAATTCCTTTTCCAATTTTAAGTTCCTTTAATTTGTTTTATATGAAATAATATTTTAATGTTTCCTCCCCAATTAGTAGTGTGTCATATAGACAGAACATTTTCAGAACATTCTCTTTCATTCTACAAAAGAATTAAAACAGGTTATCCACTTAACTTTTCTTTATTTTCCTAAAAATATTAGGTGTATTCTGAGAGAAAACTGAGATCTTTACTTTGTCACTTGAAGTAGATTTAGGTTTGGAAGTAGAACAGTGATGGTCCTTGACAGTCTTACCTATAGAAGTAGGACAATTTTCATTCTTTTCAGGTGTATGTATCTCCACGGAGATGCATGAATACTGCCAACTGCATTAACAAATTTGCATTTCTCACCCCTCTCATTCTCTCTCCAGGAACATTTTATTGAACACATTTTCACACAAAAGTGTTCTTTAACAATCTTAAAGCTCTTTTTCTTTGATGTGGATAATGGAAACAATATTATATGATTTCGGTAAGTCACAAAAGGCAAAGAGTCAATTATAGGTACAGACTAAATTCAAATTCATGTTCTTCACTTTCAGGCATATGGACCAAAAAGGGCTAACAGCAGGACCAAATCACGTGACCTGATAATATTAACATAGGGTGTCTTCACTTTATGCTGTAGTATTATTTAGGATTCATATATATCTTCTCAGCTTCAGCAGGATGCTTGATTGCTGAGTAGCTGTGAACTGCAGCTGATAGCACTTTAGGAATGGCGTAGAAGGTGCAGGAATCATTCTGTCTTAACCTAAAGTTTAGGGAAGTCTGAAGGTTACAGAATGCTTAGATATTTATATGGGAAAACCATAATCTTAAATAATCAGGAGGAAAAGTATATTTTTGCTTTTAATGGAGGAGAGGGAGTGACACATGGTTGATAGCTGGATCAACACTTTCATTGCTCCTTTCCCTCTTTCAAGTGTAGCATGGATGTTTCTTATATTATGCTGGAAACATGTCCACATGCAGGGGAAACACTGCCACATACCTTTTCCTTCTCTTTTCTGATTTTGTTTTTGTCAATGCTGAGCCACAGTCTTCAGTGGATGGAAGACCAGCAACACCTGGGTACTCTTCCAGTGCCCTTACTAATATATGCATTATGATATATACATCACTTCACATTAGGCTTAAATCTTCATTTGTCTACACTCTCTTGCAAGTAATCAAAACAGCAGCATCCGAATCTGGGAGCTGAATGATGGCCATTTCTATTCTAAAACTGCTTAGACTGAAAGCGTGTGATTTTCTCACACCTAGTTTTATTACATATGCATAAAAGGGTATAGCTCTACATATTTATCCTCACCTTAACCACTATTATCTCTGTGACTATGATAGCTTTTAGGAGCCTTTTAAAGCAACCACTTATGAAAAGCTCTGTAGAAATATCATACACCAAAAATGGCCTCATCTGGCAAGAGCCCAGTAGTAAAACATTGTCCAGCTTAAAGCTAGCTGTAAAACCTTGACTGATTTCTCCAGGCGCAGGATTTCCCTTGAGGTGATGAGCACAATGAGCCAGGTGGGCGATGCAGAGGATGTATGTGCTTTCAGAAGAGTGGAATAACAATAACAATGAAAATAAACACAGTTTCGGCAAAGTAAAAAATAGCAATGAAAAGAAACAGGGGTTCAGCAAAATGAACAGAAATGACAGCGTATTACTTGCCTAGCCAAAGATATTTGCATCAATATATAAAATATGTAAATGTGAATCTAGGAGTCCTAGGCAAACATTTGCAGCTGTGGAGAACGTTAAGATTTGTGTTTTATTTGATGGGACAAGAGAACAATGTGCAGAGAATAAAAAAACCTGAGTTTCAAGAATGGCTTTGGCAGCATTCAAACACCAGCAGTTGTCATCATCATAATAAGATAGAGAAAAACCATTTTTTTTTTAATTTAGTTTTTTTACAGTGAAGAGAACTGTCGTTATATAAATGCATATTTTTCTACTAGTATCTTTCAAATCAAAAAGGATGTTTCACAACATATGTAGATTTGTATTTTTATGGGTAATATAGTTTTCCTAATAACCTTTCCAAGTGAAAGATTCTGCCTGATTCAGAGAAACAGACTCTTTTTTTGTAAATTTGATTAGACACCTAAACTCATCAGTCCGTCTCTGAGCCATGTACCTGATTATGCATAGGTATATGCAATACGTTATATGAAAGCAGTTTAGCTTGGATCGTACTGTGGCTGTAACCAAAGTGGATTTGGAGATAATGAGCTTGCATCCCCGAATACTTAGGATCGCAGTCTACTCTCTAAACTGATGATGCAGCAGCTGCATAATGCAACAATGTAATTTATTCATGTAATATGTACAATATTGCTGTAATAAAAAGCCCATTGGCGGTTTCTCTAATTCTCTGTATGAGCACCCTGTTATTAGTAGCTGTGTAACTCAGTATTTCAGCATCTTCAAATTCTGGCTATTTATAAATTTCAAGCCACGATATTTTAAAAAGGAAAAAACCTAAGACAACCCCAAACAGTTTTATACAGTGTGAATTGTGAATCTGCTCACACTGAACTGAAGCCTGCAGCTTTTTTGAACAATACAATCTGTAAATGTATCAGAAAAAAACTAAGCATGTCAAAGACACCCTAGTTACTGAACTTTTTTTTTTTTTTTGCCACAAATGCATGTCATGATGTAAATTGCATTTCCAAGAGAAGTTAAGATGGAACAATAAAAAACCCCAACTATTCTGGGTTTTCATGAGAAAATCTGGAAGCCCACTGATCTTGCCAGCTTTCATTCAGTAGTGAGTGTTGTTTATCATATGAGTGTTTATATTAAAAGTAGATTTCTCTGAAGTAAATTTTAATGGGAACATATTAACTTTCAACAGGAGCCTACATGTAAAGACAATGATGAAGAACATTACAACAGAATGCTTGGAAATTAATCTGCCAGTTTAACCCAGTAACCGACATGCATACTAAAACACTGATGTGAATTGAAAATAAAATAACCACGCTTGACAGATATAATAGTTTAAGTGATTTCAAATTAACCACATCCCACTGACCGCAAGTGAAGAATGTGTTCATTCTCCCGCAATGAAACATGCTCTAGGGACTCATTATAGAGTGGAGTAAGTAAAACCAGAGTGGAGTAATTGATGCTGAGGAGGAAGGAAGAGTGACAGCTATTTAATGATTCTCAAACTTATACATAGAGATATCACAAGCACTTAATATATTATTTTTCTCCAATCTAGAAATATTATAGGCTTAAATCTGTATTGTGCAGTAATTGCAACACTTGATATAGCTGTTAGGAATAATGAATCATGACAAAGATGCATCAGGCAGTACATGAAAAGCGTGAATAACAAACAACCCTGTGCCAACATGTATGCCTGTACTATGGGTGCTGTATTTCAGTAGAAACAGGTGAGATGAAGTCAGGGCATATCTATTGTCCTAATTCCTCTGCTTATAATCGCTTTTCAAATGGTAAGGATTCCTTAAACAGTTTGAACGTTATGAAATCCAAATTTACATGATTTGGTCCCTTCTTTTCACATTCACTGAGGTCTTTATTTGCAGACGATCTACACTGTAGAAGAGATACATGAACGCAGTAATCCCTATTCCTTGCTATTTCACAGGGAAGAGGAGCAATCGCGTATTCTATATGTCATCTTTATGGTCTATGGCAATTTTGGTTTAACTCTAATCTTCTGTACCTGTGAGCAATGTCTCACAGGCAACATGATGCCCACAAGCCACAAGTTAAGAACACCTGATTAATAGCTACGCAGTTAGCTTGCCGTTAGTGTTCATCAATAGTACTACTGTGGCTGCTCGCACTAAACGACGTAGTATCTTCTGCTATGAAGCCATTAGAAACAGAAACACATAGGAATCTTCACCCAGAAGTCTTTCCCAGCCTGAAGTATTCTACGATTTTATGTATACAGGAAGTGATTTGCAATACACGTAAGAAGGACGGGGAGTCCAGAAGGAGACACAACACAGGCGCTACAAAATTTTTGGCCTATCTCACTTTGTTACCTATGGGGTCATAGACAAACTGTAAAACTTCTGCATTAATATGCCATTGCCACTCCCTTACTCTACCCTCCTTACTTATTTTGGCCACATTGGCTATGTGCTGTACAAGGCAATCTCTTCAGCAAACGCCATGTTTACAAAGATAGTGGTTATAAGGTATCTTCTCTCTGATCACAGAAAGAATGTGAATGGTGTGGGAACCGTTAAGAAAAGTTTTATCAGTATGCACAAAAGTTGTCCTAACTGATCCCTTAAAGAGGAACAAGAAGGCATTTGTACTGCAGGCTGGTGGTGTGCCTGGCTGTGACACCCACATGCAGCCTGCTGAGGCCTCCTGGCTTTAGAACCGGTGACATTTGTGATTGGAGCTGGGTCGGTCTGCACGAGGATCTGTCTGTGCAATTGCACTGTTAGGACTGTATAAAGGCACTCACTTGTAAGGGCTGGGCTTCTGGGTTTTGATCCAACAAGGCAACTAATGCCTGCTGATACCTCCAAAGTTGAGTGGAGATTGCCAGCTGCAATCTGCTTCTGACAAGAGAGTCCTCCTCTTCCTTTCCTGGCCACAACGAGGATGATAATGGTCAGGAACAGAGAGGCTACAGAAACCTGCCTCGCACTGACTCCAGCGACCCTTGAGGGTCTTAAGAAGGGCAATAACCAAGAGGCAAAGTATTTACCAATTGCAGCAGGACACAGATTCCAGCTGATTAAGGCCTTGATTTTTCCATTGTCTGAATATTGCACAATGCTTGCTTGTTGTTAGGTTATTTCCTTATCCAAAGATAGCATCCCCATAATGGTATCCCCACTCTACATTGAGTTTAACATTTATTCAGTGACTGATTCAGAGGTAATAGTGCCAGTCTTTTAGGCATTGTCTATTCTGGGATATAAGCAAGTGAAACAATCTAGAGGAATACAATTTATAATGGGAAATTTAAACTTTTTCTGACTTATATGAGTTGCCTGAATGGATTAAACTATCTCTGTAAAAGGACCAAGTCTCCCACTGGCACTTTGTTTCCCTCCCATGTTCCTAATCAGCAAAGTTAACATAGGAATACTCCTTTGAAAGAATCACTTGTTGCAGTGTCTATCTGCAACTTTCTTTCATGGGAGATCTGTCGTGGGAGTCCTTATGAGACCTGGGCATATGTGAGCTGCTGTGAACTGACGAAGTAACTGACATGTGGGAAACTGATCCTTCATCAAGAACTGTCATTATTAACAAGGACTTACAGCTTTCTTGGCCAAAGAAAAAAGAAAGAAAAAGAAAAAGAAAGAAAAGTGTGTGCATGTGGGAATTGTGCTTGTTCCTGAAGCTCCTTGAATAGACCAAATTTACACTGGAGGATGGTTTCCTTTGCTGTCTTCTGACTGTGATGTTCTGCAAGTTTCTTGCTCTGTATCTCTTTTATGACTTGCTTCAACTTCTCAAGAGGCATCACAACATGTATTTAAGCATATTCCTGATGGTGATGAACTTATTCTAGTTTATCAATCAATTTTGTGCTGAAGCGGCTTTCCTAAATGTCACAAAGAGGGGATGGTTTTGTTTGCCTTTAGGAATCGCAATGATTTTTTTCTGATTAGAGAAATCTGCAGTCATAAATCAGCAAAATAATTTAACAAAATGCAAATAATCCTCCTGAGTATCATTTAATGCAGGTTTAAGAATGTGGTGTGAGTTGGTGGAAAGATCAAGCTGAAGGTAGACACAGCCATCACTGCTCAGCAAGGAATGGCTTTCATAAATACAACTTCAAACTAATCAAACAGAAGCAACACGGCAGCAAAATCAGTTGGTACTAGTAAATCTCTCTACTTAAAACCTCAGTACCAGGGGGCAGGTTTTGGTCTCTCTCAGCCTCCAGGCTTGCTTAGCAGCCTTTTTGCAGACAAATCAAGAAGGGAAAATGTAGCCAGAATTAATGGATTGTGTAACCCTTACCACTATCCCTGTCTGTGAAATGCAGCTTTCTCATGCATATTTTCAGTGCTTTCATAAAGTCTATTCATTCAGCAATTATTTTATTATCCAGCCACATGCCTAGCTGGGGAAGGGAGCTGAGAACACAGATGCTGCACCTGCCAGAGGGGCTATGGGCAAATTTCTTCATTATACACCAAGGAGACACTCATCTTTTCTACATTTGACCCAATCCTGAGCGACACTATAGAAGACCCAATACATTTGGACATGAATTTGGACATGAATGTAACACTGCAAACAAATCAGTCTATTATAACAGCATATTACAGAAGCACCATCTGTGCCAGTGTCTGCAGGTAAAACAAATGCAATTTTCAAATTAAAAAAACCCCTAAACCACACAACAAACCACAACAAAAGAACCCTCCTTAGTTAGGATTAAGGCTTCGCTCCTGTTCCCTCTCATTATTTGCCCATTCCACCAGTGATGCACACCTTTAGGCCAAACATGAGTTGTGATAGGCTGTCATGCGGTTCGGGTATTATAGATGAAATCCTTCCAGAAGCAGCATCTGGCTCGTTTTGTAAGCTCTGCAGTCATTTGTAGTGATGGGGTTACATGTGCCCTAGGCTTTGTCAGATGGTTTGGCTGCTTTTCTCTGTTTTTTTTTTTTTTTTTAATTATTATTAGTTTTTGGTTGTGAGGAATTCATACTCTGCACTATATGCTTAACTCACCATCAATTTGCATGTTTAAATAAAAAAAAAATAATTAAATTTATTTATAATTACAGTGTTTTGAAACCTGACCACTAACATGTTTTGGTTAGATGTGTTAGTATTAGGTATAAAACTACTTATTTCTCTCCAGTGGTTTGCTTCTGAGAAAGGTGTTGCCTGATTGCCTAAAATTTAGTGGTGGAGATGACCTATTTGACTATCTTATTAGTCTGTACTTCTAATGCAGGGACATTTCCAGAAGACTATAGAGATGAACAACATATTCCTAAGAGTTTTTTCTGATCTGGTTTGAAATGATGTACATTTCTACCATTGCCATCAGAAATTCAATTTAGCATCTCTTACTTTTAGAACAATACCTATGTTTCTCAGTTTTCCTTTCCCCTCTGTCATCTTGTCTTGATTATTAATCTTATTTTTGAAAAACAATGTTCAGTCCTGAAAGGAAATAAGGTAAATTCCCAATCAGGATTTAATGCATTAGACCAAGTGTTTAATTAGTTTAAGTCTATTTGATTTTTACTTTGGAATCAAAATGTTATAAATGGACTTGACTACCTTGTTGAAAGCCCTCATTTAGATAGCTATTATATCCCACTTTGATATCAGTTAGCATACCACATTGTGTTAATAGTCCAAATAGTTTACAGTCACTTTTACTACATATGAAAATAAAAATGCAGGGTACAGTATGAAGTTTGTGAAGCATGATGAAGCACAATGATTCCTAGGAGTTTGTTTTAAATATTATTTTCAAGGTTTACAGGCAATCAGAGCAAAAGAATTCAAGGACTGTGGGACTAATATAGCTGTGTGGAATAGAGAACAGCAAGATTTAAATATGTACCGGTACCCAGAGAAATAATCCCATACTGCATAACTATGCTTAAATACCGTTCTTCAAATTCCTAATAGATCCTTTACTGCATCTTTTCCCCTCATCTGTGCTAATTTTGTGCTCTGGAAAGGTGTTGTTCACATATGAATTAGGCTATTCTTGAGTAAACAAGAATTGTCGCTAATGACATACTTCTTGTTCTTCTTTCTTCTGTCATTATGTCAGGTGACAAGAAGACTATTATGAAATTTAGTTGACATACAGTACAAAATAAAAAGCATCAACATGAAGTGAAAGTTTGAGGAATAAAACCCCCACATCACATGACATTTGGTCACAAAAGCTATTTATTTCTGAACACTAGTGAAAGTAGAACAAATTAAACCAATTAAAACTTGATTGCTGAATCATATCAAGAAAAGGGTTAATGTCACTCTATTTACTGCTTAGCATTCAGCCATATCCATTTCTGATTGAAAAGTTCCCCTGTAATGAGTGTTACTTATGTACAGTTTTTTGCAGGCAATGACTCCAAGAAGCCCATTCAGAAGGCTGCTTTAAACAAGTTGCAGATTGATTTTGACATGGGTAATAAACTCATTGAATTTTGCTTCTTTTCCTTCAATGTTTGGAACACTATCCAAAAGTGCTGTTGGAGGCCACTTGAAGAAGGAAGAAAGGATTGGTTTAAAGTTTTCCATGGAGATTTTTATCATCACACAATCAGTCATCCAACTGTAGCAATGCATGGTACAGAGGTATGAGAAACATGGCTTGGGACGAACAATAGACTGAAATAAATTTCCATAATTATTTTGTTCAATATTTACAAATATCTTAATTTAAAACATCATTTGTTTGTGAGTAATTTACAATCAGAAATCAGAATTTACAATCAGATTGAATCTTTTGAAAAACATTACCTGTAACAACCAGTTAATTCAGCTGCAATCTTAAGTCATGTCATTTAAGTACTGCAATTCTTCTCCCAGTTTCTCTAAGATCTGAATTTTAAACCCATGTATAAGTATGCACATTCAAATGAGACCCAATTAATCCTTGCAGTAAAATAATTTTATCAATGAAATGTGAAATTTCACTGGATCTGAAATGTGATTAGTTTTGAAATCCGAGGTTTTGATCACTTATTATGATCAGCATTCATCTGAAAGGAAAAGTTTTCTTTCAAGTCTACATCTTTGAATCCTTTGGCCTTAGATTTTCCTTTGAAATACTTGCATTTAATACATGCAATGTCACTACATCCTGCTCTCTTTTATTCTCTGTCTGGTTCAAGTATTTCAGGGTTTGCTAGATTTAAAAATCAAACTTGCGCTGTACCATGCCAGTGATTTCTCTCTAGTCTCACTTGACATCTCACACCAGTTCTGCACCTTAAGAAAAGAAAGTCATAACAAGAAGATTTAAAGTTTTCTTCATTTAGTTGTATGACTTGTTGTAGTGATGGCTTTGGACCACTTCTGATTACTCTGTTTTCATTTCAGTACGTTATAAACCAATGGTAAATAGTGTCAGAACTCTTTCCTCTGTTAATTCATCTGCATTTGGACATCACAAATGGTCTCAAACCATAAGTCTTCTTCAAGAGACAAACCCAACCCTGCCAGCAGGAATATAAAACTTTTTTGCCATTTAAGGTTTGATTTTTCTAAAGTTAAAATGGTCTCAAGTTGTGGTCTGGAGTTGCCCAGATATTTACTGCCTATGTGTATCCATGTGGCTTGTTCGCATAACCAAAATAGTTATTTGTGCCTACACAAATAGAACTCATAAAAATATCTGTTTGTGAAGTCAGGCCTTTTTATAAGTGAACTAATGAGTTATTCTCATCAAGCAATAATTTACTGGAGTTAGGCAGATATAAAGGGAGATAGATCTGGAATAGGAAAGGAAATGACAGCAGAAGGTTTAGGTAGGTAGTTTTTTAACTTTACAAAAGACTACTGAGATGGATGGACAGGAAGGATAGGGGAGAAAGAAAGAGAGAACTGAAGGCAGAGAAAAGCTAATGAGAACCAATATCAAAGAAATAGTCTTGGTAGTACCCTGGTGTTAGCGAGAGAACATTTTGGTGCTCCACTGAGGACAGTTGCCTCTTAAACCCCCAGCGGGGATGGACCAAGGGAGATGGCTGATTGGGCTGTTATCACAGAAGATAAAAATCCCATGGTACAACTCTGCTTTTGCTTATATCCTAGTACCCCCTGGGCTCATTTCAGCTAAGTGGTGGTATATCATTAACAACAGGGGAAGAGGACAGAAAAAGTCCAATGTCTAAACAGAGCTTTTACCCCTTATTTTGCTATAACTAAGTGGGCTATAAATGGATATCTTTGACTTTTCTGCAACTTGTTCCATGTGGGAAAGAATCATGGTTGAACAGAATTTTATTTTTTCTATGAAGAAAATGATCAGGAAAGTTGAACATAATGATTTCATGCCGTGACTATAATGCAAACACATACTTAACCATCATTGTCTCCTCTTCATATAATAACTGAAAACATCTGTATTGTGCACTGAAACATTACACGCTGCATTACAATTAGAAATGTGCTGAAGTGTTGGATTGGGTGTTTATTTATGGGCCATGAAAAGTAAGATTTTCTGCGCTTCTCATGTACAGCTAAATAGCCATAGGTAGAGTACTGAAAATTTTGGAACCCAGCAGTCACTGTGGGAATGACTTCATTATTCACCAAAGGAGGTTTTTCCAGCAGAGCTGAGTTGCTGACAAACAATAATAAACATTACTGAAAGTTGGAAACAAGAACTCAGGCATGTTGATTTTGACTGTAAAAAATGCTCATGGGGCATGGAGGGCAAGGCGCTCTCGAAATGACAAGGTACTACAATAGAGGAATCCCCATTAGAGCTGTGCACATATATTTTCTCTATTGACACAAAAGTGTTCTGACAGGCTCAGAAAACAAGCAGCTCCTCCTAGCCATAAATGTCTTTACCTGTTGGCACAAGTAGTCTAGAAACAGAAATGTATTTTTAATAGGCACACAAATGTCTCAATGATGAAATACGCTCAGGTGGGGACATAGCAAATGTCTTGTTGGTGTAGCTTCTGAGAGCTTTTGTAGCACAAAAGGTATCACTATGTCTTTTTGCTGAAACGCTTGACAGTTCATGACCATAGCACAATGTTATTTGAGATCAGATTGTATATCTGCTTTGTCTGACTGATATCTTGCTCATATGTGAAACAATATGGTCGTTTGAAAGAGCTCACCCTACAGTTAATTAATTTGCAAATAGCTACTAAGTTTTCTCCAAACTGAGCAGATATACAATGCTCAGTAAGGTTTTCTCTGGAGCTTTCTTCTCTCCCCACCAACTCTGGCTCAAAGTTTAAAACCAAGGAAGCATAAAGTCCTGGCCTGTGCTTGTGATGGTCGTATTCAGAAAGAAGGACACAAACAAAGAGGTTGTGGAGCCAGTTTCTCAGTGAGCAGCAGAATGAAGACAACATATGCCAACTGGGGATTTAGGCTGTGATTGTTACATGACACCCATTGATTTATTCACAAGAAAGAATGAATTTTACCAATCAATAATTGAACTGAATGTAATTTAATATTTTCTTTGCCATAGCTTTACAGGAGCTGAAGCAATTTGAATGGCTCACATTTTCTCTGGCCATTGAGTATGTCACTTATTTACTATCACAGGCTTGAGTGTCTTTGGCTCTGCCAGAAATTGTTGGTTGACTTTCAAAGTGGATTCAGATTTCTCCCAGAGAGGTTGACAGATATGCAGGATTTCTGGTAGTGCCCCAATTAAACATGCATCATTTGCACTGATTTTCCACATGATTATCTCAAATAGCCATGGAAAAGCACAGTTATCAATCAGGAGACTGAAGGATTCAGGGCTGTACAATAGGGAAAGCTGAGGACAGGAAGAGAAAGCTAATTTTTCTTTGCTTACCAAGTGTTTACTAGGATACATAGTTATGATGGCAAGCCAGGTGTAGCTGTGAAGTAAGGCTGATTGTATCTTTCTTTATAGTGAGGACACCAAAAGGGCTTTCAGACTCTGATGATAGACTTTTTTTGAACATAGGGTAAAGGAAAGGAACTTTTAAACCAGAGGGATTCAGATCAGCTGTCTGAAGTTAAAATAACTGAACACCGTTTGCCCTGTCCACAATGTCTTTGCACAATGTTGGATCCTTTTCTCTAATCTAGCTCTCAGTCCAAAATTTTTCAGTGGCTTTGGGAGATAAAATAAACATGTCACAGTCCCCTTTAGGCCCTGGAGAAAATGCATCTCCTCTGTGGCCTGCCTGCGTATCAGATCCCTTCCTAAGGCCTCTTGGTGTGGATCTGTATGGGAACCCAGTCCCTCAGTTGCCTTCTGGTTCCTCCCAGGCCGCCCTGCTCCTCACTGTGAGCACTCACTAGCTTTAGTGAGTTCACCTCTTCCCCACTTGCACATGGATCATCCCTTTATTATAATTAATATTTCTCCCCCATCTTCCCTAAGAGAAAGCTGAAAAGAGGTCACAATCCAGGAACAGTAAACACAGCTGAATCCAAGAAGCCAACATGGGATCATCCTTCAGTATTTTCACTGCTGATCTCAGTGTTGATGGGTGCTGTGAACCAGAGGGTATGGCTACGAGCAGTTTTATTCCAGAAGATATATTGCTCATATTTGTTTTTTGCTTATCTACACGTAATAAAAAGGGTAAGCCAGAAGCAGAGCCTTAGCAGTAGGTGAAGACCTGGAGGGGGTAGGGGAGTTATGCTTCTTTCTCTATCTTGGGTAGCCTGGAAGAGCAACTCCAGCCTGAAGTGCAGACCTGGATTACTGTAATATTGATGCCTCGTTAACAGTGCAACCTTACAACTACAGGATATTCATTACTGCTAATAAATCAGTTCTAGCTGGCTTATACTCTGTCCAGATGCACAATGATTGTACAGCTTGGTCTGGAAGCCCACTCTGTAGCAGATACGTTGGTGGTGGAAGCTCCTTGTCCAGCCAACCCTTTCTGTGGTTGCTTAAAATATTTAGAGGGGGTTTTGTGGAAAGGCGAGAAGATGGTGCATACACATTTTCTCAAAGACAATGCTGAATGACGTTTTCATCTGCTGTTCTTCCTGTTAGGGCTCAATGAAGATCCAACAGACTGCTGTGAGCAGCAGTTTCTCTAAAGGTACTTCGTTTCCCTACAGATGCCTACCTAGCTTCCTATCTATAAAATATATAGATATCCATCAAGCTCAGGTTCTGTTCAACAGGACTCCTTTTTAATCCCCTTCCATAGCAGGGAAGAGGTCTAACTTCCTGGATGTGCAACGAGATGTACGTGAAATTGCTAAGAACTTACCAGAAAATGACTGTTTTACTTTATATTTAGTTACTTAGTATTTGATTTATGTAGTAATATCTCAAATACTTCAGCCATAGCTGGAAAACAAAATTTTCATGTCAGCAAAGTATTACACTGATTCAGCTGAATCTGAATACTATCTAATTTATAGCGTGTGAGATGCACAAATGTTAAAGATGCAGATGTCCTCTTTGGGGTGTTATCACCCCTTAAGAAACTTCCTTCCCATTACTGCAAAGAACCAAGGTGTTATTTGAGTCTCCAAAATTTTATAATACAAAATATAAAATTAAACTCTGATCATGTATATTCAGCCCATGTATTCACAAGAATCAGATCATACACAACCCATAGCTTAATTGGTAGTCCTAATTATCTAGTTCACATCAGTCTAATTTATGTAACAAAACCAAACTGCTCCATAGTTCCCTGCTAGTGTGGGCTAGAATAGCTCCATTGAACTCAACAGACCTACGTCAGTTTATGCCAGCAGGGAATTTAGCCTTAATGTTCCAAAGAGCAATATGGCACATGATTCACTTTGGTTCACATTTTTCCCAAGCTTTTATGTAAAATAATTTTATTTTTAGTTCAGAAGAAAAGAAATGTTTGTACAGACAGTATTGCATATTTGTACAGACATTCCCAGAATGTAGATATTAGATCCAAAAAGTATCTTTTTGTCTTCATAAAACTAAAATACAAAACAAACATCCTCAAAAGAGAAAACAAAAGGGCAATTGCTGTACTTGATCCAGCATTATATTGGATGCTTTTTTTGTTGTTGCAGCTGGTCCAGTGTCTTTGGCTACTGGTGATGGACTAGAATGAAGTAGAAGTCAGTGGCCAGATTTTGGTTATTCTGTGTTACAATCTTAGTCTAGTGTACAGAAGGAAAAGAATTTTGAAGACAGCAAATTCAAAGGATTTGGTTAAGATGTTTTTTTATATGGAAGACTTTTACCACTCTAAAGTTACTCAGTTTTGTGTTAAATTGAGGAGTGTCTTACTCAGGCAGTTTTTAGACAAACCTTTCAGTGTTCCAGTGAATTTAGGATTTACAGAAGCAAGCAGTCAGTAAACATTAAAGAACTGGATTATTGCTTGTCACAGTTATCTTGAGTGCGACTTTAGAAATTCTGTCAAAGTATATAAGCTATAGATTAGTACACACAAAATGTTCCTGAAATTGCAGTCTCAGAGGAGGTCTTCAGAAAATGTTCAAGACCATAATATTCCTTATTATGGATGCAGCTAATGATCCCGAAATGAAAAAGTGTCAATGGTGGAAGCCATGAGCTCAAGTTTGCAAAATAAACATCCATATAATTCCAAGGTCAAACTGCACAAAAACATTTTTAAAATATATCCATGCCATTCTCCCTTTAGCTCAACATGAAGGTTCAATTTTAATTTTGTTTTGGCTTTATTTTAAAGTTCATTCTTTAAAAACAAAGTCATTTTCAGCAAAGAAATTTCAAGGGAAATGAAACTTGTAGATTGAAATGATTGGATACAAATTTGTAATTAATTGCTATTGTGTTGTGAATAACTAGTTTTATAATTCTTGGAAGTGCAGAACAGATGCCCATTTTTTATTATCATGGAAATATACACATTGTCACTGGTTATGAAATTGTTTAGAACAGCGTTATTCGTTTCTGTAAATATATGCAAACTTTTCAATTCTCATTTTTCTTTTTACCCTAACTAATTTTAGAGAAACTGTGTATTATAGTTTGTGAAGAAAAGAAATAAAGAAAAGAAATTTATACTGTTACCTATGGTCAGCATTTCATTATGCTGGTCAGATACCAATGCTGGGTATCATGAAAAACAGCAAGCAATGCTTCTTTGAAGTCTAGGAAATAGAGAAATAGCACTCAAGGTTTAGAATGCACCAGCTGTAAACATACTGCATACCCACAGGCAATTACTGTACATTCGGTGTGGCAGTATAGCTTTCTGTATTATTAAATAACTTTCCGAAAACCTTATTTGCAGGGCAGATTCATGATATGAAAGGGAGAGGAAGAAGATTAGGATAAGACTTAGCCTCATTGAAAACTGATGGCTGTAGCTTTCAATATCCATAAATATCTAGACAAATGTCTTTCTCCCCCGCACACGTACACAGCTAATGTGCACAATGTCACGATGATCACGATGCTGAACTCCAGCCCATTAGGATACTAATTTGATCTCTACCATACCCTTATTATAAAATACCATAATAAGTATTCCTCTGACAGGAAGCTACTACACCTTATTTCCCATCTGATGTGAAGCTCAGTAAGAATACCTTAAAAACATTCATTAATCTATTGCATATAATACAGATTATAATATAAATATAAGTCCCCAAACTAGTGCTAACTTCGTAATGCTTGTTAGTGTTAAGAAAACCATGTTAACTCCAGTGAGGTGTTATGAAATAAAGTGAGTAAGTATATCTGTATTGTTATCTATTGAAGATCACTTAAGTATTCTCTTAGTATTATCATAAATGTGCATAGCACAATTATGCACATAATAATAGATCAGGAGAAAGGAAGGAAAACCCAGAAATGTTCATGAAAATGAAATGAGAAAACTTCAAAATAGAGATTGGGTGCAGAGGGAAGAAACACAGCGCAGAAACCCTCTGTAATCCCCTTCCTGGCAAGACCCACATAGCTACATTCAAGAAATATTATTTCCCTAAGAAAGATAACTGTGGAGGAATCAACAGAAAACATGTCCCAGGGAAAACTGGATGTAAGATGTGGGGATAAAGACTGCAGGAAAACCCAGAAATGTTCATGAAAATGAAATGAGAAAACTTCAAAATAGAGATTGGGTGCAGAGGGAAGAAACACAGCGCAGAAACCCTCTGTAATCCCCTTCCTGGCAAGACCCACATAGCTACATTCAAGAAATATTATTTCCCTAAGAAAGATAACTGTGGAGGAATCAACAGAAAACATGTCCCAGGGAAAACTGGATGTAAGATGTGGGGATAAAGACTGCAGGATTCATTCAGTCACAACTTCTCGTTCTGTCGAAAGTTTCTTTATTCATATTATTAAGTGGTATGATCTGCCAAACAACAGGAGGTCTGGGAATCTGTGGAGGGGTGGGAAATCCACCTCCTGCTAGCCACTGCTTCCTTCTAAAATGGCATCAGACCTGTGGAAAGAGCAGCTGTAGGAATATTCTTGGAAAGAACCTAAAAGCAGAGAGGAGACATTCTACTCAACATGCGTGTTTGAGAGCTAAGTGGGAAAAGAGATAGTTCATGTGAGAAAAAAAAGAAAAAAAGGCAAAATGTATGAAGAAAGATTGAAGGAAGCAATACAGCAAAATGTGTTATTTATTATGCTTTGCCAAATATTGCTTGTATATAGATGACTGGTCCTAGAAAATATATTATATTGCACCTGCTCAGAATACACACCAGAGATTATGGCAAAAGGAAAATTTGGTGGATGTGGCATCATGTGGATAAGAAAGCCAGAAAATTATCATCAGGGGAGAGCCAGAAATTCCCAAGAGGTGTGTTCGCTAGTATTGCATCTCAGCTTTCCTTATAGTAGTGCAGTTGACGACAACCCAAATGAACAGTTCTGGCTTAATGCCACAATTCAGAGGAAAGCCTGATAGTTGGAGGCATGCTAAAAACACCCTGGGCTTGATTCCACGTTCTGTCAGAGTGCTGCTCGGATGGATGGGGGTATGGGTCTCTCAAGACTGGTTGTGGAGCCCGGATTCAGTGCTCTCTAGTCCTCATGCATGCAGCTTTAATTTATAGTGTTGGCATGAGGTCCTGCAATGAGCTCATGGCTGCAAAATACCTGCCGTAACAGGGTACCTCTATCACAGCTCCCCCCTCCCCAAATCGCCCCGGCAACCTCTTTTCCTCATAACATCAGGGACGAGGGACAGGGCGGCAGCTGACCACCTCTACACAGGAGAAATCCCCAGCTGGTGTTAACCTTTCCTGTACAGTGGTCGGAGTCAATCACATGGTGAAAAATGTCCACAGCAAAGCAGAGGATGCTCTCCTTTGTGCTGTATAAAGGACTCTTGTCCAATCATATATTTACTTACCTACCTGTTATATATCATTTTGCATGTATATTCATGCATGAAAAAATTGCAAGGTTTGTATTCCACACAAATAAATATTAACTGTTTTAGCATCATGCCCTCCCGCCCCCCCCTCTACCTTTGACTGAGAATAAAGTAATTTTATGCATTCTCTCCTATCCTGGGCATGAAAAAGTAAATGCTGTATTACCCCAACTTAGGTAACCCTTAGGATAATTTTTTAAGCAGCAGGAAACTAGGCTATCTGGCTGGGTAGATAATGATATCAGCTGCTTCCTTCCAAAACAACAGGTGCTTTGGCATAAAAATGTATATCATCATACTGAGATGATGACATCAGTTCATACTTCAGCTTAATTATAAACTACCTCCATTAATCCTCAAATAATTAAACATTTTGTGTATGGTGCAAGGTGAAATATAAAAGCAAAAGGTGCCTAGCTGTTCATCACAGGGTTAAAATGGCAGTTTCTGAATCATTTGCACTTGTGTCTGCCTGTTTAAATGTAAACTTCAAGCTGATTTTAAGCATTTGTTTATATTTTATTGTTCCAGCCACAAGATGAGTAAAAACAAATACTGCTAAAATTCAGTGAAAACTTGATAAAATTAGTAAGATACATGAATTGAAGTCACATGGAGTATATATGTGCATAAATATCATGCAGAAATAACAAGGATGTGCAGGATCGGGCTTTGTACGTGCAAGAATAATTGCGGGAGAAGTCATAGTTCATGGCCTAATAGCAGAATAAACATTGCCGTGTTCGGTGTTTGAAGATTTTATGCAAGAACATCTTAGACTTACATTCATAAGCAGTACATCTGAATAAAACAAACTCAGAAAGCAAGCACCATTTATTGAAATAGATTGATTGAGTAAGCTTTGTACAAAAGAAGTATTAATGAAAAGTGGTATCAACACAATTGAATTTAATTCCTTTTTTAAAATAGTTCAGTTCATACAGTATGCAGTCACTTGAAACCTATACATTCTCTCCTTGTGTTCTTTGATAGCACAGTGTGTGTGTACATGTTTATCACTACTTCAAAACTGAACAACAGATTGCTCAATTTTTGATTTGATATAAAAAACAGTAGACAGAATTGAGTGAGACCTGAATTTCTAGGCTAAAAGAGCAGAGGAGCACAGCAGAGAAAAGATTATGTTCTGCCTTTAACTTTAAAATATAGCACTGACCTTCTTTAAAACAGATGCTATCTTCAGGAGCCAGATGTGTCTCCAAGCAAATTAGTTATAAGAAATACATCCAAGGACATAGCCATTTAAGAATCAATAAATTATGCATTTGTCATTTGTTATCGTGTGAGGCTTATGCTGACATCTTTGACATGAATGAAAGAGTCTCTGTCCACAGTAATAGCATTAACAATTTAACAGAGGTGGTTTTATACCAAAAGGGAAGTGGTTTGAAGAAATTACTGTTTATCACCGTGTACATATACACACCTTAATTATTCATTGCATGTCCACTTACCAGCCTACTTCATGTTATGTAAGTTGTGCTAGATTAAAAAGTTAGAGGTCAGGCACGTGTCCTGTACTGCTGCTATTTCTAACCGCTTGAACCTGAAACAAAGAGAATGACTCTAACAATGATTTTCTTTCCAGACAACCAAATCAAGACAGTTTTGTTTATTGGTGGCACGTTACGAAAAATTCCTACAAAGAAGAGTTTTATTTTCTAAAGGCAAAAGCCATGGTGGAATTTTTTTTGTGGGTTTAGTTGAAACATTTGGATGACCATATGGAACTCTTAGTGGTGCCATGGGACCATGCAGCTATGAAATCTGATCACTATCTCCCTAGTGACAGCTGGAGCCTTTACACCATCAGAAAATTTTCAGACTTCTAATTTGTCATAACTACCTCCTGTGGAAAGAAAATATGTTATGTAGTTAGATACAAGAATCTGAGGCTACAGAACTACACGTATCGGCTTCTTTTCCTTTTAGCTTTCAAGCTTCAGTTTAATTCCTTGACTGCATCTTATGACTCATTGATGCAAGAAATAAAACATAGACACAAAAAGAATACAAAAACCATATGGGATCTTGTGAAAGCAGGGTTAGCTATTCTGTATAGTTATTGTGGAGGATGACTTATTTTGAAAAACCTACTTATGTAACAAATGGTGATCCATGCAGTTCAAAGTTTCTTTGTATTTAAGCCTTCTCTTCAGTTTTTTTCCTCTCCAACTTTGAATGACGATAAAAAAGAATAAAACTTTGTTTAGCAAACTGAAGTGTAACTTTGCAATGGTTTCTATTATTTTTTTAATTTTTAAGACGTGCATTCTTTCATTACCACATCAGGCCTGAAAGGGCACAACATTCAGACTCACATTTTATTAGAGGAGCTCAAGGGAGAAGGGGGTGAGAGCTCCCTGCCCACTGCAATCACACACCGTGACGACTGTAGAGAAAGAAGCTCTCAGCTGTTCCCAGAAAACAAAAATCCTTTTGGCACTCAGAAATATAGGTGTCCACCAGGCAGTCACTTTTGAAAATCATGGGGAATGTGCTTACATATCTCTATATACCTCCCTATGGGGGCAGATAATCTAGCAGAGCTGAGAATCACGTCTCCATGTTTATTTGCTGGGTAGTCTTGGATAGGTTTCTGGTCTCCTAGGTCATTTTCAGAAGTTTGTGAGACATAGCTCAGTGACTGTGAGCAGGATAAAATGTAAACATATGTTACCACTTGCTTTTATATGTCCACTCTGGTATTCTAGCTAGCTAGGCATCAAAAATGTAACCTTATGCTTTGGGCATGGGTACCACTGCTGTTGATTCATGTTTGTGATGGGTGTAGACAAGAAGCTGAGTGTTGTGTAATCTTGTGGAGAAGAAGAAGAAAACTGCTGTCTTAAGATCCTAATCCTAGTGCTGCTTATGACACTTGAGCTTCCAGCTCAAGTCAGTATTTCACAAAGCAATCTGGCACCAAAGTATATAAAAGTTAAATTTATTGTGTATATTGGAAAGTTGTTTATTGTACAAATAAGTTTAAAAGATGCAGTTGAAGGCCACTATCTTGTACAGGACAGTGTACAGGACGTCAGGTTAGTTTAACACATCAATCTCTTCTTGCTTTGCAGTCTAGGACACCAGAAAAAAATTGCCTTGCTAGTTAACGAGCAAAAATTACACTAAGCTTCTAATAAAGAATCCGACTGAATCTTTCTTCCAATTGTTATAAACATCAGTCTTCGCTAACATATTTAACCATTTGGGACAGTATGCAAGAAACCTATGCGTACAGATTAGAGACAATCTAAAGAGATACTGAGATTCTTTATGATTGTTGATTACAGTCGGAAAGCAAAACTAAGGTAGATCCTAATTAAATCCAGACGCATTTGCTATAAAGGAGAACTGGAACAAAAGAGATTGTGCAGCCCATGTGACAAAAAAGGCAACACTGGATAAAAGGCACTTACTGTTCCAGTATGAATAGTACAAGACAGTGTTAGGAAGATATTTGCTTACATTACCAGAAATGATAAAAGACTTTCCATTAAAAAACGATGAGCAAAAACTGTGCATAACCCTAGGAGAAAGGAAAGAGACGGCAGGGTTAGCATCATGCTATGTAACAACCTGCCACCAACTTAGAAATGGACAATAATGACAAATGGACACAGGGGATAAAACCCCAAACACACTGTGAAGTGTTATCTTGGGCAGATGCATGATGTGTTGTATCTATTGCTGACAGTTACCCAAGGTTTCTGCTTTTTTACACATTGACAGCGTTTGTACAGCGTGGCACGCCAATAAAATATTTTTATTTGAAGCTGAGCACTCTCATTGTTTTCTTCTTTCCGTAGGAAACCGTGACACGTAGGTTGACTTGGAAGCTCATGTTTCATTACATCTTGTCCGTCTGTATCCTGTTGTTGCAAAGCATCCTTTTAGCACCAGTGCCATTCCCAGACACCCTAGAGCCCCGACGCATATCATCTATGCCATTTTTTAAGGCATAGGAAGTACCAAGAAAGGAAGGGTTTGTAAATAGAAGAGGCTGTGCAGAACATGGGCCCTTACAGCTAAACGTTTATCATTCCCATAGCTGCAGCTATAGCTAAGCATTTGGCAGATTTAATCAATGCATTATTAAAGGGGTCTCAGGTCCAAACCGAGCTTAACTTGGGTCTGAAACACAGCTGTTGTGGTCTCTTGAAGTCCTTATGTGTTAATCACACAACTGTTTTGCCTTAGCTGGCTAGTTATTTGTGGTGTACTCTGCTTGTTCAGCTAAGCATGATACCATGCAGCAGTACCTCCAGGGCTGAGTCCACATGAAGATGCTCCTACCGGAAATCCTATGGGGTTTGGTTTTGACTTTTTTTGTCCCAGATGAATCCCTTACCCCGCTTGCCTGTATGGCATTCATGGACTAGTACCTTGTGGCTATTCGAAGGAATGAGCGTCCCCATATAAAATCAGTCTGTTGTCTCTCTCTTTGTTTGTGCCATCTCCCATTGTCTCAAGCTTGGTCCTAGGTAGACAGAGTTGTAATAATATTTTTTCCAAATTATATGCTGATCTTTGGTTACAAACAAAGATCAAATAAGGGCTCATTTTATCATGTTGAGTTCTTTGCTATCTTTAGTATGCTTTTTTTTTCACATTCAAAATTTTTGTTACATCTTTTTAAATGCTTGATGGGATTTTTATCTCAGCCTTGCGCGTTTTTAATCCCCAGAGCCAGATTTTAAGGTGCTGTGATCTGGTGCTGTGTCCCAAGGTGGACTTTGGTCAGTTTGTTGAAGCTGAGGATTTGGTCTTTCTCTCTTTTATCCAAACCTGTTTCACAAGAATATGAAAAACTCCAGGATCCCAATTTACCGCTGTTTTTTTCCAGCTACAGACAGGCCAAAGTTTAAAATTGGACCCTGTTTAAATGCTATAGAGTGGAAAGAGCCACTGAAGAGCAGTGCTAGTGCATCTTCTTTTAAGAAATAGTTTCCTTAATCCCAAACTGTAAATGATGGACCTACACTGATTTATAGCATCTGTATATAGTGTCCGTTATGTCACCTTTTCTTTAAGTACCTATGTAATTGCTGAAAAGCACAAAGCTGGACCAAGTTCCTTTTTTCCTAATCATTATTAAAAGGGGGAATCATCCAAATGAGTACAAACATTCACTGTTCTTCATCTTATAACAACGAAAGGGGGTTGAATTTTGTGGTGACTGAGGGGGTTTAGTTACATGGAGCAAAAGACTTCTGGAAAAGTAGTTAGAATCACGATACCCATTCTGGCTGAATTCCTGGTGCACTCAGTGAGCTAAATGAAAACTGTTATAATATTGTTTAATTAATGCTGAGTTGCATGATGATTGGCCTTAGCTCTCTAATTACTGTTGGTAGTAGCTCCTCAAATTGTGATTAGTGGAGAGGTGAATCGCTATCTTTGATGTGGTGAGGTAGCTTCTGCCGCAAATTAAAACTGGGTAGTGAGGCTATAGATTAATTGTGGGTATGTGGAGCAATTAGGACAGTCTACCTCGCCCTGCCTTCTGTCTGAAGTTTATTGCCTGTGGTAAAGGTCATAGAAATCAAACCCGAATTGTATCATTTTTGGACGAGACCTGTATGTATTTAAATGCCCTGTTTTGGCGAAAAATCTTTAGTCATTCTAATTCAAAACATATTAGATGTCATTTTCTTCCTTGCCGTCAGAAAGAGCAAGTACCAGAAAGCAATCTGCTGCTGGGGAGGGGCTGGGGAGGCTCCTTAGGCCACACAGCAAATAGCAGCATCCATCTGGATAGCAGTTGCTGGGGGCTGTCGTGGGGTGATGTTAGTTTTGACTAAGTTTTTATTCTTGCAAATGTGTAAAGCTGTTTGATAGGAAGTTAACCAATGACTTCCAGAAACTGCACTCCCTGAAGCAGATGCTGCAGGATGCGGCGGGAGCTTTGCTGGACGGGGAGACCCCAGTCACCCTTCCGAAGCTGCAAGGTGCCGCCGGCACAGACTGCACCTGGGAGATGCTTTGCAAAGGTTTTGTCTTGTTTAGATATGAACCTGAACTAAAACATAAGAAGAAATACAGTGCTCTGCTGTGAGATTTAGTAACTTTTGTTCATGACAAGTGATTTTTCCTAATCAAGTCAGTGCCTGGGTTAGAGTATTGCTGCTTCCTTTTTTTGTAGTTTTCTCACTCGCTGTGTTACCGTATACTGGACGAACAATCTGGAATAATGGAAAAGAAGCTAATTTAAAAAAGATATATTATTGGCATTAGTTTCTATTGCTCTAGCATGATTGTGAATGAAAACAATCTGATTTAAAGAGATTGTAATGCATTAATTTTTGTGATGCTTTACCATCTCGTTGTCTGCTCCATATATGCTGATCAGATTTAATCTGCTGCCTGAATTTAGGGTTTGGGTTTGGGCTTTCTCCCTTATTTATCTCATCCCCCCTTATCAATTCTGATTTACTTCTTTCTCTGCATACTTTGCTCTTATCCTGTGACTTACTGTCATTTCTTGCCCTGATTTGTTAGTGGGAGCATGAGAAAATAGTTTCTACTGAGGCTGCTAAATATGTCTCTCATTTATTCAGCTGGTGGGAGAGAGAGAAGAAGGAATGAGGTTCAGCAAAGTAGCCTTTGTAACCACAAGATTGTTTGCACTTTACTGCCGGAACATGCTGAGACTTGAAGCCTTTGTATGATTTTTATAAGTAGAGAGGCTGTAATTGAACTTTCTTGCTAGACATTAAGAAAATATAAAAGATTAAAATATTTATTTTCTTCTTTTTTATACATGCAGACAAAAACCAGTTTTTGAAATCATGTGAGTGGGTGCAATTATATAAACCTCTGTGCAAATAATGAGACCCCTGTGAACAATTTTAAAGAGAAAGAAAAAGCAGCCTTTTGCGTATTCATTTCAGGGAAAAGCAATCTGACTGAAACTTTTTACTAGAGCTTCACTCACCTACTGTCAAAACTGCTTTCTTGATGTTCCTTTCTGATGGGCGTATAAAGCTGAAACTCAGGTCTAAATAGCACAAGATTTAGGCAAAAATGAGACACCCCGCTTATGTGTCTTGAGCTTGTCTCTGCTTTTAATGAATAAAAAAGTATAGATAACCTTTCGGAAAAACAGATATTCTCAAGTGCTTTTTCAAATAACATTATCTTCTTTAAATCAGAAAAAAGGAAATTATCTACTTCATCACTTATGTTCAAGCACTTGCTTTTGTAAATAAAAACGAGAACTTTATAAACACAATACCACCAACATAACCAGTGCACGGAGCTTTGCCTGCAACAAGCTGCCAGCACAAAAATAACCAGAAAAGAGCTGAAAATACATGATTCAACAAGGAGCTGTTGCTGTCTCAGTGGTCCTAGAAATGAAAAGGAATAAAAGCAGGTGAAAATAATTGAAAATGACAGTATGAAGAAATTTATAGGTTTGTATATTTATATATAAAATATATTTATACCTAAAAGTATATTTATATAAATATAAGAGGAAAACACCATATGGCAGTAGGAAATGTGCCATCAAAGAAGTGGAAATAAATAGAAACTAGGAGCCCTTATTTCTGGATAGGTCTGCGAGAGTACTATGACCAGTGCCTGCAGGTTAGCACAGGGAAGAGGAACTCAGGTCTGTACCCATAAAGACCCTTGTTTTCTGTTGAAATAATATATGACAGAAGAGAGGCCAGTTATAGCCATTAATCTGGTTCAATTTTGTTACAATTTATAGCCCATGAGAACAAAATAAGTCTATTGAAGTACATGACAGCAGCAGTACATGAGTTCGTGCTTAAAAATATTATTCTCAACATTGGGACATCTGGGCAGCCAGATCTAATCGTATTTCTTTACTCTGCCAGAACTAGAGCATCTGACATTGGAGTTATTTGTTTAGACATTTCTAAATAGATAGTGCCAGATAACTAACTGTAATCAAAACCTTTCCTTTTTCTGACAATATTTGGATGTGTCTCCAGTCCTAAAAATCTTGTCATTGTTCAAAAAAAAAAAAAAAAAAAAAAAAGAAAGAAAGAAAGAAAGAAAGAAAGAAAGAAAAAGACATGTTAAGCGTGAACAAGAGCCCCACAGCCAGATTTCCTGCCCCACTTTTGATCCCTGTGTGTTGCCTGAGAGGTGCAAAGGAGCTGGCGTCTGTTTACAGCTGCTCGGTGGAGGATCCCCCAGCAGCAGGGAGGTCTCAGCAAGGATAAAGGAATGGAGCTGGGTCCTGCTCCCAGGCCCCATCTTGCCTTCCACTCTCCCTGCCCGTGTGGTGTCAGGGGGCTGAAAGAGCTGGTGGATCAACAATGTGGAACTGCACACCTTTCCTCCGGGCCTGCGTGGAGCGGGCTCTCCCGTAAGTGCCGACGGGTTTCACAGGCTGCCTATTTGCTGTACCATTTACTCTTAGTCACTTTCTGGTTTTAGAGCATTTTCTTCAGTCTGTTTGTCTTATCACACTTCATATTTTCCTGAGAGAATTTAATGGAGTGTGGGAGTTGTCATAATAATCTCCCTGGTTCCACATTTATTTTCCTTAGTTTGCAGGAATGTTAAGGCCAACAGAGAGAGGACAGAATTTGATCTATTTAAATAATGCTTAGTGTAGACCAAGTTTTGATGCACGTGGAAAGGAAAGAGTAAAACACCCATGTGAAAACCAAGCAAAATAAAGCCTTGCAGAGCACTGCCTGCTCTGCAGCCTCACCACATGCTGCTGATTAATAGATTTCACTGATACTTTATGGCCAGTTGTCCAACTCTAGTTTTCACTTTTAGAAGACCTATAAATAAGAGTTAATTCTGTGGCATTCACCCTACTCTTAGAAGTTTATTGCCTTACCAGAGTGGCATACAGGTTTAGTGTGATTTTTCATCTTTGTTAACAGTATTGGAAAGAGTTTCTGATTTATAGTATTCCAGGATGGACTATTGAGAGATATGCGAGTCAGCTCTTTAAAACCATTTTGCCGTGTCATCCAAGGTGGATTGACAAATTTTGGACTTAATCTTTTCAAGGTTTGAATAGTGCAAAACTTTTTTTTAAAGTTTCTTAGTAAGATATGCTCATTTTTCAACCCATTCTAGTATTTATTCACATTCAAAATATCCATCTGTTTTGAAGAAAAATGTAAAGTGAAAATGAAATGTTTTCCTTTTTTGAAAAGCTCCATTACCCTAACTGTTTTCATTACTGGTGAGAATTTTTCACTCAGCTTCCTACACTTTGGGTTGGACCTGTGCCAGAACCCACTCCTCCATGTAATACATATTGTGAGTATGCAGGATAGCCTGCTAATTAATCAAGAATCATGGAGATGTTGCAGTTGGACTTCCTTCATGGAAAAGGAGTTGGCAGCAGAGCCGTCTCCTGAAGCTGGTTGAAAGGAGGCTTCTAGACTATGGAACTGGGGGCAGAAAGAGGCACCTTCATAGCTTTCATACTGAACAGAAGGTCTTGTGATGTATGGAGCCGTGTGTGATGGTGATGTTCCCTGTGGCTTGTTTTCTGGTTACAGATTAATTTGCTTTATGTTCATCTGTCTGGCATGTGACAGTTAATTCATTTTCTCCTCAAACAGAGGCTAAAATTCTGCCGTGTGACCTAGGGTGAAATCCTGAACCAACTGAAGTGAAGAAGAGCCTTGCCATTAACTTCAGCAAGTTCAGGATTTAATCCTTATCCGTTACCTCTTTGGCGCCAAGCTTCATCGTGACTGACTAGCAATACTCCTCCCTCAATTTCAGTGGGATACAGAGTAAAAGTCACCTTAGAATTCAATGTGCAATGATTTGTAGTCTACACTCACTTAATAATGGCTATGCGAAAATTATAGTCAGTTCCCAGACATATTACAAAAGTCTAAGTTTAGTGCTTTAGTATGTAAATGATATGTTGTCTTCTAGAGGGGGAAAAACCAAGATAAAATTCATTTTAAAAGTAGTATGTTGGGGTACAAAAAACAGTGGAGGGTGGGGAGAAAGATAAAAACTGTGTTAACTCAATTGATACTTTGCAAGACATTTTAATTTGGCCCAAGGATTTTAGACTACTTTAATCAGATCACAACTGGGCCCTTTTCTATGAATAGCCTTTTTAGGTTAATGATGATCAAATCTCTCTGGTTTATTATAACTGAGGAGACAGCACATTCCATAAATGAAGGTGGTAGGGTAATAATATTCATTTTTTTGACATTAAGTAACCATGCCTATCTTAATTACAATAAAAATCTTGCAGCTGAAGGCAGGTTGGCTTAACTAACAAGCAATTAAAACAGGTGAAACTATCTTAGGGAGGTGACACTTGGCCATCTGACAAATGTAATAAACCTGTGAGATCCTTCCATCCTTGCTGCCTTTTTTTTTTTTTTTTTTTTTTTTAAAAAACCTTGAAACAGAATGGATGTACTGACTATATGAATGGTATGTGGCTTTTTCTTTATATAACACAATGGTTTTAGATTTATTTTTTTAAGAGAGCGAGAGGTAGTAACATTATACTGTGGGGTTCAACATTGTGTTTTCATCTTCATTTATATCTTCAGTAATGACTAGGAAGAATGAGCATCTAACATTTTAATGAAATTTGCAGGTAAGCCTACAACAACTTGAGACTTTTCTTAGAAAAACAAAACTTCACCATAAAAAAAAGTGACCTGAAATATGTATGGAGTACGTAGGGAGGAGGGGAATCCTAAGGAGCCCTTTTTCTGAAAGAGACGGAGGGATTTGAGAGAACACAAGGCCTAAGTTTGTAGGTGATGTGGCAGTGAAGATCTGGAGACTTACAGGACAGTGGAGCTTCTCTTGCTGTGGCCCTGTACATGCTGCTGGAGTGGGTCTGCACTCTTAGAGATATACTTTACTGAAAGGGATGGTTCAGGGAGTTAGTGCAGCTGGCTTTAAAATTGTTAGTAAAGTTCAAATAAAGTGTAAAGCTCAGTGCTTGCAGCATTTGGTTAGTGCTAGGCTATTCCAGCATTTTACAAATAAAGTTTGCCTTGTTCAGGATTTCCAACACAAAGCAACCCAGCATGAACCAGAGCAGGAATACATTCCAGATGACTTTAAAAAAATGAAAAATAGCATGGTAAGCAAAGATGAGGCTATGACTAATCAAATTGGCTAGTGGAGACTCTCTTATACTGCATTAAGTACTGAAATATTATGCACCAAAAGAAAGCTGGCAGCGCTGAATTAGTAAGAATGAGTCATTTATTAAAACTCTCCGGATGAGGAGGTAAGGCAAAGGGATATAGGGTGAATGGAGCATAAAAATCTTTATGAAAATGCAATTAATCTTAGGACTGGAAAAGGGCAGCAGAGCCTTCTGTTTTTAACTTCTACTTTGCTACTGTGGATCAAGACACTTTATCCTGTAACTTTTTTCTAAATCAGTAGGAGAAAAATGAACCAGGCCTCCCAAAATTATAAAATTGGGTTTAAAATCTTGAAGTATAAATAAGTGCTCTATGATTCCCTTGGTATTTTTATGTTTTCTGATTTGGGGCTTTACAAATATAATCTTCAAAGTGCATACTAATCCTGCCATCATGAACTGGTGAATCAAATAAAGTGAAGCCAGGAAGCTGACAATCCTGAAGCAGTAGTGAACAAACTATCAACTAATTAACCCCTCTGATCTCCCTCTTAATTGTGATAATAGTGGGCTTACAGTGAAAGACTAATAAGTAAGTGTTAAAGAAATTTGCAGTAACATAAATAGGAAACATGAGGATGACCCCTTATGCAGTGTCCCTGGCAGCCTGTGCAGATTGAAAAGCTGGTTGTACTGGTGCTCTTCTGGATTCTGCAGGTGCTAGTCCAAAGTAGTCCCCCTCTAAAACATGTACAGTGGTGAGACTGGGCTCCTAGCACTAACTGATGCAGTCTACAGGTGTGATTTTAATGTGTTTTGATATTTGGTAGTTCAGACATACCTACTGTCAGTTAAAAGGGTTTTGTATTACCAAACTTACTGGGATTTGGGCTATTTTGTCTCTAAGACAGTCTTGGTTATTTCTGCAAGTACTGCTGTACAATAATATTTCAGATTATTCTGATTTGTATCCTTGTAGAGAAGGATTTGAGAAATTGATACGTGGATGAGGTTTGCTATCTGTGTAATAGTACAGCATCCTACCTTTTAATAGCGGGCAAGACAGTACTTTTGAAGAGGGCAACCTGCATTAGGCAGTGGTAGATCATTCTCTGGATTTTTTTTTTTTTTCAAATCTCTATGAGAGTTTTTATGATGAAAAGACATGAGTAGCACATACTTTTGATTTGCAGGTGAATGGATTGGAGTTTTGAAGGAAATCAGCTTAAACACTAGGACCCTACACTGTACGATGCTGTTCTTTTGATTCGCAGCCTGTTTCTAGTGTTTAGGAAAGCAAAAAATGAAAGGATTGAATTCCAGCCCAAGAGAGAATGTCCAATCTATTCTGTGCAACTCAATTAACAATATTACAATGTATTTCACCTGTTAGAAATCTTTCTCTTCTACTAATTAGCAGATCAACACCACATTTTGAAAGGAATCGTAGCTCATAGAAGTGTTTGGATCTACAGATGCCCTGTGCAGATTGCATCACTTAGTCTTGTTGGGAGATGGGTTAAGTGTAGGACAAGAGAACATGACAATGTAGCTTTCTCCCCTCTTCTGCACTCATTACATCCCTTGCTGCAGTCTTTCTTTTGTTTCCAGTTCCTGGAAATTTGAGAGGGTGGAGGGAACTGCTGCAGTAGGCCTTGCCCTTACCCTCTTTGTTTCTGCTAGCCTTAATTAACCTCTCCCTAGGTTCACCAAATTTGTGATTAGAAATTTTTTTTTAAGTTGGGCTTATGCTCACTAAGCAGGTTTTCTCATAGCTCTACTTGAAACCCCATTATTACCATTTTGAATGCTGCACTGTTTGTTCTAGAAACCCATCTTAGTAATTTATCCCATATCTCTATTTTCCCCTCATGGAAAATACAATTATTTTAATTCTTCTAATTGTTTTTCATTTCCTACACTCCAAATTTGTCTCTTTCCCCCAGGCATCTCTTCATCTTAGATCATTGACTGGAAAGGCCTTTTTGGCTCTTTAGTTCCTTATCTCTATTCCAAATGGACTAATATTGTACAGTGTTCAATAAAAAAATAATTTAATTTGTTATTTCTTTCATCATGCAGTTGCAAAATTGTCAGGCATTTAAGATGATTCTTTAGTTTTGGGGGTGCTAAGTGTGTCTCAAATTGAGATGTCAGTTTTAATGGGAAGTTATGTGAAACTTTGGGTAAGAATGAGCATTTGAATAGTAACACAGGTATAAAGCTGCACTGTTGTTCAGTCCTGCATACAGCAGAAAATGTAGAGCCTTCCTTGCTTTGTGCGGGAATAACTATGATGTTTCACAGCTCCCGTGGAGAGCAATGCACAGTGAATCAGAGCATTGTATCCTCCCTTTCTTTATTCTTTTAGTTATTTTGCTTGATCTCATGTAATAAGCCAATTAACTTGATTTGCCTTCAGAGCTGGGGAAAAGTATAAATAAACCTGGCAGAAGAGTGAGGTGGGAAGAAGCACAGAGGCTGGAGTCACGGAGACGCCCTGTGTGAGCACCAGGAAATCAATTGCCATATGGTCAGTTATAAATAGGGCCATCACGCAGCCTCGTCGCCTTTGACATGCCCAGGTTCTCTACTCAAGATTGCTATTTACAGATCTTCTTACCTTTGCACACCCCAGCTAGGTTTTTCAGGCAGAGCAGGCAAAAGTTTTGTTGGAGGTTCTGGAACTGGCTGCTCACCTCGTGTGGCCAAGAGTAAGGGTGAGCTTCTTGCCATGAGGAGGGACATTAGCCTGGTGGTCGGGCAGGGCAGGAGAGGGCCATCACCTGAAAAGGGGTGGAGGCCTGAGGATGGAGTCTCCCAGAAAGGCCACGTTTCCTTAGAAATGTCATCTTTTTGCTTCTGGAAATCTTTTCCTGCTGGAAATTTTCTTGTTCATGGCTGCCAAAACAGGGTTTTAGCAGTCCAGCTGGACTGCTGTGTCTGGAGGTCTGTTTCTGTTTGAAAAAATACAACAATTGCACTTGGGCAAGTGATTTGGAGGCAGATGGTGCGAGTCACCTGTTTGCACAGGCCTGGGAACCCAGAGACGGGGCTAGTGCTGATGTGCAGGGTGATGATCCCAGCCGGGGAACTCTGCTCCCGGCAACTGCATCTTCTGTGTGCTTTCCCTTTGGTTCTTTTCAAGGCAGAGTAGTCCTGCTTAAGATGGAGAGATGAGATATTGTGAGTCAAAGCAAAGAAAAAAGAAGGATAATCGCACAGCAACTACAAAGGTCAGAAATGATGATCTTGGTTTTGTCCTTAGAAAGGCACGGTGCTGCGAGGCAACTGAGCGGAGGTTTTCAGGACTACAGCACAGACTGAGTTAACCGTATTTGCCTGGGCCCTTTGTGTATGTGCTGTTGGATTTGGCACCTGTGAGCACAGCCAAGTGACTAGCTTAATGGGCAGGACATTTATGTGTGGTTCTAGGTCACAGAAAAATGTCAGGGTTTGTTACACCTTACAGGTTTTTTTTTTTTTTGTGCATTCTCTTTATTTTCTACGTAGCCCTGGTCTCACTTTCTCTTTGGCTCACATGTGACTTTTGCTGGTTGATTAACTGAATATCTGGATGTCGGAGAGGCTTTTGAGTGCCCTCACAGAAATGGTCAGAGTCCTACTTTCTATCTGCCTGCAGTTGAGTCAAGCTCTTGCTTTGCTTTTGTTGAGAATCTTGAAATGCAATCCCCGCTCAGAGACTTGAAATGGAATTACACCCACTATATCATCCAAATTTGTCATATATAAATATAGATGTTGAGATGATTAAACACATTAGCAATTTTCAGTGGTTCTTTAATTCCATCGTTCATTATTTTTATTTGATGAACCTCTTTCTTATGAAACTTATTAAAATGTTGGTATAAATCTATTCCAAATTCCCTTGATGACTATGTTTATACAAAATGATATACATAATGATCTGCTTTTGAGACTGCATTAGAAATGTGCATTGGCTTTCCAGTTTGTAAGAGGCTGTGTATCACTCCCATAAGGAATAATGACTAAGATTTTCCTTTTACATTAGGGAGCTGCAGGCACTCAGGCATGGACTCTACCTCGGTCTGAGTGTCACGCAGCGCTTCCTAAAGACTCCCATGGTGTCATTAAGAGTTGGGTCAGATCCTGCAGCAGTACCCGCAGGTGACTGTCCCTTAAACAGATCAGAGAGCACTAGACATGAAAGGAGACACAATGGGCAGGGTTTATTCACCGAATTCTTGTTGTCCAGAAGTCATAACTAGCTGAAACCATCATTTAAGCACCCGTGTAATCAGTGGACAGGTACTTTCAGCAGCTGATCTTTTATCTTCCTTTTAGTACAATCTCCTTCTGAGGTTGTCTTGCTCCCTCCATTGACTATAAAGAGAGCCTAGATAACTATTTGAGATTAAACACCTAAGTAATTAGACAATTAAAGTAAAATGAGTTGAATCCTTCCCTGAGGGATTTTGCAGCTCTGTTGACCTTCACCAGTTAGGCTCTGACACTAGTTAGAGATATGGACTCCACCCTGTCTTTTGGTTTACATATTTCCTTTTTTTTTTTTTTTTAAGGTATTTGGTTTCTCTTACACTTTTAGAGTCTCATGAAAGGCACATGGCTTTCAGATATTTGCTAAGCAAAATAGTGAAGTGTGCAATTACATCTCAGATTGAATTTAAATATTAGATAATGAGAAATATCATTGTTATCAATGGGTAAATGCTTCAGGTCTTATTTATTTATAATCAAACCTTCATCTTTCTGAAAATAAACACACAGCTACCTAAAAGCTTCCTCTAAAGTGGGAGATCACAGAAAGTATGTATATTTTTTTCACCCCATAGCGTTCAGATCTGCTGAGCTAGAAGTTTTATTTTTGTCTTTTATGGTACTTTATTAATTTTTCTTCCATTAATTTTGCCTAAACTCCTCCTTAGAGCCGTAAAAACTTCTGGTGTCTGCAGCACAGTGTGGCATGAAATTGTGTGATTTAATCTACTCCCCAAACGAATTATTCATAACTATATCTTTGGCAACCCCACTCTGACCAAGTTATCAGAAAGCTGTTCTGTACAATGAGCAAGACAGAAATGTCAGTCAAAATGGACCCATTATACAGCAAGGGTACAATGTGGTGGTATGCCTTTGTTTCGTGATGCTGAATGGTTTGTTTACAGTCGATGAGGCATTGTCCACAAAATTTCTACAATATACTGTGCGATGATATGCTTTGATTCCTGTGCATTTGGTTTGAACAACAAAAGCAATTTTTATTTTGACTCAACAATATTTATAAATGTCTTCATTAGAAGAATCATCTAGCAATCCTGCAAACAAGATACTTATCTTTTAGATCATCAGGTTTTTAAAGTGGAAGAGAGAGATCTTTCCTTTTGCTATTACATCAGCTACTGTGCCATCACATTAGTCATGCTGACAACTCGTATGGCCTGGCTGACCACACAATCTTAAGAAAAAAGATGTTTTCTTGTAAATGTTTTTGCTACTAATTTAATGTCTTGCTGCTCTAAAATTATTGATAAGTATCAAGGAAAATTTTCTTTTCCTGGTAATGAAGTGGGTTTTTTATTTACCTATGCTAATCCTTTCTTTCCTTCTCTCTTTTCCCCTTCCTTCTGGCCATAAGATAGGAAAAAAAAAAAAATCCTTGTTGCAGTATCTAAGTTCTGTATAGACTTGTGTGGAGCTTTTTTGTTTGATTTTCTTTCTTGTCTCATAAAGAAGTGTAGATGAGGAGGCAAATCATTCATAACAAACTCAAAGGAGTAAGCTAAATCAGTACTAACACCATTATATTGATATAGCTGAAAAAACATGAAGGTTCTGTTTTAATAATGGCTTTCTTAAATCCATGTGATTAAAATGGGGCAAAAGCTGTATGTTTCCTTGAGGCCATGAGTAGTATATAGGAATTGGGAAAAAGAAATGCCAATCAGACTTTTATTAAACCCTATATTTTTGTTTCACTACTTGGATTTTACTGTAACTCGTTCCTAGGTGGAAATATGTATATATATATTTTTTTTCTCTCTTGAATTCAAATGTTTTGTGTTTTGTTTTATGTTATCCTTCTAAACATCCCTACACAGGCATTTACAAACACCCTCAAGCTTTGGGTGAGAATGGATTGAATGAGGATTACTTAGTGGGTCTTAAAAACCAATGTTCTTAAAATATCCACCTTGGAAAAAAAAAAACAACCCAACCAACCAAAAGCTCTTTCTCCTGGGAGTATCCTCTCTAATTATTCATAATTAATAAATAAACAAAGAACTGTGTAGTTCTACAGCAAGTAGTCATTAAAAGGCTCTTAGAACTAAAAAGACTTCCTGGTCAGAAAGCAGATACCCAGCTGTGCTAAAAGAATGCAGGACTGAATCCAGAGAAATTTCTGCAGAGCTTTTTTTGGTGTTTCTGAGTTCAAGAAAGATCATTCAGGAGTGGAACATCATTTTTAAATGCTTTGAAGCGCACACAGTTTCATCCAAGTAATATAACTTGATCCCGAACACTTAGAGTGAAGCTCCTGATTTTAAGGCATCAAGTGGAAGATGTCTTGGCCTAGGCTGTGATTAATAACAGCCCTTGTGGTTTGGGGAAGAAGAGGTTGTGCATGGCCGGGGCTGTGAGTAGCAGTGTAGGCTGGAGGAATTCACTGGGCATTTATGCAGTTAGATTTTCAGAGAGGATGTGACAAAATGCAGGCAAAGGTGGCTAGAGACCACATGCCAACACGTGTAGGGTGTGCGCCGTGTCAGTTGGTGCTGCTGGACAAACACAGCCTCCATGGGAGGCAGGAAAGCAAACCTATCTTTCCTTCCGTTGGTGGGTCGTAATGCCAAGAAAAAGCCTTCTTCTGTTCTTACCCTGGCTGGAAGCGTGTCTCAGCGAAATGTGGAAAGCGGTTTTGTGCTCTCCCTGTGAGAAGCTGCTCGTTCCTGGGGCATCCCTGTTGCAGCATAGCTCAGGGGTTCCCCCTCTCTCCAGGGCCGTGACTGGCTCAGGCAGCTCTGTCCTCTTCCAACGGACCCTCTGGGGAGCCCAGATTTTCTGTGTATTCTCATGATTGGCTGTGAATGTGCCCTGTTTTGGTATAGTTTCCTCAGCTTGCAGAACCACCCCTCAGCTGTAATCAGCTCAGTGTTGCCAAACAACTGGAATAAGGGATTATTCAGATTCCTGTCCCTGCAGAATAATAACTGTTAGCTTATTTGCTTCTGTACTGGACCTTCCAACCCCTACACAGTGTGGTGGAGGACAAAGTTTTTCTTTACTGATTCAGACACTACTGTTCTCTTTTTTTGGATTGCTATATTGAATACTCCCTTGATATTCTTTGCTTTGTTATTTCTTATTTCCACAGTAAATAACCACTTGGAATTTCTGTAAAAATAACCCACGTAGCAGGCAAAAAAAAAAAAAAGCCCTTGTAGATTTTAAAAGGCATAGGAACAACTGAGTTAAGCAACATACCTTCTGGCCCGAAGATCTTGCTTTCTTTAGAGCATCTTTATCCTCTTTCACCTGGTTGTGCTCAAACCAGAACACTGAAGTCTGAAGTGTCATTTCAGTTCAGGTGCCAAGAAAAGTTTGTCCCAGCATTACTTCGTTATAAAGAACACTAAGAATGCCAAACAAAGAATATAAAAATTAAACATGCAGCATATCAAGTACTTAACCTATATTTTTCTTTCAGGGTGTTTGTCTACTCTAAAGGGAGAGCCCTGTCAGACTGCAGTTGGGCCCCACTCTTGTGTTTTTTCTTTCCCTTGTCCTAGACTTCATATATTTCCCCCTCCCTGAGTGGTCATTTAATCAGGCAGAGTGGACTTTTGAGACCCAACAGTGATTAAATAGAGCCTTCTGGTAGGAATAAGGATAGGTATCCACTGAATGCAAGAAGAAATTGAATTTTTTGTTCTAGTTAAGACTGAAGTTTAGAACATGCTGGACAAGAATCTGTAGTAAGTCCAGAAAAGACTTTTCTTCCTGGTGAAGTACTGAGCAGTGTGTAGTACATATTTCAGTCTGATACCCACAAACGATCATGACATGAAAAATATACATGAAAAGAGAACAGTGGAGGAAGTCAGAGATGACATTTCAAGCATTAGAAGTTTTTTCCTTTTCTTTTAAAAGAGATCTTTAACATAGAACTACTGGACCTTTGCTTGTGAACAATGTAATTATACATCCTAGACCCACACCTGTTGAGAAGAATTTATTAGTACTTATGGAAAGAAAAATGAGGAGCGAAGGTGTTGACCTCTCTTATTAAAATTGACTTACTAGTGTTTGCACCACCTGTTGCTGCAGTGTTTAATCAGTCTTTTTAGATTGGAGTAGGTATTGATTAATACCAGATGTTTCCAAACTTTGCAGTTATTCCAGTCTTTAAATCAGGGCTCCTTTAGAAATCATTAAACAACATAGCTCAGTACCTTCAAATCTGCTAAATTTTGAGGAGTAGAAAATTTACAAGTTACCATCTTCTCATATAATCAAGGAAGACAAATTGTCAAACGGATCAGAAGGATCTGCTTTTGAGCTTGGCTATTTATACACCATAGTCGTCCTCAGGAAAGCAGTGACACGGTAGGATGATGAGTCTAAAAACTCAACAGAGGAAATGCATGTAGGCACAAAAGGTCAACTTCTTTTAATAGTTTCAAAGAGAAAAACCTTGTCACAGATGGTGAAGAAAGACAGACAAGATTTAAGAGAGTGGTTTAACCAGGCTGCATATGTGTTAACTTAACATCTCTGCGAATTGAACTTGTTCATTCAAGACAAGCGTACTTCCACAATCTGTCCTGCATGATGGAGGTTGCTCTTCCCAGCCCTTAACTGGTCCCAGAATCACTGCTGTGAGCCCAGGTGCCTTCTCCTGTGGGAAGGGGAGCATGGGGGGACAGTGTGGCTCTGACCTAGACAGACATCCGTTCCTCACCATCCTCAGCTCTTTTTAACAGTGATTACATCACTACGACAACACGGACTGATAATGCAAAGTGGTACTTGGGCAGTCCTACCACTCACTACACGTGGCGGGTGGTGTTTGGAGATGCTTCCAGAAGGCAGGCAAGGAAAGGAAAGAGGAAAAAGGTTCCACAAGGACACATCTGACAGTAAAGCAAAAAGTGCCTCCCTCTCCCCTAAAAGCGGCTAAAATGCCACTGATGCTCGCAATTCAGTCTGCTCAGGATCCCTCATCATCCATGGCACTCCTAATGAGGGCCGCCTCAAAAGGGGGAAGGTGGAAGGAGGCAATGGCAAACCCTTGTGACTCTGTAGCCCTCATGTTGCTGGCCCAAAGTCAACCTTCCTCATCCCACAGCCACTTTGAAGTGCAAAGGGTTGGAGTGGGCCCTGCAGTTTGTCATATATAGGAACAGTATTTGGTCCAGTCTTTGATCCTAGGTTCCCCAAAGGTAGTTATTAATAATGAATAATTAGTAACAGCTCCTGTGAGATGCAGGTGACTGCAGGCTCTGAATGCTCCCCGTGTGTGTAGCACAAAGGACAGGAGCAGTTACCCCTCTGTTTTAGCAGGAGGCATGCCTATTTTTTTTTAATGCCTGTCAGATTGAGCTGGCAAGCCTCACCTGCGGTGTGGTGTAGATTATGTTTAACAAGCTTTGCAGAGTGAATTTTTTCTTTAAAGGTTGAGAGGCACTTGGGACCTTATTTTCTTTCAAATTAAGATACCTTCACATTGCAAGGGAAGCAAAAGAAATACTTGTGCCTAAAAGTCTTTCATATTCTGGGTCTTGCTGCTTGTTCTTTAGTTGGGCCACAGTATGTTGAAATAAGAAAGAGATATATGGTCATGGAAAAAGTTTTATTTTTAACCATGACAAACACTTGCTTTATGACTTACCCATGTGAAGTATTTTCCCTCTCCCACAGCTTTTAGAGTGGACTTGAATTTCCATTTCTACATATACATCAACAAAACAATATGATACTACAACAGTATTACAATGTGTCAGGATTAAAATAGGAAGTAGTATATCTTCACTGTTTCCATTTTTAGGGAAACTAGAGACACAAACATAAAATGCCTGAATAAATGTGCAAAATACAAGAATAATTATTTTTCCCCTGCATGTTAAAACAAAAAGAAACTACTTTGTTCATTACCATGCAAGACTAACTGGGAGTGCAAAGGAGCGTGTTCTTCAGGGGAGCACTGCCAGGGATTCCTACCTATGTAGGAAACAGCTTGTATAGTCATGTTTTACAAACATTCTGAAAATATCTTCTTTTGTTGAAAAGCAGTGCAGTAAGGAGTGGTCTTTTAAAGACATGTATTTTTTTATATATATATATATATATATATATGAAATCAGATTCTTTCTTATATATCCCCTTAAGTTTTTTCAGACACTGTTGTTTTACCTTTTCCCTGGTAAAGGTTGAAACATGAGAGGTAATGTCACTGAAGGGTGTCATGCAGCTTTGAAAAATATATTCCACCATGGCAATTCTTGTTTAAAACCTAAGTCAAAGCTGACTGAAGTTACTAGGAAAACTTTATGCTGTTGGTGAACATGGTTTCATGATACTCACATGGAAGATTTCTGCATGCATAAAGAAGCTGTGGATTCTTTTGACTGTAACTGGGCAGATTATTCACAACAAAAAATTAATTTGCTTTTGGATTCAGTGTGCAATATTGTCTAGGCTGTTTGATAGCTTGTATTTTTCCTGAATGCAGGATTTGCTATTTTTCTTGCAGATTAGCTCCTCTTATAGCTAAAAAACATTTATGTGAATGAAATTTTATTTTACTTTGAGAAAATTCTCTGCCTGAATATATTTTAATTTGATATGTCCTTAATCAAAACTTTCTTCAGGCAAACTTTTCTGATATGCTAATAGATAATATAGGAACTGAAGAGACTTAACCGAAACTTATTTGGAAATTTTTCAGTCTTCCCCAGCATTTCCCACCAAACCTTTCTGCTTGGTTTGTTGAGGGCACTGGTGCGTGGAAGTCAGTAACAGAATTTTCCAGACACTAGACTTTGTCTTTAATACATTTACATAAATGACTTAAATCTTCTAAATTCAATTAATGTTGTTTTTGTTAAAGACAGATGGAGCTGGTTCCCACTAAGAACTTAGACCTGATAGACACTGACAAACTTGTAAGACAGTGTATTTTGAGAGACCTTGGTGTGATAAATTATATATTTTCACTTAGGGAATTGTTCAAGAGAGCAGTAATAGTGTAAGCCCATAGGTGTTAAGGTAAGTACATCCATCGTGTCAGAACAGTTGTATTTAATAAAGCTTTATTCCCAACTATGGAGAGCTTTTAAGATGTTTTCCACTTGGATAACTGTTTTGTTTTGTGAGTTTTAAAGATTCAGTTATTAGTTTAGGGAATTTAAAACTAATGTTAAACCCCAAACTGTAAAATATTGTATCAAATATTTAGATTGGTGTGAGCTGAGTTACATGGAGACATGTAGTAATATTTCTTATACAACACAGAACAACTGTTACAGAACCCCTGTTAAATGGAAGGACACTATTTTGCACAAAATAGGGAGTTTTTAGGAACATGTTTAAGTTACCTTTGGGTGATAGGATTGTACAATGCTTTTTATTATACATTACCTAATTTTAGCAATGCCTGATTTCATGCCATGTAACTATGTACTTTACAATATCAAATAAAAATATGGAGTTTTAATATATGAATTGATGTGATTCAATTTTGTTCAAAACTAAATTTATTGGAAATATAGAAAAACCTGTTCAGTGACTCAGTAGGAAGCTGGTCACTGTCCAGCTCCAATGTATCATGTATAGAAAGTTAAACCTCATTCTACTGTTCGCCTTCGGTATACCACAGATGTGGTAATAAACGTGAAAGCAGGAATCTTGTTACAAATGGCAGAAATATTTGCGCACCGACCTTTTCCCTAACAAACTACTTTCTATCAGAAGAGTTGAGGTTGTTTGTGGTTTTTTTTTTTTTTTCCAAGTAACATGGGCATAAATAAATAATTTGAGACGGAGAAGAAAATACTGAGATTACAATATAATGATAGCTGCAGATTAGACTATTTGGCTTTTAGTGACCATAACTCTTTTGATATCATTGAATTGGTTATTGCAGGGAGCATGCTGTTTGTTGCTACCAGTAAGTAATTTTTTATCATGTTGCTGGTCTTCATAAGTCTGAAGTCAACTGCCTAAATTCCTAAGTCTCTACGGTGGTGTGGTTTATCCCCAGCCAGCAACTAAGCATCATGCAGCTGCTCACTTACCTCCCTCACAGGGGGATGGGGGAGAGGATCAGCAGGGTAAAAGTGAGAAAACCCATGGGTTGAGATAAAGACAGTTAATAGATAAAGCGCACCCAAGCAAACCAAGGAATTCATTCAGCACTTCCTGTGCGCAGGCAGGTGTTCAGCCATCTCCAGGAAAGCAGGGCTCCATCACCCATAACGGTTACTTGGGGAGACAAACGCCATCACTCCAAATGTCCCCCCTTCCTTCTTCTTCCCCCAGCTTTATATGCTGAGCATGACCTCACATGCTCTGGACCATCCCTTGGGTCAGTTGGGGTCAGCTGTCCCGGCTGTGTCCCCTCCCAACTCCTTGTGCCCCCCCAGCCTGCTCGCTGGTGGGGTGGGGGGAGACGCAGAAAAGGCCTCGGCTCTGTGTGAGCACTGCTCAGCGATAACGAAAACATCCCTGTGTTATCAATGCTGTTTTCAGCACAAATCTGAAACATAGCCCCACACTAGCTACTGTGAAGAAAATTAACTCTATCCCAGCCGAAACCAGCACATATGGCAAATTATTTTGTTGGGTGGCACCTCTGGAGTTTTGGGGCCAGCTCCCGGTGCATACACCATGCAGGTGCTGTAGGCCATTGGAACAGGAAAGGTATGCTCTGGCCACTCCAGCTCGGGGCCTCCCTTTGGTGTAGTTCAGGTGACAGTCCTAGGAAACCTGCTCTCTGCAATGTCCTCAGTGGGCTGTTTGGTGAGAAAATGTTCACAAAAATCTAGTAGGAAACTTCTCCAAGTAAGGAAAAGTCCTCTGGTGGGCAACACCTCATTGTGTCCTTGTTGTTCTCTTGCCTTGAAGCTAATGTTCCTCTGTGTCAACACATCCTGAGCCCTACATAGCATCTGCGAGTTGGGTATTGTGAAAAGAAAATGCATAGCAAAGGTCTTTGTTTTTATCCCATTCTGCGGTTTGAGTTGCCTCCATCCTTTAGGTATAATTGATATTGGACCAAGGTTACTCTGTTTTCTCAGGATCTGTGGTACGAGACACAACAGAAAAGGGCAGCCATGCCACAACGGGCTTTCACTTCTTCAGAACAGTTTTCTTAATTTGATTGTGGCCAGAAGCATCAAGAGAAACTCCATTTATAGTAAGCTTTAATTCTCTTCCTCCACACAAAGGCGGCACATAAATTTTTCATCTATCAAGCCTTTTATAAAACAAACAACAAACAAAATATCTACATAATAATCTGGTTTAGAAACAAGGATTTTTTTTTTTCTCCTCTCTCCTAGTTCACATTTGTCAGATAGGCTTATTTGTGTTTTATGATTTGTTTGGTTGTTTTATTTTTTATAAATGCTTTTTAAAATTATTAAAGCCATGAATAAAATGAGGACTAAGTAATTGGGTGCTTTTTAAGGAAAAGACATAATCAAAGGAATAAGACAGAAATGGAATATGTTTATGGTATTTTTCACTGATGTGCCAAACAGTATAATCTTTCATTATAGAAAAGGCAAGAGCAAAATATTTTTTGCATTGTTTTGGGTACAAGCAAATTTAAGACTTTAAAATGCGTTTATCAGGAAGTGAATTCAGCTTCCTTTAGGCAATGGCATCTTATTTTAGTACTGAATGTAGACTTCATCTGAATTTAATAAAGGTTAGATCTCTTAAAAGCTTTCCTCTCATCTCCACATCAAAGTACAAATCCAGTTAATTCTGTGAGATTCTGAAAACACAATGAAAGTATATTTGTAAGTTGATTCTATAGCTTGGTATCTATAAAATACTTTCAGAGGTTTCATGACACTGTAGATAAAACTGGAACATGAAATGAAATAGATTTACAGATATCACAAATCATCTTGAGTTTTCACAAAATTTTTGTACTGAATCGATACAAAGTAAGTGCTCTAGAAATCTGGTTGTGAAAAAACTAAGGCAGGCTTATGTCTCTAGAATTTCAGGTTATAGCAGTCAGGATGTGGGATGACTACTTTCAAGTCCCTCCCAACTTGGATCTCTGAGGTCAGAATGTCTAACCACTAAGCTACTGCCTAATCCTTCCAAATAACTTCTGTTTTGTATCCCAAGTAATCTGGTATTCAATGGAGGAAGGAACCTGAATTCAACTGTTCTGCTATTAAGCCATTCTTCTGCTCCCATGAACAGAAATTAATCTAACATGGGAGAAAATAAAAAGAAGAGTTTGGATGAGTGACAGAGGCTGGCTATGTAGACTGCAGATTTGGACACTTTCCTGAAATGCAGAAAAGCTAGATTCAGTTCCCTTCTGACTGAAGTCCTGTTCTGCATCCCAGGTGAGCCCTGTTTACCATCCTATATTTTATGCAAGGGACATGTATTATGTGTTATCTCACTTTCTTCGTCATCATCTTTACCAGATATCCTTTTGCCTGCATTTCATGAAAACTTCTGAACATTCTAGTGCTGAGAAATAGCATTTTTAACAGCAAAAGTATTTTTTTGGAGCTCTGTTCTGGATGACTTTTCTACTGAATTAAAAAAAATTCATTCCTATGAAAATTCTTTCATCTAGTTCACTAGCAGAATAATTATGGGGAATAGAAAAGTTACCTCTAGCCCTCTGCTCCTACTGTGTATCAAAAAGGATAACATGAAAGAATCACCCACAAATAGATCCACCATAAAAGGACTTTATATTGATTTGCTAGGTTACTATGTAATTTTTTTTGCTTTAGAGCAAAAAGGTTGTTCTGGTTGCATTAAAACAAATCCATTCTCTTGCTGTTTGGTTTGCAAGAACTTGAAAGCATTTCACATTCTGTCATTATATCTTTAAAAAAAAATAATAAAAATTTAAAATTGTTTTACTTTCAACCTGTTTTGGTTGAATGTGTTTGCAAAAACGTTCTTACAATGGAACAAATTTGGATGAAAAGAACACAATTTTCTCCCCCCCCCCCTCCCCCCCCCCAAATCAATCTGCCATCTTTTATTGCTTTCTGAAGTACTGTATTCTTGCAAAGGGGAATTCAAAAAGCCTGATTTTGATAATTAAGTTAGCTGACTTGAAGTTTTGGGCTTTCTTGAGAGGCATTTGGGGGAGACAAGTTCTTGGAGGGAGAAAATAAGATCTTGCTCTGAATTGTCATCCAGAAGATCCTACCTTTTCCAGAGACTATGGAAGAGCAATAGGAAAACTAGCTACTTAATTTACACACTACAATTTCAGGCACGTAAATTATGTGGTTGAATACCCTTCAAAAATATGTTACAGTGGGGTTACAACAATCATAGTGGGGGCACTACTATGAAATTTAAAAATTTTCACAAATCACCTTGGAAATTTCAGTGTCCCACTAGTTTTTCTGTGCTTTCCTACAAATATGATGTGTTTAGAGGTAGTTCAAAATACAGAAACGGGTATTACCAGAAGAAATAATTTTGGCTATTGACATGTAGATGTTCAATAAATGGGTTTTTGTTATTAATTATTTTGTGCTTAGTACATAAAAGTACTTCACTGAGTGAACAAGGAAAAGAAATTTCTGCACTCACAGTCTGAATGTTAATGAATGACAGTGAAGTTTGGCGCATATATTATACATACAGTTGAAAAGAAGCACAAGTCAAATCATGTATATGGGCATTAAAATAGTTCTTAATTACAGGAATATGTTTCTATCCCATTGGACAGATGCTAAACTTGTCAGAATTCATTTAGCTCCAGAATCTGGAGGTCTTTCATAGTTTTGGATGTATATTTAGAGATAAGGAGTAGAACATTAAAAATATTTCAAGACTGCATTCTAGAATTTTATGGACAATGTTGAAGGAGTGAGCTTTCCTAGGAATAACGTAAATATGTTGAAGGCAAATAGATTTGAGATCATTTTTGTGCATGAGGATGCACAGAAGGTGGCCTTTGGGAAAGGGATGAAAAGGGCATGAAAGCTGGCATGACTAGCAAAGTAGAAAGCATGAGAAGAATGTAAACCCCCCAAACCAGGACAGTAGGGTAACATGGCTGGTTCCTGTAGCTCTGAATGGAGATATTGTTTGGTGCAGTGAAAGTAACTGAGAAGTTGATACCATTGAATCTGTAACTGAGGGGGATGATTTTGGCTGTCTGATATTTGATGCCTGTTCTTTTCTAAGAAATACTTCATTTAATATTTCAGAGCGCGCTAGAAAAGACACACAGATTACAGTATATATTTTGGAACAGTTTTATATGTTTGAGTTTTGAGAATATTAAAGTAGGAATTTTGTAAAAGGAGGCATGTGTGTGAGGTAATTCCTAAATAACTTTCATGTAAACATAAATGCTTAATGTTTTAGACAGGACTGTTGTAAATTTGACACTGTTCTTATTTTTGACACACATCTTGCAGTTTATGCAGTGTACATTTTGACTCCAGAGACAGCTAAGAACAAATATTTGCTGTGAAAGCTAAAAGTAAGATAGTGGGAGAGGTGGATGAAGGAGAGAATAGAGAAGAGGCTAATAGGCTAAGCCAGAGGTAAAGCACTGTTGTCCTGAGCCTCGGAAGGTCAAGGCCTCTATACTTCAGTTAATCCTTAGGACTTTTGGGCAGCAGTCAGAATTTGTCTTTTACCTTGTGAATGACTGGCAGATTATTTAAAGGCAAAGCAGATGCTTCTACCTAATTGAATGCAAAGCATTAGTTTGAAAGGTCTTTCCATCACCCCTTCCAGTTTTGGTAGAGCAGCAAAGGGTAGTGATGTTGAAAAGAACATGAATATTCCATTTGTACCCTCTCTTCATCTAATGGCAAAACATAATTATTTTAGTAGAGGTAAACTTCTGTGCTCCCGGGGGTCCTTAAGTAATTTTTGGATTAAATGGCCATACTTAGTTTTCTCTTGTAAGTGGTGTCACTCCCCTCTCAACTTAATTATAGCTTGTTTGAGTAAGCTTCTGTGTAATGTCAAGTTTTCCCAAATGGCTCTAGAAGGTCAGCAAAGGTCTGCTGTTAATACTTTCCACAACAACTGAAAGGTTTTCCTTGTTTAAACAACAGTCAGGGAGAACACAATTAGATACAATTACCTAATTCTTCTTCTTGTAGTGCTCAATAGCAACTGTCAGAGTAGTGGAACAGTAAAGATTAGAGCTTAAGAAAGATGTTGCATTGGAGAGTAAGTTTATTGAAACTCTTAACACAGGAATTGATCTTGCATAGCTACCTTACACACTACAAAAGAGTGAAAGCATAAAAAATCCAGAAGAAAATACTGCTAAGAAATTACAAGTTGGAAAAAAACATAGATATGTTTCAGAAATTCTAGCAAGAGTGTCATTTTTGAAAAAGCATAGAAATTGACGCAATTGGCTGGATAAACGAACCTCTGTAATCTGGTGCCCTGTACCTGGCAGTTTCTACAAATGACCTGCATGCAAACATATGATTTCTCTATTGTAATAGACTTATGTTCCAAATAGTCGAATACTTATTTTGAACAAGGCAGAGATGTTTCAGACAAAGGTGAGAGAAACTCCTTAAATTCTGGCTGTTACGGGCTGTCTTGGACTCTTTGCATAATGCTTATTTTGATCCTTAAAACAGCTGTTTCCATCGATTATTATAAACTAAGTTGAACTAAAGGAAAGGGAAAAAACCCAAATGTAAGAACAATCTTGAAAAGAAACATTTTATTTCAGTCGTGAGAGATGTATCAGTTTGGCATGAAGCAAACTTTATTTTTTTCACTACTTTTTGATCATTTAATGAAAGCAATTTCTATGTCAATGTTTTCTGAACCTCTTTCTGTACCCTGTCTCAATAATCACTCATGTAACCTGCCCATGGTAAAATACTGTTGTTTTCCCGCTTATCTCCAGATTTTCCTGAAACATGAGTTTGACTCTCTTTTTTAAACTTTATTCTCTCATGTGCCTGAAAGTGGTCTCATTACCCACATTTACTTCCCTAGATTTCTATCAGTCTCATTCATAATAACAGCACTGAGTTTGCAGGCAATTTCTTATTTTGTGGCGATTTAATGTCCACTGGTCTTAAGGTAAATGCTTTCTATGTTTCTAACAAAAATAAATGGAGATAAAGCAAATAATTCAAAGTGAGGAAACATCACTTATTTCTACAACAGTATTATAATATTGGGTGTGGATTTCTGGGAGTTTGAAAAAGTCAACGGTTTTCTCCTTTTTAATTGGTCTTTTTTTGGTTGGATTTTTATGCTGCTCTTCATCTGATCAATTCGGGATTACTTTTCTTTTCTTACAAACAAGTCCTCGTGGCGCTGCTGGCCACAGCACAGAAAGAAGCAGAGCCAGAATGCCTCCCATGTTTTTCCCTTATGACTCCTTTGAAGGCATCCAGCTTCCCACAGAGAGCGTGTAAAAAGCTGTCTCTGGGCTCCTTACAGCAAGGAGCTGTTAGCCACTCCAATACTGAAAGAAACCAGGCAGGATGGTCTCCCACGATGAATCACCGATCTAGTTTTTTATATGTATTTTCCCATTAAGATTATCAGGATGATGTGCAATATTTACATAATGGCACAGTAATTGTTTTATTTTTTTTTTTTAAAATTCAGATGCCAAGTTCTTAATGTATAGCAGCACATAGCCAGCTGCTGGCAGTGATGGTGGAAGGGCTTATTTAGAAGTACCACACATGAAGTCCTGCGCTTTCCGCTGCGGTACTGCCCACGTGCTTCAACCCCAAAGCAGAAGGACCACCTGTAGGATCGAAAGCGCAGACTGTGCTCCGAGGCCGGGCAATTCCTGAGCATTCTCTTGAGACGCTGGCCGTGAGTGTGCTGCTGTGGTGCGGACACCTGCCTACCAACAGCAGAGCTTGACACACCAACTCATTTTACATAGGCTGCTGCACACCTGTCAAATGGCAGTAACTTTAATTTACTGTCAACCAGAGACGTAAGCCGGATACACAGCAAGTGACCCAGCAGGGCAAACCTTCAGATCACCTTTCCAGTCCCATGGGCCAGCTATTTCTTAGCAGTGGTTTCTCTGCATTTTAAAGACATTGACATGTGTTAAACAAAACCAAGTGGAAAAAATGGCATGTGAATGCAAACCCCTTTTGTACTCATCTGGCAACACTCTTAAATGTTGTGACTTAAAAGGGGAAAGGACAGATCACTTTAGTATTATTAGAGAAAGTTTGGGTGGCATACTGATGTCATGGGATGTAGAGATGACTGATATCTCTTCTTACAAAAAGTTATTTGTGAAGTTACAAGGTAGAAATGTCCAGCTGGAAGGCTTTGACAAGGTAATGAGAATTATTTTCTATAGGAATAGATAATTTCTCTCCATTGCAATAACATTTTAAGTGATCGTATCTAAGATATATACCACAATGTTCCCTCCCCGTGCATATATAGAAACCCTTTTTAGTTTCATGTGTGATCTGAATGTTAAGGTTAGTTAAAAACCAAAATATTTGCACTTGGCTCTTGTGAGATTTCAATGAATTTCACTTCATTTCAATTATTTATGATTTCACTTTTATCAATGATAACTGTTAACTATCTTCATGGCTTTCTACAACCCCTCTTCAGGCCAAGCCATTTTATTGAGCTCTAGCACTTTTTTTTAAGTATTGTCATTTAAAAATAGTTGCAGACTACCTTGTACAATTTCTCTAAAATCACTTCTATGCAGACTATTGTGCATGTACATGAATAGATAGATCTATGAACATGTGAAAATCTGCATGCACCTTGTTTCTCCTTAACTTGGGATGATCTGTGTGTGCATAGATGTGTGTAAGTGGTTACTCTGCACATGCTGCATGACTTTAAAATATGTAGATGGGGACAGTAAAGTAGAAAAATTCCAAGTATTGGAGAGCTCTGGCTTTAAAGGTGGGTCCTAAAAGAGACGACATTAATGTGATCAAGCTGGACCACATACTCAAAGCCCATGTCATACATTTTTCCATGTGATCTGACCTATTGGTGAGACTAGTGGTTATCTTAGTGCTGCAGTCCCCAATTTTGTCTAAAGCTACCCATGATATCCTTAACTGTATCAGTAATGGGCCTGATATATCGTGGGAGTATGTAAAACCTGCATCTATTCAAAGAAAATGCAGTCAATGTGTTTTGAGGAGCTGCCACTGTCACCAGAAAGAAAAAGTCTTTCTGCATTTGAGTACTGTCCCTGAAGCAAAAACCCACTTTTTCACCCCAGTGAATCTTGCTTTCTGCTGAGGAAGAAACATGTGCTTCACTAAGGAGCTAAATATCAAATGGCATTTTCCAGCTTTTGCCATTTGGTTTTTCACTGAATTGTCTTCATGCAAGAGGATACATTTTACGTTGTGCTTGACTGGCATTTTTTTTACACCTTTTTTTGACTTCTGACTATAGAAAATGTAAATATGACTGTAAAATGATCACCAATATGTACAAATGGAGAAGCTTGTCCTGGAGATGGAGAACTTTTAACTTCTGCTTTAAGAACAAGTATTTGCTTTCAGTTGGTACCATGCAGGTCCTACATCTGCAAAGCTTGTGCAAACAATTCAGAGAGCTGAAAGATGTGGGATGACTCAGAAAAACCAAATCTGAATGGACTTGTCCAAAGAATGGTCACCACGGATGTGTGAGAACACTCTTCACTTACCATGACTGCCTAGGCCTGTTGGGCTCCACAAGTTTGTGAGCATTTTGGTCTGGCTTTCAGATCCCTCTTTCATTTTTTTTTTTAAATAAACCAGGTCTAGCTAAGAAGTATTTTCTATGGGTGTGTAGGGATAGGAAGCATGTTGTGTTCCTTCCTTTCCCAACATAAATATATGGCAGTGGTCTTTTCTTTGTGAAAGAGGGACAGAAAGGGGAAGAAAACTTCCCCAGAGCAGCCACAACACAAAGGTGGTGTTTTGACATGGTGGTTTTCATCCTCTGGCATCAGCGATGACATAGCTTGTTCCTGCCTCTGACAGCATAGCCCTGCATTATTCATACATGCAGGGCTGTGAAGTTGGGGCCACCGTATGATCTGTACTGTACTATATGTCAAAACAAGTCACCAGCCCACAAAGGTTTCTTTCCCCAGAAGAACCTGTGGGACATCTTGTGAGCCAGATCCATCCTTGCCACAAAGGGATTCGTAGCTCGTTCCACAGCAGTGCTTTTATCTGAGGTGCCGCAGATTAAAAGACATCGGTGAATTAATTATAAGTTGGCTTCAGTCAGTGAGGCTGCTTGAGTGGTCCTCCATACGTGTGCTTTATAGAGCAAACAGGATGTGTTGATTTCTGCAGAAGCAGCTTTTAGCAGAATTTTTTTTGTTCTTTAGCTTTGGAGGGAGTTGTTTTATCTGTAAATGCTCTCCCTGGAAGACATGAGCTGCATCAAACTTGCTGTGTGCAGTTTTCTTCTGCCAATCAACTTCTAGAGGGTGTTTCTGTCTGGTGGTAGTCCTTGGTAGTATTTATATTTTGCAGTGTGAAAGAGGAGGAGATGCATTTATTTCACTAATTCTGTCTCTATTTCTCTCACCCTTAAGGTTATAAAAATATTGAAAATCTTAGGGAATGCAACGTCATGAGAGTGGGGACAAAACCCCACCCTTTTACCAACTTTTATTAGCAGTCAGCATTAACGGAGGGCTTGGTGCCTGCTTGTGTCTGTGAAAGCATTATATAAACAGTGAGTCATGTAGTAAAACATTGGGCTTGTCCAAGGGAAAACCAAAACACCAAATACCCACCACGTGTCACCTGCAATGGTTTTCTGTGAAAGGCAGCTTTGATGGATTGGCCTTCAAATGACAGGTCCGTGGACCAGGTGCTCTTGGTGCTGTGACATCATATCGGGAAGCACAGCGCCATACACAAAACCAGTGACATCCAGTATTTGTAAAGGAAGAATTCGATCATCTTTTACTCCTGTTAGGCATTCAGGATGATAATGGGAGACATGCACCACTACTGCAGTATGCTGGAGAAAAGGTAGGTTTTTGACGTGCTGCCAGACACAGTGGGTAGTAAAGACCGGTGGCTGGCTATTTCCTCCTGACGCGAGTGGCTGAATGCAAGCTCTATTAAAGACAAAAGCAGGACAAAGGAGGAAGAGGCCAGACAAATATGATTTGTGTCTATTTCTGCTCACTTCTAGGTGTGGACTTTCAGATGTAAATACAATAAAGGGAAAATAGAAATGAGAACAGAACAAAGTTGTCTGTCAACATGACTTCTATGACAGATTTTTCTTGCTGTTCAGCAACGATTCTAATTCAATTGCTGGCTGCTGTGAAGGAGATGAGATGCCAGAAGCAGAAGCGCTGCAAACCAGAACAAAAAATAATTACTAGTAGAAATGTGCTGCAAATAATTCCCTTGAAAATACAGTTGCATTGTTCTTCTAGTTCTCTTATTCCCCAAATATTTTTGTTTTCTAATCTTTGAATTGAAATGCATTTCAATGATATGAACCTTTGCACCTGATGACATAAGAAATGTCTGACCAGTTATACATGACCTGATATTGTTATATTCAGATTTGCAAGCCTAATTTTCTTGAAAAGTCTTCATCAGACATGCTTTTTAGAGAGAGAGGGGGAGGAGGAAAGCAGGGAGAAGTCTGTCTGGTTTGGCAAGGAGAAATGTTTGTTTTGTTTTGGCTGTTTAGTTTGTGCTTTAAAATCAACTGACATCTAAGCATGTTCTGAATGCATTTTTTATTGACCCCAGTCTGTTGCAAACTGGTACCTGGGTATAGTTTAGACCAACAAAACCAGATGAAATGGGAGTGCCCTGGCTGTATTGCAATGCTTGGACAAGACAGACTGCTTGTGGCTGTGGCTTGGCTGAGGACTCTGACCAGAGCTTGTAATTACAGCAGCTGTAGGGACAGAAATGTGCCAAATTTACATCTAGAAAAGCCTTCTATTAAGCAGAAAAACTATGTCACTCATGTCCAGGAGTATGCCCAAAGATGGAGAAAGGTAAATGCTTGGACATTTATAATGTTGTAAAATGAAGACATAAGGCATTGGGGAAGTGGGAGCTTGCTTCATATCTTCATGGGAATTGTTCTTTGCATGGCCCAATACGGTTGACTGAGTAGACTGCCAGACAAGCACCAAAATGCACCAATACAAGGGGTAGGTTTTTATTCTCACCATTTTCCTGATTGGACCAGCAGATGGAAATGGAGATGTGATCATTTATCTTCAAAATTGCCCTAGTAATCTGCAGTGTTAGCACAGATTACGTTATAATTGCTAGAACTGGAATAAAAGAGATTGCGGCATCTGTAAAGCTAGTGGTAAATTTAAAGGATATAAAAATCAGCTCCATGTCAGGGGACATTCTCACTAGTATATTACATTTCACATACACAAATGTAGCGATGAAAGAGCAGAAGCTTATGACAAACATCATTTGAATTTTATTGTTGAATTTTCTCTGCAGCTGGTCTAGTGAAGTTACTATAAAATACAGCCTTCCAGCCCACGCTAGTGCAGTATGACATTGCGCAGAACCCAGCCCAAGACAACAAACTGAATGGCACAGTCCTGTCAAAACTGCTATGGGACAGGGTTTGATTTTTTTTTTTTTGAGTGTGTCTCAACTTTTTTCATTTCCCAATTTAATATCACTTCAGTCTCTAAATTGTTTCATTTCACAGTAACAGATTTAAATTCTTAAGCTACAGGCAGAAAAACTGAAGACAAACCAAGACTAAAATTAAAATCAAGTTATGTTCTTAACTGGTGAATTAAGGGCACGATTTCAGTCTTACACGTGCTGCAGACCTGGGATAAGGTTTTGTCAGACAGTTGCCTACATGAGCCAAACAAATATATGGGTCCTGACCAACTGCATTTAAAGCCAGAGAGAAATTTTAGTGCACTGTCAAACCCTTTGATACAACCCCATCCTCCACATAAACTGTTTGGCCAGTTCTACGTACCACAACCTTGCAAAGCTATCAAATATGTTCTTGTACTGATGAATCACTTGCAAACCTCCTGAATAAAGGTTTAAGCAATCACAGTTTCCTTTAAACTTCAAGCAATAAGCTAGACCTGCTATAGTTGCTCAGCCTAAGCTACAATATTATAGGTATACAAAGAAAACTTCAATTTCTTAAAGTTCACGTTGCTCTGTCTGCTAAGAAATCAGTAATTCACAGTGGAAAGTACTTGAGTACGTTATCTTTTTATCTTGCTTTTCACTTATTTCTTTGGTGTTTTTCAAGCATTTTTGAAAATTCCTGAGAAAAATGGGGCTAAATTTTGTTCTCTGCTCCACTACAGACTTAGAAGTTTTCTAGTTTCACTTTGGTTTTGGTGAGAAAAATTGCCCTTATAATAGCAACAACTGCAGTGCCAGGAACATAAAAGGACATGGACTACTAAAACTGCAAAAGATATGATGTAGTGTAGTATAGGTGAATACAAAATCAGCACTGTTGATTACATTCCCAGCTATTTCACCACACATTTATCATCATCAGAAAACAACAAAGGGAGCTGTTGAAAATAATACAAGCCAATGTTGTTATTTTGTGCGCTGTTCTCGGAGCCATACAGCTCTGGAAGAAATCCAAATAGTAACTAAATTGAATAACATTCTGCAATTCAAAGAGATTGTGATGGGAAATGGCAGGAGCTAATGAAATATGGTGCAAGTTTAACAAACACCATTTCAAGATGGGATGTTATTGCACAAACAGCAGTAAAAACTCTTCATAGAGATGATGAGCAGACTATGACTGCAGTAACACTATTGCAGGAAGATGACATTTTAATTTAGCTGACTCTGCAATCCTGAGAGTTAGAATCATAGAATCGTTTAGGTTGGAAAAGACCTTTAAGAACATTGAGTCCAACTGTTAACCTAGCACTGCCAAGTCCACCACTAAACCATGTCCCCAAGTGCCACATCTACACATCTTTTAAATACCTCCAGGGATGGTGACTCAACCACTTCCCTGGGCAGCCTGTTCCAATGCTTGACAACCCTTTTGATGAAGAATTTTTTCCTAATATCCAATCTAAACCTCCCCTGGTGCAACCTGAGGCCATTTCCTCTTGTCCTATCGCTTGTTACTTTGGAGAAAAGACTGACAGTCACCTCGCTACAAACTCCTTTCAGGTAGGACCAATGCTGCCCAGGTCCTTTTCCACCAGGCAGCTTTCCAGCTGCTTTTCCCCAACCCTGTAGTGCTATGTGGGGTTGTTGTGACCCAAGTGCAGGACCTGGCACTTGGCCTTGTTAAACCTCATACTATTGGCCTTGGCCCATCAGTCCGGCTTGTCCAGATCCCTCTGTAGAGCCTTGTTACCCTCAAGCAGATCAACACTCCTTGGTGTCATCCACAAACTTACTGCAGGTGCACTCGGTCCCCTCGTTCAGATCAGTGATAAAGATGTTAAACAGAACTGGCCCCAATACTGGGCCTTGGGGAACACCACCTGTGACTGGCCACCAACTGCATTCAACTCCATTCACCACCACCCTTCAGGCCTGGCCATCCAGCTGGTTGCTGAAGACTGCACTTCCCAGTGTAGCAGGACCTCATCTACTTCTTCTTCTGAAAAGAGTGGCTCTGAGCTGAATGCCTTTGTGAGCGGTGAGTCCAAGCTGGCACATTGGGTGCAGTGGCCGAATCCCCTCTAATTTCTGTTCTTCTTAGGCAATTGGATTACAAACTGGCTACAGGCTCTTTCCATTATAACATAACTAGCTGCAGGACTCTGCTGGAGCACATTTCAACACAACTGGTTGTTAAAATCACAGATGATTTCTGAACTGGCTGTTAGAAACTGTCTCTGGCAAGCTTTGCTCCCTGCTGATTCTGTCTTCTCCCTGGAAGCTGTATCTCCATGCTTAATGAGCAGGAGGCTCTTCTTCCCCCTAATCTACTTAGGCATGGAACCAGAAATATTCGCTCTATCCCTGAGTCCCCACACTCTCTGGCATCCCAGCCCTACTGCTGGCCAGAACGACTGGCAGGAGCTTGGCAGCTCATCTGGATCATGGATGCCTTGACCTGGACTTTTAGGCTTACACTTTGTAGAGTAACAAATACAATTTGGTGCCTTAATCTCTGGAGACTCGTCTTGAAACACCTGAAAGGCTCCTGATTTTCAAAGAATGCTATGAGCAACCAACTGCAGAAAATTATGTTTCTTAAAGGTGTGTGAAGCTGGGAACGGAGAATAGTGAATTCACTAGTCAGCTGTGAATACCATCTGAAGAACTTTTATACAGCAAAAATAAAATCTTCTTGTAGCCCTTAGCATTCTGTTAATTATTTTGCTTTATATTTTGAAAAACTCACTTGTGATAATTTGAAAATGATGTGTTTAGAAAGGACAAATTTCAACAGTTTACTTCCTCTGCGTGAATGGGCAGAACCTGCCCTCATCATTTTTGGCAGGACTAGATTATGAAGTATATGGGTGGTTGCTGCTTTAAAGAAGGTGGCAGTACTATTTTCTTTAGAAGTGTCACAGAGCAGTTCACTACTTAGAGAATGAAACTGGTTTTTTAACCTTGGAAAATACCTAAAACGTATGGAATGAAACCAGATTGTGCTGCTTGCCATTGTCTCTGTTGTGCATATGTCTGGTACTCTGATGCACGCTAGAACATCAAAGTAGCATTTCTCTCTTTTTTTGACACAGAACAAACAGAACCACTTTTACTCTGAGTCATCAGACAGATGTTGCTTTGGTGACAACATGCTACATACACGCTAGCTACAGCACATGTGGGCCGTCTTCTCTGACATCTACACAAAGTTGAAGTACATTTGCTCCAATAATGCAGTAAAGAAAGTAGGCACCAGCAGAGACGACCAGATGAAGCATGGAGGAAGAGTAATGATTTATTCATTATCCTCCCTGTTCACTGTGACCTAAACTGGATACTAATGAAAAGATTGAAAAACTCAGCTTGCAAGTAAAATGGATTTCTCTCTGTTTTAGGTGGCTAGTGGGTGGATGGCTATAGGCGGAAGATGATGATCAGGTCAAGATTAAAGAAATTATTTAGATTCCTAAACTTGAACTGAACTGGAATATGTTAGGCACATAAATTGGAATTGCAAGCCCAAACACTTTTTAATTTGGACTCTGGAGTAGAGTTAAGAAGTACCCATTCAGGTGACTTGATCAGTCATGAAATCTGTGGCTGCAGAAGGGAGATTTGGACAACACTTAAGCCCTTGGTGTCTAAAATCTGCGCAAGAGAGGATCTGAGGGTGGAACTCTGCAATTTCCTTTGTAAGCCTCACAGAGAGGAGCTGACACAGAGCTGTTAACAATTATGTACATACGAGGGACTAAAGAGAAAACTCTGAGACTGCTGTAGGCTTAGTTACTACTACAACCTCATTTTCTCTTGCAGAAATAAAAAGAAGAAAACAGGTGAGATCCTTGAGTTCTCTGTGAGTCTACTTCTCCTTTGGGCTTAATCACATTTACATCAGAGAAAAGTTGTCTCTTACATCAGTTTCAGATGAGTTTGGCAGTATTTTATTTCTGCTTTGAATTCCTTTCCAGTGGTTGCGAAGACAAGGGGAAATCAAGCCTTCAAGGCTTCCTCTCTACAAATGCTAACCATAAGAATACTGTCTAACCAGTTTTGTTCGTCTCTATAATTACTTAAAGGAGTACTGCATAAATATGAAGTAGGTGTAAATCTCTAACATTTCACACTCACCATTTGCACAGATGATGTTTATTTTACACACAATATAAATGAGTCTAAATAGCTCCCAAAGCTGTAATGTCTCAGAAAACCAGGCTCTCTGCTACAGTGGTTGACGACTGCCTAATCCGTTGCTTGACTACCACCGAATTTCTTAACTGTCCTTTGTCCAATAAAAAATATTTTACAATGCTGTGTCAGTCATAACATAGTTTGTAAGCTTTGTCAGTGTGAATCTATTAGTTACTCAAATATGATTCTTCCCCAGTAATCTTAATTTAGATAAGAAAGATAACAAATATAAAAAAATGGAGAGACTGTCTGGAATAAATGATGTCATGTCCAGGACATAGAAATAGAGCTGAATTACCATACCCACATTTGTAATTATGGACGTGGACATTCACTACCCTAAAGTACTCTGAACCCCCCTGGTATGTTTAGCATTAGCAAACCCTCAGTCTTATTTTTACTGCTATATCATGTTTGCACATAGTTTCTTGCAAGTGTTAGCATGTATTAGGACAACTATCAGCAAGACTGTGTAGACTGGAAGCAGTTAGTGCTGCTTAACCAGTGTTGTCAAATCACACGTCATAAAAATATTATGGTCAAATCTAAAACAGTGAGAAAAGAAAGGCTTGGGTATAACACAAGGTCTTCGTAATATAGCTGACAGAAGTGCAGTCCTCTGGAAGTCTGCTTTGCATAGTGCTTGACTGTTTTGCTCGTGTTATTTTGATAGCTTGCCAGTGCCTTGTAGATATGAAAGCAATGTAAAACATGCTGCTAGGATGAGCCACTGTTAGCTCAATAATCCTGGAGCATGCTAGTTTCCTAATAATTGTATTTTCATATGTGATTTTCTGATGTATGAAATATTACAGAGAAAAACAGTTGGGCTTTCATTTGTTTACCACTGCAGAGCCCTGGTTGGTCTGCTCTGTCCCCTGTGGATATAGCAATGGTTCAAGCACAGGCATGCTGTCGTGCAGACCCGCACCGCACGACACAATATGGACATTTTCCCCCCAAGTGTTTATACTATAAAATAGCATTGAAAAGATTCTGAATCTATCCCATGGTACATAAATAAAAAAATAGAGCTGTCAAAACATTTTGAGCATTTATCTTTATAATAAAACATCACCTTAATACAAATTTCTCTCAAATTTGTCTTTCCCCAAACAAAGAAAAAGTATTACTGTTCAGTTTTTTCCTTTCTACCTTTATTCAGAAGCAAAGAATGATGGGGGGAGAGGGTGGAGTGAGAAAAATGGGGAAAGTTACCACACAAGAAAAGTAAAAATTCTTATTTAAAAAGCTTGTGAAAAAGCCAGCTAATCAAACTCTTCATTTTCTAAAAAGGATAGCAGAAGCTTTATTATTATCGATGGAATTTTCCCACATTTCTAAATAAACTGAATAAGCCTTATACATTACCTCAGCGTAGTTTTTCACTGAGTCACAAGGTGTCCTCCAGTGATTTCTGTTAATTATACTTTTAACAAAATGAAATTGTTCTTACTAAGAGCATACAGCTAAATATGTCAAAGACCTTCTAGGCTTTCCCCAGGTCTTCTCATCAGCCTGCCCTCTAGGAAAACAGCCTGCCAAAAAAAGCAGCGTTTCATATTAAACAGGGAAGGATTGAAATCTGGTGGATGGAGCAGAGAAGGGGGACTCAGGAGAGGGCTTCCTTTATGCCTGGCAATTGCTCTGCTCCTCAGCCTCAGGAATTTGAAGTCTACTGATGAAAGAATGAAGGTGCCTTGAAGTGCTTAGCCTGATAAAGTGCTTAGCCACTTCCACACATAGGGAAGGACCAGTAAGCCAGACCACCTGGGATTTACTCTTCAGGTACATGGCTGGGAAGGTACAGTATTTGTAAGATATCTGTTGGATCTCTCTGGAGAGCTCTCTGTCTAGAGGTATATGGAACAGCCATTCTCAGCGTTAAAATTTTAAGCTCAATAATGTGTCTCCAACACTGGTGAACAGTGCCTGTCTAAAGGAACATGCATGCATATGCCTATAACCCTGATTTTTCACGGCAATAGGTATAGAGTTCTTTCACTCTTAGTGATGGTGATGTTGATCAGCTGTTGTATATGCTACTTATAAACAAAGTGAGGAGAAAGAAGCACATTCAGGGTCACATTAGCTTTCTATTAAGGAACAGCCTATGGAGCTTTAAAAGGAAGATGCCAATAGAGGAATTCAGAGGTTGGTTTTTAGACCTGTAGAATTAAATAGAAAAAACCCAATCCTTGGCACGAATACAAGATGTTCTCTCTCTGTTGGATAAGGATTTATGTTTTTCTCTTCCTCCTCCTGGGGAGAAAGAGGGCTATGAGTGAACTTGGATTCGCTTGGACTTTCTTGCGCTCTGGGGAGGTGCAGAGAAAGAGGAATTGCAGAGCTCGGGGACCCCAGGAATGCCCAAGTCTTGCAGTCTTGTAACACTGATGGAGCAGCTGCTCCAGTCTATTACTATATTTATATGTATGTCTGTTACTAATAAGGACATAATTTAGCAGAAAAAAAATGGATAACTTAATCAGTGAATGTTTTTCTATCTGTTGCTGTTTGAAGCAAATAAAGCAGCACTGAAATTTAGCAGTCTGTTATATAGATTAGCCATCTAACATTTCTTCTCCCTTTTCCCATATGTGTCTCATATATTTCTCTTGTTGCTGGCAATGTGGCATATAATGTAACAAGAAGGTGTGCTACAGAATTTGTTTGTAGGCCACCTCTCCAGTAGAATATAATAAGCATAACAAAGACAGCAGAACATGACGCACAGCTTTCTGCACGCCGTTGTGTTGATCCAGCATCTGTCAGTTTCTGAGAAATTAAAGCCAAGCACCAGAATTTGAATTGGGGCTCAGAATTACAGCAAAAGACACGAGTTTGGGTCTCATTGTGCTCAGCAGGGGTCACGCTCCACAGCAGATGTACCAGAGGGAAAAGAAAACAGATGTAGGTACGGAGAGACTCGAGTCTCTGCACAGTGAAGCTGCTCCACATTGCTGGTGTTATATGTGGTATCAGAACAACATTATGGTGGGGTGTTGTAGTTCAGTTGTTATTAGTAAGTGTCATTGTGTGCTGATTGCAAGCACTCAAGTGTTCAGAAGGGGGAATCAAGGATACCAAATGGGGAAAAACAATACACAGGAGTCTAATATCCTTAAGAGGATAAATTATCTTTTCCTTGAGAAAGCAGAAAATGTTAATGGCTAAGTCTGCCAAGACATTTTCTAATAGAAGTAAATAAAGATGCAAAAGATCATTCTAGTTCTTTTATGTGCAATTATAATATATCACTTGTTCTCTTACTAATCTGTGCAATCCTGGCATGGGAAACCGATTGACTTACTGTAGAATATTCCAGTGTTTTTATGGCTGGTGAATCAGGGGAAAGGTTATTTTTGGCTTTAAAAAGAGCTGAAATGGAACAGGAATGAGCTGATAAGTGTGTGCCTTTTGTTAGTCTTCCTGGGAGTTGTTGGGGCTTGGCTTGTCATCATATGTGAACCCATACATACATTTAGTACACATTGTTACCGAAGTGTCCCTGAGGATGTAGACCTGTGCTGTGCCTGCCATGGGGCTGCAGCCAGCTGACTGCCAACTATTTGAAGAATTTTGGATATGAGAAACACAGCTTCTGTCAGGGTAGCTGTAGGTAGTTAGGGCCAGGCGGCCGGAAGATATCGCGCTCCACTTGTCGCCTCTGTAAGGCGTGGTGACCTGGTTCAGGAACGGCACGGCGACCACCCCAAGGTCGCTCGGTCCATTAGCTCGCAGACACCAATGTGGTAGACGGCAAATGGCGTTTATTGGTGAGTGACACGGCATTATATAGCTTGGGTTTACAACGTCACTTCCGTCCGCTTACCTCATAAACTAAGTGCCATTTGGCTATCAGGAGAGAGGCCCTGTCTTTCCGTACAGCGCGATATCTTCCGGCCGCCTGGCCCTAACTACCTACAGGTAGCCTTACCATATACACCACGGTGGCAGGTGCTTCACAGGTCTCCCCACACACCAAGCAGAAGATTGTGTTTTGAACAGCTTCAGCTTATGTACCTTCATCTGTTTTGGCAAGGCCGTGGCCAGGCTGTTGAGATACTCCTGTGCTCCGCCAACCCCAGGTAGCTGAAATAGCCTTTGGTGATTTTGGGTCAGATCTGGTGTATACCCCACAGCGATCAGGTGGCTGTGTAACCCTCCTCTGGTGGTCACTTCGGACATGGTTTGTCATGAGCACAGAAACTCCACAAGCAGGATAAGCACAACTCAGAAGTGTAACCAGTTACTTATTGTCAAAGACACACAAAAGATAGTCAGGATCAACACCCTACTGGGCTAAAAGTGAGTTTGCTCACTGCTTGCTGGAAGACATAAGAGAGTCTTTGCTAGGTAGGCAGGGAAAGACTTGGCAGCTGAGCCTTGTCTGAACCAACATGTGGGTCCTAGACAGCTGGACCCCTGGGGAGAGGGCATTACAGCAGGCACACAGGCCAGAGCAGTCCAAAGCCCAGGCTGCAAAGATGGAGTTTGAAATATGGCTGCACGTTTTAATCCTGGGCCCAGAGCTCACACTGACTCTGCTATATTCATGAGAATACTGGTGTGTGTGCTAAATTCTCCCAGGAGTACCTGCTAGGTGTATATATCTGCTGGGTGGTTGGTGCAGCAGGTCAAGATGATTTATTAAATGTAAATTAAAGCTCCAGATTTACTACTATAAAAAAATTCTACCTTAAACGGAGCAAAGTGGCAGAGGTGGTGAGGTATGCCATATTCTCACTCTAGAAAGAAGACGAATTCCTATGTCTCTACCATAAGATGACAGTGGTCTGGTCCTGACCAGGTGTCATCGTTTAACCCCAACCAGCAATTTAGCACCACACAGCTGCTCGCTTGCTCCCCTCCCCCCGCCCTGAGTGGGATGGGAAGACAATTGGGGAAAAAAAGTAAAACTTGTGAGTTGAGATAAAGACAGTTTAATATGACAGAAAGGAAGAAAATAATAATGATTAATAATAATAACATCAAAATGACAAGAATAATAATAAAAGAATTGGAATATACAAACAAGTGATGCACAATGCAATTGCTCACCACTCGCTGATCAATGCCCAGTCAGCTCCCAAGCAGCAATCCACCCCCCCCCCCCCCCCCCCAGCCAGCTCCCCCCAGTTTATATACCGGGCATGTGACATCACATGGTATGGAATACCCCTTTGGCCAGTTTGGGTCAGCTGTCGTGGCTGTGTCCCCTCCCAAGTTCTTGGGCCCCTCCAGCCTTCTTGCTGGCTGGGCATGAGAAGCTGAAAAATCCTTGACTTAGTATAAACACTACTTAGCAACAACTGAAAACATCAGTGTGTTATCAACATTATTCTCATACTAAATCCAAGACATAACACTACAACAGCTACTAGAAAGAAAGTTAACTCTATCCCAGCTGAAACCAGGACACCAGGGAAAGTTTGCACAGATTACTGATAGTAAGATTTGCTCAGTAGTTTTTTTCAATAGCTTAATAAGCCTCTTCCCCACCCTACCCCCGTGAAGCCATGACAAGCTTTGCTATGTCAAACAAGGACTAATGATAGAGTGGAAGAAACAACCCCCCAGAAGTAATCATGCTATGAGATGTAGATGTTAATGGTAAGAAGTGGGCTTTTTCACTGAGTTTCCATCAGCTAAATGGAATAATATTGTGTATGAGTTACCAACACTTAACTCTGCTGTCAGAGCCTCTTGGTCTTCTTGTGTCAGGTAATACAAAACTTAGTGACCACGGCAAGTACCATCCTAGAGCTTCTGAAATAAGAGAGCAAGGAGTCAGTGGACTAAATAGAAAGAGCTTAAGGAAAGGGGCAGAACAGTATGAAAAGCATTTATGAAGCAGAAATTCTCCTAAATATGTTTGCTATTTTTTTTTTTTTTTTTTTAGAAAACCTCCCTCCGTTGTTGGAGGGATTGTACAAATGTTCATACTAGTTGCTTGTCTGTTTGGATTCCTAAACGCTATTTAACTATGCAGACTGGGGACTAGAAGCCTTATGTGTTGCATTTTTCTCTGGAATGCTTTTCCAAAGATACATTTCTTTTGTATCACAAGGAATTGCTGTAAGCAAGAGTTGCTCTGGAATTGCTTTGTTCTGAAGGCAGTGAAGTAGCAGAGGCTGGAGCACACCTGGTCTCTTCTGGATATTTGTGTAATGATCATAACTCAGATAAAAAAATGCAAATAGTACTGCAGCCCCTTTTTCTCTGAAGGAGTCATGCAAGGTTCTTTTTAAAGAGTAAGTAGGATCCAACTTGCTACTTAAGTGAATGGTAAGATATCCAATGATTCCAAAAGGAAAGCAGTTTTGCACTATGCAAAGTTTTGCAGGACAGGATTTGGTGTTTCAGACTTAACTGGGATTTTATTTTAGTTTATTTAAAACATATAAAACGTGTAGGGGGATGAGAAAAGGAAAAGAAGAATCAGTAATAGTGGGCATTGCAACATGCTCAGCCTCACCCTAATAAGCAAGATAAATTCCCTCTTCAGCAGACTGGGTACAATATATTCCTGTGCCATCCAACTAATAGTTGATATATCTGGCTGTAAATATGGCCCTGTATATTCTTCTTGCACTGGATGAGGAGGTTTTCCCCATAGCCTTCCAGCTGCAGAACTTTTTGAAGGCAGGCTGCCACATCCTGCAGTGAAAGAGCTAAGGTAAAAAGAGTTTGAGCTTAACCAGATGTCCAAGAAGGCTGGTTGGTGACAGCAAGGCAAGTCATAGTAACTTCTGCATAAGACAGGAAGATTTGGTGTCAGGGCAGCATGAAAAAAGGAGGAAAAGGGCTGTGCTAGTTCATGGTCAGGTAGTCTCAGAGATGCCAAAGTGCCCAGCTCTGCAGTGCACATCAGGGCACCCTCAGCAAGTGATGGCGAAGGGAGCTGTGGCCAGTGGGAAGAAGACAGACATTTTGGCTAATGGATTCATCTCCTCCATTGCTTCAGCAGCATCTCTTGTCTTTCATCCTGAGGGATATGTCGAAAGGAAGAAAGTGTGGGAGAGGTAAGGAAATGTGAAGAAAATACCAGTACCGCCTCGTGAGCTGACTGAGCTGGCCTCTGGATAGTGCTGACAATGATCCAAGTTACAGTGAGGAGCTCTTCTCTCACGTGACACTGATGAAGCAGGAGGCTTCATGGGATGGTGCTTCCCTGGTATGTCCAGGGTACATCCTCACGTCATCATCTTTCATTTCAGAAGCACATCAGAAATGCTGTGTTCAACCATGCCTAAAATAACTCACGTGTGTTGAATCCAGTACACCAAGTCTGAACCTTCAGTTTGCAGCACAACCTGGAACCCAGTTGAATCACTGAGAATTTATTATGACCCAAGTAAATAACTTTCAGGCTTATGTAGAGTTTTCTCATCTCATGGATACTGTGAACATTCAGAGGAACTGCAACCCATTTGGAGGTTCCCATAAACATGGTTCTGGCCACGAGGCATTTCCTCTGAGAAATGCTAAAACCTGTGTTTTTCAAATTAGGTTCTTATGGCAGGATTTTAAATTGACATTTGAGTGTCCTACATACATGTCCTAGTTCTAACTTGCTTTTATGGAAGGCCATCACTTGAGAAAAAGAAAAGCTAACTAAATAAGGTGCCGAAATCTGGATTTAGGTGCTAAAGTTTAGGCAATGCTGAGTAAATAACCATTCTTAAAGCTTTATGTAACCTTGAGCTATATAAAAAAATACTTCCATAAACATGTGTTTAGACTTTCTTATTAGCCAAATAATGCCTAAGTAGCACCCTTGCAAAGTGTCTTTATGTAACCACCTAGGTAGAGTACTGCTCCTTGCTTGCTCATAACCTCATTTCCAAAATCACCAGTATGCTATCACTACTTGAGAATGACATAAGTCTTTATATTAATAGTGATCCATGTAAAGAGCACTGTTACCAGAAGGGTAGATAATTATGTGTTTCATCATGTTATATCAACACAAACAAATACTCTTTGGCTACTGAACTGCTATCAAGTGCGTATCATTAGTTTATGCAATGTTTATAAGATCACCACAAATACCAATTAGTATGGCTGATGAAGAGGACATTATCTGTGGAACAGTGTTTGCCACCCCTATTCACAATCCATAATGGTCTAATCAGTCAGTCTGAAGTGCTGCGAATAAAGGAGCAGATCCTGGTTCTGTTTCAATGGGTTTATATTGTTTTCAAAGAGAGTTGTATAGCTCTATCATAGTTAATGGAGCCATACTGATTTACACTGGTTGAAGAACTGGTAAATGTTATTTAGGAGAAATCGGTCCTTTTTAAGTTCTCCTACTGTTGTCCTGTTGCTGGATTAAAGTTTCATGGTATGATAATGGCAGCCATGAACATGCAAGTTAAGGTCAGTTGATGGCCAGAAGAGCAGATGTACAGATTTTAGCAATTTCACTGGTTCTTCTCCAAATATGATTTCCAGATGTACTCCCTTTGCTTTAATTCGTCCAAGAACTATTTGGAGAAGTTTTAAAAATATTTTATTGTCTTAGTTTTTATGATTCCAGTTGATAAAAACAGTCCATCTTTACCAAGCATACATTGTAATATCCGACTACATTGTGGCAAAGTGCTGCGGTTTTATTTTTATTGCGTTTTCTAAAATTAGTATAAACCATAGAAACTGAAAAACCTTCTTGGGAAAGGGGGTGATAAAGATAAAAGAAAGCAGCATTTAGTTTTCTCCCCAACCAGTTCCAAATGTGCCACTGTGCCTATTACATCCCATAAACACCAGGGCAAAAGCGCCAGCTGCTCATTACTCTCAGAGGAAATGCTATTTCCTCTCATTTTGGCACAAACTACCCCCCAAAAGGAAAACAGCCCTAGTGAGCTGCAGCTAAACATGAAGTCTTTGTAATGGCATTATATATAAACAATGTGATGTGATATGTCTCTCCTGACAGCCAATCCCTATAAAAATATAAAATAAAAAGATGCATTAAACCAAAGGGCATAAAAGGTGTTCGCATTTGAAACTGTTTCTGGAAGGATTTTCCACAAGCTCGACCATAACTGTTACTCATTGGGTGGCTAGGATAAAGACAGGCAGGGAACTAAGCACCCTTAATATGTTAATGCCACTCAGAGGTCTCCTGCTAATGCCAGTTAGAGTGCAAAATCTATTTAAAAATATAAAATCAGCTGAAAAGCGCTATGCGCTGCTTTACGTTAAATGGGAGGCACATTGAAACATCATTAATATTTGAGATGCACTTTGATTTAAAACACTCATTAGTGCTTCCCAAGTATTGGAAAGCAAACCAGAGGGAGAATCAGCACTCTCTTAAGCGAGGACTCCTGAGGATCCTTGAGTTGTTGCTCATCCAAACACCAGCCTAAAGCAGCTAGAATCCATCCCACACCACTATCATCTGTTTTTATTAGATAAATTAAAAAGGTGAATTTTCTAAGCTTTTTGTTGTTCAAGGACCACAGCTGCTGGCTGCTGCTTCCGTAGTTAAATGCAATCCCCCACGACTGTCTTTGCCATTGCCTTTTTTCCCAGCTTGGATTGTCCGGGCGGATCTGAAGTACAGGTCTGGAAAGAAAAAGAGAAAATCCAGCACTTTCGCTGGTGCCAGTTGATAAATCGAAGAGATTGGCAGCTGCTGCTGAAAGGCTCAGGGAATAAAAGAGGTAAAGCAAGGAGGATATATGAGTGAAAGGTATTGTACAGAACAATTTGTTTGGGGATTTGGCGGAAAAGGCAGTAAGTGAGTAAGGAGGTGAACACAGACCAGGAAGGAAAGGTGTCAACACAGGCCAAAGATAAAATACAACTGGAATATGTCTTGAGAGGTATCCATATGGCACTTAAATTATATTGTTCTAAGGCATGGGTGGACACTAGAAAGTAAACTTCAGACTGAAAAAAAACCAACCCCAAAATGTCAAATCAAATGAACCAATGGACCAATTCGTAGCAGAGTTTCAGACATAGTTTGCTGCCTTTACCTATTAGGGGGAGGGAAAAGTAAAAACAAAAGCCAAATCACAGTAGTTACTTGCTAATAATCTGAGTAACCCATCTAAAAGATTCTGAAAACATAGCAGATGCCAGTAGGATTGAAATTAAAGCACATTCAACTCAGAATGCAAATAGTTCTGAGACCGTAAGGTTTCCCTAAAGCTCTGGCAACCATTTGGCTGGATTGATATTTTGGGCACTGATCTGCATAGCATCTGATTGTGAGCTGAATATGAGCAATGCAGAAAGGCAGATTTTTACTGAAGAAAAAAAGGCTGCCTATTGCCTTCTGTGAGGCTGAGATGAGTTGTAAAAAGCCTTATGGCGCATTTCCTCAGTTTCAGTCGGTGCTCAGAGCCTCCAGCCCCAATTTCCACCCGAGGGCACTTTGCAGCACAGCACGGCGTGGTGAGGGGGGTTCTCCAGCGTCTCAGTCTGCCAAACTCAACCCTTAGAGGATAGCGCCAAAGGCCCTAGGTCAGGCCAGTAGCTGATGTAAACCAGAATAATCTCAGTTCCTGTCAGCCTTGAAGTACTACTCTGCCAAAACACACATTGGCTTTCGGTTTTGGGGCTGCCAGAGAAATAGTGGAAAATTTTTGTATCTTACTAGTTTTGTTTTTCTTCTTCTCTTCCTTGATATCATGTAGCACACCAAGGAAAGGCTGGAATGAGACCAACACTTTATTTGGAATGGCAGGACAGAGGTAGCTCCCATTTTTGGTAGTCATAAATGATGCCCATTAAAAATGGGAGTTGCTGTGTTGCAGAACAAACTTCTCTGCTATCTAGTGAGCACAGTAAGCACCAGCACATTTTAGTGTCTTGGGTGAATGTGTGTACTTCTTCCTGCGTCACAGTCCTTCTAATAGCGTTTTACGGAAACATCTGGGCATCAGACTTGAATCTGATTTCCCTGATATCTTGCTGCTGCTCATCACAGACTTAGATTAGACTATAAGAAAGTCACTTTGAAAAGATTCTTGTCCCTTCTGATCAGAAATATAATAATATAAATAACCATTTTTTCTATCACCTTGATGTTTATAGTGTGTTGATATCAGATAGACAATTCAAATTTTATTCACACTCACTAGAGCTTAGTAACTGATTTTTCTGGCTCTGAAAATGTGCTGAATTTTCATAAAAATGGTTCATATAGAAATGTTTATTTTAAAATTGTTAAAATATTTACCTTTCAAAGTAAAAATCAAGATTGAAACAGGTTAAAAAAAACAAAAAGCAAAATTTCATTGAAAAAACCCCAGAATTTTATCAGCATTGTAGGAGAGGTTACAGTTTTTGCAAAAATGAAATTGTCATGAAATATTTCAGGTGGCCCAAATATTAGTTTCTGAGACTTATATTGAAAGGCTTGGATTAAAAACAGTCTGTATGCACTGCTAATTATCCATGTACTGCGTCTAGTGCAATTTTTATCAAAAGCCAGTCAAACATCCAGCATCATTACAGTCCTATTGCCTAAGTACATAAGACTAAAGAAGCAGGGAGTTAAATTCTCCTGTCTGAGGCAAGATACTGTTTCTTAGTGCCGAAATCCACTGACATGGAAAGACAGAGAGGCTTTCATTGCAGCTAATGGCAGTGTACCTATCCTGTGAGTAATTACCAGTCTCCAGTCTTTGGTGCTTCTCTGCTCATGAGACTAATGTTTATTCAGAACAATAAATATAAGGTCTATGACACTTTTAAAGTAATGTTCAGATGTGTCTGTGTAACCATGGATGAGTGGTGCTAGTAGTTTTATGCTTTAGTAAACATATTTGACTCTCTGAGTGCTCCAGGGACAGTAGTGGAGTGTGGCAGATGCCGGAGAAGCTGTAATGATTTGCAATTTTGGATGAACTTGTGGTAATAGAGAATGTAATGACAAGGTAGGGGGATCAGCTTTCATCGGCTTCATTTTCTGCTTCATACAGAATATTAATGATTCATTTAGCATTGATCTGTACAGATCCAGAGCACAGATTTGTATCTATAATCTAGGAGATTGGTTAATTTTTATATCCTCACGCTAAGTAAATCTTACTAGTGCTCACAGCTGTCTCTGCGTAGTTAATGACCCTGAATAAATTCCATTATAATTCCTGGATGGTGCAAAGGTTTTTCATGGTGAGGAGCTGAAACCCTGCCCACCACCAGCCATCAGCCCAGGTGTAAACTAGCAGTTGAGCCCCTAGGCCGAGTATCTTCCACAAGGTGTTGAACATTATCTGCTACCAGATTCTTCAAATGGGAATTTAATGCATCCAGTCTCCCAGAGACAGGGCTAGCTTTTCCCCAGTCCTATGCAAACCTCATGCACGTGTTTATCTATATAAGAATCCCTGTCAAAGTCAACATTGTTAATCATATACATAGTGCTTAGCTTGATTTTTAAACATCTGTAGGTTCCAGACCTGTGTTTTCAGTTTTGGCCAAGTGAGAAGAGTAATTTATTTCTCTCAGTGTGTGATGCTTTTGGAAACTTTGTTTTTCAGACTTGCTAAATGAAAAAGTACTTTTACTTGAAGCAATCATTTCATCTGGTCTAAGCATTGATGTGCCAAACATAGTGGGCTGGGAGAAATTAATTTTTACTTATTTTCTTTGTCACAGGTGAACAGAAACACTTTTGCAGTGGGCTACATAATGCACTTTCAAGTTACAAGTAAAAGGATTGTTTCTTCACTTGAAATTGTAGATTCTTAATGATCAGACACAGTAAAGTAAGGAGATGACTATGGCTTTTGGGAAACAGGTTTCTAACCAGTAACCATAAACCTGGTACTGATAGAATGGAAGAAAAATCTGTATTTAATCAATTTGATCAAATTTAACCTTTACAAAATTGAGCTTTGTCTGCATAAGTCATGCATGCACCTGCTGTGCAAAAAGAGGAAATCTTCTGTATCTAGGAGACTACAGCCAGCTAATCAACTTTAACAGTATATTATTTTCCTGTTTTAAAAATTTTTTCCTATTTAAATCCTAGGGACTGACTAACAAGAACACAGAGTACCTGTGGTGCCTTTTGATTTACAAGCTTCTAGGTTCAGTCCATGACTCAAATTTATCTTGTTCATAACTGCATGAGCAATGTGAAATTTAGGGTAGCTATCACAAAAGTGTAATAGAAGAAGTAGCCGAAATTTTCACTTTAGTGATAGGATTAAAACAAAATAAGTATCAAAAAGGTGACTATCAAATAACAAAAGGAATGCTAAGCTTGTTTCTTTTTGTGTTACAAAAGAATAGCCCTCTTCAGGTGCTAGAACTGCCCTTAGGGCCAGGTTCAGATATCAAATTCATACTGTCTAGCACCTGACTCTACAGCAGGAACTGCTGATGTCCGTGGCACCATCTGTAGAGCAAGAAGTTACTCAGTGTGATCAAAGATGTAGAAACTGGCTCTCCATAATTTCAAAATGTTTTCCCGTCTGGAGTCACTATCATAGGTACTTTAGTGGAAGGCTGTGCCTGTTTTTCCTATCTGAACTGGGGAATCTTCAAGTCTTGTCTTACACCGAAGATGGACTCGGTAGCAGTTCCATAACAGTTATTGAAGACATGCATAGTGCATAAAATACTGACTTAAGTCAATAGCATCTGCTTACTATACTCAGAAACAATAAAATTGTAGAACAAGCTAAATAAGAAGCTCAAAAGTAGACAGAGCTAATCCCCACTTTCAATGAAATGCTAAAGTTAAACACTATTTTCTTTGTTTTTCAGTATAATTTAGTTGAAAATGCATACCAATCCTTAAATGGAACTGACGAAAACATAGGAATAGGACATGAAATTTTCACCTAGGATTTTTTAAAATGAAAAGATTGTTTAGGCAGCTCCAAGTTACACAGGTAACTTGGCTAGTATGAATAACCACAGGTGGTGAGTCAGCAAGCAACTTTAGGAACCATGGATAAGCTGGTTTACCTTGGGATTACTCAGAGAAGGGAGAGTAACTCTTGTAATATATCCAGTGTATCTCACTGGGGAATTCCCTTTCACTCTTTGGGCTGGTTTTGCTGGCTGTGTAGACAGACGTCTTTTTCATTTATTCCTCATGGAACAGCCCCCAAGCAATTAGATGAAAGCTATTTAATTTACTGTTTCCTAATTCACCCGAGTATCAGTATTTTTCATGTAGTGTTCATGTCCTCCACTGGCTCATGAATATATCCGTAGTGCTTTATAAAAAAAGGGGATAAATTCCTCTATTTGATGTATCTAAGTGGGTAAATGATGCGTTGACTAGATAAAAGTGGAATTGTGATTTATCACTTCTTTACTTAAGTTTACCCTTAAATTCCCTGCTGCAGTTATTGCCTCCATATCCGTGCTTGGGACATTCCAAACCATACAGAAAAAAAAAAAAGAGAAAAAAAAGAGCAGAACAGATCTTTGTTTGACTCAGATGAATTTGTCACTCTTTTAGTAAAAGCCAGAACCCAAAGACTTTGATGTGTGAACACATTATGAACATTTCTCCTGCACTTTTCTTGTTACTAGGACTGCAAAGGACACATTAAATAACGGACCTCCTCTGATATTCCAGAAGCAAGTGCCAACAGTATTCTACAGAAAATATATTCTCATGGGTTTTCAAAGAAAATAAACTGATCCAAATACACATTCAAACTCTGAGTACTTACTCAGAATGAAACAATGCTTCCTTGGTTCATCTCACAGGGAGTGTCTACTCAGTTTAAACCAGCAGGAGTCATTAGAAGTTCAATATTAAAGTGAAATAGAATTAACTTGAGACAGTTCATTTTTCTTCTTGGGGACTTTTCTGTCTAAATAGTCCTAAAAAATGCTTCAGAAGGCTTTGGAGTTCATGTATGAAAGATATACATACAAATATTAGGATTACTGTATGGAACAGTTTGGGGGTTTTGTTCTGCATGGCAAGTGCTTCTCCCCCTCTTCCCCCCCCCCAGCTTTTTCACTGAGAGAATATAAATATTTGGAAAATAACAGGTGCTTGAGTTTTTTCAGGTGGGTGGGGGGTGGGGTGGGGGGTGTTGGGTTTTTTTGTTTTTTTTTTTACCATGGGAAACCAGCCACAATGTTTGAGTTTGTTTTGTTGGGGTTTTTTTCCTCACAAACAGAACTAGTCTTAAAGCCACTGTCTGCCATGAATAAATCAAAGAAAATAAGAAAACTACTCTGGGCCTACAGCAACCTGCTGTAGCTAATTTCCTTAATGCCAATATAGATATATCATTAATGTATTGTATATCATTAATATCCTTGGCAGAAGGTAACAAGAGCTCTGGGTAAGCAGTAGAAAAATGAGATACACCGATAGTCTGATCTAATTGCCATCAAAGCCAGGAAGTGAAGAAACGATTCACAGACTGTATGGAAAAGTAGGGCTGCCATATCTGAAGATACTGCCTTTGAAGGGGGAAAAAGTTTGTCAGTGAAGTCTCACTGAAATGAAAGATCTGTAGAGCTCTTACTTTTACTTCAATTATAAACTATAGTAGAGATGAATCAAGAATACCATACTGCCTCTTCTTTTTTTTTTTTTTTTTTTTTCTCCTCATTTTCTTTTGTAGACAAAGCTGCTGATAGTCACAGTAAAGCAAGGGTACTTCCTAATGATTAAATTTTGTTAGTGTTCAGAGTCAGTGAGCACATGGTACAGCAACGTGTGATCGTTGTGCAACAGTTGGAACATGTCTTGCTGTTGCTGTGTCTTCCTCACGACTGCCAGCAAAATGACTGCATTGGCAAAAACAGCTCACAGCGCCTGTGTTGTGATGTTGGGAGAGGGCAACTTGCTGTAAACTACAGCTTGCTTAACTATCCATCAGAATATTTCTCCATTAAAACTCTGTCTTTCATAAACCCAGCATTTTTAATAGGACAATTTTGATCTTGCACTTTGACTTTTGCTGTGAGTGTGCAAGCTCGTGGGAGCTGGGCAAAGGAACCTGTAGCCCCCTATACCCTTTCAGTTTGGTGATTTGGTGGTATCAGCTGTTATACATATATATCCTATATATATTATTTAGATCAAAACATCAGTATTTCAGCATTTTCCATAATATTCCATTAGTTTCAGAATTTTGACCTTGCATTTTTCATCTATCTTCAAATTAAAAGCAAAAGGTGTAGTGCCCACCAGAATAGGAACTCTGGGTGTAAACCAAATCAGCTAGAGGTGGTATTATCGCCTATATATGCTATTGAGAAAAGTGAGATGTTTGCCATTCACTGTGCTAATTAAAGCTTTTTCATTCATGCATGGTAGATTCAGCATTATTGCTATCCTTGCTTGGCACTGTAGTAAAGAGTGTGTTATTGCCGATCAGATGACTGATTTACAATTCATAAAATAATTTATAAACCTGCTAAGATCTCTTGAGCCTGAAGCCTGACTTTAGAAGTAACTTTTATTTAATTAGAAAACCTGGATACTTTTGAGGTGGGAAAAATTCTGAAATCCTTACTAGGTTTAATTATAAAAAGACATGGTTCTTCTCATTCAGCTGTCCTGCAAGAGTATTTTGGTGGTCTATAAGACTGTTGTGAGGAATGATAGCAACAGCATGATAAAATTCACAGGATTGGTTTGAGTAAATTTTTAAGCCACACATGGTATTGCAGAAATGGTAGAATGCTAAGCAGACAAAATAAGTTAAAACATCAGCTAATGGATGACTGCATACAACATCTGTATACATTTTAGATGTCATTTTGGGTACACAGCAATTTGTGGAACAAGCAGATCAAGGCATTTGCAGCAGCATTTTTTGAAAAGACAATTCACTAGAAGAATTTGACAGTGTTTTACACTGTCATTTTTAATTATGTTTTAGCAGTGTCAGTTTGCACTTCAGTTTTGAAAATATTATTTATTAATTTAGTAAAATAATTGCATACAGTAAGCCAGCTTTACTTTGAAATGAAAAGAAAAAATTTCTATTTGGATTATGTTTTTAAAAGAATTTTTTTCTCAACATAGAGTCTTTCTTCTTGTTTTCACTCTGTCTACACTGATGTGATGAGGTAAAAAGCTCATTTCTTTCCAAATGAATATATAATGATGCTAGTACTAAAACAGTTAACTGGATAGCTGATATTTACAAAAATCTTCAAATGTAATGACTTCAAGTTCTTTGTTGAATATTCATTAAATATCCTTTTCTCATAGGGCTTATAAATCCTCTGAAATGCAATACATACACACTTTAAAATTTGACAGAAAATACTCATATTTCTAAGATAAAGGGTTTTTTCTTCTTTAAGCACTCTCTCAAATCATATATAATCAGGAACATTGGCAACACTGCTGCTCAGAGAAGGACAGAGTGAACATCAAGAAATCCAAATGAATTCAAACCCATTAAATGTAATGGTGTGGTAAATCTCACTATACCATCTGCTGTAGAAGGCTGAGACACTATTGGAATTCCACATCTTATTTACATAGCAGATAAGAATGTGTTGGGAGATTTATATGGCGAATGAATACCCAGAGACAAAACTAAGTTTCTAGTCTGTTCACATCTGGGGAACATCTACATCTGTAGAGCATTATACAAAAACTACTGTAAGTTAGCCTTTCTGTGAAAGACCCTGCCACTTCATTCCAACATTACCCATTAAAGAAAAAAAAAAAAAAACGCGAAACAGTGAAAAAGTTCCTGGAAATGCTGGTGGGAGCTGAGCTACTTCATCAAAAGAAAACATAACCTCCCCTAAATTAGTACATATTTCCGAAGGAATTAGCATTGAACATTGTAGCAGATAGGTTGTATCATATTTAAAACATCTGTGCTGTGAGTTCAGAAATCACCCTGTGGCAAAACATTAAGGAAAATATGCCACAGATTTATTTTTTCCCTCTCTTGAACATTTAGATTGACACTCTCCATTTTAACTAGATTCATAACTTTCATGTACTTAATACTGAAATAGAGCTGATCTTCAGCCCAGTTTTAAACCAGATGATATCACAGGTGTATCTTGCACAATATATGAACTATAGAGGAGCAAAACACTGCACAGTACCCTCCACCTGATGTGCTCCTCTTTATCATTATATTTAATAAATCTTGAGCTTCCTTGGGAATGGCATGTCCTTTGTGCACATTGATTGTAAAACCCATCAATTGTCAATTCAGTTAAACATTAAAGTTCTAATACATCAAAAGTGCATAGGGGAGCTGACCTGGGCTAAGAAAGCATTTTATGCAGGAATATTAATAGAGTTCTTCTGCAGCTGCCTCATGTACTTCAGATTGGAAACCTCTGAACCAAAGCGAATTGACAGTAACATATTTGGAAAGGAAGATGCTTTTAAATTACCTCCTTTCCATTTAATCAGACAAGCAACCTCTGAATCCCAAGCCGTAGGTGAATGTTTAAGAGAACATTCTTTATGTAGTTAGCTGAACCATGCCCAAGAGCGCCCACTGACAGCTTTCCTATTACCAGAAGGACAATGAATCATATGAACTTTGCTGACACACATGCTAGAATAATTGTTACATTTTCTTTTAGAATATATCCTTGGGCTTACTTTTGGCCTCACCTTAAAGGTGACAGCTTGTAAGCTACATAACCTGGCCTGCCACTAAATCATCAATAACAGTTCATAAAATATCCTGTAATAATTTAGCAGTGCATTGGTACTGATCCTAATGGAATCAGACATCAGCAGTTATGCTATTTCCTCCACAGATTCTGGATACTTCTATTGAACATTTGTTAAAACAGTTGTTCATCTACAGTGTACATATTCCTGCCAAGCTTCATGGAAATATTTCTATTCATTATTTTTTAACGTCAGTTCTCAGTAGAAGTTCGTCTTTTCTGTTTGGAACTCAGTCTGGTGCTATATAGACATCTTTGTTTCATAAAGCAGACATAGTTATGTACATTAAAACAGACACATTTGCATTCCCTTCAGGTTAATGGCTAAATTTTTGCAACAGCTTTCCAAGTAGGAACACTGACACAAGAAAAAGTTCTGTATTTTTCTACATCACAGCCCTGTTAATTAAGTCTGTTTTCAGAAGCGTACCTTAGACAATCCTCTTTCATGGCCACTTGACTTTTCTCCACTGAATGCTCTAAAAGAGCTTTCTGGGAAGTGCTACCATATTTTGGATGCTAACACAAAACTAATATTAGTAATTGTTATTAATGATGTATGTATTGTTACAGTGGAACAGCTTCTGTTCCAAAAAAATAGTTATTCAAACAATATGGACGTTACTTTTTCCTTAATCACGGTGAACATTTATCGGTAGAACTGGTGACAATGGTTTTATCAGAGAAGATATTTACAACAGATTTTAGCCAGTGTTTGGCAAGTGTGGCCCCTTTTGTCCTGGATTCTTTTCTGCCTTTTTTTCAGTTTGGCAGAGCTTTTTTTTGGGGGGGGGTGGGGGGGGGAGTTGGTGGTATTGCCTGCAGAAACCCTTACGTCGCTGCTGAACCTAGCACATGGAGGTGGGAATGTCTTTGCCACTCCTTGCAGGCTGTGGTCTCAGAGGAAGGGAGTGCCCTGAGCCCACCCTGCCTGGCTCATCTGGGTGTCCCCAGGGAAGGTCGCATGCCACATGGGGAGCTGCAGGGATGACAGCCCTCTCAGGGTATGAAGGACTGTCACCAAAGCTAGCAAAGGAGACATGAAAGTTAACTGATCAGTTGGAAGCAGTTGGCTGAGTTAAAGGCTTGCCAGACTACTTACCTGCATGATTTTCTGCACCCGATTTAACCAGCAAAGTTCTAACCCATTTAGCTGGGCTACTCGTGCAGTCAATAAGCTCCTCCAGAGCTGGAACAGCGCGCTCAGTTTCTGTGCTTCTACATTGAAGACTTCTGTGATTAAGTCTTGTGCTGGTTTTGGCTGGGATAGAGTTAATTTTCTTCACTGTAGCTAAGTGTGGGGCTATGTTTCGGATTTGCGTTGATAACAGCATTGATAACACGGGGATGTTTTCGTTACCGCTGAGCAGGGCTCACACAGAGCCGAGGCCTTTTCTGCTTCTCCCCCCACCCCACCAGCGAGCAGGCTGGGGGGGCACAAGGAGTTGGGAGGGGACACAGCCGGGACAGCTGACCCCGACTGACCCAAGGGATGGTCCAGAGCATATGACATCATGCTCAGCGTATAAAGTGGGGGGAAGAAGGAGGAAGGGGGGGACATTTGGAGCAATGGGGTTTGTCTCCCCAAGTAACCGTTAGGGGTGATGGAGCCCTGCTTTCCTGGAGATGGCTGAACACCTGCCTGCCCATGGGAAGTGGGGAACGAATTCCTCAGTTTGCTTTGCTTGCGTGTACAGCTTCTGCTTTACCTGTTAAACTGTTCTTATCTGAGCCCATGAGGTTTTTCACTTTTCCCCTCCTCCCCTCCTCCATTCCAACTGTGGGATGCAAGTGAGTGGCTGTGTGGGGCTTAACTGCTGGCTGGGGTTAAACAACAGCAGGTCTAAATGTCTAAATATGATTAATATTAAATCCTTTCTCCACGTTAAGAAATGCTGGGACTTATTTCATAAAATAATTGCAGTTAAAGCCAGTGCTGTTGTCAGATATCAGTTCTGTGAAAAAATGTTGGATTTTGTACTGTGTGGATTATTCTGTGAAATTAATTTTCACATAATTTTATGAATTCTTTTTAATTTTATTTAAAATAGCCTATATTTTGCTATGAAGAAAATGTCAATAGGATGCACGAGCCATAATTTCTTTGTTTGATCCCCTTCTGTCCCATTTATGTATTTCAAAGACAGTATCATTTCCAGGTCTGCCCAATAAAGAAAAGGCTATGGCTTACAAAACAGGGTTACACTTGACCTTCTCCAAGGTCTCTGTAGATACCATGCACGGAGCTGCAGATGTGGGTGGATATAAGGAATGATTAGAATATGATTCCTTCCGGTCACTGTGAGGCTTGAGACCTTCACAGTTTCATCCTGAGAAAATATGTTTCCTTTTTCTCCTCCATGTCCCCAGAAGGTCTTCCAAGAAAGTGTCATGTGTCGTGTGTCATTCCCCTCCCCCCCGCCCCATGTCTTTCCTGATCTCTCCAAACCTCAGGTTTCCACAAAAGCTTCAGTATGCATTAGTGTTTTACCAGAAATGCAGGAGTTTTTGATTTCCTGAGTCTACACCCTGCCTGCTCAGAGAACTTTTCCAGACTGTGACTAAACTGTCTCAGCAACTGCAAACACCTAATTGCCTCTGTCCCTTGTCACTAGGCCTGTTACCTCCAGCTCTCTGATCTTTCATTTTCTCCTCCCCACACTCTGTCTTTTCTCTCATGTGTGCATCTTGTCTTCATCTTTCCTTTCATATCAATCTGCTTCAGATCTAATTTCACATTTCCTCACCTTTCGCCTTGAGATAACTTACTGTATCTCATGTATGAATAAATACATGTATAAATAAATACGTGTAAAGGAATGTATGAATAAATAGACATCATGGTAACTGCATGACTTGTCTGTGACCTCTTTTTTCTAACCCTTCCTATTGGCTTTTTTTGCTTATGCGTATGCTTTTTGCTTATGTTATTTCATACTAGTATCTTGTCCTCTTTACTATCTGAGGGCATGAAACATGATTTATTTGGCAATTCTGTTCAAATAAAAATGGAAGAATCCCATGCAAATGTAGTTCTTATATTCACCTGAGCTACTGCTTATTTCCTTAGCCAAAATGAAGAGAAATGGTTGAGTTGTCTTCTCTAGAGAACATGTTAAATCCTAATGAACATTATGCAACTGGGAAATACAGGAGTCATAAAACTTCTTCAAGAAGGGGTGTATCACTGCCATTATGGGCAAGAGTTGCAAAGACTGCTTGAGCATTACATAGTCTTCTGCTTTATTTCTAAGACAGGAATTTTTGTCTCTCTTTCTCTTTTTTTTAATAAGAATGTCAATCCATTTCATGCAATCTTATTTTTTTCAGTCTACAGAATGATACCTAAAATAAATACAGTTATCTTTTTGATAGAGGTTGTTTTGAACTCTTGATTGCAGGTTGAATATTTCAATGCGTTGCAATAATATGCAGTATCTCTCTATTTCACATATTTTGTGATATTTTGATAACATCCTACTTATGCAATTGCAAGTCTTTCTCAAACATCCAGAAATGTTTACTTTGCAGGAGGAAAATTGGTTTTGTAGCTTTTAGTTCCTCGAATACAAACTGTTGAAATAATTGGACTATGTAACTTACTATTTAAAGACAACCAGAACTGTTTTTTGCAAATATTTGCAAATATTCAGTGTCCCAGAGGTCTGAAAATATCAAGTGACTTCTTTGGCAACTAAGGCGATATTCATTAAACATGCTTTCTAATTTACTCCATGACACTTCAGTCGCTGGTATAAGCCACTAGCTGAGCACACAATATTTCAGAAGTCCAATACAATTGAAGTAGCACACAGAGTACCACTGAGTACACTAAAGGGTCTGTGTAAAGGCCTTACTGTAAGGGAGGAAGAGAAGCAGGCAAACAACAAACTATGTTTATTCAGTCACAATATATACTTTCTATATCTTTTATTGTAATTTAGTTTGCAACTAATTATGTACTGGTTTTGCCAAATGAATTATCACACTTTTATCTTAGCTGCCCTTTACGACAAAAACCTTAACTGTTGGCTGACTTCTGGCTAATCACTATAGAAAATACACTCTAGTGAAAATTACTTTGTATCCATACAGTGAGGAAATAATGGTGAGTAGTCAAAATACTGAAGTTCTCAAAAAAGAAGTTGTCAGAAAACATAGATTAAAAAAGTGTATTTATGCTTTCCAAACAGGTTTTTGGCTTTGTCTTTTCTCACAGCACTGGAAAAATTACAAAAAGTTCTTTGATAAGACTATGTGCAAAGCAGTGAACCATAACTCAAACCTAGAGTGAACTGGAATCCATTATGAGTTCAAGCTGTATTCATTCACACATTTTAGTTATCATTTTTATACTCCTAATACCCTTCTCTACATGTGAACCTATACTTTTTGCTTTAGGTCAGCTAGAGAATGGCCTGTTCTTGTGCTCATTCCCAGCCATCCGGAGTCATGGAAATAACACAGAAAATGCTGTCTTCTGTGGTTGCAAAAATATATTGTAGAGTCCTGCTCTTTCAAAGTTACCCTTTCAGAATGAAAGGAGGTTGGGTGGCCAGCTGTGGGTGGTGCAGGTGGCCATAGACTGTTGCTGAAGCACAGCCTCAAGACCATGAGCATTTATAGCTCCATCCACCCCACACATGTGGTTGGCTATTTTTTGAAGAGAAAAGTAGTGTCGTAGTTTTTGTAAGACAGACTGAATACTCTAAAGTGTTCCGCACCTATTCCAATTGCTAAATGTGGCTAGAGATGCCTGCCAGTCAAGACACTGGTAGACCATGGAACAGCCAATAATTCTATTCTGCTCTGGAATATTTTCAGCTTGAAAAACTACTTTTTTAAAATAGAAAATGTAAATTCTCCAAGGCTGATGCTGAGCATAGTCTTGCTTCTGAAAACAAACAAAAGCTACTTATAAAGAATAGAAGTGGGCTACTCTTGTCCTCTTTACAGTCTGTAGATCCCAGTGAGGATGGTGATGTTGGCTCAGAAATACCAGTGCAGAGTAATAAAAATGTGTTCCACCATGTGGAATATTTTTCTTTAGTTATTATTCCACAGACTTTCAAAGAGTTTGCATGCTTATGAAAAATACAATGCCCTATTCTACCTAGCCAAGAAGCACAAAACTCCATCTTATTGACTGAGGGATGTCAGCAGTAAGCATATTAATACTTACTCACACATACAGTGATTTTCCTATGGCATTCTGACATTAACTACCCTGGGAAAAAATCCTAGGGTATTCCTAGTGAAACGGCACAAAATAAATCTAATTTTTAATGGAAGCTTAGATCTCTCCGGAGCCCTTTTTTTATCCTGAGATTTTAGCCATGCAGGATGGAGCCCATTAAACAGCAGAGCTGTGAAACAATATTGCAGAACAGCGCACCTTTACTCATTAGTGAGAAGTTCTGATATAAAACTGGACATTTCTTGCAGGGTGAAATCTTTTCATTCTTGGTTTTGGCGGTGGGGAAGACAGCAGAAAGGGAGGTGGGGGAATCCTTTAATTGTTAGTGCAGATTTTAAACTGACAAGCCTCAAAGGCAGAATACTGACTCTTTGATCTTAAAAGGGTTGTAAAAGGATGGTCTCACTTGTGTTTATTCAAATATTTGCAGGTAAACGCTGATAATCTATACTGAGTCAAAGCTGCAGAATTTAACATAAGTGATTTGCATATCAAGAGCCTCAGAATAAATACCAATTCAGAGGTCTTAAATGTTGTCAAAAACTAATCATGACTTGAAATTAACTCGGGGCTTGCCTGCATATGGAAGTCTGTGCTCAGGAAACTAAGGTGCCCATTGGCGACCAATAGTCTAATAGATGTGCTTAATCCCTACTAAGAGGGCTGTGTGGTAGCTGTAGGTACCTGCAGTCACATACCTGGTGGTTTGGGGCATATCAAGAGCAAAAGGGCAACTTGGCAGGGAGAAGAGCTGAGCTGATACGCTGTGCATCCTCACCACCAGACGTTATCCACTGGAGACATCCTTTGGAGACAGCCTGTAGCTGATTCTAGTTAATAGCTGAGAGAACTGCTTCTAGTGAGTGCTCTTGTAGACGACTTGCATTTTGCTGTTTCTGGGCAGAGTTGTTAATTCTTGAACTACTGGCTTCTTGACAAGTTTTTTTACTATTTGTAATTATTCGTATTTCAAGTAAAGGCATCACAGTTTCTAAATTATTTGATTGTCTTCAAAATCTATTTTTAGCACCTGGTTCCTGCTACTTATTTTACAGCTAATGACTTCTTGGCATAATTTTGTGCGTGTTACTTGACTGAAGGAATGTACATCCTGTACAAGCACTGAGTGGCCTGTTTGGAAGTACAGATCCTTCATACTTCCTCTCCAAATGTCAACAAAAATTGTCTGTGTTTTGGAGATCTTCTGTGTGCACAAATGCTGCAACTGATGAAATGAGATACTAATAATTAGCATTTATCTAGTCAGATCATCCATACTGCCCAACTTAATAACATAAGATAAAAGTTTCAGCCTCTTGTGTCCGTGGGGGAGTGTTTAGGGCATCAACATGTATAAAAGACACTAGGAAATAATTTTAATTTGTGCAAAAATTTGCAAACTGCTTCCTTTAGTCAAACCTAATATCTCATTATGTGGGGAGAGTAGCTGATTAGAATGTTATAGAGTTAGGTCAGCACTTCATCCCTCCTCCTGCTGTACATTTTTGTGCATTGCCAATTTGCATCTTACATGGACAAGAGAGATCTGTAAGACTAAGACCAGTTCTGGACATTAGAAATATATTAATGACAGACTCCCACATAAGGAAAAATTAGCAGCAAGCAGCTGGCTTTTTCAGCTAGTCATTGCTTACTCAATTCCCTCTTCTGGTGTTTGTCACGTACAAGATCTTTCTATTTTGATTGACCCAGGGTAGCGCGCCCAAAGTTTGAGCTGGAGACATTACAGGTTATTCTTCAGGGAAAAAAAGTGGTATGTTACCAATCAGTACGCCAATTTAGTTAATCACAGAAGGTGAGTGTACATTTCAGTTCTCTAGAACTCAGTCTCCATGAAAAGTGAATGAGTGTCTACCGGATCCAGCTATGGGTCTTGGGATGAGATTTCCATAGGAAATTAGGCATGACATGGTAAATTAGCTACCTTTTTAAAGACCTAGGTCTTAAGAAGCATAACTGGAGTCCCTCTTTTTAGATCTAATGTCCTGAGTTAAAGTTTGCTGTTAGTAGAGTCACGGTAGGCCATGATTTTATTTGAAATTGTTTAGAATAGGAAGAGTTTTGAGTAATAAGTAGACTCTTTTTATATCAGTAATTAAAAAAAATAATAGTTGTTGGACAGGGTAGGAAAGCAGTTTTGAGAGTTTGTGGAAATTCTGATTATTTTCTTCATTAGAAGGGAAGACAAAAATCCTTCCTTTCTCTGGAAGGAAGATCTGCCAGCACTGGGGAGAAGCTGGAGTGCTAACAGAAGCATTCAGCACCTACCTAACGCCAGCCCTGCCCTCTGATGATGGTACTAAATTCTGACATTCAGAAAAACTTCTCTGCTGGTGTTGCCATAGTTCCCTGAGTTCAGCACCTGCAATCCAGCTGCCTCCCCACTGCGATGACTCATTGACATTTCAACACTCTACTTTGTCCACCTTATTGACTCTCCAACTTCCTGCCTTATTGCTTTATTCTCTGGTTCTCTGCACACTTTTCCCGGTCCCATTCTACCCATCTTTTATTAGTCAGATGTCCACCGCTCATCTGACTCTGAAATTTTCATTTGGCTTATAGGATGTCTTACTATAGCTTTTCTACTGCTCTCCCCACACCTCTTTTCTTCCTTCCCAACTCCTGTTCACAGAAGACACTTCGAGTGGTTTGAATACCTGGATGTTACCCCAAGTTATTGTTCTTGTAAAACAGAATAATAACTAACCAACAAGCAGCCACACCTGGTCATTAACAAGTCAATATAAGCCTGTTGCTGTCTAAGCATGGGTGTAATCTTACTCATTCTTGAGTTACTCAAGCCTTTATTTTTAATAAAGATGTTTTTAATTTTGAAATTTAAGTATATATGCTACAGTTTTCACCAAAAAAATGAGCACAGGTCTCAAATTCAGTTACTTTGTGTGCACTTGGCCACTGTGTACAAAAAAAGACCTTAGAAGTTGTTTTTTCTTTTTTTCTTTTTCTTTTTTTTTTTAAATACACTTGTGCATATCTGGTGATCCCATTGTATTTTTGGACATTTTTGAAAATTCGAATTGAGTATTTTCCTCTTGCAAAACCTAAAGCGCACTTTCAAAGATTAGGTTAAAGCTGACTGAAACTTTCACACTATCACCCCAGGCTTCTTTACACAATAGCAAGCTAGGAGCTAAAAAGAAAAGTAGAATTAGTTTGGTGTCATTAGTATCACTGAGAGTGATTACTTATAGTGCAGTAGCTTGTTTAGTTTCTTGCTAATAAGGAATTGTAGACTTAATACATGTCTTTAGAAGAATATGATCTTTTGACAGATTTATTTTACATATCACAGCACTGTAAATTTTATTTCAGCTGCAGTCTGATCCTGTATTGCACCAAACCCCTTCTGTGAAATGCCAAAAAATGTCAATTTCTGATACATTAAGAATTCTGAACACCTCAAGAAACTCTGCTCATGAGTCTTAATGACACTTCTTTGACTAAATACAAATGTGGGAAGAATATGAACAGCCAATTTCTGGCTGTTCAGTCTCACTAAATATAAATGAATTTACAGTGGACCTCAGAAGATTTAGTCCCATATACTAAGTCTTGGGGGATTTCAACAACAAAATCTTAGGCTTTTGATCCTGCTAGTATATGATTATCTTAAATACATGAGTAATTCAACTGACTTATCTGGGACTACTCAGGCCCCTAAAGTTGATAGTATAGTTGTAGGATCATGGCCTTAATGTGGGGGAGAACGATTTCTGTGGGGATTTCTTATTTCAGTTCAGGCGCATTGTAATTATAAGTCCTTGTGAGTGAAACTAAGACTATATCACCAGGTTTATGGCACTGCTTCACTTTACAGTCACTGTCATAAAACCCAGATTAATACGGTTCCATTGTATATATTTTACACATTCTTTCCTAAGAATGAGTTTGTGATAAGCCATTTTCTCTCTTTTTTTCCATAACAGTTTTTGTTACATGACTTCCAAATTTTAATGCCTAATATGATCTTTGAAAAGCTATAAACTTTTAACAGACTTTAAACATAAAGTGAGTGAATAAATTGCCAGGGAGTCTGTGGTTTGATCCCAGGAAATCCTGATTAATAGCCTTTAGGTTTTTTTAGACCACCCTGAATACATTGTGAAAAACAGTTGACTCATTTTATGGCCACTTAGATTGTAATTCAACCTACTAAATTTATAACAAATTTTTTAAAAACACTAAATGAAGACATAAGAATTTATATTTCTTCATATAAGACCATATGCTGAACACATTTCTTGCTCTATTTAGTTCAGTCTTGTAAATGTATAATTCTGTATGGTTGCTAGCCACATAAAATCTATATTTACTATAAAAAGGCACTAATCAAAAACCAGTGTAATTAATATGGAAGTAATTGTATTCATAATATTCCTATTGATTTTCATTGATCAGGACTTGCACATTTAAAAGTGAAACTAATTTGCAGCTGTCTTTTAGGAACCTTCCCAATAACATTTTTGGTAGGAAGTGGAAAATATAAAATAATTTTGCAAGGTAATTTGCCAGATAATATATTTTTTTTCTCTTTATTTAATATGTAGTTTATACAAACAGTATTTTAAGAACATGGTAGTTGCATTTTATTCTTTGTTAGCTGTAATATCAATTGAAAGAAAGATTACGTACTTACTGTTGGTCTAAATCTTGACATTACTAGTCAAGGCCAAGGCGTAGAGCTAAATTGGGTCATTTTGTTTTAATAACTTGGGAATCTTCGGTGCTGATCACCTTACAGAAACTTAAGTCCTTCAAAGACTAGATCTCCAGAAACTTGAATGGGTGTTGATCCTGGCACGGGTCTGAGCAATGGTGGTAAAACATGGCTGATGGTACAAAATTGCTGTACGAAAAGGCTCTGTCTATATAAAGGATGTTTTCATGTACATCTGCTGTGTTCATGTGCACATACAGAAAGAATGGATTTTTTTCTTATTAAAAATGGGATTCTTTTGGTCATAGTATTTGCAGTAATAATATAGATGCAAAAGAAAAGAAAAAATCTTCTACAATGCTACTACAGAAAGCTGATTATTGAAAAAATAATTCGCATATTGTGCAAAATTTAACAAATCCCGTTGAGTAAAAAAAGTAAACAAAACATATACCTAGAAACCTTTGATAGTTAAGTAGCAATAAATAGAGTATATTTGCATAGTCTTTGCAATATGCTTGGATTTGCTTTTTCTTTTCAAGAAGAAATAAATGATTTTCCACATAATAGAAAAATTGACTTTACTATTTCTAAAACGCTCTTAACATAGAAAAAGGAAACATATTTTAATATTAGTGCTTATCACAGCATTTAAGGTGTCACCATCCCCCCTCAAGCTTTCTACTCTTAAATAAAAAAGGAAAAATCCTATTGTTTTCCTAGATTCACTTTGCTTCTAGTGATTGATGTAGAATTTTACTGCCATCCAATGGCAAGGACCTATTATAGCCTAAGTAAATGTCTAATGCTTTTTGATCAAATTGTAGTCTAGGGAATTTAACTTATGGAGTACACTTAGAACTTACATCAATACATCTCTGTTCGTTACACAGTGAGGAAGAAATATGACTACAGTTTCAATTTATTCTGTGTTTCCTAATTCAATTTAACTCTGAATTACTAATATTGTGGTACATAATTACCTAAATGAATAAATCAACCTAAGTTACTCACTAAAAAGAACATTAGCGTATAATATTAAGTTTTGCATGTGCCTTGTCACGTTAGTTTAAAAAATTCCTTTCTCTACAGTTAAGTACATTTTCCTAGTTGGCAAAATATCCTTTTGCTAAAATACCCTTCTCCATTTTATTTATTGTGTCTGGAGATTTTACAGTTGTTATTGTACACTAAATAATTAGTTTATGACTCTCAAATGTGTTATAGGGGGGTTTTGTGCATTTTTTTTTTCTTTTTACTCACGCACACACAAACCTCTAAGACAGAAAGACTGCTGCTTAAAACTATAATCTGAAATATATGGATTTTGGTATACTTTTATCCCCTATGTTTTCCAGATTCAGCTTCAACTGGCAGTCCAACCTAACAGTCATTATTTAGGGTTCTAAGAAGCACTCTAGCGTTAACACACTTCATTTTTTTCAAGTATTTATTTCAGAGAGGAAGCAATATAGATACATCTAAAGGAAATACCTTCAGATCATGGGCAAGAATATAAAGCCAAGCCTCCATCCTGTAGTACAAACAAATAATTACAATAATTAGTGGCTCTTAAAGGAAAAAAAAGCCCTACCAGGATGGAGGAAAATATGTTTCAAATAAAAGAGAAAAGTTAAATAACGCAGAAGAAGAATCAACTTTCTTATTTCTATTGTTTCATTCTAGCTGGAAGACTCCTCACGTACTGTCACTTCATTATGATTTCCCTCCATTGCCTGTTAAAGTCAATGGACATACTTCCAGTGACATAAAAGGGACCTAAACCATGTCCCAGTCATGTGTTCCTATCTCCACGCACAGACGGCTACCTGTTGTCCCACATGTATATTTCAACTCAAACATTTATAAAAACTTCTTTGGCTTCTCACATAGATGCAACGAGTGGATATCTAGTTTAAGCATTACAATATCCAGGAACACTTTGTTAGATGTTCTGTTGTTCTCTTGCCATTATTTCAATTCTTTTTAACAACACTTTGGCTATTACCATAGCTGTATAGAAAGAATAATCTTTGATTAAATTACATCATTAACCTGGAGCACTCTACAGCAAGAGATGAAGCAAGAAACAGAATATAGAACAAAGTCCCAGAAGACTCAGACATATGCCTTATGTGTCCATGCCTTAGACAAATTCTACACTTATGAAAACAATTACAGAATTATAACTTCCCTTCTATAACCGAAAGATATTGACGTTAATTAGCACAAAGTCTTTGGGGTACCCATGCAGAGAAAAGAGTACTGTGCTTAAAAATTTCAATATTAAAATAGGCTTGCATATGCTATTTGCTACTTTAGTGCTTTAATACTGAAAGGATGGGTGTAATAGAAAAGTACAAAGAGGAATGACGATCATGGGAAGTTATTTGTATTATTGTATTTATTCTGTAATTAATATAAGGACACCGCAACTGCACTTGGAAACCACAGCTCACTCTTCTCAGTATTGTTACATCAGCAATTGACTGGAAAATGAGTGAAAAATTTCTCTACGCTTTTATATTTGAATATTAAAGTGTCATGCAGTGTTGATGTTCATAAACTTTGTAACTGGTAGAGAACACGGGTAGATTGCCATGATATCATGACATACAGATGTGTTTGTTTCCCCCCTCCCCGAGTTTAGATTGTCAAAGAGCACCAGTCTCAGAAAAGCAGTGTGGGTGAGTATGGCACATGCGTTCTTCCTAGGGAATATCCATTTATTGTTAGCTAAGTTGCTAATTCGTCTTCTAAAGTGTTCTTACTGCTATAGTTCTCAATGTTTTTGCAGTATATGTTTATGCAAATTTACCGAGTGAAATCAGTTTTAAAATAATATTTAAAAAGCTGCACTTTAACTTCAATTTTAATACTCCAAGTCAATATACCTTTCACAGAGCAGATACTTTCTCATATGCCTCAAAATTCACTGTAATCAGTTTCTATAAATGGATGGGAGGAAGAATTTAATTTCAATCAATTCTTGTTTCACGTTTTGAATAATAGGTTGTTTTTTGGCTTTTTCCCCCCTGTGCTTTGAAGGAAAGGTCTGTGTCACAGCTAACAAAGCTGCCCTGGCTTCGTAGCCTCATTTTATGAGACGTGAGCTAGCCTGCTCCCTGCACGGGTCTCCTCCGCGAGTTCAGCCGGCCACGGCACATGGGCAGGCTTCAGGGAACGGAGCCTTCTCCCCGACTTCTGCACACGGATGTGTGGGGGGAGCTCTCTGCTCGTGGGGCACGCTGCAGGCCGCAGGCGTAGCACAGAGAGGGAGTTTGGGAGTCGGGTGAGGTGTGGGTGGGCGGATTTGGGGCTATCCCATCTCTCGGGCGCTCCTGCCAACACCAGCAGAGCTGGTAAAGTGGAGGCCGTGGAGAATACAGCGTGTGGCGTTTGTGTCGGGCTACTGTTGCCTCCGCTCAGCTATTTCCCCCACTGCAGGAAATATCGTCAGTCTATCCATCCGTGACTTCTTTTGGCCAAGAGCGGACGAGGGCCCGTGTGGTGACCCGAGGCGGCACGTGTGGCCCTGCCACCGGCAAGAGGCAGCACCCAGCCACCAGCCTCACCCCGGGAGAACTTGCTGCTCATCACCTCCTTGCTTTCACTGTCCCCACATGTGAATGCATATTCAAACAATGCATCAAAATAACCGGAAGGCAAACCACCACTGAATCGCCAGCCCTCATTCCTGAGTAAGCCGCTCAGAGTCAATTGCCTTTTTCCTAGTTTAATTTTCTTTGTGCGTATTATAATGCTCTGTGTGCTCAGTGACAATCACTTCTGCGAAGCTGCATTTCATTTCCTCTGACCGCTAAAACTGTGATCTGCTCTACTTGCCTGAAACAAGTATCATGCACAGATTTTAATTATTTAATCATGATTTAGCATGCATGATGTATGGGTATCATTATCAATGGCTGCAATATCTCTTCTTTTGGCTATTTAACATGAGGAAGATGCTCTTTGTTATTAACATCTGTTCATCGGGGACACAGACCTTCTCAGCATTACTAGCACCTTCTGTTTTTGTCAGGAGAAGGGAAAGTGATCAAGAGCCTCATCAGAGCCTAATTTGGCACTGATGTGTTTTCCTTTCTCTGAGCGTAGCCTAGATCTAAATTGTCCCTTAAAATTCCAGTAGCTTTTAAAATACTGCTCAATAACTAGATCTGACTAGGCATAGACTAAGATGGTACAGATATGAATGTAACATTATTTAAATGTTATGGTTGTGTGTGGGCTACAAGATGAAAAATAAGTTAATAAAAGACGTGGTGGAATTAGAAAATAAGATTAGTGAATTGCTTTAGCCGTGAAACCATCTTCTAGCTATGAAAAAACCGGCTAATCTTATTTTTCCCCCACTAAGCTCATTCTAGTTTTGCCGCAGCCCAGTGAAGGCCTCACAGCAGAAATGTCCCCTTTACATTTACTTTGTTATTATAGCAGGCATTTTATTAAGCCTTTTAAGGACGGATCTCCGGTTTGCAGTAAAACAAGGCTCTGGTTCTTTGCTGATTTTCTCTGGTGATGGTAGAGCGGAGGCACCGAGCCGTTTGCACAAGAGTGTCTCTGCTCGGCCGCTTTCCAGGTGGGTTAAACCTGAAGGGATGGTTGTACTTTGAGGAAAGACCACACTTGAACTTTTTTGTAGATCCCTCTTAAAGCAAAGGTAAACAAAAAAAGGGATTTCTACGAAAGCATTTGATTCTGTGAGTACTGCCAATACCAACCAAATATAACGACGTTTGTGCTCCAGACCAGGATCTTATTTCTTCCTAAAAGAAAGCATCAAAATCGGATCATGTAGATAAAAGAGGAAATTTCTCATGAATATACTCTACATGATTAAAACTCCAGCTCCCTATGGTTTAGACCTGGAAGACATTTTAATTATCTATCTAACATCTTGCTATTTCTGGAATTTTGACTGCGAATGTTTCTGACACAGTGTTTCATGGAGTATCCTTTCCTCATACTGTGCTTTTTTTATACTCCAGATGTACAGTAAACAACAAAAGCTTGTTTTATCTTTTACTCTCCATCAGATGAAAGTGAAAGATAGCTAAAAGGAAAAAAAAACACTTTTAAAGAATATATTTTAATCATAGACATCCTGCTTATAATCTAAAAGTCCCATAACAATCTCAAATATGCTTTACCAAATAGATCCAAACCACGCATAACTGAAAAATCCAAACATTAACACTACTGTAAATAAATTTTAAGAAATCAGCAAAGAAAAGCTGTAGAAATTTCTCATTTTGCCAGGGAAAAATATTCACGTTTTTGCACATAATTATTATTTTTAATCGATTTTAGGAAAATTCAGCACCATCCTGCCAAAAACTAGTAGCACAGGAAAAAAAAAAGCTATGATAATCATAAGCATGTTTTGATTCTGAATACATAAGTAAGAGCACCCCAATCACCAGGGTGATTTTCCAAATGTAATTCAGCCTACGGGATAATACTCCTACTAATAGTATGTGAGTGAGAACCTAACTGCAGCATATGAAAGGTAGATATCAAGTTTATGGTGGAATGTCTTTAAAGTTTATATTAGAGTGACCGCATAAATAGTGTTTTTAAAGCATGGAGTTATTATGTATTCTGGATGAGAAATATGAAGAAACTTGGACAGACTCAACCTGTTCCAAGTGCTTGAGTAGTTTCTAAATTGGCTTTTTACTTTTTGAACTGGAGCAATGGACTAATGGTTTAAGACACCTAAAATCTCATCAAAAGTTTTCTCACGTTTCTATTTCCTAGATTAGTCCCCAAGTTTAATTGATATGGAACAAATGATTGATATCTGTCAGGCCAGGTTTTGACCCATAGAAAATGTCTACACAGGGAAAGCGAATGCAGCGATTGGATGTGTGAGCTGGTGAAGATCTTCACTTGTAAGGCAGAACCGCACTGTGTAGCTTGTCCAAGCGGGGTGTAACTTCGTTACCTAAGCAGTGTTCGCTGCTGCACTTGGCAGCCTCTCACAGGATGCGCTAGCTGAAGCCCAGCAGTGTGCAAACGGGGCTGGCATCTGAACCGGAGTCTTCGTGGCAGCTGGCGCCCAAAGCTGTGCCGGTGCGGGCTGCGCTTTGTGACACTTCAGTGTGGCTCTGTCCGCTGTCTTAGTCAGGTCAATAACTATTTTGGGATTTGCAAAGATGTTTGTAAAAGAAGGGTGTGGTTTTGTGAGGTAGGTCTATGAGCATGACCTTCTTACACAAAGTGAAGAAAAACGAAGAAAAATGAACTAGTGAATTCATATGTACTTTCTAAGACCAGATTAACCAGTTTGATGATAATCTAGCTTGCCTTTGTGCCCAATGTCTACTTCTGTAAGTTCATAAATTGATTCCTACATCCATAACCTCACGTTGAGCAGGAGTATATCTTTAAAAAGCCTGCTTTTTTTTAAAAGCAGGCATGTCAAACTCATTTTATATGATGGGCTTGATCTGATATCCTGGTGCTTGGCAGCAAACACTTTCAGCAAAAGTTATTAAGTTAAACAGTATTAATGGAAAAATAAGCTATATTGTTATTCTCTTTGCATTGTCAACCAACAGATATCTGTTAATAACTCTAGCAAGGAGACCTGCGGGAAATTGTTCCTGTATCTTTTGGCTGCTGCCTCTTTTCTGTTCACCTGAGTAGAAACGGGGTTTTGGAGGCTGATGTAGTCAGCTTTCAGTCAGCCAGTTGTCAATTGTTTGTGCCATGGGTGCAGGCACAGCTCAGGACCACCTCTGGGTATTAGCTCAAGTGCAGCAACACAGAAGCTGCTCTCAAGAGCAGGCAAATACCGCTGGTCTCCTGCCACACAGGGCCTGAGCCAATATACCTGCTAGATCTAGGATGACATTGTGTGTATGCTCAGCTCCAGTGTTGTCTGGCTGCGTTTCCACAGAAGGAGGTAGGGCAGAGGTAAGTTATCTCAAAGCCAGTAAGACCCAGCTGGGGTCTGCTAAGTCCACTCAGGCTGTGCCCATTGAAGTGAACATGTGGAAATCTTCTTTTGGTAGCAGCCAGATTTCAGAAGGGCTATTTTGGATAGGTATATGGCTTTATTAATGCGTGGACCCTTTCATGTCTGACACTGACCTTAATATAATAAACTCCGGGAAACCAGGTGCTTAGAACATAATGCAGGTATACCAAATAGCTCCGCAGGAGACAGCTTTGATACAGCAAAACTCATACTAGTTTGGAGCTAATTGGTTAGTCTCACTGAACCAAGCCTGATTTCTCACAGAGATGATGTGAGATACATGTGTACTCTGCTGGGTTTGAATTTTATAAGATTTTTCTTCTCTGGGCATCGGTGTCAACTATAACCAAGTCCCTCATTCTCAGAGAACGAAGAGTTGACTGTGTTTGGAGAGTTGATGACACACACACATTACATGCAAACCTACTGGGAGCTGCTGCTGAGCTACTCTAACCTGCACAAACTGCTGTAGTCGTGCCTCTAAACTGAGTAAATGTAGAGCATCTGGAGTAGCTTTTGAAAGCACCATGTTCCACTTGAAAATACTGATTTACTGCTTCTTCCCAAAACCGCCATCCAAGCCTTGGTCTCCTTGGAGCACAGGAGTGTTTAAAACATGCATTGGGGGAAAGACAGCTTTTAAAAATGTCTTGCATACTCAACTCTGAGTATGCAAGTTTTGATAATTTGGGCAATGTCATAAGAGTTTTCTGAGCCACCGCTTCTGCTCAGCATTTCTGCACATCAGGACACATACAAGAGTAATCCATGCAAGGTTTTGACCATCAGTGCTCTGATATGGTAACGAGTCATGGGGCTATCAAAACTCACTGCTATCTCTTAGCAAGGCAGCTTTACCCTGGGAAAAATAAATGCAGGGAATTGAATTTGCATTAGGGTTCTTCCCAAGTATATATAAAGCTTTAAGTTAATAGGCTAACAACATGCAGCTGTGATAGTGCCTGAAAAATTCTGGGATAACCCATACCACATCTCATGCTCAAAATGAAATATATTCACTTCTGAACCAGGGTAGAGAGGGTTCTGGGCCGTCACCTTCTCTGTGCCACCCATGAAGGGTTAACAGCAGCACTTACCTGGGAACTGTGCACCTGTGGGGCCCAGCTCCACCCCTGGATGGGGCATCAAGGGCTGCAGCCTGGGCTGGCCTGACTGGTTGCTGGAGGGAAGGAGCAGGGCAGTTCTGTGTGTTGGCCAAGGAAGACCTGATTTGGAGGCTTGGAAACTGGAGGGCTTGGCTAGAAGTGGTAAGTGATTTACACAGATGCTGTGGTCACGAACCTGTGCTGAATAATGGCAAATGTTGCTGTCTTAAAGGGGGATGGCAATAAGCAAGAGAGGTTTGTGAAAAAGAGTTCCCAGTGTCAGGTTAGTCTGTTGAAGTGGTTATTCCTGTGGCTCCTGACTTCTCTCATATTAGGGATTATGAGGAGTTATACGTGGGTTTAGCGAGCAGGGCTGATTGACAGAGTGGAGGAAGGGTATTCATTTGTAGCCATCGTGAATAAGAAAAGGCAAGTGTGGACCTTCAAAAGCTTGCTGGCTGATTCCCTGAAGAACAAATTTCCAGAAGCAAGTACTCTTACATTATTGAAAGACAAACCCTCAGCCAGTCAGGAAAAACTATTTACTGTCAAATGTTTTATGTGGATCCTATAAATGTAGTGGTGATATGGAAATGTAGGTTTAATTTTTGGTAAGAGTTTACATCTTGGCTGGGGTAGGAATGGTGAGTTCAACATCAGTTCCTGCTTTTTGATCCAACTTTGGATAAATGGTGCACAGTGTTTTAAATCAAGCGGAGTTGCCATGATGGGAAGCTTCATTTTCTGGTCTTGGATGATGGAGCTGGGTTGATTTTTTTTTTTTTTTTTTTTTTTTTTTTTTTTTCCATTCTTTAGTTTAAGACTGAGTTGTGAAGAATGCCAAAGTAACAGCAAGAAAACAAAGTCTGTGAAGTGCAAGCAGTAGCAGGTCAAGTGTCTAGGCATTGTCTTCTATGTTTTTTTCTCTCTGCTCTGGAAGCAGCTTCAGAGCTTGAGAGGCAGTGCAGTCTACTTAATCATTGTTAATCCAAGAATTCAGTACATGGAAAATTGTTATTTATGCCATGAAATTGCTCCAAAGGTTAAAATGTCTTACGTACCAGCACAGCAAGTTTCCCTTGAGGTTCTGTCAGGACTGAATTTAAATGGCTTTGAGTCCAGGTAATTCCAGGCCAATTAGCTTCAACCACACTGAACCTGGAAAAATGCCTCTTTCAGGAAGTGGTGAGATTTGTGCCTAGAAAACCCCACTCATATTCTGCTCCAGGGGCTGGGTATAAATCTTTAGTGTTCTCATTAATCTTTTAAGCTGGGGAACATAAACATCTGGAAGCTTGCACTTTCAGACTTCTGTAACAACATCTCCAACTGGTTCTTTCCCTTCTTTTGTCTATAATAATGCCCCATTTCATTCTCCATGTATTATTCATATATACCTTAAATTTAATCACCAGCCCACTAAAGTTAAAATCACACTACACCTGAGATATAAACACCATCACACTGGAGTTGAGAACACATTATGCCTTATCCATAATTACTATCACGCTGAGGTAAGGTTCCCACCTTTTTTTTGTGATACCACCAAGGCTTTTCTGGTTATCAGTGCCTTTTCGTACCCGTATAACAAATGCAGCCTTTTACAGTTCTTTTCCTCTTGGGTCCTTTCCTCTCTATGCAGGGAAACTTTTTACATTTCATGCTCAGCCTTCTAGTTAGCTGTTTTCTGCCACATGTGAAAGTAGAGTTAGCCAATTAGGGATGTGCTGCCTTTGATTGCAGAAATCACTCTGGGTGTGTCCTTCGTGTTCCCCCAGCAGAAGTGCCGCTGGGGGCTCCTTACCTTACACACGGAACATCTCCAGCAACGAGCCCAGACAATGTCCTCCTTTGCCTGAGCCGGCAGTCCCTGTCTTCATTTGCTCCCCAGACAATTTTGTAATTTCAGTAGCGAACAAAGATTCTACTGTAGACTTGGCAGAGTATTTCTACAGACAGCTCTTTGGTATTGTTGGGATGGGGCTTACAACAGCGCTCCTGTGCAGCGGACAGGGTGCTGTGGTGGAGTGGCAGCGTGCCTGTGCTTGCGTGGCAGAGGGATTCTGCTGGAGCCCTGAACATCCCAGTTATCAGCGACACCATGGAAAGGAAGCTGGCCTTGTAGGCTGGGCTTTCTGTTTAATTACTGGACCTTACCTGGAAGTCTGTGGACCAGCTGGCCTCTTACCTATTCAGAGTCACAGGTTTCCACAGATATTTGCTGTTGGTTACCTGTCTCTTCTGTAGTTTCCGGAGAAGCATAATTTCTTTTTTGTTCTCAGCTCTCTAATCGGTTCAAGTCACCATGTGCTACCCAGCTATCTTGAGTTCTGATGTTGCCTCCTTATCATACATATATATACATACATAATAGAATATCTATAACATATATATACACACATAATATAATATATAATAATAAGCAATATATTTTGGGTAGACAATTATTGTATTGTATTTTTGTCAGACCACTTAACAAACCCCTGGTTTTGGGGGGGGGGAGGGGGAGGGGAGAGAGGGAAATCGTGTTTAACTGGCCTAAAAGCTGCTTAGCTGCAACATTTATTTGGTATATAACTAGTAAGTATCAAATGTATTCAAATAAAAAGCGCTGGAAGCCTGTACTTTGAACTTTCTTTAACGTAAAATTTTTTTGAAGAAAAGCAAAACCAAGCTAAATGCAAAAAAAAAAAAAAAAAAAAAAAAAAAAAAAATTTAAAATTGGCTTGCATCTCTGTTATACATGAAAATGTTGATGCTTTGTTCAGTTTCCTTGTATTTTCTCATGCTTTATATGAATGTAATATATACACTTGGTGCTTTATACAGAAAGCTGAACTTTTCTCTGACCTTTGCAATACCTGGGGTCAACAGTGCATAAATGGAGTGAGAAAATTTTATTTGAATTTGTTGTCTGGCTATAATTAAAACCACTAATGTTGTTCTAATGCTGCCTTTGTTACGGGAATCACAGCGGTGAGCGCTACATCTCACCTTATGTTATCTTCAAGAAGCCTTTCATGCTTATGTATTTAATTATCTAGCTTTCTTTTAATGTATTTGTCAAGCAATCTTAAATATATTATTGCAATACCATATCTGCAATAGCATCTCCACACAAACAAATGTGCTTTTTAACTACAGCATTGAGAACTCCCTCTGGTAGGATTCCCAAACTGCTCTGCAGGTTGCTGGCTACAGCAGACTACCAAAACAAATCTCTTACCATGATCAAGGTCAGAGCCAGGTCAGTCATTCACAGAATATTACATCTCTTCTTGGAAGCAGGAAGCGTTTGATATTTGATTTCCCCATGCACCATTCTTTGATGGATTTTCCTTTTCTTTCCTGCAGAGGGAAGAAACTGTTATGTTAAAACTGTTATATGTATTTACATGTAATGACTAATATATATTTAATACTGATAGTGTCCTGAAAAACCATTAAGGAAATGCATCTTCTGGCTCTGCAAAAGTGTGTAGTATGCTATTCTGCTGGAGTCTAAGGTAACCCTTTGTGGAAAACTGCGTTCACATGAGGACACTGATCAGAGTGGCTTACATTCACATCAGCTATTTCAGTAAATGTTTAATCCCCAAATAAACTTCTGCAATGATTTATGAATGATCTAGGAGAGGAACACTGCTACCGCTTTAGATGGCCAATTTACCTGGATAGTTGTGCTAGGTTAATTTGCCAGGGTAAGACCAAGGTTTCCATTTTCTGTGTATATATATGTATATACAGTTATGGAAAACTAGCTGACTAATGTGGCTGAAAACAGAGTGATGTGTATGCATACTTCAAAATCCTTTGGTTCTAGAGTTTTGGTAGCAAACATACCAAAAAGATTAGTAAGCCTCTGGGAGGAATCCTATTTTTCGTTGCATGGTCTTCTCTCTTTTTTTAATTCAGACTTGATAAAATGTTTATTTTGCATAGTTTTGTGGTGTGGGATTTTTATTGTGTTTTGAGTTTGGTGGTTTGTTGTGGGTGGGTGGTTTTTTTGTTTTGTTTGTTTATTTTTTTCTTTTTCTTCTGGAGATCTACTTGCTTTGCTTTCCCCTCCCCTGGCTCTTAAATGCTAGGGCTACCAATGTCTTCTGATATAAGGAAAAACTAAAGATCTGGATAGGTTGTGGTATATCCTGCATCTTTAGTAAGAAAGTGATCTCTTGTCAGTATGCTGTGAGTGTTGCTCTGCTGGAATGGAAGAAAAACTTTGGGTTTAGGTCAGAAATGAATAAAAACCCAGTTAACTGAAATCAGATTGCTATCTGTGACAAGATCAGGGCAGCTATGTATTACAGAAAGTCTAAGATGTCACTGACGCTGAAGCATTTTACTGAACTTAGCAGCAATGATAAACATGATTCCCTGGTAGACCACACTCATACTGCAGTGTGAGAGCCCTCCCTCATGATGTTATAGCCCTTCATGAAGGACCTCAGCACACAAACAATGACCAAAGGGGACTAAGATCAAGGTGCATTAAGCTAGAGGAAGACCCTGGAGAGACAAAAGTAAATGTAATTTAATTAATTCTATTCCAATTTGATCAAGTCTAGAAACGCTTGATTTTACTAGTTGACTTGTACATTGCTTAGACATATCTGGTGCTCTAAGTGCTTAAATATATAGAAAGATGGAACCTGAGGTATTCAGAAGCTATGCTCAGCAGCACATCATTCCTCAAACTGTATGACAACCATGGAATATATTAATTTTCAAAGAGTTATTGAAAATGTTGTGTGCAACTGATTAAGCTGTACTGTCAAACTAGACAAAAAGTTTCATTTTTTTTCAGGAAGGAAACTTGAGCAATGTTATCTGGATTGCAAGCACTCCAGAGTAGTAAAAAGTTTGCAAGTATGAATAACAATCTGAGTTTATCCTGGTGAGTAGAAAGAAAAGTAAGATGAGAAGTTTTTTGTGATCACACACTCTTATACCTTACATGAGGATAGGCACTGTTCAATTCTGTACAAGTAAACCCTATAAGTAATGTAATACCTATTTGCACATAAGGAAGAAAAATAGATTCTTTTTCTTGTTTTTCCTGATCCAGAAGTTTAAAATGAAATGAAATAACCCTGAGCCAGATACCACAAATAACACAAGTTTAAATATAGTGCAATGATATGCTCATTCTTTGCCTTCAAGTCTGTAAAGGTTGAGACTTTTCCTCAAGATTCTGCTCCTTTAGCATTTGCAGAGATTCAGACACTTAAAAAACCCAACACACACACACACACACAGAAGCTTCTGTAAATGCATATTTGACTCATCAAAATTTCTTCTGTGCTGATTTGTTCTGTTGCTTGTGATGAAAGGTGGTCGATGGGGCATAGCTGTGCCTAGATGGGTAGAATGTAGTCTGTAAGATAAAAGTTCCCTTATCTTGCTAAGCTGTTATTGCCAGTGGGGTAAAGGAACGTGTATGGATATCATTGCGAGGTGGGGAGCATGGGAATAGTGGCTGGGTACTTTTTTGAATGCATCTGTGTATCAGGGCCAGAAAGAGAAGGCAATCTCATTTGCATCAGTTGCTCTACAAGTGTTTATATGTACATGTTCACAAGAGTGTCTTAAATGCAACAGCCTCCTAAATAACAAGATTGCTTGACTATTTTTGATTTTAGGCCCAGCTCAAAGCAAAGCTGGGCCTAGTCAGGGTAGTCTGCAAGTTGCACATACCCAAGTGAAGCTGTAGCACACTTGTGCTTCACAACTATGGTTTGGTTTCCACTGACTGTGCTGGGAATGAATCGGAGCACAACTTGAACTAGTGTAAATCGTTTTGTACTCGATGTATTAGACAGGAGCCAAATACCTCGCTGTTGCTTGGTCTTCCTAATCTGGCTGTGTGGAAATCCTGGGTAACGCAAATAGATATACCAAAGACTCTTCTACTAGCTGGACAAAGCGTGTAATCAATGATAAATTGTACTTATTTTGGCATTTGTGTCTTGTTATTAATGAGAAATGAAGATTAAAATTTGTAGTGAATCCTAATACAGAGTGCCTGTGGTGGATGGTTGGCTTTCTGTTATTGCTGCTTTTAGTCCTTTAACTGCTTGTCATTAAAGAATAAGATGGTAGAAGAGGGAAACTGCCTTGGAAGTTTTAAGGTTCATTACCTTCCTATTTATTCTCTTAGCCTCCAGTGTCCTGGGCGAGGTATTAAAAATCTTTGTTCTTTTTGGAAAAGATGCTAGAAACATAATCTTTGCTAATTTCTCTGCAATCAGTTTTACAGTTTAACTGCCCAAGAAGCTGAAGTCGAGTTCAGGGATGCCAGTTGCTTTCCATAGTTATTTTTTGATGGAGACCTTAATATTCAAGGCAGGCACTTCTGCAAGTCTTTCATGAGCATGGCGACTGTCGTTCACAAAGCTACGGATGTGATTTTCATCACATGCATTAAATCAAAACCTGAAAAGGTAGAGACTTTCTACCATCAAGGAAACCTGTAGGTGCTGGATTAGTGCAATAAATACAGTGGTCTTTCATCCAAACAGCCTCCCTCACTAAAAAAGAAACACATAGATGCACATAATGTACCTTTTTGGTTTCTTCTCTCCAATTATGCTAACAAGCTTCATGCTGAGAAAGGATTAGGGCTGATGGACAATCAAAGACAATGCTTCCTTCTTGGTAAAAAGGTGTGAAAAGATATAGGCACTAGAGCTGGAGTTATTAGGCATACCTGCAGGAGGCCATATGACTAAGTTAGGCCCTGAGAGACTGAAGTATAGAAAATGCTTAGTCACTATTCTAAGCTCTTCAATGACATCTTTAACACCTTTTGATTCGAAAGGAAAAGCCACAATGCAAATATTCCCCTGGCAGGTTCTGCTCAGTGTTTGCGGCTCAGTGGGGCAGCATGACACCTGGCTGAGTAAAATTCCCAGTGGGAGACCTGCACTCGCCCTGCCAGCAGGGCACAGGCACCTGCAGGCGCTCAGAAAGCAAAGCTGAAGATTAAAGAGGCAGGAAGGTCCTATGGAATAAGCCCTCTACCAATTTCATTCTGTATTCTGAAGTAGGAGAGGAGCGAAATAAAAGTGAGAATCAAAAGAAATGTTATGCAAGTCCATCTAATACTTTTTATTAACCGTATTATTGCTTCTTTGGAGCACTTCAAAGACTAGCCAAAGCAAGATGGTCAGGGAAAGACAAAATTTCTTGTTAAATTGCATTACTGAACAATTATGACATTTTTAACATAAAATTTACAAGTGCTTTGGCTCTCTTGGTCTTTTATTCAGACTTTCCCAAAGATATTTTACTTTAATTTCAATAAGAAAGATTTAAAGATTGGATCAATTTTATTTCTTTGTAGCTGGCTGTTTATTACCGCTTTTAAATTTATTCCTAACTTTGTGTGTGTAGTTCTTTTGGAACACCTCGATTATGTCTTGCCTGCTCTCTGCCTGTACGGACTATTGATACTAGCTTGTGAAACACAGTGGTCTCCAACTGAACTAATCGTAAAATACTATGTAAACATCTCCCTGCATAAAGGATATATATTAAGTTACATTCCACGCAGACAATGTGAAATAAAAATATTGTAACTGAGAAATGGGTATCTAATACAAATGTTATTAATGTACCTCCCAAAGACTGCTTAGAGGCAAAGGTGACCGCGGGGCGGAGGTGGATGGTTACAGGCTGCCTTCTCTAACATCTGTGTAAATAGTGGAGTGGTGGCCCCTCTAAGTTTCAAGGGCTGCAGTTTTAAATATTAAACTACAAAAAAGTCTGTCTGTGACTGTACTGAAGAAATTGCCTCTAATATCTTTTCTTTTTTCTTTTTTGGCTGCTGGTATTAAGAAAAATACCAGAAGACCACCAAGGAAGAAAGGGGCAGGAAAAGGACATAGGCATAATGAATGCCAAGACTTAATTGACACAGTAGTGGCTCATGCTGTCTGTTCTCTTCGTGGAGATGTTAACCTTTGCATGTTGATAACGCTAATCTTCTAAAGAACTGTATCAAACTCACTCATAAACCCCCCCAATTATTCAAAAAATAAAGTTTCTTCATTAAAAAATATTCCTTCCCCAAAAGCCAAATAACCTGAATATTAAAACAGCTAAACAGAATGTTTAGAATAACTTTTTCTATCAAGGAGAGACAGTTGACTGTTAAAAATAGCGTTAAAAATGGTCATTACTGTAGAGGCACCAGTAGTCTAGAGGAAGGATAGATAGGTGGTTTAAAATGGGAAGCCAGGACACTGAAGACCTATGTTTCATTCTATCTCTTCCGATTTTCCTCTCAGACTTCCCTGAAAGACTATTTTCTTGCCATTCACGTATGCCTGATCTTAATCACCCCCAACTTCAGCTTCTGTTTGCAAACAGGTGTCAAGGTACCCATGTAAGAATGCAAATATGTATGTGTTAAATTTATAAATTGCTTCAGTGTGTGTTGTTTTAAGGATGTATGGAAGGAAAATATGGTTGAACATAGATGCAGCCTGCTGTGTATGGAGGAAGATAAGATAACAGGCTGGAAATCACCAGTTCTAAATTCCAGCATTTCCATTTTCTCTTCAGTGGATAGAAATCTTGACACATTGAGGTCTTATGACCAGTCCAAATACACAAATATCGGTAATAAAATTAGAGAAAACAAAGTTTTCCACTGCAAGCAGTCACATGAACTTTTATATCGATGACAACTTATCTGATTACAATTTAATCAGGTGAAACGTGCTTTTTACAGCACTATTGTTAATAAATTTGGGTAGAGTATGTATAAGAAAACATTAGACTGGATCAGAACTCTTTTGCTGCACACTGGAAGTATTGTAGCATTATTTTAGAAGTTCCCTTAAATGAGAAGGCTCCATGGTACTTGAGGAATTTTAGGGAAATTATGAGGTCTAGTAATGATCCAGAGAGATTTTCCCTGGACTCTTAATCATCACTGGGACTTGAGTCCACTGCAGATGATTTACCTCCATAAACACCACTTTGAAAACTTCCATCTCCCCCTCCTTGTGGTTTTTTACATTTTCCTGGAAAGCATTTATTTCAGGGCAATCCAGATTTAAGTTCCAGTCTAGACGGAAGCTTATATCTTCTAATTTCTGTTGGGGGTGGGAGGGAAGGCACACAGGGTCAGGAGAGGAAGTATGGTACAGAATTGCTACTACCTCTGTGGTAAGGTAATCTACCTTTTTAGTGCAGAAGTTAAGTTGGCTTTTAACAATCAGAGATAGAAGGTAAAAAATCAAAGTTCACAACCATGCAGATATAACTATTTTATGCACAGCATGTGGTTCTTTTGTATAGAAATCTTATAAGTTGTACTGATGATGGTCTTCCCTGTGAAATTGTCAATAGAATAGTTTATGTAAAGAACCCAACCAAACAACACAAACCAACCACAAAACATTAAAAAGCCAAAAGACTTAATTTTTGTGACTTTTTGTGTTCTGGCAAATGAAGACCAGTGAGGTTAATTGACTATTTCATTTTAAGAACCTACTTGTTTCCAAAAGAAACCCAATATGCTTCAATTAAAAAAACAAAACAAAACAAAAACCCCAACCACTTCTTCATTCTGTAATGTGGTCTCTCAGAGGAGACCCATGTGGTACAGTGCAGCTCAGTGATGATGTACATGAACCAGATTTGAGCAGACATGCAGGATAACCTGATAAGTGCATCTCCTGCACAGCAATACTGCTTCTAGATCCTGAAGCAGATCATCCAATGCTGCACCACATGCAACTGCCCTCCTGAAGCAGATCATCCAATGCTGCACCACATGCAACTGCCCTCCTATTTCCTCAGGAAAAAAAATCCACTTTAATCATGCCCCATTATAATATTTGAAACAGTTTAGTTTAGAAAGGTACGAAATTATGTGTGGAACTGCAAGAATGCCAACATTGTGTATGTATTTCAAGATTTTGATTGCCAAGCTGGCAGAAGATTGGTCAGAGTAGTATAACTGAATTTCAGTACAATATTTTTAAGTCCATGCACAATAGGGGTATGGACTTAATGCTGGAGATGAGTCTCATTGCTTAGCATTAGCATCACAACTCTTCTTTTCCTTCCACTGTTTGCTAGCTCTGATTTCAGTGAAGCAGCTGCTGACTAACCATGATGTTATTCAAATGGAAGTTTTTAGGCAAAACTCAGCCGGTATCCAACTCGGCTGTAGCCGTTCAAGGGAGGCAGAGAGTAAGATGTGAAAGGAAATCCCCTTGTATTTAGGAAGAAGTTAGTCTAACCCCTGGGCTATTGCATAAAAAAGTGCAGGACACGTCTATTGGAAAGATAATTGCTATGGTACGTGCTGGGCTGAGCAGTCTGTGCTGACATGGTCTGGGACACGGGATGAGAGGCAGGAGCACCCTTTGCGTTGGCTCCAGCTGTGAGCAGAGGCGTGTAAGGGCAAGCTCTGGGTGCTGTAACACACAAGCATGGGCAAGCCCAGGCAGAGAAGTTGTGCAGGTGTCTAAAAAACCAGCTGTGGCAGGTGGTGTGTTAAGGGGCTCCTGTGTCGAGCACTGCTGTAGAGCAGGCTATCGGCTGAACTGTCCTCTTGAGCTGAACCAGTGTGGGGACCTGGCAGCTGGTTTGTGTTTCCATCTCGGAGGAGGAGGAGGAGGAGGACTGGGGTGGACGGCACAGCAGTGCTGTGCTGCCTTTGGGTGCCTCTTCCCAGTGACTTTCAGACCTGTGGGAGGATTTCTTCTTCCTCACTTATGGAGCAGCTGCAGAAAACTGGTACTGGACGAACTGCCTGCCTTCAGCTGAAGTTAGAGCAGTATTTTTATAATGGTATGCTGCTTTATTGGCAAGAACATTTTTTATTGTATCAGGATTTACAATTTCCCAACTTTTTAATTGGAAGTTAATGATGTATGGCTCTTCTACTAACTAAATGAATATTTGAACTGCTGCAAGTTGCTTTAATAATTGTTCAGCTGATCATTTAAATTATCAAAGATCTTTACTTGTGCAAAGTCATATAAATGGTAAAAATTAAAATTTAATCAACTTGATTTACGTAACTAAAAGCTGCCATCTAATGGATATTTTTCAATAAGAAGACAGCAGTAATTATGCCGAAAAAATATTCGTTCCTGTAGTTTGAACGATTATAGCAATTTCCACCAGGGGATTTCGCAGTCAGGTTCCAGTTCTGGGCAACAGTGATTAATATAATGGTTATTAATGAGAATTCATTTTTGTACATCGAGGGGTGTTTGGGTGTCAGTGTTCCAAAAGCAATGTGGTAGGATATTAATTATAAAAGATAGCACTGGACTGGTGACTAAGTAACTATATTGATTTTTTTCTCATTTTCTGTGATGTGAAAGGTCAATTAGACTTATAGAAACAATGGAGCCTTTCACAGCAGGAACTAGCGTTTCTCTGTGCTGACATCTTTTTAACCATGTACAAAGTTCATTAAATGTGCAAAGGTAGTAATGTTAAAAGGAAGAAAGTGATTGGGTCAGAGGTTACAAACCGTGGCAGGCTGACAGCCTCTTGTGGATTACGCCACGGGAGCTAAGTAATAGTGAGAATTGCCTTTCAGGTTGCCCACTGGGACTGAGGGCAATGAAGTCATAAGCAGCTAATACTATTGGGTTAATTAAAAGGAATATTGACAGCAGCTTTGTTTGTCTTGTGCTGAATGGGATGCTGTTAACCAAGTATTTTATTGGGTTACATAACATTAGCGAATTTTTGTCTTAAATAACGGATTGCCCAATTTTAACATCCACAGTGTTCCAGTAAACAGGTATTCAACCAAACATGTCTGACGCTTGTACAGGCTTCTATTTCACTGTCTCCCTTCATATGACATGTTGTCAGATATAACCTATTCAAGTCATTTTCCTTTCCTCTGAAGTCTGCTCTCCCAGGTGTTAATGTCCAGACGTTTTCACAGGAGGGTTACAAGTAGCTAAAGCTCTCCGCTTCCTGAGGTATCATGGCTTACTAAATATAACTGGTGTGTCTGCTGTCATTCTGTTCGTTTGCTCAAGCATTTATAGAGCTTTTAACTCTTTTAGCTACTGTCTTATTTAAAACCATAAGATTCAAAGTGTGCAAGGTAAAACAAAAATCCCAGCGCTAAGGACAAGAGGTATTGTAATTTAGGACTTGGTTTGTTTCCTATTATTCTAATGTTTGTAGAACAGCTGAGTAAAGCATTTGTGATCATCCTGGTGAAATTAATAACTTTAAGAGCACACGTGTGAAGATTTCAGAATTGATTGCCATTGCTGCATAAAAATGACAGGTTTTCATACTGTACATTCAAGAAAATAACCCTATATTTTTATAAGTTTTCAAAGTGTTTTTCTTCACTGGAATGCTGAAAACATTAATTATATGCTAGATGCGACTAATTTGCTTGTAGTCTTCATCTCAAAACATCAGGGTTTTTACTTTTCCATGCTAAAAAGGAAGAACTTGATGTGAAGTCTCCATGTAGCAATATGTGTCTGATTGCTTCGAATTTTGTGTGATCGTTCTTTGATTTCAAAATGAGCTCAGAGCTGGCAGTGCAGTGAAGACGTACAGGTAGACTTCAAAGCTGACTTTCTTCTTCCATTTTCCATTCTGACACTACTGTCCCTTTCGTTTGTTTTGTAGAAGCCTACAGTAATATATACTTCATTATCTGACAATGTTAGCAAAAAATGGAAGCAGAAATATAATTACTCTCTTCTCCTTTCATATCTTGGTTGATAAACAGTGAAGATGAAGCCACGCCTTTCATGTACAAAAGAGGAACATTATCAACTGTATTTATATAAGAAAAATGTAAAAGCATGTGCCATTGTGATGTAGCCAGATTGTTATGAAATAATAATTCCTACCTTTTAAAAACTGTTCCTACTGCAAATCAGGAGGAGTGCTGGGAATGGTAGGATACTCAAAAGGAGTTGTACATACGAAGATTATTATAGCATCCCATTTATGTTTTAAGGATTGGATGACTTAAATTGAGAAAAGGACAAATTTGACACCTGACAGAAGCTAGCTTTCTGATGAACAAAATGATATTGCCTTTCTGCGCTACTTCGATTAAATAGGTATACAGCTGTAGACAGCTCTGTTTTGGTAGTTACACAGTTGAGGGTGAATGTAGAGCTCAATTTATTAATGACAGTCACCTCTATTTCTTCCAGTGACTCTTCTCCAATACCTTTTTGTGGCAATGTATGGATTAAATTAAACCTTTCACATTGGGCTATAATCATTGTCTTGTAAAACTCCATCCATTCAGAACATCCAGGGAATGCCCTGTAATAACAGTTTTGTGTTGTATGTTATGTTAGAAGTTAAACCTCTCATCTTGAAGGAAGTGTTCACGCTCTTCAGGGTTGTTAAGGCTGATTGCACAACAGCCCTGTGAGATAACAGAAATTTTGCTATCCAGTCTTGCAGGGACTTGGGGCAGAGTCTTGCCCACCATTTCACAGCTGAACAGCACAACAGATGCCTCAGGGCAGGGCTCTATGTCCCAGCTTAGCATCCCAGTTACAAATTCGTGTGCTCTTTTCTAAGGACTAGGTGCTATGTTGGTTGAGGCAGGGTCCAACAAGCCATAAAACTTCCTGCTTGTGTAAAAGCTGAATACTAAATGCCATGTGGAAAGCTCAGCAGAAATAAAGAAGGTGAGATGGAAAAGCAGCTTCTGTTCACATATACTGAGTCTCTGAGGTAAAGCAATATATGCATGTTCAGTGGATAAGCACTGTGCTCTGGAGAGAGATAACTTGACACTTGTATTCACATCTTTCACAGTTCTCATCTGCAAGTGATAACTTTTGACACCACTGCCTGTGCGTGAAGGGTACTGATGGCCGCAGTAATATACAGTTACTGTCCTCATACTGTAAGGCTGGCACCTGAAACATGTATAACCCTTCTAATGAAATAGCTCCATGGGTTTGCACTCCAAGCTTACGTGATCTAATTTGAAGGCAAGTAAGTGGGTCATATCTAGTACCTAAGCATGAGCCCTCATCATTAGTGTGCCTGTTATCCAGTGTTGTGTAGCATATCTGCAGGGGTGCAATCTTGCCTCCGGGTGTCCCTGATATTTGTGGTTACTGATTAGTCACTGTCACTGGCTCTTCCTGATAAATTCCACCTGTGGAGGCTAAGGCCAGGAGTAGCCTGATGTTGTGGTGCACTGAAAGCGTGTAACTAGTAACTTCATCACGAGCACCAATTTGTACGTTTTCCATAGGTACTTTTTAAAGTTATATGTCTGACTTGTTGAGTGAGATTTATGTATGAAAGCAGCATTGCCCAAACTCCACCTGCAGTATGGGTTATACTTCAAAGCTACCGCTGCTTACAAAGCATTCTTTTGTCTCTACAGTGGATTTACACCTGACTATCAAGTTGGCTGAAAAAGCAATGGGGTGCAAAGGATTATAAAACTAATCAGATTAATTCATCTCCCTTTGTACTGATCACAAATGAAGTATATTCTCATAGTGGCAAGTTTTTATTCTGAAGCAATCAAAAGAGTTTGTCCTAATGCGTGTTAATTCACTTTAAAAAAAGTGTGGATCTGTGAGCTCAGTTGAGCACAGACCACTGCACGCTAGCACCATGCGTGTTCCCAACAGATGGGTGTAAGCCAGCTCCAAACCATGAGCTCTAACTGCCTGACAGATGTCCCAGTGTGCCAGCGCATCACCATTGCTTCCAGACAAACACTGTCTCACATGTTGCTGTCCTGAGCCGTGGATGTCTCCATGGTGGCTCTTCAGCCAAGTGCTGAAATAGTTCATGTTCATTTAAGTCTGATAAATGCCTGATGTCTGTCAGGGAGACCACTTTGACATTCTATGGCAGCCTGCCTTTCAAACAGTCCATAGGTTTATAGCCTTCAGCAGATATGTCAATTCTGTGGGGGAGCATGGAGCTCTTCTGCATTGTCCACTCTTCCCCATCATGTTTCTGAAGCTTCTTGCGAACAGAATCTTTTAGTCCTTTTTCTTCCCCACAAAGACTTTTTGATCACGTACGCTGAAGTCGTTACTTAATTTTCTGGAGATTCTCTGCTCTAGATATCAAAGATTTTTTTTTTTTTTTCCTATTTTGAAGAGTATTTTTGGAGAAAGTGCCTCTTCTTAAGTAGAAAGCTCTGTTACTAAGATTACAGCTCAGCTGTAAGGTGCAAAGTTTAGACAAAAAAAATTAATCTTCTGCTATTTCAGATATGATTACTTCTCCATGCACCTTTCTGTTGTCCTTGAGGCTGATGTCACAGTTTCTCCACCTAGAAGTAACTGCCTTATTTCAATGTTATATGAGAAATGAAGAAGTTATGCAAACTACCCCCCCCATTATGATGTCATGAGCTTGAGGAGAAATGAACTCATTTATTTAGGAAGTATATGACATCCCAACAGAAGTGCATGGTTGGCTGTTACTTTTTTCATTAAAAGATAATGGTGTAAGAAGAAAAGGGAAAAAATTTAGTAAATATTCTTTCTTTAAACTTCTGTTTTAGGGATGCTGCCTTAGTGTAGAAATGGCATTTCATCATGTCCACAGACTCTCTTACTGAAACTGTGGAAACTGATAGGATTAAAGCATGTGACTGAAGCCATTTATGTGCCTGATGATCCCAGGCCTTTCCACCTTCTTCATAAAGTTGTTTGTTGCCAACTCTTCATTTGCTATTCAGTTATACCTAGTGGATTGTACTACTCTTGAACCAGATCCTCAGATTTGTCTTGGTTTTCAGATTGTTCAACAGAATATGAACCAAAGTGTGTTGGTTTTTCGAAAAGCAAACTCAGTCTGGTTATCCTCACACTCCAGGAAAAAAAAAAAAGGTTGTGTTATTCATGTATGTTATGACTGTACTCTTCTCTATTCAATTTAAAAAATACTTGTGAGCCATTTGCAATGGTGCAACAGAGTCCTATTCTCTGTAAGCTAAGAGAAAATGACCTGCTGAGTATCTATTTTCAGGTTCACTCTACTAGTCTGTACCACTGCTTGTGAAATTAGTGCTAAAAGTTGCGAACTCCAAAAGCAAAAATGTGTACACAGTGGTAACCGAAAATTGACAGAAGCGTATGTCTCCCCTTCCTCACCTTTATGAAAAATAATACCAGAAAATAGAGATTTTGAGATTCTGGCATCCTAAAATGCCACATTTAGAACCTAAAGAAGCTAAAATTAACATTTCTCTTTTTCTTTAAATCTCAAAATTAAAACACTTTTAATTACTTCCAGATACTTAGACCTACATACAAATGCAAACTACCAGGCCATTCCCCTTGACTCTATCTTGATTCTGATCAAGGCTGGTATTTAAAAGAAATGGCTGAGTTATAGGGTAAACTGTCCACAGGGACAGTTTTTCTCTAACCCTCATTATTTAGAGTTGGCTTATATTCCACAGCATGATGTTAAACAACTAAGATACATCATCAATGGTGGGAACATCTCAGTTCTGAAAAGCAAATTATTTAGGTATGTTTTTCAAAACTTATTATAAATCAATGTACATTTCTTAAATGGAAAAACCATGAAATTCTGGAACAAGTTTTTCAAATTTATATAGTACTGCAGCATAACAATTCTTTAGGAAACAAACTTACTCTTATTAAAGTCAGGCTTCATCTAATAGCTTCCACATACTTCAGGGTGGAAAAAAGTTATATACAAATGTCCTCAGTCTTTTGGAAAGGCTGTGACCTGCGTGATATTTAAAAGTCCACAGGAGTATATAGGAATGAACACAGCAGTTGTTCCCTCATAGTATGTTATTACAAAGAGAACTGGGGGTCAAATTGTATGAATGATAAATGGAAGGTGCTTGAAATGAGTTGGTTCTTTTTTGAACATTATACATTGACCTTGGCAGTTTTGACAATTACATCCATCATTTCTAAGAATCCATTCCAGAACACCCGTCTGTTCTCTAATGTGGCCAAGTAAACAGGATTTGTGAATATACGAATCAAAGATTGATCTCCTGTGCCTATACACTGATTAACAGTTGGTTTCTTGGTGCAACTTTTTCATTCTAGGAGTTATGTGAAGATCATAATTCACCATGGCACACCTGTAGACAAGCATGTTGGAATGCTTTAATCTTCACTCACAAGGTCTTTGTAGGATCAATAGTTGGCTTCTGAGTTTGATAAGCAAAATGGAATAAAACCATTAAAAAGCACATTGTACCTAGTAAAAATGATGTTTCACTGCCTTAGTGTTCCCTCTAGCAACAGAACTTGCTGAAGACAAAGGCAGGACAAACCAGGTTGGAAAAACTTAGCTGCCCTTGAACATCAACATTTCCAGGCACTCAAAAGGTAAAAATAAGCATTTCTGCTTGGAATTTACAGCTCATCCATCTCAGACCAACCATGTAAACAGGCCTTGTAATCCTAAAACAGATGACAAAGCATGCTTATAACAGCAATGTTTAATGGGAAGGTATTCTTGAATAATACCTTTTTCTTCATCAGAAAATTCTATTCATTTGAAAGGTGTTAAGCAGAATTAAATTTGGCATGCAACTTAGCAGTACAGTAACACACATAGAATGATCCATGCATGCTTGCTGTATGCATTCCAGTGTACTTCTACATATTCTTTAACAAAAAAACATGGAAAGCAATGCAAGCCTTCACTGAAGACATGAAAGTTGAGATGACTGAAAACTTGCTCAGGGTATAAATGGATGAAAATTGAGTCTGAAATCCCAGAGTGATGGCATCCAAAGCTCTGTCGCCTTGGAAGGGATCCAAGTAGGGACCATCCAAGCATAATACTGTAATAATAGCAAAATCTGAGTTCATGGAATTAATGTAGGGACATCAGCTATGGAGGCAACCTTAAAGTAGAGTTTTATCTCATAGCAGAATTGAGACTAAGGAGAGATGTAAGAGATAGGAGATGGGCTTAGCGCAAGAGGTGGACACAAAGAAATATGATATTCCGACTTTTTATCTATGATAAGGTTTAATAAGTTCTGTATTCTTCGTCAGGTAATTGTGTAATACTTGATTTTTTTTTTTTGTACAAAATTACTCAGAATTGGAATATATTAGTAAAATGAAAGAGAATCTTGACTGCAAAAACCCGTTCTTTATTTTACCTACTATTCTTTCACGCCAATTTAGGTAGGACTGCATACACTTACGTAAAGCATACTAGTGAGTCTGTGAAGGAACCAGGCTTAAAATACCTACTAAAAATGGTTTGACTGGGGATCCAAACTGCAGAAAGTAAGCATGTGAAGCACTGTAATGTCAATAAAGCACCTTTTGTGGACTGACATCTTGTGTTGATCTAGGTTACCTGTAGATGCATTTGAAAATGGAAAAATTTGCGCTTTTTAAAGCAATTTTTTCAGCTAACAATTTTTATTTTTGAGGTGGAAGGTGCATTTAAAAATAGGTATTTAACACAAATGAGAAGTTCATATACATTTAAAGGACTCACTTTGACATAAAACTTGGAGACTCAAGTTAAATAAATTAAAGTACACACAGACTTGCCCTAAATAAAATCCATTCTGAGCTTTCTCTTCCACATTCACAGAACTCCATGAGATCTTGAAGCTGAGCATCTGCTGGGAGCACGTACTTAAAAACTACTCCTATCTCAGTTTCAGGGAGAGGACTTGCCAACCTCTATTTTCTGGGTTTTTTCCCCCTATTTTCATGTGGCTGTGAGAATGTCATACCTCACAAAAGAATGTGATATTTCAAAACAAGTAACTTTTTAGCCCGTGCAATCACCTTTATAGAAACACACCATTCCATTGCCTACAATTTAGGCTGGCTAATACAGATACTACTTTTGATACAGGTTCTTCTCCTGGTTTTTGACTCCCAATCTACCCTTGCGTATTCTGATGCTCTTCTATTTTCACAGTTGTATGATGTGCCTTTAAAAAAACCTGCACAAAATCCATCCACCATAACTAGGTCTGTTATTAATTTCACATATTACATTCTAGGAAATGACAGTCTACTACACTTATGGTAAATGTCAGTGTGGTAAGTGTATCTTTGTAACCTGGTAATCCTAACTGCCCATCAGTTTGGTATTATAATATACCATTACAAGGGAAGGATGGAATTAAGTTACACTTCAGTGAAGGCTGCACTATATTGATGCTTTTTCACAGTTTGTTTTAAAGCACTGCTGTTCATTTAACTCCTTATTAAGACTTCAGATATTGTTGTATCTGGCTCAGGTTTGCTGAGAGAAACATTATATTCTAGAACAACAGTTATTTCAAATATTACTATAAAATGAACTTCTTGTAGAGCATGGATTTTCCATAGTTTTCCAGAGTTATGTTTCCTTATAGTGGATAGCCTTTTCTTTTGCCCTAAAATGTCTCAAAACCCCCCACCTTTATTATGTGAGGTGATGTGAATCCTTGTTTAAATCAACAGGATCTGACAGAGTCCATACTTACCAAGATTTTTTTCCTATGTCTTGTGATATAGAAACTGTTTCTCTCCAGTGGTACGTCTGACATTTGGTCTCTGTAACCTCATGAGCAACCAGTGGATGCATGGAAATATATTCTTTTATTGCACACGTTCTACAATGAGATGTTGGGCCATCATGCCCTTTTCTTATTCCTCTCTTGGGAAGTAACTAGTGATGGCTTAGATCATGAACATTTCAACATTGCTGCCTATAGGTAAACCAGCTCACGTGGTGTGCCCCTGCAATTCACGGGATGCATTTGGCGAGTCACAACATTCCATACAACTTTGTATTGTGAAAAAATACAAATTTTAGTTTTATATTGCTTTGGGGCAACTTGAAGGAGGAAGGCATGCAAGAAGAGTGGCTTTCTACATAAAATTCTGTCTTGTCTCTAGCTCTTGAGTAATAGCACTAGAAAAGCATAAAAATGTTTTTAAGGGCTTTTTTTTTAGGGGGGGTGGGGGTGTAGGGGGAAGGGTCTTGGAATAAAGACTACGATTAGTGAACTGCTCTTCTGTTAGAGCAGAAGGCTACCTCTCATAACAGCTAATCAGGTAGAGCTCTTTCGTTCCGTGCCCTGACCCAGGAATTTTCATTTTCATGTGTGGCTCCCAATTTGTTTGCTTCCTGCAGAGTTTCAAAGCAAAACCATTGATGCATATATTCACGGGACTGAAGCATATTGCTTTGGTTGTTGAGTCTATCAGGAACTGATACAGCATTTGTAGTTTACTATCAGCTTAACACAAAAGTGAGTAGGAAGTACACAGACCAAATAGAAATATCTCACTGGTAATCCCCTGTGCTGTAAGGGCACCTTCATAACTCACGGGGGTGGAAAGTTATCATTAGCAGCGTTCCTCCCCTCCTCCTCCTCCTCTTGTACTGAATGAACTATAAAAAGACCAAAATGGTTACGTGACAAAGAATTAAATAGATAGCAGCAGGTGGTATCACAGGTGCCTGCTTAATTCCTGTTGACACAGTCTGTAGCTCAGTGATGGGGAAGGATGGAGATACCCTGACTGCTGGTCAGAATTAGGGTAGGGTGAGGGGAGTCAGATTAATGGCTCTAGCTCAAGCCATGAGCCTATTACAGGGGATTATTATTATTAGTGGAATTAGACGTACTGGAACAGACCACGGGTCCATCCAGTCGAGTATCCTGTTACTGGAAAAGGCATATGCTGACGCGTTAAAGGAAGGTCAGCAGCATTCCCTTGCACCCCTCTTGATAAAGGCAAAATGGTCAAATCTGTGTTGTCTCTTTCTTGCTGGGACAGATAGAGGGATTGCTTCAGCAATCTGCTTACAGTTGGCTAATGCAAGCACAAAAAAGTTCAAGTTGAGACAAGATTAGTGTAGCTGCTGCTATTGGTCAGGGGGCGAGCTCCTCTCCAACCCACCGGCAGCGCTGCTGAATTTGGACCATAAGGCTCTCGGTTGGGAGCACCAGATGTAGGTGCATGAAGGACATGCATGGAGCCCTCCTACCAGATGGGGTGCCTTGCTAATCAGTTAAATCTGCTTTAGCTGATCTTTTCATAGCATGGATGGAAACCAGATTTTTGAGTTCATTTGAGCAGGATGGGAATATCTAGCAGCCAAATACAAAGACTTCCCTTTAGACTGCACTGCTGAAGCAGGAAGTATACATAAATAAATTTCCCAAATCAAGGCAAATGTATGCATTTAATGTAAGTGTCTGTATCTTTTTTTGTGAGGATTGCTTTCATTCATATCTGCCTAGGTTAGTGATAAAATTTATTGTGGCCAGGTGTAAACACCTTTCACTTTTGTATGTTAATTTCTAATAGCGATGGCTTCCAGGAAAATTGATGAGTCTTTGCTGACAGGCTGCGATAACTATCCTTGCAGAGGATACCAAAATCACGTGATAGGCGGGATAGCTCCTTGTGTTCTGCGCAAGTCAACCTTCAGCGGCCTAATGAAAGCAAGAGGAGAATAGCTCCCATCAGAATGGTGGAAGAGTCACAGTTACATCCAAAAGCAATAAGGAGGTTCATAACCATGGCTGAGGAAGAATTCAGGGGAGCGAAAGAAAGGCCTGTGAAGAGCAGTCCCCCAAAGCTCAATTGCAATGAATTTCCAGTACAAAGGGATGGAGAAAAATGAGCTACTTGTCCCTAGCTAAAGGAAAATCCAATGAGCCAGCTGCTGCTGTGAAAAAGCTTAAATCTGCAAGCCATTCTGGTTGAAGAATGGTGAAGGCCTGTTTGTTCTCTGCAGTCACCTACAGCCACTGCACTGTCCCTGCCCTGCACTCTGTGCACCTGCCTGTAGGCAAGCCTGTGGGCGGCTGAATTTGGCTGTGTGGGTCTGGATGAAGTGTGGTATGGCTGACTTGCTCCAGAAGGCGCAGCTGGGATCTGGGAAACTCCTACGGTTTGGTAACTGCCAGAGGTACTGCGCAGGCAAACTGCTGCTCCTCTACAGCTGGGGGAAGTCATCCTTGCCTCCTCTGTGTGCCTGCCCTGCACTGGGGATGTGAAAAGCATGGAGAAAATACCCCAAAACACATGTTAAAGGATGTTTTGAGACAGAAATTTAAGTATAATCTGTCCATCTTAATCCCTAGATCTGAGTGCTTGTGCCTTGTCACAAAGACTAAGCTTTACCTAGTTCCCAATTTACGTATACAATGGAAACATGCTTATGATATACAAGTAGTCTGTTTTAAAGGGATTGCACTTTATTGCGTGATGTAGCCTTGATCCACGTAGAAAAGAAACTTCGTAATAGGTATACACAGCATGCACATTAATCCATTCTGCATAAATTATGCCATGCAGGGCTATGCAAGGACACTATTCACATCAAGAGCTGAGAGAAGATGTTTTGTTATAATTCACCTGGTTATAAATGATCCACTTCTCCTGTTGTATTTTATAACGAGTAAAGGGACCTGCTTTCTTGTTGCAACCAGCAGTCTCCCTCTTTAAACTGTTTTGAAGTTTTTCCACATGCTTAGTTATTAAGGTCCAATTACTCTGTTTTTCCTGGTTTGTATATTACAAGTTGTGAGGAAATGGACTAAGCAGGAAATGTGAATACTTGTATAATATTATTTTTATCGTTTTTCTACTTTGTGGTAGCATTTTTTATCTCCTTCAAGAGAGGCTTTAAATACTTATTAATGTGTAGCCATCTTTCTTACAAATGAAAAATTTTTAGTTTCCTCCCTAGTAATTGGGACCTGGGTTTGCACACAAAAGCTGGAGAAGTTTTAAATATAGGAAATAATCTTAAAAAAAAAAAAAAAAGGGGGGGGGGGTGGTGGTGTCTGTAGAGCTATCTTGGCCTTCTTGCCTTTATCTAACACCAGTAATTTAGTTAAAATCATGTCCTTACTGAAGTAATTGTATACACAGGACTGAAGTACTATTACATTAATTGCTTGGTACTACATCTGAATTAAGCTAAAATGTATATAACTTTGCTTAAGAAAGACCCAGTGATTTTGTGTAAAAATCAGGCACAGGCCTGATTTCCCGTTCAATTTATGCATTTACAGTCTGCTTTTTAATATCTGATACATTTGTGTGCCTATATGATAATGGCTCAATACAACATATGGATGCTACTTTTTTCTTTCAAAATATATTTTGTTGCATACGCATGGATTATGCTAAAGCCTATGCATAAAAGATCACTTCATAACTTTCACATTTCTTGGTGTTGAAGCATCAAGAGGAATGGGGAGTGTGGTGGTTTTGTTTGTTTGTTTTAACAGAAATGTCTAGAGGCTTAATGTGTGGAGGCAATTTACTGTCATATGTACAGCTATTGCAACATAAAGAAAATTCTTTGCCTAGTAAATGACACACCTTAGATTGAAAGAATAATTTTCATACTTTTATGATGATACCTAACAACACAATGTGAAAGAAAGCATAAACCATTACTTTTTTTTCCTACTAGCTGATTATAAGTGTTAGAGTAGCTGAACCATTAGAATACAGAAGGGGCATCTCCCTGCACAAGGATTTTCTAAAATTTGCAGTATGAGCTAGATTTTTTATATGTGCTAGTCTGGATTCGGTGAATGTTGGACATAGTTTTCCATGTTACCTGAGACACTGTGATAGTGACGGGGACAGAAACAGTTCTTGACTGAGTTGAATTTTAGATGTGGCACCTGGTGAAAGATGAGTTTAAAGCATCATCCAAGTCCCTGCAGTGCCATGGGGCAGAGATTAGTATTTTGATGATGATTGTTAAGAGGTCTCATGCCAATGTAGTCCTGATAATCTGATTTTTTTTATCATCTTTCCCTTTTGAAAAGAACAGCTCTTGGTCACTTTAGACTTTCTGTATTCACTATGAAGTGCTGTATGTTATGTTTTTACTTAGCATCTGATATAACTATTTCCAACTACATAGCCTATCTGGAGTCTAAGAATATATTTGAAGCAAAGAATGCAATAATTGCTATGCCATAAAAATATTTTTCAACAAGCTGTAGATTTAAACTTTAAATGCCACCTTTCTGAAATGGTCTAGCTATTGTTGGTGGACAACAGCACAAGATACAAAAATCCATAGAAAGTTACTTTAGATTAATAGCATATTGTTTTATTGTGATATTTAATCCTTTCAGTTTAAAACAGTGGTTTGCTTTCAACCTGCACATACTGCAAAAATTCTTGTCAGGGGTTTGCTCCTCAGCTGCTACAAGTTTGCATAGCTTACCTAAGCTCGATGATGATGTGAAATTAATAATTTAGTCAGAAACCACTGTTGTAACAGTACATGCATGACTCTCAAAAACAAATTCCAGGCAGGTTTCCTCTTTCACTGAAGCAGGCAGTTACCATGGTGATGGGAAGTGTGCAAGAGCTAGAAGAGACAGAACAATGCATGACTTCAAAGTGCTCCCCTTCCCACCAAAAATGTCACTGCTCCCCATTCCCAGCAATCCCTATGCATCAAATAGTATATGCCAGGACACCAGAGGAGTCCTACAAAAGCTTTTGCACCAGCAGGAATAGCCCTGTCTTCTATTAAGCCAAGTCTTGCTGTCCTCCATGTGCCTTCTAAATCTTCCAGTGCCTTGGAAAGTCTTCTGCCAAAACCAACTATCTTTGTTCAAAAATCAGAATTACTGTAACCCAATGCTCACTGCATTTCAATTTTAAATTGCTTAGAACAATAGAATAATTACTATAAAGCCAATAATGCACATACCAAAAGGAAGCAATCTAGTTTTTGTTTTGGAACTTTATCTTTCCAACTCTGATTTAAACGTTAGTCAAGACATACAGGTAATGATAAAACTATGAAGAAATAACACTTGATCTCAAAAGAATATATTTTAGCATAAGATTTAAGACTGACTTCTGTCCTGACTCTCCCCTACAATGACGTCAAAGAGCAAGCAATATGAAGTGAGTCAGGGTAGAGATTGCCCTGAGAGAGCAGCTTTGAACAAAAAGAGGAGGCCTGGAGCCTTGCAACAAAGAAAGAAATGCCTGTGGACAAATGTGGATCCCTGTAGGCAGTGGTTGGCATGGAATTTCATTCAAATGTAGAAAATAAGCAGTGAGCTCTTAGAAAGGTGGTGTGAGTGTACAGTTGTTATGCTCTCTTCCACTTTGTTTCCTACCAGCAGTGGGAACAGATGGCGCATTACACCTCCTCCCCAAAATGAACCACCAGCTACGCTCCCACCCTCCAATCCCAGCACTGCGAAAGAGGCAGGGACCTTGGAACAGAGCTCCTTCATGCTGATTTTGTGTTGGTTTATTTCCACTGAAATGATTTGCATAACACTAATGGAAAAGGCCTAGAAAATAATCATGTTGTCTTTAGGAGAGGGAAGAAAGACTCTCGAGGGAAGTATGGGAGGGCATATTGAAGATGAATCCAGTCCTAGAAGCTCAGCTAGTCGGGAAGGTTAAGTTCAAAACTGTCATAAAGTCTTGCGGTAGTAGATATCACCATATAAGCTACGTAGGGGAAAATACATCTTTAAAAATCAAGCAATTTCTCTTGAGGATGCTATGTTTTAAGACATTGCATACTAGAAAACCAGGGAAGTCAAAACCACTCACCAGTCTCTCCGTATAAAAGAATCTCTCAGACTTCAACAGAAATATTGCATTAAATAGATGTACACTCATTTCAGCCTCATGAAATTATCCTGACCACCACCACATTGGCTAGGCTAGAAGTCAACTGAGTCAAAGCCCATTGAAGTCAATGTGAATATACTGAAACTTTGATTTGACTGGAAGTGAACATCTAGACTTGAATTTAAACATACATATATTGCAGCATTTGGACAAAGCAAAAATGCTTTTGGAAGAATATCTTTCCTATTTGGTGATGCTTAAGAGAATTTTTTACTTCAAAAGCCTTTATTGCCTAGAACCCTTTTTAAAGGAGATTATCGTAGTTACTGCTCTTGCCTTTTGCATATTTATGTTGGTGTTTTCTGGTCAACGTGTTCTCCGTATCTCTGTTCTGATATGTGTTTGTGTGATACCAGGCCACAAGAAATGCAGTAGTGGATGGTTAGTAGAGGAATATTATACAAAATGCCTAAGAAACGGTAAGCAAGTTGATTTTTTGGTTTTTCTTTTTTTTTTCACTTTACACAGCTGCAAAGTGGAAATAAACATTAGAGGAGCACTTGCCCTGTGTATGACAATGAGGCGTAGATTAGCAACTAGCTACTTATCAAGAAGAAAGCAAAGTAATCATCCTCTTTGTTATTGCTTTCATATTGTTTTGTTTAGTGAAACTGGCTTAGCTGGATGTAATGGATACCTGTGTTGTATTGCAGGATTTTGGGTTGTACAATGGGTGTAGAGCACCCTCTACTTTCTTTTGATCAAATAACACTCCTGGGCTTGAAGAGAAGGGTGTGTAGGGGGAACATTGATGCTGTTTTCCTGCAGATTTTTGTACTGAAATCAGAAGAAAGAATTTGTCTATAGGGTTCATTAACTGTTGGCCTCTGCTGGCAGTAACCCATGTTATATAGGCCACCATTGTGACATCCTCAAAAGAACTCCCCGAAGGAGGCAAAGTCTAGAAGGAGAATATCTACTCTGAAGTTTCCCACCTTCCCTGAACTATATCTGCAGAGCCACCCCAGGAGGGGAGAATGTGGCTTTGAAAAATAACACCTTTGTTATTCCAAGTGTTAGAGATGAAGCAGAGTTTTCAGATGGCCCCAAGGTTTTTGCACCCTTCACCAAACACAGATGGAAACTGGACTCTTTGAACTGCTTTGAAAATCTGTTACCATGCACTGCTGTGGGGCCTGTGAAGCAGCCATTGCTAACTTCTGTCTGCCTGCAATTTTTATGACCATGTGATGACAAGGGATTAAATAGCTTCATTTTAGAAGCAGACAGCTTTTAAATGTAAAAATGAAAAAAAACCAAAATAAAACAAGAAGCCCAATAATTCCTTGCTCAAGGCAAAACCTTAATAGATGCTGAGGTAACATTTCAATGAATGAGGTGAATTCTGAAGTAAAAATGAGAGCAGTTTAGAATTTAAAATTGTATCTTAGGCAATAGTTGCAAAACCTTTATAATATTATGTTCTTAGTACATTGGAATCCAGAAAATATAGATTATCCCTTGTTCCTCAATTTAGGATCTATTGGAATTACAGTATATGATACCATGACTGTTCCTTGTAGTGTTTTATATTTAGTGCCTGTAATTTACATGGAATTATTAGAGGTGCTGAAAAACTGTCATTTTATTCATATAATGAAAATTTCTTTGACTTATCTGAATTAACTGTGTTGTTGATGGCAAATAGCATAGAGCTTTCTATAAGAAAACATGTTCTTGTATACTTTGCATTGCATCTTATTCATTCTTCCAGACAATCAGAAATGCACATGCTTATTACAACTGCTCTTGGTTTATCAAAAAAGTGATAGCCTTTATTCCACCATTATTTTAAATATTTAACTAGCAATAGATTGTATTTTGATATTTTTCCTTATTCTAGAAGTACTTAGTTTATCTGTTAAGAAATAAAAAAATATGTTTTTATAGACACAGAGTAATCATTCAGATTTTGTTTTTCTAGTTCGTACAGTAGAACTGATCTCAGATGCATGAATCAAGAGATGTACCATGCTACAACTTTCCTCCGGTTTTCATGAGCATGACTGCTTTGGCCAAACTCAATAGTATGCTAAGCAGCTGAATTATACAGGCCAGCACAGACATCTAATAACCTGTGCTGCACTCTGCTGTAGTCTCGTCCATTGAAGATATCAAACTCATGTGCCACAGCTTTTCTAGTGGAACAACTTCAGAGGTGACAAAGCGGGACCTTTTCTGCAGGCTCTGTCCCTGCGGCCAGGGTGGACGGTCTGAGCGGGGCTGGGGGCTCAGGACCCCCCAGGCTGTGCTGCCCCCTCCTTCGGGCCAGAGCTTCCCTGAAGTCTCTTGACTCCAGATCCTTGCCTTTTCCTCTCAATAAGGTATGAGGACTGGCTTTCCCTCTGCTGAGATCCTCTTCAGAAGTTGATTCGATGACCTGGTCTTCTCTGCAGCTGGTGAAAATTGGGACACTGAGTTGGTGGAGTGTTTTGTTATAAGAGCTTCAAACACCGCAAGATGTCTTTGTTAGCTGAGTGCTTGGAGGTGGAGCAGCTGATTGTACTCTGTTATCAGAAAAATTAATCTTTTTTTTTTATACCATGTAAATGTCTCTTACAATGATTAATTTTTTTGAAGCACTCTGCAATTTTGTGCGCTGGCATATATTAGCAGTTTGAGAAAGCCTTGTCTAAAATTTCTGCAGGTTTGAATCAAATTTGCTGTGGAAACTCTGCTGCTCCTCACGTCACTTCAGCAGCTCTGTCCCTGTCAAATGTTAATTTTTAGTCCAAAGTGCCTTACTGCATAAAATATAACATGACATATGCAACCGCAGACTATAAATTAGTTAAAAACTATAAATAAATATTTTAGTCAGCTGTTAGGAGCTGTTGTGGTGACTTCGGAGGAGGTAGAGGACTCTGCCTGGAATGTGATCTACCCAGGAGGAGGGAGGGAGGACTGGTCTGCAGCGTCTCTGCACGTTCTTCATCCCAAAGATGACAAAGGGCTTTCACTTCTCTCCACTGAAGGCTTCCTTTCCTCAGGAACTGTTACTAAGAATTACCAGTGTGAGAAGCCAATTTGGGTCTACTGCCTTTCTGGATGGTAGTGTTTATTTTGAAATAAGGTGGTAGTAAGGGCAAGAGCTGGAAAGCACATGGGAATGTAATGCAGAACGTAATGGTGCGGCAGTCCTGTGGGTAATTTCCAGCTCAGTGCTGACGTGGCAGAATTAATCTATTACCGCAGCGAGGCTGTAAAGTTCACCACAACTTTCCTCTGTGTTCAGCGCAACTTAAATGCGTACATGTTTAGGATAAAAGGAGTGTGTTCTGCATATACTTGCATTGCGTGAAATGTCACTCATGAAAGGAAATTTTATTCCAACTCAAGGAACCTCACTGTCATAGTTGCAGCTTACATGGAAAACCTAGCTTACAACAGACGTCGTGTCATGTGTATTAGGATTTTCCCTTTGGAAGTAATTTTTCCTGCTTTATTTTAAGTGATGCTATGCAAAAGACCATTCAGGCACATACAGGGTCTTTCACCTTATCCTTTTCACGTTAACATGAGTGCCAAAAAGTGTGTGTGTGTGTGTGGATAACTTCAGTAATTACTGAATTAAATAGCGACAGAAATTTTTTTACCGTGTAAGAGTACTCTTTTTCACTCACTGCTAAAAGCAGGGACAGTTCAGCATGCAAGCGGGACAGTCAGTAACATGAGGTGTGGAGGCCCAGGGTCAGTGTGAGCAATGATAAGCTGCTAACAAATCTGTAGTACTTGTTTGCCATTAATCTCACTGACATTTCTTTATCTGCTAATTGAAATATTTCTTCTAATTCAGTGAGTTTTGAACTTTAGCACAAGTCATTTTAACTTGGAAGAGAGCTCAAGAATATTTTAATATTTGATCATGAATTTAAGTTAATACTGGAAACGTAAGGGATTATGTTTTCTTTAATAGAGGTCCTCCTGTAATAGAAAGGGATACACTTTGTCTACATTTTACAGCAGAAATATAACCCTCAGCAGAATTCTGATCACTAATTTTAAAAGGTCTATTCCCCAAGATATAGATCTCCAAAGACAGTTTTCTAGATCACTATTAATTTGGTTTTTATCTCCATAAAGAGTAAGGGTCACTCTAAGTCATATGTCACCAAAATCAATAAAATTGCGTAACAGTGCTTAGAACAAGAATAAATATGCAAGCAGTGACATCAACCCATTTTTCTGTAGGTTAAGTAGTTTTTGTACATGTTTTAAATCTTATGGGAAATATTTTTAAGAGCTTATTTTGCAAGTGTGAAAAGTTCCGTGTGGAGCTTTTACTCCTTTTGCTTTGCAAAAATGACAAAACTATTCTTTCAGATACAATCTTTTCTGTCCTGGCTTCCCAGTTTTTCTAGGTCTCTATTATCCTTGTTTCCATTTCCTAAGGATCAGTTGCTCAGTTGCATGTGTACACATTTTGGCAGGGAGTGGTGATGAGATAAACCACCACACTCTCTGGTTTCATGTTCCTTTTTTTTTTTTTTTTTTTGGTCACATAAGATAGAGGAAGGTGGGAACTTGAACTTGCCATGAAGTTGTCTAATTTATCAGTTAACCAGAACTCATTACTGTCCTGAGGACCTGGATTTTTTGATTTTTGAAAAATTATTCTAGAGATGAACATAAAGGCAGTCAACTATGTTGAGTAGTCAGAGATCATTGTTTCTGTCTTTTTTCAGGATTCCCTTTAGATTCAGCTTTTTAGTCTGACTAGAAAAAGAAAGAAGAAAAAGTTACTATGCAATGAAAATGAAAGAAACAAGGGAGAAAAACCTCAAAGTATTTTATGTTGCACATTACTGTTTTACCCACTGTGGAAGCTTCCCCAAAGAAGTATTTTGATTCTGTTGTTCTTTAAGATCATTTCACTTTTAATAGAAACACATCACTACCAGGACTGCAAGAATTTGACATTTTCAAACAGGGCCCTGGTCTTTGACAGATCCTAAAGATGTTTCACACCTCAGACTTACCGTTGGCCTGGTGGGTCAAACACTCAGGTGCAGGAGGGATGAGCCTCGTTTTGTTGCTGCTACAAGGGAGTGCCCTGACGGGGATGTGAATAATAATGAACAAAAAAGATCTTTCAGTTAATGATTACTTTTATAGTATTATGTCAAGTTACTTAGATGCCTTTAGTTTGGTTAGACTCAAAGGTTCAAGATCAGTGGAAAGCTGGGTCTTGGCAGTAAGAAGGAAATGAAGAACAGGGAGGAAATGTAAGCACAGTTATTGCTCTTACTAACAAGCTGAGTGAAGTTCTCATATGCTTCAGATAAAATCCTTGTGGGTGTGGTGGGGAGGTGTGAAAGAGGCTTACAGGATAGCATTCTGCACAAGGATGTCCTGGCTGTATGTACCAGTAGTCTGTTTCTTCATCATCCCAAAGCACAGCCTGGCTGTGGTCTTGGGGAAGTAAGGTTAGTACACTGGCGGTTACAGCACTGGCTGTGTTCTGGGAGATCTGGGCCAGTGTTCAGTTACCCCTCTATTTCATACAGCTGATCAGGCTAGCTGTAAATCCTGCTACAGGTATGGATCTCTCTTACATTGCTAATACAGTCAAATTCTCTGCTGAGATGTGAAGGAATACTATACTGGAGATATTCAGTCTGCTTCACGTGGCCAAAGCCTTTTGTAACAATAAAAGATCAGTTCATAAGCTTTTCCCTCTATGAACCTCATGCACATGTAGCCCTGTCTGCCTTTGCAGTATAAGTACATTGATCACATCTAAGTACTAGATCAATTGGTCTTTTTTAGCAGATTATGCTCCTATCCCTCAAGCAGGAAAAGAGACCTGGCATTTTGCAGCTTGGGTGTGTAAACATTGTATTTACTAAGTATGCCACATACTTTGGGGCAGTGGCAGATCGATCTTTCTCCTTGCTCAGCTCAGCCTGGCAGCCTATGTCTTTCTCTCATAGCAGACAGTTATCTATGATACTTTGAAAGAGACTTTGGACTAATAAAACGTCCTATTAAGGTAACTCGGTTGGTATTAAGTGCAGGAGCCGGATGGCTTGACTACAAAGGGACAATTGGGGGAGGCTTAGTTTAATAAGGTACTTGTAGCTTGTTAATGCACGTTACTACAATCCCTTCCCCCTTGTGAACATCCCATTCAGAGTAAATTGATCTTGGTTACTGTAGCTTTGTTCTCCTCTTAGGCCCCAACACAGAAATTGGATCATACAAAGTGTAATATATTTCAGCCTAGATGCGTTGACCCTTCGTTGACTCATGAACTTTGAGTGTCTTCCCGGAGCTAGGACCCATGCTGCCTGCCCCAAGCCAGTCTGCCACGCAGAAGCCCACTGCCTTCTACCTCTTCCCTTGCCCTGGGGGCAGAGACTGATTCTTCCCTTCGTGTTCTTAGGAAAGCGATCCCCGTTCTTGGTTGTGGCAAGAAGCCCGTATAGGGAGTGTTGCGGGATGGCCTTATCGCTTGGCTGGTGTGGCGCTCGTGCACCAGGCTTGTACTGTCAGCTGCTGGGTAAGAGAAGGCTCTTAATCACCTCTCTAGAATGGCTGAAGCATTTGGTATCGTGCACTGATTGCTGCTGCTGTTAAAAGCTTGTGGATAAATGCTATCAGTGTAACATATTACCGGTCTGTAGGCAGGTAATATGCTTACGTAGGTGCGTAATATGACACACACCTTGGATACATCCTAAATATATGCCGGAGGGGAGATGGAAAATAACTGGAGAGGACCAGATATGTTTGAGAGAGCTTTAAATGTAGGAACGGAACAGAAATGAGAATCTTTGCAGCATGCACAGACACATTATTAATCCTTTGAGCAATAATGGTATTTTTGCCACTATGCTGTGAACAAGAGTTGTCTAATCTACAGATAAAAGAGCATCCAGTGAGACAGTGTTGTTCCAGCCCTGCCTCTTCAAAACCAGAGACACTTTTGTAAGTCTTGGAAGAGATTTTGTATCTACGCCAGAATGAAATGCTTAATTTTTGGAGACTGTGTGTAATCAGAATCACTCTTCCCAGTGTTACACTATTCTTACCGGTTCCAACATTCTTTCAAAGAGAATGAGACTGAACTAGGCAAGCCTTTCTTACTGTTCACCTTTCCCAACTGACTACTCCTAAAACTATGAATGCCATTTTCTCTAAGGAAGTGATGAAATGTTGTGTTCTATATTGTAGTTATCCTGAAGAAACATTCATTTTTCATCAGTAGCTAATGAATGCTGACACTTGTATCTTGGAGGTTACCAGACATGCAAGAAACAGCAAAATTGGTCATTGTGATCCAGCTAGTGGGAAGCAATTCTTTTCAGATTTTTTTTCTAGCACTCTTTCTAATGAATTTGCAAAATTCACTTTTGTAAATGACAAGCAATGCAACATCTCAGATAAAACTCCTTGGTATGTGTCTCTGCAAGATCCAGACATAGTTAAGCAATACTTTTCAGTACATGGATGACAACTCCTCTACACTTTATGGGTTTTTATGTTGTGCTGAACAAGTCACAGCAATTTGCATGTAAAATACTTTCTGTACTGGCACGTGTCTTTGCTTTGGCCTCTCACCAGTGAGTTAATCCAGGCTTTTAAATTGTTAGTAACTGAATAAGTTTTAGACCTGATGCTTTTTTATAATCGGTCACAGAAATACAAATATTGTGGGAATTTGTACTCTCCAGGGATGGGAAAGACATGAGAGCCTTGGCAACCATGAAGTGAGTCACTGTCTCCTTTCTAATCTCTTGTGCAGTTTACGTAAAATGCAGAAGCAAGTGAAAATAGTATTTATTGGATATTATTTAAGAGAACACAACCTATTTTTAATTTCTAAAGATGATGGTTATAGTATTCTGAAAGGAGGTATTTATGAAACAAGTTCAAAAAATGAACTTTTTGGTACTCAGAAAACATCTGCTAAACTATTAAGCAACTTAATTTTAGTAAACAGAAAGAAAAAAACAGCCTAATTAAATTTAGTCAGCAGATTTATCAACACAAGTCATCAGGGAAGACCAGTAAGACAGTTCTTGGGAGCAGCTTTAATCACTTTGTGTACTCTAGTCTGAATGTGTGTGTGTAAAACTATACAGAAATTACTTATGTGAAAGAAGTTAGGTTTTAATTCATGTTCCTTAAAATGAAGGAAATCTGCATGCTCACAAGGGTTTCTGATGAGGAATGTTGGGTGTATAGAAGTTGAATCTTCATGTGAAAGAAGTTAGGTTTTAATTCATGTTCCTTAAAATGAAGGAAATCTGCATGCTCACAAGGGTTTCTGATGAGGAATGTTGGGTGTATAGAAGTTGAATCTTCTGTGTGTCCTTTCATGGCCTTACAATCTTTACTTCCTATTTTGTCCGTATTTTTGCATAGTGCAATTGTAGTTCAACATCTCCTTTTTCACTTTTTTTTTAAATTAAATACTTAGTTATTCCTTTGATGCACTTTTCTCTTGGAGCATGCTGGATTGCTACATTCTCAGCTGGTTGAAGCTTCTGAGCTCCCTGTTGTTCTAATATATTCAGGTTTATTTATTCACATCAGTTTAGGATCAGAGCCTGAAGTAATCTTTTTTTTTTTTTTTATTATTATTTTATTTTAATATGAACTCACTATGTAAATGTTGTGGCATCTATCAATGCTAAATGTCACCTGGCTGATTTTGTTCTTTCTTTGGATTGCAGCAACCCTTTGAAGAGCGTTAATTGATTGTAATTGTTTTAGGTAATCAATTTTAGGGGATCAGGAACCTGTTTTACATGCAAGAGTTGTTTGCTTCCATGCAGTTCACAGAAGTAGTGAAAACTACCTTAGGTCAATTGTTTCTTTATCTTAGGAGATTAAGTGGTTTATATGTACTGAGTAACACTGGATTTGGAATATGTATGAGTGGAGCTATGAGGAGAGTATGGCTCCTCATAGACAAGTTGGAGAAAAATCTCTCTGATAACAATTGCTGAAATGGTTTAATATGTCAGGAGGGTTGAAGTTTCCTCTGATAATGAGAAATCAAAGTTATGGAGCATGTGGATAGGATCCTTCTGGACTCAGCTTTTCTAAAAGCTATTTATCACCCCCCTTTTTTTTTTTAATTGACAAAAAATAAAAGGGCAAAACAGAGGAACGCTCTCTGGGCTTGATATTTCTAGCAGCATTTAAGGCTGCTTCACCGATATGGCCATCGGTGTCTTGCCAGTTTTGAATGATCAATCCTGTTCCTTGTATGAAAGCTTGAGGCTCTCAAAATGCTGGGGAATATGTACCAGAGTACCAAGAGTACCTCAAAGGCTGGATGAAATCTGAAGGATTTCTGTACGAGAACTCTCATTTCTCTATGAAGGGCTGTTTATTTGCTTAGGCCAGGACCTCAAAGTGTTTGCAGTAAGAGTTTGTGAAGTATGGCCACGTAATAAATTCTAAGGGCAACTTTTGGAGTTCTTGATAAGCAGACTTCATCTACTCAAAAATTTTGGGATAGAGGAAAAGTCTGTCCTCTCCAGCTTCTTTTCCATTGCAATTTCATTTTCCCTGTCTACCAGTTAAATAAGGTACGTTATCTGAGAATGAGCTAGTTAATGCATTGAATGTATGTTGTTGATATGAAATGAAAGCGAAACTTCATTATAATTGGAATGTAATATGGCTTTTAGAAATCTTTGGCAGGTAAACATTTAAATCCATCAAAGTGACCCGTCCCATGAAAAAATTAGGAACTTCCTGGTTTCATTGCTTATTTCTGAATGCAGGCCACAGTATAATTTCATGGTCTGCACGTCTTAAGCAGGGACTATGTGCATTAGTGAATAAAGTGGGTTATTGTTTCATAAACTTCAAATAAGCTGCAAGTCTGTCTTTTTCCTCTCCTGAATGTATTTTTCTGGATTTCGGGAGCTTGCTGTTCTTTTTTCCCCATGACTCTTGCTATCTACACAGTAACATTCAAAATTGGCAGATGTTCAGACAAATTAAATACCAAAATTCTGAGGGGAAATGGAAAAGGTTTCTGGCCCAGAAATATGGGTGGCTCACTGAGGAGAATGCTATTAGCAGAAAATGGCAAAGAAGGTAGTTAATGTGAATCCCAGATTTCTGCTAGGAAGAGAAAGACAGAAGTATCAATGAAATGAAATTACCCAAATAAAGAAAGCTGTACTTGCAGGCTAGATAGTACAAATATCATGCAAGGGGGACCGTGAATTAAAGGCAGTTGAGCATTGGAGGAAGGGTGAGAAAGGAATAACATTCACTTTAAAATGATGAGTGAAAATTAAAAGTTTACAATGTCACGCAATGAAGGAGTGACTGCAGCAGGGGTGCATTTTTCTTGGGCTCTTTTATTTCTTCACTCTGCCCTTGCACTCCCTCTCAAAGCCCGGTCTATGACTCGACCTGTGTCTGCTCACATGAACCATGCACAACCATGTCCTGCTCCTGGGACCACTGGGAATGAATGATGTTGCTGTTGAACCCACAAAATTGGGCAGAAACTGAGCATGTATGTCTGTACTGCCTACGTGCTTATGCTTTAAGGCATGGATGATTGTTTGACATCTAATTGAAAACCACCTAAATTTAAGAGTCCTACTGGTTAAGCCTCTAACCAGAGAATCTCAACACTGAAGATCTTTCTACTCAAATAAAGAAAATCTGATGGGGGTGGAAAAAATGGCTAGAGAGGAGCAAAAGTAGAAGCAATTAGGCTGGTGGGTGAAGACTGTTGCGTCAAGCCCTAATGCTGTCCTTTACTGCGTGCATTTTGAAGGGGAGTAGGACTGCACCTGGGACACATCCTGATCTCTTTCCTCTTGGGTGAAGTAACACTGCAATCCCTAGGTCTGTTAGGGGAAAATACATGCAGCAGAATTTCAGGAGAGAAAAAAACCCCACCACCCCCACAACTTTACTTTGTTTTTTATTTTGTGGAAAAAAATTACACTGGTTCTAGCGTGCTAACTTCCAGAAACAAACAGGAGTTACAGTAAACTACAGCACATTCCTTCTGATTTCATCTGCCGCAAAAAATCACAGGTGCCTGACTCATCTTATATACCTTTCTGTTGTTAAGACAGGCAGGAAATTCGAGAACAATATAATTGTCAGTATGATAAATGAGACGGTAAAATACTGTTGAACAGTAGAGGACACCGGGTGTTATTATGGCCTATTGTTGCTATGAATAGAACCACCCAGACACCAATTAACATCTCATTGCTATGATTACTTGCTACAGTATCTGTTCCACTAATCAAACTTGCACCTTTTTAGTCCATATTTTGATTTCAAAAAGTTATACCAAGAAGAGATTACATTTGTCTCAAATGCAAATAAATGTGAAGCTTAAGAAGCTAATTAAGTTTATAACCACTGAGAATAACATTAAAAAGAAAATTAAATTGCTTGGTTTGGGGGAAAACCTTTTAGGAAACATTTGTTGAATAAACATAAAAGAAATTCTCCTAATGTACTCTTATGCAAATAGTGTTGTCTTTATATTTTTCCATATGCCAATCATATATAACTCTTATAATTTTTCCTTTACTAAGCACTCTTCTTCAGAGCAATATTTACTATCAACCACACAATATGTAGTAACTATGAGAGCTACGTGACAGCAGCAAGCTATAGCTTCCCAAACTTTTTGAGGCAGAGTTTCAGTTTTATAAAAATGGTAACGCCATTACAAATATTTAGTAAATAATTGCTCCAGGCAAGGAGATGGAAATGAAGGATCAAGCACACCAGATACTCCTTCTCTCATTTTTCTTTTTTTTTTTTTTAGTGGTCATAAAAGGTACCAGATTGAAAGCCCTGGAGAAAGGGAATTTCTGCTTATGCAACAATGCTGCAGAATTTCTTGGGCTGGGCTTCATCTTCCACAGGACTGTGGTGTTGTCCTTGGTCTGATAGACTGCTAAGGCATGTTCACCGTCTAGCTAAAGTCCAGGAGAAAACAAGGATAGTTAAGCAGACCCTTAAGTGTTTTGCTGGAGCACGTTGCTCAGTTCCTTGACAGGCTGAGCCTGTGTCCCAGCAGCACCTCGGCTGAAAGGGTACCCGAACTGCCTTCTGCTGGGAGCACTCCTAGCTGGCTCAGGTTTTGCAGCAGCTTGCTGCCCAGGAGAGTTGGCTGGCCCAGAGATTCTCTCTCATCCCAAATGGATTAGCTGCACTAGGAGAAGATAAGATTTCTGCCTACAAATCATTCCTCTGCTTGGTTTAAGGAAAAACAACTTTTGAAGGAGAAATGGGAATTCATAGCCCAGAAGACAAAAGCTGGGGTGACATGATTTCTCCTCGAAGAGTAGTCCCATGAAGAGTACTGACTCGGCTTCTGCTCTTTCTGTCCCGCTCTCCCCTCCGTGGAGCAAGGACAATCCGTGCAGCACGCATCCCTCCCTTGCAGCTGGCTCTGGCTCTGCCAGGCTGCAGAGGAGCAAAGCACAGTCTCTGCGTCCTCCTTGTGCAAGTAAATCTGGGGAGGAGGTTGGGGCATACTTTTGCTGTGGATTCCCCCGTACTGTGTCTGAGATTTGACAGCAGCAGAGTCGCTCACAGGGAGTCGTGGCAATGAATCTTTTGGCTTGGCTTGCCCTATAGGGTGGGGATGTCCTGGGTGTGCTGAGTGGTGGTTCTAGCCTCTGCTGGTAACAGCTTCAATCCTGTGAGCTGGACACGGTGAATATGGGCAGGAAATTGTTGTGATGGAAATGGAGGATACGATGCCATTTCTGAGGCCCTGAAACTGTTATTTTGTTAATCTTTAACACATGCCTTTATCTTGCCGGCGTTGGGAGAGCATCACTTTCACTGCAAGTGTTTCAATTACAACTAGAATATTTTGAATTTTGAAATGTGCCCCTAATGATCCATCACAATTTTTTTAAAAGCTTTGGACATGGAAGAGCAGTGTTGAACTTGGAGCTTGGATTTAGATATTTATTTTTTTTATAAAGCAGCTGACAGGTTTGCTGTATTAGTGTTTATAATACTTATTGACATCCCATGATACCTTTCCATAGCTGAGCAGAGTTTAGATTGACTCTGGAGCATTAGTACTTGATGAAGGTAATCTGTTTTCTTGGCTGAAGCTCACAAACAAAGCAGTTAAATCCCCATTACAAATGGCTAAACGGGGACCCATTAAACTTCTTATAGGCCTGTCTCATTTCTATAGCCCCTGAAACATTTATAAAGGGCACTGTTAAAAATTTACAGAACCTTGAGATAGTGTTTTAAGCAAAGCTACTCTCTGTACACTACCTGAAATATGCAGTCTTCCTTTAAAGAGTAAAATAAAGGTAGTTAAGAAAAACTTTTTTCCGTACGCTTTGACCTGCAATAACTGTTTTGGCTTTTCAAGATTTATTTTCAAAGTTTCATAGAAAAATAAATGTTACAGGTAGAAAAGACCAATTCATGCTTAATCTACCATAGGAAGGCACCAGGGCTGGTTATTAATAATCAAACTCTCTTTGTTAATGTCTGTTTCAATTATTAGTTCTCCGATCACCCTTTTTATATGGGAAGTCACTCTGGAAATTGTTGGCACCAAATTTGAGATGAATATGGTAATAGTGGATGTATCATGTTAATGAGAATTCTCATATTAAGAAATATAAGACACATTATTTTAATGATTCTACTGGCATCAAACCACGGAAGCCACAAAGTTCTTTTTTTAATGAATCAATCCCCACAGGCCTAAAGTAATTGTGTGAAAACTGTTGGGCTTTTTTTATTCCAGTAAAAAACAGCCCCAAACTGAAATTGTACTTTTCACTGTTTTAGCTGATGTTTTGCAATAATACCAGGTATTCTGTAAACCTCAAAAGAAAGAAAACGTTTAGCACAGCACTGGAGTGGGGAGGTTGAATCAGGCCTCCCAATGCATGTCAATAAAGAGGTGATAATTAGAGAGAGAAAAAGCAAAGCCTTCATTAGGCCACAGATTATTTGAGTTGCATGGGCAAACTGTCAAACTGAGCTCACCAGGGATGACAGTATCTTCTGAGACAGCCTGTACCTTAGTGCGTGGGGATGGTGGCATTTGTTTGTATAATAGGGACATGGTACCGGGAAGGGGGAGGGGATGGCCAAGAATAAAAAAGCACTATTGTCTGGTTTGGTTTGTTATATTCTTATTCTAGCCATCCTCTCCAAGAGCTTAATCTTCCACTTAAGTATTTTAAAAATAAACAAATGAGCAGTTCTGTCTTTCTAAATATGGGAGATGATACGGGAGTGTGGGGAATAATGAAACTACACTGTGTATATATTTTCTAGTTCCTGTGAATTTTGATAATTTCCAGATGGCCGCTCATAAGTATATTCATCAACTGTGAAGAACGGTTTTATAGACTGCAATATATATTCTAGGATACCCCTAAAATGTCTAGAAAATTTGAATCTTTAGGTATTGCTTTTCACCCTAACCAACCACTGATGCTGCCAGGAGTAATAATAAAGAAGTTCATATGATAGCGTACACTTTATTTTCATGGATCCTGAAAATATATGCTAAGCCTTCTACACCATCTGTTCCACTGGAGTCAAAGCCCCAGCTGTACAAGCTTAGGAATAAGTGCTGAAGAGCTGATATTTTATATGGGCTGAAGTTGGTGTTTTAAGTAGTTTCAAGCAAGCCTTTCATAAAATTCAAGGATGCAACCACCACTTGTTAGCATACTCCTTCTTGTGAGTTTTTAGCTGAAAAATAACAGATCTCTTTACCAGGTATCTTAAGCAAGGTACAGAAAAGTTTCATCTCTCAGCTGGGCTCACAGAAGCAGAAAGTGGCTTGTTCCCTTTGCAGTAGATAAGAAGGGAAGTACTGGTCAAATAACCGAGTAAATGGCCAGCATAATTTAGTTGGGCAGTCTTCCAGTTTAACAGTTTCTACATGCCCAGCTCTAAAATATGGCCCAACTGTAAAATTGCCACCCCATGCTGGTTTCCTTACTCTTCCTTTTTGTGCTGCTCTTTGTCAGTTATTTGTTATCCAAGCACAGGAGTTATACAAATCCTTATGGTGCTTGTACATGGTCCAGGTACTTTTTTTAGACCTGTGTCCTTTTCAAGTGGGGAAGTGGATCATTAGACACAGGATAAGAACTGCAAGAAATTAGCAGCAGCATAGAAAAAACATGATGCATTTTGGCTATCCTTGCCCTAGGATGGTCAAATATCCTAGGATATCCTAGTAGGATAGTCCTTGTTGCTAAGCAGCTTGTGTTGTCTTGACTCTTTTGAACCTTTTTAGATAAATATGGCAGAAGGAAAGGATTGCAGAACTTCACACCAGAGTTTGGTCTTCACTTCTATTGTGTTAGCTGGCTGTCTTCCTATAAGATCCCATTCGCATGTTGTACTTGCTTTTGCAACCTTATCAATCTAAAATAATTTTTTTTTACTAGATGGGTGAAATACTTTTAACTATAAAAGTATATCCAGCCCTGTGCATCCTAGCCATACAGCCAATCTATAATTAAAAAACCCCCACATCTTCAGAATATGACTGAGTTGAGCCTAAAATTACCAGGGATAATCTACTGCTTTCACACAGACTTCACAGCCTGTTATTGTATTCTTCTGAAACGTTAGTTCTCCATTCCAGAATTTGGAAGAAAGACAGAAAACCTCACCCATTCTGACCATCTCCTTAAGCAGGCACTCCTAGATATTACCAAGTATTTCAGTGGTTACATCTGGCAGCCTATGCTTGAAGGCAGTGATGAAAACAGGACTGAAAATACAAACATAATATTTAGAAATACAGCTGAGGGAGAGGAGGAAAAAAGAGCCCTCCCATACCACATTTCTACTGTTCTTTCTGTTTTGCAGTTATGTCGGTATGACATACCAGAATGTTTCAATCATGAAATTATTGTTATATGTTATTACCAAATAAAGAATTTTAAAGCCATGGCTTGCACCACTTCTTTAAATGCCATCTTATGCACATCTGATGAAGTGCTATTTGTTTGGTACTTGCAGGATCACACTTAAACAAACTCTTCTGCGAGCTGAGGTTGCCCATTGGAGTGTAATTTTAATACTGCTAGTAGTTTGAAATAAGCCACTTTAGGAGTCCTCTGTGCGTTCTTCTGCAAATCAAATTATCTGCTTGCTAACTGGGAGAGCAATAAGAGGCAAAAGACAATTTGTCTGAAGAAAGGCAGGCAAAGAGAAGGGAAGTAGTAACAACTCCAGTTACGGTGTTTGATATATCCCTGGAATAGAGGAATGTAAATCTTGAGTCTGTCCACAAACATCGGCCCAAGTGCAGTGGAGATCATCTGGTACAGGTCTGTCTTGCTCTGTTGCTGTTCACTGAAAGTCTGTCTCTGCAGTAGTGCTCCAGAGCAGCCTTGCTATGAGAAGTTATTCAAGGGCCACAGGTAAGCCCTGCTATAAAGCCCCTCAATTCCTGGGAGCTGATTTTTTTTTTTTTTTTTTTTTTTTTTTTTCCTCTGAACACAGATATGTCTCTTCCGAGTCCAGTATCAGCACTAGGTACTGAAGTCAGAGGTGTGAACTCAGGCAGTAAAGGCTCTATGGAGACTCTACGGAGTCTGCACTGCTGTTTCTGGATAGACTTTTAGTGACTGTGTGATCCCAATTTATTTAAGTTTTTAGATTAGGAGACTAGTTTTGTACCCCTTGGTGATTTTGTGCCAATAGAAATTCTTAATTTGTGATATTTTGGCCAAATTTAGCTACAGAAACTGGACTACATTTCATTTGAGCTTTAACTACGTATGTGACACCAGGAGGAGGCTGCCACTTTGTTCTCCTACTCAGATCAATCTTTATACAGACAGAATAAATCACATTGGTAGGAAGGAACTCATATTGAGCAATATCCTCCCTGCTAGAATTAAGGACAATCATGACAAACCTTTCCAGTGTCTGCTTCGTGCGTAAGGCAGTTCTATTTCAGATTTTTTAATCCATTTTTTTGAATTTCATGCCAGGAATAAGTTTCAAACATTAAGTATTTATAGGAACATGGTACAGTTACACCAATGCTTTTTGGAAAACCTTTGTACCTCTAGAATGGAATTTAATGACACTTGACGATGCTTTCCCAGGAGGTCACTACCCAGCTGGTTTTGTCATCCTGCTCAGGAGAAGGACGCAGCAGCTCGAATTCTTCTCTTCCTATTCAGGCTGGGGATTAGATTGAGGGTTCTTAATGTCTCTCCTATTGCACCCTCTGAGCTGTCAGAAAAGGCTGTAACCACTTTCTCTCCCTTGGGATACTGAACTCCCTGGCCTGATTCAGATTAGGAGTAGCTCTGGGCTGTCACAGTCTTGGATACGCCCATGGAATGGTACAGGTTCCTCCTTTGCCCAGTTTGGAAAAGGGTTTGATCTTGACCCTCCTTACAAGGCAAGAAAATTACTGCCTACCTCTTTCTCACTTCTTTGACGGAGTTCTTTTTCAATAGGAGATAATGTCTTCACAACTGAGCTTCTACAAAGTAGTTCTGCTTGGTGTGCTCCTCTGTACGAGGAAAGAAGGGAACAGTTACGTAGCCGACACCTTGCTTAACTTGTTACTAGAAGGTGGTTAAAGGTAGCATTGTGGGAACCCTGAGGTAAAGTGTTGTGTGAGTTACCCTACGTTTCCTGGTCACACCTGCAGCCCACCAGAATACATCCCAAGCCTCCCAGGCTGTGGATTTGCACCTCTCTACCTCAACGTATACTGTTAGTTATCAGGGGAGTTTTGTCTGGATTGTGCATTAATCTTGCTGTGAATTTGCACCTCTCTACCTCAACGTATACTGTTAGTTATCAGGGGAGTTTTGTCTGGATTGTGCATTAATCTTGCTGTGAATCCAGAGAAGCCACCCTGAGCCAGGGCTGGGTGCTGAGTGTGTCAGGCCGGCTGTCCCCTTCTGCCCTGGCCACCGGAGAGCAGGGAGGGCAGGTGCCGGGTGCCCCGGGGGCTCAGGAGCCGGTGCTGAGGACCACCACAGCTGAGCAAGGGCTAAGGCACCCACTCACCTGGCCTCAACTGTCCTGCTGCTATGCTCGTCAGCATGTTACCCAAGTTTTTCGGTTATTCAGAGTATCCCCACTTACCATCACCCCAGGTGTGGGCAAGTGGTTCATTTTTGTGGATGCAGTTAATGTTACCTGCTATTCTGTTGAGCTCTCTAGATGTTTTAGAAGCTCTCACAAGTAGGAGTAGTCTTTCCTTTACAAAATCACGACTGCAGGTGCTGTGAAGAAGTAGTGGCTCTTTCAGGTCATAAGATAGCTGTTTGTATGAGAAATGTGTATCTTTGGCAGACTGCTAAATATTACTGCTTAAATCTATTACAAGGAAGCACAATTTTCTGTAACTTAATTTCCTAAGCCTAATGAACCCAGTAAATTTCCTCTGATGTCTTCCCAAGTTAATATGTTAAATCTAATTTATTTGGCAAAATTTGGACAAATTCCCTCTTAATTGAATTAACCTAGAAGAAAAAAGTGTATTGTTATGGAAATCTGTGACTAATAATTCACAGATGTGAAAGTCCTGGTTTTGGTTCCACTCATTTACTATCTTACAATTGCTACTTCTGTTTGCTATAATTTAACTAGAAAGAGTTAATTGAACCATGTATGTATTTGAAAAGTTTGATAAATGATACTGAATTACTTTCTTGTTGTTTAATGTTGCAGAAGATTTTTCTGTCCTACGTGACTATTTGCATACTTATTGAATCTTATATTTGCCAATTGATTTTCTTGATATGTTACTGATATTGTGTGGATACTGCTAATGAGTGGATGATGCATTTTCATGAGCATTAATGCATTCCTAACAATTTTGCTAGAACTCAGAGTGGTACAAAAAGGATTCTCATTGTTTATGTCTTAATGGTGGGAAAACCGAAGCACTAAGTCCCAACAAAAGCCAAAGCAAAACTGTGACTTGGAGCAGGTCCTGAATGTAGTTCAGTAGCAACACAAAAGCATGAGTTTGCCTACGCATGCTACTTTGATTTTATGCAAACAGGATATAGATAAGAGGGATATAGTCACGTATCCTCCTGGAATGTAATTCATATTCTTCATGCCAACAGCTATAGTCCTGCTTTCCTGCCACTTCCTTAATATATGTGGAGCGGTCTGATGTAAACAATGGAGCCAAACCTCTGACAAATAAATTACAAGGGCCACTAATGAGTGCAAATCCATGTATGACCTTTAGAACATTCATGCAGCTGTCTCCACACTCTGATGTGGCTTGTGCTGGAACAATCCTACCGATACCGAGCATTTCAAAATGACTATGTATATCAAAATAATGGAGTTGGTTTATTTTTGTTCATACATCTCTACTCATTTCAGAATTGCTTAGGACAGAATTGGCCTACAGTTTTAAAGCCAAAAGACCTTTAATGTTCCTGCATTTTAAAGTGACTATTAGTGATATCCAAGATTATTTACAAATGGTCCAGGAGTTTTCCTGCTATAAATTCTTATCCAGACATTTATATCTTTTCCAGCACAACAGCAATTGTATGAAAAATAGTCAATAAGCTGCAATACTAAGGTCAACAGTTTTAGTATTAAAATCAGTTTACAGTATGTTTGCTTGAAGTGCACATAAATTCAAAGAGGCAAGAAATATAAACAGAATAGCTGATTTCTTGGATGCACTCCAATATAATTATAGCTTTTCACCCTTGTGACTATTTGTGTGTGTAGCTTAAAGCCATTTGCCTGCCCTAAGGTACAGTAGCAGTATTTTTATACATCTTTGTATCTGATTGAAATGCAAAACTCAGTAAACCTGGAAAGGATGCTAACAAGCTTAAAGAAATGTATGAGTAAAATTAACCAGCAGATTGTATATGCATTTTGATATTTGTTAGCAGCACCACCCAGTTCCTGGTATAGGTACCTCTCATTCTTTGCAGTTTTGAAACTGAGATATCCCTTAAGGATTTGTCACCAAAATAGTGTATTTCTAATAGGCAATTATGAAAAAAAAATCATCATCAATCACATTTATTGCAAACATCTCATAAAACAGTAAAACATTTATGTGGCTATGGAAGGCAAGTATGTTGCCATGTAATATACTGAGATTTGCATATAAAGAACAGCAGGCAGCAAACAAGTATCTTTCCCTTTCTTATTCCATTTATACAAATGCCCTTGATGCAATGTATCTATTTAATTTACATCAAAATGTTGTAGCTGCAACACCTGAGTGATATTAGCTGTCATTAGGTCTCAGAAGCACACCATGTGAAGGTAACGGGCAATGCTGCTTCCTTCAGGTAGGGTCCGTCAGGCGTGTTACACCTTGTCACAACCTATCTGTCACCCAGGAGGCAGGGTTTGTCTCAAGCTGATGTGCACCTGTCACGGATATATTCATTTTTTTTTTTTAATTTCCCTCCTCCCGGTACCATTTTTTCACTAGGATCACTCACGTCAGGATTTTGCTTTCAGACTAATTCCAGGGATATCGGGCTCTATATTGTTTACGTGTGGATAAGAATAAAATGCAGTTACTTGGAAAGAAGCACAGGTCTTCTTGGTGGGGTGGAGGAAGCGGGGAAGGCGGGGGGGGGGATGGCAACTGACTGTTGATACCAACATCTGCTAATCTTCTCCGTAATCATCTGTACCTTGTGCTTGGCAAACACTCAGAAATCATTTTCTCGAAACTTTATTATTTAATAGATCAGAGTGTATCTACTGTGGGGCTATATGATATAAAATGACTAATAAAATATAAGGTTATTTGCATGTCAGAGTTGGTAACAATGGTCTTTATCTGGGTTTTTCCACAAGCCTCAAGGTAAAATGAAGCAGGCAGCATTGCAGAGAAGAGAGAAATGAATGACAACACGTTGTACAAATCTGTGGGATTTTTTGACATTTGACTTTCAACTATAATTTTAAAAAATTCTGCCTTCTATTTACTTGTCAGAACTGGATTTAATTCTTATATGCTGCAAGGAATTTGCCATGTTAAGATATTGATATAACAAAATGCTGAATGTTTTAGAGATTGATTCTTGCTGACCAAAATGGGCTTTCAGATTGGAAGTCTTTTTTTCCAGAAAACGCCTGCTGAGATAGAAGTCTGACTGCTACACAAAAGAAATATAAGGTTTGTTTAGCCTGCTCCTATCTAGCAATCTGCAGATGCTATCAAAAATTTCATTTTTAAAATGAAAATTACCTAAGGATTTGGCAAAGGAGCTTGGTTAAAATGGACTGAGTGGCCACTGTCGAGTGAGTATTCACAGACCGATTGGTTGTTACTTCTGTCAGTCTTTCTGCAAAATTATGACAGGCCACACAGCAGGGAGCAAATGATCATTAATACTTCATCCCCTGGGACACAATAAACTGCTATTCACTTGCATACAAATAAAATATATAAAGCTTGTCAGACAAGGTGACAGAAAAAGGTGCTTTTTCAAAACAATTTTATACTACAGTGGGATGTGATCAGTTAAGACACGTTTTTCTATTGTGCGGTATACGATCTTGGCAGCAATGTCTTTGAATTCATTCCGGTTTAAAAATATCTTTTAGTGCTTTTTCCTGATGTTTATTTTATTTAAGTGGAAGAACGTAAGATTTTGAACACTATTCTCAGCGATAGAGTGGAAAGTTACCAATAGCTTTTGCAGGAAACCCCTCCCCTCAGGCCAGCATTGTTTATGCCATCTAACCTCACACCAAAATAATCCAGGCTCCATGCGTGTGCTGGTGCACACTCTGCACAGATGAACACAGAGTCCGATGCCAAAAGATGCCCATTGGAACAGATTCCCAAACTAGAAAAGGCTGCTCTAAACTTGAATAAACTGTTTCCACAACATTTTTATAAGCAAAAAGTCTTAAAAAAAAAAAAAAAAAAAGTATTATGTTGTATTATACTTTTGGTAAGGTCAGAAAGAGTTTAGAATTTGAGCTATTTGCTTAGCCACTGCTTCCAGTAATGCTTTTCTGTTCTGGGAAGTGCACTGAAAAGATAATTACTGATTTATGAGGAGATTTTGCATGTTCTGCCTATAGGGTGTTTTGGTTTGGTTTTGGGTTTTTTTTGACACATCTACAATGAATTATTAGGTGATTAGTGCACTGCAAGTTTTGTGTAGGCAAGGCACATAGGGTTGCTTAACCAGTCAGTGTGGAGCCTGATAATCTCACTATATTGACAACTAATTCCTTTGACATTTACTAGGAAAACAACTTTTCTGACGTGCTCTTCATGTTTCAACCCTCTTTCCTCCTTTAATATTTCCTATGGAGATTTATGGGATGCATTGTATATCACTTTGTGCAAGCATTTGTTTGAAATATGTAAATTTCATTAAAACTACATTTTCCGAGGAAGCAAAAGATATTTTATCAGATATTTGACTGTTTTGTGCAACTGCAAGTTTCTGTCATACCAATGGATCTCATCTACAGAACTTTAAAGTCATTCTTTGTTGCTTATTTTGGTCTCAAGGCAGGTGAAGAAATTTGGACTTCTCCTTTGCCAAAATTGATTTGAATTAATGCTCTCATAGTTTGGATTTGTTTGTTTTTCTCCTTCTCCAAGAATTACTAATGAATGCTGTCTCTCGACTGAGATAGAGGAAAGAAGTACTAGAAGTTTCACACGAAAGCTTGGTAGATCTGCCGGTGTTCTCTTCTTGGGTTTCTGCCCCCTCTATGTCCCAGCGTCGCCATTGGTATTATAATGTTACCTACTTTAAAGACCAAGTATATGGCAAACCACCTATGAATGACAATGCCATTAAGTAACTGAGAATCCAAGCATATATGCCAATTGTAAAAGTTTTGATGAGGAATCTGCCAATATTGTGTAGAAAGAAAAAGTTAAATGTTAGTGAATCCACAGCACCGGTATTCATGTGCATGACTGGACAGAGAAGGAAAATAAAAAGACTAACAGAAAACACTTCTTATACCACTCCTGCAACTTCTCTGATTTCTGTTGTTCTTTTGTGCACTGAATTACCCTTATTCTAGACAACTGCTACCCAACGTGAGAACAGAGCTGCAAAATTAAACAGCACTCTGGAAAAATAGGAGGAAGAAACTGTGATGCAATGTGATTTTCCTCTTTTATGCACATGCATTAAGAGCTGTGGGCTGGTTTTCTGTCATTAAAGAAATGGAAAAACACCTGCTGATTTCAGACCTAAATGGAAAAGTAAATACTATCTGTAATAAATAATTTTTCTTTTGGCAGAAGTTTGTCTTTAATATAAAGATGGACTTTTAAATAGATTTTCAAGATAGAGCTTGTATATTAAAGTCTATATTAAAGGGAAGACTCCAAGGGCAAACCTGGAGGCTGACAGCAGACTGAATAAAGGAATGACTGCCTTGAATTCTGTGTGAAATGTTGTTAAGTATTGTGGTTCACATTGCTGGGGGATTGTGAAGTTCAGTGATGAAATCAGGTTGGGTTTTTTTCCATAGTAATTTCACTTCACCTTCCTTAAGTCCTATCCCTTCTGCTTTGTGCATGTAGAAGCATGAAAGTTAGGACTGATTAGATGGCATTGGCATTGCAAAATCCCAAGAAAAATACTACTGTTAATGAGAATTGTGTGTATAACCCCCTGCTTGCTGCAATGACAATTCACTCCTATGATTCTGTCAAACATTGCAAAAAATAAATAAACCTTATAGTTCAATAACAAATAACTGTTCAAGATGCCTTTTTTATTATTATTTTAAACTTTAAAATGCGATAGCCGAAATCCTCAGCTAGATTGAATCCACCTCTCTCCACTGAGTTCAGTGCAGCTAAGCTGATTTACAGTCGTCAGGGAATTAGCTTCTTATGACACAAACTGCAAAGTGTTCAGAAGTTTTGACAAACCTGGTTGGAACATGGACGGAAAAGAATATGAGGGTTCCAAATGTTAAAACACAGCATTGGTTAAAAAAACCCCAACAACTTAAACCGCTGCTTGAAAATCCAAAACTACCACTGCATATGTTCCAGTAATTTGCTCAGCCATGCAGTATGTTGTATTCACTGAATGAAGAAAACTTCTCGTGAGAATGTTTAAAATGTCACTGAGGTTCAGTCTGGATCAGGGTGCAGGTGGCTCTACAAAGGCTTTGCTAGGGGGATGTGTTTATACAGTTGCTGCTGACGGATGGTATTGATTGGCTAGGCAACTCATAAAACAAGCGACCTCACTTTCATCTTTGTGGTTTCTGTTCCTTCAGTAGATAGAAAAGTGGTTTTAATTATTCACATCATCCATTTTAATATTTTGTTACTCTTATCCACCCACTCTCTTATAACCAAGTAATATTCTCATCTTCTGATTATTGTACAAAACTTGCGAAGGGGGCAAGAGTAGGCAAATAGATAAGAAATTTTTGAGAATACAAAAGTTGATGCTGCCTCACTGGTAAGATTAGCAGAAGTCAAGATAGGCTGAAATTTCCACCCTACAAGACTGCCCGATTCACCTTCAGGGTGACAGAGCACTTGACGGCAGCTGAGATTTAGGTAGTGCCACGGTATCTCCGGTGTTTTGCTTGTATGTATTTGTGACCAGTATTTTTAGAGTATCATGGCTTCTGTGTGTAAAACCAAATACTTGCTGCCATTGTAATCCCTGTTCCCACCCTCTGTGCTAGATTATTACAAAAACCACAGCTGTGGTGTGTAAGCATTTGTTTGGAAAGGGAACAGTAAAGAGACTTAACCTGGCACTTGGGTTTTCCAGCAAGAAGTGTACCAGAAATAGTTAGTTGGAAAATAAGATTTAAAGTCCAAGGTGCTTAAAAGGAACCTCTAATTCTACTACTAATAAGCAATCCTAACTATGCTTCTGGCTGTAGTACTGGTGTAAGGCACACTGCGCAGCACTCGCTTCCTGCATCAGTCCTTAGACCCCCTGAAATACCTCCTGCATAGGCACAGGTACGTGCTCTCTTCAAAACTACGGTGTTACACACTGCACTCCTTTCCCCGCAAGAGGGTATTTTTCTCCTGTTACATGACAAATTTTTCAGCTTTCATATAACTTGGGAGTTGTGATAAGAGCTCGAGGTCATTTAATGCTTCTGGGTTTTGCAGTTTGTTCATCCTTGGAACAGGAGGGTGTGATACATACCATAATGGGAATTTAGATGCTTTTAATTATAATTATCCATTCTTTCATGTATTAATGGCTACTGAGGAGAAAGAGCATGTGCAAATCAGAAGACAATACCCTTTACTTTCCTTGTTTGAGTTTTTAGAAAAAAAAAAAAAAAAAAAAGGTGAATATGTTCTTTAAAGTTTGTGGAAGAGCTGACAAAACTAGAAAAAATATCCTTGATTTTGGGAACAACATAATTCATTGGCTGATTTACAGTTGTCAGCTTTAGTTAACATGTGAGCTAGTTAGTAGATGCATGTTGTCATCATGACCTGTACATTCTACTCATCATCTTCACAGACAAATTTACCAAGGAGTAGTGCGTGGGCATCATGGCTACAGCTGCTTGCTAATTCTGTGACACAATGGACTTGAGTCAGGCTTTCTGATGAAAAAGCCCTTGGAATTATTTGAGGCTTTCATGCTTTGTACATGTATACTTCCCTGGAATTGCTCTGCTAAAAAAATTTTCCCCTTGGAGCTTTGAGCTACAACACAGTTGTATTTTCTAAATGCCTACATTTAATAAGCATTTATAGAAATTATGAAAGCTGCAAAATCTTTGCTACTTCCTGGCTTCATAAAAAAAGACAAATGTGTGAAGTAAAGGAACACAAGATATGCTAGAGCAGAAGAGTTTCTAGCTGGCTTGGTTGACAACTCCAAGGAGAAGCAGCAGACAGAGAAAGAGCATTGTTTCTGTCTCTGAAATGGCCTTACAGAGCTCTAAAGAGGTCTCTTGCAATGGTGGTCTCAGATAAAAATAAATAATAAATAAAATGAGTAGCACGTATAGATGGGAGCGTTCCTAAGTCAACCATTGGAAAGGATTTTTCGGACAAAGCCATAGGGAAGAGTGATTTTCTCTAGGTTTTTTTCTTTTTGAGATGCTCCCTTTTCCTTCAAGCTAATTTTAACCGAACCAGCTGTGATTATTTTCTTTTTAAATCAAGTTGAGCTTTAAGGGGAAGGGGGGGCAGGGAAACAAGAACCAAAAGCTGCAAGGTGGGATCCCCTTGGATCTGCTGGAAAGCACACTTCCAGAGGAGACTGCTAGTGGATGGCAGGAAAAGCTGCTTCACTCTCCCCATGACAAATATGTAAGTAAAAGGATAAAAAAAAAAAAAAAAAAGGTATGACTTTCAAAACCCTATTTTATGCTTCCTTCATATTTAGCAGTCCAATCTTGAATACAGCACCAGTTTGGAGCACCTATATATTCTTTTTATGCTTGTTTCGTTTCCTTTACCACTTCAGCCTGTCTCTCAGAAGTAATAATTTGCCTGTGGAAGAAAAAAAGTTCAGTTGATTGCAGAGGATGCATATTCCCTATCCCCCATAAAATAAACTAGGAACCCATGTAAATGAGGCATATAGTTTGTAATGAATTGGGCTGATCGCCATGATGTGTTCAAGTGTATCTCCCAAAGTTCATTAACTTAATGTAATATGCAGTGGCAAGAACGATACCTATGATTACCCCAATTAAAATTATAGTTTTGTGCTTTTCTGTGATGCAAGTTAGTGCTGTAAGAAAGTGAAACACACCTCATCAGTGCAACCCAACTGCAAAAGTGACAAAGTGAGTCTGCCAGCTTTTCCTGACGGCATGGAGAATAATAGGCATGGCTGCAACTGGTTTTTGTTATTGCAGGAAACTTTGGCAGCTCACCAAGCATGGCAAGACCAAGGCAATAAGTCTGTGATAGCATTGCTCAACAAGTGATTAAAATACACTGCAGAACATGTGAAAACATACGCTTTTAAATGGAAATAAAAATAAATACCAGTATAAGTATATGGTATGTGGATACCGCTAAGAGAAGGCTTGTAAGCAAGTGAGTATAGCGCACCATCCTGCTCAAAAGAGGTATAGGATTAAAGCTTTGCTCTGTTTTGAGCTCACTGCTTATTAATAAAGAGTGGATGGTAACCGAAGAGATGAAGAGACTGTATTGTGAGACACCGCAGAGCACCGCATGTGTGATGTTCCTTCTAAGCCATAATAACCATTTGATTTCTGACCCTGAGGTGAATTTTGTATACTCATATGCATGAAGGAGGTGAAAGGATATGCACTGAGATATGCCCTTCTTTCTAAACTGTGTTTTGGAAGTGACATAATTGAGGTATAAATAAAAGAACAAAGAAGGCTTTTACAGATATATATTATTATTTCAAACGACCAACAGTTGTCTTCACACTTGCTGGTATTTGAGAGTCCTGAATTTTAAATGGCACAGATCTCCTTTACCATCTCCTGTAAAATGCAGTCCATAGAAAATACATCTTAAGGGAAATTTCCAGAAGTCAGGTCTGGAATAAACAGTCCTAGGAACTTTACTTGAGTTCCCTGCTCATCTCCTATTTGTCCTGTGACATCTCTGACCATAAAGAATAGAGCCCTAAAATTGACACTTAGCAATAGGCGGGTCCATATCCTTTCCCCAAAACTAAAAAGGGGACCTAGGGCATGGTAGTTGCTTAAAGTGTCTGCCATTATGTGGGATGCCAAGAGGCCACCCCCTGCTGTTTTCCATTCAGATGAATGGGAAACCTATGGATAAATTACCACCTGCAGCGCGTGATAGCGGACATTGTAAGCAGCTGTCACTGTAGCTCTGTAATTATGCAAGTATTCTTCTAATATTATACAATTAGATGGCCCCATCTCCCTTTCTTTCTCTTGATAATGTTTTTGTAGGTGTCAAGAGCACTGAACTCTCTCCTTGCTCAATCACTTACGTCTCCGTGCAATACAGCCAACACTTTCCTGATGCTATTGGGGCTGGCACTCTTCCTATACCAGAGGTTGTCTTCTGCTGCTTTTTCAGTACTGTATTAGTTTTCTTGTATTGTGAGATAGCAAAGACCATGGGGATTACTGTCAGTAAGTAGTCACACCTTACCTTTATTAGAAGTATCAGGCAGTGTTGGCTGCTAGAAAAGATGCAGCTGGCTGGCTTTAATTTCTTCAGCAAAAGCTTCTTGCGAGCATTTGGTGGCTGAAGTGTGATGTAAAGTAGACCAAAAAGTATCACTCTGTCCTTTCTGCATTTGAGGGATCTTTGTACTAAAACGAGTGGGAGAGAAACTGGATGGTGTGAATCAAAGCCAACTTTTTCAAAATTAAAAATAGAGTACACTTGCCAGCTGGAGAAACCATCTTAGTAGCAAATGGTTAGTTTGTTCCTTGAAGTTGTTCAAAAAAAGCATATTTTACTACAAAACGTTTCTACCTTTCTCATTATATTCTCCTTTTCCTCTCCTCAGGATGCCTGTCTATAATTAGCAGTGAGTTTATGAATACTAAAAGCTTGAATTATCCTAAAGGTTCTTAATAAAAATGGCTGATATTTCATTTTTTCCCTCACAGAACCCAAGCCTTAGGTGTCATTTTACAGTCTAGTACTTTTGATTTTGTCCATTTCTCCTGTATTTTGTTTCTGCAAGTCTTTATTTGAACAAGAAACTGTGGAGATCTCTTAATGCCATACAGGATATCAAATCTCATCCTCAAAAGGTGGCATTCATTCTGAAGTGGTCTAAATATTTATTGTTAAAGCAATCTACAAAATCTGCCCATTTTATTTTTTTCTTTATTTCTTAACCTAAGGAAAGTCAGTCACATAAGATGAGGATCTGTTCTTCAAATAACCTTTTCCTGTTAGACTACAATTTAAAATAAGCTTAGATTCAACACCAAGGTTCCTAATTAGTACCTGCTTTTTTTCCTAAATTTGGGCTAAGTCACAGTGAATTTTACATTTGAAAGGCTTCCTTCTCGCTGCCTTAAAGATAATTCCTGTAAACAAAAACTGTGAGCCGATTTTGAAATTGCCTTTAATTCTGCTGTTTACAAGATCCTCAAACCTTCTTTCTGCAGAAAGCATGCAAAGATTATTAAATTGCACTTTGTAAGCAGCTGTAACGATTAACACGTTAACCCTCCCTCCGCAGCCACCCGGCACCCGGCTGTGTGAGCTGTACTAGTAAAGTGGAGTGCAGACTCGGAAAGGTTTATGGAAACCATCATTTTACAGACCTGTGCTCGTGTTGGCAGTTATGCAGCCACATGAGAGGTGAGCAGGGATAGCGATGTTTTAAATCACTGCAGTTGTAGAAGCAAATGTTTGACTTTGCCCAAAGTCAGGGTCCCGAGTGGTGGCACCCGGGGCACAACCCCGCTGTCAGTCCCTGGGGTTTTTGCTGGCGCTCTGGGGGGTATTTACATGCAGCGTCGCAGGGGACCAGGAGACTGGCTGAGACTCGGTGACAAAGCCAAAGTAATTTGGCTTGATGTTGCAGATTACAGGTTTTCCTGTGTGTGCCTGATGTGCCGTGCGAAGGCACAGGTGGACCAGAGCCATCCTGCCCTCTCCCATCACCCTTATGGGCGCATTTCTTTTCAAGTCAGCTGTGAGGGAATACTCTCATGCTGTGCAGAGCCCAGGACTCTGAAGTTATATAGCCTTTCTCATCTATTCCCAAAGGTTAGTCCCTTGCTTTTTTTGTACATTCACTCAACAACAGATTGTTGGCACTTTACAGCTTAATCTGCACATTTCGGAGTATATAAATGGATCTAAATTAAGTTGCAGATAATAAGAAAGGGTGCATATTCCACACTTTGGATGTCCTGAACAGGACTTTTGCAGCAGCAGAATATGTAGAACGTAGTTATCTGCATTTATTTCTTAAGTTGTTGTAAATACAGGGCCTTTGAGAGCTTGATGAATATGACAATAGCAGAGCATCATTCTAAATTGATAAATTAGAAGAACAAACCGTGGTAACATAATGCCCCCTACGGTTTGTAAGGGAGTATGTACAATAGCATTAAGAGGAATGCTTCCTTACATCCCCTTAGTAGAATTAGAATTACACGTTATGCTCCTCAGCTACAGAGGAAAAATATCTGGCTGGATTTTCTTAATAAAGAGCTCAGATGCTGCTAATTTAGATGTTCTAAATCTCTTCCTCCTTTTTGAAGGTTCAAAGCAATTGGGATCAAAAGTGTTTTTGAGTAATGTAATTGCATAAATAGTAGCAGCTGAGTTAATACATTTACGTACTAGACAGTTTAATGTAGGAAGTTATCACCTAAGGAAAGGCGAGCAGCCTGCCCTAGAGGGAAGAGGGTGCTCTGTAGTTGAATGAATGGCCACTTGGTGGCAACGTTTTACCACACATAAGTAAACCCCGCAGAATTTGACAGTAGAAACTATAAACCTGGAAATGGGCACGTTTCTTCACGACCCAGTTAAAAAAGCTCCAGACATTCATACAACATTTTTTTCCAATAACCTCTGCAAAGAAGACTTATATCCACCGTATCTTGTGTATATCACGATTGTACGTCCGTTTAGGAATTCCCTTGTTAAAGGATTTCATTTGGCAAGTTAGCGCCTTCCTTCGGTAAACTAACCCTTTTGAGCAGAAGTGGGCATAACGTTTGCAGAGTGTTAAGTCACCTCAGTGGTAAGTTGTACAGAAGATAATGCAGAAATAACGATAGGACATTTTGCTGGTAAATTAGCGCTCTTTTTCTATTTAGAGTTTTGTATCCTGCTTCCCCCCCATCCAGTTTAAAGGCAAGTCTTCCCCCTCGTACTCTCAGTTCCTTTATGGTCTCATGGTGCCGATGAGGGCAGAAGCACTACTGTACCCAGGAGAGCAGCAAACCTGCCCGTTCACCGAGTGCTGTGATCCGAAAGCACTGACAAGCTGGGCTGCCCTTCTCTGAACCTGCGCAGCAACCACAAAGGCGACACAGGGTTGCTCGGTGCGGTGCTGTGCCCTGAAGCAATCCAAGACCTAAGATGGGTGAAATGAATTATGCCCACCTTTGAGCTGTGGGTGGGGGAACACCCCGGGGTCAGTTCTCTTTCCGTTCCCATGGAGCCCACAAATTCACTTTTAAACCTTCTTGGTGAAAAAAGAAGTCGCTGCTCCTTGTATGGTGGTGAACTGGCAGCAACCAGGGCAGACTCACAGGTGCCTCTGAGTGCACACACAAAGTGAGAAAAAATGTATTTTGGCTGTTGCAGGTCACCAAGGAGCCAAAGAACAAATGTGTGCAAGTTGGCTTACTCAAGCATGTTGGCTAGGTGTAATGTGATAGAGGAGACCAGATGTCTCCCAGGCCCAATGTTTTAGGATTGTGTCTTGGATCGTTTTGTGTTTCAAGATTTAATAAGCTTGATTACGCATTTCTTCTATTTCAGGAACTACTGAAAAAGTCATGGTTTTCATATATTTATGTCTTTGCAACCTGGGGACTGCGTGGGAGGGGAAAATACGGGGACAAAGCAGGAGTGACTCACTGGGAATAACTATTGCATGTTGTCAGAATGTAATGAAAATTATTTTAGTCTTCTGCTTTTAAGCTGGAATCCTGCTAGTAAACTGTAGGCAGATTGATTTAGCAGTAAGCACACTTAGAACTCTGAAAAAACAGACATTTCTTTTCATTGACAGTTTATGATAGTAATCCTCTTGCTACCTCTCAGGTAGAGCCAGCGCGTGTCTGGAGTGGGGAGTGCTGCTTCTTCCTCGCTCCTTCTGCACCAGTCACTTATTTGTTGGACTGGGACTGAAAACACAACTCACTCCTAAATATGCCACAGTTAAGGTTTAACAAATGGTTATTTGTTATTCCAGCTACTGGTCCATGGGCATATATACAGTTAATATTTAAAATCCATGAAAAGACATATTCACAAGGTTTGTGAAAAATGAGGCAGTTTTCCTTCCCATAATGGCAGGAATGTCAAATGAGTTGTGTTGTCAATGGGAGCACAAGAGGTTATATAGTTTTCCGTAATCTATAAAGCTTCTTCAGAATCATGTCATTAGCTTTCCTGTGGTAGTGCACAGCAGAGCTAATAATGCAATTATGGTTCATGTAGTTAAACTATGCTATTGATATTTTTTTTTTCCCAGGAGGCCTTCATTTCTAGCAATTCTAATCATCTTCATTGTACAGCTGTATGGATTCCACGTTTCACTATGAGGGAAATAAAACTGCAAATAAATACCATCTTTCCTAATGTCTCTGTAAATGCCAGATTTAGTAACCATTAACCAAATGTTGGAGTCTATAAAATGTATAATTCTTTGCATAAAAAAAAATATAGAAGAGGCCACATTCACGTGCCAGTCACCAGAATAAGCTATTATGCTGGAGTAAATGAGAGCAGAATTTCGTCCAATATTTGATTATTCCCATTTCTTGCTGCTATAATTCATTACATTTTCTGGTTTTGGTATACTAACTCTTCCTCTGTCTGTCTACTGTATTTAAACTGTAAGTTTTAGAGTAAATTAGTATAATTACCACATGAAAATGGTGTGTATGTTTAGCAGGCGAGAATCTTCTTTTAACTTCCCATTCTTTTGAACAAATCTGGAACCTGGAGTTCTGTAGTTTTACCTGATATGCAGTAAGTATGAGAGCTGGCAAGCAAAGGATAATTAAGATGCTATTTAGTCTATTATTAAGCATTAATTTATGACTCCCATTAAGGAAATATTATATTTTTTTAGAAAATGAATGCTTCTATCTGTTCCAATCCCCACTACAGCAAAAATCTCAATCCTGAGATGTTGGAACCCTCATTCAAAAACATAAAGCAAGAAACAGGGATGTTCACTGCCTCCGTGGTCTCAGTCTTCCATGACTAAGGCTGTTCTGAGAACATAAATTATTAGAGCAATGAATCTATGAAAGGACTGCCCCGTTTTCTTGTGAAAAATTTTGTTTCTGTTGACTATTGTGTTTCTTCTGAGTAAACTACCAAACACATTACAAAGCCTTTAGAAAAGACAAATGATAAGGTGATAGTGTGTTAATCATTTTGCTGAGAAACATCCCTCTCCTTCAATGTACCTGGGACACAGAGAGTTGCAAATAAACACAAAGCATGATTGCTATTAGGTGTCTGAGCTAAAAACACAGATATGAGAGGGACCCACTAATTAGGTTTCTTCAGTGGAACACATGGACAATGAAAGGATTTAAAAATAAAGCAAACGTAGCTAAGGTCTTTAGATATTCTTGCAAAAGTTGTCTGTGGTAATGGACTCTCCATGCTCTTAGTATCTTTAGAGAGAAAATCCATCATTTTCCTGCATATATCAGAGGCAATATAGCACCAGGTTGTCATTTAGGGGTCTCGTGGGATACACAACAATCCAGGTCAAACCCAAGGGACCTGAGATGGGGAGACAGCAGGACCAACTTTAACAATCAGAGCATCTTGTTATGGGCATGGAGCATATCCTGCCATTCCCCTCTCTGCAACTGCTGGAAGAGAGAGGGACTGTGAAGCGACTGAGCTGGCAGAAGTGTTAGTGAATTTCACATGCATTTTCCATTATAACCTGTATTTTTAAATTGCTCAACTCTTTCTACATATTCTTTTAACACTATTTTTTCTGTTACAAAATAACTGGTTTGACTTTTGTTCTTCAGTAAAGCATTGAAAATATTCAACCTGGTATTTTGAAATATATAAGCAAAATGCTGTCAAGACATACTAATTAGAAAAGTGCACGTGTAACCTCCTAGTGTCCTCTTTTGCTCTCGTTTATTTTACAGATGGTGCTAGGTCAAAGAAGCAGGCTGTCTTTACAGGACAAGTAGTTCTGAAATTACAAGCATCAATACATTTTCATTTAAGCAAAAGTTTTCTCCTTAACTTTTTTTGCTAACCTAAGCCTTTGGCAGTTTGCTAATATATTTTTCTCTCCTTTTTACTTCATGTAACAGGGAATCTGCAAAGTGCTTTGCAGGAATCTAAAGTACGAATTTGTTGCTTTTGGGTATCAAAAATTAATGGAAAAACTTGGTGTGATCTTTCACCAGTAAGTGAACGGTGATACAAGGAGAGAGGAACGTAAAACAAACTTGGGGGAAAAAAGAATCAGTTCTTTAGATCTGCTCTGAGCAGACTAATAAATTAGCATGTCTATAAAAATCTGTGATTTGACCAGATGTTTAGCAGCCACTTGGTGACCACTGAATGGTCTAGGTAAACTGAGGCACAAAACTCCTGCTGTGCAGCTTGGTGTCCCAGATACATTCATTGAATTTTATTTGACCCAGTCGGATGCAAATGCATAATGGCTGTTGTGTGGGTTTGTAGGAAAATCAGCAGTGGGGAAGGATTTAAAAAATTGCATGTGTTATCCCTATTGGTTATCAGTTTTAATAGTAGGAAATAATATGAAAAAAAATAATTACCTGGTATCCTCCAAGAATTACTTTTCTTAGTGGCCCACTGACATCCCTTTGATAGGTAGAATGTCTGAAATGCAATAAGTGCAATCCCAAAATATTTTCAAATTAAAAGAAATGACTAATAGTTGTGCTATACTATTGGGTAGAATTTCCAAATATTCCTACTAAATGTAGAAAACAAATTGGATTGAGATCCTTAATTCCTTTTATTATTTTTTTAGGGGATGAAAAGCTTTATTAGAATTAAGCTCATCTGAAACTTATTATTCTTTCAGTATGCTAATTAATAGTGCAGGATCATGGATTTGTTAATTAAAAAAAGATACCTCAGGGAAACTGAAATTAATTTTGATGTCCTAATAGAGTTACCATTGTGTCATTAAATCTTGTGGATGTCTTACCCATTTCTCTTCTTTTTCTTCCATCAAAAAGTGAAAAATGTTTTATTTAGTTTGAATTTAGAATTAGAATACTGAATGGTCACTTTCTGAAGATGTGGAGGAGATCAGCTGATAATCTTGGAATAGCTGTAGCCCTTGTGGGAGTGTCAGGACTGTTCACCTCAGGTGCTCTAAATGAGCACAAACCTGTTCACCGCTAGGTCACTGGATCTGTGTTACTAGGGATTAACTTGTAAACAGTCACTCCAGTAGCCTACTAGAGTGACTTGGCAATGTTGGCTTATATTTTCCAGAGATGGAACTAGCAAAACTCCACCATTAGGCAGACGTCGTAATGACTGCCAGAAATTTACTGTACCTTAATGAAATGTCTTTCATGGATGGAAGTTGTCATCCAGTAGCAAATACTGTAGTCAGCTGGGTATGTCCATGTTAGTGATTTAGTTCATTCAGAGTTTTTTAAGGGAATCTCCCAGTCACCCCCACTTGCTGAGCTTGAGTGTAGTTTTGGAGCAGTCCTGGAGTGTGCAGACTGATTCCTGGTGGGTAGGACCAAACTGGAAGATGTGCTTCAGGAGCACACTGAGAGCCACCAACGGCGCTCGACCGAAGAGCCCCACGAGAGCCAAAGGAAAACCCAGAGCCACCAAGCATGGGTGAGTCCTCAGTGCCCGTCTTTTCTTTCTACAGGTCTGCTGCTGCTGCACTGGGCTGTTGGCTAATGTGGACGTGGCTAGGGCTGTCCAGATCTTACCTCGTGCCTTGCCAAGAGATCAGACTGTTGATGTGACGGTTGATGCAAATGTTGATTTCAATTTATGTCATTTTTCAGAAGGAAAAGCACCTAAAATATACTCAGTGTTTTCTGATACTCTGACTTTCCAGTACACTTTCTTCCAATTTAGATGTTTCACAGTGTAGAGAAAGGGAGAAGGAGAGATAAGTACGAGAGAAGTACTAGTTTTTCTTCTACAGCAAAGCACAATCATTCTAATTTTACTTAATGAATTTTCAAGGCCAGCAAAGTTCTGCATTATCACCAAGAGTGTTAATTGCATTTGTACCCCAAACTTCTGTCATTCAGTGTACTAGAAGACAGAAATAATCTTATTAATATACCAGTGTCTGTTGTTTGAGTACTTATCTTGTTTTATCACTGGGTTAAATAGGTAAAATTTAATTAGAGGCAAGCACTAGATCTAACTGTTAGAGGCTGCTGAGCAGTTGCAGTTTGGTTAGTCTTGTGAAAGCTTACGGCTTCCCAGGAAGAATGCCTGCTGTTTGCTTTCAGCCTGAAAAGTGTTCAGAGGGATTTGGCTACATGTATGGAAGGGCAAGATGCAGTTCTCTCACCCTTGAGTCTGTGTTTAATAAGCAAAAAGAAGTTGAGATGGTTTGTGAATTTCAGTTGAACTTGCCAAATGATTTCAAGCCAAAATAAAAATTAAAAAAATCAGGTAAAATTCACTTCAGCTTCTGAAAACAGATTAATCACAGTACTGTTTACTAAAGTAAGCAGAAAAGAGGCATAAAATGTCTTTTTTTCCAATACACAGTTAAGGCAGTGAACTTTCTACGTACCTCCAGGGTGCTCTTGCCACAGAGCTATAAAGTTATTCTCTCTGACCCTCCAACCTGATGAATATTAAAGGATATTTACCTGGAGCAGAATAGCTTCAGGATAGATTTTAAAAAATTCCCTCAGAGTGCTCATTAATTAGGGCAAATTCACTCAGAGGTGAGAGACCAGTTTCAAAATTTCTTCATGACCAAAGAGAAGGTTTGGTACATGGTTTGGTGCAAGGCACGTTCAGGTCTTGCATGCTGCTTCTTTCTGGCCTTATTTTTGCTTAAATCACATTGGTCTGCTTACATAGATCAACCTCTCTCTTCATGGTCACACTTCCTCTGCTTTTATCCTAAAACCTGTTTAATGTGATTCAAATTGAAATATTTGGGTCTGGGGTAGAATTCACTATTTTAGACTAATAATTTCATGCAGCTGTTTCAGAACTGCTAGGAAAGCAGAATGTGTGTGAGGCAGTGCTCACCAGCAGTGCCTACAGCCCCTCTGTGCGTTGTATTTACATGAGAACAAGGCTTTACAGGTGATTTTAAAATAAATAAATAAATAAAACCCCACCACAACCACCCTCCCCCCCAAAAACCCCCCTGACAAAACTAAAACCAAAACACCCCCTCCCCCCAAATCAACCAACCAAACAACCCCCCTGCAAAGCCTTCTCCATCTACTGTGTCAAAACTGGGTATAGAAACTGGTTTATGAATTTCCAGTTGATTGGTCTATTTTGCTGACAACTATATTTAGGCTCTGACCCGTATCAATACTTGCTAGGGGTAGCACTAAAATTGCTGATACATATTGAGTACCCATGGGCCATTTCTAAATACAAGTGCTTGAAAGTTTTCTTTCTTGATCTTTCCTTACATGATCATTTTAAAACTGCTCTTTTGATCCCATTTCTCCCAGTTCAGTTAAATGCAAAATAAAGTCAGGTTGCCGAACAGTTGTTATTTTAAAGGTTGTATATTTTCTATTAATTCATGCACAACAGTCACCTTGTGGAATAGCAATGGTAAACCTACCATGGACAGACAAATGAGCGAAGCCCGTTCCGTAGCCCCGCGTGCGCTATGTGTGCTGTCAGCAGGGGAATTGACTGGTGAGCCAGCCGGTCAGCGCTGCCGATGCTGGGATGCTGGCTGCAGTATTTCAACACGACTGCAGATGTCTTGGGGGGGGAGGAGTTACTGTAGACACGAGCTGAAGCAAGACGCCTCACAAACCAAAGTTCAAGGTGAGATCCATACTAGATGGTAGCTGATTTAAGAAATTGATTTTTTTTTTTTTTTCCTTCCAGTGCAGAAAGGAGTACTGGGTAAAAATATGTAACCTGGAGCTTCTTATTGCACAGGGTCATAGTCTGATACTTACGCTCACAGTCAGCATTTCTCCCTGTACTAAAGGCAAGTCTAGGAAAGGGAAGAAGGCTATATAATTTCTATTAAAAAATTGACAATAGCAATGCATTTTAATGCTGGTTACAATTGATATTTTGAGGAAAGGAAATTTAAAATGGAAAAGGGTGTTTGTGACCACCCCTCTTAGCAGCAGGGAAGCTCAGGCATCGCTGGGTGAGGTTTTGGGTGCCTTTCGTGATGCCTGTGTGCTCTCCTTAACCTGCCTGCTGGACAGAACAACGCAGCCCTGGCTGCTTGGACCTCAGTAAGGGCAGCTGAGGAGGAGCTGAGCAATCCTGCCTGAATTTGTCTAGACTGTGGGAACAAGGGAAGAGGCAGTTCCTGCTTACCTGGGGAAACTGGCAGTGATAGAGTGGGGAAAGGGCAGTGTCATCTTTTCCCTGCCGAGTGCAAGGGCAAATATCTTGCGCCAGGTTTATAGGGAGGTTTTCTGAGCAGCAGGGAGCAGGGCAAGAAATCAAGCAGCTTTTCCTTATACTTTGAATTTTGTTGCTGTCTCCTCTTTTTCTCTTGGCACTTCTGATCACTAGTGAAGGTGGTTTTTGTGAAACCGCTGGCAAACTCCGGCTGTGGTGCTTGGAGAAAATAGAAGAGTGATTAGGCTCCAGAAAAGCAGCACCTATGCTGAGCCATATGGTATCTTTGCTCTATTGATCCACCTGGTTGACTATTACTATATGCTTTGTGGAGGAAAATCTGTGTTTTGGCTCTGTGCTGTCTGGGACAATGATGTCTTAGTCCACGGATAGGTTTCCTACAGACTGCAGTATTTTGTGTAATAACCATTAACTGTAGTGGTGTTTGTACATCAGCTTAGTGGGGATAGATCCCCATGCTTTTGGGGAAATGCTAGTTATAGAAAAGATGCAATGTAACTTTTCTTTAAGGAAAAAGGGAAGGTTCTGGTTGTGTAACCTCCTCCAGCCAAGAACTGCTTGCCCTGATCTGAATAGTCTCATTGATTTTAATGAATCCATGCTAGCTTGCGCCTTCTGAGGATTTGCCCATCAATTTTTATAAGCTTTACAGCACAGGATGGAAAAATTGTATTTTACAGGTGGAGGGAATACGTGTACCCACACTCAGTTTCTTTTTTTTTTTTTTTAAACACCAGTAAATGTGTTGCAGACGCCCAGCACTTTCATACAGAGGAAGGAAGTATACCCTATTTTAGTGCTCAGACTCCTAACAATAGAGTAAATGTAGACAGTAGTCCCCTGGAGCCTTCTGCAAGGGGCAAAGGCAGTGAGCTTGGTGTCTTGGCAGATTTGTCCTTTGGGTGCTGCTGCTCTGCTTCCTGAAGTCCTTAGGACTTCGCTAGAAATAGCTATACACAATGCTTTAAATGTTTGTCCTGATTTCTTGAGTAGTTTTTCCTCTGCTTTTCTAAATAGCACCAAAGTATGGCTGCATTTGTGCCTGGATAAATATGATTAAGCCTTGTGTTCCTGAAGTCCTTAGTAAGGCTGCTTTTAATCACAGCTGGAGCAGATTTGACCGGTATGTGAGTATTTATTAAAAAAAAAAAAAAAAAAAAAGTCAAAAATTCAGATTAAAGAAATTATTAAATACATAGCTTTACTTGTCAGGACCTATGCCAATGCAAGGCTAACATTTACAACTCCTGCAGAAATCTATTGATATGGTCTACTAAAATTATTGCTTCAGAATAAAACAGTAAGAATAGGGTAAGAAGGGCCATTGTAAAAGATAGGGAAATTTGTGAAAGAAATGGAAAAACATAAAATGTACTTTAAGCCAAGTGTTATATCTTTCTATTACCTATTTACTGCAATTTTGTAAATAATGCCAGAAAGTTAGTTCTTTGGGGTAGGACTGCTTGAGGGAAATGTTTCTTCCCTGAGCGGTCTGATAATGAAACCTGGCTCCTGCAGATGGGTGGACCTGCCTGTGCCACTGCGGCAGCTCTTGCCTGGGAGCCCGTGCCACGGAGCCAGCAGCTCCCAGCACAGCCAGGCTGTCCTGTCCCAGGGCCTGCAAACGCTGCGGGAATGACTGGGACTCGTCCCTTGTTACAGGTCCTGAGTACAGCACAGACGAGTTGCATTGGTGTCCATGTGCTCTTCCAGGTCGGCAAGTGAGCTGCTTGGACTTTTCATAAACGCTTTTTAAAAGTCTGAAATGTTTGAAATGTCTGCTTTCAGCATATTTTTTTAAATGTGTTTTGGCTATTTTAGGCACTTTTCTTAATGTACTGCACTTGCAGTTTTGACAGGATTACTGGGAATTTTTTTGGTTTGGTTTTCTGGGAGGTAAAGTAAGTCTTTATTCATTTTTAAAAGTAGATGACTACCACCTCATCTGAGTTTTTGTCTGTCATTTTCAAAGTTATGTTTACTGCATTTATCCAGAGCTTTCCCTATCCTTTTTTCTTCTTTGTTTGGGTTTTGTGACTACTCTCCAGGTTAGATCCTCTGCTCCAAAGAAACACATCTTTGACAGGGAGAAAGGAAGAAAAAACTTCTAGTCATTCTTAATCTTTATTTCCGGTGATGTCAAACTCCTTCCCAGTCCCAAAGGGTTTGTTTAGTGCCCATTTTTCAGCAACCAAAGTTTCTGTCTGTGGGCTGCCCTCTCCCTTCACCTGGTGTTTCCGGAGGGGTGCAGCAGGGACCGGCTGCTGGGTCGTGCTGTGCTGCCACTGCACCCAGGGGCTTCTTAAGCAGGCAACGATATGCTCCTGGGAAGTTTAGCACAGCCAAATTTTCACATGTTCCACAGGGAGACCTGAGGCCCTTGCATTTACTAATATAGTCAATAAAAATAAGGTTCCATATAATTTGTTGTTTTGGGGTTTTTTTTTTTTAGGAGAGGTTTTCTGTATTCTTCCTTCAGAAAATCCTCATCAGCATCTTCCTGAACGGTAAACTCTGGAATTAAATCTGCTCAAACGTGCTCCTACAGACCATTTCAAACCAGTAGGACTTGCAGTAGCAGAGCAGAAAGGGGTCCCCAACACCTCACTCGGCTCCGCTGGGCTCTGTGCATAGGCTCTGCCATTTTTGCAGCCATGCATCATATCTGTCTGCAGATAGCATGTGCGTGATGATCTCCATGGCGACTTGGGCACTTGAGGCAGAAATATGAGCTGGTAAGTCAAGGTTACTCTCCCTCCTCCTCCTCCTTTCCTCCCAGTGAAATGCGGGTGATTACATGTGTTATGTTTTGGTATGGACAGTGCTTGTCTGGAGCAAAGCACAGCCAGTGTGTTTTAATTCTCCAAATCCAGTTTAAACACCTCACACAGATCAGCAGAGCCCTGCATGGGAGGGGGAGTGGGGGTGATACAGGGTCATTTTCTGGGTCGGGGTGCAGGCATGACACCCGTTGTAGGGGAGGCTGATACTACGCAGGTGGAATACAGTGAGAAATCCAAGATAGCTTTTCCTGCTCTCTGCACAGAGAATGTTGACTGGGGGCCAGCAGTAGGGAAATGCAGGTAATTAGCTCCTCTGTCTTTACTGGATACCCTAAAGAAACAGTAACATAAATATTGAATTATAAAGATAGAATTTGTGTAGTCTCAGAATATATACATACATTATAAGGGTGAATTTTAGGTCTAATGTGTTCAGTTAGCCAGTGAGTACATTGAAGTTTTCCCTCTTTGTATTCACAAAACACTTTTTCCTCCTTCCATTGGTGCAAACGACTTGAAATGAATAATATTTTTCTTGTTTGTTAGCAGCATCTCCCCCTGTTGTCCATCGACATAAAATGCAGTGTTCTGGAACATGAGAAAGGCAATACATTTCCTCCAGTTCTTTGTAAGCTGATATGAAGTAGACAGGCACCTTCTGAAGTTTTGTGCATGCTGTGCTCTTTTTTTCTTTGCTGCAACAAGAAAAGCCTTTTCTTTTAACCTGGCTTCCTTTGAAGAAGTAACTCAGGAAGCTTCATGGCCTCTCAAGGTAAGTGCATCTATAGTCTGTATTTTTGGATCATGTTTACAGAAAACTACAGTCTTGTATGTTTCCAGCAATCAGCATCTGATGAAATGAGAGTTTCAGGCTAAAACCACATCAGCCAAAGCACAGTTGTTTTGGCTTCCTTTAATTTTTCAGCATTCAAGAGGTTCCTAAGGAGACTAAAATCTATACTAGAATGTTATTTGAATAAAATATGTTATAAAACGTTAGCATCTGCATTCAATCAGTAAATTTACTGTTTGTATCTTTGTGTTTAAACCTGTAGGTACAGAATACGTGGGAAGGGTAGGTACTGAGCCAAGGGTACCACTATTTTTGCACACTTGTTTCCTATTTCACTTCAAAAATACCAAATCAGCAAATGCTTTTCACTTTCAAAACTGGCCAGAGTCCTAATAACCATGTAGGAAAAACAAATATCTGAAGAATAACTGAATTTAATCAGATTACTCCTACTTGGGTTCATCTTTGTCATGTATTGTCTTTTAGCAGCAGCCGGTTGGGTACTCAGGGCTATAGGCAAACATTGCAGCAAGCTGATCTAACCAGCCTTCTAAAATAATTTTTTCCATGCTTTCAAATACTTAAACTAAGCAGAAGGACACAAAGCTGTTTTTTTCTTAACATGAATGCAACTCTGTGGAGGTCACCCTGTTGTGTAGTACAGAGGCAGATGTTGGCCCAGGGAGTTTCAGCAATGTCTATTTATGTTTGCTAAATGTTTACCCCTCTTTGTTGCCCCCCAAATACTCAAGACATTCTTCATTTACAGCACTGAAAGGTATACAGCAGCAAGGAGGTATTACAGCATTGTTGTACTCCTGCAATTTACTTTTTTTTTTTATTATTTTGCTTATCTTTAGCCATACAAAAGAGATCTGGTTTTGTATATTTTTAATGCATGCTTAACAGAAGGAGCAAAATAGTAATGTTGTGTAATATGGTTTTCATAACGAAGGAACTTGATAATATAGTTCTTTTAGGGACAAGTAACTCTACAAATTATGTTGGTGCAGAATGCTCACTGTATCATACAATAACTTTTAAGTTTTCCCATACCATAAATGAAATGGGAAACATCCACAAAAATAGACAGTGTCAGAGTAGCTTGGATTGTCATCAATATTTAATGTATTTACTGTCTGTTTTTTGTATAGCTTAAAATTTGACAGGTAGAACTGCAATTTGTTGTCTTTTTTTCTCTTTATTATTCAAGAATAACACTAACACTCGGCCACTTCCTGACATTTCATGTAACAACAAGAGTTACGGCAGTAACAGAACCCTGTGAGGTAAAATGATGCAGAAGAGCATATAAAATATTTATTACCCAGTTATACATTTTTAAAACCCAGCTACAAATTCAAAGGGCTTACTTCTTCTTCCTGTGGTCTCAGACTTTGAAAGAAAGCAGCGGCTGCAAAGAAAAATTAAGATCAAAATAAGATTAAACGATGAATCAGGCACAGTGAGTTCAAGTAATGCTAAAGGATCTCATTTAAACCCACAACAGCAGAAGAGAGCTTCAGACTCAGAGCCAAAATTCCTTCTGGACCTCAAACCCCATCGTGCCTAAGTATTGTCACGCATTAGATAAAAATGATCAGTTTGGGGACTGCTTTACTGCTGAAGCGCAGGGGCTCAACTGAACACAAGGATTTGCCATTTATATGCGGAGAGCTTCAGCTTGCTCTTTCTCATTCCGGCAGAGCCAGTGTTACTGAAGGCTGTGGAAAGATGCTCGTAGTAAAAACAGTGGGAGTTTGTTGAGAATCAAATGGCTAAGGTGATCGCTGCACTGTGGGAGACGGTGCCTGTGTGTATGAAGGGGGGTGGGCATACAGGTGCCTGTAAGAGTAAATACTCTTGTTACCTTTACAGCACTAGCCAAGGTAACCATCGCTGTGTCCTAAAGGATGTGTTTGCAATAGCAAACCAGGAAACACAGCTTAACGATATCTGATCTTTTCATTAAGATAATAATGAATAATAGACTGTAAGAGGCTGTGTAGACTTTGATGCCAGGGTTGTAACATCCAGCCTGGAGAACCTGAGATCCCTGAAAAGGTTATCTCTAATTAAGAGAAAATATGCATGCCCTCAAGATGCTAGAAAGCATCTTGCTAGAAGCAAGCCCTCAGCAGTTTGGTGTACATCAGCATGCAGGGCAGCTCACGGGGAGCAGGGCTGAGCAGCTCGTGCTGAGGAGCTTGTGGGCCACCCTGTGTGTGAGCCCAGACCAGCTCCAGCCTTGTCATCCAGACTGAGTGCTCGCAAGCTGTCAGAGCGGATTAGGTGCCCTCCAAGACCACGTCTCATGGTTTAGTTTCATCTACAGGGGTTCCACTTTGTGTCCCCTAAGACTGCTTTATAAAGTGAACCAGAGTGCTCAAAGTGTGGGACCATCAGGAGATATGTTTCAGATCCTTACTCATGATCTGAACTAAAATGCTGATATAGTGACAGGCAGAATGTGACATTTTTGTTCCAGCTTTGATCCAAGCAGTTAGCTGCTGTTTGGCCCTGTTAATTTCTGATATCTTTTTTTCCCTCTCTTTTCCTGCAGAATCTCAGGGACAAACCAACCCAATCTTTAAGGATTACCTCCCTGGTTCTTCTGACCTTCCTGAACAGAATAAGCCTGTTGAACCAACAAGTCTCTGGAAGCAAACATCACATGCTCATAACTTGCCACCTGGTCTGGAGTACCTGAGCCAGGTCCTGAATCCTTCCAAATGTTAGAATTGTTGGGTTTTTTCCTCATAGACTTCTTTGATACCTTGGGGGATGGGGTGGTTTGTGTGGGGTTTTTTCTAGGGGGAGGGGCAGGTGGAGATGGAGAGGCTTTTCTGTTGTTTGATATTACTATGAAATAAGGAGCGTAGGAATGACAAGCCCTTTCTTCACTGCTGCCATTGATTTTTATAGAAATCCATTTGTTGGGCATGCAGCTCTCCTTGCACCAAAGCCATGGTTTTCTTCCCTTTAGGACTTTTTCTAGGTCATAGTATTACCCCTGTCATTGTCCCCTCAGTTTCCTTCCAGCTCCTTAAGAGCTCACCCTCAGGGAAATGGTTATCAAACTCCGGCTGGCCTCAAAAAGACTAAAACAGGCAGTGTGTGAAGGAATTGTCACCTCCTTATAACCCATTCTTTGAGGAACACGAAGGTCTTCTGAGCAAACTCCTGCCAAGGACAGTGCTCTCTAGGTTAGAGGTAAGGTCCTGGGGAGGCAAGCTCCCAAGGAGACAACTTGGTGAGCGTAGGTTGGGTGGCCACACACCCCCTCCCACTCTGTGTTGAGTGGTGGGGCAGGAAAGCGGTAGTGCCTGAGAGAGGGAAATGCCTGCAAATAGAAGTGGGCAAGTAGGTCACAGGCAGGGGAGGGAAAGGGAATGCTGAAGTTTTCTCTGTCTTACTGCTTAACGTGTGGCTGTCCATCTTGCTCTGTGAAACCTCTCAGCTCCTGGAGCTCAGACCAGTGATGGTCTGCAGCTCTGCTCCAGAAGTTTCATCTTTTTCTGCATTTTTTTACTGGGAGGGTCACTCCCTGCTACCGCTTTGACACTGACTCCAGTTTGCATTTCACATGGGGCTGGATTATGCCACTCTCATATATGCTGAGTAACACATCATACACCCTGCCTGGTGTGGGCAGGGACAGAATCAGGCCCCCAGTGTTGTCAGGTTGTGATTCTGGTACACACGCTTCTGCTGTGTTTGTATTTTGGTGGTGCTGGGAAATGTTTAGTTCGCTCGAGGTCTGTATTTTAGATATAAGTTTCTGGTAGTTTTGTACAGAAGCAGGAACTAAATGCATTTTATATTTGGAGCTAAGTTACCTAGATAGCTAATGAAACTGAGATGCACTTCAGAAACAATCTTTCACATGGAGTTATGATTTTCATTTCATGGTGCCGATGCACAAAATGATATGTGTTGTCAATTACATGAGCATTTGCTCACAGACTGTGGGAGCTAGGTTTTTCAGTCTAAAAGTGATTGTGATAGTAAATACTTGGCAGGTTACATATTCAGTCTCGTGTACAAACATGAATTATGCCTCAGATTTACCTGTACGATGTGGGCAAGCAGATTCTATTACTCCATTTTATAGAAGCTTTATATCTGACATAAAGACAAAAGAGCAAGTTGCTGTCAGAACTATAACTAGAACTCAAGACCTCACTCGTGCTTGTTCTCAGCCCAATAACCATGTGTCTGTGCTGCAACCCCGCTAATTATTCTCAATTTTCTCTGCAGTCTGAAAAGTGGAAAGCATGTGTGCAATGCTGATTATTGGCATATACCCACAGCTAGAGTTTCCGTGTGTTGCAGAACATTTTGGTGAGCGATGCTGAAGTCATACTGTTTGTGTGACTAATGAAACAAGCTCATACAGGATAGATTGGAGCAGAAAGGAGATCCGACCAGCAGGGAGAGGGCTGCCTGCAGAATGAGTGTGGGATTCACAGCTGCCAAGGTGTTCCCTTGGGATTTATCCTCATGGACTAAGAGATTTTCACGTAATGAAATTCTCAAACGAATGAAGATGTTTCTAGCAGAACTGGGTATTGTTGATGCCATTGGGAAGACTGGAATACTGTCTATTCTTCTGGTTGTGTGTGTATTGGGGAAAGGTGGGTCCAAATTGAAACAGGCACAGACAAGTGCTACTGGAAGGACGTGGGGAATAGAGAACCTGCTTTAAAACAAGACTGCAAGTATTTCATCTTTAGACTGAAGAAATGCTACCAGAGAGGGAACCGTGACAGAGTACCTAGAAGAGTAAGCAACCTGTGGGACAGACAGACATTTAATTTATAGGATTATATTACCGGAAGAAAGATTATATAGAAAATGGTTGTGAATAAATACAGGAAAACAAATAGAAATGAAGTTCTGGGATTATCTCCAGCAGGAGTGAGGAAGATAGCTAGATAGATTTGAGAAAGCTGAATATATTTCTTAATAAGACCATGATATGTTTGACTCTGAAACAAGGATCCAAATATAGCGAATCTCAGAGAGATCCCTACAGATGAGATCCCTACAGTCTCATTCTAAACAGCAACTTAGGGACTCAGCATATAGTATTGGATGACAGGAAAAAAAAATATCTGTCCTGTACGTTAAGGCCAGACAGCAATATTTCACTCTGCAAATACAAACCCAGAATCAGTCAGGCTGAGGAGCAATTCACTCAGCTGTTCAAGGTGCACCAGAGAAGGGCAATAAACTGCTTCTGCTTTGGCAAATGAATACCATACTTTCTATAACTATCACAGAATTGACACTCTTTAAACAACTTTCTATGAAAAAAGTTACCCAAACCTCATTTTTATCTTCCAGATCACAGCCATAGTTTGAGGAATTGTCTAGCGTCCATCACAAAAATCGAAGGAAACTTTTACCATAGCAGGAACAGAAAGACAAGACCTCAGAGAAGAATTTTCAAAGCAGCTCAACAACATGTTGTGCCACCATTCAGGCTTAACCAATTTTGTAAAAAGCTTCTTAGTTTAGACTTGGTTAGACTGATCACATGTAAATTTAATGCCCACAAAACTGAATACTGAGAATTAGATGTGTATAAGGAATTTTAACATTTCTGAGCTCAGAAGGACTCAGACCCTTGCGTAAACCTGTGATGGGTTGACCCTGGCTGAATGCCAGGTGCCCACCAAAGCCGTTCTATCACTCCCCATCCTCAGCTGGACAGGGGAGAGAGAAAAATATAACAAAAAAAAGCTTGCAGGTCGAGATAAGGACAGGAGAGATCATTCACTAATTACCATCGTGGGCAAAACAGACTCAGTTTGGGAAAATTAACTCAATTTATTACAAATCAACCAGAGCAAGGTAATGAGAAATAAAACGAAATCTCAGAACACCTTCCCACCACCTCTCCCTTCTTCCCGGGCACAACTTCACTCCCGCATTTCACCACCAAGCCCCCCAGCGGCACAGGGGGACAGGGACGGGGTTTATGGTCATCACACGTTATTTTCTGCCGCTTCACCTCCTCAGGGGGAGGGCTCATCACACTCTTCCCCTGCTCCAGCGTGGGGTCCCTCCCACGGGAGACAGTCCTCCACGAACTCCTCCAATGTGGGTCCTTCCCACGGGCTGCAGTTCTTCACGAACTGCTCCAGCATGGGTCCATTCCACGGTGTGCAGTCCTTCAGGAGCACACTGCTCCAGTGTGGGTCCCCCATGGGGTCACAAGTCCTGCCAGAAAACCTGCTCCAGCGTGGGCTCCTCTCTCCACAGATCCGCAGGTCCTGCCAGGAACCTGCTCCAGCGCGGGCTTCCCACGGGGTCACAGCCTCCTTCGGGAACCCACCTGCTCCGGCGTGGGGTCCTCCCCGGGCTGCAGGTGGAGATCTGCTCCACCGTGGACCTCCCTGGACTGCAGGGGGACAGCCTGCCTCACCAGGGTCTTCACCACGGGCTGCAGGGGAATTTCTGCTCCGGTGCCTGGAGCATCTCCTCCCCCTCCTTCTTCACTGACCTTGGTGTCCGCAGGGTTGTTTCTCTTACATGTTCTCACTCCTCGCTCTGGCGGCTGTTTCTCCCCATCCCAACTTTTTTTCCTTCTTAAAAATGTTATCACAGAGGCGTTACCACCATCGCTGATGGGCTCGGCCTTGGCCAGCGGCGGGTCCGTCTTAGAGCTGGCTGGTCTGGGCTCTCTCTTGAACACAGGGGAATCTTCCAGAAGCTTCTTACAGAAGCCACCCCTGTAACCTCCCCCCTGCTACCAAAACCTTGCCACACAAAACCAGTACAAAACCAAAGGGCTTTAGATGCTTTCAAATGCAAGTGCAGAATTCCCTTAATCCACAAGTGCCCCAATAAAATAGCTGCCTTGCAGAAATCAGTGAAAGGCAAAACAAGCCTAACAAGTGGTACAGCCACGTTGTCTCAACACTGTTCATACACTGTTCACAATAAACCAACACACAGACCAAAATCACTCAAAGCTTTTAACAGTTCAGGCACATTAACTTTCTTTCCCCCGTGAAAGTCTATGTGGGGCAAAGAAATCCATATTAAAATCAATATTAAAATAGCCCTACTATTTTTAACTTGTTTATTCTTTTTTCATCAGCAGAGCACTTCCCATGAGCTCCAAGAGTTCACTTCTCTCATGAAACCTAACCAACAAACAGCAAAGATTCTTGGGAGAAAATTTTTAAGTCCAAATATTTTTTATTATTTCAATTACTGGCATGCACATTTCAGAGATTAATGAAAGGGATAAAGAAGTTTCTCTTTTACTAGCTTTTCTTTGCAGCCTGAACTAGCTGCAGGAGATGAGTAGAATTGACAAATGGCTGCAACAGTTTGAATACGTACCAGGCAAGATTTATCAATTGTAAAATATAGAGATGCTGAAGAGCTGTGACATGCTGGTCTCAGAAGGTTGCTGTGTGCTTTCTGTCTGCAGCTGTGAGTAATGTCAAAATCCTGTGCCAAGCGTTTGCCCATCAGGAATTTAAGGAAAAGAGATTAGCAAAGCCTAAACTATCACATAAAACAGGCATAAAAAGTCACATAAAACTGAAAGGTAGACTGAAATTAAGTCTTGCTGGTTTTATAATACTAGTGACTGTATTCTAAAAAAGAATAATGTTAGAGGGATGATAAGCACAGCAAAGCTGGGTATCATGGCAAACGTTTTTTCTCCTGCATTTGTAACCAGCTCACAGGGGAAAGCAGTTTCAGCCAGCCGAGGGTTTCTCTGGGGAGCTGTTGTTTTGCTCATTCTGGCACTCTGGCATGACCATTTGCCAGATTTAGGGTGCAGAACTCCCGGTGCCTGAGGTCAGAGTGTTAAAGCTCATGTGTGCCGTTGCTGGAATTGCCCAATTGCCTTGCTGGGCTGCTCCAGTGGGCCCCTTTGGGATGTGGCTACAGCACGTTTTGAGCTTCAGCCCAAACTCATTTCCTCCTGCACCGCCACGGTGCCCAGCACTAACCTTGGCTTTGGGGAAAGGGTCTTCCCCTCTGCCAAGACCAGGAGGGAGGAACAGGAGGGAGAAGTGGCTCCTGCTTCTCACATACATCTTTCCATTGCTGTTGTCTTCCTCATTCCCCCAGTGAAGGTTATTCTTCTTCAAACGTGCAGGTGAATTACATGACCACAGCACCCAACATCACACTCTTCAGTCATCATTTCAGAGAGATGTCTAAAGTGTGCCTTCAGATACCCCTTAGCCACCCAGCTTGTGCACCTCTGGAAGTAAAGAAATTCTAATAAGAGGAACATAAACACTAAAAATAGGCAGGTGATTACTGGCAGCCCCAGACCTTTCCAACACTCACCATCTTGTCTTTTGTTTTTTTTTTTAAACAGCTGGACAGGATAATTATTCATCAGCAAGTGGATCTTCTTGAAGGTATGTGTGATCCTTGTTGCTCTTTGACAGTGCTGGTACACAGATGTCTCCAAGAGGCTTCCAAGTCTTGCCCCCACCTTGCTGAAGCCTCCTGCTGACCTTGTGTCAAGGCCTGTAATGTGATGTTAGTACGGTGAAAGCTCACTTTCTTTATGCCTGTCCTGCAGCAACCCAATGAGGAGAGAAAGATTACAGTGAGCAATCTCTCCACCAGTCCTAAATTCTCTCCTTCAGACACCTCCCTTTCAAAGTTATTAAAGTTTAACCATCTTTCCAATCCATGGAAAACTTTATTGTCTTTAACAATAATTAACATGCTGTGAGAAGCAAAGCAAATAAAGAAAGGAAGGTCAGAAGGCACAAAATGAAGCATAAGAGTTTCTATTTACATAGTTCCTCAGAATTTCAAAGTACTGAACGAGTATTAATTTCTGCAAGTAAAATGTTTTTTAATGCATTTCTCTCATTCAAAATGTTTTTGGCTTGATTCTTGGATACCTCGCTGGGTGAAAGTTTTGTCACTGAAGTGGGACAGGATCATATTGTTACTTTTCACAGATGATCAAGTAAGAAAAAGCCCAAACCAAAACTAAGGATCTGAATTCTGTTTTGTAATATGTACTTTAGTGTACAGCAAATCAAAGTCTTTGAACTAAAAGTTCCTTCAAAATAAAGATCTGACATTATTATTTCCTTATAATTGTGTATTTTCTTTGTGTCATTGTTTCAAAACAATTTTTTAAACAGTCTTTGTTCCATAGGTTTTTAGAATATATGCTGATACATATATATATATACACTAACATTACGCTAAGGCAATGCTCTACTTGTTTTGCTTTATTAGCCATACTTGGCACAGAGACCTCCAGCAAATACGAGATAAAAAACCATTTGGGACAAAGAGTTTACTTTGCAGTAGAAGAAAATGATTGCTTTGATCGTAACTTGTGTTCGCCTATAAGGTCTTTCACCATAAGGATTGCTGATAACATGGGCCGAGAAGTGATTACAGTGAACAGACCCTTGAGATGCAACAGCTGCTGGTTCCCCTGCTTCCTGCAAGAGGTGAGTGAATCCCAGCCGCCTTTTGTCCGAGCAGCTCGCTGTATGTGCACAGCATTAATGAAGCCTCATGCAACCTCTGTGGGGATGGCAGGAAGGAATTCGCACCCACCTCTCAGCCTGGAGGACCGCATGGAGACCTTCGTTTAGAAGTAACTGCTGCTAAACGAGGCCCTTTCGTGAGTTACGTTGCCAGCATGGCTCCTCCCTTTCATGGGACCTTACTTTCCTTACATCTCAAATAAAGCTTTTGTGTCTGATGATACAGATGTCTCTCCGGTCAGGTAACACCCCAAAGCACTGCTTGCCCTGCCACAGACCAAGGTCTGTTAATGCTACAGATGGAAATCACCCACTGTCCTCCCAGAGTGTGGAGGAGCCCTGGAGGCCATTAGTGCGTGTGGGGACCACTGGGAAGCAGCTCTCCGAGGAGGCCGATGCTTCGCTTCGTGGCTTTGCCTCTCGGAGGCCATATATCTCTGGAAAATTGCAGAACTTGGAAATAAGCTGCTTTGAGTGAAAAATGCAGATCCTATGGACTATCAGATCTTTTCTCCTTATTTGTGACTCTCCTTTATTCAGACATCTTTCTTGTTTTATGAAAATGTTTTATAGGTTAACTCATCTACCTACTTTCTCAGTACTGCATCAGGGTTTTAAAAAAAACAGGTCCTTTGGTAGCATAGCTACTGTATTAAAAAGGTTATAGGATACTCACTGATTACAATAACAAAAACTTTTCACAGCATACGGCTTTTATCAAATCTTAAGATCTTAGCCTCTGGTAAAGCTTTTGAGCTTCATATTGTCCACTATATTTACAAACACCATTAGACAGCCTTGTAATATCCTGTTCACAGTTTGGTAAAATTATATATAATTATATTCAATAAATAAATATTTTGTCATTATATAAACAATACACTATCATGGAAAAATATACTAATATAAAATTAGTTTATAAGATTTTTTTGTTTTCTTTTGTTTGCTAGTTGGAAGTTCAGTCCCCACCAGGTACAATAGCTGGGTATGTTGTACAGAACTGGGACCCCTTTCTGCCAAAGTTTACTATACAGAATGAAAGTAAAGAAGATGTACTAAAAATAATTGGCCCATATGCAACCTGTGGCTGTTTTGAAGATGTTGACTTTGAGGTACGTTTCTTACTGCTTTGAATAAATTTTTCACTCAAAAATCCTCTTATTGTACCCTTAAAAATATTAGGTACGTTGCTATAATTATGCAACGGAAGAACAACAATGTGCATTGGAGTTCCTGACTTGTACTCTCAGATACCTACAGATGTTTTCTGGACAGGAGTGACAATTCCTTGAAGGAAATAAACATGTTGCTAAGTGAAGTCCTGGTCCTCTGCAGTCCATGAGCAGTAAACCATTGATTTTGATAGGGTTTCATCCCACATGCATTCACCGTTACCTGACACATGGTCCCTTGAAGCCTGTGGCATTCAATTTGCTGCCTTCATTACTCTCAGACTGAGAACCATGGGCAGGATTACTGCCCAATATGTCTACATCCATTTGACAACATTGATCAGGAGAAAAATAATTCTGAGGAGCCATTGAGATATTTCAGGGATGAGAGGAAGAATGGGAGATGCTTAACAAAACCCTGGGCAGAGTTTTGTGATGTGAACAAAGCGCTTTGCCTTAGTTAAGGAATCGTAAAAGAGCTTCTGTGTTGCTCAACTTGTTAGCCAAATCAGAAGACTTCAGGGGGTACTGTCCAAAATTTCAGTATACTCGGAGAAACGTGCAGATGGCTACATAATTGATAACATATCTGTCAGTTGTAGGGGACAGCAGTCCTTAGCAATGGTACTGCTGTGACTTGGAGCATATCAGAAACACGAGACAGGAAAAAAAAAATCATTGTGAAAGAAGAGCAAAAGTGGTAAAAATGTTCACAATTGCTTTCCTCCACTTTTCTGCCAGCTCTAAAGATGCTGATGTTTCCAAACTTGAGACCCTTTCTTGTGTGCCACTCCTAAAGGCATATCTGACACTAATAGAGCATCTCAATGATAAGAATAAAAGAAGAACCTGACAACTATAACATACTCTGTGTGGCAGGGCACAGTCATTAATTCTGTGGAGATATAATTTACTTACATTTAGGTGTATTCCTGTTTTTTATTCGGGCAGGTGAAAGCTCTCAATGAGATGTCAACGATTGGCAAAATTTCCAAGTACTGGTCTGGATTTGTAAACAATGTCTTTACCAACACTGCCAACTTTGGGATCCAGGTCCCTGTAGATCTTGATGTGAGAATCAAGGCAGTAATGATTGGTGCTTGTTTCCTCATTGTAAGTACGCAAAGCCAAGAGGCAGACCTATAGAGGCGGGCAGACTGGGACCAAAGGGGCCTTTACTATCAGCTGTGATCCTACAAAGGCATAAGTGGAGTAGAAAGCCAAACCTACTACCTAAAAGAGAAATTAACTGAAAACCTTTTAATTTTTATGGCTGCTTTTGGTTTTTATTTGCTGAGCATCTTTAGGTTCCTAAATTTCTGTTTATTAAACTCTTTAAATAGTATCCCACCTGTAGTTCAATGTCTTGCATGGCAGGATCAAATACCAGCATACATATCAAACTTACCCAAGTGCCCCAGATCCCTTATCCATTGTGTTTGAATGGGTGTATGAACCAGAACAAAAGTTCTGTTATTTCTAACAGTAATTTCAAACCGTAAGTGTCACTTCAATAGTTCTGTCGAGTGTTACATGTAAGACTTCAAGTCATATAAAATTTCCTAAAAAATTCCCCTGTGAAGATAATCGTAAGGTAAGAATTATATGAAAAGGAGAATACTCACTGCTAGGGGTAAGGATGAAGTTAAGAAGCATGTTTCCTAGAATTACAAATTGATATTTGCTGTGTACCTCTTTTGCCAACACTAATGGGTTAATATTAATGTGCAATGGTTTCAAAATAATCTGTGCTACATCAGAGAATATAGAACAAAAGGACAAAACTATTTCAATTATTTACTGCTTTTCTTTAAAATAGCAACGATTCAGAAATTTTGCTTTTATTAGGAGAGAAATGTAGCTCTCAAAGATTTTTGGATTCTGTCCTCCAAAACTCCTGTTGCTCAGTGGCAGAGTAATAGAAAACGATTGACTAATCTAATTACTTTTTGTAACAAAAGCCTACAAGTAAGACTTTTGATAGTAATTGTTGCATTTTTGTACCTTCAATATTACTCACAGTTTGTTTATTTGTAGGACTTAATGTTCTTTGAAAACTCTTTAGATGGATTATAACAAGATGACAGAAGCAATAAAATATGCAGAATGTGTTTCAGTAAGTAAAAATGAACATAAATTGATCTTCTTGCTTTGAAGCCTTATACGTTAGATACTTCCTAATTCTTTTTCATTTTCTTCCAGAAATCGCTTGAGCTTTGGACATGATTTTGAACTGCACAAATCCTTGTTCCTTATAGGAAAAGATAGGGAGATAATGATGATGTTTATTAAAATATGTCTCATGTAAATAATAATTTCCCACTTACATTTTATGTGCGTTGTAGCTAAACACATACTTTTCACACAGAGCACCGTTGCTTTGGAACAGTACTATTTTCTTCCCTCTCTTTTGATGTTCCTGCATGGGAAATCATGAAAGATTAGATGAAGGCTTGCAGCGTCACTGATGAAAGGCTATGTTTAGAGAAGCCTTTGATGTTTTGCAAGTCCTGGTACCAGTTACTAACCACATGAGGGTGTGTTTTGGGGGTTTTTCTTTTTCATAATTTTAGAAGTAATTTTCTGATTTGTTATTTAATTAATAGTAACAAACTGAGATTGAAAGTAACAAATATAAAGACGTCGCCCGATGGGAAGTTTGAGATGTTATCTGTTTCAGTGAGTTGAAAGAAAGGAAGTTATGTTTGCTAGTAAATTAATTTTACGGCAAAGATTCGTTTAATGAGTGGCAGCCAGAAATTAAGCTTCCAGCGCTAGACTTCGGAATATGAGCTCTATTCAGAAAATCTGGTCTTCCAGTATTTTTATTGAAGGCAGGCTATAAGGTTTGCGAGGTGGTCCTCTATGTGCTAGAGGTGCACAAATCACTTCACTTTGAACTACCCAGTGTTAAGGATTCTTGCTCCCATCCACTCAAGATGTTCCTTAAAAGGTTTGTTCCTCTTTATAATATCTGGTGATTGGTAACTTTTCAGTCAGACTTGCCTGAGAGCAGTCTTTAACAGAATTATTCTTTTTCTCTGGCAAGCTCAGGTATTTTCTATGATAGGATTGTGCAATAGGAGCTTTTTCAATTTCAAATAGCAGTTTTACATAGCTGTTCACTCCTGTAGTCACACCTCATCATACTGTTCCCAAACATTCCCACCGACAGGCCTTTACTAATATAAGCTTCCTTTGTAGGAACATCCATGATGTATATATGCAAGACAGAAACCGAAACATTTTTGTTGCAAAATATTTGCCGTATGAACTTGCTTATGCCTCTCTTAACAACTCCAGTGGTCCTTCAAGAAGCAAATAAGTACCGTACAATATTGGTGGTAAAAACAAATCCTGTCATAGTCACTGGTCAAGTTTCCAAGGGGAACATTTTACAAATCACCAGGAAAGCTTGATTTTTATTTTTTTTAGCGTGAACTAGTAATTCAATTCTTGCAAACAACCAACACATCAACGGAAAGGAGAGGAGATAATGAATAATTCATAAAAATGAAAAAGAGCTAAATTTATCAGGTGATTAATTCTCAACAAATATTTAGACTAATTTTAAATTAATGTTCATGGATATGAATTCAAACACAGTGAAGTCAGGAAGTTGCAACTAATGTTCCCATACTGAAATTAACTCAGGAATGCTTATAGATTTAAACAGTATGTTTTAGATTATATACCACACTTAGGTATTTATACAGATTTACATATGTCTTGAAAATAATTGTGGTTAACAAGCTCTGACAATCATCATTATCTGTTAACCATTTCATTACTGGCTCTCGCTGTGTTCCTTAGCAGCGCAATCAGGCTGCAATCCGCAGAAGTTGCAAACTCAAAGGGAACGAACCATTGCTGTCACCTCTCCCAGGAGGAAGCACCCTGTGAGCTTCATGGGCAAGAAGCTCCCTCGTGTGGAAATTTATAGTTTTGCAGAAGAATACAGATGACTGACGCCAATTTGCGATTCTCACTAGTTTCACACTGGTGTCGTTCTACTAAATTCAGTCCTTTCACTCCCGACTTACTCTAATGCATATTGAGAAAAAGAGCCAGATTTTTATATTGATTTTTCTCTTTAAATCCCTTTGCCATCTTGGACAGAAGTGACTATTATTGTAGCCAACAGTCTTGGGTCTCATACAAACCACGCACTTGCACTGCTGTTAAGTGTGTCTGAACCCGTGGCTGAATGCAGTGCCTAGTGAGATCAGCAGGCTTCCCTGCTATCTGCCACTCTTCCTCTGCAATTTCTAGCCTTCTTATGACCTTTAACAAGCCAAAGACGTCTTTGAAGCAAATGTGTCCAACCACCACTGAGGTCAATACAAAATAGGGTCTTATTTACCTGCAGGGCTGAATTTGGCTGTAAGGGTCCACATATATACCTTGTAGGTAAGCAATACATGTGTATATTTTTATATATATTGCAACCAGATGATAGTACTGTATTTCTTGCACTTAGTGACTTGCTATTTTGTGTGTTAGTACAACTTTTTTTTTTTTTTTTTTTTTTTTTTTTAAGTGTAATTCTTGCATATGTGTATGAGTATGCTCGAATGCCTCCGTTTACACCCGGAGGCAGCTTCTGGGCTGTGCAGGAACAGGTTCAGTCCCCGGATAAAACAAAGCACTGGGGCTGGGATAGCTCTTGCTGGCTAGAACTTCCTCAGCAGCCTGCTTGACCTTGGTCCCAGCCTTCAACATCCTGGTAGAAAATCAGCGTCAGTGCCAGTGCTTCTTCAACTGGAAGCTCCTTCATCTAAACCACTGCTGCCATACGAGGGCAGGTATTCTTCCTCAGCCAAGACGATGGAGTTCTGCATGATGCTACTAAATAAAAGCTAACACATACTAAGATTTTTAAACCTGCAACTCTAACTAGTAACTCTTTCTTATTAATAGCAATGTGTTTCACATTATGGGAGCTGCATATACTCTTTACAAATCTCACCTTTCACAACTCCCCCATGGGCTAGGACTGACTCTCCAAAGGACAGTTCAGTATTCCCCAAAGAGGGACAGATACTCTCTAAAGGAGATTCATGTCCTGAGCATCTTCTAGAAAGAAACATGATTGTTCTAATGAAACAGAAATTGTACTTAATCCAGCCAAGCAAACAGTTTCACACTTGATCACTAGCCAAATTGTAAATCTGCGTAGTACATCATTCTTGTGTTCAGTAGATGGCAGCAACAGTTCATTATTACAATATTTAGATTTCCACAGATCACAAGTTGTACCCAGGACGCTGATTAAAGATCACCACACCTTTAACTGCTAATTGATTTCTATTAACTGGAGGATTTTATTTTCTTTGTCTGTTATTAAACCTTTGTCACATGATGTTGGGTTATCTTTATTGTCTGCAACTTACAGCTGAATTATTGGTAACTGATATTTTATGAGATATGATAGATGCATGGGCAGATCCAGTCTACCACAAAGTGAGATCTTCTGGTCAGCCCAAACCCTATTTTTAGCACCTGGAACATCTACTCCAGCTTCCACAGGTGGACGGAAGAGAAGCCCCAGCCCCAGGATGTTCCCCAGCTTTTGCAGAAACAGAAAGTGCTGTGTCTAAAGGAGTTGCTTTGCAGTGGGCTCCCTAGAAATGTGGAAGGTTTCTATGGGTAAAATAACTTTGCGCCCATGTCACGTCATCACGGTTGATCACTAGGTGCTGTCCTGGGGCAGAGGGATGGAACCCCCCTGTAGTGCTGCAAACCCAGATGACACCAGTACCTGGGAAGGAGCTGGTTTGTCCATGGGAAGATCCGCCACTTTTTGTAAGAGAGCGGCAAAGTAACATCTCTGTAAGTGCTGAGATTTTTTGGTTACCTAATAATTTGGTGGATGCAAAAGTACTTCTCTTCATAGACTTTGATGTGCATATTGAAAAGATCTCTTATTGTTTCAATTGGTTTATTTATTTTAGGATTAGACAAACCTAGAAATGATCCAAAATATAAGTTTTCTAATGGAGTTGTCTAAGTGGTACCTGTTTGAGGGGGAGGGAGCAATTTCAATTTCCTCCTCCTGACTCTCTTCTTAGTCGTATTGATTTCTTTTCAATTAGAATGATATGGTCTATGTTAGAATGATACATACTAGTTTAATTCAAAGATTAACTTTAGGCTTTTAAATGTGCTTTTTTCTTCCCTAAAAATGGCTCCCTTAGGGGGCAAAAAGACTTTAGTTCTTTAGGGAAAATTACCCCATATCCTGTGAAAGGAGATGATTCCCCCCCTACCCCCCAAAAATCCTAGATGTTTTTCTAAACTTGACGCCTCATAGAATAGCTTCCTTAATGCCAAATCATTATTGAAGTACTCTGTTAGCACCTGCCATGGGGCAACAGTTTATTCACGATTTGTCAGCATTTTATTACTTCACTCCTCCAAAATGAAGTCAAAGAAAAAAATGTTAAGAGATTAATACCTACCTTTTGGTGTGAGACAGCCCAGATACAACTTTCTGCTTGCTTTCTGTGTTTGTTAGTATTACGCTTACAAAAGCACACTAACCTTTACAAAAGAAAGGTCAGAAGGACAGAGACTGATGGGTGCTCAGTGCCTGTGCCCCCAAAGGGCATTCATTCCTTTATCCCAAAGGACAGTGAATTCCTGCCACTGTGAAAAGGACACCTGCAGGTGACCTCACGTTGTTGTGTGTCTCCTAGATTGCCATTGAAAATTCATCTCAATTCACAACTAGGTCTTGTTCTCCAGTCTCTCTTTGCAAAAACTGTAGACTTCTCACCCCTATTCTCACTTCCATTTTTTTCTGGCAAAGGAGCATAAACATAGTCATTACAGCATTGCTGTAGGAATCAGAGTGCTGACCTCATCTCCCTCGATATCCACTTGAAAGCTACAGATTTCATATTAAACCTTCTGTATTAATGTACACAGGACTATTCAATCTAATGAACCTCAGGTCTCACTGGTTATTGAACAGGCGCACAGTGAAGTTGATGTTGGTGGGCTCTGTTTCCAGTGTGGAGTCCAGGGGTCTGCTACAAAGCCACGCAGCACTGGTACTTGCTCAGCTGGTTTGTCAGTCTTGGTTTTGAAATAAATATACTGCATTGCACGGATTAAATCTAACCCCTCCATTTAATATCCTCATTCATGAGGAATAAAATAAGTGAGGCAATCTTGTATAGACTCGAGTTCTGTGCTTTCACAGGCTGCAGGTTCCGTTCTGTGTATTTCTTATTACATGGGCTCTGGCACAGAATAGGTCCTAAAATCTGGATATTGGCAAGCAGGTAAGCATGGAGAGTGCTCAAATGCTTAAAGCTAAGTGAGCGCTTTGCTCTTACTTCTGAAGAAGCCAGCACCTCGCAGGTTTAATCCTCGAATAACTGTGTAATAAAAAATGTCAATGAGAACTCCAGAGTTCTCGCATAAAATCCTAATTGGGAGGAAAGTCCCCAGTTACTTGAGTGACCTCACTAATTCTGCTACTTGTTTACCTACAAGTAAGGAGTACCTTCCGGTAGAGGTTCACAGATTAGGCTCAGTGTGCAATGGAATAGAACAGTATTACAGAAAAACGCAGGCCGGGCCCCGGTGCGGAGAGGCACGAGGTGTCACCCCGGGAGCCCCGCAGCCCCCCCGGGCTGGGGCAGTCGCTCTCTGCTCTAGCGCCTGCCTGCCAGGGAGCCTGCACCTCGGGAACGCGAGGCTGGAAAGTAGGGAAGCACACACCACACGTTTTCCATCTTCAAGTTTCTAGAGGCCGGTCATAGTATCTCTAATAATGTTTTTATTCTGGTGAGTATTGGATGGAAAAATCTTCCTGCCAGTCATTTCAACAGGACTCGTTAGCTCGATGTGTTTTTCCACTTTAAGATATTAATTTGAAGGACTTCTTTTGCTCTGTGCCAGCCACATCAGGTAAATGCTACATTGTATTTAAAACCCTAACGCAACAACAACAAACCCACAAAACCCCCACAAGCTACTGTTGCAGGCATTGCTCTATTGAGAAATATCTGCTTCTATCTAGAAATGACCATGGACATTTTGTGTTTTTTTTTTTTTCTCTGATGAGCACTTTTAGAGAAAGAAAATGTCAAAATACTATTTTATTTAAAAAAGAAAAATCCTATTTGCTTTGCAAATCCAGGGTAGAAATTTTGGCTATTACACAGGGTAGTTTGCTGAGTGTTATCAGAGTGAAAAAAGATTCTTTATTTATTTAAGCTTCCCTCCTATCTCCAGTTCCATATAGTTGTAGACTAAGGCTCAGAGCAGCTGGGAATTAAGTAAGAGCCACAAGTGCTGCTTTCTCCAGCCTTCAGTGATGCCCAGTACCAGGGCAACAACACTGCACCTGGAACTGTATGTTTCCCTTGAAAATAAGACCAGGGTTAGACAAGTCCTTACTGGTTGCAATTCAAGGCACCTTAAAAAATGTCAGTATTTAAATCAAGAACTAGAGGTGCATTTTAAATGCCTTAGAGTTTAGCATGGTTTAGATTCAATAAATATTTGATTCTGAAACATTTTCTCTTAACAGGGCCTACCATATGAGAGCAGTATCACTCCAATGCCCTGAAAATGCAACAGCTCAGATAAAACCAACAAGTTTAGCCAGGACAAGCAGGGTTATTACTTAAATTAACAATGTAGTAAATAAATTAATTAAATGGTTTCCTATCAGGAACAGTTTTATCTCTGCCTTTATTGCTGCAGACTATAAAGGACCTGATATAAAATGGTGTCATCTAATACTAACTCACAGAAAAGTGAAACCCCAACAAGAATTAGGTTGTACAATGTATTTCATCCTTCCTGATGTAGTGCTGTGGCTATTGTCCCAGCAAAGCCAATACAGTCCCACAGTTTGATTCCTTTCCTTTCCTAATGGAGTCTAATAGAAAAAGAGATTTTTTTCCTTTTGATGATCTGCTACATGTGTCATTATTGATGTCCTTCATCCACCCGGACACTAATATGGTATTCATCATTGTGATACCAGACCCAGTACTCGTTGCTAAAAACACATGCAACGTGAAGTGATACTATGCTTGGCAGTGAGGAAAGCTTGAACGGGTGCATTTGCTTCTTGCTTTGCTGAATAACTGCAAGTAGTGCATGAGGAAATAACATGAAAGTTTCGGGGCAGTAGGTGAGGACAAAAGACACAAAAGCTAGGGAGGCCTGTAGAGGGAAGTGCCTGAGTAAACAGGATAGGGTGTGTCTTTGGGAAGGCTTTGTTCAGCAAGAACAGAGAAACACCAGCTGAGAAGCTGACTTGAACGTGCCAGCAAGTGTGACACCGAAATAAAGCTTATGTATGTCAGCCACAAAAACTTCCGCAAGCGAAAACTGTTTGCTTTTAGCTGCAGTGGTTGGAACCAGTGGGACTAGGCATTTTGTCCTGGTTTTTGGTTTTTCAACAGAAAAACCTGTCTCCTCCAATGGGTATATGTGTGTGCCTTCCATACGCACACCAGCTGGGAGACCCTTACCACAGAGCGGGTGGGTCCAGGCCGGGGCGGGTGGGGGGAACCCTATGTGTGACCTGACTTCTGACTCACCTGTTCGTATAAGCAGTCTCACAAAATGATTTGTCTCCATTCTTTCGGTCTTTTGCTCAGTCCTCTCTTGGCAGTACTGGGTTTGACGTGTTTCAGGGAACACGGTGTTTTAATTGAACTGTCACCTCCCTGGGTAAGGCCACTGGCCCTGATGTCGGGAAAGGTTGAGTGATTGGGGAGCTTGGGAAGAGGAAGAGTCGGACTGAGATGAAAACCACAGGGTAACCTGAGCTGAAGGAAAGAGCGAGGGTGTCATGGGAATAAAACAAACAGGAGGTGGAGGAGGGCACAAGGAGAATAAAATACTTCTATCAAAAGTAAATGAATGCTTTCAACTAGCCGTGAAGCCTAATATGGTCTTTACAAATATGTGCTCTGTGGAAGAAGTATGATGGATCTTCGTTATAAAATAAACGTCTCCGCTGCTGAGCTGTTCAAGCTATAATGCTCTCTTATCTTGTACTTCAGGAATATCACTGATAGAAAATGATTAAGAAGGAAAAATGTTTTAAGATAAACCACAGAGATGCAAAATGCATCATGCAGCATTGATGCGCTTCGCACCATATATATTTATTACTACAAATATGTGTTAGATTTTTTGGTGAACTTTTTACTCTAAATCACTTAACTGTAAAAAAACTAAAATAGAAGCCTTTCCTGAAGGAGATCTAAAAGAAAGAAAAAAACCAAAAACACCCTGTACAAAAGAGATCAGACTCCTCTCTTCTTCCAAGCTGTCCTGGAAATTAAATTTTGTAAATAGCTTTGTTTAGTCTGTTGTTCATAAAGCAACATCATCTTAACTGCAGTTTTGGTTGATATAGAAGGGTTTAGAGTTCCAACACTACAGCGAAGCATTAAAACCACAGGGCTTCATTCAAAGCCCAATGAAATGAAGGTTAGCCTTTGGATCAGGTCATTAAAGCCTTTCATCAGAGGAGTCCAGAGTCATTGTACGCAGCTCTACCAGCAAGTATTTTGTATTATTAATGCAGAGAAAATAACTAATAGATGGTGTAAAACATTTGTTCTAGTTCTAAAGCCATAGAAAATACTGATGAATGCTGTTATAGATCTACTTAGGCAGAAATCACATGCTTTGAAATTCTGGGAAGGATCATTGAAAGAGAACCATATAGAATAATTGTAAATACCAGTGTGAAAAAAGCTTTTGGAGACCTGCCTAAGGAGCATATTGGTTCCAGAAACCTGCAGAGCCTACCTGCGTAAACTTGTAGGCCAGCTCATCCCATCCAGCCTGCAGAAGCTGCAAGTCCAGGGGACTGGACCTCCCGTCTCCGCCAGGAGAGAGTGTCCCTTTCCCAGTACTGGGGGGCAGGGACCATCGTCCAGGAGCATCGTGCGTCTCGGCAGGGCTGGCTCCCGGTGCGCGTCTCCGATGGTGCGGTGTCCTCCAGCAGTGCACTGCAAACCTGCCGCAGCTGGAGGAGAAACCACGGTCTTTGGCCAGGAGCTCCCACCTGGACGCGTCCTTGACAGGCAGGGTGGATGTATCCTGCTTTTGCCTTGCCAGCAGTGAGATGTGGTTAAAGGGAGAGGAGAGGGCATCTCCTCATCAGTAGCAACCAGCAGCTCAATTACATTAAACAATTGAATCAAGGATTGGATGGCAAATACAATTTATAACACCACATGATACAGCAACCAGGGAGAAATATCTCCTGGGCTGTGAGTAACTAACGTGACAAACCTGATTTAAGAAATAATATGACTAAATGTGAATCCCCTGAAGGCTGTGCTAAGGATCTCTAAGGAATGGTCCTGGCCTGAGCGCGAGGTCACTACTTTGATGAGCAATTTCTTCATGTGTAATTACTCCACATCCCAGGTAATCTGTAGGAGATAAGACTTTACTGTACCTGACGCTGGTGGCTAGGTCTTAACAGTGAATAGGGTTTATGTCTGATGTAAATCTTCTTTGTTTTTCTTTTCCTATGTTTTGTCCTCCCCAGCTTCCAAACCTCCCCAAATCTCCCAGCTCTGTGTGAGCAGCAGTGCCTGGTGCTGGCTTTCCTTGATTCTTGTTCTTAATTGACCTGTAAATTTACCTCATAAACTCTTGCAGATATAGTGGCCCTTCTACCTTTGCAACTTCTTAATTATCTTCTTAATTAATGAAAGCCTCAATGTCCCCAGTATGTTTTTATCAGACAAGTCTGTTATGAAACACATTAACTTGGACTTTATTGGTTTTAATAACATCCTCTCCTCAGCCTGGCTATGTGTTTAGGTATTGCACTATTCATCCTCAGCTTGCTAAAAGAAGTGCCAGTGTATATAACAGCACAATTGAAAACAACCTCATTTACAGCTTCTCCTTTCTCAGCAGCTCCCTGACAAGCCTAGGGTGCCTAATCAAGAACCGTAAAGTTAAAAGGCATTATTAGGACTGAAATATTATAAACGAAAGCAGACGTGGGCCTGGGTGCTGTCAGATATTCTTCGCTGTGCTCGAACCGAGGTGGGGCAGGGGAGTGGGGGCTCCTCCCCTCCGGCCAAAGATACCCCCTGCACCGTGGCAATGGGCTGCTGCTTACCAGCTTTTTATTTTATGTACCTTTTAAAAGGGGAGATGTCAATTCAAGGTCCCAGGTGTCCTAACATAACTGCTTTATATGATTCCAGTTTTATGGCAGCGTAGCGACGTCAGCTCTAGAGCAATTTGCCCAGTGAATCCCACCCACACACATTCCTGGCTTGTGAGGAAATGTACTAGAGGGAGGGAGCGTTCAAGGACTACTAACACTTCATCGCTGCTGTATGATCTAATGTTGCCTGCAACAGTGCTTAAATGAAAGAACTTGGCTTCGCAAAAAACTTTAAAAAACCCCAAACAAACAATGCCCCCCTGAAACCCCAAACCAGATAACTCTAAGCAGCCTGGAAATTCAGCGTGCCAGCTTCAACATGCGGAGCTGGACATCTGCAGGATGGGGTGTGTGGAATTGGCCCGAGCTGGCTTTCCTGGTGTATTGTATTAACTGAGCTGGTATTAATTATGCTTTTTAGGAAAAAAAATCATGCCTAGGAAAATGTTGCCTGTAAATACCTATTCGCAGTTGCGGTATCCCTTTAGCAGAAAACAGGATTTACACAAGCTGCATTTTAAACTCTTGGTATCACAGTTAATCCTAAATGCTGTAAACTGTAATGGCCTATTTCTTTATGTCAAGTTGTTCTTTTTCTCCCTATATCCTGGTTTCTGACTCTAAAGCGGCTTATGCGGTTCATCTGCAGTGCTGACATTCAAAAACGTGTATGACTGGCAGCAGTAAAACTTTATTTAGCCTCCTTCTCAGTCTAAGAAAGAAATTGGTTTGGCACAAAAACATTTACGAGCAAAATCAAATATATTTTATTGTTTCTATTGTTGTTTAGTTGTTGTTTTCCCCCTGCGTTCAAACATCTTGAGGAAAGATGATAATGATGGCTGACGGTTCGCTGCGGGAATTGCTTTTCCTGTTTAAATGATTATGACGACTGTTAGTGACAGCCCGAGGTGATATGTTGCTGGTCAGTGTATGTAAAAATATAAGGACTTCTCCTTTATGGGGTTTGGAACTCTTAACAGTAAAATCCTGCTATCTGGATGCTGAATTAACAAAGATATTACAATACTAAAACCATTTTCACCCAGTTTCCCTCTCAAAGGAGAACCTAAAACTCATTTGTTAGACTGCAGGCTTGATGACTGACTTGACATTGTTAAATGAAATCAAATATGCTAACAGTCCTGTTACCACAGTTACAAATCTTTAATACAGAGATAATGTGTTAGCTGCCTCTTCTGGTTTCATGAATACATTTTTTATTATCTTAGTGAAGGCCTAATTACCGAACCAAAAAGACAGCTACGCTGGGACTCAGGAGATGTCGGGTGCCTGTCAGCTGTTAGCATGATGGAATCCATTTGCCCCAGTTCCACATCAAAGAAATAATAATAATAGCATTTATCTACTTTTAAAAATGTTTGGATTTAAACTGCCTTTTACTGCACGTACATCATGTCTGACATGCTGGTGGTGGTCTGATATTAGACTCATCACGTTTTATTAAAATGTAGATTTTGCCTCTTGGAACATTTCATTATTTGCCTTTCTGCTTTCAAAACCACTGCTAGTTTGGATACAACAAGGATAAATGCAAAAAGGAAAATAATTTATTGATTCTGGATAAGATTCCTAAAATGTGAATAATTGGGGGTGGGGTTAGCCTTTTAAAACCCAAACTCTCCCAGCAAGTTCTAAGTACTGCAAAAACTGTACCAGACAATTGTCACTTTGGATTTTAAAAGTGCATTTTTGTGTGACTGTAAATTGTGTGGTCTTTGGCAGCAAAACCTACCTGTACAGTGCAGAGCAGCCAATACCGCAATCTCTGGTAGTCAGGATCTGCCATTCCTCCTGTACTCACCAACATGTTTCTGATATTTGATATTCGGTTTCACTTTTGCCCCATCATCCACAGATGATAACACTGACTCCAATTTACTCCATCCTGCCTTATCCCTGCAGCAGTTCCCATGCAGAGGAATGGAAAAGATTTTACAACGCAGATGTCCAAACACTGCTTGGCAGGTCCTAAATCTGAGGTCAGAAACTCAAGGTCCCCGACTCGGTCAGTACCTTTTCCGCTCCTCTGTGTACGCAATTTGAGCGACACCAGCCTTTCAGAGCTGCGCACAAGTGAGGGATGGGAAACAGCAGGAAAGAAAAGGTACCCCTTGGCTGGGACTGCTGCCAGCCTTTCCTGGCTCTGCCACGGGAGGGGGGCATCTTTTCTTCAGACTCAAGTGAGTTTGCATCTTCTGTGGGATTATGACCACCGGCACAAAAGGCAAACCTGCCAGTAATCGCTCTCATTTCCTGCGGTATGTGAACAACGCCTTTCTTGAGGTTCAGTTATACGCAGTTTGAGCTGCACAGAGGCTGTTTGCTTTGTGTACAGCTGTGAGTGAATTTCCTCCCATGTTCCATCACACAGACTGTACTGCCTGAGCACTAAGGGAAAAGGAGCTGCTTAGGTGATGTTAGGAAGAAAGATGAGAGCTGCTTTGGTCAACATGACTCTGTCCCGCAAATCAGGTTACTGGAGACCTCTCTGTCAGACGCTGGTGGAGGAACTGATCCCGTTTCTGGTGTTGGGTACCATGGGATCAGACGAGATGCTGGACTCGGGGGGATCAGAAGCTAAAGCTGTAGAAAGTAATATTCTGAATGTGCAAACCATAAGCAACATACCTAGCAAATAGGGTCAAGAATCTACAAATAATGTTTCTCTCCAGGTAAACAGGCTAAAACCTAAAAGAATAAATTACTAGGAGCGTGGTCCCTTTCTCACTTCTTTTGAAGCAATTCCAACTTCTCTTCTTAATGTTTAAGGGGTTCCCCTGTGGCACTGATTAAATCTGCTCACTGGAGAAAATAAAAAGGTACTGAGCATTTCAACCCACCAGTCTAAGAGAAAAGCACTGACTGCCAGTCATAACACCAGTGATCCTAGTTGGATGAGGAAAGAAGTGGAGCATTACTTGATATAGCAAAGACTGATAATTTACTTTGTATTATATGAATCGTGGCATCTTTTTTTCTGCCACCACAGGTGAATAGTTTTTCTTCCCTACTGATAAATGCCTGAAAGGAAGAGGAAGAGATATGCTGCTATCTCTGTTCTCAGATGAAGACATCCTCATCTAAGAAATAACATTCATCCCTATGTCAAAAAGTCATGTTTGCTGGGCAATAAAATCTAAGTTTCTGTGTATAAGTCTGAACTGAGCTAAATATAACTATGTTATATTCCTCTTAAAAAAGAAAGGCAGCATCAGATGCTACCATGAATTTCTAATTTCCCAACCATGTCAAAAGAATTCTATACCTATTTCTTAAAAAAATGTTTAAAACCTATTTCTTGGTGTCTGGTATTAATCCTCTTAGTGGACTCAGTGCAGATGTGTGGAAAAATGCTAGTCAGCTTTAGATTAGGTTCTTATGTACCTGAGGAAACTAGCAAAATGAAATCCCCAAATCCTTGTCATATCTGGTGTCTACGTGAAATTCAGTGCAGGGCTAGAATAATAGGGTTTTTTGTTTAAGGAAAGTTGAATATTGAAATGGAGACCTTATTTGGGGACTTAGAAGAGAAAGGCTACAGAGTATGTAAAGCTACGAAAGTGACTTCCGCTTACTCATTTCTATTTTCTTTATTAAGGATTCACATTTAATGCCCAGTCTTGGGATTCATGCATGCACAAATTACCGTGATCAGATTTGTCTGGTTTAGATTAAGTACAGCTCACTTTGCAGAGACGTACATGGATACCAGCAGCTCCAGTACGGACTACATGAATATCGTAAGGAGAAAAGCTAAGTAATCTTTAGAAATTTTTTGCATTTTACAGTCTGATACACGATGTCCTTTCTGCCCTTCCACTCTATGAGAGGAAAAAAAGGCCCTAAAACAGGAAGTGGGAGTTTTGCATTAGTGGTTTTTTTCCACTGGAACAGGGTAATACATTTTGATAGAGGGTCGGGGGGTTTTTTGAGTGGATATTAAACATGTGGATCTGTAAACAGTACCGACTTCGGTATCAACAACATCACAATGTCATTCTTCTGAGGGCTTGACTTTGCTACAAGAGGAAGCTGAAGCCCAGCCAAGCGCTGTACCTGCCCTGGCACCCATTCAAACGCACGGCTCCAACTGGGGGAGGCAGAGCTGGGAGAGCAGGCTGGCTGGCTGCCAGCAAGGGGAGGCTGCAGACTGCGTTGGTACTACTCTTCCCTGCTGAATTTTATTACAAGGTTGACTTTAAGGCAATTCAGAAAAGTTGTCATGGCTTTTCCAGGTGTATCCACGTTTTCAAACAGCTAGGACTGGCATCGTGGGCCAGCTCCCTGAGGATAGCAGGGAAGCTTTGCAGTGCAGGCAGCACACCAAGCAGCTCCATCAGCAGTGCAGTTTGGATGATTTCATGTGATACAATGCCGATTTGTGCAGCTCATCAAACCCCTCAGTAATTTCACTATTTAGTTCATGCTGAAGCTGCTCACAGGTATTTCTGCGGAAGCTCAAAACCCCATACTCAGGAAGCAATTTGTCAAACTTCAGCCCTCAGTGTAGCTGAGTGCAATCCTGTTCAGAATAAAGGCCACGAAAACAGGGTTATTAATTTGGTAGGTTGTAGGAGACAACAGTTGGGACAGGATTTCACACTGTTTTCTAGCATCTTATCTTGGAGTGGTGTGAGGTCCATATTTAATTTTCAGAACTGTTCTTTCCTAAGGACAAGTTAATTTTGTCTTTCAGGGTTATCCATCAGGAGTTCCATGTGCCCCTGGTATTCCTGGAGAAGCCGTCAGGACTGGTGCTGGCTTTCTTACTGTATGTAAGTCTCTAATTTAGGCTCTATAACCTCGGAGCATCTAATTCTTCACCTGTTACTTCAAGGTATATAACGTGCGATCCAAGCTGAACTGCAGTTAATACCTTGCTGCAAAGGTATTCAAAGTCGTGGGATCTGGTGAAAAGGTAACTCCGTTGTGCTGTCTGGGCGAGGGACTTATATTTGATGCTATCTGAAATACCTTATAGCTCCCTTGACACTGTGATCATTCAATTTTAAGAATTAGCTAGCTAGTCCCTAACACAGAAGGAGCAGACTATCTTTTCCCTTCTTGTGAAAACATACCACGTTTTTGTTTCTACTCACCTATCAAACCGGATTAACTTCTTCATAGGTAACTACTACTTGCCTCGAAGTACTCCTAAGCCTTGTGGAGTAGGAATGGATAATGAAGGAAAAGGATAGCAGCAGCCTGGAGATGGAAATAGCAAAAGTGCATGTTGGTACGATAGATCCATTATTTAGATCCTTTGACAGAACAGAACTGTTCTTTGCTTTGTTTTATAATTCTATCCTGAAAATAAGACTCGCATATTGCATCTCATTAGGTTTTATCTGCACCTGTACACATTGTACATGTAATAATATCCAAAGGCTTCTGAAGTGTGAAAGACAGGACTTTCAATAATATGAACAGAAGTTTAAAAGACCCTAATACTTTTTTTTTTTTTTTAAAGCTCAATTTATCATGTTTATTGAATGATCTGGGAACCAAAACCATTGAAGAAACTAGCAGGAGAATTCAGTATTAGATTCAAAACTTAAGAAAATATTTTGTTATTCACTGTAATGTGTTATAAAAAAATCTAGAATGTAATTGTTTTTATACAAGCTAAAGATTAAAAATTCATTAGTATGTAAATGACAATCCATTACAGTAAGAATACAGACTACGTGTTTGTAGCCAATAGGAGTTCCACATGAATCTTAACAGTGACATTTAAAAATGTCTCTGCAAGCCAATCCTCTGCAATATATTTTACAGGTTTTCTCTGTAACCCTGGAACATTTTATGATTAGCATCAACAAGCGTTGCGTAAATCTACAATGACCCTTGTAAAATCAGGCATTTCAGTTTAATATATTCATGGCTGTGGGAAAATAATGGAAGATTGGCAAGGAGGATTGTAAACACACTCAAGTGACTTGCAGCTGGAGTACAGAAAAACACATATATTGTACTAATCGTTTAGTCTTGTGTGTTCGATAAGTAGAAGGTCTGCGTTTAGATAACATAGGCCTGTGATAGATTTAGAGGCACCCCATTGAACACGCTTGAGTTCCCTGCCCTGCTGTGGGAAAGATCAAAAACCACAGTGGTAAACTACACCTGCGTGAATCCCTGCTATACAGGCAAGAACAGCAGGTTTAGTGATCCTCTAGTGTGGACCGAGCTCCGTGGTGCCTGCATCCCCGCTTGTGTGCCTCTGCCCGGGTGCTGCTTCAGGGATGCCCCGGTTGGCAAGGTAACAAAAGTAAATTTCCTCTTTGCATTTCTTCCATGCGTCCTGCCTGTGCCGGCTCACACAATGGTTTATTTATGTCACATTGATGTTAACTGCATATTTTGATAATTTTTAACCTGCAAATATTTGGAATATACAACACATTTTGTAATAAAGTAGCTTCTTCCTTAAAATGTTGAGCTGAAAGTAAGGGATTTAACACTTTCCTGTCTTAATCTCACATGATTCAACAGCAAATGGGCCACTCTGAGATACAACAGTATGTTTTGTTTTTGTTTTTTTTTTTTAAATAAACGTATGGTATACCTTACTTAACAGAAACCCTGATGAGCCTTTGTTTTAGAGTGATCATCTGGCTCCAAAACTCCAGCTGCTTTTACACGAAAGACCTTCAGCAGCTCTACTGACACTCTTTTTTTGGGCCTTTCCATTCTTTCTCACCAAACGGCTGCTAATGGATGAAGGATGGCAAGCGGCTCTGCAGAGCCTACATGGAAACAGGAAGGTACAGTAAACTTGGGACCACGCACAAGATGTATTTGCAAACAGTCAGGTTTGAAATGAAAGTACTGTCTGTCCTTCTTGGGCTTCACCTTGTATGGTTAAATTTGTTAACAAAAGAGTAAAGAAATTAATACGTGCCCCCATTCCTTACCCCACTTCTCACCATCACGTATGTCTGGATTCTGCATCATGAACCTGCCCCTTTTTGTAAGACTCATTTTTGGGGTAGCTATCTAGAAGCAAATGTTTTGGAAATAAAAAACCTTGAAGTTTTAGGAAACTTTTAGGAACTTTGGACCTTTTCAGACTTAAAAAGTGTTTCCTCAAGCAATGTGAATGCGCTGCACTATCTGTACTTCTCCAGCTAGTATCATCCCATTAAGTATGAATGTCGTATCAGACATTAGAATGAACCAAGGAGAAGGTAACAATTTCCACAAATCACCTGCGTTTTCAGGAAATCTTTCAGAAATAGCGCATCAGGGTAAGCACCAGTCAAAGGTGGTTTGTTGGGTTTTTTTCTTCCATTGACAGATATTTGACAGAAACCAGCTGCCTTTGCTGATCACTCAGGTTACAGCGGAAACTTTTTCAAACAGGAGGAGGTGACAGCGTAAAGATTACAGGGAACTTAAGATATTTTTTTTTTTTAGGATTCTACTTTACTGCGAATAGTCATTGGATGCACATATGAAGGACAACAGTTACACGGGCAAGTTTGAACCGCCTCCTTAATGAAAAACGCCGGTGTCGTCGTAGCGGTAGGAGCTACGCTGAGGCGGCCACTGCTACCTTCTATACAAACACTGCACCACTTAATTTTAAGCGAACATCTGACCTTCTGTTCCTCTGCCGCAGCACCGGAGAGCGGTTAAGCGAGCCGACGGTGCTGCCGCGCCCGGTGCCCCCCGCCGCGGCAGAGCCCCGGGCAGCGCCGGGGCAAGGCGGCGAGGAGAACCCCCCGCTGCCGCGTCCGGGGACACCCGCGGCCTCTTCACACAGGGAAGTGCCCCGGCTCCCCGCCCCTGCGCGGCCCCGCCCCGGGCCGGCCCCGGGCCGCTCCCGCCCCGCAGCGCTGGGGGTTCCGGGGGCGCCGGGCCGGGCCGGGCCGGGGTGCGGGGTGCTGCAGGGCAGGGGTGCTGCGGAGCGGAGCGGCGCAGTCCGGCGCGGCTGGACGCGGGGCTCGGTGCGGGACTCCCTGGAGCGGCTCCTCGGCTTTGGGAACGGGTATTGTTCTGCTGTGAATATAAGCGTCTTCACCGCATGTGATTTCTTCTAGGTGGTCCTGTCAGGTATTTACCGGATGTGATTTCTTCTGGAGGGCCCTTTCAGGTATTTACCGTATGTGATTTCTTCTAGGTGGTCCTTTCAGGTATCTTTATTTTTTTATTTTTTTTTTCATCACAGGGATGCTTAATGATTGGAAGGGCCATGTTTTCCAGCTGGGGATTGCACGTTAAGTTAGAAAATGTCTCCTCTCTTCAGCAGCGTAACTCGCTTGCAAAGCCGGGTTTAAGGAGAGATCTTGCTGCCGAGGCCGTCCTGGGAGAGCCCTGCTCGAGAGAGCTGTCAGCAGCGGGCAGGGCTCAGGCCATGGTGGTCCCGTCACCCCGCAGTGAAGCGAGCAGCGTTAGAGGTGTGCCCCGGTCTCAGCGAGGCTGGATGCCCGGAGTGTCACCTGGTTTTTTTGGCTCTCAGGTGTCGGGACTCTCAGGTTTTAGGAGAGATGCCTTTGTCAGGGGAGAGGGTACCTCTCAGAACAAAATGCTTTTATGTCAACTTATAGCTCATTTCATTCCTTCTCTGAAGGCTATTTTGTTAACTTTAGTAGAAAATAACCTGTTCAATTAGATCAACTAGATTACTTTTCAATATACTGTTTCTCTAGCAGTCAAGGTTAAAATCCAGTGGCCGAATAGTCTAATACGATGTGTTGATGAAAAGCAGTGCCACAAAGCTAGCTAGGGTGAACTAATGCATGCCTCGCAGCTATTAGGCTTTCTAAGTCTGGTTTTTGAGTCATAAACCTTCTTGGAAAGGGCCTGGCTTGGTATTTAAATGGCCCCATGCGTGAGCATAAATGGCCTCCATGCATAAGCTCGGAGGCTTATGTTAATATGCTCTTGGCAGTATTTTAGTGAGCTGGATAAGAAACGAAACTGAATGTCATGCTAGTATACTGGTTTTTCTGATAAAACCCAGAAGCTTTGTTTCTTGGGTTAGTTAAATTATCTCTAAATCAGTTGCAGCATTTCTACTGACGTGCATCAGGGTAACGGAGGCGTAGCTGTGTAACGCAGTTGTGTAACGCGGTTCTGAAAATGAGGAAATGCCTGGAAAGAAACATGGACATTCTGCCATTTCTTAAAAAGGAACAATCTAGGGACGTTATTTCCTTGCTGTTCCCTGAACTAGAACAATTATGGTCTGACTTCCTTTGGAACCAGTATTTCCTCGATTTCCTTTCCAAAAGTTTTTGCCTGTCCTTAAATGCCTGGGCTCAAAACTCCTGGAGGGCGAAGAACACTGTGCCTGGGCACCTGGGTGCCTCTGAGGGTTGCTTCCATGTTACCCGTTTAAATAACAATTCAAGAAAGTGAGGAGAAAGTGAGGAACCAGTTGGGTGTGCTGGTGCTGGGTGAGAGGGTTTAGGCTGTGGCAGCAGTTGACTGCAACGTCTGAGAGCAGAGGGGGAAAGCCTGGGAACACCTATGGATGAGGAGGAAGGCTGGCAAAAGGGTTCTAGGTAGTACAACCTAGTTCATACCCCTACAGGGTATGAAGAATGAGACTTCTTGATAGGAGTTTCTTTCTCTCGTGAGCAGTACAGCAAATGAGGTGTGGGGGTCTGCTGTCAGCTTGCTAACTCGCAGCTGGACGGCAGCTCTTGGCAGTCGAGGGCTGTGTTCGGTGTGCGTGCGGGGCGGTCCTTTCGTCTTTCATTTCCTCTGCGTTGCAGTGGTTGAGGCTGGAAGCCATGCTGGGGGGTTCAAATTGTGTTTTCAGGAGAGGCGGCTGGCTGCGTGCAGGGTGGGCGGGCGGGCAGCCCCTGCCTTTCCCACTCCTGGCATGCAGGCACAGCGGGGGGACCTCAGCCCGTCCAGAGACTGTATTTTGTAAGGGTCATTCATTGTCAGGCAGCCGCTTTGCATGAAGCGTCTCCAGCTCCCCCAGTGCTTCCTCCCTGCCAGCAAAATCACTTCTGCTTTCCCCTGTGTAAAACTGAACGCAGGTTCGTCCCCTCCTCAGAGAAAAGCGGGTATTTGTATCTCATCTATACTCCCTTTGGGAGAGTGGACCCAGAGCTATGAGTTACTATGGGAATCTGTCAGGAAGGGCAAAACTTGTCAGCTTTTCCTGGCACAGGGTCCCTTGCATGGCCCTAACCCAAAATAGTCCCCCAGTGAGGGGTGAGGTGCTGGGAGCTGGAGCCTGGTCCTCGCCCTCCTCTTGCCCTTCTGCACTCCAGCTGGGGGATTTTGGGGAATGTTTGGTCAGCAAATACCTCAGGTAATGTAATAAAATGTGAAGGACCCTTATAATCCTAGCATGATTGGGGTTGGAAAGGATAACCTTTGAAGGTCATTTGGTCCATTCTTCTGCTTAAAGCCAGACTAAATTCAAATTTAGGTCAGATTGCTCAGGGCCTTGTAAAGCGTTTTATAAGATGTTCGCAAAGATACACAGCTGCTTTGTCTGGAACACCATGGCCAGCTTATTCACTCCAATACAACTTTCTCGATTTATGTTGTGAATTCTTCAGGTTGGAGCATGTAGCCAGCGTAGCACAAGGGATTCTGCAGATACTGTTTTTGTTGAACCAAAATTAATTCAGTAATGGACTACTACTTGCTGAAGAACTTTCATTCTTTTTTTCTTTAATTCTGTGGAATTTTAACTCCTTTACAAAGAAATAGCATTCTCCCTCTTTTGTATTAGTGGGAGCTAAATGCAAATACCTTTACTTTTCCCTGCTAAGTAATGTTTCAATGATTGTTCCCTGTATTCATTTTAAAACTGTTACTAGAACCAGTAGCACCTAGCAGCATGTAAAGAAAGCCTCATTTTATTAAACTGAAATGAAAATGTAGGCTTCAAATCATTGCTTTGTGTAACCTAGGCAGCTGGAACCAACACATTTCTAGGTGACTGCTCTGCCCATTGCTAGTGTTTCTTAACTGAGGTTTCACCAGATGTGAATTTCCCCGTGTGTAACAACATGGCTGAACAATATATTGTGCAATATAAAGGTTGGCAGAAGTTAAGGTTTTGTTCCTCGATCCTTTGGTATTTCAGAATTTTATGTTATTTCACAGTCGTTATAAATTACTCAGATGAAAAGCAGGGTGTGACTGACAATGTGTTAATCTTGGTGACCGAATTGGAGGTGGTAGAAGGAGTCTAGATAAAAAGCAATAGACGAAAAGAGACAATTTTAATAAAACAAACAATCTTAACTACTCTCTTTAGCATCATGTCTGATGAAATGGGAGTTGAAGTTTGTAAAATCTTTGTTGCTTTTCTAGCTATAGAACATACCAACATTTTCTACATCCTAGATTGCACAGTGGCATATATATGTGGTTGTTGGGAGAAAAAAGATTCTGAGCTATTATAAAGCCTTTCTTTTAAATAAATCACATGATTCTGTCTCTACTCTCCATTTACTGAAGAGTTCAGCTGTAATTCTCAGTATTTCACTGAAGTTCAGGTAGCTGGAACATCTCACAGTATAAACTGATAAACGGATCTTTTGCTCGTTTAAATAATGTTTTTTTTTAATTCATCTTTAATTTGTGCTATTCCTACAAGCTGGTAGTTTTGTCAACATATTTTAATGTGGTCATATATTTAACTTGTCAGTCTGTACTCTCAAGTGTAAGACCAAGGTTTAAGTTATGTAGTTTAAATGTGTTCTTTCAGATTTTAAAATTAGATGTATAATTTTAAATTATTTCCTATTACTTTTTTTTTAACCTGTATTCATATGGGGACCAGAATGCAATTAAAAGTACGTAAAGCAGGATGGTGGTTTTGTTAGTAAAGTAGAAGAAAAAAAATATTTTAAAAGGAACACTTTAAGACCAATTTATTAAACAAAGAGTGTGTTGTGTACAAGTTGGGAAGTGAGCTAGATGCCATGTCATCCCAGAACCATTAAACATCCTCCTGTGACATCTGCTTTTAGTCTCGGAGTGAAAAGCAGGAAGGAACTGCTTTCAGTTTCAATTTAATTCCCAGCTTTGAATGACCCATCTTCCTTGAACTGAACTAGTTGGAAGAATGGTAACAGACAAAATATATTACTAGTTTAACTTGAACCGCATTCTCTTTAAAGAATAACTAGATTTATTGTTTACTTTAAAGCTTTAGATCCTATAAAGAGGAGCTCCTATACCATTCTTTTTTATATTTCCACTTATGGATCTCCTGGCTATTTTGGACTTCTGTCTTTAATAGAAGTTGCTGCCATTGTCTTCCTTCTCATGTTACGCCAGAGACTGAAAGGAGTATTTCTCAAGGTTGATGCTGGCATCAGTAAATGTTCTTTCTGCTTTTTTTAAAACTCATTTTGGCAACCCTGGAAGAGTAGAAAGAAAGAGACAAGCAGTTGACCCTTTCACTCATGATAATCTGCTGTGGAAGCCCACTGGCCTGTGCAAGCCCACCGGCCTGTGCAAGCCCACCCTTTATTTTCATATGGAGACAAAAATTGGATACGTGATATTTAGTAGTACCACTTCAGAAGTGGAAAAGCATAAAGAACTGAATAGGTGGTAGCATGGCATCACGGTTGCTCCAGGATGTACCCAAGCAGGTTTTGTAGTCAACATCAATACTCTAAACCAGTTGCTCTGAAATTACTGCAGTAATTTGTTCATATGAATTGCATGATGTTTCTGAATGGCTGCACAATAGAGTCTTGCACTGCAATGAAATAACTGCACATCCCGATGCTTTCCTCTGAGTTAAGGATGATTTCAGGGTATTTCATGAATGCAGGCATAGATAATTCAGACTTAACATTGTGGTGGAGACATAGCCTAGAAGGAAGCTGAGATATTTAAAGCTTGTGTTTGTAATTCAGCTTTCTCATATGGTTTAGACAGGCAAGTACCTTTCATCAGTAATAAAGAATTTTGAATAACTCTTGTGTGAAATTATATATTAAAAAAACCATGAAATAAAAATGTTGTTTTGCAGAACAATTATAAGCAGATCCACAGCAATGCAAGGTGAGTAAAATAAAAACAAAATGTCATCTTTTGTTAATATGAAAGATAGCATGGGTCCTTCCGAGGTGTTCAAGCAACATTAGCTTAGCTATTATTTTGCCTTCTAATTTTATAAAATATGTATGAAAGTTTGAAATTGAAATTATTTACATTTTAAAATGAAATAATTTACAAAACATATAGCTTACATTTTCAGATCTTGATGTCTGAAGTTAAATAAAATAAATAAATAATCTTGAAATTCAAGTTATTTCTGCTTACAAACTGAACTTGGTAAATGTTTTTAAACCCATAACCCTCTGAGTCTGCTGGTGAGGCATTAGAATAGTCCTAACTTGAAGAAATTGAGGGGAAATGTTTTATATAGTAGAAAATGGCTCATTACCAGTCTGTTCTGTACAGGAGGGCAGCCTGTCAGTTCTCGGGCAATTGTTTGAATTAAAGCCTCCTTCTAAATATAATCAAACAAAGGCACCTCTGCTCCAGACAGAGAGTGAACTGACCCTGCTTGAGCAGGATTTGGACTAGGTGATCTCGAGAGGTGCCTTCCAAGCAAAATGATTCTGTGATTCTGGGACATCTTCATGACATCATGTGCAATACCTGCCTTTTTTTCTGCAGTTTAAGGGTCAGAACTCCTTTAAGTTCCAGTAAGACATTTAATATTTTGAATAAATAAAAGCTTGTTATACAGTTTTTGCTATACAGAAAACAGTTACTTAATTTTCTTGTATATCTACCTGAAAAAGGAGACAATGTTTTGGATGCTTCACCCTAGGGTAGGAGGAATCGAGCAATACTCAAAGTGTATGTTCCACTCTTACAGCACATAAACCTGCCCCAGCAACTGGATTTTCAAACGCTAACTATGAGCCAGGAAATCATGTCCCCTATGGCCACCCACAGTATGCACCTGGGACTTACCAAGGTAGGTTGCTTGGCTACAAATCTGCTGTATCAGGAAATAAGCACGGGAAGTAGGAGGTTTCACTAGGGTGACCAACTCTTATTTACTTTTCTGCTGTTTATTCTGTACAGTTTCTGTTCATTTCTGTTTTGCTGAAAAGTCGTCTTCCGTCCTTCTTTGTGCTACATGTTAGCGTGTGGTAAGCTGTACCAACAGTGCTAGAAGTTAAAAAAGTTGGATGTTCCTCAGTGTTCACTATGGGGAGTTTGTTAGAGAGGTGTTACTGATGCAAAGCAATTAATGTGTGGCAGCTTCTTGCTGATAATCAGATTTTTTAATTAACATGTTATTTCAGTTTTTCACTTTATTTCTCTCTAGAAATCCAGAACTGAAGAAAAGAACTATTTCCCCCTTGTAGTTCTGCTGGTCCATGTATTCTGTACCTGTTTCCTACTCTGTCGCTGTACTTTGCACATGGTTATACCTTACACTTTCACTCATTTGCTTTTCTCCTCTTCTATCTCACTTTCTGCCCGATATTCAAAATGCAGCACTCCTAAATAACTTCTCATGTTCTGGCAACTAACTGCTTTCTGAAGAACCAAATCATAATGAGCAATATCTAACAATCAGGCTCAAAGAATAGGTTACAGATAAAATGCAAAAAGTTTGGCCTAAGTTACCATGCTGTTCCTAATTCAAAAATTGTGTACCTTGCGGCAAGGCAATCTGAGGTCTGCAAGTACAGGTACCTTCAGCAGAGAATGAGCACGTGCTGCCTGTGTGATGAAGGTCAGGGGAGCATTTTTTGTCTTGAATAATTGTATGCGCATACACTTACACACAATAGCAGTAGATAGTCAATTTCTGTGCAAAGCCTGTGCTCAGACATAAAAGTGATTTTGTATTTGTTGTAGTTTAGCCCCAGCCCGCAACTAAGCACCACGCAGCCGCTCACTCACCTCCTTCACAGTGGTATAGGGGAGAGGGTCGGAAGAGTAAAAGTGAGAAAACCTGTGGGTTGAACTAAAACAGTTTAATAGGTAAAGCAAAAGCCACACATGCACAGGCAAAGCAAACCAAGGAATTAATTCCCCACTTCCCATGGGCAAGCAGGTGTTCAGCCATCTCCAGGAAAGCAGGGCTCCATCACCCCTAACGGTTACTTGGGGAGACAAACACCGTTGCTCCAAATGTCCCCCCCCCTTTCCTCCTTCTTCCCCCAGCTTTATATGCCAAGCATGACCTCACATGGTCTGGACCATCCCTTGGGTCAGTCGGGGTCAGCTGTCCCGGCTGTGTCCCCTCCCAACTCCTTGTGCCCCCCCCAGCCTGCTCGCTGGTGGGGTGGGGGGAGACGCAGAAAAGGCCTCGGCTCTGTGTGAGCACTGCTCAGCGATAACGAAAACATCCCTGTGTTATCAATGCTGTTTTCAGCACTGATCCAAAACATAGCCCCATGCTAGCTCTTATGAAGAAAATTAACCCTATCCCAGCCAAAACAAGCACATTCTCCACCCCATATTCCATACTATTTACGTCATGCTCAGGTCTCACGCTATCCAATACATTCTCATTACCCACCACCACCCCTTCCCATCCTTTGATACAATACACAGATATCATTCCCTTTGTCAACAGACCACCCCTGTGAAATGTCTGTAAAATGTCTATAAATGTCCACAAAATGTCCTTTGATTTCATTTAGTCCATGACTTTGGGCTCCATCTGTTATGGTGGTCACTCAGGACCGGAGAGGTGGTGTGTTGTGTGGAGTTACTGGACACCAAAGCCAGCTCAGGTCAAGCCACTGCTGCACTTGCACTGCTTCTTGTAAGGCTTGTCCCCCATTGGTTCAGGTGGTTCCTGCTATACTAATTCCTATAACATGCAACTCAAATCCTGGGTTACAACAATTTAAAGGTATATCCATTACAATCTCCACCCCTGGTCCCTTTGGACCAGACCATAGGGTTTAACATTGCAATGGACTCCTCCCCTTGCCCCTGCTCTGGCTCGGACTAATCCCCAGACTGCAGTCCCTTAGGGGTGCACCTGCTCCAAGTGGAGCTTTATCTGTGAGCCACAGTCTCTCCAGGATTATACCTGCTGTGGCATAGACATATTCACAGCCACAGTCGCTTTGAGGTGCACCTGCTCCACTGTGGACTTCTCCATGGGCCACAATGCCTTCAGAAGTATACCTGCTGCAGCCTGGCCTTAACCACAGCCACGGTCCCTTCCAAAGAAAACCTGCTCCAACATGGCCTTGCCCATGGCTGCAGTCCCTACAGGGGTGTAGCTGCTCTATTGTGAGCTTATCCGTGGCCACACGCTTTGAGGTGCTTCAGCATGACCTCACGCACAGCTGTCATGAAATGGAGTGGTTTGGACCACTATAAAGAATCCCTTCCAATGGCATTAGCAAAAGAAAAGTGATTTAATAGGAATTTATATAAAAGCTTGACTTCACAGAATTTGATGGCAAGGTTCACTCTATTACTTAATACATGGATGAAATGCACATGGGAAAATTAAGTTAGAATCAGACTAAAATTAGGTATAGAGACTGAAAACAGAATAGGTTTAAAAGAAAAATATACAAAGAAAAATTGAGTTAGAATTGATTTCTTTTAATTTGTACAGTGATAGGGAATGTAAAAAGGGTAAGGGAGACCCTCCCGTTGAGTCACGTGGTTCAGAGAAGACCCCCTTGCTTTCTAAACTCCTGTTGGAGTCTTGGTGGGGCTGGACCAACTCCTAGTTCCAGACTTGGTCAGCGGTGTATATCTAAAGGGATTATGAGTATAATAGCAGCCTGAGTTTCATTCACAATTGAATAAAGTTCACGACAGTAATTTAAGTATAGATTTGAAAAGCAGTAACTTGTAATCTACTTGCTACAGAATATTCTGGTTAGTACACACACACATGCATAAAGGCATTAAGAGATATACATATGAGCAAGTAAAAGAGGTACACCTGTTAAAAATTCCCCTCAAGTTCAGTGAAAATATTCACATTGAATGCTTTGGCATCTTTCTCAATGGGCAAAGTGTCGAGCCTCAAGGAGCGGAGAGTATCAGCCCAAGTCTTGTTGGCTTTCAGCAACAGACCTCTGATCTTCACAAACAGAAAAGTTTGTGAGCTCTGAGAGGTGTCCCACTCAGAGGGAGATGCTGGCCACAGCCGGCTCCGGTCCAGGACAGCTCAAAGGGTCTCACTTAGTACCACTTATAGGTTCGGGAGATGATTTGCTTTAGTCATCAACAAATTACTGGGATTTGTACCGTTTCCGTGAGTTATGATTCAGATCGTAACTCAGGAAGGCTCCGGGGCTGTCACGGAATGACTTAAGATTCAGATACATGATGCTCCAAGGTTGTCAGGGAAGAGCTGGGATGTCTCTAGGTTGTTATGAGAGAACTAGTTATCTCTACTTTCATTTTTTGTTTTCACTGGACAGCAGGAGTCCTTGAGACAGTCAGCATGACTCCCTATCTTAGCTGTGTAAGAGTTCCTGATACAGTCAAGGGATGCTTCACCACCCGACTCGTTACACTTATGCTAAGGCCTAGCGAGACTTCCCGAGTTCATAAATCAGCCCAGAGAGGGGGAAGAAATGCACCACCACAACAGCCACTCATGTTTCCAGTTGTACCTGCTGCAGCATGGACTTAGCCACAACCACAGATGCTTCAAGGTGTACCTTCCCCAGTGTGGACTTATCCTTGGGCCACAATCCCTTCAGAGGTGTACCTGCTGTGGCACAGGCATAACCATGGCCACAGATGGTTTGAGATGTACCTGCTCTGGCGTGGGCTTGTGCACAGCCACGGATGCTTTGGGTGTCGTGTTCCCATGCGGGCTCATCCACAGGTCACAGTCCCTTTGACTCAAATTCACACTGTAGTTCCAGCTTGTCCAATACAGTAGTGCGGAAACAGCAGCGATGCCCTGGCCATCTGTCAGCCCAGACACATTGCCATTGCTTTTATCAAAATGTTTGCAGGCACAGCAGGGTAAGATGATAAGCAGTACAGCAGCACAGCGAACAGTGAAAGCAAAAAGCAGCCACTAACGAGCACTAGGCTCTAATATGCAGTAAAGCAAGCAAGCCCCATGGCAAGCACAGAAGCCTGTCAATTAATAGCTAAACAGCAATAACAACTATAAATTTGATCTAGCACATTCCAATCAAATCTGTTGTTTTCTCGAATCCTTCAAGCCTCATGTTGGGCACCAAAAAGGACTGTTGTCATTTAACCCCAACCGGCAACTAAGCACCATGCAGCTGCTCGCTTGCTCCCTCCCAGTGGGATGGAGGAGAGGATCAGAAGGGTAAAAGTGAGAAAACCTGTGGGTTGAGATAAAGACAGTTAATAGGTAAAGCAAATGCCGCGCACCCAAGCAAACCAAGGAATTCACTCCCCACTTCCCATGGGCAGGCAGGTGTTCAGCCATGTCCAGGAAAACAGGGCTCCATCACCCCTAATGGTTACTTGGGGAGACAAATGCCATCACTCTGAATGTCCCCCTCCTTCCTTCTTCCCCCCACTTTATACGCTGAGCATGATGTCATATGCTCTGGACTACCCCTTGGGTCAGTTGGGGTCCACTGTCCCGGCTGTGTCCCCTCCCAACTCCTTGTGCCCCCCCCAGCCTGCTCGCTGGTGGGGTGGGGGGAGACGCAGAAAAGGCCTCGGCTCTGTGTGAGCACCGCTCAGCAATAACGAAAACATCCCTGTGTTATCAATACTGTTTTCAGCACAAATCCAAAATATTGCCTCATACCAGCTACTATGAAGAAAATTAACTCTATCCCAGCCAAAACCAGCACAGTATTCCATAATGGTGGATCCTTCTCTGGGGTGAGTGATCCTGCCACCCACAAGTTTTAAGCCACAGCTGTTTACATCACCTGAGGTACTGTCCTGCTTATGGCCAGAGAGTGAGCTTTCACATGGTATAGTCCATGTATTGTAATGTAATATGAAACCTTGGTGCTGAACTGATTTAGGGTAAAGATAAGCCTACAAGTCATTATCTCGAACTATTTGTCTTTGTACAGCTCTACAAAAATACTCTTTGTGGCTTCTGCTTTGTGCTTGCTTCTGAGTAAAATACAAGGTTGCTCTGCATCAGATTGAAAGCCTATCTGCCTGCCAGGAAAATATTAAATGAGGGAAAAAATACAGTTCTTGTTTTGTAACTTTCAATAGCAACTTCAGCAGCTTCAGCTACAAGGTCATAAAACATCACTGTAGCACAGGCCGTGTTGCTGCAAGCAAGGCAGGGCTCTTTGCACAGCCCTGGGGATGTGGATGGGTTGTGAGCAGTGCTGCATGTGCCATCTGGTGGGGTGCTGAGCATGTAGACCCTGAAGAGCTTCATCAGAGCTTGTGTTTCCAATTGAGCACTAGCTGGAGAAGACTTACTTGGCATTCACAACATGTGGAACTATTTCTTCCTTTACTACACACCTCCTCCATGAAGAAGTTTTCCTGAGTTTTGAAAGAGAATCCATTAAACAGACGAGATCAAACTCATCTGGTTTGAAAACTGCACATGAACTTTGCTAAAAGGACATTTCCTATCACATAAGTAGAAGGTGTAATTCCAGGAAAACTTTGTCTTAGAATTCCTTATTTGCTCAACTGACAATTTGTAAACGCCAATGCTTTTCATTTATTTTAAGGTATTCTGTCTTCTCTACTTAGAAATAACCTTCATTTATTTATTCCTAATTTTTGAATTGCCTATCTTTATGTGAAGAAAATTTCTGCTATATTCAAGAATGATGCATTTACTTATTTTGTTTGGTTTTGTCTGGAGGATTAGAACTTCCCAATCCAGTGTAACTTCCTTCACGAAGGTTGTAGTATTCATAACTGAAATATATTGTAGGTATAAGGATCTTCACAGTTCAGAATGGTGAATGAATTAATCTTTTGAAGATCCATGGGGCAATTCTTTTCCAACATCTAACTTTCATAACTGCATCTCTCCTACCACCCTAGGTGTTGCAGGCATGGAGAGCTATGGCTTCCAAGTACAGGCCATGGGAGTCCCAGCTGGACTTGCTGTTCCACCCATCCAGAACCAGCCCATTGTGAAGGAGGGGACTATCTGGATGCCTATCCCTCCTTCTCTTCCCAACTGTCCTCCTGGACTGGAATACCTCACACAGGTACCTGCACCCTTCCTCCTTCCCCAGAGAACGGGTATTCACCTGAGAAGCAGCCTGCATCCATCAAGAAAGCTAAGAAAAGCATCTGGCTGTGTTGCCGCTCCATGGGTTGCTGCTTTGGGCTACTAAGTGAAGTCTTTTGTAATGTGATTGATGCATGTTTGAGTGTAGAGGTGCCTGTTATGGCTGCAGCACTTCACAGAGTGCTCTCCTGCCAAGTGAAATGCTAAAGGACTGGGGGCACAGGTCTATCGTATATCCTTCTGATTTCTGAAGCTACTGTTTGTGACATGTAATGTGAATTGGCAAGGTGTATATAATATATATGTAATATGGGCAACTGTAGCACATTAGAGGTGCTTAATTTTCTACATGATGCTTTCTTCACACCTCTTCATAATGCTGTTAGGAGAGGCGCTAGTCAGACTTCACAACGTGGAGGATGCTAATAGCAAAATAAGAATTGTTTCCACATTGCAGAATATGTCGTTGTACTGTAAAAGTACAGTTCATCTCATCACTAGGAGCAAATATCAAGGCTTAACGCTGATGTACTGTTGCCAGTTTTGCAAACTGCTCAAAAAAAAAAAAAAAAAAAGCATCAGTGAGGAGAGGCTGACTTTTCCCGAGTTTCACTTAGAGCTGAGCAGTAGCTGAGCTTCTGCTCTAAAATTTCTCAGTTTCCTGCTTTTGTCTGTATGGACTCCTGATATCCCAGGCATCTGGGATATGTGGTGTCAAAGGCTCTAGTCAGGCTCTGTAGCTGAGCTACTGAGTCCTGAAAGGAGCACAGGCACGTTAGCCCTGCATGCTTGTAGCCAGGCTAGCTTGGGTACAACTTCTGCTAACTGCGCTGGTGCTCTGAAACACTGTTCTACTAAACTGACAGAGAACAGGGCAGGGGGGATGTGAGCAACTTCCACAGCTTTACCAGTAGATGATCTGCCTTTAGACAAAGTATTGATCAATAAATCTGCATTCTGAAATGAAACAGCAATGCTTCTTAAAACCAGATTTCTCTTAGTTACAACTTGTTAACTATTTATTCTGTTTAATTTTTCAACCACAAACAGATTGACCAGATATTAATTCATCAGCAAATTGAACTTCTTGAGAGTAAGTGAAAAGTATTTATAACAGAGAAATGTTTAAATCTAATAATCCCAAGAATGGTAAAATTTAGACTTTCTTTGACACTACGTATTTAAAGTGGATCACCACCTTTCTTTTTCCTGCCTCTCTTATCTGTCTCAATTCCTGCAGAAGTTGTGGAGGAGAGGAAGGAGAAAATAGGAGGGCAAAGGATTTTAAGCAGGTTCTGTATCTTAAAAGATACATAGCAATGCGACTGAATAATCTTGGTAGCTATTTATAGTTGAAGTTGCACATTTCCCATGTTATTCATTCACATGATTTCTACTTGCCTCTCTTCCCTACTTGAAGGGTGTCTTTTCTGTCGTCTCTTACTCCATCTAATTCCATAGACTAGCATGCAGCTCCGATCTCGTTTCCAGGCAATTCTGCTGTTTTAATGAATCTAACTTCTTGCTTTCTGCTCCCCTCATTTTGTTCACTTTAAGAATATCAAAGTCATGTTGTGTCTTTCAAATAGAAGAAGTAAGATGGACCATCCATCTCGGCTGACACCTAATGCTTCTGCGTTTTCTTTCCGTAATGCTTCAAAGAGTACTTTCATTTGTTAGAGAAATTAATCAAAATTTCTGTCCTGGCTCTTGTTGTTTTCTATTTGTGCTGCCGTGACTCTTGAGGCTTTTTTTGTGGCCTTCTCATTCTGAATGTATTTGTGCCCTCTAGAGCCCTTTTCTTGCTTCACCCCCAAATACACAAGTTTCTTTAATTCTTCTCTTTTCAGGTCTTCTTCCCTGGGAATCTTCCATGCGGTGTTATTTATAATTGTGGTGCTTGCTCTGGCAGTAGGTGTCCGTGTCTGGTGGGAGGGGACTGATGGACATCTCCATGCTCTTTCTGTGTTGCTGCATTCATGGTGTCTTCTCCTCTCTGAACTTCTCTGTCAGGCTTCTGTGCTTGAGGGTTCTTTACCCTCCACTTTTCTTCGCCTGTAGCTGCCTCTGACAGACTGTGAGTGAGGCCTGCCTTCCCAAAGGGTAGCGTTAGAGTTAGCATGGGGACTTTTCTGACCAGATGCACCTCAGAAATTTAACAGTTCTGTTCCTTTTTTTCAGTCCTCACTGGCTTTGAAACAAACAACAAATATGAAATCAAGAATACACTGGGGCAAAGGGTGTACTTTGCAGCAGAGGACACTGACTGCTGTACCAGGAATTGCTGTGGACCATCACGACCCTTCACCATCCGGATTATAGACAACCTGGGCCATGAGGTGATCACGCTGCAGAGACCCCTCCGGTGTTCTTCGTGCTGCTTTCCCTGCTGCTTACAGGAGGTGAGTTGCTCCCTCTTGCCGTCTTCCCTCACATGGGACATGGTCCACCTGTGTAGTTTTAAGATGAGGTTGTCTTGTATCAGGAGGTGAGGTGAAACAAGTCAGGTTTTGTCTCTAAGTTGTGGGGAAAGAGATCTGTGGGATTTGTGCATGGGGTCTCCTTGGTCTGGGAAGAAGCCAGTGTGCTGCAACACTTAGGTTCACTCTGGCCACTTCTGATTATGGTAATGAAAAATAACAGCTAGAGTTTTCACTGTACTGCTGTGAAAGCTGTAGTGAAATTCAACACATGAAATTATGAGTTTTTTAATATTAAAATAATTATGGGGTGATGCAACTTCTGAAGCCTCAAATCTGAGCCTACTCAGAATTCTTACTGAGGGATTTGTAGTAGCTGCATTGTGCGATGTCTTCACTGAATGCTTTGAGGATGCCCACAGCCTTTCCTTTACTAGACTTTGATCTTTCTGCTGTAGATACATAACCTTGCTTGCCCCACAGCCTTAGGAGGATCTTATTGTTTTCAGTGAAGGCAAAAGTTGCAATTTGTGTGCAGTTTTCTGAAAATGTTCAGAGAAAATCCCGTGCAGCTTCATGCATTGGAAAACCAGATTGTTGTGGAAAAAACTAGTGTGTGGTTTGTGTGCTAGTGTGGATTTTGTCTAACAAGTATATCAAAGCATGAACATTCACGTGGCAATTTTCTTTTCCCTGTGAAGCTGGAAGTTCAGGCACCTCCAGGAACACCAGTCGGTTATGTTGTCCAGAACTGGCATCCCTGCCTACCAAAGTTTACCATTCAAGATGAGAAAAGAATGGATATACTGAAAATTATTGGCCCATGTGTTGTCTGCAGCTGTTGTGAAGACATTCATTTTGAGGTATGCAATGCTAAAAATTGTTTGTTTGTATCTTCTTTCAGATAGTAGTTTGATAGTAGTTTGTTGCTTGACTTATTACCTGTCAACTGAACTGTAGTATATATTAAGTAATTAGTACATAATCTTTTAATGCTAGTGTAATCACTTTACTTCTCTAGATATCTAGATTACCCTAGATAAGCCAGATAAACTTCCAGAAATGACATCTTAGAGCCACTCATCAGTGATCAGTGAGATTGATTCTCTGTGGTTGCACACAAATCTCTTAATTGAAATATTTAGCAGCAAAATCTTTTTGAATCTATTATATTAGGCCCTAACAAAAAAACTTTATTCTCAGCTGTATTGGGTATTTATTAAAATGACTTCCTACAACCACTCATCTAATCGTTTAATAATCATTCAATGGCCAAGTAAATCAAGATAATTTAGACCTAAAATATAGATTTGAATGACTGAAGAGTTACACCTTCCACTTAAAAATAATAGTGATTAATGCATCATTATTTTCATGCACATTAAGTAGTGGATAGAATCACAGAATCATGGAATCGTTTAGGTTGGAAAAGACCTTTAAAGATCATCGAGTCCAACCATTAACCTAGCACTGCCAAGTCCACGACTAAACTATGTCCCTAAGTGCCACATCTACACATCTTTTAAATACCTCCAGAGATGGTGACTCAACCACTTCCCTGGGCAGCCTGTTCCAGTGCTTAACAATGCTTTCGGTGAAGAAATTTTTCCTAATATCCAATCTAAACCTCCCCTGGTGCAAGCTGAGGCCATTTCCTCTTGTCCTATTGTTTGTTACTTGGGAAAAGAGACTGACACCCACCTCACTACAATTTCTTTTCAGGTAGTTGTAGAGAGCGATAAGGTCTCCCCTCAGCCTCCTCTTCTCCAGACTAAACAGCCCCAGTTCCCTCAGCCGCTCCTCATAAGACTTGTGCTCCAGGCCCCTCACCAACTTGGTTGCCCTTCTCTGGACACGCTGCAGCACCTCCATGTCTTTCCTGTAGTGAGGGGCCCAAAACTGAACACAGGACTCGAGGTGCGGCCTCACCAGTGCCGGGTACAGGGGGATGATCACTGCCCTAGTCCTGCTGGCCACACTATTTCTGATACAGGCCAGGATGCCATTGGCCTTTTTGGCCAGCTGGGCACTCTGGTGGCTCATATTCAGCTGGCTGTCGACCAAAACCCCCCGGCCCTTTTCCACTTAGCAGCTTTCCAGCCACTCCTCCCCAAGCCTGTAGCGCTGCATGGGGTTGCTGTGACCCAGGTACAGGACCCGGCACTTGGCCTTGTTGAACCTCATACAGTTGGCCTCGGCCCATCAATTCAGCCTGTCCAGATCCCTCTGTAGAGCCTTTCTACCCTCGAGTGGATCAACCCTCCCTCCCAGCTTGGTGTCATCCACAAACTTACTGAGGGTGCACTCGATCCCCTCATCCAGATCATTGATAAAGATATTAAAGAGCACTGGCCCCAATAGCGAGTCCTGGGCAACACCACTTGTGACCGGCCGCTGACTGGATTTAACTCCGTTCACCACCACCCTTTGGGCCCGGCCATCCTGCCAGTTTTTTACCCAGCAAAGAGTACACCCGTCCAAGCCATGAGCACCCAGATTTTCTAGGAGGATGCTGTGGGAAACAGTATCAAAGGCTTTACTAATGTCTAGGTAGACAACATCCACAGCCTTTGCCTCATCCACTAAGCAGGTCACCTTGTCATAGGAGATCAGGTTAGTCAAGCAGGATCTGCCTTTCATAAACCCCTGCTGACAGGGCCTGATCCCCTGGTTGTCCTGTACGTGCCATGTGATGGCACTCAAGATGATCTGCTCCATAACCTTCCCCGGCATCGAGGTCAGACTGACAGGCCTGTAGTTCCCCGGATCCTCCTTCCGGCCTCAGACTGACAGGCCTACTAGATACACTAGTCTACCATTTAATACTTAAAATGATGTTGCAAATAGTTGCTAAAGCAAATTTGGTATCATTTTATTTTGGGGACTAGTCTTTCACATGACCCTGAAGACTGGCTCTAACTTTAGGAAACATAATGACAAAGGGCTAATCTCTGCTTCGCAACAGAAGAATGTAATTTGTTTAATTTTCACTTGAGCAGTTCCTGATACATGGCAGGATAAACTAATTCGCTCTCTTGGCTAAAAGACAACACTTCCAGCAGGGTATGTGTGTGTGTGTGCGTGCGGTAGCTGTCTTCCAACACCATTAAGTCATTGAAATCCACAGTCAGGTTTAGAATTAAGTTCATGTCTGTGCTACTTAAGACTGACTTTCTGATAGTCAAGGTTGCCTTTTGGTACAAACAGTTACATTCAATGGCTGCATCAATTTGAATAACACAACATGAATCTTTCAAATGGATCTATCATGAAAAGGATTTGGGAATATTATGAATGACAGATTTGATGTTGTTCTTTTAATTTTGTATTAAACTAGGTGAAGTCTGTGGATGAGACTTCTACTGTTGGGAGGATTTCTAAGCAGTGGACTGGGTTTTTGAAAGAAGCCTTTACAGATGCCGATAACTTTGGAATCACATTCCCAATGGACCTTAATGTGAAAATGAAAGCTGTCATGATTGGTGCTTGTTTCCTTATCGTAAGTCTGTCATTCACTAATACTTGAATATGAACTCATCTCCATGTTCAAGTTGTGCTGATAAAAGATTTGACTCTGAGCTCCTTGAAGTGGGTGACAGCTTGTTGTGAACTTCCTGTGTGTAAAACTAACCATGGAGGGCAACAAAGACATTATTTCAGATAGTAAGCTTATTCTAGACTACATGAAGCACTAACTATATTTAAGCAGAGCTTCATACGTAATGGGACTGAGAAACCTTGTAAAGGAAAGGCTGCTTACAGACTCATTGGCAGAGGAAAGCATGTTTTTGTGGATGGGTAGACCAGAAAAGTGAAAATCAGCAGTAGCCAAGAGACCCATCCAGAGCCAGAGCAGCCTGCTGAGCTGGTGAACTGGACAGCTGAATGCTGCAGCCAGTTCCTCCTGACTCTCCTGTTTGGAAGCATGTGAAGCACTGAGCTGAGCTGGATTAAATGCTCTCAGAGGAGTATGGGAGGGACTTCTGCGGAGGTCAGGCACATCTAACTCGATACAGGGCTTTTCAGCTGCACTCTGACTCCATCATGTCAAATCCTGCGGCGCAGCTCACTTTGCTCTTTGAAAACAGTGTGTGACACACTCATGTTTCCACTTACCTGTGCAATTCAGCATCAGGTACCATTTCACAAAGTGCTTCTGTGCTGGCAGAGCTGCAGAGGAGGAGGAAAGGGGCATGTGAAGCACCATGAGTTTGGAAAGTTCTTACCAGCTTCTAACAAACAGCCCTGTGCATGAACCAGGTTTTCCTTAGCTGTGCATATTCGTGTGCTACCATGTGCATGAAGTACAGCATTAGTGAGTGCGAGCAACCTGGGACTCCAGACACAGAAAATGGGGTCCCCAGATGTAAACTAAAGATAGTGACCATTATGATGGATGCCAGTTTGAGGTAAAATTGAGGGGACTGAGTCAGGTTGAACAAAGCTGGGGCAGGAGTCCTGAGTAAAGGAAGCATAGCTTTGGCTAGTGATAGTTTAAAGTTTCCATGTAGGTCTTTCACCACCTCTTTCTCTCTCTGTGGGTGTCCTATTCTGACAGAACTCGGGTGATGGGAGTGTGCAGAGAGGTGCCCCCACCTTCTTATCATTTGAGGTTTCCGAGAGGAAGGTGCTTTGAATACTTTGCAAAGCAACCAGGAGATCTCTGAACTAAGAATCACATTTAAGAAGTATTTGTTTTGTTTGCTTTTTGGTTCCTTCTTAGGACTTCATGTTTTTTGAGCATTCTGGTGATAACCAACAGCGAACAGGAGTTTGGCAATGAAATCTATAACTTTTATATAGAAGAAGAAGAACATAAATCTCCCAACCTTCCAGTGGATTGCAGAGCTCCAGTAAGAATGTGAGGAATGTACATCTTGTGCTTGTAGTTATATTTCTATAAACTAAAAGCTTTATGGTTTTTTTATATATATAATCTGAAGAAATACTTTGTAGTATTCAAATAAGAACCCTTTGTCTGTACAGATCAATTTATAGAAATATATAGCAACCTTTTTTCTCCCAAGAAATTTGGAATTGTAAAATAAATACTCATAGTTACTTTGGTTCCTTAAAAAGAGGACTAATTTTATATTCAATAGTAATATAAGCAGTGAGCCTAATAAAGAGGTCCTGGTCTTTTCCTCTGTATCCTTCTTTGGTAGTTTTGCCTTGGTGTTCACATTCTGTTGTTTCCAACTTCTTAACAAATATATACCTTAAAATCAAAGAAATCTAAGTGAACAGAACTACCAGAAATCACTGTAAAATTGTATTAATTAGCAATAAATCTGCTGTCAAATATGACTCCTTTACTGTAACTTAGTTTCATAATTTGCAGTGTTTTGAAACTTAAGGCTTTGATTTTTACCAACAGGAGTTAGAGGAGACAGGAAATATAAATGCCTGTGGTTGCTTCTGTTTAATAATCCTTTAGTAATTGCTTTGTGCATGAGTGTGTTTCTTCCTGAGGCAAGGAAAAACTAGTTACTTTCTAGTTTCTCCAGTCCTCTTTCCTCTTCATTTAGTCCATGGTTTTCACAGATTGTAAGTCTGTCTGTAGGTGTGAGGGCAAAGGAATAATAAACAGAACAATTCCACTTCAAAAGCAGATGCATGACATGGCAGGTCTATTTCTTAGCATTTATAGCTTTATTTAAATGTGCAAGCAATGGATAAAATTGCAATTTCTTACCGCAGCTTCACACAAGCATGTGCATATAGTGGTTCTTGGGAACCAGCTATTGGGAGAGGTCCTTGCCAATGTTTTCAGTTGTATTCTAATTCTCCTAAAGATTCCTTTTGTTCAGTAGTTTCAATTTATTGATTGCTCCTGGCCAGTCAAAAAGCAGAGGAAAAGTGGAGTGCCATTGCTGCTATGTAGCTGGACTCTCTTTGATGTTGTAAGAATTGTACAAACTTGTGACAACAATCTATACTGTTCTGAAAGTCTTTAAAACTGTGTATTATGCCTTGTTAAAGTTAGCTTCTGCTGCTAAAGACAAAATTCCTTGAATATGGTGTCTTTAATAATAGGGATTGCTGGAGGTGCATTTTTGATTCATCAGCACTATTCTTAGGGAATGAAATTATTGTTATTTTGAAAATATTTTGTGCTTTATTGACCAGCAATTAATGAGATACCAAAAATTCAGTCTTGCTAAAATCTGCTAAAAGTTTCTGATTGCTTCAGTTAGGAATAGAAGATACGTGTATAGAAACCAAAGTAACACATCCAGGACCAGAGCTGTGCTATAGGGATTCATATGGCTAAGCCCATCAGTATTATTTTTCCTGCAGGGGTGACACACAGCTTCAGTTCTGTCTGTAGCTCTGAAGTCCCAGGCTCAAGCACATTCAATAGCTGCACTTTTCAACAGAGAGCAGGGTTACTCAAATATTCCATAATTATTTTTTTTTTAGATATTTGAAAATATCTGTTTAATTCCATGGCAGGTCCTGCATAGAATTTACATTTACTTTTTTCATTAGAGTGGTGGCTGTTTGAAGAATGGATGGAATAATATTTTGCAAGTAGGCAAAACAATGACACCTTTGCCTATGCTGGAAAGCGCCTTGCATCATAAATTCATCCCTTGACAATAAACTGGGAAGTGTATGCAAATTTAAGTAAGGTATTAGGACCTTGGGCTAATGGGACATAACCAGGAGACTTTATTTTCATTGCTTTAAGTAATTCAAAATTTTATGTTCAAATGTTGTGCTTAGGTTTTCACCATAAGTCCTAGAAGCACTGTTGTCCCAACAACCTTGCATACAAAATTTCATATAAAAATTCACTTACATCTCTGTAGAGCAGTAAGGGAAGAATGTGAGAATGCTAACAGTCAAGAATGATAAGCTTCACTTCAAGATGTGTAGGAAAAAACTGTTGCAGTTCTTGTATGTTAAGCAGAATTGCAGTTGCAAGCAGTAACAATTCTGTAAAGTGTAACCAAAGCAAAGATATCTTTGGTTACAAACGGGTTTCTCAAATACAGTGAAACCCAATGAAGTTGTGTAAGTTGTGCTGTTGTCATTTAGATTTTTTGATTTTGTGCTGCTTGAATCTAGTGGTAAAATTGCTACAGCTTATTCCTTGACCATGTATTTAGCAAAAGTAGTAAGTAAGGTGAAGAATTAAATAGCCCAAGGGAATCAGTATGTGAATCCAGCTACATAGTAAGGTGTAAGAAGTTCAAACTAAGCCTTGTAGATTTGCCAGAATTGTGGTAAGAACAGGAAAGTTCCACAACCTCAGATCATAAAAGGACAGAGAGAGCATTGGACTAGAGGAACTTTCCATCAGTTGGTAACTGGATAACTCTGATACTGGTTACACAGCTCACAGACATTTGTCTTGTGGAATGGTTCACAGTCTCTCATGAAGGTAAAAATATTGCATGAGAAGTCCTAACTAAAGCTGTTAAAGGGTAACTCTTTAGTTAACCAAACAATACCTTATCACCTTTATAATCTCTCTCATTTTTTCCTAATGATATTTAATTGAAAAATGCTTATTCCTTACATTTTTCAAGAACTTCTGGAGAGAGCTGTATTCACTTGCTCATTTCTGAAACTGGTTGTGCTAAATGCAGAATAAATCATTCTTTGAGCTGTCTTTCTTCATTTTGAAAGAACCCATAACAGCATCCATATTTAATAAATCACCAGGCTCTAGAACTCTCCACTCTTCATCCATCAGACTATAAGCAATACAATGATTTATCCCCTATCCATAAATCCAGGCTTTGGAAAGCATTAGAAGACTTTCAGCATGCTGCCTGTTACTCAATACCATCTCACTTAGATAGAGCTGTTACATAAAACCTTTACAGAGTGAGATTTGCAGATGGATTTCTTTAGTTCTGTTAATGACCTTTCCATCTGTATTATCCCTGTAAGTTTTTCATCTCCAGCTGTACAGGAGATGCAGTCACTTAATGAAACCCTAGGGTCTATACGGCACAGAAAGACATAATTTATATGATGTTTCTCAGCAGAAAAGCATAGTTAATTCCAGTTTCCAGAAACCAAAATTGTAAGTGTAAAAAAAAAGAAGAAAAAAAAAAGAAAAAAAGTAATTTACTCCACTAATTGAGGAGAGAGAATAATTTTGTTAATCGGAGGAGAAGCATTGTTTTAAAATATATTGTATTACACTTGGTCTCCTAAAAACATTTTAATTCATATTTGCAAAGTTCATAAAAAGGCCTCCTTGGGTCTTTTTGTAGACCCAAGGCCAGCCCTTACATACCTCATGTACGTCATCTTGGTTTTACTAATGAGAATAACTTTGACTAAAAGCTGACAGTGGGAGCAAGGACTGCACAATAAAAGGTGAGTCAGGGAAGGAGAAAGCAGTTGGTTTTCCTGAACTGAATTTAGCTCATTTACTTTAGGTGCAGAGGTAACTAATTGGAAATGTCAGCAGTAATAAAGACAGTCAAATCTTTGTTCAAGGGAATGTATTGTAAAATTGCGTGGCTTAAGTGTTTGACTGCTAATGAGCATTGTGTGCAGCACTGGTGAGGCCGCACCTCGAGTCCTGTGTTCAGTTTTGGGCCCCCCACTACAGGAAAGACATGGAGGTGCTGCAGCGTGTCCAGAGAAGGGCAACCAAGTTGGTGAGGGGCCTGGAGCACAAGTCTTATGAGGAGCGGCTGAGGGAACTGGGGCTGTTTAGTCTGGAGAAGAGGAGGCTGAGGGGAGACCTTATCGCTCTCTACAACTACCTGAAAAGAAATTGTAGTGAGGTGGGTGTCAGTCTCTTTTCCCAAGTAACAAACAATAGGACAAGAGGAAATGGCCTCAGCTTGCACCAGGGGAGGTTTAGATTGGATATTAGGAAAAATTTCTTCACCGAAAGCATTGTTAAGCACTGGAACAGGCTGCCCAGGGAAGTGGTTGAGTCACCATCTCTGGAGGTATTTAAAAGATGTGTAGATGTGGCACTTAGGGACATAGTTTAGTCGTGGACTTGGCAGTGCTAGGTTAATGGTTGGACTCGATGATCTTTAAAGGTCTTTTCCAACCTAAACAATTCTATGATTCTATGAATGCTACTAATTTGTGACAGGAATACTTACGAAATTGATAAATGGTAAAGGTAAAAGGATGATGCAGCGAGGAAGTTGTGGAACCTGAAGAACTTGCAGATAAGGGAACCTCTCATGACCAGGTATTGCATCCCAAAATTGGAGCAACTCAGGTTCATGGATTTCCTTTGTCAGAATTAAGGTGAAATGACACCAGGGGAGTTCAAACAACAATCAACATTTATTCAACCTAGCTAATCTTGCCCAAGTACAAGTGAACTTATCAATATGAACCTTGCATCATGTCATTAAGCTGCTGTTTGAAAAGAGAAGGGAGGTGTTAGAAAAAGAAGCGGAAAAAGGAACATGAAACTGTGTCAGAAGGAGAGCCCTCCCGTTGAGTTGCATGGTTCAGAGCAGACCCCCTTGCTTTCTAGACTCCTTCGCAAAGAGGAGCCTGGGGCAGCTAGAGCTGCTCCTAGTCCCAGACTTGGGCAAGGGTTTATGTTTAAAAGGATGAGGTGTAGGGAGTGTGGAAAAGAGACAAGAAAAAGAGGGAGAGAGAGAAAAAGAAAGAAAGAAAAGAAAGAAAGAAGAAAAGGGTTTCACTAGTCCTGAGTCCAGCGCTGGTCCAGCCAGCGTAGAGATCCAGTTCTGGAGGGTGGGCACTGAGAACTCATTCTCCCTCTTTTATAGTGTGTTAGTTGGTGGTCTCGACACACGCAGTTCATGTTCCCGGGTTTCTCTGGAATCAGTCGGTGAGCTTTGGAAGGGTTCATTGGGGAGTTGCCTCTCTTTCCCTGCTGGCTGACTGCTCAAGATAGAAGCACAGTCCCATCCTCCGTGGGGGCCCCTCCTTCAGATGCATACGCTGTGCTCTTTCTCCTGGTCACTTAAGATAAGGAACTGCAGCTTTGGAGAAGCACGGTCCCACCCTCTGTGGGGCCTTCTCCTCCGGCCACATTGTCCTGTTCACAAAACTCCAGCATTTTTACAGAGGCCATTTTCTCCACCAAAGTTCTTTAATGAATGTTTGAGACATTGACTAGAATTTGTCAGACCGTCACACCAGGGCAAGGAAACATACAGGTTGCATGGACAGGAAACCACCACTACACCACAAGATGAAGAAGCCATGTCAAGCAAAAATCAATCATGCGGTAAGATTTGATCTTAACATTAGTGAGGCAGGAGGTAAAAAAGGTATAAAAACCCCACAGAAAAGAGCAAGAGGTCAGAGGGAGAGAATAACAAAGAAAAAGGTACAGCTCTCCCAGGGTGGAGGAAAGAGCCCAGCTAGTGGAGAATTCTGTTGTGTTAGATCAGGGCTCTATGTGTGCTTTCATGATATATGTACTTATACATGCTATGCTGATGTACTGGATCAGATTGCTCTAGGACTCTAGTAGCTCCCTGTCACCACCCACAGGGACACATTCATACATTGCTGATTTTGTCGTGGAGAGACTTTATCCTCTCTTCTACAGATGAATTTGACATATCACTTGATTTTGGTTTATTTGCATTTTTTCCCCTGATAACACTATGTTATTAAAGACAGCAGTGAGGAGAAAATATACATTAAAGCATTGCAGCAAATAGCAAAGAAGAAGAGATGAGAACAGGGATTTAAGATGACTGTGTCTCCTGTTTTTCAGTGGGTGGCAATAGATGGCAGTGTTAGCACAGAAATTATTTTTCACTGCTTAAAACCTAGCTCTGAGCTTCACAGGCAGTATTGTTAGACGTCATTATGATTTTCTCAGTGGAAGAACTTCAGATTACACTATTTCCAAAATATGTATTCCCTACATGACTGTGGAAACCTAGATGTGTCTTTACCACCAAAACTGCAAAATCTTAAGCTTCAAATGCAATTACGTGCCACTAGGAAAATTAAAAAATGTGTGTGAGTGTATGTTAAATCACGATGGCTTTAAAAAATGCCAGACAGATACTGTGTAATGTCCTTGAAGTTGCATTAGGCTTGGTAAATGGTAGAATTGGTAGAATTTGGAATTGGACTATGATTTCTGACATAATTTACTATATAATGCAAAAAGTTATTAATATATCACAGCAGCATACATTAACGCAAACAGGCTAGTTTCATTGATGATTTAATGTCACTGATTTACATCTGAGGTGCATTTAGCTCCCTAGACATGACATGGCTTCAGTGTGCATGGCTGTGACATGGACTGCAAGCACTGCAGGGCAGTGGAGGAGAGGGCGAGGGACAGAGGAGAGGGCAGGGGATGGGAGAGCTACGGCCATGGGCCTGGGAATCTGCTCCAGCCTTCCCTCCAGGCTTTGGTTGTGTTTTTCTTTTTTTTTTTTCTTTTTTTTTTTTTTTTTAATTTAAACTTGTTGTTCATGCCTCGGCGGGTTTAACCTTTAGCTGACCTAGTTATTGAACCAGGGCAGCTGGTAGCATCTGAGGGAGTCAATATTTCTCCTTTGTTGATTGCCATTTACTGAGGAGCAAACAGAAACTGGTACGAGGCTGGGCAGCACACACAGAGGGGAGCCTGCGCTGGTGCTGTATGCACCAGGACCTCAGCAACTCCTGATGTCCTCAGCTCTGCTGTGCAACCAGCTTCAGTCCCTGATTACAAATGCATACCAAAAAAAAATTGGGGAGTGGGCTAGTGCAATGCAGGGACTTCCTCAGAGGCTACCAGCTGCCCTTCTGGCCAGCAGCCTCCTGTTCCTTGTTGCGTGTGCTACAGAGAGGGAGTGACGCGGAGACAATCAGCAACAGGAAAATTCCTGCGCAACCCTGTGTCACAACTTCAAGGAGCATGGACAAAGGTATATTTCAAAGGTAAGTGGTCAAATGCTGCAACGCTGCCAGACACTGCATATGAAGCTGGGAGATGGCACTGGCACGGTGGTGATGCTGTGAGCTGGCACTGAGCTCCAACAGCGAGCAGTGGGTGGGAAATGCTGTGTGGCAACTCCTATGCAAACTGGGGAAGCTGGGATTTATGGTGAAGGCTATAATTAAAGATATTCATAAGAAGAAAAGTATAAACAAAAGGTAACCTGCTAATTTAAATGACCCAGCCACAGGTTTTGACCCTGAAGACACTGAAGACCTTGGGGCTGCCTTGACTTTGTGGCTTACAGCAATGTTCTGCTGGTATTAGGTATAAGTAGCAGGTCAGCACAACAGTGTTCTGTACTTGACATCCTGGTTGCATGTTCCTGCTCTGAACTATAGTCCTTCTTGTGTAAGTGTACAGTTCCTCCTGAGTGTTAGGATTTTTTTTTGGCACAATTTGAACAGCACAACCTCCCAAAGTATCTGAACTTGCACAAGCACTTCTTTGTGCTGGTCCAATTTCTATTTAGTTACACCCCACTATACAACTGAGCTGTCATGTACATCACCGATGAGCTCACTCCAACAGTCTTTATATTCTGTAAGTTGTTCCTTCAGTACTTTATGATCTTACCCAATCCCCCCAGCTGATATTTCAGCTCAGGCTCTGTCTCCTGGTTTTACTGTGCCTCTCTCCAGCCATGCAGTATGACACAGAGCAACGCCCTGGGTAGTTTGAACAAAATAAATCCTAATACTGCAATGGTTGTGTACATTTGCCAGAGCCCTACACTTTAGCAGCTAAATCCTGTCTTCTTTTACTCCTGCAGCCAGTCCTGCTTTTTAACTGGTATAAAACTTTTAAACTCGTATAAAAGTTTCTAACAGGTATAAAAATATTTTTTATCCCACTGAGTATGGCTGTACAATGGAACCAAATACACTGCTTTATTGTGTCAGCAAATTTCTCATTTTTCAGGGAGCAGGATTTGTGGCTCCTGGAAAATATAGGTCTTTCAGTGGACTGAGGCTGAGCTTGCTGGCACTCTGTTTATGTCCGTATTCTGCTTGTTGCCAGATTAGGATAGAAAAGGAATACAAGCAAAGTTGTTCACCACAGACAAGGGCTCACTGTGCCCTGTCCTCTTTTTCCACTGAACAAACTTTGGAAAGGCCATGAGAGGTAGTAAGCTAATATTAAAATGCACTAAGAATTAAAGCCAGTCATTGAAATGAACAAGAACTTACCTGTGCACTGCAGCACACATTTTTCCATGGTAAAAAAAAAAAGGAAAAGAGCAAATAATTAATGCTTCGGTCGTAGAGAAGAGAGCAAGAGAGAAGGCAAAATCTCTGTTGAAGAAATCAACTAAATTTATGTATGTTGTTTGTGCTCCATTTATGGTGTTCAACTTTCTAAGTAATAAGTTTAGCTGAAGGAAATATTTGTGTAAAAGTGCATATTAAAGAAAAGTAATGAAAAATAAATTATAAAAATGTCAGTGGTTATGTATGCTTTAAGGGAACTACTACAATGCAGTGCCAAGGTAAAACATAAACTAATCAACGCCTCTTAAGCTGCAAATACAAAATCTTTACAGCAAATTGTTTTTCCTGGGGATTTGCGCTTCAGTAATTATGTGCTGAAATTTAGCAAAAGCTTTCACTATCAGATAAACTGAAGCCAAATTTACAAACAGAAATATGCACTAGTCAAGTTTTTATATTTTCAAAAGGATGTAATGAGGTGTAAACATCTATGAAATACGTTTGACTTCAAAATCCTATTGAGCCAAAGCTCGGCAAAGTCAAAGGCAGTTAGCTGCCTGGTCCAGAGGGCACCTAGCACCACTGGTAAATCTCTGTGTCTCAGCTCAGATCCAGCCACACCAGTATTTCTATCCAGGTGCAGATCAGGGGATTTTTGGTTAATGTACATTTGAGATTAGAATTTGACCATTTAAAAATGCAAATGGAAAAAAGCTGGCAGTGGAAAAAAGCAAGAGAAGGGTGCTAAAAAAAATATCAGGGCTTGAAATCCCAGCATAATCAAGTTGCAGCCTGGAGTGACTGGATAAGAGGGCGTGATGAGTGCTTGCCTTGGAGACGTGCTTTGGTGCTGCCTGATTACAGGTACATGGAAAACTGTTGCAATTCCTGAAACTTTATCCCTTCCCTGAGACAGTCACCTTCTGCTCCACCTGAGCTATCTACCTGTAATTCATATTGATTCAAATCCTTTTTTCTTCAGCTAGGGGGAAGAATATGGCATGTCTACCCAGGCCACAACAACTGGTGGTGGCTGTCCTTTTTGCTGCTGAGGTAAATCTGTATTGATAAAGCATTTGCAAATGCCTTCCTACAAACTCCCACAGCAATTCCACTAATAGCTGGTTGCTGTTAACAGGCTGTCAGCATGGCGTCAACAGTTTACTATGCTGAGGACCAAAATGTTTTAATCTAACTCGTGAAGGTACATAAGAGGAATGCAATGAGTGTGACATTCTGGTCAGAACAGCTGATCAAATGTCTCTTCTCACATTAAAATATAAGAACTATAATTTGTTTCTCCCAAAAGAAAGAAAAAAAGCAGCCAGGTAGAATTATGAAGATGCTCCTGTTCATCTAGCAATTTTGTGGTTAAGGTTTTTATTTTTTCATATATGATGGGATTCTCTAAATAATGACTTGAATTAATGATTGTATTAGATTTAGTTAGACCAGTGCCCTGTTTATCGGAGATTTTTGTGCCTGTGGAGCAGTAACTAAGTTTCTTCTAAGTTCCATCAGTTCCTTGCTAATAATGGAGCAGATGACTAGTGCAACAAGTTACTTTGGTTTAAAAGTTTTACATATGCGACTCCTGAATGAGTTTTAGAGCAAGATTAAGATTTTATTCCATAAGTTTAAAATCTGCAGAAGGCTGAAAAGCATTCACATGAATCATCTCCTTAAAAGCACTATTCACTTCCTCTATCACCACTGAAAAGGCACAGGGTTCCCTACAGCACTGCTATAAAGGTGCAATTTTTCGTCAGCTGGGGAGGACCAAGGTGTTGTGCAGAGTGCTTGTAGGTCCTGTTGCCGGTGACATAAGCTGTCCCCCAGTGACTTGTCATGAATAGCTATCTCAGGCAGAGCATACATGGAGAAACAAAGCATATATGCTAGTACCTGTTTTCTGAATCTTTGCTGACTGCCAAGTATTTCTCAGCGGGTTGAGTGCAGAGATGCTGCTTCCTTGCTGTCATTCATCCATCATCTAAATTAGGTGTTTTTTAAATGTTTAATCACCAAAGTATCAAAGCCTTTCTCTGCCCAGTCATGCTCTCTGGCTATGGAGCCCCAAAATGATGGGAATCACAGATTGAGGTTTGTGTGGAGTTAGAAGTGGATGGACAAACTCAGAATCAAGCCTTCTCCATAATGACAGACTGATAAATCACGTCTGTTTTCCTCTACAATGCAATGACCTAATTGAGTCATTGAGATGTATGGTGTGACAGAATAGCATTCCTAAAAATGCACATAAAATATAAATCCATCTTTCCTGTAAGTGCCTGGGCAACAGCTGACTTCTGTGACTCACTTAAGAGAAATTCCATGGGAAAAAGGTTAGGCTTTCTCTGGGATGAAAAGAAAAAGAGTAAATGACATAAATGGTGATTGTAAAGCAAATCTCTGCTTAATATCCCCTGTCTGCACTATATGAAAAGGAAACACAGTCAGTAAAATTTCAAGTGCTGCAGTAAGTTCCCTGTCTTTGAGAGGTGAAGAGTACATACTCCCACAAACAGAGCTCGGCTTTGAAGGTCAGCCTGGGAGCACTGATCCTTTTCAAAAGAGAGAGGGAGTATATCCCGTCTGAGACTCTTGGCATGCTGGCTAAAAATCATGGATATTTAACCAGTAGCTTTTTCCTTACTCCAATCAGATGTCAGTATGATGTGGAGTAATCTACAGTGGAGTCATGGCCAAAACATCTTCCCCGATTGGCTGCAGGGAGAAACAGTCAGAGTGGAAAAAGTGTGTGGACGGCCTACGTGCAGTTGAGTTCAAATGCACAGTGTTTGTTTATGGAAGCTTATATTCAGCTGTACCATCAGCTGTCTCAATTATAGTCTTAGACCATAAGGGGAATAAAACACTAGAATTATGTTTGAGAACTAGAGAATTATTTGTAATAATTCAACAGAAAAAAGGCAGATTGATATACAGCAAGCAGGGCTGCTCAGAAACTGCAGAAGGAAGATATGAAGAGCAGCATTAAATGGCCTACTCACTAAAACAACAAGGATCTTCATTCTCTCTGACACTGATTTGGAAAAAGACACACAAGGTACCAAGATGAGAAAAAGGCTGCAACTGAGATTTTGCAGAAACCTGGCTTTAGTGGTGTATATGTTTTCTTGAATTTCTGTGATTTAGAGGGATTTTTTTCTGCACTTATCTTGTCTTTGTTTTCTTTGGAAATTGCATCATAGTGCTTTCTCTGGCTTTGGTAGCTACTTCAAGCATGGTCCAATTTAAAGATTATATTTTGTTTTGAGAGCAAGTGATTTCTGTTGTTTGGATTGCAAAGCTGGGGAGGTTATCACTATTATCTTTAGGGGGATGAACCTTAAAACTGGGTAACATGAATAGCCTGTGCCAATACTAATACCTCACAACAGCTTTATGTAGTGATTTGAGGAGTTCTGATGGCTCAGTAAATATTCAATAATAGTCTCAAAATCATCATTCAGATTTCTAGTCCCCTGCTAGCCTGGGAGGTGCTCAGTAGGCTTTTGCAGACTATCACTACAATGCTGTGCACAATGCAAAGTGAGAGGATTAAGTGATCCACAGTCCTCGGATCTGATTCTTGCATCTCAAGAACCAAGAACTTCAAGAGGATCTTGAAAAAAAGATGAAGGCCACATGACTGGAAATGCTGTACTCATGGCTGAATGCGTTTACCAAAGGGCTGGAAGGCGTGTTGATGTTTCTGAGTACTGCTCCAGGTTGGAGCAGACTGGCAGACTTGAAGATGGTTGAGTCATCTCCTTGCAGAGCTGGCAGAACAAAAGATTACACAGAAAAAAAGGGGACTGAGCTAAAGATAGTCACATGTCCCTGTCATGAAACACAGGGAATGAAATATGTATGGACCTGCAGAGCTTTTATACTGAGAGTAGGCTAATACAGTACTAATACAGCTCTGGCTACATTGCATGAGCATATTTTGGTAGAAAAAGTGAAGAAGCAGCATCTTGAAAATGAGGATACATGAAAGGGAAATAATATGAAAATGACTGGCATAAAGAATATTTTTTGGTTATAATTTGTATCAAATCTATCTGTTTAGAAACAATTTAGTAGTTCAACACAAATGTTTGTGTAGTCTTTCCAAGCAGAGTAACAAGAGTAGTACTGATTTGTTTTTCCTGAATCAGGGGTACAAATCTCACTCTGGGAACCCGAATGTAAGAATAAATAATATTGATATTCCCCACTACATGTGGGGAGCATTACAGCTGAACCACAGTAAGTTCTGCAGGCCTTATTTCGGCAGAATTCTGAATTCTAGCAGGCAGAATGTAAGCACTATGAGACAGCCACATTAATAACAGTTTCCTGTAAGTAAGGGTTTTGCAGAGGTGATAACGTGCTAGGCAGCTGCCTGCCAGAGCCAGATATAGAGGCTATAAGGTTTTCCTTATTTCTTTCTGGCTACATTGAAGGACATTGTTAATGTGTAATCATCTCAAAGGCAAGAATATCCTTACATTGGTACAGGGATACAAGGAAAGGGGACTTGTGTCTACCCCTTTTCTTTGCTATGACAACAGGATGGCTTTTACCTGGCCATTTACTAGGAGCGTCCTGGAGATGTGTGCTCTGTGCCTACCAAGTTTGCCTCCTCCTTTAGGTACCCTGGAATAAAGGCTGCCTGCACAGTTTATCTGAGGACACTAGTAGGTTGAGTATTGTGATTTCTACTCTTCTAAACCCTACAAAAGTGATTTTGGCTACACCCTTATATACGACACATATCCTCTTGATGGAGTGAAGAAAGACTGAGGAAAAGGCAAGAGCAGAAGACAGTGACCCAGACTCATCAGCATGTGATGCTCAGGCTATGTGCAATTTTGGCCACTTTCTTAGTTCTGCTTGGGATTTTATCAGCACCCATTCACAGTGCTGGAGCACTGCTGGGCTACCTGTGACTCCTGCTACTTACTCATCACGATGTTCCTCCCCATTCTGGAGGAGGTTGCTGCTGCCTTCTGATACATAAAGTAAGTTTGTTTAGTTTTCTTTAAACAGGAAGGAAATTCATTCCATCACATTCCCTAATATAATCAATCTGTATGTTGCCTTGAACAGTACAGGCTTCGGATTATCTGGAAGTGAAGCAGCCAGATCACCACTGAAACTACCCCCCTAAAGCCCAGACTACAGGAGCCAACCTTAACAAGTCATCAGAATTATCTTAGCTAGGGACTTCATCTTCCTAAGCATCCAAACTAAAGAAGCACAAACTGCAGTCTCTGAGAAATTACTGCAAAGATTCAAACTAGCCATCCTTCTGACTTCCGTTGAGTGATGTGCTAAAAAATAATTAAATTTCCAAATCTTTTGAAAAGAGCCCTCTTGAGGATCTATTGGAAGTTCTCAATTTATTCCAGTCATTCCCTGAACAGCAGATAAGCGAGTTGTCTTGAATGCAGAGTGGATCACGTTTATCAAAACTATGTTGCTATTCAAAGCTTGCCTCCTCTGTGCCCCTTCCCATGTAAGCTGAGAACAGTCAAGCTCCCAGCCTTAAAAAAAGGCATGCATGCTTTTGCTCACTGGCCTAAGAAGTACAATGGAGAAGAGGCATCCAGACTGAAAGCATTTTACTTTCACAGTACGCAGCCTGAAACCTACAACTTTTTCATTGCTTAAGTAACTCCTAGCCATTTTAGTGTTAAAGGTCTGAATCTGTTCTGCTCTCACCCTTACCCTACCAGTCACTGAGTTCAGTGATTAAGTTCACTAGTGTGGGTTAACAGTTGTGACCCCTGCTCTGCAAAGGAAGTTTTCTAGTAGTGATCTGAACGTAACCTCCCTTCATATCCCTTTTTACCAAATAAAACTATGTGCACATGGAATGTAAGATGGAGAAGAGTGTGAGGGAAAAAAAACACCTCAAAGGCAGCGTTTAGCTCCTAAATGTTTCTAAGCTTGAAAGCATTCTCCTACCGATTCAGTCATGAGATTTTCTTGCTTTCTTGCTCGTGTCAGGGACACTGCTCACAACCTCAGCTTCCCTGGTAACTTAACTGTATTTAACTGTTCATTTAAAGATAGTATTTTTACTTTCCACACCTTGTTTTTATTGGCTGCCACCTCTTTTTCCCTGTAAAAGGTTTTCTTGTCAAGAGGCAAAATAGTTAGGTATTGCAAAGCCATATGATATTTTGACCAACCAGAGTGGCACTAAATTAAGTAAGATATGTGGCTCTTAGCTTTTCCTCACCTTTCCTGTGGTCTCCCTTTCACACAATGCCTGCCGAAAAGTGGAAGTTGGAAGGCTCTGTGCAAGCGGACTGTAGCAGCAGCAAAATAATGGCCAGTCCATCTCCCTTCTTTCTCTCTTGAATCCAGCGTTCCAGAAATGCTGCCAGAAGTTGTTCTGGGGCCGTCTGGGATTCCTCATTTAGATCATACAGGAAGTAGGAAATAAGACTAATTTAATGGCAATTTTGTTATAAATCAAACTAAAATAATAAAAAGACCTACCTGTCAAAATTAGATTTTGTCAGACAGCAGTTTCTATTTACCTTACACAAGTCAGCTGGAGAGAATGAGATCATTGTGGATAGGCAGAACAGTCATAAAACTCCCAGAGCAGAAGCAGGAAAGGAAACTTCGACCAAAACCATTCCAGTAACAGAGAATATGAAATCTGATGTCTTCCCGTAGGGGAATACTTGTGGGACATGCTTCTCTGGTCTAGCGGTTTTCCCAAATTGCCACTCTAGGAGTATCCACTAGGCTTCTGAAATCACAAAAAAAGTAGGCTTTAGGGTAACTATTGTAAAATACATACTGACCTCCCCTCCTCTATTGGTCATACCCATGTGACACACTTCAGTCTCTTTAATACCACAGGCTTACTTCAGAGGAACATTTTTTACATTACGATGTTTTGTTGACATAGACACAAACACTCACATAGCTTCAATTTCATAAACACATTTTTCCTCTAGTTCCTATTAATCCCACAGTAAATGTTTAAAATTATTTTTCTTTTAGCCAGTTTTCCATTATATTCTTTTCTGCATCCCTAAACTATAACAAAAGCAAGACTTTAAATTAGTCATTATGATTAACTGTCCATTTCAACACCTCTCATTTGAGACTCTGGGAAGCATTTTATAGTTTATTGGGTGATGGGACTGAAATCTTTACAAGATCAACCCTGATCAGCAGGGTTTACAAGAGATGCTCTGAGGATTTATTTCTCAGTTTCTTGTGCCTATATAAATCACGTAAAAATGAATGCAATGAAAGTGAAAAAATGGGAATCAGACCTTTGTGTCCACCAGAAGCAGCGATGGAGGTCTAAAGCATCTGGCTTGAGGCCAGGTCAGCAAGACTTATTCTCTTATGATGCTCCCTGACTCCTGTAGTGCAGGATAGGACTTTGAGGCTGGAGCAATCATGTCATAAATGCCAAAGGATGGACCACAGACAAAAACTTAGCACGGCTTTTCATGGGCACTCATGTCTTGCTGCTCCGTCTCAGTAAAGGAATGTAACTCTCCTTGTAATTTCGAAGCCACTCATTCAATCTTTTGAGTAATTATGGGATGACAGCTGATTATACCCTGGAAATGCTTGCTAACACTATTAATCTTTTGCTCATATGGGCTGTTTATAGCTATAATTATAAATGAGTGAATGAAGCAAAGTAATTTCTGATTGGGTGGCTTGGGAAAGAAACTATGACTATAGCCCAAAGGATTGACTCAGCACTCAACAGGGAAAGATGCTGAGCATCCACTGAAATCAGTGGGGTCTCAGCGCCCCTGAGGAGTGCTCAGCACATCTCGGCAATGGGCTGGATCGCACCCATAATAACAAGACTGGGGCGGCAACTTAAAGAAATGTTCTTATTGAAGTTGAGGATAAATTAAAGGGAAGCAACCAAAGAGAAACTATTTTCAGACAGCAAGAGTAGAACTTCAGTAACATTTAGCCTGATCCTTGGAAATAAAATGTCTATGGAGGATTTCTTATTAGGGCTGAAGTACTTAAAAGGCCCTTATTAAATGCTCGTATACTTATAGTAAGTCAGGCAATGCGATGCACATTTTAATGCCATATTATTGCCAGATGGGCCTTTACGTTCATATTGATGCATTTCTGAAAAAATATACATACTTCTTTTTTTTAAATTCTAGCTTACTTCTAGTATTTCATTGGCTTGAGGTCCAATTAAAACAGTCACGAGCATCTAAACAAAATATATCTGAAGAACATTTTCTTCTACGACTGAAAAGGGATTTTTAAGCTATTACTTTGAAATGTTAATTTCTAGTAGTACTATTCTATAATAACAAAGTTCTATTTTCAGCTACCCCTGACTCATGTAAAATACTGATAGGTGTTGAATTTATAATTCAAACCCAGTATTTTCTTTTTAGAAATTACTCAAGGTAAATAATATAACTGGAAAAGTTAAGTATGACTTACTAGGTCAAAGGTGTTTTACTAATCTAATCTCAAAGCTAAACGCAGGGCTACTACTTTAATATAATAAATTAGATCAGTGATATAACCCCATGAAGCAAAAAACTTGTTTAATTCTATAGTTTGTATGCACTTGACCCAGGCAATGAAATCACAGGGCTATGGAATTACCTCTGCAACACAAAGAGAGGGCAAATTTTATGAAACTAGAAAGATATTTGAGGGGACAAACTAGGATAGAATGGGACAGGAATTAATTTGTTCTTCATAACAAATGACTAATGACTGCCACTATTGAGAATACATGGGGAATGACTGACTTTTAACCAGATAAAATAGACTTTTGGCTATTATATGTCAAATTCATTATCTGTTTGAAAATTCTTTAGGAGCTTTGTTGAGGTAAGGGACTTAGGAACCTTGCTTGATGATTTATTTTTAATTCTTGGAATACTGCTGCTGGTGAATTGTTAACAATTCCTTCTGTGCCATGGCTTGCCACAAACCAGCCTTGTTATTTTTCTTTTCTTTTGATTTTATTACTGTATAATGAACAGTTTTAGTGTTGCAAGATTAGGGAAGGAAGTTCATGTCACCAACAATGCTCCATTTTAGCACCTGTGGAAAAGGTATTCTAGTGGGGCTCCAGAATAAAAGAAGATATTTTGAGGCCTAGATGCAAGTTGAGGGGAGTTCAAGGACAGGCAAGCACAGCAGGAGCACAGACTGTGTTCTTCTTAAAGACAGTGAAATGAAAAGCAGACAGAGGATGTGAAAAAGGTCTCTTATAAGAAGCTTCTCTAGTTTAGAAGGCAGATTCCTACAACAGCACCTAGCTCCGTCTGGCTGCAGTGATGGGCTGGTGATGCAATGAACTATGTCTGTTTCCATTCCACGTGGCACCAGCTATATGCATTTTGAAACATAAAATTGTTGGTGGTTTATGGAAGATGGAAGTTGCCAACCCCATGATGATTTCTTACAGACAATTAAGAAAGAGATGGGGAAAAGGAGGTAGGGGTAGGCAGCTACAGACAGGGAGTTACTGAAACTGCAAAAGAACTATCTAGGCATCTGAGGAAAAGGCACTGAAGGAATGGAGTTTACTAACAATTCGGGAAGCTGTTGTTTTCTGCAGAAGTGCTGTAGAATTTTGCCTAAGTATCTGTCAGCTGAATTGTAGATATTATTGCTGATCTGTTGAAAATGCACTGGGTCTAAAAAAAATTAGTTTGGCAACTGATTGTGAGGTTACAGAAAATTGCTTTTCACAGTGACTTTCTGAAGTGAGGACTGCTTGCAGTTGCTCCCTTTTTGGTTTTGCTCGGTGTTGCTGGAGTTGTAGGACAAGAAAAGCCCTTGGGCTCCCATGTTCATAGCCCCACAATGAACATTAATAACTCTCTCCCCTCCTCCGTGCCTACTTAACCAAACTGAGTAAATTCTCATGAAGAAATTGCCTTCTTGCAGAGGAAAAGGAAGGTTTTATTCTTTATGAAAAAGGCTTGATAAAGTCAAAAGTCAAAGGAGCAAATAGTGACAACAGCAAGAATGTGAGATTGTTTCTTGGGACATTTGTAGGAATTGTTTCTGGAGTTAATCTCTAGTATAACGTACGTATATGCACATTATATTACACACTGTCTACGTTATTATTTAAAATGATTTTGATTTGAGGGTAAGTTCCTACATAGCTTTACACTTAGATTTAAGTGTTGAGTACACTGTAACAGTAGTACAGTACTGAAGCAGCTTACAACAGCACCAGAAGAGCTGAAGACCCTGCTAACCACCAGCTGCCAGTTCAAGCCTTGAAGTTGGTATTTCTGGACAAAAGTAGCATTTCTAACCCAAGTGTCTGTGGAGGCAGGGCGAGACAGAGCCCTTGGGCACCGCGCAGCTGGCGGAGCTCAGCTCTGAAGTTTCACAAGCATTTTCCCTTCCATCGGCCAGTGTCCGAGTGAAGCCTCTGGGGATAGGAGATGTCTTGGCCACATTTGTCACTTTGAAAGCAGTGTTTTGGGTAGCTTTCAGCTCTGTTTTCTCTTGGGGGGCAAAGCTTGCATTTTCTAAGAACAGTCAAAAATGAAATTAGCTTTCAAGAGACCAAGGAAAATCACAAGAAAATGTAAAAGTTTCTAGTCAAAGTCTGGGCTTGCACTTACAGGTACGAGCTGTGTTTATATCACAGTTCTCTCAACCTGTTTTCCTCATACATTAGAAATCTGTCTGCCAGCTATTTCCTTTTCTTTCATTATTGCATATTTACATCCTTCTTTCACTAATTCTTTTCATTCTTCCCTGCTACTCTTTACATGTACTTTTTGATAACAAAATGCCTCTTAGGATTTCTCTCGGATGCTCCCTCGTCTTTATGCCCATTGGTTTCCACCTAACAGTGCTATTTCAGGACCTGTGTATAAGTCTCTGGCAGAACTAGCTGCTGCTTCTGACAGAGGTGAGGTGCCAAGCTGTGATTTCCCAGAGCACTGTATATGTACGTGACACTCGGCTGCTGATTATACCCTCAATTCTCAGGGCTGAAGCTTCGTCTGCTTCCTGTCACGTCCGTGGGAGCCATGACATCATCTCCATGGTATTCTGAAATGATGCCCAACAGTCCTGTCTTTTCCCCCTCAGACTTTATTGACGTAATCTATCATTTCTTTCATGGTTGATGGTATTGTGCTCTACATGTCTCTTGTGATTTAACTCCTTCTCGATGAGTTCATATTTTTTCAGCTTTGTAATTACATTTTCTTTGTATCTCCAAGTACAAGTGTTACTGTTAAGCTGTTCTGGATCTGAGGTGAGCTTTGATCTGTTGAGGACCTCTTTTGAAATGCTTGTTTGCCTGTTTTCTACCTTAAAACTGTAGCTGTAATATGATAACTATTTTCTCCATCTTCATTTTTCACAAGCCCAACTTCTTATTTGAAATCTCGAACTTGTTTTAAAAAAGAATGGAGATAGAAGTACTTGCAGTATCATTCCAGTGATGGCATTGCTCGCTTTCAGCTAATGCAGTCTATGTACCTACAAAAGTTGATCAGCAGCAGTAAGTGCTGATTCTTGGAAGAGTGAGCAGAGGCCGTTCCTGGATGTGTGCATAAATGTGGTCATACTGTCTGCATTCAGAAGTTATGTGTTCTCTGGTGAATCTCTGCGTGCCTGACAGAGGTGGTAGGAGAAAGTAGGTCACAAGTAATTGCCCAAGAAACTGGAGGGTCTTTTCTGTTTCTCCTATAGTTGGCAACTGCAGCTGCATCACTGCATGAATGCATTTTCAGTATTTCCCAACTGCTGCTTTCGTGGGCCTTTTCTCTTCTAGGAGCTCCTTGGGACCGGGGACCCGAGGTTTGCTCTACCTCCCTCCCTGCTGTGTGTGCTGCGTGGTCCAGAAAGAATGAGCTCTCCCAATTAACTATAAAAGCATCTGGGCACGTAATGCAGGCTCTGATTTCTGCTCTGGGTTCCAGACAAAAGCATACAGTTCTTATGGTTGCAGTAGCCAAGGTCAAGTTTTCCCTTCTTTCCCCCTTTTTTCTTTCCAATGTGGGTCCAAAAAAGCACATCTGTTAGGCCCATAGAGACATTTAGGATAAAAAATGAGGTGTTCTATGTGATGATTATGTAGGTGGTTCTCAAATACATGAATCCTGCTTTCAGCACTAATTTTTGTTTTGGATTATGCCTTTGGTCCTCAAGTAATATTTCCAAGGTGTAAATCCACACCGATTTCGATAGGCTGCCATCTGCTTTTACAATTTTACATGACTTTTAAACATTTAAGCTGTTGTTTACAGGTGGTTTTTTTTCCTGAATATACCTTGTATCGCAATAGGAAAAAGAGTGGGCCAGTACATCTTCTTCATCATCACCGTGCTTGCCTTCAGTAATTTGGTGATTTAATGATACACGTGTAATAGTTTTTTGTGTGTTAAGATTAGACCAACGAACTGTGTTCCTTTATGGAAATCTGAATGCTAGAATGCCAGAGCCTTTGACAGGTATGTCGCTCACAAGCAGAGTGGACGCGGTGCCACCAGTGCTCTACGCCCACGGGCGAAAGGGTTAGATTGGTTTTTGTTGGCTCGCGGAGTAATGGCTTCCGTTGCTCACAATCTCCCGAACGACATTAAATTTTCGGGAACACGTTTATCGGGACGTAATGGCGGCCAACAAAACCACTGCCAAGATGTTTGGAGGGGGAGGCGAGTACAACTCCCCAGGCGGCCAGCACGGTCGAGAACGTTTCCAGGAGCGGGTCGCTAACCCCAGCTCGGCCCCGCACCGGGGCAGGTACCGGGAGCGGAGGCACCGCGCTGGGCCCAGCCGGACTCGACCCGGAGCAGATGCCGGCTCCGCACTCCCGAGCGGGCCGCCCGACCCGGCCCGGCCCGGCCCGCTCCGGTCCGTTCCGTTCCCGCGGCGGCGGGCTACCGCCTGCAGCGCCGCGCACCTACGGCGGCGGCCCGGGCGGCTGAGACCGAGGCGGGGCTCGGTCGCTCGTCCCTCCCCCGGCGGCGGCGGCGGGGGCAGCGGCAGCGTGCACACGGGCGCGACGGCCACAAGCGGCTCCCGTTGCGCCGCCGGGTGCCCTCGCTGCCCGGGTCCTCCCACCGCCGTATAAAGCCTGGGGCGGGCGGCAGCGCCCTTCGCTCCTGCCCGCAGCGGAGGAGGAGCGGCAGCCCGGGCGCGGCGGCTCCCCGAGCTACCGTTTTTCCACCCTCCCCCCCCCCCCCCGCCCCCTTTCTCCCCCCCGCTCTCGGGGGCTGGCGGCGCGGGGAGCGGCGGCAGGCCGGCGGGTGCGGAGGGGGAAGATGGCGTGGAACGGCGCCCGGCCGCCGCGCCTCCTCCTGCCGCTGCTGCTGGCCCTGGCGCTGCCGGCGGCGGCGGAGCGGCGCCCCGGGCCCGGGCCCCCAGGTGAGGCGCGGGGCGGCGCGGGGGCTGGGGGGGGGGGGGGCGGCGGCGGCGGCGGCGGAGCCCCGCGGCGCGGTCCCGCCGCCTGCGGGAGGTGTGCTTGGGCGCGGCGAGGGCGGCGGCGGCGGGGATGCGCTGCCGGCCGGGCGGTACCGTACCGGCGGCTTTGTGCCTCCCGGCTCGGTAACATCCGCCAGGAAGGGAAGACCTTCCCGTCCCCTGTGCGGAGGCTGAGAACCGCTGCTTTCCTCGTTTATTCTCCCCTCCCTTCCAACCCCCTCCCACGCTCCGCACTTTCTAATGCCGCTCTGGGCGCCGGAGCGGGCTCGGCGGTGCGGGAGGGGGCTGCGGCGCCGGCCGGGGCAGGGCTCCCCAGGTTGCTCTCGAGAGGAGCCGCTTGGCCGAAAGTGCTTTAACCCGCCGGAGTGAGTCATACAGAAAGAGATGCGTAACCCCCCCCCCCCTTGAGAAAGAAGAAGATTCCTTAATGGGAAGTGAGTCTCCCTGACTTTCTCCCCCCCCCCCCCCCCCCCCCCCCCCCCTTTTCTTCCCTTTTCCTGAAACAAGGTGATGATGAACATGTTTTTCCAAGGCTGGGAAAAGCGTAGCGTCATTTGCTGCTTCTCTAAACTGTAGCAACGGCTGGTAAAGTTTCCAACTTCATGCAAAAGTCAGCTGGAGACTTAAATGCCCCTTCCCGTCCCTCGGAGGCTTGCATGCTTTTTGCTCGTTGCGTTTTGCAGTCACTTTAGCTTCAAGGAGCCAGAAGATAGAAAGAAATTTTATCTTCAGCATGTAAAAGAAAAGAACGTATACAGGAAATTCCCTCAGAGAGAGGTGTCCAAGCACATGTATGTCCAACTATACGCCAAAACATATTTCTTGCTCTATTACTGTTTTGGAATCTGTACTTCTGATGTTGATTCTAGGCATACAAAGGTATTTCATCCCACTAGATTGTTACCACATGAAATCCTAAATAGTTTCATTTCTTGGCTTGTTTACTCAAGAGTGTAATCAAGTTATTTTTAATATCCAGCTTAATTTACTTCTGGTGGGCAGAAGGAAACTCCTTTTTGAGAAGCAAGTTGTGTCAGCAAGTTCTAGTTTTGATAGGAAAACTGCTGACTTGGTTGATAACTAGTGTAAATTTTTATTTTTTTTTTTAAAAAAAGGTGTTGATGAATACCAGACTCAACTCAATGAGCTTCTCATTTCCAGTTTTCTTAATGCTTTGCTGTTTTTAGTTGTTCAGAGGATTTCTCTGAAGGCTGTGGTGTGCAGTGTAGCTTGCAGTCTGTCAGGGGCGCGTGAGCATTACTGTTCAGCTTTCACTGTCCCTCAGAGGTGCAGCCTATGGGCGCATGTTTTGAGGAAAAAGTTGGGTTCCTATGCCTGTCATCAGGGCAGTGAGATTGTAAGTCAAGCTCCTTTGGAAATCATTTATTGCAATCATGGTTATATTTTCTCAAAAATATCTGTTCAGATAATGCTTTTTTTAGCTACGTACTTGAGTTGTAGGATGTCAAGCTCATAGCTGGCATGGTAAGGATTTTTCTTTAATCCTGCTGATGTTCAAAGGTGTGAAAAGCAAAGAGTGCGTAGTCCAGACAGCACTGTATGATTCAGCAAACCAAAAATAGACTGCTGCATCTATATAAAAAATGAAAATGATGCTACAGGAATGATCGTGCCGGAAAGCACCAATACATTTAGGTATAGGTGTTCACAGAGGAAAATCTTAATTCTTTTTAATTTAAACATTAGCAGCCTGAATTGTAGCAGACTGCTGAGTTGAAACCACGCCTTGAGTAGTTTCATGACCCCAAATACTGCCTGCTGTGTTACTTGTTTTTATTCCAGTTCTAACCCTTCAATGTTTTCCCTGAGTCTCTGCTGTATTGCTTGAGGAGAGGCAGACCTTAGTGTGCCTCTAGTTCTAAAAACCTGGTTTTTAATTTCTAGTCTCTTGGTACTTGTACAACTTGGTGTAAAGCAGCATGCAAAGACACCCTGTCAGATTTTAAAGCGGTCCATTAGTGTTGCTTGCTTCAGAAATAAGCTGTAACAAGAGTGTCTAGAACTGATGGCTGAGCTGCATCTTTATTTCTTAATAGGACTACTGCTTTATTCGAAAGGGCTTGGAAAAGTTATAGCGAGAGAACTGCCTGTTGCACAGCAGTGGTTACTTGAGCGATGAGCATTCAGCGCGGCCCTGTGGCAAACCATGTTTGCAGAAATCCCTCCTGTGCTCCTTTGCCTCAGCTTTGTGCTTCAAGCAATCGCTAAGAGCACTGTTGAGCTCTGAAACACTGACTCCTGTATGGTGAAGATACAAAAGTTTCTCTGTTAAGACAACAGCAAAAATATTTCCGTTGCACCGTACTTGCTGCGTGCATGTTGCTGTCACGTAATGCAGTCCAGGACGCACGGAGAGTGAGTGGAAAAGACATTTGTCATCGCACTAGAAGCGGACACTGGTCTTGGCAACAGATGTAAATGCAGTTCCCACCTAAAACGTTTTACTCATCAGCCGCTTGCACGGGAAATGGCTTTTCTGCCTTTGAGTCTGTTCCCCAGAGCGGCTGCGGGGACTTGGCCGGCTGGAGCGTGGCTGCGCTGAGGCGTTGGGGCCACAGATTGTGGCGGTGGCAAACGGGCAGGCTTTGAGGTGGGCCCCATGGTTGGTTGCTGTCTGTATGTGCTCCTGAAAGGTGACGGGTGGGAGGGTGGGTCGGGAGGGGGTTTGTTGTGGGGGGGGCCCCAGCAGCATGGGTGCCTTTCCAGAGCCAGCCTGGCCGGGAGGCGCGGGCAGCCCGGCGGGCTGCGGGAGCGCTTTCCTCCACCCCGGCATCTGTCAAATGCTGGTCACAAATGCTTCGAGCAGTAATTGGTGACTGGTCTAGCTGTGCAAGGACTCACTTGGAGATACAGCGTGTGCTGTCGCCACTTCCATTGACTTTTTTGGGCTCAGCCAGAACAGTCGCTGTGACAGTGAGCGATCGATAGGCCTTTCCCTCTGAGGCACCTTGCACAAAAAAGGGAATTTGGTCATTCAACCGTCTTGATGTACTTCTAATAAGTACCGAAAGATTCGGCCTGCTTGGTGGAGGAGAGGCCATCAGTACGGCACTGCCTCTGTCTCTCTGCCTGATTTTCTCTTTCTTGCTTCTCTGCTGATGCTACTTTTGCCCCATCTTGCCACCGCAGTATCTAAAACTGCTACATAAACCTGTGTTGGGGAGAAGTGTCCTCTAGGTCTCTTGGGAGTTTTGTGCCCTTTTTTGTGAGGACCGTACAAAAAAGCTGCCACCTGGTTCTTACAGGTGAAGGGTAAAGGCAGAGAGTGATGTACTCGGGACCAGACCCAGCAGAGGACAAGGTCTGGGTCACCCGTGACCTGGGGGCACCGTCATACCCACTGCTGGGGAGTGTTTAGGAATGCGGGTAGCATCAGCGTACACCACTTCAGATGGGTAATGATCACTCATGTAGATATCTTTAGGCTCCAGCTTTGAAATAAATGGAGAATAACAAATGAAACGGTGCCTAGTGGGGGGTGTGTGTGTGTGTTTGGAAATTAGTTAAAAGTAAGCGAACATGGCTATGGAGATACAAAGCAGCAAAGTCGTTCTTCCATCACTTATTTTTCCCTTGAAAATACTTGTCCTTGAAGACACCCGAAGTTGGAAGTCTGAGTTCTTCATAGCACCTGGTTTAGAGACTGCACAATACCAGTCTCTGTTCCAAAATAAAACCTCTACAGTGGGTTTGGTTTTTTAAGTTTTTTTGGCCAGGCTTTTCTTTCTTTCCTTAGGTGGAGGGAATATTTAGGCTGTGGAGGTAGACCACAGTGGTGAATGTGACATTGCTTCTCTCTGCCATGTGCAGTGGGGTTGGGCAAGATCATTGCTACTTTGACTATAAAATGCATTTCTAATTAAAGCAAGAAAAAGTAAAACAGTTGTGATCTTTATCATCAGCATTTGATGCTGTAAATTGCAGTGTAAAGGTATGGTGGAACAACCACCGTGGTTGTCTGAAACAGGGAGGTTTAGTGTTAAATGCATTTCTGTCGAGGATCTAAAAGAAAAGATTATTTCTCAAAGTTTTTTTTACGTTGGTAGCATATTCTGGAGAGTCATGATTTATGTCTGAGTTCTTGGCTTTTTCCCCTCACTGCTTACTTAAGCAAAAGTGACTCAAGTCTCTTCATGGGGAAGTGTTTAGTTGGTCTGTTGAATTAGCACTGTTATATTGTGTAATCAAAACCAGTATCTTTCCATTTGTGTATTGCTGCTAGTCTGAAATGTAAATTACTTGACGTGCTGCTCAGGTCAGTTCCGTTGTCATGAAGAGTAAGTATGGTCGCAATAAGGGCATTTTTGTTTTCATTTATAATGTCAGTTTTATAGTTTTTGAGGGATCAGTTGCAAGGCAAACAAGTTTGAAAGTGAAGGATATTTTTGTTCCCTCTTAATTTAAAAATAGAGTGTGGTTCTCTCCAGCACAAAACACAACTTGACCAAACAGATCAGTAGCAGGAATGTGTCTGTATGTGTGGGAATGTTGTAGCTCTAGAGAATAAATTGACACTTAATCATCAAGGAATACGTGCTTGCAAGCACAGCTTGACACCACAAGTGGCTTTAGGTGGTTTGATAGAACTGCTTCTGTAGTATTTCCTTAAGGTGAATTCAATTTTCAAAATATGGATGATACTGGTCATGAGGAGACTACATATGTAAAGTCACTGTTTCATCCCAGATTTCTTTTTTCCCAGGAGCTAGAATTCCTTTTACGATTTGTAGTAGAAGGAAAAACAAACAAATGACAAGCCCACTAAAGAAACAGAGTAAATCTTCTATTTGATCATCAGAGTAATCTGGCGGCTTCATGTTCTCAGTGTATGTGCATGCCTGTGTGCCTTTTTTCATATAATAATGTACTGGTTCCAACTGAGCACTGAGACTGCAGAAACTTAGGTACCTACTAATTGTTGAAATATTTAGATTATTGACAAATTATACAGTTGACATATTTGATCATTTCACTCTGTCTCTGCTTGAACCAAAATTAAAGATACTGTGTATTACTGTATAATTTCTTTTAAAACACATGACTATTTTTATAATGGAGTACAAAGTAATTACAGACCAATTTCCTTAATAGTTTAAGGCTAAACAGTGGAACTGTGCCTTGGCTTAAAACATTACATTCAAATTTATAGGACAGTTCTGAAGAACCCCACTTTATTTTAGTGGTTGGCTCACCAGTTCTTATGGTCTGCCCTTTGAAAGTATTCCAGGGTTCCTTCTTAGACAAGTGGCAAATCTGTTGGTCCACTGTGGATTTTCTTAGATGCGGAGGAATAAGTGGTGGGGGTGGGGAGTACTTTTTGATGGTAGCACTGATTCTTGCAGTGTAACTGCAAGTATATTTTTAAAGCTGACATATGCAGTATTTGTAATTAATGCAAACAAACTGTAAGAAAAAAAGACAGAAAAATGCTAAACAAAAATAGGTTTGGCATTTAGGTGCCATTCCTCTGAGAATTAATTCTGTACCTGTGGGTCTAAGTGTTAATGTACTGAATGAGCCCATTAGGGGTTCTCACTGAAATCAGCTGCGCAGAAAATAATCAGTATCTGATAGATTTGCTTTTGTGATTTTTTTTACTTTTTTTCTGGGGGGAAAAAAAAGGATTGTTTAGTTTTGTAGTTCACATGAAACTTTAATACAGCAAAAGTCTTTTGTTAGGCTGTCTTCGTAAACAGTTTACTAATTCTATTTTAGATCACTTTGAAGCAATTGTACACGTGTTAGATCAGGACCAGGCCCATAAATTCAATAACTGAAGTTGCTGGGTCAAGTTTTTGATGTTAAAAGCATGTGTAAATATATGTCATATGTGACATGTCAAGGTGTCATGTGTCAGAAGTAGGACAGACATTTTTGGTGCTCTTTCATGATTTGAAGGACTGAGTTGTTCAAGGCAGGGCACCACCTGTATCTCACAACTGTGGAGTTAAAGTTGCTTGTTCACACAGAAAAGGGGTCTTTGAAAAGTACAGTTTTTTTCTCTTTCCAGGGTTGCATGGCCTGTGTTTCTGTTTGCAGAATTTTACATGTCCAGTATTTGGACATAGGGCCAGATGTGAAGCAGTAGGGCATCTTTTTCAAATGAACTGACTAATCGGGGTGGTAGCGTTCACTGACAACAGGAACCACAGTGCAGGCATGAAAGAGAGTTACGTGTCTTCGGGATGGCTCGAGTCCCAGTTCCAATTTCTCTCTCTTTTTTTTTTTTTAATTTTTATTTTTATTTTTATTTGTTAAGCAAAGACTAGTCTAAGGAGAAACTGTTGCTGCAGATCTTAACTGCTGAGTTTCATTGATGGATTGATTAGCTTCGGAGGATGGACTTCAACAATCCCTGGTGCTGTGTGTGACTGCTTCTGTTTAAACAGCTGGATTTGCTAAACATGGGCTTAAGAAGAAGCATGCTCTTCGCTAGATGCATGTTTATGAGAGACAGTGAGGGCAAGGCTACAAAAAGGCAGAAGCTGAGTAAACTTTCTCACTTAGACAGCTGATGTTAATTGTGTCCTGCTCTCAGCTGCACAGCCCCGTTGACAGTTTATAGCAGGGTGATCCAGTCGGCATGTTCAAGCAAGACCCAGCCTGTGCCATGACTCCATCCACTTCCACTCAAGAAGATTTTTGTGGTTTGATTGCTATCTGGGCACTAATAAACAGCTGTAACCTATCTGTTCCCTGCTTGTCAGGAAGTTAGGCAGCTCTTATTGGAGGAGTTGCTTCATGCATGGCAATGATGTAATTTACAAACAGTTGATTCTAATTTTTTTCTTATCTGGGAACTAAGGAACGTGTCTTATCTTTTGCTTTACTACAGAATAACTGATTCAGTAAACAGGGTCTCATCCAAGTCCATTGAAGCTGATGGAAAAACTACTGCTGTTTGTATCTGGTTTTGTTCAGCTAGAAAATGAGGAAATCTTGCATTACAATGAATGCGAGCCTGAGCACCGGCCACCGCTGCACCCGGGACTGACACGGTTGATTGATGAGTGCACATACAGGTCTTAATGAGCTCTTGTTGACCGTATATCCAATACGACTAAATTAAAAGGAAGTAAATTAAGAGTGGAGACAGAATCAGCTTTCAAATGTTTTCTGAAATCAGTTGTGTATTAATACTGGGAGTAATCACTGATCTTTGAAAGTGTATGTATGCATATATAGGTATACAGAAAAATAGTTACAGAGATACAGTCTGTGGGTGGTTTTTTATTTTTTTAATTTTTTTTAGAACTGGATCTATTCAACAGTTGATTATTTCCATGTAAACATTTTAGATGCTGTATGTATGTGACATCAGAAATGATGTGATAAAAGACAGGCAGTAAGCAGCAGCTCAGCAGGCTTGCTGTTTTGAGTCAGTACGCATGGAAGAGGGAAATGCCTGTTTGCATCCCAGTGCGTTGTGAATTAAAGCATGAGAGACTTTCTTTGCATGAAAAATCTTCAGTGTTTTCATAACAAACCTTAGATTCTGAAATGCACAGTTGCTGTAGCGCTGTTCACCTCTTTGTAAATGGATGTAGATTGCAGATGGTGTTTAACAATTATGGGACTCTTGAATGATAAGTCTCTTTCTAAGTCTTGGAAAACTTCAGTTTGGATTCAGTTAGTAGAAAAGAAAAAAAAATAAAAAGAAGAAAATTTTAGTGTCCTGTCCAGGGGCTGTGTGTTAGCAAGTGCTAATCTAGCATAAATTCTATATTATGAGAAAATTCAGAGCAGCTCTTGCTTAATATAAGCATGCATTTCTGATAACTTTCTAGCTGCTTTGTTCCTCTGAAACACATGAGAAGAGGGAGAACCCTGTAAGAGGCAACACTTACAGTGGCTGAGGAAGTTGCAACAGTACCAGCTATTCAAAAGTAACTGAAACTGGGAAATTATACATTCTATATTTCTTTCCCTAGACAGCTTCTGAAAACTTTCTGCCTTTACTAGTCCTGTTCCATGGCTTGGGACAGTGTTGGGAATTTTGATACCAATAGCTATTGCTCTGTAACTTCAGCAAGGTCCACAAATAACCTGGAGGAGCACAGGAAGGATCCCTGATAATCATAAATGCCAATTGTGATGATAAACTATTTGCAACAGGATCAGGTGGTAGCAGAGATGATACCCGTGTATCTACATTAGTTCTGCAATAACTATGCTTATACCATCGAAAGACAGACATCTATTTACTTTGTTTTAATTTGTCTGGTTTAAAGTGGAGAAGGTATATGTCTGCTAACAGCTAGCCAAGAAGAATCTCGTACTTTTTTGGAAATGACATAATGTTTGTGCTGCTCTTTGTATTTTGCAGTAATTCATATATGTATTGAAGTGCAGTGATTACAAGGAGGGTTGTGATCCAGAGGAAAACAGACCAAACTTGCAAAGAGGTCTGTACAGAAAGGTCTGCTTCTTCAAAATCAGGCCTTTAAGATTTATTTGAAGCATTGGTTCTTAGAAATCCATCTCTCTCACACAAGAATGTGCATTGGTGTAGGAAATCAGTATGTACTACGTGTTTGGCAACCCATGACTGTTCTTAACCTGCTATCTGTTAATTCTAATTTAATCTTTTATTTTAAATCTTACTTTCCAACCTTTCATGAGTTTTTCAAGAATATTTTGTCTCGCCTTCAAGGATACTTTTTAACAACAATCCAAGCATGCTATTAAATTGCAGGGGATCCAGTCTTAGAAGGTGATCATGGCTGTGGTTAATGGACTTTGAAACCAGCCTGCCTCTCTGGGAAGCAGTAAGCTGTGGGATGAGTGGAAGCATGCAGCAAAGTGTACTGTGTGGAACAGAAGTTGACTGTATAATATAAAGATCAGGTTAAAAAAATCCCAGAACTTCCAAATATGAAGTAGTATTGTTTATGCACCAGTGTCTTTCCCCCTCCTGGAGTGTAATGCACATTTTTTTCCTGAGAAAAGATGACTATCTTTGCTATTTCAGCACATTGTCATGTTTCTAAAGAATCCTGGGGGCAAATAAACAGCTGTTGGGTGGCTCTGTCTTTTTCCTCTTTATGCCAAAAATTTTATTTTACCAGAAACTATTCTTTGGCCTTACTACTTTCTTTGACCATATGTTATCATACAGACTGACACTGGTAGATATATATGTTTAAAATTTGTTTTTTTCACATTGTGTACTTAAGATCTTCTTTCCTTGCTGCTGGATTACATTAACCTAGTATATGTATGTAGGTATAATTTACAATCTTGATTATGTTGGATATGATGGGTTTCTTCTGTCTCCAGCTGTTTGACATCTTTTGAGAGTATGCCGGTTTGCAAAAGCTTTCTTTGATGTAGAATCTTAAGTTTAGGCTGTAACTCCTATTTATAGGGGGGGGGGGGGGGGAAATAATTTCTTTTTGAGGAGTCTCATATTGCCTTGAGTGATAAGTGGAAGATTGTATTTTGCTAAAAATCTGGATTTTGAAAGTGGTCTTTGATATTTCAACTTTTTAGTTGGCTTAATAGTTCTTTGGGTTTTGAACATACGGTCTGAGCCCATATAAATAGGAAAGGGAAGTTGCTGTTGGTACCATCGGTGAACCTCTAGCTATCTGCAGAGCTTCAACAGGTCTTGGAAACATATGGATGAATTGGTTTTAGTAAAGTCATCAAAACTGCATGGGAAGAGAATTGGTTATCATGACTGTATTGACTCCATACAGTATTGTGTAGCCCAATGATCCATTTCAGTTTTTTGAATGCTTTCTTTACTATTGTGGGCTTAAACCTCGTGCCGCATTCTCTTTAAAAGCTCTTTCAGTTTTGCAATTAATTGGGAACTCAGACTGTTACGTTATTCAGTTTTATGGAGGAAGCAGCAACTGAGCCTCTAAATAAGATATTTTCCAACAGGCTTTATATCAGCCATCTTTTTTGATCTCAGTAAGTTTTGTCTTGTTCAGAAGATATTGTAGAGTATTTTACATTTTCCAGGATATCTTCCAGCAATATAATTCATCTGTTAGAAAAATTATGGGAGATTAGTTGTATAGCGACACTGTATTCATAAATAGTGTTTAAAATTTATTCTTCCAAAATTAACCAGTTTTATCATGAAGTTATGGGCAGCTCTAGTTCTTGAATCCCAGTTATGGATCATGCCTTTGCGTACTGTAAGCTGACCTGCACACAGCTCAGCCCGCACTATTATCCTTTTATTTGCCAACTCAAACATGTTGTACTCAATAGCTTATCAGGGCAATGATATTAAAACAGCATGTTCTCCAAACAGGGCTGGTGACATGCTGGAAAGCACCCACCAGGAGCTTCTAGTGTGAAAGCAGCTATGCTGAGGGCAGAGCTGAGGACTGTGATTTCTCTTCCAGGCACAGAAATATTCCCCTTTTACGGGAGCAGAGTGGCAAGGAAACTGCTAATTACGTTTTGTTTCTAACTTGAACTACTGTGAAAGACTCAGAACATGGATTTTGTTGATGGACTATGTGCTTTAGGTGAGGTGCATAAGGAAGGGAAGTAGAACTTGTTGAGGACAATTCCTCTAGTTGACCTTCCCATTACTGGCTGAGTACAGAAGTTGGAAGTGAAAGTACCAAGTCAGGACTCATAAATTTGAGAAGATTATACATGGGGGTAGGTTGCCTGCCTGGGAAATAAACAGGCATACTGAAAACTTAAATCCAAAACCAAACAGCTTTTTTCCCCCTTTTTCTTTCTTTTTTTTCAACAGTTGATCTGTGGAAACAATAAATAGTAGCAGAAATGCAATCAGAAGTCTGCAGTTAGTTGGGGCTGTTTACTGCCGCTCTGACAGCTACTTTTCAGTTCAGCTTGCTCTTGAAGTGTGATGAGAGGAATCCAGGCTGAAAACACTTTTTCAGTTGTGTTGTGCTTTAGTGCATATCTCCAGTGATGGAGAAACATGCTCCTATGTGGTGTAAAAGCAAGCTAAATCCAATCTGTGGGTTGGTTGGTTTTTTTTTGTTTGTTTGTTAGTGGTTTTTTTTTTTGTTTGGTTGTTTGTTGTTTTTTTTTTTGGTGGGAAACTGCACCATGGGTCTCCCACATCTCCAGAGATAATAATAGGCATAATAATAGGCATAGTTACATAGTTTTATTAATGGGCTTGGATGTGTCCATGTGTCTCTTCCAGGTATCCATCTCATCCATCTTCTCTTCCAGGTGTCTGCCCAGCATATGTCTTAGATTAAGGTCGTGCAGATCACTGCCAAGGTTACCACTTGACTTTTCTTTGGCAGTGTGTATATATTTTTTTAAATTTTTTTCATTAAATCCACAGAGGTGTTCCTAGTATGCTTCCAGTTCCCAAGTTTCTTCCATGATCTCTCGCAATTTGTTTATTTGCTTGCTGGAAGCCCTTGGTGAATTATTTTGCAATTGTACATCTCTTTGCTAATTTAATGGAGAGGTTGATGCACAGTTGTTACTCTGTTGAGCAGTTCTGGGTGGGATGTAATCTGCAAATGGGAAAGTAGACTCTGTTTTATGTAGACACTAGAACATGGATAAAACTGTATTCTAGGAACCAAACATCATTTGTTTACCATTATAAGCCACTAGTTTTAAAGATAGAGATAGATTTTGATGGCATAATCTGGTACCACGCACAGATGTCCTTTGATCTTACAGCTCACTGCTACTCCAGAGAAGTGCACGGTACTTGAATCCAAGGACTAAATGTCAGCTCCCATGTGGCTGTGAGCAATATCCTCAGTTTTGGCTGCTCTGAAGCTCTGTACTAGTGCCCGCAACCCCTGGTAGAAATTATGTAGTAATCTCTGTCAATGTTCATTCAAGATAAATAAGAACCACGTGGGTGTGTGAGGAATGACTGCAGTTCTTTGCGTACTTCTTTGCCAAAGTACAAGGAGAGAGGTCACTGCTACTTAAAGCACTCCTGCCATGGCAATTCCTGGCTGAGACCTTGCCAGGCAATTCACTGAAGACAAAGGCTCTGGTTTATAGTTCTTATTTCTGGAAATAAATATTTATAATACAGTCAGATCCCTGATGATAGCAGCACAAAAGATTGAGTAAAAGAGTGAGATGTTTTGATAAGCTTCCACTGGATTTCCTAATACACTGAGAGTGCTCTATATGCAGTGTTGTTTTTCACAACTTGAGTGCTGAAGGGTTTCCTCATTTGCATGTAAAAATGGATTCTGTTTGTCACTGGATATACTTGTCTTGGCCAAATGCGTGCTCTCTCAGGCTTGTTTTCCAAACAGAGCACCTGTTTTGTGAATGTAACTATTGGAAAGCTGTCTGGAATAATTGCACTCTAGTAACTTCAGCACCCTCAAACATGGCATGAAGCTCTTCAGAGGTTTTTTTTTTATGCCTTCCTGTTGAACTTCAGTATAGGGTTTGCATTTCCTTTTTACACAAACTGACTTCACTTGTGGAAATAAATGCCAAGTTTAGTAATCCCCTCCAGTGACTGCCAAGATGCCTCAGGCAGGCTGCGTGCCAGGGGAGCCCAGCCCTGCCGGGCAGCCCGTACCCTCTGCGGCGTCCCAGTACCCTGCAAGTGTGGAAGGCTGCGACCGCCTGCTGTGTGCTTGGTTTTGTATATGTTTGCAGTTTGAGGATGTTGTTTTTGTTTGTTGGAAGATCTTACTGAGTGTGTGTGTTTGTCCCCTCTTGTGAGGGGGGTAGTCAGATTAAGAAACTGGATAGCTCAAGTCTATATGTAAGACCATACGGCAGAGCTCCTTGGGGTAGACGTGTAGGTGGAGGGCAGAGCAGAGCAGGGGTTTGTGCCAAAGTGGCTGGTGAAGCAGGAAGTGTCCAGCTGCTGCTAGAATTCATCTTGGGGTTTTTGCAGTACTGAGAATTTTGCGGCTCGCTCGCTGGGGAGTGCTGGGCCACAGTGGTAACTTGGGGTCTGAGTAATTGCAGACAGCTTTCTGCTGCTACGCCTAGGTCTTCATTGCGCAGTCGGAGCCCTAGAGCCGGCACAGCGATGCTGCTGGGGACTCTGGACCAGTCACTCAACCTCTCAGGGCGACATTAGCATGCGACCCAGCCTGTGCTAAAGGCTCTGGTGCCGCATTGAACCTCTGCAGTGGCAGGGCTCTTCGTGGTACCAAACCTGCTCCGCACAGCAGGGACCCTGTGGGTGGCTGCAGCTAAAACAGATGTAGCTGAGCACATCCTGAAATGGAAATGGCACTTGGGTAAACTTCCTCCCCTGGGATCTGTGTTGTACTTGCACATTGACACTCCAGCGAGTTCGCGAAAGTCACTTTGTGTAACTAGACGCAAATGGGACAGGTGTTCTAAGAGATTGTTGTACCTAAATGTAGCAAATGAGGAGTAGATTTTTCAAAGTGAATGAAGTTAAAAGGTTAAAAAGAAATCAGCAGAAGTACTTGGTGGTCAGAAGCATTCTCTTCACTCACTTCCATGGGAAGAAACAAGTATCTCCTATGCTACACTTAGTGGAACTCTGCCAGTAAAATTGGTGCAAGTTGCCACTTACATCTAAATAAAGTCACAGTAGCCTACAGGAATAACATTAATATTTTTGTAATGTCTTAATAGCTAGAAGAGGATGGTGCCGCTTTCCTCATTTGGTTCATAATACCCTCTGTAATGTGCCAAGGTAGCTATCATTTAATGCACTTTGTATTGTCTGTCCATACACTCTATAGACAGAATAAAAGCATGTTACTCTGCTCTTTGGTCAGACATGGATTACTTTAAAAAACAACCAACCAACCAACCCACAAAAACAAACAAACCCCCTTTTGTAGGCAAGAATCAGAAGAACCCACAAGTCCATCTCAGAATGGCAGGAGGACCTCCACAGAGGATTCCACTGCAATGTATTCACAGATACACTGACTCACAGACAAACACAGCCTCCCCCCCCCAACCCCAACCCCCAAACAACCCCACCCTAACAAAGACTAAGAAGTCTATAAAGAAACTATAATTCTAAATGGACTCTAAATGCTATAATTACACTTCTGCTGCACTTAAAAATTATTTAAGTACCACATGCACCTAAAATTCTGTGGTGCAGTGGAGACACGGAAGTAAAGCCTTTTAAACCTCTTCATCTGTAATTTTAAAAAACTGACCATTGGCACGTATGCTAAAAAGAAAACATTTCCAATGTGAATAACACCTTTATAAAAACAGCTTCCTGTTGTTTGTGACTGTTTGAAAACCTAACTCAGGTAGCCTACTTAGATTACTTCATTGGCTGTGAGTATAATACAGGTTCTTTTGCAGTTTCATGTCAATATAAACTGCATTATTTGTCTGCTCAGCTTTCTCTGTTTTATATAGATTGGTTAAAATCCCTTATGATTTAGCATGTCATTCTCTTTCCTCCTATTCCATAGAACTCAAGTAACATACCAGGGCTCCATAGTGATTCTTGAAATACATGAACAATGTGTGGGTGGAATTATTGTGGGTTCCATTAAAAGAGAGTAACAATATCTCATAAAGAACAGGAGATTATTTTTTGCTTCCCAAACTGTACTTGTACATTGATTTAATACTTTCTTTTACTTAGTGACTATGGGAGGAATCTGATGCCGCCCACATTTTGTCATTTACATCATGTTGTCAAGTACAGATTTTTGAAATCCTTGCTGTTAGCATTCCTCAGGAAGGGGTAGGTGTGAAATATGTCTATTTGAAACCAAATTCCACGGTTCTAGTCAGTGCTTGACTGGTCACCTAGGAAACTCTCAATAATGGATTCACTTGGCTTGGTGATGCAGTCTGGTATGATCAGATTTTTTCCATTTTCCTCTAATTTGAAAAGGCAGTGCTTGAACAAAAATTAATCATAACTTAATCTGTTCCATAGAGAAAAATCCTGTTCTCTGTCTTCAGTTCTGTTTTAGTCATAGTCTTAGAGATGTTCTTTATTCATTCTGTGATGACTCCTGTAGAATTACTTTAGATTGCGTGACCTTTAGAATAAACGATTTTGAAGGTATTGAACCATTATTGCTGTGTTTGTCTGTGAGTCAGTGCATCTGTGAATACATTGCAGTGGAATCCTCTGTGGAGGTCCTCCTGCCATTCTGAGATGGACTTGTGGGTTCTTTTGATTCTTGCCTACAAAAGGCTGCTAGCACTTAAGTGGGAAAAAGATGGAGCAATTCATCTGTGAAAACTGTCTTCCCAAAGTTTTTGGGTGTTCAAGTTGAGTTGATGGAAGCATTTCAACTATTTCCAGTTTCTTCTTTGCTGTGTATTGTATTGCCAGGAGTGTCAGTCTGGTTCAGTAGCGCCATCAGTTAAAATCTTCACTAGGAGTGTTGAGGACAAGGAGCACTGCCCTGTCATCTGCGCCCCCTGCCCCCCCCACCCACAAAAGAAAATAAAAAAATCTATGGCAGATGTGAGAGAAATATGCAAAATTGGGTGTAGTGGGGAATACAGGTAGTGATATTGTTTGTAGCTGAAGAATTTGGGCAGTGTCAGATAAAAACTGTATGAGCCCTGCTCAAGGCACAGAACATTGTTTTTTCTGGAGTAGGTACTGGGCACATGGTGCTGTCACTGCTTAAAGGTTACATCAGTTCAAGGAGTGACTAGGTAAGAGCAAGGTCATTAAGCGGACCGAGTATTTTGGCATATACGGAAACCCCATCCAGGTCAGGAAAACCTGTAAACTGAGACTGGTAGAAAAAGCAGAAAAAGCGTCATATATGCTTGTCTTATCCTTGCTCTTCCTCATGTATGCTGTTAGAGCTGCTGTTGAGGATGGACTAGTCGGACCACTGTCTGACCTGGTCAGAGTGTTCTTGGGAAGTGACCTGTTGACTAGGGCTGAATCTAAGCCTTATTTCAGTCGAAAAAATATCAGTGGCTCCTGAGACTAGTCTCTGTAGTTTGCCTGCTGTGGCTATTTTAGACAGACTTGAATTTCATTGGAACAAGTGTTTTTTTTATGTTGCCCTGCAACATAATGCAGATTATGTTAAGATATGTCTCTGTTCCTACAAGTATTTTTGCTTGACTGAGCAGAGGTGTACTTGAAGTACCCTGGTACTTGGCTGCAGAGCATCACATGAGTAACTTGCAAGGTGCATTTCTTCTACAAAGTGGGAAGCAGATCATCATCTTGTGTGTTAATTTTGCTGGTGTCAAATAAAACAAAATGGCAAGCAGTGATTGATTTGAATACACTCAGGATGACATCTTGGGTGTCTGAGGGCTGCCAGGTCTGTGGTGGTGGACAAGGCTGAAGGGTTAATAGGAATGTTTTTCACAGCAGCCACTTCTAGCACATGTTACTGTGCTCGAAGATAAACTGAGAGGATATTTTTTTGGGAAAGTGAAGCAACAACAGGCACTGTGTCTGGAATGCTCATTAGAGGCAATTAATTTTACTTTCTTGTGAGGATTGATCTCATGGGCTCTGTTTAGAGTGCAGCTGTTGCTTGAAGTCAGACCAAATTGAGGAACTGCAATGTGCTCTGGGATCCAGGCTGGTCTGATTAAATACTTGATGTTGGATAGGGGTACTGTCTTCCTCTTACCTTTGAATTATGTACCTCGATTATGCAGCATGTTGCATAGGGTGCTCAATGTTGTTCAGTAGTTTAATCGGGAAGCTGTTTAGTGGGAATTAGTGGCCTCATTTGAACTATGTCAAAAGCCCTTCGATATGAAAAGGAAATTGGTTGCACAGTCATTTGCCTGCATGCAGTAAGAGGGCAAAATTAGCACTGCTATAATTTACAGAGGCTCTGAATAAAAAACCAAAACCCTTGCTCTTTTGTCTCAGCCCAAGGGCTTAAAAGCACTAAACACTGCCTGTTGGGAGACTGGTTTCCATGGTTGTGGTGTTGTTTTTCTGTTGTGTTCCCCCCCCCCCCAGTTTTAATGAAGAATATAGAGAATATAGACCACTTCTTTCAGGGGAGTTACTGAGGCTGGGTTAAGTTCTCTGGTACCATTCAGTCCTGTGGTAAGAGGTCACAGGATTAGCTCAGACTGAAAAGTAATGTTGTTTTTGTTTTGAAGATTCCTTCCTGTCCAGTAGTCATACTGGCTTTGTTTTTGTGTCTTGAGCTAGTTGTTTACAGAGCGGATAGATTTTTCTGCTTCCTCTTCCTGAGGATAATTTAAAATACAGCACCCTTGTCCATAGTAGTTCTTGTTTGATGTCTCATGCCTATAATATGACAGTGTATTTGCCTCCTCTTTTTGAATGAGATGCTGGCAAGTCATAAAGCCCACTGATCCAGTGCTGTTCAGTGCATTTTTACGTTACAAAACTGTGGCCTGAAAACATATTAAAACATGTTCCTTCTTTTTCTCCCTCAGATAAACTACTAGTTTTTACTGTAGCAACTAAGGAAACTGATGGCTTTCACCGTTTCATGCAAACTGCAAAGCACTTCAACTACACAGTAAAGGTATTGTATGTTTTCATATCAAATATTCATACTATACAGTATGTAAGACTTAAACATATGTTTAAGACAAACAGTGTGATAGTAACTGAAGTTGCATTAGCTTCCCACATGCTAGGGCAAAGTAAAACAATTACAGAGCTTGGGGGCACGCAGGGCACTTGCACGTGGCCCTGCTGCCGTCCCTGTTGCTTACCTGCTGGTCCCCTTCTGAATGACCATGGAAGCATGCTTCTTCTAGTGCCGTAGGACTGGTTTTACAGATTAGTAGCTATTGTGATCAGCGTCCTCGGTCACTTACAGGTTCTGTCATGATTTATCATATAGCCTTGCTTTTCAGTGCAGCTGATTTTGTTTGCATGACTACTTATGGAAGTTGCACTACACTCAGAGGGCTTTGGATGTCTCTTTCGTCCTTAAACAAGGCTGGATCCCTGGTGCAGGGAAGCAGGGAGGGTCATAACTGAAAGTTTCACTGTGTTTCCCAGGAACCTGTAATTGTCTAAGAGGACAAAATGTTTCTATCATTCTTGCCAGCCTTTTCTGCCTTGTTCCACATCTACATATGTCACGTACTGAGGTTGATCTTGGGAAAAGGGGAGGGCACTAACCTTCTTCTAAACTTTGCCCACAAATTGGTTCTGCAAGAGAAAATCTAGGAATTCAGATGGTGTTATGAAACTTTTTCTGCTTACTTACCACAGCGTCTACACTATAAATAGGAAATTATTTGGGTCTCTGAAGTTTGACTTCTACTGCTGAACTTGGAAGACTGAGAGAACCTTTCCTAATATGATAATGCTGTACTAAAGCACCCGAGAAGCCTGAGCTCTGGATATGTCTGTTAGCTTTGCAGATTTGTCCAAAACATCATGCAGTGTAGTTCTTCCAGGTTTTGTAAGTTCCAAAAACATTATGTTCAGAACCCACAAAATGTTTAAGGGTTTTTTCTTTTTTTGAGATGTAATTCACTGTAGTGCTTGGCTAGGGAGGAGTTTAGCCAATTTTAGCAGCCAGCTGTATATCGGGGAACCTATCCTTTCCTTGTACAAGTGTTCTGGAGGGACTTCAGAAAGACTGGAGCTTGCATTTGTATTAATAATACCCTGGTCCACCAAAGTCTCCTGTTCCTAAAGTGATTATATTGACTTTTAACGGTCTCGTTCAGAATGTTTTTCTAATACAAATTTTGAAACAATTATTAGCTCTTTTTCTTTTATTTTCTGAAGGAGACACATTTGAAGAAATGGTGGTAGCAGGCAATTGCTCAATTCTTATTTGGTTCAGAAATGTGTGTCTCGTGTTTTTGCAGTGATGTCATTGTGCTGAATGCTGCTTCAGACATGGAAGACTTACGGTGCTGGAAATGCTGGCTTGCTATGCTTTAATGTGTTGCTTCTGCTTTAACATCTGTTTTCAGTAAGGGTCTGCTTTAAAAAGCCTGTTTTGGGGTACTAGCAAAAAGTGCTTTTTTTTCTTATTCCAGGTACTTGGAAAAGGTGAAGAGTGGAAAGGTGGTGAGCTGCCTAACTCTATTGGTGGAGGGCAGAAAGTTCGACTGCTGAAAGAAGGCATAGGAAGCTATGCTAATCAAGAGGACTTGGTTGTAATGTTTGTTGAATGGTGAGCAAATCTGGCTTGTTGCCTTTACATTTTAGTCTGGGTAGGCATGCAAAAGTAGCTGCTGTGCCATGCTGAAAGTTGCATGCTGCTTTTCCCCCTCGCTGTTCATTTGAGAAGAGTTTGCTTCCGTTTTTCTCCATTCGTAAGAATAGTAGATTGCTCTTGGAGTAAGCGTTATTTTTTTAACGGATTTACAGATGAAAGAGTTGTTCATAGCTCTCCTGCCTTGAGGAGGTAAAAAAATGTTATTGGGAGCTGACAGGCTTTTAGGCAAGTGTTTGTCCTCTCCTTGCTCAGCTATAGTGAGAGCAGGACGTGGCTGCGGTCTGGGAGTGTGGAACGGGGCGGGGAGCAAAAGCAGCTCCAGAAATAAAGTGGCCAGTAGGGACCAGAGCATGATCTTGTTCCATGAAGTAACAGTGATATGGAGGAAGTTGGAAACCGGGCCCCTGCGGAAAGCACTTAATAGAAGAACTTCTTTTACCTGTTGGAGAACTGAAACAAGAGTCTTGGTGCCAGATATACCCCTGGTGCCTGTGCTGTCTGTGTGACGGAAGGATGGAGAGGCAGTGCTGCTGCAGGTGCCAGACTACAGCTCATAGCACAGCTATGCTTGAACATCCTCACTGGAGGCCAGATAGGTTTCTCCCTGTCACAGAGAACAGGAAGCCCACACATGTTCAGATCCTGCTTTTTCCATTGCTTCCCTCTGCTTCCCACCCCCCCATCTTCTGCTCCTGTGACAAGAGAGTGATCAGGGCAGCTAAGAATCCAGCTCACAGCAGCTGCCAAGCTCTTTCATGCTAGCATTAACGAGAGCGGGGGCACAGCTCTAAAAGAATTGCTGTGAGGACAGTACGGGACCAAGTCTTGAATCAGGGATATGAAGCTCCAGTTGCAGCCTTGGGGAGGTGGCTGAGTGCAAGCTTGGAGAGGTTTGTGCATGGGTTCATGCTGCTGTTACTGAGTCATGTTGGAATGTCTGCTCCAGAATTTTCTTTCGGCTTTTAACCTGCTTTTATTTTTTATTTTTTTTAAAAAAATTTGGCAGCTGAAGAATTTTAGGGATCCTTTTGTAAGGTAGAGGTTCAACAGGATTTGTATAGCAGACATCATCATGAGAGAGAAAGTGGTCTGACAGTGGTATTTACTGGAAAGTTCATTTGTTGTTTTGTCTAAGAGTTTAGGAAAGTTGGAGTAGACTATTAAACTGGTAGAAAATGTAAAGATGCTACTCAGTTTTCTGTTTTAATTTTACCTCTTGCGATAAGTAGAAGATAGACCTAGAGAGCCAATGTCTGAATCACCTTAACCAATTTATGAACAAGCTTTATAAGGGAAACTTATGCCAAATATCTTCTTTGTATGCTTAATTGATAGTAGAAATAATGTAGAGTTTGGAGGTACACGTTCAGTTTTTAATTTTTTTTGTACTGAATTGGTCAGTTTTGCATTTGGTAAGTGGAAAAACTATGTTTCTAAAAGTAAATATATTACATGTTTGTTCATAGTGTTGTCCTACTGATCATGCAATAACTGAAAGTTTTTAAGATTAATTTGGGAGATTATTTTGTTCTTTGCTAAACACTCAGATGAATCAAATGTTTCCCAAAATGTTTGCTACTTAACACTGAATTTCTTTGTTTGCAAACTTATTATACTGATTCATCACTATTTTTCTCCCTATATGGTAAAATATGCAAATTTGTTATCAGATTTGGGTATAGCTCAAATTCTTCTCCAACATAATTTATTCTCTCAAGGGGCAGGCTGTCTGCTGGCATGGATGAGAATACAGAGGACTGTGTGTTGAAGTGCAGATGCCATAATCTTTCTTGCTATGAAAAATCCCAGAATTTAAGGCCTCCCAAGTTCTTGAGGTCCATAATTTCAGTTACATATTGATTTAAAGCTGGTGGAACTGATTCCAGATAGGAGAAAAAAAATAGTTTACTGATTCTAGCATTATATTTTAATTCTAATGAGCTTTTTCATTTCCAGGAATCCTGGTTTGCAATTTAAATGTTTATCAATGTAGTAGTAAGTTTGGAAAAGACAAATATAGTGAACTTCCTTTCTTTTTCAAGTGTTTTTCATTATATTCATTATGAAGCATTTGGAATATTAATCTTGGGGGTGGGGAAAGGAAACGTCTGGTTTACTTACTGTAACTAGGCAAATCATTTCTAGTGAGCTGTTTACTTAACAAACTTAGCTTTTTTTTTTTTTTGAGCAGTTTTTATACGGCTCACAATTCTTGAAATAGTTTGAACTTCTGTGGACAGTTTGTGTCTAGGTGCAGATAGCAAAATGCTTTGCCTGCAGATGGAACGCTATTTAAATTAGGCTTGTTTTTGCAAGAGCTAACTACTGGTTTACTTTGGACCATTTTAGATTGAATTGGCTAATGGCCAGTGTAGACTGGATAAAATGGTTGATGCTGTGACTATTCATCCAGAACTCCCACAGCTATCTATTTGTATTGTGGAAGACTTTTGAAGCCTCTCAGGTTTCGGGGTTTTTTTAAACATTTGTCAGAAAGCAAGGGGTAATTACATTTTCTACATACCTCAAAATAGTTAAGGTGTGATACAGTGTAAGTGACAAAATGGCTGTGTGGCTGAACAGTCCAGTTAAATAAGATGAGATGCGTATTTGGAGCTCTTAACCTGCAGCTCCAATAGTAAAAAGTCCTTGTTGTTATAAAAGCTGTGGATACAAAAATTGCACGTTCTGTTCTAGAGGACCTAAGCCACCATTGCCGTTTCCCTGTGTTGCTGGGAGCGCTGGTTGCGTAGACAGGATGCTTTGCTGCTGCAGAAGAGGAGGAGGGATGGGTGGATTCCAGCCCCAAGCATCTGCCATCTGGGAGCTTCAGGAAATGGGATTGGAGTTGTGGAAAATTTCTGGTGTGGGTTTTGTTTTGTTTTTTCTTTTTTTTTCTTTCTTTTTGTTTTCTTCTTGCTTTCTACTTAATCGGAAGGATTTATGAAGAATAAATAAAAGACTATCTGAGCTTTTCCAGCTTGTCAAGGCAGCCTGCTTTTTCCTGGATATATCCACACTTTTTCTTCCTTGTCACATTTTGAAGCCCTGCTTAAAGTAAGTTATGTGCGTCACCCATAATTACAGTAGAAACTGTCAAGGATAGTCCTGGGACCCATTTTGCGATGGTCTTAGTGGTGAATCCTCCCTTACAGTAGGATTTGAGTGCCGGATAGACTGAACATAATCTGACATGGCAGGTAAGCAAGGCAAATGATGGATTTATAGGTTTTAGTTTGACTTTAGAAGTTTTCCTGTTGCCTGGAGAGAAAAGCAGGAGCCTCATAAAGCAGCTGATGGGAAGACTGGCATCAAGGGATAGAAGGCTGGTGAAGGTCCTGCCCAGTGGGAGGTGTGGTGGCCATAAGTCACCTCTTGACAAAACCACGGGCCATGAAAATTAGTGGAAAATGTAGGTCCATGCTGGATTCATACTCCTGCATAATATCAATTAGTGTGTGAAGTTTACAATAATGGGTAATACAGTTTAGCAGCTCTGCGCTGTGCTTTTTGTAATAAACTGTGCTGTATTAAGTAGCATATCCCTTTTGCAAGCAGAGCCACTGGTTAGCCCAGCATGTTGCTCAACTTTGGCTTTGTTTTACAGAATGACAGTCCTTGGAAGCAATGTTCCAGGGGTGTTTGGTTCCTTCCCACAGCTGTAAGTCATTGCAGCAGCAGCACTAACCTGATCAAAGAGGAGAAGCACAGCCTGCCATAAGCTATTAAGTTAAAGCCCCAGACAAATCTCTGTTTTTGTCTGTCTTCAACTTGTCTCCTGTTTCTTACTTGTTCTTCAGGCTCATTCTGGCTTTGAATCGGGCTACGCCAATTGAATGGAAAAGGGAGGGAAATGTATTCCTGTATACTTGGGCAGAAACAGGCAGTTTTCGCAAAACTGGGGCAACTCCAAAATGTACAATGTTTTTTTCATACATTCTTCTGCCAAAGTTACAGAAAAACAAAACAGTGAGAGTTTTCAGAAACCCGCTTGCTTTATATAGACTACATAACACACTTCCTCTCCAGGGTTCATACTTTGCTCTGCGGTAGAAATCTTCTCTTTTGCATTTGTAAGCCAGCTGTTGTTCAGTTCTCTTAGGCCAATTGCATGAAATCCCCTTTGAAGAAAAGACATTTTAAATAATTTCAGAACTGTAATAAAGAAGTACTAGAAATCAGTAATGGTTGATCTGTTGGCACTACTGCTGGGTAATACATTGCAATGCAAAAATTTCTCTGTACTGCAGGTGGGAGTACTGCTGTCCTTTTTAGCCTGGCTAAAAGACTTTGCAAGAACAAAATCTTGCTGTACCATTCCTTTGCCCTATATCAGGGCTGATGATTTTCAGTTACTAAGGTAGATGTGTGGAATAAGAATATACTTGCATTCATATGAGGAAGCTGTAAGGCTGAGATGCTGCCATTAAATCCAAATATTCTGCTTCTTCAGCCAGAGACTAATCTATGACATGATTCCAATATTACTGTGTTATGGTTTCATGCTGTGTAAAATGAACCTTGAAGTGGTTTGCACATTTATATGTAGATCTCGAGTACTAACAAAGAAACCCTATACTGTGAATAATTTAATCATTTATACATATTTTGAGGTTTTGGGTTGTTTGGGTTTTGTGTTTTTTTTTTTTTTTTTTTTTTTTTCAGAGGCATTGATTTTGATATGGTTCAACAACAAGAAACCAATAGGCTTGTGATACTACATTCTTACATGACCTTTGCCAAACACATGCATGTTTCTTTCTGTTTTGGGGTACTGTTGACCTTTGGCTGTGGGTAACCACTGTTTTTAGAGATGAGCCCTCCACCTTTAGGTCTCTTTGTTCTCAGTAGGAATTGGGAGTCAAATCTGATGAACACGTAAAGACAAGTAAAGTTTTTCATAAATAGTTACTGTGAAGTTTAGAGCCTTCTGAAGTCTTCAGCACATTAAAGAGGTTGAAGGAGAAATCTATATATTGTCAGGATGCAACACAGTTTAAGTTCATGGGCAACTACACTTTACTGAGAAATATCTAAGTATATTCTTGATAAGACTTTTCAGAAGAAAGTCAGTGCTGTTGTGTTTTGGAACAGGAACATCTAAAGTTTTGCAGTGAAAGTCACCTAAATCATCCTTCAGTTCTACACTATTTCATCTGCTAAGTTTTGATATTTTTTTGTTATTGCTGCTGTTCTTAAACACATAAACAGTTTTCTAAAGTGGAAAATATATTTTTTTACTCAAAATACATGAAATGTGAAAATCAATTTCAAGTAGACAAAATCTGTAGGAAAAAGAATGTCCAAAATGTGGAAGGTTAAAAAAAATTAATGTAAATAGAAGGGGAAACTGTATTGGATAAGTAGTATTGATTGAAGTTTTTCTTCTAAAAGGGTGTAGGATTTTTACGTGGTGGTAAAACACAATTTAAGAAATCATTTTTTCAGAATAAAAGGGCTGTCTGTATGATTTTAAAAATTTGAATAGTCCAACCACTTGTTGTTGTTTTCAACACAAAAGCATTACAATTAATCTAATGGATATCTTTTCTTTATTTTCAGCTATGATGTTATCTTTGCGGGAGGCCCTGACGAACTGCTAAAGAAGTTTCAGGAAACTAATCATAAAGTGGTGTTTGCAGCAGATGGACTAATTTGGCCAGATAAAAGGCTAGCTGACAAGTATCCTGTTGTCAAGAGTGGAAAACGATTCCTGAACTCGGGAGGCAAGTGTGATTCTTGGACATACTTTACTCCTGAACTTGAATATGACTCACTTCTGTTAACGGTTTCATGTATTTGTATGTGAAACTGTTCTGAATTCCCCAAATATAGAATGGAGGAGTGAATTTGCTGTCTTCTTCTTCCCCTCTCCCTCCCCACTTGAATAGCTCCTGTTCTGTGCTCAAGAATAGTTTTCATTCAAACTTACATGGTATTTGTTGGCAGTAACTTGTAAAAAGCAGTAAATAAAGTAGCAGCTTAGCAAGCAACTGTGCCTTGCAATGAAACGCTGTACAGGGATGACCCAAGTGCCACTGATTGAATCTACTTCAGAAACAATCTAGTGTACAAGCCCAGTCAAAGCAGTACATGCTGTTTATAGGCGCAGTTTAGCTGGGTCACAGAATTTCCTGACTGACAGTGTAGATGTGCTGGTAACTCTGCCTGACCCGGTCAGTGTGGCTTAGGCTGTTCATTGCAAGAAAAGTGTGAGTTACTCCTGGTAATCTCAATGACACGTTAATTCTGGAATCCGCCTTTAAACGCCAGGTTTGGTAATAATTTTGCAGTTGATTAATACATGTGATGACACTGATAGTGTTTAACTGCTACAGACCACAGTATGTCACTTCTCGTAGGTACACGGTGCTGGGCAGCGTGCAGATCTGGGAGTGTCCTCATTCCTTTACCTCTCTTCTTCACCTCACCTATCTGCCCTATCTTTTTTTTTGTTCTGGCTTAAACATAACATATATTGGTTTTGAGTTGAATTCTTTTTGTAGTTCTGGCAGTATTGGATTCAGGCTTTTCTGCCAGCAAGAAGCGATTAATGAAAATGAAACTTTTCCACAGATGGGCTTCTTGGGAACAGTAGTAGTCTAATCTCATGCTTTGGAGTTCTCAGGATCGTACTAAACAGATCTCGGTTTCCTGTTTTTTCCCTTAAAACAGTATTAGTATAAAATAGCCCTTAATTATGAACTCTTTAGAACAGAACTGTTATATATCACAGGAAGAAAACTAGATTTTGAGCCAAGTTGTAGGAATTTCATACTTTTCCTTTGCTGGCACCAGACAGTCAGAATGAAGTCCCTGACTGGTGGACAGCATTGGCAGAGTAGTGCTTTTTATGGAAATAACTTATGTGTATGTAATATTGCAGGATTTATTGGTTATGCTCCATATATAAATCGTATTGTGCAGGAATGGGATCTGCAGGATAATGATGATGACCAGCTGTTTTACACCAAAATCTATGTTGACCCATTGGCAAGGGTAGGTAGTGACTGGCTTTCTCATTTCTTTCTGCTTGAAACAACACGCTGCTCCTCATAAAACATCAGGAGATAAAAATAAAAGGAATGCTGTCTCTTTATTCCTGAGTGCCATGTTGACACTTGTGTTTGTTCTGCAGAGGTTCCTACTGTTGGAGTGATGAACAGGCTTCCAAAGGGTCATGACTTGATATATTATTTCAGGCTGTCTGCAGATCCAGACAGGTTGTGCTTCGTTGTTAGAAATAATAGCTCTGAGGTATATGATCGGACACATTCATCTCAATGAGGGTCCCATGTACTTGGCAGTTTGACGCTCAAGAATGTGGCATTTTTCCAGGGTGTCACTGAACTACTTGCTGATCCAGTGTTTTATATTTTGGCTTGCTGCCGTTTCAGATCCTGCCTGCAGCTGCCTCTGACTCTTCAGTGTTTTGTGCAGATACGTTCAATAAAGCTGCATCATAAATTTTTGGTGAAGACCTCTCCATGCCCTAGCTTAACAAAGTTCTCTGCTGAGTAGCAGCATTAAAGCATGATAGATGTCAGAGGCATGGCCCTCATGCTGGAAAAAGAGGGCTAAGGGAAGTTAACAATGTATTGATGCAAAAAGACTTTTAGAAACTGATATTGCAGAATTTTGAGGTTGATTTTGAGCCTTTGTATGCTTAAGGCAGATGTGAAGTTTCTGAAATACATATATGTTCTTCCATTAAGTTATGCCTGAAACATCAGGCATGTTTAGATACAGGTACAGAAATAGAGCAGAATAGAATAGAATATTTCAGTTAGAAGGGACCTACAATGATCATGTAGTCCAACTGCCTGACCAATTCAGGGCTGACCAAAAGTTAAAGCATGTTAGTAAGGGCATTGTCCAAATGCCTCTTAAACACTTGACAGGCTTGGGGCATCGACCACCTCTCTAGGAAGCCTGTTCCAGTGTTTGACCACCCTCTTGGTAAACAAATGCTTCCTAATTTCCAGTCTAAACCTCCCCTGGCACAGCTTTGAACCATTCCCACGTGTCCTGGCACTGGATACCAAGAAGAGATCAGCACCTCCCTCTCCAGTTCCCCTCCTCAGGAAGCTGTAGAGAGCAATGAGGTCTGCCCTCAGCCTCCTTTTCTCCAAACTAGACAAGCTGAAAGACCTTAGCCACTCCTCATAGGACATTCCTTCCAGCCCTTAATGTTTAAGTTGATTTTATGCAAGCTAAGTCAGATGCTAGATGTGCAATTGAAAGGATAGGGTGTAGAGACATTAAAGCTGACTCTGCAGCCAAGTCAGAAGTAATATAATTAGCTGTCTAAACAGGTTGTCCTCTAGACACAAAAATGTGTACTTCTGCACAGTGCACTACTGCACTGTGATTCAAAATGCCTTCATGGCACTTAGCTTGGGATACTGTACTATACATTAGCACTAATTCTCTGCATGGCAATGTCCAGTGCTGTAAACATGTAACAAAATTTTGGAACACCAAAACAGAGTATGTTATCTGTATAAGGGTTTTTAAGTGTGTTTTAAAGGTTACATACTTTGATCAACATGTTAAAACTTCAAAACAAGGTACTTTAATCCTACCTAGATTCTTATTTAATACTACAATATTAGGAACATGTTTTAAAACTAGTGGTGTTTTCTTTTCTGACATGATACTTAAATTTGGCTTTCATATTTTTGAGACTGTGAAACGCAGTATATTTTGTTGCTTGGCCAAGACTACTTAATTTTTTTTAAGGTAAGACAAATTTTCTTTGACTTATGCTACGAAATTGAGTTTCTTTAGGGAGTTATGACCTTTAACCTTCAAGTTTAGGTAAAGTTTTTGCATATATAAAACTGATTGCTATGCAGCTGCACAATTCAGGAATATAGAAAAACTTAACAATATAAAATTAAGAATTAAATTGGAGTGCTGAACATGTAGAGTAGTTTTGCCTGATTACTTGCTGCCACTGCAGTATAACTGCAACATTTCCATAAAAACATTGGCTCTTAGAATGCCTCAACATCTTTGGTACTTTTATTTCAGGAACGCATTAACATTACTTTGGACCACAAATGTACAATTTTTCAGACCCTAAATGGAGCTGTTGGTAAGTGTATGATCTGCATGTTGTATGTTTTATTAACAGTTATTAACACTTTCTTTGCTTAACGCTGAATATCGTTCCTTAAACATAAGCTTGTTTTAAAGAAATATTTGGATGCGTAAACATGATTACCAAATTAGTTACAGGTCTTTTGGATTTAATATTAATTGATTTCTCCCAGTGATAAATTATTTGATTTAAAATAGAAAAAATAGTTTTCAATAAATGAAGTTAGCAATAAACGCAAAGTTAAGAACCATTTTTCCATCTGCCTTTCACAAACTTAATGACAGGAGTAAGATCGGTAATTAAAATTGCATTTTAGATGTTCTTAAGCAAATGGCTATACATAATGACATGGACTGTGGAATAACGTAGAATTTCCTTTATCCAACCGTCATGAATTTAAATTGAAAAATGGCATCTGTGCAAACTTACTTTCTTATCTTTAACCTCCAATTACAGAACAACTTTTTATAGTCAAATCATATCTGAAGTAACTATGATTTCTCTACAAATACCATTTGCACAAAATTAGTTTTATTTTTAAAGTGGATTTTATTCAGATACTGAAGGCTGCTGATGGCAAACTCTGGAGCTTGATGTAACCTTATTTAGCATAAAGAGCGTAGAATTCAAGGTCTGGTTAAAAAAATGAACAAAAGCTTCCAAATAAATAACATTGACAGTGATAGCAATAGCAAGGTATATTGTATCAGCAAGAACTTAAAGAATTTTAGCTCTTATTTATAAAGTGTTATTACTGTATGATCTTTGTTGATTTGCAGATGAAGTCCTTTTGAAATTTGAAGAGGGAAAAGTAAGAGCAAGGAATTCTGTGTACGATACACTACCAATCACCGTTCATGGAAATGGTCCAACTAAAGTGAGTGTTTTTATTATTGTACAAAGACAGCATTTTCAACTGAGGCAAAAACAATGGTGGAAGAGTCTGAAACAGTGATAGCACGCTACCACTGCTCATTTCCAATTAAAGTTAATAAAGAATTGCAAGGATTAAAAAAAAAATTCTAATAGCTTCCATCATGTTATTCTGCTGTCACTGTAACTTGATATTGCTGCTGAAACAACTCATCTGCTCTCAAATTCATTGTAGCACGGGATATTAGAAGCAGTTAAGCTTATGTTAATTTGTTCACTATCACAAAACAGTTCTCGAAGCTAGCAAAGAACATCTATCTGGTTATTAAACGGTAATCAGAAGAATAGGTTTTCAGGGGGAGAAAAATCAAACCAAGAGTCACAGACTGGGGTACAAAACAGTAACACATCTGATCCTACTGCAGACTGTGGTGTGTGTTTGTATACACATATATAAAAAAAAATATTGTATATAGACAAAAAATATGTATGTGTATGTATGTCCGTAAGTGCGCGCGCGTGTGTGTGTGTGTATATATATATACACACACACATGTGTATGGCTGGCTTTTGTTGTTGCATCTTCAGTGTCACTGCCTGCCATGTAGCTGTGGCTCAAGAACTTTGGGTTCATGGTAGAGCACTGTCTGCCCTGTGAAGTAGCTGTTTTGGCAGATTCTGTCCACGTGTGTGGATTCAGTGGTCCAGAGGACCTGGCACAGTTTCTCTGAGAGAGAAATGGCTACGTTTTGGTCATATGGTAGTTGCATTTTTTTGTTATACAGCAAAGAAGTGTAAAGGTGTATCATTTCTAATAGCCTCTGTTGGCTGAAGAATTGGGCATGGCTACTTTCTAAGTTCTTCTGAATACATGTTCCTTGCTATAGCTCCTTATTTTCAGAAAAATGCCTCCCAGGAGAATGAAATAAAGTTTGAAACTCATTAATGTCCTAATGACTGCTGCTTCTTAGTTTTTGCACTGTATTTCATCTTTGGAATTAGTGAATATAATGATGCCATTATCTGTTTGGCTTATAACTACTCAGTAGTGGTGAAATATATGACCAATTTCTTCCATGTTGCTACAGTTATTTTTGCCTCAGTTAAATCCTCAAATTATCTATCATCACTGGCTTTGCTGATGCTTTGCCAATGAAAAGAAAGGTACTGTATTATATGATTGGGCAAGGAGTTTAGGTGGGAACTCCTTATACTAATCCACGAGTTACACTACACTAAACAAAACTCAATCTCTGCATTTAGTGATGTAGTTTTAAAAACAAAGAGGAAACTCTTGCTATGTATCATTTTGTCAATGTGATTAGATTCTTCTGTTTTAAACATAGAGTAGAATTTATTGTTTATGAGGACAACAGTATAATAAGATTGGAAAAAATTTTCACTAGTTAGTAAATAAACAACATGAAAGTAATTTGCAGAATTAACTCCAAATACTAAAAGTTTCTTGTTTATAAGAACCTTCTGGTTTGTATTTAATCTCTTCAGTTTGAAGATAATAAATAGCATCAGAGACACTTCTTTGAAATGGGTACCAAATTATCCTGACATGTAATGTTTTTCTTTTTTTTTTTTCCCCCTCAAGTGCAGTGGTTTTTTTTGTGAAATACTTATTTTTGCAGACTTTATTGTACATCTCTGAGATGAAGTTCAAGCAATTCTATTTGTAATCTAGGATGATTTTCAATATGCATAAGCAAACACCCAAAGTCTGATAAAATGCAGACTGAGTATTGGACTGCAGTGTGTTTTCTATGCAAAATAATATTCTGTCCGTTCAGGTTTTTTATGAGGGCAGTAGAGCAGGAATGAATAGCATCCTTCCCTCAGGCAGACTTTCCGTGACATAAGTGATCCCTTAACCATTGCAAATGGCAGTGGAGAAGAGTGACGTTCTGCACAAACGTCCTGTGGAATCCAGGCAGGCAGGGCAGCCCAGGCAGCCCATCGACAGACAAAGTACATATTTTGTTCAGTGCCAATTCAAAATGTGTTAAGACGCTAGATGCTGCTTTAAAATGTATCCCCCTGGCTGGATTCTGAATCTTGGTGTAGCTTCTCAAAAATACATCATCTGGGCATCTATCTTCTACATTCACTATGTGTTTTTTGTATGGTCACTCTTCGTGTTTTATGTAGTGTTGATGATTCTCAGATTTGTGAAAAGAATTAAACTATAATAACTTTTATTTTTGCTTGAAATCACACCTAGAAGCTTTTGAGAACTGAATGATCTATATAAGTCTGTGTCTTGAAGTCATACAAGCATTTAGTTGGTAGCTGTTACACTTGCAACAAATTTTTGGTTTAACTGAAGCAATAAGTGTAGGTGCTAGGAGAATATAATCTCTGTTTTGTAAATAAAAAGAAGAAAAAGATTTTACCAGCTATTTTTGAATGGTTGGGGGGTTGGGGTTCTTTGTTTTTCAAATCTTAAATTTAAAAAAAAGACAGTCAATTGCCTTTTAGGTGTAAGAGAGTTAATCAGTAAGCCTGAATTATTTAGCATGCACCTCTCATTAATCTGAATTGTTAATTTATTTACCAGATTCAGTTGAATTATTTGGGAAACTATATTCCTAATGCTTGGACACGGGAAACTGGTTGCAGTATTTGTGATTTAGACTTACTAGACCTGTCAACAGTAACGGTAAGAATACTTTTCACTAGAACAAAACCCTTTTGAATGCAGTCGATAGGTGTATAGTAGTTCTGAGGCAAAGTGACTTCAGTATGCAATATTACGTTTTGTAGACACCTCAGGACATTTTTTCTGGTATATGAAACTGTAAAGATGGAATTTTAATTTACTGAAATTATCAATACTTTTAGAAATGTTTTCATGCATGCATTTTGATATAGGTTTCCCCAATAGTACTGAAGATGATCCCATACCCAAAAGTCCTCCACATCCTTACCTCTGTTCACTGAGGGTGAATGAATCATTTTTGAATCATGCAAGATTCAAGTGAATAATCAGAATTTTTGGCGAGATAGTGAAGCTCTTTAGATATTTAAGTTTTTAACAGCAGACCTACAAAAAGCTTGATATGCATCAGTTTAACAATTTCTGTCACAAATAGAGGTTAACAGTTAACTGTGACATGGTTACAGTTACTATTTTCTAAGAGATATAGCGAAATAGTCAAAATTGCTTTACCTTGTAAAGGATGACACAGATATCTGTATTGTATATGCAAATGTGTTTCTGTAGAATAAATCTGATGTAATTGAGGTCGGATATCAGTTCCAGGAGTCTTCAGAGTTCTTATAGGACAGACACGCACGTACACATGGCATGTGTGTGTGTATATCCAATATTTGGGAACTTATTTTGGTGCTTTATCTCCAAGTATGACGTCTTTATTGTCTATGAATATTTCAGGTTGTACTCAGTAAATTTTAGGCAGAGTAAATAACTGAGATCTACCATGTAGAAATGTAAAGCTTGTACTTTACAAGCTTCTTTTTTTTTTTTTTTTTTTTTTTTTTTTTTTTTTTTTTTTTTACTTTCTGATTATTCTTAGCAGGCTGTTTCCAGCAGCTTTTTCATTTCTGTTCTGTATTGAAGATTTGAAAGAGAACAGGTCTTAGAAGGTCATGTTGAGGATAGCATGAAAGTAGTAGTGGCTTGTTATCTTTGTAATGAAAGGACAAAGTGAAAGAATTTCTCAACAAGAAGTAGCTTATGGACTGGAATAAATTAAATTTTAAAAAAGTTAAATTATAAAAGTTATTGCTGGAATTGTGGTAACTTTCAGATTCTTTTTATATCTTTTTTCAATTTTAATTTTGCTTTGAAGATACAACATTGGAATGGTGTTATAAAGTTTACCTGAGGAAAAGAAGTTGTCTGAGTTTTTCCTAATGGTGTTGGTAGTTAAAACATGGTTGGGGAGCATTTAAATCTTAAAGCCAGTAGTGGGGAATAACTTGCAATGATTTACTGGATAGCTTCCTATAGTTCATGTACATCTACTTGGAACGTGTCTTCCTTACTGTAATTTGTTCTTTGGACTTCATACCTCACTCACTCTGCCAGCAGAAATAGCAAGACTTTTCCTTGGCCTCAGTGGAAGTGTTTACTTCAGGCATTTTTAACTACAAGCAATATTTCATTTTCTGAACGCGCTTTCTGTTCAGGCCTGGCTGGTTGCTACTTAACAAAAAATCATCAGTGAAAAGAGCAGTACTGGCTCTGTGCCTCTAATCATTCTTCCCATATTGTTTTAATTAACTTTCTGCATTGATACATATCTTCTGAGGATTTTGCTTGTTCTCATAAGCAAGCAGACAATCAGATTTGTTGATTGATGTTGTTGATGTTTTGGGCTTTGACTTTCTTTAGATGATTTCTAGCATGCATGGGTCTTTGACTCGATGAGCTTAGGTGTTGCGGATTTAAAGTTTTGCACTGGGCTTACCTACAGACCTTGACTTTAGCGGTACAAAACAGATAAGCTCCACTGTAGAACAAACAGCTGAAATACCCATCATGGGCATAGGGTTATCCTTCCTTCTGTGAAGGTCAGGGGTAGGCGCGTGCAAGGCAGAGATGGGTGGAAGCATTGCCGTGGGTTGTGTAGGTTGGTCTGTGATGGAAGAGGAGAAGAGCCCGAGGCACTACCAGGGTCAGTGCGAGTAGGTGCTGGGAGCATGGCCTGTGAAAAGCTGAGCTTCGAGGTTACTTGTGAAGGAGCTGGGAGCCACATATGCAGTCTTTTGCTCAGTCCTTGTCCTCTTCACAGAAGCAGGGCCTCCTGTGCTCTGATCACAGCTGAGGTGTGGAAACACTCAGTAACTGCTTTCTTCTGCTAATGTCAGCAGCCTGTGCCACCCCCAAACTAGCTACCTGCCCAGGTCAAAGCAGGGTAGCGGAAAATAAGTTGAAGAACACGCCTTGACTCCAAGTGTAAATTTTTGCTGCTTTTCTTAAGGCTTTTTTCTAAAACCTAAATTAAATTGGACAACAAACTGAATCTCCCTAGAGCTAGTTCATTAAGTCCTAAAGCTTGTTACTGGTGTGGAGACTTCCCGGTGTGGGTGGAAAGGATGACCTTGCTGATTCTCTCACTACACTGGTGACTCTTGTGGCAAGGGTTCCTGGACTTTGCTCTGTGAAGTCATACTGAGACATTGTCCTGTTTTTCTTCCAAAAATTGTCCCATGCTCGACTACTGCTTGTGAAAAAGTGAACTTTAAAAGGCAAATGTATGACCTTGGTGAAAATGAGAAAATCTGTCAGAGAAAATGTAACATCCCAGTGCAGACTGGGTATTTCCAAAGTGTTTTTGCTGAGGCATAGCTGGGAAGAACCAAAACTTCTGACTTGATATACTCAAAATGCTGGTTATTAAAATTGTTCATTGTGACCTAGATTCAGATTATGCAGTGACAGCTCTTCATCGTATGGTGAACCAGGGTCTAAATTGATGAACTCTCTGCTTTGAGGTGATGCAGTGGGAGATGCAGTTTGCAGGAATTTTTACTCTCAATTTTTTAAACGCTATTTTGCTTTGGTCGTGTGCCTGAGATTTTAGTGTAGACCCAAGCAGCTTGCACTTCAGTGTACTGAAGGAGTGTTAGTAATTCCTGATTGTCCCTATAACCTTTGCAGATCCAGCCTGAACCTGCTTCTCGTTGTCCTGGAGAATGAGGGGAAAATGGCTTAGAATTAGAGAAGTAGGCAGAATAATTGTTGCAGCAGTTCTAGTATTGGTAGCACATGTTCATGTTCAGCTTAAGCCTGATGGCCCATGCTGCTTTCCTCATTGCTCGCAATCAGCGGTACCAGTTACCGTGACACCAGCCTCAATGGAGTGGTTGTCCGAGAATATCACGGTTGCTTTTTTCAAGACACGTCAGTGTACTTGTCTTCGTCAGCTGTTTTGAAGTTACTAGGATGTCTGCATGAGTATGTATTAGGTTTGCAGATGAAGTTGTGAAAAGGAGGTAGTCAGGGTAAACATTGGTGCCTAATGTTTCTGATCTAGTGCACTGGCCGGCGCGTTTCTGGATTTCTGATGTAGGCAGTGGCAATGTAAAATCTCAACATGTCCTGATGGTTTTTCCAGACACTTTTCAAGTGGGTGTTGGCTTGCTTATGGGAAGCCAGCTTGCAGCCTTTTATACTCATATTAGGTTTCTCTCTCAGCCTTGTAGTGGGTTAGACACTTATACTAATTGTCTGTTTTAAAGGTGGATAAAATTTTTGTTTAATAGTGCATTTCTTTGTGGTGGAGTCAAGGCCTTTGAAGGTTAAATTTCTTTTTCTCGCATAATGAAATAATGTATTTTAGGAATACCAAAAGTGCTGTCTAGGTTTGTTTTAGTGGTCATGATCTCTGTATCAAGCACATACAAACCAGGAATTAATACCACTGTTTGAAAGATGTGAATTCACATTAAAATAAGGTGGATAAAACTTCAGTATCATTGGATGCAAGGGGAGAAGCTCTAGTTAGCTCATCAAAGGTTTTGATAAAATCGGTGAGTAGGGAAGTAATGCAGAGCCCACTTCTAATGGTCAGGGGGAAATAGTGCATGTAAGTGTATGGAAGGGTATTTCAGTCTTTGGCTTAAAGTACAGATGAGTAAAATATATTGTGGTATTTATTCTTTAACTACTTTAAAAAAACCTGCTCTTCTCTTTTTTTTTTTTTCTTGTAAATGTAACGTATCTATGTATGTTACTTTAAAAAAAATGCATTTGCAGTTCTAGGTGTATTTCCTTAAATACTTTTTTTGCCATTTTAATATTTTTTTTTTTAAAGTAAGAATTTTAAAAGCCATAATACATTATTTTCTACTTCCAGTTTCTGTTATTGGGATTCATAGAATTTTCTAGCAATGTTAAATCCATTATCTTTGCTTATTTAGTGAAGTCAGTGAAAACAAACAGGGGGCATAACATGTTTGAGCTAGTTGGTTTTGATTGTTTGACAGCTGTGTGGCCTAAGTTACAACAACATGACATTAGTTGCTTTTTAATATAACTAATCTCAGAAAGGAGGCAAGTCTTATTGGTTGTGTCAAAATATCATTTTTTTTAGGAATATCCAAGAATAAAAATTGGTGTTTTCATTGAACAACCCACTCCTTTCCTACCTAAATTTTTAGACAGACTGTTGACTCTGGACTACCCAAAGGAGGCACTCAGTATCTTCATTCATAATAATGTAAGTATGATGTTACTATTGTGCAAAGTTTCAATTTTGGAAATTATGGTATGAATGAAAGTGTGTGAGGGAGTATATGGATTCTATGTATGTACATAGTTAAACTGCATAGGAAGAGATAATCTTTCATTTAGAATGCTGAAGTGGAAAAAATACATAAGTGAAATTGTGTCAGTGCTTACTGAAGTCTATTTAAAGAAACTGCTTAGATTCTTTCTCTTTTACCAATGAAAAAGATTGTATTTTAAAGTTTATGCTTCAGGGGAAGTACTGATTGACGTAAAACAATAGAGTACGAATAGAATAGTTCCAGTTGCAAGGTCCCTACAATGATCGTCTAGGCCAACTGCCTGACCACTTCAGGACTGACCAAAAGTTATGGCATGTTATTAATAACTATTATACAATAGTTGACATTGGATTTGCTTTCCATCTTGTTGATACCCACTGGGTCCCATGGGGAAGACTGGTATGTCCAGGTACATTTTGAATGGCATTACAGATAAGTTGCTTTTTTTGAATATTTTTTTATGCTTTTTGCTAACTACCTAACGATCTGGTGTTGCTCATAATTCACCAGTGACTTCAGTATTGCTGTTTTCATGAGTGAGGTGACGGATGTGTGTAAGTCTTTTGGAAAAAACTGGGCTGGAAGAGAAATAGGAGAAAGATATATTTCTGCCCTTTTTCACTTGGTGTGCATTACTGTTGAGATCATAGCAAAAAAGGCCTGGGTAATAGAAGTAGAGCTTATCTTCAAAGTCTTTAGTGTGCTTTTTAAGGGAATGTTAAAGGTATAAGCAAGATATGCATGTAGGAATTGTAGGCTACGCTAGGTTTCATTGCTTCAGCCAGAAAACAGTGGTATTTGAAATATAAAAGACTGAATAGCTTTTTTTTATCATAGGGAATGGGAAACCCTACCCAATATTTTAATTATTCTAATATCAGCCACAATATGCAAAAGCTACAAACGAGGGCACTGGGTTGGAAGCATTGCATGCAGCTGAAATCTCTTAAATTAGAGGTAGGGTAATTAAAAATTAAAAAAACCCCAATCACTGTTACAACGCTTTAAAGAAGCGATGACTGTGACTGTCCACCTGGGTACAGGTGGTAGCTCCCTCTCTAAAGCCATTCTGAGTGGCATAAAAAAACTCCTGTGTGCCACTGAGGTTGTAGAATGGGTTTTGAAGATCGTAAAATAAATATCCTGAAAAAGTACTGCATAAGCAGCCTGTGAATCTTGCGTCATCGGTCTGGAGGTACAGCTTTGATTTATATTGCTGATGTGTTGGATTCTTTTGCTAAAATTTTGGACAGAAGAGCTTCATTTTAATGACAGATATACTGGAATATCTTCAAATACTGTTTGCCATCTGTTTGTTTAGGATAGAATACAATGTGTTCTTGGACACTATGTTTATGATTTCACAGCAACTTGTACTTTTCATTCACTATAAACAATGTTAACATGATTACAGGAGGTTTACCATGAAAAGCACATCAAGAAATTCTGGGAAAAAGCCAAGAACGTTATCAGACGTATAAAAATTGTTGGACCTGAAGAAAATCTGAGTCAAGCAGAAGCCCGGAACATGGGAATGTAAATTCTTATTTATAAATCTGTTACAATGATACATAAACTAACATTTTTTCATCTTATGTATATTGTTTTGCATCTTAAACACTAACAACTTTACATCTTAAGATACAAAAGTGGGAGCTTTTGTGGTAGAACAAGATCTAGATATAAGATATGAACTGTTGAGTATTTTGTGGTTTCTGTCAAAAAGCTGTTGGTCATTGTGAGAACATCTCTCTGGTTTGGACTACTTCGATAGTCTCTCATCTTGTCTTCTAATGAAGGCATAGACAATAGTAGACTACAAAGTAATAAGAGGTGTCAGCTTATTTTTACATTATAGTCATCTCAAACATGGGTTGTATTAAAACATGATGAGCATAAATAGTAAAGTTTAAATATTTTTTTAAAAAGAATGCGATTGAAATAAAATAGGTGGTACAATACAACAAACTTTAATAAATAAAGTTTGGGCAGAAAATTATATGTAGCAGTATGTGGAAGCAGGTGCAAATGTAAATAGAAATTCTAAGTACAATATATCTTCTAAAAACGTATTTGTTTTTATTTTTTATCCAAAATCATCTCAAGCTAACTTATCATAGAGTGATTTCACAGAATAGAAGTACCTCTTGGACTGGATAAGCATTTATTGGTTGCAGTTTTGTTGTCCTACTCGTCATGTCCCGTTCCCCCACTTCCCCCCCCCCCCCCCCCCCCCCCTTTTTTTTTTTTTTAAATGACATTGCATTTAAGTAGAAATATTGTTAAAGCTTGACCTGGGCATACAGGTGATAGAATTATTTTTCTACCTATGATTCAAAGAGACAGGAATATCCTTTAGAAGTGCTCTAGCAGTAGTTTCTGCTTTCAGGGGAAAAAAAAATAATTACGGGCTTGGAAAGACAACTGACTTTATCTTATCCTTTGGTCTTGCTGCTTTTTTTTTCTTTTTTTTCCCTCTTTTTTTTCCTTTCGTTCTTATTAGGGAATCCAAATCTTTTATGTTTTAAACCTGGCACTTGCCAGGCCTAAATCTGAACTTTGGAATATGTATCCTATGTCAGACCTTCCTGTCAAGGGGTCTCTTTAGTGGCAGCAGCACTGGCTACTACCACAGACTTGCTTGTGACTCTACTGGTATGCCCATCAGTCAGATTATGGAGTTTTACAGACCAGGATCCCACCAAGTCCTCGCTGTGGCCCTTGAGCAGGCTTCATTCTCATATAATTCTTCCACTCTCTTTTTTCCCAAATCTTCCATGAGTGTCAGAGAAATTAATTTCAAAAGACCCTTTTCTTTCAGAGGTTAAGAGCATAGCATAGGCTGTTCATGGCATCAGCTGGAAGAATGAAGGTCTAGTCCTGAGTCTCCGTGGTGTTCTTGGAAATTTGTTTGAATGGGGTTTTGTTGTGCTGAAGCCACTGGGAAGCTGATATTTGGTCAAGGGCCAAGTCTCTCCCGTAGCCTTTCTAGGAAACATTACAGATGTCCAGTGTTAGTGTAAGCAGCCACTCACATGTTTATAAATAGTTCTTTCTTTATTTCCAATAGTCTTTAAAGCACACGTACCATGTTTGTAAACTTTTTGAAGTACTCTGTTATGTGTAACTGAGGTGGAATTTCTGGAGTTGCCTTTTCCTCCTTGTTGTTATATAGACACCATAAGGCAGAATCTTTAGTGTAATCAATTTCTATACTGTTACTAAATCTCACCAAGATATCTTTAAACCTGTCATCTTTTGATAGAACCTACTGACTATACTGTGACAGAGGTTTTGATATGATATATGGTCTTTGCTTTTTCTGTGGATAAAAATTAGTAATTTAAACGTGTATTTGCACAAAATAATTTCAAATTCTGTTAGGCAAGGCAGGGAGATGATCATACTTGTGATACGTACCACTGGATACACTATGCTCTTATGTGTTATCCATTGTCTGGATACAATTTGACCCATGTTGCTCCTGCTTTGAAAGGCCTCTTTAATAAAGATTCTGTCCTAAAGAGATACATAGCATATAGAGAAAATGCGAAGTATAATGCGTGAGGAATGAGACCATGCCAAAATACTGAATCATCCAGAAAGTATGAGCGTTAGTAGTAAGATCTTTCATGTGAACAACGTAGATATAATTTGTTGGCTCCTTTCAATTTGACTGAAGCAGGTTCTGTTCATCTGCTGCTTCCTGTGCACTCCTGGTCTGCTTGGCTGCCCTTGTGAACATCACCATCTCCTCCTCAAAGAATCTAGCTCAGAAGTATGGGATGCTCATGGCAAAGGCAGTTACTATAAAAAATTATTTACTTGCAATCCTTCAGCTGGCTTCCAACATAATAACCTCATTTGTTTCTCACTAATACTGCAATGGGAATAATTTGAAAAGAGTCATTCTTCAAACTGGTTTAATGATTTGATTTACAGAGATAGATATATTCAGTCTTCTGATTAATTTTCTCCTGCCTCTATCTGCATTATTGACTGATAGTTTTGTTCCATCTGACTCAAACACTTACTTTCTCTCTTTTTCCAAAGTAGCTGATTTTAGTATCTCTCTGTTAATTTGCAGTAGATTTAGAATTAATTTGGTCTCCTCACTTGCTTGTTTCACACAAGTCTATTTATCTGAAGCAGCAAAACGGGTTTCAATTAATACACAGACAGAACTTAAACATTGAAGGTCTGCTTTGTTTTCAGCAGAATACTTTTGAGAATATAATGCAGTTAGGTCAGTTTTCTCCTTACCTCCCCCCCTCCCCATCCCGCCTCCTTTTTTTAGCTCAGTAAAAAGTGATGATAAATCACAGTGAGGTTCTCAGTAAATGAGACTCTCTTATGTCAATGTAAATGTGAGAAAATAACATTCTTTAATTTCACCCATAGTCATGCAGCAAACTTGTCTACTTTTCTCATTCACGTAATAACGAATAATTGAAGAATTTACTTTATTGCTTCTTCTTGACATGGAAAGCCCTCTCTTGCACTTCTGAAAGTTGGATAGGTTAAAAAGGACTCAAAATTGTGCAGTCAGCAAAAACTTGTTACAGTTCCACAATATTGGCAAACAGGAGTGCATAGCTTTTGTTATTGTGGGCTGAAACAGAATAAAAAGGGAGGAAAATAAAGTAGAATAAAGAGAAGAAAAGTTTAGCTGCATGTTGTCTGAATATTTTCTCTGCACGTATATCACTTGAAACCCTAAAATAGCATTTCCATGCCTTCCCCTCCCCCCCCCCCCCCTTTGTCTACAAGGAATATATTAGAGTGCTTACAGTTTGCTCTTTTTTTCTTTAAGAAAAAACTCATTTGTGGTTTTTCCTTGTTTGGAGATGATATTTCAGCCAGCTGTTACATTCTCTGTCAAGCTATAACAGAAAGTGGGGAAATACAGAAATTTATCTCATTCCCTTCTCAGGTTTTATTTATAAAAAGCTTATTTTCCATAATCTTTTTTCCCCCAGTACTTACAGACTTCAGGGTTTCTTTTTGTTGTGTGTGGGTTGGTTTTTTTTCCCCCTTGCCCCTTCCCTCAACAATATTAGTGATAGAACTAGTTAGGATTTTTCTTGAACTTTTTTTAAAATGTGATTTACCTCAACTTTAAGTGGAAAAGTGTGCATTTTAATGAAAGTTTACATTGAAAGCTTTTAAAAGTTTCAGGAAGAATAGTAGGGAGATCAGAATCAGTTGGAGAGTTCATTGACCTCCTTGTTGAATTTTGAGCTGAATTTGGGGTCTCCTGTGTGTTTCTTGAAAGAGGATATTAAGTCATTGTCTCTGACCTCCCATTTGGTATTGAAAAACAAAGACATGGACACAGTAGGACTCCCTTTCAGTCCTTCGAGTAGGGCAAGTATCTTGACTGTGGCTGAAGGAAGAGCAGGGATTAAATCTGTGTCTCCCAGATGTCAAGTGATTTCTGTTGGAGACCTGGATTTTCTGGAGCTGCTTCTCCTGAACACTTGAGCAGTTTTGGGTTTCAGCCTCAGAGTGAGGAGGAACATTTTGAACTTTGAGTGTTGCAGAAGAACAACTTTCCCACCCATATCTGATTTCAGTAGCTTCCAGGTGTAGTAACTGTGGTAACAATACTTAAGCCTGAGATGCAAAACTAAACGTTAGTGCTTTATCTGTTTTGTGGCTATATTTATTTGGGTTTGGTGATAGTTGATAAGCTTTTCTTTACGCTGTTGTGGCTATCTGGAGAGATGCAAAATGTAACCCAAAATGGCAGGTGATGTCACCCAGTCTTTCAGTGAGCGTTGCAGACTTGCATCTGGGACACCTCTTCTTTCAGAGGTCTGTCAAATGGTGTAAGTGCTCTCCCTTTGGGCTCACAGTCCACGTTTAAAATTGTATTTCCAAACTGTGAGGGGCATAAAAATTAAATTGATTAATTGCAAATTCAAACTGTGTCTAAAAAATAAATACATGTTAGCGAGTCGGTGGTAAAGAAATCGGGTAGACCATATGTCTTACCGCTATAAACAACTAGCCCCTTGGAATATCTCAGTGGAAAGTTTGATGAAGAGAAGAGCAGTGACACTTTCCCTTTTCATATGAGGTCACTGTTCCAGATGGGCTCACTGTTTGTAAGCAAAGTTAAACATTGCTCTGATTGCAAAATACTTGAAATACTGCTCTGCTGAGCTTCGCTTCACACTTCCAACAAAAAATCTGCTAAATTTTTGTTAATCGCTACACTGAAATGGCTTTAAATTTATGTACAAAAATGTAGCTCTCTTCAACATTTGGTCTTGGTTTATGAGCAGGTGGAGTGTAAAGCAAGTAGATTAAAGGTTTTAGCTATTGAATTTAGATTAGGAAGTTTATTACTATACAGATGAGTATTGCTAGAAGGCACTTTCCACTTGTTCATTGCTGTGGCCTGGATATACATAATAAATAGTTTCACATATAATGTGGGATTTCTACATCTGGAGAGGTTAGCGTATACTGTAAGAAGGTAATACTTTAAAGCATGAGAATATCCAGGATTACTTTTATTTCCTTGGGAAAGCTACTTGGCAACATTCAAACCCCAAAGAGAAGATGCATGAATTTCTTAAGAGTAGGCTCGCTTTATTAATTTTGACAGAAACTTTTACAACTCTTTTTCTATGTATCTGAAACCTGAAATGTTTTGTGGAGATTTTTGTTAGTGATGTTAAAGTGCAAAGGCAAAACATACTTCACATTTGACATGGTGCTTTTATGTGGAAATGCAAGGAGAATTATGCTTTAAACATAAAGTTTTGCCATCTGGTGATCCAGTCTTCAATGCCCTATAGAAAGAAATAGGGGGAAAAAACCCGAGTCAAAGTACTGTCACAATAATAGCCTTGATTTTTGGCATTGTTATATCTGTATATACGCACATATACTAAATACATATAATACATATATACATAATACGTATAATATAAATGCATATATTTAATAATCTTGGTTACAGAGGTTGAAGTTAGAGGTTTCACATTGTAGGTGATTTACACTAGCTGAACTTCTAGACTATTTAAGGCAGTAATGCTTTCAAAGAGTTCTCGATACATCATTGAATGAGCGTGCGTGACTTAGACCAAAACTTTTAATTTAGTATTTTGTGTTTTGGATTACTATGTGAATGAAGAAAAGAAGGATTTTCAACACTAAACACATTGGACCAGTTTTAATAGAATTCTCTGGCTCTGGATTTGGGGGGGGGGGGGAGACAAAAAAGAAAAAGTTGATGGACCATACATTTTGAAATTATGTAATCAATTTTCCAGTCATGTTTGCCTACAACTAAATATAAATCTGTTCCATTTGTTTTTTCACATTTTCATAATTAAATACACTAATTTAATTCATATTTTTGTTAGCAGAAAAAGGTTTAGCTGTTTTTAGGGAGGTGATGGCCCATGTTGTGGCTGGCTGGAACCCTGGACTGGCACTGAGTCTGTTGGTGTCTCAGGTTTAGTTTCCTCATTAGTAGGATGAGGATAAAGGAGCTGAATGTTTTCGGAAGAAATTTAACATCTAATGTCAAGTGCAATATAAAAGTCAAGTTACTATTAATAATTGTAATTATGCTAATGGTAGAGCAACATATGAATTGCATTCAGTAGTTGTAAAGCTTTGAACAGAGTAGGTTAGTAATGGAAAATGCAATAAAGACTTAATTGCTGGACTGTTTTATGGCCAGAATAAAACCTGCTCCTTTCAATTGGGGCAGTTCTGTGAGATAGTGCTGATTAAGGAATTGCTATCATAAAACCATGCATACATAAGATAGAAAACTGTCAGTGAAAGAGATGTCAGTGAAGGCAAAACCAGAGACCGACCAAAGATTTAAATTATGGTTGTGTGTCCAAATATGGTGACTTCAGCAGTAGTGGGAAGACCATTTCTGTCATTTTGGTATTTTAAAAATTTTCCTGAAATCATTACTACATCTTTAGTGGTCCAGTTGGAAGAGGAAGGATTGCTTAGATTTATGGAATAAAAAAAAGCTCTACCTTCTACTCTGATCCCAACAAAGTTGTACATCTGAAGTCCTCTGAGCGGAAGAAAGTTTGAATGAAAAGACTCAAAAGGTGTTGATAAGTAGTAAACCTTACGGGAGACAGACTAAATGCTGACTGAGGTGCTGTGTTAGGTAGTGGAGGGGGATGGCGGCGGAGGAGGTGGGAAGCCATGCCAGCAGTTGCCTTGACTTGTATGTAGCCTGTCACATCCACCATTTATCAGGTTTTCTGAAGCGACAGAGATCTTTTCCTTCGCAGAAAGCAGTCACAAACAATCAAATCAAGTGGAACTCAAACTAAAGCAGTGTTTGTAGACATTTTAAAGCAAGAAAGTAGAATAATGTTTCAAGCTGTTATGATGGAATTAATGCAAGTGCTGTCAATAATAGTGGGGAAAATAGACAAAATCAATGATACCACCTGCATTATAGAAAGCTACTGCTGTAGTGTGACTTGAGGACATTGTTCCACTTTATAGTAAATCAAGTATAGTTTTACAGAATCTCCGACTATTCTGTTGGCATAGGAAAGCTGAATTCACTATACTGGATCTTGGCCTAGCAAGTATACGCTGCCAGAAACAGACAAATGTAGTCTGTGAATCTTCCTTTTATATTTATAGTAGAATGTCTCTTCTGCTTGGTGGAAGCTTTCTCTTGAAGGTGTGGTTATCTATGCAAATAATTTATTCTCCTGAGATCAAAATCACAACTGATAGAAATAGTGTATGGGACAAATGAAATTCCTTTTTCTAATTCCCATTCACTGCCTGTTCAATTGTTTTACATTTCTCTTTACCAACTGTTTTATTCCTGTAAGTCACAAAAAGACTAAGAAAAGGTCTTTAAATATATATTTCTTAATACTTTTTGTCTTGTACTCTCCATAAGGTTTCAATTACTGTTCAGATCAGCAGATCACATCTGTAGCACCTTTGCCCAAAGACGGTATTACAAACATATGCAGTCACTTACTAAAGAAGCTTACTTAATAAGCTCATACTTCACTATTAAGTGACTGTACTGATATCCAGCTATATAAATCAGTGGCTTGATTTCCACTGCCATCCCCCCAACTCCCGTGTGTTCCATTAGGATAGCACATAGTAGCTCTTACGGTACTTGGTAAAGGTTAGAGATCACTTAGTTTATTAAAAGAAAAATATAAGGCTTCTGATCCATGTTTTTAAATCTTCTTGTAGTTTATCACAGTACTGTAAACTAAAGACACCTTTCTTTTATAGTACTACGCTGCAGAGGACCTTTAATGCAATGCGTGAACAGAGCACTTGGTTGTGGTTTGGGTTTTTTGAGGGTGTTTTTTTGTTGTTTGTGAATCTTTTCTAGACGTGCCTGAGTTAACCATTCCTTTTTGTCTTTTTAGGGACCTTTGTCGCCAGGATAAAGCATGTGAATATTACTTCAGCATAGATGCAGATGTCGTGCTGACAAACCCAAAAACTTTAAGAATACTGATAGAACAGAACAGGTGTAGTATATCTCTTGATTTTATAGAATTTCCTCTATCTTGGAAGGATTCATTGGGGCCCATCTCTGAAGAGAATGGTATGGTGTAAGCAGGTTTTATGAAATGAATTAAGATTTCCCTGACTAATGATTTCAAAGTTGGTCACACAAAATTTTAAAAAAACCAACCTCAAAGAACAACAACAAAAAAAACCCCAAAACAAAACCAAAGAAAAACTCCCTAGAGTTTACTACTTTGGTATTGCACTATTATTACTTTCTTTTTAAATCATAGGTGCAATAAAATAGTGGAAAGGTATTGGAGATGAAGCAGCTGTAATGAACAGTTTCTCCTTGTATTAGTATGATCTCTTAAGTTATACAAAGTTGTGACTTTATAAGCAGCAGCTTTCAGCAGACTGGGCCCACTGTGAATGCTGTGCACTTCACTCCTGACAATTTGTAAATTCCCATGTTAGGTAGGTAGTGTTTCATTGTTCATAACAAATCTGAGAATCTCAGGTGTATCACAGAAAGATAAATTATCAATGTCTAGTTTGACCTACTAGTGAGAAGGGATGGAGCTTAAGTAAAGATGTGGCTGCCAGTCCTTTGCATTATCTTCCTTGTAATAGTGTTGTAGAAAGGGGCTAAAAGCCAAGTACACTAGGTGGAAGAAACAGAAGCTTTGCAAAACATATCTACCATTAGGCACCCTCTGAAACAAAGTGCCATTTTATTCTTTTTATTCTGGTCAACTTATATTTCCCCTTTTGACTCTATTAAATTTTGGGTAAGCCAAGTCTCACTGTGTTTTATTTTTATTTTCATGTCTTTAACTTTGTGATGCTTTTTCTCATTATGCTACGGGCAGTATTTTTTTGCTTGACTGAAAATCAAGCCACCTCTGATTTATAAGAATCCTTGCTTCTGTTACGCTAATGTTGTTTCTGGGCAGTGGGTGCTTGGATGCTGTTTCTTCCAGCTTAAGTTCAGAATTGCCATTCCAAAATTTGACAGTCATTGGTGTTTTAACTATGCTTTACTCCAAACTGTGTAAAGCTGGTATATTTTGACATATAGTCTATGTATAACAGTTTGTGGTTTTTTGTTCGATATGTCACTTCACAGAAAGATAATTGCTCCACTTGTAACTCGTCATGGGAAGCTTTGGTCCAATTTCTGGGGTGCTTTGAGCCCAGATGGCTATTATGCTCGATCAGAAGATTATGTTGATATTGTCCAAGGGAACAGAGTGTAAGTAATTGTAAGCTAATTTTTAAAGTCAAGGCACCCAGTATGGTTATTAGCAACATATTCTTACATTTTCATGCAATATGGTATTATTCCTGAAGAGCTTAGGTTAGTTATATTGTGTAGCTGTTTCTATTTCACAGAAATCCATTTGTTTTCCCATTTGTTTTTTCCCGTTCACAGCTTCAATAAAAAAGCAAAGTGTTTAATGCAATGATCTGGTATTAGCGGACATAGTCATTACCAGTACCTGTCTGATAGTCTCTGGTTGCTCTAGCAGTGCATAATACAGAAAATGGCAAGACAAACAAATAGCAAACCCAAAACTGTATCCCAGCAACCTCAGTCAAAAGAAGTAATTGTTGCATTCATCAAATGACTTCTTCATCTCTTTGGGGCAAATGTTTTATCAGCTGAACAGCTATAATTTCTTCACGTGTTTCTTCCTGTATATTATGTCAGATATATCTTAAGCAGCTCTTGAGAAATACTTTCGTCACAGCCTTTTGGGTTTATCCTTCCCCCAAATGAATGTGGTGTAAGTTGTTCTAAGCTTGACTCTTCCATGCAATGATGCCTTTTCATTGCCGTGGAAGAACAAAAAGGTCTGAAACAGATTGACTGCTTGGATAGGACTGGCTCGTTTTCAGTCGCACTGAAAGATGTGCTCGTGGCAGTGGGAGGGAGAAAATCTGCAGAGCGAGCATTGTGACAGCAATGCTTTTTTGTTGATGTTGGCCCAACTCGCATAAATACATGGCCTGCTGTGGTCCTTGGGTATTTGTGTGAAGAGGTCAGACCAGCTGTGTGAAGCCTCAGTGAAGTCTTTAAACTCATTTAAAAATCTGTTGTAGAATTACTTTCTCCATCTGGTAGTGTAGAATAATATTATAAAAGAGTTTGACTGATTGCCTTAACTATGGAAACATGAAGTACATTTGTAGTTAAAACTCTAGAGACTTTGACCTTTCTATTTTTTAGAAAAATACTTCATAAAAGTTGAATTACTGCCTACGCCTACATTTGAGATGTCCACAATGTCCAGCTGTAGTTTTTCAAATGTCTTGGGAACCTTTCACCTTCATGTCCTTGAAACTTACTTAGTCTTGTCAGCAAATACAGAGACCCTGATGTGATAGAATAGGCAACAAATTAGTTTTCATAGCCTTAAACTATTTGCATTTGGTTTTTTTTTTGGTTTGTCTCTTTTTTTTTTTTTTTTTTTTTTTTTTTTTCCAGAGGAGTATGGAATATTCCTTATATGGCTAATATATACTTAATTAAGGGACAAACTCTCAGGTCAGAGATGAAGGAAAAGAACTACTTTATGCGTGATAAGTTGGATCCTGATATGGCTCTCTGCAGGAACGCCAGGGAAATGGTAAGGTGTATCTATAGCTGCTTGCTTTTAAATAAACACTGTGTCCTGCTACACTTGACTGCTTCACTTGATTGATCTTGGATATTATATTTTTAATTTAATTCAAAGTACTGGCCAATTTTTGTGACATAGAACACTTTAGGGATACTTCTTTAAATTGCTGAGAACAGAGGTTTTTGCAAGGCCAGTGCACTGGTGCACTGGCTGCATGATAGTTTTTACTTAAATTCACTGAAAATTCCTATTGAGGTTAAAATACTTTCCTCGTTGGCGCGATCTCAGCAGATGAAAGAGGGCTCAACTTCTCTGCTGTGTATGACTTCAAAATTATCAATGCATTTAGAGCATCTCTATTATGCACGTTTTTATACAGTGTGAAACTTGTAGCAGACCAAGTTGGAATATTTTGCAATTTTATATTTAAGTAGATACATATTTAAACTAATGATGGGCAGTGTTGATATAAAAAGCCTAAGAGATTTATGAAATGGTAGGAATCTTCTTAGGGAGCATGAATTACTCATTAATTTTTCCAGATAGATTAAAACTGTATCAGAAATTTGTTACTTGCATTAAGCTGTAAGTAATAAGAGAGAACTTACTTGTACTGTAAAATTATGAATATGTAAATCCACATTTCTACTGATATTTACACTAGTTTCAGCACAGAAACAAATAAGACCTAAACCAGACCTATTTCCAGACACTATAGCATTGAAAAATAATTTTGCTGAATTGAACAAGAAAAGTTGGCAAGTATTAATTTTTTTTATTCCCTCATAACAAGGCATGATCTCCTTTGTTTGTTATGATTCTTCAGAACATCCCCATCCGATTCTGTTGTATTCAAACCTTCTCAGCATCAGTTGTTGCAAACCTGTGCTTCCCATGCGCTCATTAAACTAATCTGACTGGCTCATCAGAAAATTGCTTTCTCTTTTCCTCTTTCTCAGTCTGTGCTGTACGATGGTCTGGTACATGCTTGTTTTTGTATTGCAGCAGATAAGAAGGGGCTGGTGGAGACAGCTTTGACATGTGTATTATGAGCTTTGCTTGGAGATGCATGTTGTCTGTAAAGGCGTATCAGCTTTTGATCAAAGGCTGCCATTTCCCTAATGTAACTGTGGAAACCTAATAGTAGTCGGAAAAAGAGAAAGAGATTATGTATCAGAAAACTGATGTGATGATTCTCCTTCATTTTAGACTTTACAAAGGGAAAAAGACTCCCCTTCTTCGGAAACATTCCATATGCTCAGACCCCCAAAGGTGTTGCTTTATTTTTTTTTTTATTCATTAGTTACTATTACGTGCAGTATTATTCTACCACAGGAAGATACTTCTCCTCTGTCCACTACTGTAACGAAATACTGCTCCAGCTTTCTCTTCAGTCTTCTAAGGTTCACGTTTTTGCCAGGGAGAGGTTCTTCACAACCAGCTCAAAGCATCTTAGAGATGCTCGTTGTTTCTTCAGGGGGTTTCTCGGTGCTTCTGAGGTCAAGGTGTGCTGAAGCTGTGCTTCCATAGCTTAAGTTGATTCAGCAGCCCTAGGAAGGGACTAAAGCTCAAATTGCTAGCAGGTCTGCCAGGACCCCTCAGTGACTACACAGGGCAGTGGTGAAATTGGTGTCACTTTAAGCTGTTTTTCTTGACCCAGACCCTCCTTATTCTCCCTGCTGCAGCTATTTCATGATTTGGTAAGTGCCCAGAACTGGGCATGTGTTTAACGTAATCATTATCTTTCTAACAGTTTAACTTTTTCAGACAAAAACATAGACAGAAATACCAAAGTATCCAAATGGTAATGTCTTCATCTGCTGCAAATCCAAAAGTCACAAACACTTCAGAAATGAAGTTTTAGTCTGAAAAACAGTAAACTAAAAAAAACCCCACAGAACCTAAGTCTCTTTTAAAAAAGCCTATTTTCTGCTACTATTTCTAATCAGGAGAGTTTTGTTAATATCTTCTGTTAATAGCTTGATAATAAAGCTGTATGTTACCACACTTGACATCTTGCACATATTCTGCAATGTTTGCATAGGTGAACATACTGCAAAGTGCTCAGCTGTTTTGTATCCTGATCTGAATATTCTTATATGCTGTATTTGCCAATATCTTTTTATTTCAGGCCAATTCACCAGAAGGATCATGTAGTGAATACTCTGAAATAAGTTTCTTGTTCTGACTTCCATTAGCCCTTTTTATTATTAGCTTATTCTTTCAGTTTTTAATCAGAAACTAAGCCCTAGATGTTGGTTTTCTTGTGTGAGTATTTTCAGTTTGAGAATAGATGCTTCCGGTGTGTCTGCTTAGGTTTTCTGGAAAACAAATCAACCAATTGCTTCTCTGTTTTTTTTCCTTTCTATAACTGTATGGGGGTTTACGTTATGAACAATACATGTTTTGGTTTAATGTGTTTAGAAAATAAATTCAAACAAATGCTTGTAAACAAGAAATTATGAACACTAGTTGGTGATTAGAATCGACCGTTTGAAAAGTAAAGATGCTAAATGAACAGTATGTGTATAATATGTATGTACAAGTGTGTGATATATTTTATGAAAGTGCAGGCATAGACAAACAGACTTTTTAAAAACATTTTTGCTAAGATGGACAGTTTTGCTAATGACATTTTCTCTACTTGCTATAGGGTGTTTTCATGTACATTACCAACAGACATGAATTTGGAAGACTTATTTCTACAGCCAATTACAATACCTCCCACTACAACAATGACCTCTGGCAGATATTTGAAAATCCTGTGGTATGCAACTGATTATTGATGATTATTTTATTTGGAAAATTGTGAAGTTTATTGTAAAGGACTTGGGATTTAAAGACTTTGCATGGAGAACATTTGTTTATTATGCACTAAATATTGGTTGTATACTAAAAGGTGTTCTCTACCACCCATTTAAGCAAATGACAATATATCATATCAACAAGCCAACTGATGACCAAAGTAAGAAGGTGGAGATATGGCCCTGATGTAACAGGTTTCATGATTTTGGGCATGATGAGAACCAGTTCATTTATGGGTATAAGAAATTGTTTAATTGTTTCCAATGCTTTGAGTAGATCAAATGAATAGAATATAAATTATTCTTTGTCACTTATAAATTCATTTGTTCTGTTTTAATGTCTTAAAATCATGGGTTTTAGGACTGGAAGGAAACCTATATAAATCCCAACTACTCAAAGATCTTCACTGATAATATAGTAGAACAGGTGGGTATAAGTAGTTTTCTTAAAACTTGTGGGACCGACTGATAATAAATTTGCATACAGTAACTATTTCCATGCAAATGCTGTTTTGGTCTCTGACTGAATAGCTCTTTGTTTTGGGTCAGAACTGAATTTTTGTCATTTTGAAAACTAGATGAGAGGAGTCGAAAAAATAATTGCTAGACTGCTCAGAATAATGTAGTTGTCCAAGTAATTGCCTTCTCCAGAATACAGATGTATTTAACTTATTTATTTGAACTAGCTAGTAACACTGGCAGAAGGCCAAATAGAATTTCTCTAGCAGATGTCTGTATTTTCTGGTATCTAGTAAAGGCAAGCTTATCTAGACACTTTCTTTCTGGTGTGCCTTTCCCTATGGATTCCTAAGGTCTGACAACCATGAATCCAAGGCAAAGCCTTTTGCTGGATGCAAAGAGGTCTTTTTTGTTTGGGGTTTTTTTGGTTTTGTGGTGGTTGTTGTTGGGTTTTTTTGGTGGTTTTTTTTTTTGTTGTTGTTTTGGTTTTTTTTTTGTGTGTGTGTATATCTGCCTGGTGGCTTGCTTTCATGCAACTGATCTGGACATAGCACTTCTAAGATGGTAATTGTTGTACCAGTGTTGGATGATTGGTTCTGTGACAGTTAGGGACAGTGATAATGAACTTTGCTTCCCTAAGAAGCTGGGATAAATTGTTTTTGTGTTTAAAAAAATGTTAAGTTTTAAACTGGTTTTCTTAATAGCTTGTAATGTAGAAGATCAGGGTTGTTATTTAGAGCAACCAGGGCACAGAATGTGTGGGTACACTGATGTGGTTGTTAATGCTGTGTCATGGCTTACAAGGTAGCTTGTAGTTTTTGCTTCATTCTGTGAGAATGTGCTTGTGGATCAAGACAAAACTTAATTATTTAACTGTATCTGAATTATGGCTCAGATGAGAACAACTGATTTTCTTTAGTGACCTAGAAAAGTGAAGATGTCCTTTCTTAGCAGTTGAAAATAAAAGATAGCTTAACTCCACTGAAAGTGATGTAGTTTTTAAATTTATTTTTTTTTGCTTTCATAGCCATGTCCAGATGTGTTTTGGTTTCCTATATTTTCTGACACTGCCTGTGATGAATTGGTCGAAGAAATGGAACATTTTGGACAATGGTCTGGTGGAAAACACCAAGTAAGTGTCAGCCTATATAAACATGACCTTAATGAGTGAGTACCTTAATAATAATAAGTCACAGTGTACTGCAACAAACACTTCAACAATTGCTGATGACCTGAGACATCTGCTTCGTGGTATAAAATGCTTAGTTTATTCTACCATGTAGTTTGTTCAGTAGATTTAGAGATATTCCTCAATTAACTTGTGGTGGGTGGGCCCTGGCTGGATGCCAGCTGCCCGCCAAAGCTGCTCTATCACTCCCCCCTCAGCTGGATAAAGGAGAGGAAATGTAACAAAAGGCTTCTGGGTTGAGATAAGGACAGGGAGAGATCACTCACTAACTACTGTCATGGGCAAAACAAACTCAACTTGGAGAAATTAGTTTAATTTATTACCAACCAAATCATAATGGATAATAAGAAATAAAACCAAATCTTAAAACACCTTCCCCGCACCCCTCCCTTCTTCCCGGGCTTAACTTTACTTCTGATTTTCTCTGCCTCCTTGCCGCAGCAGCACAGGGGGACAGGGAATGGGGGTTCAGGTCGGTTTGTCACACGTTGTCTCTGCCGCTCCTTCCTCCTCAGGGGCAGGACCCATCACACTCTTCCCCTGCTCCCGCGTGGGGTCCCTCCCACAGGAGACAGTCCTCCATTAACTTCTCCAATGTGGGTCCTTCCCACGGGCTGCAGTTCTTCACGAACTGCTCCAGCGTGGGTCCCTTCCACGGGCTGCAGTCCTTCGGGAGCACACTGCTCTGGCATGCGTCCCCTGCAGGGTCACAAGTCCTGCCAGCAAACCTGCTCCAGCGTGGGCTCCTCTCCACAGATCCACAGGTCCTGCCAGGAGCCTGCTCCAGCGTGGGCTTCCCACAGGGTCACAGCCTCCTTCGGGCATCCCCCTGCTCCGGCGTGGGGTCCTCCCTGGGCTGCAGGTGGAGATCTGCTCCACCGTGGACCTCCCTGGGCTGCAGGGGGACAGCCTGCCTCACCAGGGTCTTCACCACGGGCTGCAGGGGAATCTCTGCTCCGGTGCCTGGAGCATCTCCTCCCCCTCCTTCTTCACTGACCTGGGGGTCTGCAGGGTTGTTTCTCTTATGTTCTCACTCCTCTCTCTAGCTGCCGTTGTGCAGTTGGTGTCCCGTCCCCCCCCCCCCCCCTTCTTAAATCTGTTATCCTAGAGGTGCTGCCACCATTGCTGATGGACTCGGCCTTGACCAGCAGCAGGACCATCTCGGAGCTGGCTGGCATTGGCTCTGTCGGACATGGGGGAAGCTTCCAGCAGCTTCTTACAGAAGCCACCCCTGTAGTTCCCCCACTACCAAAACCTTGCCACACAAATCCAACACAAACCTTGGACTAGCAAATTCAGACACTAACAGTGGTGCGTGGAGTTGCTGTAGTAGTTATCTGACAGTTATCCAGGGCTGATCTTGGATAGCTGTTGATAACTTCAGAGAAGTTTTACTCATTTACCTCTTAAGTAGTAATTTGTCAGACTTGTCCCTCTATAGCAGTTACTCACAAATCTTATGAGCTTTTGTATTTGCAGAAAGTTTAAGGTACTCACTAACTACCAAAATTGGAGGAATGTTTGCCACATTCACAAACATGGTACCTTGGAAAAAGATAAATTACAGTCGTTATTTTACTGCAGGGAGGAGCCTTCAGAAAGGTGTTTGTTTTTCTTTTTTGTTTTTAACATACTTTTATCTTCAAGTTATTTCAACATTTATTACCATGTCAAGTTGAGGCATGTACTCTCTTCATCTGATATAACTTCAGTTGCATCTACATCTCAATAAATAAAACCCTTACCCCAGTAAGCCCTTATTTGTCGGCAACACAGCCAAATATTGACTCACCTTTAAAAAATTTCCAATTTTTGCTCATTGATAGCTCAGCATTTTTTTTTTCCACAGCAGTTAGCTGTGAAATTCCTGTACGGCAAGCTCATGTATGCCCACTAAAGTATTGCTTTGTTGCAGTTTTGTGGTTCTGCAAACTTCAGATAAATATTTGTAGAAGTGCCAGAAACATTTCATGTCCATATTTCAAGGCTATTTATGGTGTTTTCATTAGGACAGCCGTATTTCTGGAGGTTATGAAAATGTCCCAACTGATGATATTCATATGAAGCAGATCGGACTGGATAATGAATGGCTGCATTTCATAAGAGAGTTCATTGCCCCAGTAACGCTAAAAGTGTTTGCTGGCTATTATACTAAGGTATGGGTTTAAAACTTCTGCAGATAATTACTGCATGGCATGACTAATTCTAAGTATTTTATTGAATATACCCTATTTGGTTTGGCTGGGGAGTTTACACATGATGTAGCAGCAGTTATAGATGAATGTTGTTGAGCTGTTAACTGAGATTTAAGCACAAAAAACCCCCAAGAACCCTATGTGTGACTTGGAAGTTCACATGTGGAAGTCTAACTGTATATTTTGTTTCAGGGGTATGCTTTATTGAATTTTGTTGTAAAATATAGCCCGGACAGACAACGGTCACTCAGACCTCATCATGACTCCTCTACGTTCACAATCAACATCGCTCTCAACAAAGTAGGAGAGGACTTTCAAGTAAGTTGACAATTTACTGACTTAAAAAATGTTGTCCTTTGAGTGTCAAATGTAATCTCCGAACTAGAGCCCGAATGGATGTACTTAAACACCATGTTGAAAAGATGTGTGCCATAAATTGAGCTATATTATTCACTGGTATTTTTGACAACTACTAAATTTGCTCAGTTGCAGGATCCAGAACTGTTGATGCAGTCAGGCTGAATTGGTCAAAATGGTTTCAGATGGTGGAGGAGAAGGGGTTTAAAGAAAAACTTTGGAGATGTTAGCCATTTAATTTTTAACATTTCTGAAATGCTTCATTTCTGGACAGTGAAAACCAATTTTTCAAAATACTGAAAATAGTCCTAAGTTGACTCAAATGGCTTTTTTTCTTTACAACTTTTTTAATGACTCTTTTTTTAGATCAGCCACAGAATGAAAACTTTCAACTGTTATTCCTGGGGTTTTTTTCTGTGATAAATTTTTTTCTACTCTGATTTTGATTCAAATAAAACAGTCCCTAGAGTATGGAGATAGGGAGGGCAGTGGCAGTAATATCCAGCTTTGACTAGTAGAGAAACTTAACCTGTTACATTTATAAACCTGTATTATTCACAGTCCTACTTAACACAATGTGTTTGTCAAACTTACTACTTTAGAAAACACACCTTCAGTTTGAAAGCAACATTGATTAATTTATTTAAGACTTGTTTAAATGCTACCCTGAATAGGGATGCAGTCCTGGAACAAGGCCTGTGAACATGATTTGCTTCTTTCTGATATCATTTACAGTAAAGTTATTGAAGGTGTGTTTGTCAGAGTTGCTGCTTGAATGACTTGTTATCCAGGGAATGCTAAAGCAAAGCAAGCGGAAATCTTTAACTGCAAAGGCATGTCTGTTATGTATTCCTCTGAAGATGGTGTCATTTAAATAACCTTGTTAGTAGGGATAGTAAAAAAGAAAAAAAAAATATTGTTAACTGCCTATTAATAATAGCAAAATATTTTAAGTTGTGAATAAATAAAAAGGAACTTACTCTATTAAAACACAAGGTAAATGTTTGGGGTTTTGTTTTGTTTGTGTTTTTACTACAGGGAGGAGGATGTAAATTTCTTAGGTACAACTGCTCCATTGAGTCTCCCAGGAAAGGATGGAGTTTTATGCACCCAGGAAGACTTACTCATTTACATGAAGGACTTCCTATCTTGAATGGCACAAGATACATTGCAGTATCATTTATTGATCCTTAATCCCCCACCCCCCCCACCCCCCCAGCAGCAGTGTTTGATTCTTTACATAAACACTTATTTATAGATTTCTTTTGGAAGATGGTGATAAAAGAAACTCTAAGTTACTGTTCCTAGACAGCAAAGTTATTTTGGGCTAAAAGAATGAAAGAAAGAAAATGTTCTGAAATTGTTGAAGATTTCTCAATATCTGCTCTGAGCCTTGAGTCACAAAGTAGACATGTCCTGCTTGTTTTTCCATTCTGCTGTCTTAAAGGGTATGTAAGGAGGGAAAATGGAAAAGCATTTTGTAATGAATCAGTTCTTTTATTGAGAAAAACCCAAACAACCCTAGACAGAAAATTATCTGAAAAATTTATTGTGGTTTTCATTCAGTAAAGTGACACAGCTAAAGTTTTTGTGGTGTGTATATTTGGTACCAACCAATTAAAACCCACAGCATAAAAACAAAATGAAGTGAATCTTGTATACAGTTGTTGGGGATAAGAAATAATTCCGTATACTGGTATATACTGAAGGGAAAACATCTCAGTAGCCTGTTTTCTTAATTCATTTTCAATGCTGAAATGTACACCTTTAGAAGTAAAAACAAATTAAATGTAGAGATGGAGCGAGGGTTGAATAATTTAGCTAAGAAAAAATGGTTTATCATTTGTTTTGAGAACTCATCCTGGTGAAAACTTAATTTTCTTCACCAAGTGACCTTCATTTAAAATGAGTTATTTTTCCAAATGTGTAATTGCACCGAATTGATACTGGAAATTTGATGTTTATTTTCAGAACGCTGGTAAATTTTAATAATAGGATGTTTTATAAAGACAATTTTCTACTCTTACTTAAAATTACTTGAATTTTGTATCAGGAAAATGAAATGGTGGCAGTCTCTCTTTTACAGCTAAGGGTCTTAACTTGCTGTTTATTTTAAAGAAATCAGTTTAAAATATTCCTACTGTATTTACTGTTTGTAATTTAAGAAACTTGAAGCTAACTATCTCAAAGTCTACAGTGCCAAAATGCACATGTTGGAAAAACTTGTGAAAAATAAAGGGTAATTTTAAATTAATGTAACAGCTTTTACTTGACTGTATTAGGTAGTTTCTTTGCATGTTTCCATTGTTCTTACAGAAATTATATTTACTGATGAATATTTTTAAAGGAACTGTAGATACGTTTAGATTGGAAGTTTCTCCAAGTATCAGTTTTTGGCTTATTTACTCTGTTACTATTGAAATTATTTCTTTATATGAGTTGGTGCCTGTGTACCAAACATTGCATTACACTTTCAGAACAACCCCAGCAGGATGGATGTTTCTTGTTTTCTGTACCAACCTTCCTTTTTTTATACAGAGGTTTTTTGATGATCTAAGCAGTAGTTCACTTTTTACCTGCTAATATTTGAAGAAGCTTTATATCACATTCCCTAAACAGAAGCTTTATTTGGAGCTGAAAAGATTGGGAGAGGACATCAAAGATTATTCTTCTACTGAAAACAAGCCTGTCTGCTTATTTTCATGTTCTCCTGTTTTGAGGAATGGGTTGTAACTGTACTTAGTTATGCTGAAGCAAATACACAAAAATGTCATAGCTTGAATTATGTACTAAAATGGGCTGGCTTGAAAAGGAATGGCTTTTCACAGGAAGTTCTTTGCTTTCTTTTGATTTCTCTTTACACTGTCAACTTTTCTGTATTTCAGGCTAATATTTGGAGATTGATATGCCTTGACTTTGTTTCCAGACATGGAACACCTCTGTCTTCGTGAGTGTCTCTCTCTCTAGCCTGTGCTTAGGCAAACTTTACAGATAAGAAAACCTCCAGGCTTTCAGAATGAAAGCAGCCTTTGTTGATCACCTTTTCTCAGCATTTGCCTGTGGCCTCTTAGGCTAACTCAGTACAGAATAATATTTTTACCACTGGATCAGTTACAGACTGTTTACTGTTTTCAGGACCTTTCTTGTAAAAAAACCCACAAAAATACAATCCTGTAACACGCAGGGGAAGTTCTTTTGCAGAATTTTTTTTCCCCAAGACTTGTATTTTAATTATGTATTTTGTAATTCTCAGTCACATTTGATTTTTTTTAATGTATATTTTTTCTTTCAACAAATATGAGGGATTTAATTACTGTTAATTTTCTATGTTTGCAACTATTAATGCACTCTGTCATGTAGTGACACATAATGCTACATTTACTGTGCTGCATATGTATTGGAAGGGAAAATGTGTTCATGCTCATGTTGCTAAGATTCTCTCTTGGTTTTTCTTCTAATGAAGTATTTGCAAAGGCTGACAACTGCCTTTCAGGTGGACGGCAACGGGTGTGGAAGTGTCCTCATTAACTTCTTAGGAACTGACAGTTACCAGAAGAAAAGTTTGTTCTTAACAGTTCACCTGAATTAGTTCTGAAAGATTTGCTGTACTGTTAGCTTGTGAGTATATGAGCTCACACAGGCTAAACAGAATTGTCACTGTTGGGAGATTAATTTTCATTACTTCTTTTAGAAGCACTTAAAGACTCTTGTGTCTCCTAACAAAGTTTGTTTTGGGGCATAGAAGATACATGCATCAGCAGGAAAGCAGTAACCTAAGTTCCAGCAGTGTATGAGAAACCTTGGGAGTACAGGGACATAAAGGTGCTCTGCAACAGATGAGACATTGTAAAGTATTTGATTTGTTCTGCTTTCATCTAGCTTTATTTTTCACTGCTAAGTAGTTGAAGAGACTGGTGTGTGTAAGAGATGAGAGAGCAGTAAATGGGCAAGAGATTTCTTAATATTTTTAACCATAAGGAGATTGAGTATAACTTGGGTTTATTTCATATTCATGAACTATTCCAACTCTACTCCTAAAAAATGTTCAGGACATTTGGTAGTATTTGACACATTTAATCTTTAAATCACTGTGCAACAAGTAATTCCAATATGTATTTGCCACTTCATTCTTTTCCCCAAAGGACTACTGTTCCACTCTTACTGTGAGCTGATAAAAATAAGGCTATGACAAGCCCCACAAGAAAATAGATTTTCAGTGAGGTGCTAATAATGACATCTATTTGATTATGCATTTTTCTTCTGTAATGGCTTTCCCCCCCCACATCTACTGTATTCATGGAATAAATGTTAATGCAACACAGGGCTTCCACAACAGCTTCTCTTTTGCAACGTGTAAGAAATAAGGAGACAAAGACATTTAAAGACACAGAAGATTCTAGAAAGGACCCTTAAAATTCCTTCCTCTCATTCATGTGTATGTACTAGTTTTGCTTCTGTTTTCCTGCTTGAAAGAATTTGTTCAGATTTTTCTTTTCAGCTACTGCAATGAGCTTTTTAAAGAATGTATACATTTCAGTTTCCTTTGATTTATTTCTGATATGGTCTGCAGTAGATTCAGTTCTGAAAGAAGTAAGTATTTTTTGAATCTTCGTTTCCCTGAATCCTCCCTGTCTTTCATGGCAGAGTAGACTGCTCTGCTATTTTTGTGAGTGAAAGGGAAGACAATACCTGTCTCAGCAGCCCGATGTGACTTAGGTGTCAGATAAATTACTTGACTATTTATTTTTTTTTTAATTATGGGATTTTTTTGATTCCATAGCAGAGCATGAATTAGAGGGCAGAGCCTGTATAAAACACATTTGTAGAATTGATATTGGTGGTTCTTAGAGCTGAGATGTGCACTAGTAGAGTTAACTGTAGAGTTGCAGGAGTAAGTAATTAATTTATGACTGCCAGGAAGTCCCAGTTGTTCTGTTTCTTCCCTCTAGCTGCTGCCAAGAAAGATGGTCTCTGACAGAAAGTTAGTTTCCAGCCAACACTGAAGTGGAAATGAGAATTGATGGTGCAGGATTTTGTTGTACCCAAATGGTAGAAGTGTCACTTCAAATGGCTTTCCAATGTGGTTTCCCAAATACTTTCTGTATCTTAATACAAAAAGTTATTCTGGATCTAATGAAGCAGATAGTCTTGCTCAGCAGTACTGAAGAACACTGTTCTTGTATACAAATCTAATGTTAAACACAATTGGAAAGAGATGCTTTTATCTTCAGTGAAACATTTTATTTGCTAGTTGTATTTCTTTTTTCTTTCTGTAATTATCTTCCCGTTTGACAAAGCTTTTAAGATTTATATAAATGCACCCCACTTACAGGATGACAGCTGTCTTTTAGAGCATTTTGGGGCTGGGGGGAGGGTGAAATGAGGGGGGGATGGGTCAAAGGTCAGGAATGTTCAAAATTTAGCCCGTGGAATTGCTTGTTCTGCAGCTATTGGCACAGAGCTGTGCAGTGTGTTCCTATGGCACCTTGATCCTAAACTAACAGGAGATCTGAGAAGCAGCTGATATCCTGGTGTGATGCTAAGGTTGCTAAATGTAGAGAGACGATCATCATTTTCTTTTTCTCTTGGTAATTTATTGCTTTTGGAAAGTTAGTTTTCTGGATTGAGCTTTGCTTCAGAAAAGCTGTTTTGGCTGTGTTTAAAGCAGTGCCCCTCAGGATTATTTTGCACAAGAATCAAATGTAAGATCAGCTATCTAATAAGGGCATATTCGTCTTAACATATTTAATAGAGTAGGGACACAGTTCAAAAGTAGGATTTCAGTCAGCATGGTTACAGCCTTTATTGGCATCAGTGCAACTTCAGAAGTAGCAAAGCTGAGAGCCTGGCCAGCATGGAGAGTATTGGCTATATCACAGGCAGTGCTTTGGGGCAACGCCATGCCATCTAGGTAGTCAAGAAGACTGCGTTTTCTTGAAAGAGCTTACTTGTGTTTTGGGTCCTGCATATTGTTCCCTTTGTGCTTGCCTGCTCCACTTACTACTGGTTTACAGTTGTTGAATCTCTCAGAGTGCCTGAAGTTGGCAAGGGAGATGCATAGTTGCATAGTAAAAAATTTATTCAGGAACAAGTCTTTTGGCTTGAAGCCAGATTTATTCTACTTCCAAGATTTTTGATTAGTTGTGAAAGGAGTTGCTCTGCTGGTGGATTTGCACCATTGTCTTTCCCCACTCTTTTGGGGTTGGGGAGCGGAGAGAGGAGGAAGGTAGCAGAGCAAATTTAGTACAAGCTACTTCCTTACTACAATGTCTGTAGTACAGTCAGGGCATGAAAACATTGCATTGTGACAGCTTTAGTTAGAATGGCAGTTAATGTGAGCAATACTTTGAGCCTGTGAGATGGTTTACAGTACTTAATACCTTAGGACATCAGGACTTACCCTTCAAAGTGGGCTTGACTAACACATCAGGCTTTAAACTTTCACAGTCTTGGGCTGCTAATCTCACAAGGTACAGTCATCCACGGGTGGTGTGTGAAAAGGAGGTTTGCAACCTTGCTGTTTTCCACTTTGTTTCTAGAGCAGTAATTTTCAGTTTTAAATTAAAACATATTCTTCCAAGCATATAAAGCAAATTATCTTCTCCCTGTAGTATAGCAGCAGAACTAACAGAATAACTGCTTAGGTCTTTGTTCCTTAAAGTAACTTGATGACTGTTAACAAGTGTTACTCTTCTGCAATGGGAAGGTGTGTCCAAATGCTGTTAATATTTGAATGATAGGTCTTTCTCCATCCTCCTGTGGCAGCAGTGAGGATGGAGAGATGGAGTTGGTGAGGGTACATGAGAGAGCGAGCTGCATCCTGCTCCAGTCCCTAGTTGCACTCAGCACACTGATTACGGAGAAATTTGGGCTTTGCTGCATAGTTGGATCCAATTTAGTTGCCCCCAGGATGTGTATAAAGGGCTTGGAGCAAACAGAATGTACTCTGTAAGGATGAACTCCTCTGATATTTTAGCTCCTGAATTCTAGCAAGTCTTTGAGCTTACAGGAGATGAGGATTTTGGGGGGGTTAACTTGTTTTTTTCCCCAGAGACTTCTAACTTGGACATGGTGGTCACTGAAGGCATTTCTGTAAGAAGTGGTGTCCCCTAATGAGTTTCAAGTCCCAAAAGCACAAGGCCATTGCAGCTTTTTAAAGGAGTGTTCTCCAGCATGAAGTAAACACAAAGCATGAGAAGTTGACGCAGAATGTATTAAGTATAAGGTACCAAAAGCTAGCTTTTATCTTTGGAAGCACTGGGTAAATGTAAGAGGTGGGCAGGTGCACAATGCAACAATGAACTTTTGGCACAGCCAAATTTAGAGACTTGTCATCTCTGAATCACTTTTGCAAACTGTGATTCACCAGGGAGCTATTTCAAGCATTTGGTCATTCTTTAAAATGCATACCATGTAAAGTAGGACAGGTCCTGGTATATAAAATAGTGTTTTGTCTTAAAATTTCCAGATCTGACTGTCTAAGGCTTGTCTTTGCTGTGCTGTCATGAATTTTAGAGTGGAGACCTTAGTAGTGTTACTTGCAAAAAGAGGAAATTCTCAGTTCTTATACTTCAATCACATGCATTAATCTGCATGAAGCATTCGGTCCATATGAGATATGAACTTTTTGTTCTCTTAGACTCCTTGCCCATGCCCCCATCACTCAAGCATACACGTGCATGTCGCTTTCTATCCAGACTGTGCCCCCTTCGTGTCTCATGTGTTTGCCAGATGTCAGCTTTCCAGCAGGGACAAAAAAGAAAAGCATGGGTGGCCAATAGCTTTTGCATAAATGCAGGCAGGAGCAAGGAAGGCAGAGACAAGGGTTCTTTATTTTAAAGTGTTATTGAAGTGTAAATTTTAAACTGCTGCTTCTGTGGTAGTGAAAGATGCCTTAGGATCAGAACTAGGGAGCTATTACATATCAAGAGTATAACTGAGATATGTTCTGTAGAAAAGCATAGATGTTTCCCGATTAAACTTTTTTTTTAGTTTATACAGCCAGTGGGATGAGGTGGATACAGAGGGCCACTGGTGAGTGCAGTTTCTCAGATCCCGCAGGCAAGCCTTTCATCCTGACTTGCGGCATCACTGGTGGCTGTTGGAGCAGGTGACCGCTGTGATGTTTCACTGTTGTGATGTGTATTTGGTGATGGCTTTTTAGTCTTCATCTCATTATTCATCAGCGCGCGCGTGTGTGTGTGTGTGTGTGTTGGTTTAACCCCAGCTGGCAACTAAGCACCATGCAGCTGCTCGCTCACTCCCCTCAGTTGGAATAGGGGAGAGGATCGGAAGGGTAAAAGTAAGAAAACTTGTGGGTTGAGATAAAAACAGTTTAATAGGTAAAGCAAAAGCCACATGCACAAGCAAAACAAACCAGGGAATCCATTCCCCACTTCCCATGGGCAGGCAGATGTTCAGCCATCTCCAGGAAAGCAGGGCTCCATCACCCCTAACGGTTACGTGGAAAGACAAACCCCATTGCTCCAAATGTCCCCCCCTTCCTCCTTCTTCCCCCCACTTTATACGCTGAGCATGACGTTGTATGCTCTGGACCATCCCTTGGGTCAGTCGGGGTCAGCTGTCCCGGCTGTGTCCCCTCCCAACTCCTTGTGCCCCCCCAGCCTGCTCGCTGGTGGGGTTGGGGGAGAAGCAGAAAAGGCCTCGGCTCTGTGTGAGCCCTGCTCAGCGATAACGAAAACATCCCTGTGTTATCAACGGTGTTTTCAGCACAAATCCAAAACGTAGCCCCACACTAGCTACTGTGAAGAAAACTAACTCCATCGCAGCCAAAACCAGCACAGTGTATATGAACACAAACCCATGCTTGATCTTTTCCATAGCCTGGCTGTATCTTGGTGGTGTTCTACAAAGAGGATTTTTTTCATTGTGCTGCTCAGACTCATGAAAAGTGTTTCCCTTATTCTGAAAATTATGGTGCAAAGAAGAGTACACAGGCAAGGCTTCATTTTTCTCTAAATATCACTGACACAAAGGGAATATAAACTTTCCATGAATTAATTGATCCATATTAGTTGTTCAGATGTCAAAATAGGAAAATGAGATGTTCTTTAGCTGAACACAAAGGTATGGAAAATGCTGTGCATTTTTCATCATTAGGTAGACATAATCTACCGAAAGTTGGATAACACAGATGTGAAAGGATGAATGGAGATACCAGTATGTTTCCAAAATAGCTGTGCAGGTGTTCTTGAAATGATGTTTGAGCAAATAAATGGATCTGGTTTTGGCAAGTTGTTCCTATTCTTATTTACTTTTAGTCTGAAGGGAACAAAAGAACATTATAAAGCTATAGCAGCATTCAAATGGTGGGAATCAGAAGCTCATAAAAAATAAAAATAAATTGAGATTATATTGCAGAGGAGAGGAAAACTTTGCAGCCATTAAGACAACAAAACTACTCCCTACATTGAGTATTTTATGACCAGAACCCTGAGGAGGCACTTAAGGAATGTCATCAAAATACTGCAGCCTGAAGACCTATTTTTATTTTTATACAAATTTAACTTTCTTTAAAAGTAATAATAAAAAAAAAAAAGAATGGAAAGAGCTCCTAGTTGCAGATTTTCTTCCTGAAGGGTCTTTTTTTCATGTACAACGACAAATGAGAGATACCATTAAAGCATATGTATTCAAAAGTAAGGCCAAACTTCTAATCTAGTCATCATTCCTTAGCTGAGAAGCTCCCAGCATGCAATACTGCATTTAGCTCTAATGCCTACCAGGTCTCATGCCTGGCATTAAAAGTCCATGGCAAGTAAGTTATTCAGAGTTAATGTGGGAAAAAAATAGGCAAGTATAGAGACAGGTGGCTTTTTTTGAGAGTTTTCATGGAGGAATTGAAACTGACTGGATTTGTGAATGCAAATTGCCGATGTAAGTATTAATTTCCAGTAGAATGAGTGTGTGTGTACAGCTTCGAAGTGTCCTTTGCTTGCACGTACCTAAGAGCTGATAACAAGTTTGCAAAATACTTATACCTGAAGTGCTAATTTATCTACTTCCTGCAAAGCAGGTGATGCTATTTTATATTGAGACCACTGGGGCCAAGTGTTGAGAGGACATACGTCCTCCATTCTGTTCTCTTGGGTTTACTGGGCAAGCTCCACATTTAGGATAAATAAGACAGTTGTTGAATGAAAAACTTATCTGAAATCTCACCTGGCTCTTACAGTTTGGAATTCAATCTTGATACCTTCCTTGCGCACAGGGGTGACTGAAGCTTTTCTTGTCTTGGTATGTTGGAAATCCAGCCAGAGGTCTCTTTCTGATGCATTTCTTGTGAACCTTTAGGAGCAGGCTGGCAATTGTAGAGTAGCACCAGGGCTTGATGGACACCCAAGCAGAGGCACTGAGACAGAGCAAAGCCCCTGGAAGAAAGGAGGCTGATAGCATACTCTGTGGTTTTTCCACATCGTTGATCTGGGGTGTTTTACTACACCTTTTGAGGGGGTGGGCTGGGGGGATTGGCTTTGTTGGTTTTTTTTAACTTGGGAAATGAAGGAAGCTAATATAGTTCTTGAGCAGTGTAAGTCACTAGAACTATAGAAATGTGTCAACACATGAGAAGTGAACACTTCTTTTGTTCAGGGAAATGCATAAAAATACATAATCTGAGTCTTCAAATATGAAGAAATTCCTGTTGACAAAGTATAGGAGGTCTGCAGTAAGCAAAGCTTATTCTTTTTGCTAGAAATGCCCTTGCAGAATTATTTGATTTCTTCAGATAATGGAGTTAAATATGGCCAAAGTAAAACTGCAGCTCTTTGCTAACTGTAAAAGGAATTGGTCTTGTAAGGCTGAAAAATATTTCCTTACTTCACAAAGAAACTTTAGAGAAGGATACCCTTGTGTTTATTATAAGTAACTCATACATAAATACCACTACTGCATAGTTACTTTTATTTTATAAATGTAGGTTGTTTTTTATCTTTCCTGTATGAAAAATACTGCTTCTGCTCCTCAGTTTTTGATGTGCTTATCTTCAAGCTGAAGATTTTATGTGCAGCATGCTGTATTGTAGTGCTGCTACTTTACTTCAAAACAAGCCAAGGAAGGTCTTTCAGATGGAACGTCTGCCACAGAATATTTGCTCATGATAAAAACTTATAGCAAACTTTACTGGATTTTTAACTTTTCTCTTTTCAATATCTAAGAAGAGATAAGAGTGTTTATTACTAATCATAAGAATGTTTTCCTTTCATTAACGAAGCTTGCAGATCTGAAAAAAAACTACTGAAGAAGACTGGTTTGAAATTCAGTTTTGCTTTTCACAAGGAAAAAAAAAAACTTTTTTGATTTTTTAATATGGCACCAAGTCATTGTATATGAAGTAAAGGTATAAATCTTCATGCATAAGAAATAAGTTTAGAAAAAGTGCAAGGCAATGGAATTGAGTAAGCTAGCGGCAACATTGGATATCATGGTCTAACATTCGTAAGAAAAAAGAGCATCAAGCATAGTGTCTTTTTTCAATCCAGTTGCCAAGCAATAATGGACAGTGAAATATATTGATCATGTTAGAAGTTAGCAGATACTCTCCTGTCTTTTATTTTGTGTTCAAAGGGCCAGAAAGCCCAACAAACATATCTGCTGTCATTTGTCACATTTGGTCAGCTGAAACACTGAGGATTATTCATAAAGCAACTAATAGGGAATCCTAGGTTCCCCCCACCCCACTTAAGTTTACTCTTTATGTTTCCTTGTTAGAAGCTTTTAGATAACTTTGGTTTTTTTTTTTTTTGTTTTTGTTTTTGTTTTTTTTTTTTAAATTTACTGCGCTGCCTTCTGCCTGTGTCACTTGGTGGAATGTCTCGTGGTACAAGCAGAGTAATAAGACATGGCATCTCTCCCTACTTTGTGCCAACTTCTTTCTTGAATCCAGTATTTTCCTAAATGCCTGTGGTCCACTGGTAAAGCAATTACAGACATGCCTGCAGTCCTTCCTTACCACTTTGTCAAGCACTTCACTTCTCTGATTCTTGGAAATTGGTTGTAGATACAGAGCTGCTTTCTCTGTTCCCACCTGGCTTTAGTTCAGCATGTTGGTAGCCCTCTGTATAAAATGAATCTTGATAAAGAGAATATTTATCCTTTTCAGCTAGCTTTCTAACCTCCTAAGTTTTGAATTATGAATGTTTTTCTTTGTAGTAGAGTGTTGTGGGAAAGGAGAAAACACTCCAACAACACAGCCAATACCATTGGCAATATAAATGCTACTTAAATGTGAAGCATGGTTTCTTCATGGTATGCTTCTCCAGGCTCCAGTTCCTCTCTTTGTCTCTCTTCTTCAGTTCAGAAATAAATATATTCAAACCAAATGCCAAAGAAAAACTTTCCTTTGCTTTTTAGAATAGCAATAGGTTCAGATCTATGTAAAGACTTGCATAGATAGTGGACTAATGGCTTTGCACAGTGTCAATCTTGTACTTACTTATCACTCAGGAGATAATTTGAAGGAGCATTGTAACTCTCTGAACTGAACTGCTGCCCTCTGCAAGTTGGAGTGCATTATGCTTTGATTAAATGATAACACATGAAGCTCAAAGAAAGCCCTCTGCAATATTTAATGGTGCTTTCTGTGCTCATTTTCCTTAGAAGTTGGGGCAGAAGGCTATTAAAAATCTCAAATTCACTAAACTTAAACCAAGAATAATAGCAACAAGAAAAATTGCTTATAATTTAGGGGTGAGTTTTGGGTAGTCCCACAATGACCTTCTGTCTGCTAAGCTTCTGGTCATTTATTCTGCTATCTTGGGTATGTGTTGAGTAAATATACCACAACATAATTTAATTCATTTGGTGGTTACTTAAGGCTGCTTGCAAGAATAATCTTAAAAACTCTGTTAAATAAAAAGGAAATAACAGTAATTTTAACATAATTAAAATAACACTATGTATGAACAATAAAATAGTGAGATCTGTTTCGGGACCATGCCTGCAAATTGCTGAATTTCTGCACATCTGATTGAAGGTTCTTCTTGGAAATAACCTTTCTCAATTTGATTTCATGATATGTCTGTTGTATAAACTCACTTCTGTAATTTGCTGGGGAGGTCAAAGTATTTAACCTAGTTAATAAAAGTATGAGCAAAGAGAGACAGCGGAAAGAAAAAACACCTTGCCTTATGTATATACTTTTTGCCTGGTGAGTAAAAGTTGAAGATAAAATAGTGCCTTTATACTCTGTCTGCCATCCTGTGGCCAAAATCGAATTTTGCAGATGCTTATTAAAGACAGAATGGGGTCTGGATAATAGAAATTAGGATAGACAAAATAACTGCAAAAATACTTAAACATAATACTTAAGATACAGATTTAGAATTCAAGTTTAGTAATATGTTCACATTTGGGCAGTGTGCGTTTGTATGTGTATACCTAAAAAAACCTTGAAAAATACTTGCATACCCAGTTTTTTAGGTAGTGCTTGCAATTTATAACCTGAGAGAGGATGAAACAGTGTCTGGTACTAGAGCAGTACTTGTATAGCCTTTCATCTAAATGCGTCCAAGTATTTTGCAAGTAGATGGGAAAATTGAGGCTCAGAAAAACATTTGTTCATACCGTTTGGCAACAGATCTGGGAAGAGACTGCAGAGTCTCAGTTTGCAGTCTTGGCTTTGACCTCCAGCTGAGTGACTCAGTAGCCAGGCGAGCATCCACGATTCATCCGACCGCCTTCCCGGCAGCCTCGCTCGAGTCTGGGGGTGGCGGGATGGGAGGGGGCTGCGAGGAGGGACGTGCTTCAAATACCAGACGGAGCTCTGTGCCAGCTCCATGTGCAGAGCAAAAAGTAAGACAAAACTTTACCAACAAGCTGATGTCTAGTGTGGGATCTCTTCCCTGGTCCTATTCTGTGCCTTTCTAAAAATGTCTTCTGGTATGAAACCAAAACCTCCCGGACTGTAGGAGCCAAGAGTGACGCCAGCCAACGCGATGCCGTGGGAGCATCTCTTCCCTTCCCTTCCCTTCCCTTGTCTGGGGGGAGCTCTCCACCTCCCTGTGCCACACACAATCTCTCCCGCACCTGGCACTTATGCACTCGTTTGACATTCTAAGGAAATGTTATTTCTGACTCTTACGCTGTTGTTTGAGTATTAATATAGAAGGGCTGTGTTAATACATGATGGAGCAAATAACTTGTTTTCCTGGATGTTATTTGGATGTGCCGTTTCTGTATGGCGCATGTGGTAAGTGTGAAGTACGTGGAAAGGTGGGACCCCTCTTCCAAGCCTTTTTGCTAATTATTTGGATGTGAGAAAATAACAGTTATGTCCCAGAACTAAAAGTAAAATTTCATCTTTTTTTTTTTAATCACTTATTGTTCCAAAGATTGGAACGCTGATTTTTTTTTGGTTGGGTTTTTTTTTTTTTAATGTCTCCAGTCTGTACCAAAACACTGTCAAATATTTCAAGTGACCACTGACGTACATGTTTGATTGTACCTTGGCAAAGCCAGGTCAAAAAAGATTACAGAACTTAAAACTATATTAAAAAAAAAATAAATCTGCACAGAACCATTTCTTCAAGTCTTTTAAAAAACAAGAGGTAGATGGATAGAGCCATTTTTATCAGCTCTAGTTTGATGGGTTTGCCTGCTGATTTTAATCAAGTAGGAAAAAGTTAAATGGAAACTCTTTGTATACTTCAGTGAGTATATTAACTGGTTATGTGGTTTGTAGGCTGCAGAGGAAAAGACAAAATGGAAAAATGCTTTACATTTTACACCTTAAAACTGTAAAATGCTTGGGCTATTATGTTTTATTAATATTCATTGTTAATAATAATTCCATTTCCCTTAACTGCTGTGGACTAGATCTTGAGCTGCTGACTCTGATAGCACAAAGGTTTCACTTTCTCTCTCATAAATTCTCTGTTGGCAAAGTTCAATTGTTTCAATGTAATTTTGTTGTCAGAGGAAGTCATTATCAGGAGAAGAGGCAATTTCTTAGTGAGTAAAGCCAGTCTGAGTTTTTTGGATTGGCGTTTGAATTTATGGATGTGACAGATCAGAGAATACAACTGCAGAATTGTTTTCCTATTAGAGGTTATTAGCTCCCTCTCCTATGTGAGCGGAAAAGTTACAGTTTTGAACCACATGGAGCCTTTTCATGCTGTGGGATTTCCTTTCTAAATATGGTGAGTGGGAATAGCATTTTTAAAATACTAACTGGAAAATAAACTCCTAAACTAGCCTTAAAGTCTAATCCAGCAAAAAAATCTGTATTTTGTTTGGTGGTTACTTAAGGTTCTGCTCTTTCTAAATGCAGTCTAAACCCCAAAGGACCATAAAGGGTTAAGAACCTTCTTTCCTATAAGAACGGAAAATGTAGCAAGTATCTTTGTAATTGCCCAGGGATTTCTGTGGTTGCTTGTACTGAGCCAGGTTAAAGCAGACTTCTGGGGCGAGGGGGAAGGAACAGCTTTCTTTAAAAAGAAAGCAGGTTGCTGGAAATACAAAGGTACATCGAGTTGCTCTTGTGCCACGTGTCAGCACTGTTTCACAAATCCCATGGTGCTGGTCTTTTCCAGTGTCCCGCTGGATGCCCTGGTTATCCTATGGCACTCTTCAACCACAGCTGGGCTGTCAGCTGGCTAAATCATGCTGTGTTTATCTTAAGAGGTCATTCTTGGCCAGGAATGAATACAGATCTGACAATCCAGATAGTGTTGAAAGTACGAAGCCGTTCTGGAGAGACCAGGCTTTCGTTGCATCGGTGGAAAGTTTAGAGATGCAGAGCGGACTCGGTGCGCGTGTGGGGCTGCCGGGCGGTCGCTGGGAGACCTGTTTGTTTTCATGGCTCTGTTTTCGCTCAACAGCCGTCCCTGCTGCAGGAGTGAAGGAGGAGGCGCGGACGCAAGGGACGGGACTGATGCGCTACTGCCAGAGGATCCGCTTCCTCTATCACCCATGCAGCTTGGTTGGACTCAGGTGACATGTCTGGCAAGCAACAACAAAAATGCCCTGTTGCCGTTTTTAGTCCCGACTGACGTTTATAGCGTCAGGCACAGAAGATGTTCCTCAGCTCTGAGTGAATGAAGCCTCTAAATCAAGAGCTGTACAGCTGCTAATAAGGCAGCTGCTTACTCATCGGATCTCGCCTCCTCGCAAATTCTTCACATCGCTGGTCAGGTTTCATTTCCTAGATGTATGGAAAGTATATATCCATCAAGGAAGGTGCTATTAAGGACAAATAAATGTCTATGTGTAGTATATTTTATTTAAATTGTCATTTGGGTGAAGGCACTTTCAGAAATGGCTTTTTAACTGGAAAACTGCGCTAGAGCTGAAGTGATTCCGAGGAAGAATGAAGCCTGTGAAACTTGCTTTGAGCAAGGCTGGAAAGAGGCAGTAATTTGTCCCTTGCTCCATTATATAATTTGACAGTAGGTTAAAAGTGCTTTCAGCTGCAGAACCAGCTCTTCTAAAAGCAGTTCGTATGGACAACAGATTTTCCTGTGTCCTGACTTTTGTGAGGGGTACTGGCTCCTGTATTTGCAGCCCATGAGGAAGAAGCTCAGCTCGAAAGTGTGCGCCAAAGCTTGTCCCTGAGGACGCAGACCATGAGCCCTGCTTGCAGCTGGGCAGTGGGCTCTCCCCACCCCGACGGGACCCTCAGCATCCTGCAGAGAGGTGTTGGGAGCTGGGAAATGGAAACCAAGTGATGGGTTGGCAACATGCATCTCTCTGTCTTTTTATAAGACACTACAAACCTGCATTTTACTGCCCCTCACTTTCTACCTCGCAGAACAGAGTAAATATTTGCGCAGCATCTCTGTCCATCTAATATTTGGAAGTCTGCCCTGAAGGGGTGCATGCGTAAGAACTGGCTGGGCAATAAGGAGCAATGTTTCTGTTGAAGTTAAAGCTGCTGCAGGAGAGCGAAAAGTAGCGCTTTTTTTTTTTTTTTTTTTTTTCAGAAACAAGCCCCAGCAAAATTACCTTTTCAGATTTGCTTTAAAAATTTCCCTCTGCTTCAACATATTTTCTTTGCCAGCTGGTCTCTGGAATTCATTTAAATTCTTTGTGTCAGCAGCCACTGTAGCCTAAGCATTAATGTAAGTTTCCAGTGGCTTTCATTAATTTGACTCCTTGCATTATCCTGATGCTTAATCAACAGATCAATTGTGGCAAGAAAGATTTCAGAAATTTGACTTTGTTTGCCAGTGTGTGGTAACTTCTGATATAAACTTGGTGATTGTTAAGGAAAAATGGTGTCTCTTACAGGCTTTATTGGACAGATGTATATGAATGTTGATTATGCTATTCATTGTGTAGATCTCAGCTGACTGCATGCTAATCAGCTTTTTCCTTAGCTAGTCTGGAGTTGCTTTTCTAGCAGTTTCTTCTTTCCTCATTCCCTAGCCACGTATGTACTTTCTCTCCTAGTCTTTTATTCTACACAGATGCTCTGTTGATGATCTTTGAATGCAGGCAGGGAAAAGCCCCTTGTCATTATTTTTTTTTTTTTTAAATCCCCCCCACCTTTGGCAGTGAAACATTTGGCCACGTCTCCATGTTCTCTTCCTACCAATATTGCTTCCAGATGTTTTCTTGGTGCTTCTTTCTCGTTTGCATTTGGATTGTCACTTGATCATTAGCACTCTGTTTTTGAGAGGGAAGCCTTTGACTTGGTAACAACTAGACATGAACCCAAGCCGCAATTGTCTGACCTCAGCTTCCTCAGTTTGAGGTTATGTTTGGATTTGAGATGTTGGTTTGGCCTATAGCAACAGTCAGACCCAGCCACAAAGTTCATTTCTGAATTCAGAGGTGGATTTTGCCAAGGATCCAAGACTACACAACTTATTTCTTCATGTTGACTACGTGTAGAGTCAAACTCTATTGCTAAATATTTAACCCCCTTTTTTGTTTGGAACAATGCTATGGGCAACTTGCATCTTCAGTGAAAATAAATGACCCGGAAATCTGAGCTTGATGTGATTTTGCTCCAGAGTGATATAAATATCATCTCAGGAAGGAAGGCTGGAAGTGAGACCATCTGTCCCTGAGGTTTGCAGTGACCCTGGCACAGACCTGAGCTTTGCTGCTCTGATAAAAGGAACTGAAGCTCAGTTTCTGCCTGTGGCTGCGTCAAACACCTTTTCCTTGTCTTAGCACTGTGCGGGTCCTGGAGGAGTCTCGGTGGAGTCAACCTCGCTGGAGTGACAGCCATGACAGCACTATAAATAATTCTCTAGGGGCTTTGATGCAGGAAGAATTATTAATTAATTAATTGAATTTAATTAATTTAAATAACAGAAAAAGCCCTACTACCCTGTGTTCCTCATGGCTCTCACTACTCATGCATCACGCACAAGAAAAGGAGTATGGTCTTTCTTACATAGCCCAGGTACTCCCATCCTGTCTCCTGGCTGTTGCTTCAGGCTTGAAGAGGTCAGTTATTAGCTTCCCAGTCTTTAAGTGCCATCTGTGTTTCACAAGTCACTGGTTTTGGAGCATTTCCTACCTCCTGCTGGTGGGGAATTTGTCCCTTTATCCTGTCCTTAGGAAATGGAAGACTAACTGGAGACCAACCTAACTATGTGCCATCCCCAAATCAATTCAGCCATAGTTCAGAATTCAGATGGGTCCCAAATTCAGTCTGTTACAGAAATAGGGACCTACAGTCCCCAAGTGACAACAACATGGGAAGTGTCATATGAGTAACAAGCACTTAACTGTGTTATAAGGAGGCTGTTGCAGACAAATCCACCCCAGCCTAGGCAAGAGAGAGGCCTTTGACAAATTGGAAGCAAAAACGACTTATGCCTGGGGGTCCTCAAGACTGAAAACCCCTTTGTTGGGCACCCGTACTGCCAGGAGGCAAAGGATGAAAAAAAAATTTACTCCACCATTCAAACCTGCTGAAAAAATTAAAGAGTAGTTTCTTGTTCCAGCAAACTTCATCTATCACCTCTCTTCCCTCAGCTGGAAGAAAGTCAGCATAAATACCATATTGTAAGCTGTGCCTAATTTGGCAAGATGCAGATGTTTATTCCTATGACTGACCTGGAGCAGACTTGTACCAAAGTAGCCCAGAAGCATTAAATCTGGAGAATAATGTTACATTTACATGATTCCCGGGGACTCAGCTCACCTGTGCTTATTCTGTCTCAGCTGGAAGGGCGCGGACCATGTGCACATTTCTCTCGATATGGCGAAGGCATGAAGAAACACAACTCTCCCCTTTTTCGGCCCACAGGAGGGCAACATCGAGCTGCAGCTGAAGCTAACAGGCTTTGCCAAAGCAGGTGTACAGTTTACTAATTTAAGAATTAATGAATTGAAACGAATTAGCTAATTTAGAAATGTTATAGATTATGTCTATTTAGTGGTGTGTCAGTCTGCATTCACTCTGACTTTGTGTTTGGTTGTATTTGTGGTTAATCTGTAATTGTCCTAAATTCTCATTGGACACAGATGACAAAAACAATGTGTTGTGAAGAATAAGTCAAAGTTGTTTGTTAGATGGTAGCTCTGTTCTTTTTCATCATACTTCTCTTCCCAAACTGTATTGCATAGTTAAGTGTTGCATTGAGGAGAATGGACTATTAGGATTATGATTTTGAATTGTGGAGTTACCTAAGAGTACACCTATGTTAAGGACTATGTTACAAGGATCGCAGGCTGAGAATTGTGTGATAACTGATGGTTTGAAGTTCAGTTATTTGGGCAGCATACCAGCTGTAGTGTTTAATGCAGGTGGTTTTCAGGAGTCCTAGTAGTATAGCAAATGTAGCTTCACGAAGGGTTCCTGTTTTGCGATAACCTGTAGTCTCCATAAACTCTATCACAGTCTGGAGCTAGATGCTTTGGGAAGCTTAGAAGCCTGACTCTGGAAGAGCTGAGAAATGAGGTAGATATGCCAGATCCTAAGAGGCTGAGAAGCCAGACCAGAGGGAGCTTGGCACTTATGCTTTCTGAGACTTTGGACATGTGATGTTTTCAGGTTGCAGCCAGTTACTAAAAGTATTTCTTCCTCTGTACAGGTAGCAGAACATGCTAAAAATAATAAGCAAGAGCGAAGGCATATCAGGGCAGGAATGGGAGCAGGTGTTTGGTACCTTTGCCTGTGTTACTGTGCAAGGGTGAATAGGCTCAGAGCTGGAGCATGGCAGAGCAGTCCAAGAAGCACGTGTAGCAGTCTACCTACCTCAAAGGTCTAGGCTAACCAAGAGGAATGAGAGCACCGAGCATCGTGCTGGTACGTGAAAGGGTGTGGAGACATTCAGGAAGGCAAGACGAACAGGCTGCTCCAAGCACGGGACCTGTGAGCTGTGGCCTCAGGCTGGATGAAGAGGGCAGGACTGAGGTGTTTTGCTTTTTTTATTACGGGTATATAGAGACCTCTTTATTGTTATTGCCACAAACCTTTGTGTAGATGAAATGGGGGGGAGTAGTGAAGAATAAATGGCTAAAGACTTAGTAAGTAGATGCCTAAGGAGGTGCAATATGCAGGGGCTTACTCTACAGTCTGGTACCCATTTCCACCAGAGGATGCTGAGCCCCAGGTGATGGCTGAGCTGGTAGTAAGAGATAAGGAAGAGAGAGAGAGCCAGTGACTGCAACAGGGACATCACAAACCTTTCTTCAAGCCTCACCCCTGCTGTATCCCTTTGGCTGGCAAAGCTGTTTTTGCCAGGGGAATTACCAGGGTGCCTGAAATTTCAGGCCTTTTTCTGCAAGGGTGGTAAAGACCCAGGTGGAGGTTGTGGTGCACCAGGCACTAATAAAATTGGTGTTACTAACCAAAATGATCTGGAGGGATGAAGGTGAAGTTATTTAGTACAAGTGGTGTCTTTTATTAGACTAACTGATCTACAGTCAGGTTGAGGGAGCTTTCAGGTTTTATGCCCATACTGCATGGATGTTAATGGTATGGTTAAGAGATCTTCATTCAGGCACTTTGCGGTCTCATAGAGACAACATGTTGCCAATTCAAACAAAATTTATAGTTTGGAAGCTTTTTTTTCAACCCCCAGCAGTATAAGGTAAAAGCATTTCTGAAAGTGAAAACCAGGAGCCTGTAACAAGGTATGGCTTTTGTGCCAAGTTCCATGGTTCTACAAGTGGATAATATCTGAAGTACCTTTTTAATGTTCCAAGCAGGAAAGAATGAGCTAGGCCTCCCTCCTGCCCCCCCCTTTTTTCTTTTTTTTCTTTTTTTTTTTTTTTCCTGGGGACTCCCATGGTATATTGGCATATACTAAAACAGCTTTGACAGGACATTATAGATGATGGATTGGTGTGTAAAGGATACCTTCTAGTATTTCATTAGAAAAGTAATTGTTTGGATGTGTATCACTTCTAGTTTAGCCAGAGGCAGATATATAGTTTCATATAGCTAGTAAGAATAACTCTCTGTGGATTGCAAGATTGCTAGTTTCCCAAAATGTCAAAGACTCAAAAAAACTTCAAGTAGAAGAACAGGCCTGTGTCCATTTTGCTCTTTATCAGCAAATGCCTTTTTCAGGTCCTTGGGAACCAGACTTGCATTTGAAAACCATTCCAAAGCATTATGCTTTAATGAAGGGGAAAAAAAAATAAAATAAAAATGTCAGTCTGGAAGTGATTTGGCCTGTTTATCTGTGCTGTCCTGGCCTTGCCAGTAAGAAGTGTAGGTCTTCAGATACGTTTACTCAACTCATTATCAACAAAGGTTCAGTACAGATATTAAGAGATTAATCAGAATGATCCGTTTCAAGATGAGCAATAAAAACCACTGTTTTTATGTAAAGTTCAATTATGTTAATAAAATAACTTAAAAGAATAAACACAAGCCGAGCTGGTTAGCAGAGAAAGTTTGTTAAAAGTAACTCTAGTTCCTATATGTGCATTTGACTTATTTTTGATGGCTTATGTGGAAGGGTTTCAGGGGGTTTGTCCCACTCATATTTTACCTCCTCCTACTGCTTTGTCAAAATCCATTGGGAGCAAGATGTTCCATGCATCTTTACACGGGGAGGACTGCCCAGTAAAGATAAGAGCAGTGAGGTATATCAAATACGAAAAAGAAAAGAAAGAAAGAAAAAAAAAAAAAGGCAAAAGAAGCACATAGAGGTGAGCACATGAAAATATGCAGGTGTGGTCATGCTGTGGATGGGGAGAAGGAGGGCTCAGGCTTGTGTCCAACACAACACCTTCTCTGGCCATAGGAGTCCCTGCAGCAGAGGTAGCCACTAGGGATCTGCCAGCTGTGTCTGCCATCGCAGCGAAATGCTCACACAATGGGCGAAGCAATCCCAGGCCTGCCAAAGTCCTCCCTTTCACTCCTTGGTTATATCTAGAAATCCTAGGTTAACATAACAAGAATGGGTAAGATGTTATTTCAGATAAGCACAATCTGCCCTGACTTGCCTCAAACTGATGTTCCACAAGCTAGCTCGATTTCTCTCTCCTTCCAGAAAAGCCCTTCTCATGCCACCTCTAATCCCTGTTCTCCAACACCCTTTTTCTCCTCCTGGAGTGCTCTACTCATTGTCAGGAGGAGTTTGTAGTTTCACAAGCTATTTCTTGTGGCAGCGCCTCCTCCCTGCACTGCTGCATTGATGTGACAGCACCAGATGAGTCTTTGCTGCTGAGGAGTTGCACAAACTGTGTGTGTGATGGGATGAGGAACATCTTAAAGGCATCACTGCTGCTATGAGAAATGCCTGTGAAGCTGGAGTTTTAAATTCTCATTGGCAGTTGATTTATAGTAAGTGGAATGATGTCATATGGAAATAAGATATTCATAAAAACACAGCCCTTTGAAATAAAACCCCTTTTCTCCCCCTCCATCTCAAAGAACACGAAGTATTTGGACTAGAACCAGTTATAGCCCAGATTTCTACACTAAAAAGTGGCAAGTGACAAAACCTAGAGCAAAATCTGAAATTGGGGGAGGAGATGGGATAGAGCATTATTACAGGAGTTAGTGTTGCTTCAACATAAACATGAAGGACTTTTGTTCCTTACTCCTCCATAGCCTTGATAAATCAAAAGCTTCAGATAACATCTTTTTTAAAATATTGAACAACGATGACAACCTCTTGGACAAAGCTGCACACATCAAACTTACCAGTTAGGGTGGTATCCAGTCCAGTAGTTTGCAGCTAGCAAATACTTGTGAGTACTTTTCTGGCTTGGTTTGATTTTTCGATTGGAAAATATTAATGCATTTCAAAGTGAAGCATGTATTTTTGTACACATGTATGTGTGTTTATGTATAAACTCACTGATTTCAATTAGTTCATTGGCCTCTGGGCCCTTGGTATGAATGCCAGGACTAAGCTATGATTCACTGCTGTTGAGACCTTCAGGAGTAACTAAGGATGTGGCAGAAATCCATACAGCTGTAGTGATCATCTTATTTAGGGATATGCAGAGTCTATGCCTAGGTCAATGAAGTAGTTGAAAGGATGAGAAAAATTAACTGATGTTTCCAAATTCTGTCACTGAAAAATTTGTTCAAGAAGCACCTGCACTCATGTGCACACACATACAAATTGTTATTGTTCTCCATAAAATTGAAGTGCTCGGCACGCACTGCACCCTTCATATGTAAACCCTTAGACACCCAACTTCCTAGCGCTTGAACATTCATAAATGATTTGAAATTTATTCCCCAGCAGTGACTTCCTACTGCGGAGGAAGACTCAGGGACTCTACAAAATGTTCTGGGACCAGTACTGAGTGACTATAAGCAAAAAACCCTCAGATACAGCTTTGAAGGGCTGGGAAAATGAAGAGAGCTTTGTGAAGCAGGGCTGTAGGAGGCTTGGGACGACAGATTGGTCAGCAGGAGGCTGCGCATTGCCACCACAGAGAACCTTGTGGCAGCAGTGAGGTTAACAAGCAGAGTTTGCCCAGCTAAAAAGTACAGGCCCTACTACTGAAACTAAAAGGAAATTGCCATTAGTTTTTGACAACACAGAGACTGGTGATGTTCAGCTGTGTCTCGTAAATCTTCCCATGGCGCAGCCCTGCTTCACAAACCGGTGAGCCTGCTCCCGAGATGGGTATGGTGACACGGTATGTGGCAGAAACGAGCCCACCCTGGTGGTGCTCTGAGCCGGCTGAGAGGAGAGCTACATCGCCGTATTAGCATGGCACTACTGAGTAAGTCAGTCCTGCAGAGGAACAAGTGTATTGCTGTGGGCTCTGTGCCACACTCATGCTGTCGGCTGGCTTTTAGAGCAGGGCTGGCTTGTGTCCTGCCACTCAGAGAGGGCACAGGCAGAGCGAACCCAGGCTGGTTCTGAGTGTCATATGTAGGTAAAAGACAATTTGTTTATGTAATTGTAAGAGGGATGGGAAGCTCACGGGTGGATATAAATACCTTAATATCCCTGAAGTGGCTGGCTATGTAGCTCCTACAAACCTCTTGCTGTGGGGTTTTGGCACTTGGCATGTTGTGATGAGTTGAAGTCCAGGAATTCTAAAATCCTTAAGAGTACTAAGGAATTAAAATCCAAAGTCTTGGATCATCAAAGTAAAGAAAGTACTGTACGTCTTAACTTCATAGAGTTCAGAGTTTTCATTCACTTCGGCAACAGTGGAAATTTCTTTAAGCTGGTTTTGGCTGGGACAGAGTTAAATTTCTTTCCAGCAACTAGTACACTGCCCTATTTTGGATTTAGTATGAGAATAATATTGATAACATACTGATGTTTTATTTGTTGCTAAGTAGTGCTTATCCTACCTAAGTCAAGGATTTTTCAGTTTCTCATGCTCTTCCAGCAACCGTGGGAGAACTACTGTTTTAGGTAGTTTAAATAACGTGTCAGAAGAGCAGAGGAGTATGCATGGAGTAGGGGCATGATTGATGAGTGGGTGGAGAATAACTGTTACTCTGATGTTTAATATTATGGGCTAGCGGAAACCAGAGACGGATGTTTTCATTACATTTTCTGTCTTCAAAAGATGGTAAATTAAGGGTGGTCCTAGATAGCAAGGTGCTTTTCAAAAAAACCAAGGGAACAGGACTGAATTTGATGTATTAGTCATTCTTCTCTTTGTTCTCTGAAGAATGAAAATGCAGCATGCCAAATTATGGAACTCTGCTTATGGTGTAATTTGTCATGAAAAACTGTGCTTTCTTTCTCCACCATCTTTGTTAATAATTGATACCTATTCTAAGTTCTAAACACTTAGCATTTGTGTAGTGACAGAAAATAAAACCTTCAATAGAGAGACACAGATAATAAAACGACCTTTTCTTATGCTTTTTTCTACTGGTATTTTGAGCAGAAATGTCACTTCTGGAGAAAATACTTATGAAAACATTTTAGAGTGAACAGTCAAGGAGCCAATATATCTGGAAACATTAACTACATGGGGCATGTGATGTTCCCATTTGGGGGAAGCAACAGTATAGATGGCCCTATATATTTGCTTTACCTTATTAGTTCAAAATATCTGCATTGCTAGGGGAGAAAAGAGTGATTTTTCAAAAGTAAATACCATAAAGGAAAGAAAGTTAAAGAACGACTATTTTAAGTTTGAGATTATCTAAGTTTTTTGAGGATTTGTCAATCTAATTGCCAGAAGCAATTCTCTGCTCAGCAAGTATACATAAATCTGTGCTCTTAGTTGTCAAACTGGAGTCAGGAACCATTAGATCCAGCAATAGGCCAATACTGTCTGGAAGAGCAGAGCCTCAGAGCTGGTGTTTGTGCCTCTCTGGGTATTCCTTTAACTGCTGGGAGCAGTGACCAGAAATCAGTTCTTGACTGCAGGATCAAATATTTGGTGCCAAACTCCTTTATCAAATAAGATTGTAAGCTGTAGTATCCTTTTTGGCTAGGCACAACTAATAGCACTAACCCACAAACCCAGTATCCTTGAAAACCTGCTAAGGGCTAGATGCTGTTGATTTGAACTGACTGGACCCTTTTCCCTTAGGAACTCTGTAAACAGAAACACCTGACTTTAGAAAGCTGTGCTAGACTTTTTGTTGTTTGAAAAGCTGCTCTTTCAGATAGTCCGTTAAAATAAGGATTTCTCTTTCACTTCTTCCTAAAAAGAAATTCTGCCAAATGTCAGCAGTGGTGGAAACCATGAGTTCAGCATATGCACAAAATGAGCAATATCAACACTGGCACTGAGCACTGGCAAAGATGGTCAGCTGTGTTTTGAAAGGGAGCAGAAGTCAAATTCAACAACACAGCTCTAGTAATATTTTCCAGAGTGCTGTGAGTGCTGATGATTTTCATACTTTCAAGACTTATTCCATCAAGCCATAGAAAGAAATACCACCAACATAAATGTCAGAAAATTCTGTTTGGATCCAGCTCTCCCTGGGTATGGCTGGTTTGCATTTTTTTTACATCACAGCTATAATGGTTAAAGCAAGGTATTCTGACTACCGTAACAGTGGAATTATTTCCATCAAACACTTTAAAAGACCCTAGAAAAGTACAGGCAAAGTGGGTGGATTACTAGCGCTTCTAAATGCACATTACAAGAATTTATTTTAAAATTCTAATGACACATATTTAGATGTAGGCAAAAAACCTAATTCATAGTACTTTTTGCTATCTAGTACTTCTGCATATTAGTTTTAGTTAGTGGCAGGAACCTAGTAATCTCCTTCCTAAAAGGACAAGTTAGTTCAGTGTATATACTAGAAGGAACTACTAATCCTGGTTCTTTAATGAAGTAAAAAAGGGACAAACATCCATTTCCCAAAGTTTAAGATTAACAATTATTTGTCCTGTGCATGTCATCGATCTTCATACATGCAATGCACTGAGTTTTCTCTCTGCTTGCTATCTTCTCATAGATTTATATGGTATACATTTAGCAAGGAACAGGTTTTGGATAGTCTTACTACAGTAAAATCATATGGGCACTACCCTCTTTCATAAGTAACTTATCCACCTACCACTTCAGCCCCTAAAAATTAACCGCACAAACCTTACTCATTAAAAAATAATTGCATAGCTCAATCCATTATTTCTTTTACAATGGGATGCTGGGCTTTTTCCTATGTATATAATTTAAATATTGAAATATTAAATATACTTTTGTGGGACACATACATTATGTAAAAGTATTTCTGCACTGGGCACCTTAACATCAATCGCTTCTCATTAAAATAAATGCGTGTGTTGGCGAGTCTGTGCTGCCTGCTGTTAAATATCTTTGACTTTCTCTGTATAGATCTTGTGTCTTGAAAATAAGAGACTTTGACTTGCAATCATTGACCATTGCTGAACTTCCATACAACTGATTAAAAAGTCTCCTTCTGATATGAAGAGCTATTACAGGGAACTTTACAAATCATGGATGAGTGATGTTACTACTAGCTGTGCTTTCATAATCATTCCTATTTCAGGTTTATACAATGTGTGTATACGTATCTAATAACAGTGAAAATAATAAAAGCAAAGCCCAGGAGTGCAGAAGAACTCATACTGGGCTATCTTTGGAGAATGGCCAATTTAGCAGAGGTAAGTTAAAATCTTGTTTCTTGTAGCTGTAGCCTTAATTCACTACAAAACCTAATAAACTGTTAGGTCATATTTGGAGTTAAATGCACTAATATTGATTAGAAAACAAAGTAAATTAAGTATTAAAAAAAAAAAAGAAAAGTTTTACAAAACCAAACCAGCAGGATATTTCTCCTGCCAGTTCTTTTTGTTCCTGGGAAGTACTTAACCATTTTCACATCTTTCTGGAGCAAACAAGATCCTTGTGCTAGCACAGGCCACTAGCATTTAGTCTGTGTCTGCATAGAGGCTCATAGCATTGGAGACAGGTAAGACTCAGGAGAGCCTCAGTGTCCCTCAAGGAATCTCCTCGTGGCATGAATAGGGCAACCAGACACAGACTTGCATACTGTGCACATGTACCTTTGGAGGAAACAATTAAGCCAAAATTTTGAAAACTTTCCATTTAATATTAATTTTTCTCCCCCCTCAAAAAATAACCCACCTGAAAATATTATTTTGGTTGAACAGAATCCGTCAGTAGAAAAACCTGGATTGTCAATTCAGATTTCAATTATTCTGAATATAACCCACAAAATTTCAAGTAGCAGGATTTTTGAACAGAGAAAAAAATGGGTTTTTGTGATATTATGGACACCTAAAGGCACATATCTCCTTTAGCGGGCCTGTTTTGTGACTTGCTCTGTAGATTTATAGATATGTATATGTGTATTGCAGATTACATATAAAAATAAAATAGGAACCTCTCCAACTGAAGCAACGCTTTGAGGGGATGTGAGCTGGATGTAGGGTAAATATAACAGTCTTGACATAACACAGAAGGGTGGAGTTTCCTAACTTTCAACATTTCTGTGCATGTGTTACTATTGCATGCAGTACTCTTTGGTGAAGAGAAGATAAACAGCTTCAGATGCTAAAGAGAATATTCAGATACCTTTCTGAGAGTATGCTTGCCAAATGACATTCAGCATTCCTGAGTCTGCTTGAAAAAAAGTTTAGTAGACACTTTAATTTCAGTAATTAGGATAATATCCTTGTTAAGACATGAAATTTAAAATGTTTAAGCAAATCATATATTTCTTCCATGTGCTCTGGAGGTCTTCTGACATTTTTCAAATCTTGATTACTTAAAAGTCCAAGTATAATACCACATTAGTATTCAGAAAGAATGTTTGAATCTTCATGCCTTATTTGATCAGGCTAAGTATGCATCCCACTTTGATTAAGACTTCGCTGATCCCGGAGTAAAATCATTAAACATTCATAAACGACCATTGCTTTTTCTCCTCCTCAAGAATGTACTGACACATTCTGTGCAATTATTTGTCTCGAGTATCTTCCTGAACTTTTAACCCCCTTTACATTCTCTTATGCCTACTTACATTAAGTCCAAAAATCTTCATTTCAAAGCATTTTTAAAAGCTAATATACAATTCATTTGAGTTCAGTGAAAGTAAAATTATGAAAAAGCACCCTGTCATGGAAGGGCTCATTGCTAATTAACTACATGGGTGGTTTCCTTTGAGGAATAATTCCTCTCAATTCTTTAATTCCCAGGTTAAAATGCCTTTGAGTCTTGGCTCATCTTTTAGAAAGATGTTTCTGAAAGTGATAGCCGGATAATGTTGTCCTCCAAGGTAAAGTCTGATACCACTTACATCTGCTGCTCACACATTTCAGCTCAACATGAGGATAGACAGGGAGTTTAATCCACCAGAGATTTTTTTTTTCTTCTTTTAGCCTGACTTCCTAAGTGTGCAAGGTTTATGCTTCTTTTAGCACCCCTCTAACCCAGTCTCTCCATTCTTTCTCATTATTTGTGCATGATCTGATGTGAGAGAGACAGGGACATTTCCAAGGCTCCAAGCTGTGCACCGCAGCACCAAGCCCACGTCCAGCCCCAGGCTGTGCTTCAGCTGCTGGGCGCCACCTTCTCTTCCCAAGGGCAAGACCAAAACCACCAGAAACCAAGCTTGTCCTTGTGGTGCTCATGGACCTATCTGACAACACATATAAACCTATCCCACCCTTTGGGGGTTGTCTGGCACTGTATGGAGGAGTGATATATAGAAGAACTGCTCAGAGTCCTGTGAGACCCATGGGCAGTGGCTTTCCCTTCCTCCTGTGCTTTGTGCTCTCATGCTCTAGTTCTTGAGCTGGAGATGTAAAAGCCCCAAAGAAACAGATGTAAGCCATTATGTTCAGAGTAATATTTTAATTTTAATATTTCAGCAATATTTTAATGCTGAAATACTTAGAAAGCAATTTGAATTGGTAGGTATGCAAAGCTGGGAGAGTAACCGGTCTTTTTCCCGTCATTTATTCCAAGTGTAAAAATTCCATTTTAGAAATTGATATAAAATGCTCTTAAATAAGCAGTCTTTTTATTATAACTTCTTTATTTAATGTATTTAAAAATTTTAAAGGTGTGCTTATTACATATAAAACTGATGATAAAACCCCTATTGGCTTCAAGAGTAGAAATTAATCAAAATGCTTAATTATTCATTACTAGAAGAACACCTGCACAGAATTTTAGGTTATCAGAGCTTTTGATGCCTTGGTTTAAATTTAAGTTATATGAAAGCCTAAGTAAGATTTTGGTACAAAATGGGAAGGACAGGTCTACATTGGTGTCATGAATCCTGATTTAGGATCCTGCTGACTACGCCAATTTGTTGTGGATCAGTGATTTAGATCGCTTAAAGAATCACCGTCAAAGGTGTTAGCAAAAGTGATTTTAATAGGGTGATGTAAAAGTATGACTTCACAAGGTTCGATGGCAAGGTTCACTCTATTTATTACTGCATGGAAGAAACACACAAAGGAGAGTTGAGTTAGAATGATTCACACAGAGACCAGAGATGCAAAAGGGTGAAAGGGAGACCCTCCTCTTGAGTCACGAGGTTCAGAGCGGACTCCTTGCTTTCTAAACTCCTGATGGACCGAAGGTCCAAACTTCGTCTCAGACTTAGACAATGGTTTATGTGTAATGGAATCAATGCAAAGGGTAAGGAAAACCTCCCGTTGAGTCACAGGGTTCAGAGCAGACCCCTCACTTTCTAAACTCCTTCTCAGAGAGGAGTCTGGGTGCGGCTGGATCCAGACCTAGTCCCAGACTTGGTCAACGGTTTATGTCTAATGGAATTAGACACATGGATTTCATTAGTATTAATTCAGCACGCTACCAGTCACTTACTGAGGATCTGTTGCACATAAGGTGTCTCTCTGCCTTGGGTAAGAAAGGATCTCTTAATCTCTGGTAAGGGATCTCAAACCTTGAGAGGCATCCCTGCTCAAGGGAGAGTTGCCTGGTGTGCAGTCCAGTTGCAATTCAGGGAGAACTCAAACTGGGCTCATCCAATGACCTGTCATCAGTAAAAAGTCTCTCTGCCTCGAGGAGCAACCTTGAGAGGCAGATCTCAAGGGGAGATCACCACCATGCACTCACAGTGCCTAAGTGTAAGGGATGCACTCGACCCCCTTAGCCAACTTCGCAGTAGTTTGGTGCAGCTCCAGAGGAGGTAAAGGCCTGTGCCGTAGCCAGGCCAAGAACAACTCTAGACCACCCACAAAGGAGCGGAGTGACCCAGTGAGCACTGATGCATATGAGCTTGGCTCACCGATCATGTGATTAACACGTGAAAAGTGGGTGGTTTTTCCAAGATTCATTTATTAAGAAGCAAAGAAAATTGTGGGTAGACGGAGTCTCATGCATACCTCTCCCACAGTATGCAATTTGGCTATGAGCAAACCACTTTAGCCCATAAATATTACAGCCTCAGTAAGCCTTAGAATCATAGAATCTTTTAGGTTGGAAAAGACCTTCAAGATCGAGTCCAACCATCATCCATGCCCACTAAACCCCATCCACTCGCTTTTTGAATACCTCCAGGGATGGTGACTCAACCACTTCCCTGGGCAGCCTATTCCAAAGTCTGACAACCCTCTCACTAAAGAATTTTTTCCTAATATTCAACCTAAATCTCCCTTGCCGAAACGTGAGGCCATGCCCTCTCGTCCTATCTCCAGCCACCTGACAGAAGAGACCAGCACCCACGTCACCACAACCCCCCTTCAGGTAGTTGGAAAGAGCGATAAGGTCTCCCCTCAGCCTCCTCTTCTCTAAACTAAACAGCCCCAGCTCCCTCAGCCGCTCCTCATAAGACTTGTGCTCCAGGCCCCTCACCAGCTGCGTTGCCCTTCTCTGGACACGCTCCAGCACCTCCATGTCTTTCCTGTAGTGAGGGGCCCAAAACTGAACACAGGACTCGAGGTGCGGCCTCACCGGTGCCGGGTACAGGGGAACAATCACCTCCCTGCTGCTGCTGGCCACACTATTCCTGATACAGGCCAGGATGCCGTTGGCCTTCTTGGCCACCTGGGCACACTGCTGGCTCATATTCAGCCAGCTGTCAGCCATCACCCCCAGGGCTTTCTCTGCTGGGCAGCTTTCCAGCCACTCTTCCCTTCTTAGAGCTCTCTCTGCTAGGCACTGTGGCTGCATGGTGGTGATTTCCCCTTGAGGTGGGATGCCTCTCAAGGTTGCTCCTCGAGGCAGAGAGACCTTTTACCAATGATGGGTCACTGGACGAGCCCAGTTTGAGTTCTCCCTGAATGCCATTAGACATAAACCATTGGCTAAGTCTGGGACTGTCTGGATCCAGCTGTACCTAGACTTCTCTCTGAGGAGTTTAGAAAGCAAGGGGGCCCATTCTGAACCTCGTGACTCAAAGGGACAATTGGAGAAGGAAGACATACAGTTTATATTCTCAGTAAAAGCCAGATTGGCTTTGTTTAAAGGTGGACTATAAATCTTCCTATATTAATGGTTTCTAAAGCTTAAGAAAGATGGTTTTGTTAGTTTTTTTTCTTAGAGATTCTTCCCTGTCCCCTGCTTCAATTATTAGAGAACTAATGTGTTACTGACATTAGAGATACCAGGAATCAAACCTTTAGTCATTAAGAACAAACGACAATTTTAACAAAATGATTAAAAACATTTCACGGTGGCTTGTTTTTTAAATACAGTTTCTATCAGAAACCAAGAATGGAATAATTTTTATGTGTCCATGCATTCAGAGCACAGGATTTGGAGTTGTAGTAGTCATCCTCGATTACTTGATGATGAAAATTGAAGAATGGGTATTGCTGATATTTCTCTTCATAAATCTTTAAAGAGAAAAAAAAAACTGAAAAAAACCACATAATGTTTTTTCAGTCCTTCTTTACAGTCATTAAGTCTATAAAGCAAATTTTTTAAGTGCCTAGCTTGCTTTTACATATTTAGGAATTTTAACTTAGCCAAGGGAATTAGAAAATTTCCTCCTACTTTTCTGATTATGTTGCTTACAGTCATATGTAATCTGAATGTAATTAGTACTAGGTGAGTAAATGAGTAAAAGGGTCCTAATTTCTGTTTCAGAGTGAAAAGTGAAGTACATCCTTTTACGAGCTACCACTGAGACTTGCTTTCAAATATTTTGCAATGTTTTTGCCACCCATTGCTTTGCTACCTAGATGACATTTTGTATCTCATGTTTAATAAAGTTTTTATTTTTGCTAAGCTGTTAAGTAGCCATTCTCTTGAACAAAGTTTCTAGAAACTATTTTTGACTTTCATATATGTATTTGATGGGCAACTTGTGGCAATTTTACCAATGAATTTTTCTCCTGGACAAAGTCTTTACTATTACAGGCAAAGGAAATTGGGAAGTCTTAAAAGATTACCATTCTTGATACAGCTGTGAAAAAATAGCTGTTGTCCAAAAAAACCCATCAGGTATTCTGATTTTCTTTATTGTCCTCAAGGTTACCTAAGGACAAACACAGGAAAAACCAGAAAAGTCAGGACAACCTTGGCTTTGGAAAAAGAAAAAATTGAACAGGATTTTAACATCTTTTTTATAGATGAAAATAAAACCTTAGTGGTGCTTTTCCAGATATTCCTCATTGGATGTTGTAATTTATAATGATAATGTTGTCAGCTAGATCTATATCTATGTATATAAATATCCACACTTATTTTAGAATAACTATCTGCAAGTATAAATTTCAAAAATGTATTAAAACATCATTAAGATGCTAATATTTCAAACCACTCTGGCATATCTTTTTTTTTCTTGTTTGTTACAAAGAAGTGGTCTATAATTTATCTCTTGGTGGAAACAAATTCCTTGTAAGTAAAATTTTTGCCTTTTTAACATTCAGGGTCTATACCGCTGGAGTAGACTAGAGAACTGCAGGGGATGATGCCTGTAAAACCCTTTCACTGTTAATATACAGAAATCTGTTAAGAGCTGTAAAGTTGAATTTCACTTGCCGATTACCAGTGAAACTGGTGAGGCTGCAAGAAAAGACAGTTTTCAGGTAGTTTCATCTTTAGAAATTGCTCTGTGACCTTTGACAATTGTACATTATTACTTTGCTGAGACTTGTGTCTGTCTTCCACGTATGGTTTGCTGCTTAGCACCTCGTAGGAAGGATCTTCAGTGGCAAAACAAAGTGATCTAGGTCTTGAAGGGTTCCAGTGTTGAGGTTTGTGTCATATCTCTTGTTGCTCCAATCTTTAAGGGTTGTTTTGTTTTCAGCTGAGCTTAAGAGCAGTAAGTCCATTTAGTGCAAAACTCTGCTTTGCTGATGTGGCCAAAATGGTGGTGCTGACTAGTTCAAAGTGTTGGTAACCAATGTTGCAGTGGGCAGCATTCCCGCTATCATAACATAACCTGGCTACCATCCCATGATAATCTATTTTTCTCAATCTCCCACCTTCTTATTACTGGCGTATCAGAACTGCCTTCCTAAATGTAGGAGAAAATTCTTGCTACACAAAAAGTCTCTCTATTGCCATTGAACAGAAAACACTTTTCTGCAACATAACCTGTTGTGCACTGGAAATTATATCCTCTCTCCTGCATAAAGGAAGCTAGGAGAGAGCTAGGAAGCTTTGGGTTGGATGGAAACTGTTGTGGCAGGATTAAAGATACATTTATTCTCATGCTCCCTGCCCAATCCATTCTTTCTGTCGCTCACGTTGACACATAAGTTCAGTGATGCTGTGGCTATGCAAATTGCTGTATGACTGTTTCCATGACAGTAAAAATGATCAGTAAAATGTCTGTTTGTGGATGTCTGCTGGTTTCCATTCAGCAGCATCTACAGCTATAAAGCCTGTAATGTGTAGGTGGCTTCTGTGGCAGACAGAATTACCGATCATTTAATAATGAAGACAAAGTAGACTCAAGGCACAGATTCTTTATCGTAGTAAAAAATTAGCAGTTAGGTACCAAATGCACACCATAGTGCCCTCAAACTTCCTGAATTAGCAATTTCTGTATCAGATTAACATACTAAATATGTGGGACATATTAGATCAAATTTAGTGATATAAAAAGTTCATTGAAATGTTTTGAAAGTGTTATAGTAAGAAGGCTTTAAAACATGAGCCTTTTATTTTGGGATCAATATTCTAAATGAAGTGGCTGAAACCAAACTATTTCTGTCACTGCAGCAGTGAGTTACACAGGCAGGTTATACTCTGCGTTAGGTGATATTACAGAGTATTACACTGATTATAGAAAGCTCTGTCACTGAAGCATAAGATTTGCACAGCGGTGGGAAAATGTCCTATAGTAACTCACATTTTCTTTTAGGTGCTGCCACTTGGGCACTGTAAAGCATCCACAGTGGTGAGGAGAAAGCCGTGCTTACTTTGAAAATCCTCAGACAGAAGATGCTCTGCTTTGTGTACAACGTCTAGCAAAGCACCTCCTTTCTTCCTGAGAAGCTGCCTGGTTTTCAGCATTGAAAAAAAAGATTAGAAAAGACTCTGAGACTAAAAAAATTAACAAATGTTTAATTTGCTGATAAGCATTTCCCTGTTTTGGAGGGTGGTCGCTCCTCCCTGAAAGCAGGAGGGTTGCATTCTGCTATAGGTGCCAAAATGTCTCCTCTCTTTCTGTGCCTTGAAGAACATAGGTGCAGATCTAAAATATTTAACTCTGTATGTATACGTGTAATGATTGTTTGGGACAGTTATTCCAGATGCAATAGGAGAGTGTGGCAGTTTGAATTCAGAGATGACCACTGTAGCTTGTTCTCATCTGTGCCCTCCTGGGAGGTGAGGGACTGGAAGCATAGAGCAAGGTGGTCGTTGCTGATGACCCCACCAGCCCCACTCTTTATTTTCCCATAGGTTTGTAGACATGCTATGCCACCTACATGATAATGCAATTCCTAATTGCAAATGTAGCAGAAAGTGCCTGACTGCAAGTCATCCTTTAACCATTCAACTCAAAAAGATGTTTCATGAAGTACTTTTTTTTTTCAAAAAAAAGACCTTTAGAAATCTGCAAGAAAGCCTGAGTTTTGGGCCTAAATATCTTACAGATTTTGTCATTATACTCACTAAACTGCATCATTATTGTTGGAACGCATGCTAGTGTTGCAGAAGCTGCTAGACCATTTCAGCAAATCAGGTGGAGGAAAAGTGGGAGGAGAATTAAGTACTCTGTTTATGTCCATTGGCCTGCAGGCATAACTACATACCTCCAGAGCACTTAAGGGACTAACAGTAATAGCTTGCCAAATACACTTGTAATTCCTCATGATTTAGCAGGTAACTTAGAGGCCTTGCACCAACTTTTTCCTGCCATTCCACTTTATATTTTTAAGTGAGCTAATTTTCTATGCGAGCTTTGTGTTGTTTGTGTTAGCATTTTTTTAAGCCCTGGTTACAGACCAGTGGTGATAAGCAACTCAGTCGTCAAGCTGTTTGCAGCTGGAATTTTTTTGTTATGATAAGGATAAGAGTAGGGCGGGAGCAGAAGATAGATGGGAATCTGGGGAGTTCCCTGCTTAGGCAATGTCTTGCAAAGATCAGATCTGGAATCAAAATTAAATCCAAATGGTCTCTTTTACTTTCTTACACATCAATAGTCTATTATTAAAACTCAGTATCTGTGGCTCAAAATTAATTTAATTAGCCTAATCATAATAGGATAGCTTTAAATATTCATCTACATTGTCTAGGGACCACCTAAATTAAACTGATCAAAAACTGTTCATAAATTGCAAAAGTACATTGACCCTTTCTGCCCACCCTTGCTTTTAAGTGGAGTTCATGTGCAGAAAAGCTTCTTTCCCTTAAAGCCAATCCATATGTTGGAACTACTGCAGTCAATACATTGAAAGCACATGCCATTTGCAAACAGATGAGCATAACAAACAAGTCAAATTTGTTTTCAGGAAAAATACAAACTATCCTGGTTGATACATCACCGTTACGTTGCTCCTAACTTAGCAGGGCCCAGTTAATTTTCTCACAGGTTCAGTTGCATCCCTGTTATCAGTAGAACTGACCAGAATTTTAACAATGAGATGAGCAGAATATGTAAATGCAGTCCTGCTTCCAAATCCATCAATGACAGTGTTTGGTCTCTGGGCAGAGCTAAGAGCCTAGAATAAGCCCCATCCCATAAGAATGGATCTTTAAGTTTCCTGAACCAGTTCAATACCTAGTCTGAATACTTCCATTAGAAACGCTAACTGCTTAGATTGATCATCTCTGATTTGAGGCTAGTTGTCATTCTGGTAGAGCTCACTGAGATGCAAGAGCAAAGGAGCGGACCTGATTAGACAGGAGTCTCCTCTGGTCTTATTTCTTGTGGAAGAAAGAGGGGGGGTTTAAGCTCATAAGGCTACCAGAGGAACAGGACTTCTTGGGAAGAGGGTTGCAACACTGGCCCGTTGTGTAAGAGCCAGACTTCAGCAGATGACACAGGAATGTCCTGGGGTCCCAAGGCTGGAGGACTGAGCTCTGGGCTAGCTGCCATAAGAAAAGGAAATTCCAGCTCGCTGGGGAATTGCTGGCATGAACAACAGGGGTGTGGGAGGGAAGGCCGTGAGTTTCTTCCCTCACACAGATTTCTTTTTGAGTACTATTAACTCCTTCATGCTGCTGCCAGAAAAAATATAAGTAGTAGTTCATCAGGAGTGTGAAAGGGGAAAATCCTGCATATAATAATAATGCAGGACCAAGATATATAAACAATATTTTCAGTAATGAGGTCATTCAAATATTTCCAGTTCTTATTTATTTATTCTACATAACCATTCCTGCTTTCCCATTCTTGCTGCATATGGAAGATAGATATTTTATATTCTTTAACTTTCCTGATTGATTTAACCATTTGGAGACATAATGACTTAGAGAAATTAGGTGGAAATCCCATAAACCACCAGAGTTACACATCTGGAGGCACATGGTGTTCAGAGCCAATATTTCTGCTGGAATAAAGCTGCAGAGCACATTGCTTTATTTTTATTTAGTCATACTGACTTTCTAAGTTGCTGACAGACACTGATATGAACAACAGCATTCCTACTGCTTTTTGTGTGAAATCAAAAGGTCTGTTTTCTATCAATTTATTTCTCAGATTTTTTTTCTTCCAAATTCATACATGCAAGAAGCAATTAAATCAATTTTGTGTACTCCAAAGTTGTTTTTAACGCCTTATTGTCAGGAAGCAAACAATATTCAGTTTCCAGATGTAGAATGTCCGGATCTAGGGTCATTACAATTATCAGGCAGTTTGAACTTATTTGTGCTTATGATCCAGAGGTCTTAGAGAAGCACACAGGTGCGGTTCATAATGAGGCAATTTTTATTTCAAAGTTTATGGCACTTGAACATGAAGACAGGGTAAATGTCAAAGTAGTTTTCAGATTTAAAAATAAAAAAGAGAAATACATATCCTTCCTGTCTCTTTTTTCCAGCTAGCTCTAAAGGCTATATTTGCTCTACTTATAAAATGACTCCTTCACAGTGAGGTGGTACCAAAGAACTCAGAGCTTCCCATGCACAGTGCCATCCACACCTCTTCTTGGCACAGGCCAACAAATCCCTTTTGCACTGTTAGCAAGGTATGTTATGGACCCACTTGGTCGACGCTCACTTGGCCAGGGGCGGTCAGACCTTTCTGGGGCGTTAGTGCCACCCGAGACTTGCTGTCACTTTCTGCTCATGCCTAGTGCAGGGGAACCGCAGCTGGTCCATCATGGGATCCACTCAGGGAGGCTTTCCCTTTTTTGTTTCAGTAATGTTGTTCCTCCTACAGGGTGCAGCACCAACAGAAAGTGTGGCTTTTTCTCTGTAATTCCTTCTGTACTGGTGGATGACGAACAGGATCAGGGTCATGAGGTCAGGTTTTTCATTCACTTCCATTTGTTTCTTGAAATTCTTAGGTCACAGTTTTCTATTTGTGCCCTGAAAAGAAAGTGCGGCGCACACAGCCATCCTTCCAGGGAAGTAGTCAGGTAGACTTTAGAGAGATAAATGCAAAAGGAAATGTTAGTGAGGTTCACTGAAGTACTGAAGATGTTTTCGTACAATAGCCAGGATATTTGTATCAGACCTGTATAACGTTGCTGTAAAAAAACCATTGCATCTCCCACTATCCTCTGAAACACCTGATAACACTTTTTTCCCTAAATGCTTTAAGATATGTTCATGTAGATGTTTTGTATCAGGTATTCCTACCATCAGGAGAAGTAGTAAGTAGATTTCTGAACACTGTAGCACTTTTTATTACACATTTTTTAAATTCTTGGCAAAAATAAATTGATCAAAAATTCACCCAGTGAAGTGTTCCAGATTTCCACATCCAGAATTTAGTAAAATGTGTAAAATTAGTAAAAATTATACCCAGATAATAGTTATATAGGCTAGTAAAAATGAAAAATAGCTAGGGAGTTCAGTTAATGGACTGCTGATTTTTATTTTTATTTTTTTGTATAATTAATCAAGAGAGTCCATGCAAGAATGTTTTATATTAATCTTTTATGATGATAATGATGTTCTCCATTGCTGACATAACCCTAACTGCTATTCACAGAGGCAGTAATTGGCTTCAGGAATACCCATGCACCATACTGCATATGTATTTATGTACTCATGCCTATTCCTGTTCGGAGACTGATAAAAAATTTTAAAAGCTGTCTACTAAAGCATAAATCCTATCAGAAAAGAGGTTTTATGAGAGATGCAGAGAATGTATTAAAAATTAAAAAGTCTACTAGTTTTAAAACCAGATGTGATAGGCCCCCACGAAATCATTTGCTACTACTATTGTGCTGATTAGCTGCACAGATTGTGTTACTGGTCTCTTGAACAGATGGTCTATACTTCTCTTGTAAAATACAGGGTTACTGGATGACAGAGGTATATAATTTTGAGGTCCTTTAAAAAAATAATCCTGTTTTAGATTTATTTCTTGATGAAGATTCACATGTCTTTAATGCAGAGTAATACTTGTCCAAAGCTTAAATCCCTACCACTGTATATCTGGAATGATTTACAGGCTTTGTCTCCAACTTTTGCTGCATTATATTGCTCTGGCTCCAAGCTCCAAGTGCTTTGTTTTATTTTCTGTCCGGTGACTGCTACAGTTGATCCACCTTCCTGTGCGAATGAAAAGAAGGCAATATTAAGCAAGCTTTGCTTACAATAGCATCTTCCAGAAGAGCTCAGGTACTTTCAAACTCTCTGAGTTATTTTTTCTTGGGTAAGAAAAGAACTATTGTTTCAATTAATATCTTGAGAACTTCTAGGTAAATATGAATAGCTGCATAAAACAACTTTATGACTACGACCAGACTTAGTATGACACAATCCAGTGGTCAAGTACAGAATACACAGCTCATTCCCATCTGTCTTTATGTAGCACATAGTTTTGTCTGGCAGGGTGGATCATGCATATATATTTAAGTATGTTTAAATATTTCCTGGCAGTGTAAGACAGGACTGTAACAACTATCAATGCTGCAAATTGCACTGAACATTTTATGAACTCAGAATTTATGTTGCTGTTTAGTTTTGTTTTGCTTTTCTGCCATGTGTTTTCTTAGAAAGGCCTCGAGCTGATAATATATCAAGTGAGTTCTAAGTTAACAACTTTATTGCCTTATTTTATATTTCTAAAAATTATGTTGGAGAATTTAGTACCTGTGAAACTCTAATAGCTTTAGGGCTAAATTCAATACAAGGATCTATAGCAGCACAGCTAGCACACACCATGGCAGATGGATAAAGAAGCTGCAACTCCATTTGCTCAGAAGGAGTTGCATAACTCAAACCTGAGTGCAAAAACTGTGTTTCTGGTAAACATAGAGACATACCAGGCACAGTCCCATATGGGCTGCTGGGCTCATCCAAGCACTTTTCCAGCTGCTCCCACATGGGGAAGGATGCCTGGTCCCTTCCTCCCAGACAAAATTTAGAGAAGCGGCTTTATGGGTTGTAGCCACATCAGTTATCAGAAGAAAGTGTAACTAATATCTCTCTCCAAATGACTGTATAACTTGGCTATAGCCTAACTCCAGACCACTGAGCTTCCTCACCTATCACTTCCATATTGGCTGGCAGCATCACCGCTTTTCTGGCCATGTTTGTCTAAATCATGCAACAAAAATGAGTGCAGATATGTAATAGGATAATCCCATCATATTATATGCATGTCTGAGATCATCCAGCCTTCACAGATCTGACATAATCAAATGTTAATTCATACCCTATCGATTTTTTTTTAGTTGAAATTCCTTGCTCATTGTCTATGTGAAGGTCTAGCACATAGGGTACTGAAAACAAAGGCTTTGTCATGTAGATTGAGTGTCTATTCATACAGGCCTGAAGGAGCTGTATTCTCACACTTCTTGCTGAACATGTAATGGGAGGTAAATTCCCTTACTCGTTTATGTAGGAAAAGGGCTTACACAAAGGGTTTTCTCTTTCTCTGTTGTATAATTCAACAAAGCCAGGTGTCTGCTTGCTCTTTTACCTGATTTAGTACCCTCTTGCCCAGGAGAAAAGACCAGGAAAAGTACCTGTCCTGCATAGTTTTTATTACATTCTGAACTAGCCTCTTAGCATCCTCCCTGGGTTTAATTTTTGACTGAGATAAGCCATTTGAGGAGGTAGGTCTGAAGACAAATTCCTACAAGTGAAAACTGATCCCAGAGCCTAGGGACTCCTTAAGGAAAATCTGGATCTTCATATTCCTCAGAATTACCATCTTCCTCACCCTGCTGTCCCACAAGGACTTTTCTCAGAGAGGATGCTTAGGCAGGAATTGCAGGAGTTTTACATTGTCTCACGTATTTTTTCACAGAAAGAGATAACATGGCTCTATTGCATTCCTTTTTCACTTTGTTACTAACTTACAAGCTTTTCCTACAAATCAGTAAATCTTTATTAGGTAAATTGAGATGCCTGTTCTGCAGCAGAGGATCTGTCTGTGCTTGTAATCTGTGAGAAGTGATATTCTAGCATCCAAATAGTTCATCATTTCTTGTAAGAAGAGAAGCTCCGGGAATAGACATGCCCATTAGTTATATTTACAGTGGCTTTAGCATGCTCTTCTGCATCACTGCTGCTCTCTGTTCTTCTCCAAGGGGAAGGAATTTCAACTGTAGAGAGGTGACACTATGTATTGTTGTTAATTAACACTTCCACACAGAAGTTAGCACCTCCATCATAGGCATGCAGAGAGCCCCCTACTCGAGATGCAGTGCTGGCAAAGAAGCTACCAACAACTCTGTCCAAACATGGGCCATTCCTTGCTACAGCTTCTGCCAGGCCAAGCAGAAGTACATGCATACATCGAACTCCAAGACAAAGGTATTCCTGGTCACGCTAATGGGAAAGTAAGTTATATTGCCAGAACATGTGATCTTTAACACAAGTCACATTTACTGGTCTTCTCAGAGTATCAAGGGCTTCCCAACTGCAGGAAGCACATGGTCTGAAAACTCTCCTGGGATGTCTAGATATGGGGAAGTTCAATTTTTTTAGATGTGCAGGACCCAGAAGATTTAATTTTCTCTCAAATATTTTTTTATTCCCTCTGGCAATCCATGTGGTTATCTTTTAACATCAGAATATTGTTTGAGTTTATATGCTGTTCTGGCACATAAGTCAGACTCTAGAGGGACCAGCTAGCTTAAAAATTCTCTCAAGGCTGTAGCAAGAACATAACTAGGTTTTTTTCAGTATAGCTTTTCCTTGAACCTTCAGCTTGATTGCACAGTGTGGATTTATAACCTCCCTGTTGCTAAACCAGCATTTTCAATATTGTCTGGAGGAGGGCCATGGATCTGCCTGCTATGGGATTGATCAAATTAGCTTTCTGATAAATAGTAGGCAGTTAGAGTGCCAATAGTCTAAAGTAATGCTCAGGGAACAAAATAAGCTGTCTGTAGAAAAAAATGTTATCCTTTATTTGGTAATAATAAATTCAGAAATACTTGTGTTGAATATGAACCCTTCTGGCTGTAAGGCCTTGTACATAAAGATAAAAAGTACTCTGGCATGTAAAGGGCACTATCTAAGAAAAAATTAAAACCCCCTTGCTGCTTCAAATACTCTTCCCCATATTCAGTGTCTCCGTTGCATGGCAAGAGGAGTGGGTGAGCTGCTGAAGATGATGTAACCATCTGGCAGCTGGAATTAGGTTCCTTCCCTCTCCGTGTTAGGGAGCCATTGGAGCTCCCTCACATGTTTTCCTCTGGGCAATTTATTTTCCTCTAACCTTCTTTTGCTCAGGGATCCTCAGAGGCTTTGCCTGTAGAGGCTTGGCTTCGCTGCTTCTGGGGGCTTGACAACACGGGTCAAATCCAGAGAGTCAAAGGCTAAGGACCAAGAAGGAAATGTTGATGGTGCAGCCTTAACTCCATTGAGTCTGTTGGACCTGGGTGGCCTCTATGTCCCCTGGGTGGTTGTAGGGGGCATCTTAAGGAGACACTTCCTTGAGGCAGGGAGAGGAGCCCTGTGCTACAAGGCATCCTCCTCCCCGTGGAGGGGAGACATGCTCCTGAAATGGAGGCTACGTCTATTCTCCTGCGGTACCTCCCAGAACTTGGCGAGTTCCAGTCTCGGGGGCTGAATGTTAGCTTAATTGCTCAATCAATGCTTGTACAATTTGAAACTCTGGCTGCAAGAAGTCTTTTTACTTAATGTATATTTAGACCAGGGAATAGTGCCACTTTTCTTATGGAAACAATCTTGCTGAATGGGAGTAAATGGTACCTATAAAGTTAGCCTTCCTAACCTGTAAAATGTATCACAGATGGGTGGAAAAATGTTTCCAGAAAGCTCCTTTTCAATTTCTTCAGAAAAGAAACAGGTTTGTGGTTAACATATATACAATCCTGAACCCTTTGAGTTTGGCATTTACTAGCTTTACGCCAATGAGAGAACCACAAAAGTACATGTAGCAGCTCCTCTTATGGAAATGTCATCTCCTTCACCCTCCAAGAGACAGAAATGTTTCCATTTATGAAAAACAGACCACCAAATGGTGTGGTGGAACTTACCACCACAGATGAGGATCTTTCTTTGATTAAATCACATGGATAGGTTTGTTCAAACTGGCCAGTATATAATTTGCCTGCTCCACAAACGGAAACAAAAGACGTCAGTGTCAGATGGCTCTTCTGGGCTGGTGTGTGTCATATTTTTTATTTAAACAGATCAATGATTCTTGGGATCTAGTGCACAGCCTAATTCATACTGGAAATAGAAATGGAAGATAAATGATTCAGCCGTTGAATAGTAAAAACCTAAATTTTTGCCCTTTTTTTCCTTGAGGGATGTAGTTAAGAGTAAACATTTCCACTGGGACTTAGTGACTGTGTACTGAAGTGTAAACAGTTTGCACTGGTAGTGCTAGGTCCCATCTAAAACTGGTCTATTTAACAGTTCAGTCTGAAACCTCTGTCCTGTTGGGAAAACTCATCTAAAAAGGTATTTCTCATGCACACTTATTTTAAAGCAATTATTTAAATTACTGTTACTGTCCTGTTTTCCACAGAGCCTGTCAGAAGTAAAACTGTAGTTTTACTTCAGAAAACCCATGGAAGTTTTTCCCCTCAACTTATAGCAGGTAGGCTGGGAAGCTTCCTCCGGGTTCAGGATCTCACAGCGAGAGGAAATCTGCAAAATCTCCCACAATTCCCTGCATTTGGTGCTGTGAGTACTGCTGCATGCTTTAATCCTACAGGTTCCTTTTTGCAACTTATTACTTATACACCTTCAGCTATCAGGGTGTAGCTGATCCTCAGATGCATACCACTCAAGATGGGTAAGAGTCTTAAACTGATTTTGCCGATCGTAGAATAAATCTTGTAGAGGACATGTGTAAAAATTATTAGAGACTAAACTTTAGGCAGAACATATTCTAATGAAACTTGATTAAACCAGTAATATAATTTAGCAACACAAGTAGGTTTTGGTGAACAAAAATATAAAAAATAATTTAGAAAAAAGCATGAAAGTGTTTCAGCAATGATCAAGGTGTTAGCCTGTTGTGGCTGTGAGCAATTAATACATAGTCTTGATGAAGTACAAACAGTGGGTTATGCTCTGAAGTAAGCACGGGAAATGCACCACTGGATTTTAACTTTAGTGGAAATTTACATAGCTGAGACCGATATAATCATAAATGCACTTAATTTCTTTTTTTAAGTGCCCTTGGTACTTATTTCTTTAAGGTATATTATTTTTTTCTTTGTCAGTAATTAGGCAGGATGGCCCAAAACAAAAAACCTAATCTGAATATTCATTCTAGTTTTGATGGGTAAATTTTAGAAAGCATCAGGAAGGAATGGCTCTTTACCAGTCCTTTGGGAACCGCCCTATGTTAGGCAGACCTTTCTACTTTTGCTTTTATTTTATGAGGATAATAGACATGAAATGTGGGTCACTTAGACAAAATTGTGTTATTTAAATTGGAGACAACTACAAGGCGGTTTTCTAATGCTACCTTGAAGTATTTCTTAAACCTCCATGCAGCTTTGTTAACAAATCGTATCTCATCAAATAAACGTCAAAAACAGTGAAAGCAAGTCAGTCTCAGCTTCTGCCCAGTAATGGACTCGGTGAGTTGGGTTGAACATTATCTCAGAGATATTAGGCGCTAGAGATGTGATATCCCTGTATTTACTCTTTTTTAAAATCCACCTCAGTCAAATGACTTTGGACTAAAATTACATTAAAAAAAAATAATCTATAAGCATTAAATCCATAGGGGCAAGTGAGTTCAGGTAGTATCAGTTACGACTTGTCTCTGTATTTGAGACATGAACTGTATGTAAGAGGAACAGAAAACATGTCTGGATCCCATCACAAATTAAACAGTGTAACCAAACCCAGTCTTTCTCTCTCTGTCTTGAGCAGACACAGGACTGCTACACTGGACCTGAGCTGCTGTCCCACCCCATGGGGAGAACCAGGGAAAATGCTGCTGAAGCCTCTCAGCCAGCACAGCCTGTGAAGGCAGTGCTCCCTGCTTAGCTCTGCAGTCTGACTTCTGGACTGTATTTGAGGAGCTGTGTGCACTCAGCTTTCTCCTTTATTAATGTGAGTTTTCTCCATAGAGGTGCTGAATGGCAAATCTTGAAACAGGAATAACTGCTTACCTTCTAAATGGCAATCTGCTGCAAGAAATGTCTGCTGAATATGTGGTGGGAGCAGTTCCTAGAGGACACGTAATGGAACCACAATAAATCAGAAGCACAGGGGACTGAAAGGAAAAAGAAACAACCTCTGCGTACACTAAAACAGTTACTTTATTATGACAAACCGGAGCCATAGCAGAGCTGTGAAGTTTGTCAAACAAGGCACCCCACAAAGCTTGAGATTTTGCCGCTGCTTTTCAGTATGCTATGCTTCAATCAAGTGAATAAAGGCTTAGATGGAGGTGGCAGCAAAGCCAGAGCTGTGGCAACAGCAAGCCAGTACTGTGGCCCACGGAGCCCGTGGGAGACACAAACTTTCTGAAGGGCTGGGATGACTGGGGGTGCTGTCACGAACGAATGCTCCAGTGTAACTCTGAGCTTCAGCATCTCTGATAGATGTCTCGGCAAGCTGGCTGCTACCAGCGTTACCAAACGTGTATCTGCACAGACACAGCAGAACAAAAATAGCTCTCATTTGTTGTTAGATGTCCATGGCCAGAATACTCCTGTCCAGATTAATAAAGCCATTACTAACTTAGAAAAGCATGTCTCATATATCTCTTTATATAAATCCTGCCTCTGCGGTGATAGCTAAGCAGCAGGACATTTTAGTGCAGGACCCGCGGCAGCCTGCCTAACAACATCCCACGGCATGAACCGAAGGACATGGGCGGTCCGCAGACACCAACTGGAGTCACACAGGCAAAGCCGCTGACACTGCACCTCTAGCTGTACTTATAGGGACTTGGAAATGTATAATGCTATATTAGTAACTAAAGCTTCTAGTTAGGCTCACTTAAAGTAGCTTTTAATCCTTTCTAATGATAATCTGCAGTTATGATCCTAAGTCTTTTTCACACTTCCCAAATACTTCTGCAGCTTTGGGTGCAATCCAATACCCATTGACTTAAAAGCAAAAATCTGACTGGAGAAGGCCGCTTCTGCTGACAGTCATGTACCAGTCCCACAGGCTGCCTGACACAGGAGGAGTCCAAAACTCAACAGGGGCTTCCCCGGCCAGCCTAATGCTCCCACCGTGCTCTCATGAGCCTCCCACACACGCTGCTAGCAGTGCAGAGTCAGCAGGCACTGTGCGTCGAGCTCCGGCATGGGATGAGGTGTCCACAGGTTTTCTCCTCTCCAGGCTTGAAGCACTGCTGTCACAGCTCAAGTGCTCCTGCAGGTAGCTCTTTCCCTTCTAAAACAATTTTGAGGTTTTTGCATGACCAGAGCCTCGGATTCTAAAGTAGCAGAAGTCACATACTCGTGGGCTGAAAAAAGGCTGATCAGATTTGTCATGATTTCACTCTTCTGCTTAGCCAGAGTGGAGATGACCCTCCAAGCAAAACAATCCACAGCCTCAAGGGACCTTCAGACTCGGCACTTGAGCTTCACTTCATAAGCATCTCTTTTGCCAGCATGTCTGAGCTAGAAATAGCAAACCTGGACATGACAGCTGAGGAAAAAGAGAGCAGGTTAGGAAACACTAACGACTGCAGTTCACTTTGAGGCTCCGCCCCACACCTGAGAGAAGAGAGTAATGAGTTTTGACTAGAGTAACATTAATGCATCCGTGTCTTTTCCTCTTCTGCAGCCCCGAGGCTGCCTCACCGGGAGCAGAGCGTGGCATGGGCTGGCTCAGCTGATGCTCTGCCGCTCAGGTGGTTTCCCTTACGTTTGGGAAGATGTCTGTGCAATTGGTTAAGTAAGCTGAAAACTGCTCAGCTCTGCAGAGAACAGCAGCGCAGCCTCAGGTGGTCCAGCACGTGCTTGGAGACTGTCAGCGTGGGGAGACGGCGTTACGGACCGGGGAGGGACTGCAGAGTGGCCCCCGGGACAGGATCGAGCCTCTTCAGCGTGAACACCAACAAGTCTCTGCGTTAAAGCCACTTTCTTTCTTTCCAGTGCCATTGTATCCTTATGTGATGCCTAGAGAGACAGTGACAGGGAGGAAACCTGACTTAAACCTGTTCAGGAAGACACCACGTCTGCCGGTGAGACAGGCCCTGAATTTCGGCAGCAGAGTGCTGTTCCAGCCTCTGTGCGCCAGTCCTGAGGTAACGTTTCAGCAGGCCAAAATAAGCCCATTTAATGAGGTCCAGGGGGCATTGTGCCTCTTGCCAGCTCCTCATTAGTGAACTGACTGCACTACAAATAGGCAAAATCCATCAACCTAGTACAGTCAGACATTGCTGCTGGGTCTGTTGCTGATTTACAAAGATCAGCTGTTCTGGGCTAAGCAATCGCATATGGGAACTTGTCAGGAACTTCCTTGAAGTAAGCCCTAAAGTAAGTTACATCTTTATGGGAAAATGTTTAAAAATAAAACCATATGAAGAAGCATGCAGGAATAAGGGCTGGAAGTGGAAAGACAGGTCTGTTTTTATTTTGTTATAACTCACTGTCTGCATCTGGTAAACAAAAGGTAGGAAGAAGCATCTACTAAAAGTGAAGTTACTATTTCAGGGGTGAAGAAAATGGAGATTATTCCAAACTTAGCATCAAAGATTTTTGATAATCTGAAAATTATTTCTTCTCCCCCCCCCCTGTCTGGGCAGCAGAACTTAAGTATTTTTGCCTTCATTGCTGTCTCTCCAGTTGTGAGAAATTGTTATGATAGGGGCAGGCAGTGGAAATAGCATAAACTGTAATTGTCATCACTCTCCTGTGGCCATGAGTATTTCAGTATTAAGGTTTCATCTGTACTAGATCAGAGTAGATCCTTTATGTGGGATGATGTCTCCAACAAAGACAAGACATTCAAAAAATGGGCTTGTTTCAGTGCAAGTGTAATTGTATCTTTGACCATAAGAAAAATATCGCATGGAAATGTGACACTAGCACAGCTACAGTGTCAGCAAACTCCAGTAGGAGAGAAGCTGTGATACAGGAGCCAAAGTAGAGTCCATCACACAGGAAATGTACGAGACACCTCAATCCATATGATTTGTTCTTACCCTGGTGGTAAGGGAGCAGGGGGTGATTTTTGCTGTCTTTATTCAGGAAATGCAGTTACAGGTAGTCTGATTTCCCAGCTTTCACACCTCTAAGGAAAAAGGCCCCCCATATATATTAGCTCACAATGTCAAAAATTAATTGTTAGCCACTTACAGCCTCTGTTCTATTCCAGTGTGTTTTGCCTCAAGATTTGGTTTGGAGTTTTTTTCACAATCAACAAAGGTGAAGGAAAACTCTTGCAGAAGTTGGCAGAAACATGCTAAGAATTTAGCAGGAAGCTGAACACTGATTTCCATAGAAGTGTATGAATTGAGATCTTTTTATAAGTAGGAGGAAATGAAGCTTATGTTTTTTGGGTTTTTAAAAATAAGTTGCTGTATCTCCCACATATTGCATGCAAATAAAAGGTCCAGAAAGCTAAAATTATTCACCTGCACACAAATTGACACACACAATTTCATCTACGAATATCTGGAATTGATACATTCATTGATAGCTCAACGGTATCCATGTCGTCTTAAGGTTTGTATAGCTTAGTGGTCCCATTTTTTTATTTCTCTCTCCTAATTATAACGAAGGTGCAGCCTTCACAGATCTGCAAATCTGCCTAGAGTGGAAGAAGGCGATGGTAGGATATGAAAGCAGAGGGACACAAGTGGTTCAGCTGCCTGGCTGGGATGCTCCTGGATTCCACACACATTCTCAGCAGCCCCAAGAGACTCCCACAGAATACAGACTGGAAACCAAGGCTGCCCCATTCTCATGTAAACACCATACCTGCAAACAGTAGGGGATCTGCTGTGGCAGTAACAGAACCTTTCCTGAAGAAGGTGAATGTTCCTTGATTTCACATTTTTAAAGATTAAAATTTTAATCCTCTATTCATTATAGTATTGTGATCTTAGGTTGTTGTGATTTTATAGCTACTGCATTCTGCATGGTATCTTGACCTTATTTAACCCGTTGAGGGCTTAGCTGTTACTCTAGGAATACCAGATCCAGGCTCCTTCTAAAGACAGATATGCTATTTAATACTATTGATAATAGCAACATTTTATAAAAAATCCAATTAAAATTATTTTAAAAGTAATTTTTCCACTTAAGAACTTGTTCCATGGAAAAATTCAAACTTGTCTTTGATTCTTGTGTCCCCTCTGCTCCTGCTACATACTCCCAGCCTTTATCAAGCTTGGTCTTAGTCTCTCTTGCCATTAATAAACCCCCTGTTTTCTCAAATGGGGCATCCTGCCCAGGGCACCTTTCTCACATTTCCACCCTATATGTTCACAAGTCCTGACTTTTTATCAGTAAAGTGTGGCAGTCCATTAAAGTAATTTCTGCGATTATACTTTTTTCTATTTTAACCAGTCCAGTTTGCCATGTTGAGTTTCTTCTCTATGATATTCCTGTCCTCCTTGGTAAGCGACAGTCTCCCAGTGTTGCACAACCCGCACACTCCAGTAGCAAAGGCTTTATAAGGCATCTTCCCTGACAGGACACTGAATGAGAGAGAGCCCATCGCTACTCCTAAAAGCCCACTCTGTTTTAATGTCTTTCCAGTCCGATTCTTCTCATTTTGGCAAAACTTCTAACCAATTATTTCTTTATGGTACTACCACTACTTTCCTCCAAATTAATTATTTCCCATGTATTTATTGAAGTCCAGGTACATTGGCACTATTGCATTTCTTCACTTCACATCTCAAAATAATAAAACACAGCAACAGAAAAGTCTTCAACATTCATTCAAGGATCAGTTCAATGAGTTTGATAAAACTGATCGCTATTAATCGCATGCTGTATTTTAATCTCATTTCCTCTATAAATCTTTTTCATTATTTTATGGTAAACTTATCCTGGTCTCTATGGTGATGACATATCAGTCAGTGCTTGAGACTGTTACTTTTCTCTTTTTTTTTTTTTTTTAAATGGGAGTTCTACTTTTGTTTTTCCTCTGTTACAAGGAATCTCAGGTTTGAACCTGTGCCAGTTCTTTTAGTATTCTGGATGGAAATTCCTTGTATGAACACATAAATTTCAGCCTTGGATGAACCTTGGATATGGTAATTTTAATTTCTGTAGTCACAGATCATTAGCCAACTGTACTTTCGTCCCCATATTCTACTTTATCATCTTTATTAAAAAAGTAGGCACATGTTACATTTTATTTTTGGGCTTAAAGTTATTTAAACTTTATACCATCCCTACTGTGTAACAGTTCTACTTTGGGTTTTTTGCTGCTTATTTTTTCTATTTATTTGGCTAACTATCCTTTTAGAATGCATGTTTTAAATTGAATTTGCAAATTTGACCTGAACTTGTATTTTGGCAAACTTCACTTTACTTTATTAATTAGGTCTTTGTTCATTGAAACTAGAATACTTTCTTTTCCAGCCTGCCCCTATTTACTTGGGATCTAATTTAAACAAGACTCGTAAGTGCAGCAGAGCTATCATTCTGCATATATTTGTAGAAAATCTGCATTTATTATACAGAAGCAGCTGAATATATTCATTTTGAAAATTAAAGTCAATAGGATATTAGCAGGAGCAGATGGCTCTAGAAAAGGCACATAGGAGGTAAAAGCTTTTTATCTGCAATTGGTGGATACTATTTCATTGGATTGGATTTGCGTGGCAAGGTTTTGGTAGCTGAGGGGCTACAGGGGTGGCCTCTGTGAGAAGCTACTGGAAGCTTCCCCTGTGTCCAACAAAGCCGATGCCAGTTGGCTCCAAGATGGGCCTGCTGCTGGCCAAGGCCGAGCCCATCAGCGATGGTGGTAGTGCCTCTGGGATAACAGATTTAAGAAGGGTTAAAAAAGTTTCTGTAGCACAGAAACTGCAGCTGGAGAGAGGAGTGAGAACATGTGAGAGAACCAGCCCTGCAGACACCAAGATTGGTGAAGAAGGAGGGGGAGGAGGTGCTCCAGGCGCCGGAGCAGAGATTCCCCTGCAGCCCGTGGTGAAGACCCTGGTGAGGCAGGCTGTCCCCCTGCAGCCCAGGGAGGTCCACGGTGGAGCAGATCTCCACCTGCAGCCCGGGGAGGACCCTACACCGGAGCAGGTGGGTTCCCGAAGGAGGCTGTGACCCCGTGGGAAGCCCGCCCTGGAGCAGACTCCTGGCAGGACCTGCGGATCTGTGGAGAGAGGAGCCCACGCTGGAGCAGGTTTTCTGGCAGGACTTGTGACCCTGCGGGGGACCCACGCCAGAGCAGTCTGTGCCTGAAGGACTGCACCCCGTGGAAGGGACCCACACTGGATCAGTTTGTGGAGGACTGTCTCCTGTGGGAGGGACCCCACGCTGGAGCAGGGGAAGAGTGTGAGGAGTCCTGCCCCTGAGGAGGAAGGAGCGGCAGAGACAATGTGTGATGAACTGACCCAACCCCCATTCCTCATCCCTCCGCGCTGCTAGGGTGGGTAGGTAGAGAATTCGGGAGTGAAGCTGTACCCAGGAAGAAGGGGTGTGTGTGTGTGTGTGTGTGTGAAGGGGAAGTTGTTTTAAGATTTGGTTTTATTTCTCATTCTTACCCTACTCTGGTTTGATTGGCAATAAATTAAGTTAATTTTCCCCAAGTCAAGTCTGTTTTGCCCGTAACAGCAATTGGTTGAGTGATCTCTCCCTGTCCTTATCTCGACCCATGAGCCCTTTGTTCTATTTTCTCTCCCCTGTCCAGCTAAGGGAGGAGTGATAGAGTGGCTTTGGTGGGCACCTGGCATCCAGCCAGGGTCAACCCACCACAAGTATAAACAGAAGAAAAAAAAAGCAACCTTAATTTTTTAATCTTGTTGATGGACAAAGGCTTTTAAAACTTTTGCTCATCAGAATAAAGCAAAACACATTTTAAATAGCAGAGCTTTCAGAATACAAATTCAAAGCTCTTTTAAACAGGGAATATCTGTCCTCTCAGTTCACTAAGGAGTTAAATTTGTAATTAATATTTTTGCAAGTATTTTCTAAAGCCTTTTGTGAAAGATTAAAAGAATTGCTGGCATCACATTTGTAACAGAAATGGAGAGGTACAAGCTGTATTATATAAGCTGAGGTTATGTCAATTTGTCAGTTTAGTTTGTGTACTCATTGATAAAATTTTCTAAAAAATTTAGTCCTCTTGCTAAAAAAATAACTTGTCTAGACTTAAGCATATAAACAAACATTAAAAGGATCTATTTTTTTTCCTAGTGACTAATACTGGGTATAAAAATTAATTATTATTCTGAAAAATTAATAAAAATAAATAATTTATGCCTGACAGAATGGACTCTGCATTTAGGTGCCAAATGGCTCGTGCCAAAATCCTGTCAGCTGCAAAGGTAGTGCTCATTTTTATACCTGCAAAAGCCTGAAGACAAACAGAGAGGTGAGGCTTGAGGTTTGTGAATTCACTGAGAAGTGAGACAGTTGTAAACAGAGACACCAAAATTAGTGTCTTTTTACTGAGAATACTGTTTAGTCTCTCTAGCATTTGCTTACAGCTCCTGCATGTTGGCTAAGGACACGAGTCTTATCCTTCTATGACCTTTCAAGGATTATGCTGGGCCTTACCAGTGTCCTCTAGCCAGTAGACAAAGAAGACAGACACACATTCAAAAGCTGGACCTTCCCTTTGGTACCAGGAGTTACTAGAATAATTTCTTAGAAGAGTAACTCTTTAGCAAAATGCAGAGTTGTGAAGACTTATGCTCTTACTGAGACGACTGCCTGCTTCTTACTAAAATGCGCAGTAATCAAAGAAATTATTTTACATGATATGTTTATGTATTTTCTCAAAGTATTCACAAGCACACCTGACATTCTCAACAAATTTGTTGTTTATGGCTCTGACGATCTGCTGTGGTAGATATTGAAATACAAAAGAAAAATTTTAGAAGGAAGGTTTCCAAGAACAGGCCGGTAAGAAAAGTCAACAACTGAGATTTAGGTCAAGGCATGTGAACAAAGTATGTAATAAAATAAGGTGCAGAAGGAGTGATATATGAAATCTGTGAAATTCTTATTAAGACAGAGGGCTGTGATTTGCTTTTGTTTCTGTGTCCTTAGAAAGACTTTGCCTTGCTGATTCCATAGCCCATGTCCCAACGCCATTCTTACACTATACCTAAGGCAATAGGACACTTGTCTGAGGTCCCTGAATACTACTCTAGTCTTAACTTCTAGGCTTCAGTCCCAATGCTGACCTCCACTTTCTATGATCCTGAGTAAGCAATTTAAAGGTATCTAAGTTCTGCAAACTCTGAACTGATGAATATTACCTTTATCGGCATCACAGAGAGCTTTTTGCACTTTCACTTTCGTGCAAACTATGATACAGAAATATCGTCATATTTATACTAAAGACATAAGGACTCTCCTGCTCTTTTACTTAATATCACATTAGTAACTTTTCTGGTCCGTACAGTAAAGACCAGCTAAGACAATCCATTTCACTGTCAGCTTTTTCACGTATGTGTGACTCTTCTACAGTTTTACTTCAGGATTCATGTTCAATTTTTGCTATTTGAAGTCTGGTCTGCCCAGTTCTTTTCCTTCTTACTTAGCTGTTTGTCTCCAGTCTGCTGACCTGTACTTCAACGTGTATTTTTTCTGCACCTTTGAGTGTGCTGGACTCAGGAGCCAGTGCATCAGCTTTTGCACAAATGTCTTTATTCCCTCCTAGCCCTTTTCTGTTTGGCATTATCGCATAGTGTTGCTGCTCTGAAAGTTATGAAAGGTTAATCACATATGACAATACAGGTATCAAGCAGAAATATTAACTAGCCTATTGTCTGCTCATGCATACTAATTATATTTAACACGGAGACTTTCTACATAACAGTTATGCTTCAGTAATGCCTGTTCAGCATTGCAGAGAGAGTGGAGAGAAAATCCTTTACAGAGTGGTGGATTTCTTATGACAGATATTAGGTTGTTATGTGCTTATCCATGATGCCTCAAAGGCTTCAGAGAGATTGCCCATTTTGAAACTTTATAAACATATTTTGTGCTCCAAAGCAGCCTGGAAAACATTCGCTGCATGCTGGGGTTACAGAATGCCACTGGGCTGTGCCAGCAGCCCAGCAGGGTCGGATGTACCTGGCAGGTGGTGATTCAGGCTGTGGGCATTGGGAGAAGATGGCACGAATCTTTGTTCAGGTACAGTCAAGGCAATGCCTTTGAACCTGATCAGATCTAGGGACTTGAAGACAGATTGGCTTAATCATGAGTTTAATTACTCAGAGTATCAAGGTGATGGGGAATCGATCTTTCAAAAAAAACAGATCTAGGAGCAGATTGTAAATAAGCCAGGATAAAAATTTAGTTGTGAAGCAAGAAAGTAAGTATCTTGAGATTTCATGATGAATTTGATGCCTGAGGCAAAGATGGAGTCCAGAAAGAGCAAAAACTGCAGCCTGGTGATTTCTGTACAGGTTACATAGGTCCAATACCTGCAGCAATTTCTGATCCATCATGGACAAAACAGATCCTTAAGAAGAAAGCTTGGATCATGGAGATTATTGAGTCAGGAGATCAATAGAAGAAGCTGTAGTCTTAAAGAAAAACAGACGAAACTATAAAAAGAGCAGTGGTACCTAGAGTATGAAGCAGATGCAGTGATTAAAATCAGGGCAGCACATCGGTCTGAAGGACATTTCTGTCACTGAGCAGCTCAAACAACCAGCTTTTTGGAAGGTTTCCCCAGTGTAAATATTACATCTCACCGGAGCAGGAATTGCCAAGGACTACAAGATACAAGCAAAATAACTTGTTCAGTGTGAAAGAGGCATGAGCCTGCCCTGTTGAGGTGGAGTACCGCTCAGGTAGTCCATGGATAATGACAGAGAGAGAAATAAAGATGCTCCCATTCAAATGAAACCAAGGGGAGCCTGGCACTGGTACCCACTGGATGCTCATTTTTCTGTGTGACAAAGTGTGTGTGTGTGATGCTGGGGATGCAAAGAGGGAGGTGCATAGCTGATAGTCCTCCCATTGAATCCCTGCCTGGCCCTGATTCAGATACCTAAGGAAACAGTGCATATTTGCAGGCTTGGTGTGCTGTGGCCAAATACCACAATGCAATGCTCTGAAAGGAAATTCCACTCAAGAGATAATACTTTATGGATAAAAAACCCAATTAAGTTTGATGCAAAAAGTAAATATTCAACCTGCATGTGCTATACAAAGAGGTGCTGGAGGACAAAGAAATTGAGTCTTTTGGCATGAAATTCTCTGGGCAACCTACCTTTGGTGAGGTTTGGTGATAGTTTTGTAAACTCTGTAGGAAATGCCCTTGTAGCCATTTTGTGTACCTAGAAATATAACATAAAAGTAGCAGCAATAAATAGCCCATTAATTGATGGGAAAATGCTGGTGTTTTCAAAGATTTGCAAGTAGATAGCATAATAATATTATCATTATTTTGTGATCTTTTAATTTTGATATAATTTTTGCACTAAAAGAATTCCTTTCTACACAGGACATTATAAAAAGCAGCACAATATCTACGCTACTTGCATTTCATGTGCTTTTGTTTTGATTTACTTACTGCACTGGTAAAGTTGCCAATCAGATACGTGTAATAGCACCTTCTAGGCTTGGCCAGCCCAGGACTGCAAACATTTCACAATGAGCCTAAAGGAGCCCGCTTTAGGTTTAGATTGCCACCAAATACATTAAAAAATAATCTTTCTGCCAAAGGTCTGTAATTCTTCTTTGTTGGAGGTCTTATCTCCTTTTCCACCTTGTTTTCTATTTCTTTGAAAGAAGCACTTTTTTCTTTCTTAGAGGACTTCCCTGGTTCTTCTGTTTCCTCCCAATAATGATTATCATGCTGTTCTTAAGTAGATTATATATCTATTAAAACACTGTAGAGAGGCTTGGACTTTCTTACTATGTTTGTTGAGCTGTTTAAACAAGACAACTGAATTTGAAGTGTAATGTCACTGAAATTGCTAAAAATGTATTATTCTCAAAATCCTGTGAGATTTGTTTTTTTCACCACTCTGTTCAGGTCTGAAACATTTTAGACCAGTGCTGAGCTATGTGAATTAGTTCTTTTTTCATGTTTTGGAAACTTTATAATCTTAGGATACTCTGAGCTGTCACTGAAGTAGGCTGACAAGAAGATTGGAATGACTAAATGATTTGGCAAACACATTACAGAGATCAAAGCAAGAAAGCAGTAATGACAACCAAATGAGACTATGCTGTGTATCTTTTGGTCTCTGTACATTACACCTAGAAACAAAAGCTTCTTTTGGCATTCCAGATTCAATATACTCCACAGAGATGCTTGCTGCATTAGATCCTACATATGTGTGGATGTATCTGCTCTGGTGCCTCATTTAGAAAGCTGCAGCTTCTCTATTATGTCTTTATTTTGATATTTACTTCTTTTTTTTAAGCAAGTTGTTTAGGCACTAAAGTAAGGGAACAAGAATGTTTAGCCATTTAAATATATTGGTAGTGTGTGTTTTTAAAGCAGTTGGCAAGACACTTATTTTCCTTTAAAATATTTTGTTGGTCTAAAGAGTTGGCACACACAGTCAACTTTAACAGCTTTTCATATTGGTGTCTCAAAAGCCAGCAAAGCATATTTTTAAAGTAAAGTATAATTTATTAGACTTTGGGTAAACTGTAGTTGCTTCTCACTTTTACGCACGTATAGCACCAACAGTATATTTTTTGCATTACTTGAAAAAGTAGGGTTTGGAATGGTATAGTTAGTAACAGCCTGTAAACACTGTCAGCATCGTATGAATAGGATTGCAAGGAGTAATGCTGGAGAAGATGTGACTTGGCAAGCTGAGACTATGGTGGAGTAGTAGCCCATGGAGTGGCTCTGAGTGATCCAGGGACTATGTAATGCTTTAAAGTAATTTTCTGCTTGTCCTTCCTTTCAGTCAATGTGCTGCTATAAAGACCAGGATTTGCCTTCAAACGAAAATATTATGGCTCTGTTTTCCTTATAGAGAATATGGTTCTCATGTATTTCAAAATATAGGAGACATGGCACGCTGTCTCACCCAACTCACCATCTGTTAACCTGCCATGGAGTTACTGTGACTCACACGCTACAGAGAATGTGCCGATATTTTAGCACTTCAGCAAAAATGTATATACTATTACACTTGTCAGTGATGCTATACCCATGCATGGGAAGTTACCGATCATTGTTGGACAACTGTTTCCTCTGTGCCCAACAGTCTCTTACGAGAAGAGGGGCCAGGACATTTGATCTCTGTGCTCCAAGGGCTTGTTATGGGTTGGACTATGTCAAATCCAAAACGGGGAGGAGGGAACCAAAATGAAACCTTGCCAACCAGGCAATATTCTGCATCTGCATTTGCAGTCCATCTGCAAACTAGTCCGAGTTCTTTTAACATAGAGTTTAGCAGCACTTTTTAGAAACACAAAAACTTTTCTATTTTATTCTAAAACTGAAATAACCAAGACTTCCTGTAGACTCTGTTTTCCTAATTTTGCCACTATTCAATTAGGTGACAGTGGAAATTTTCATCTCTGCCAGGCACCTTTCTGGAAGAACATCTTTCCTCCCCCTTCTTGGTTTGTCCAGTCTGTTTAAACTTTAAAATGATGGGAGACTGACTGCCTTCTATTGCATAGCCACGGCGTTGCCCAAATGAGTTTCTAATGTCACCTGGAGCCCTTTGACCTTAAGACATAGTGTTAGCTATGATATTTCTCTGTAGCAGAAGCAATTAGCTGACCTTGAATGTGAACTCCTGTTAGAGAGGGAATCCCCAGAAGGCATGTATACCTGCTTGAATATTGTATGTCAAATATTTCTGTTTAGATTCTTGTGGCACATTTAACCATCTGAGGATTATTCACAAGAAATAACAAGGAAGCACATTTCGCCATACCAGAGTTAAATGGTTGTTTGAGAGTTAAACTTTTGTGAAAAAATTAGAACTGAATTTTAATTTATTTTAATCATATTTTTGTAAGCCTACAGCAGGCCACTTCTGTCCAATTTCTATAAAAATATAAGTTTTTATAATAAAAAATAAAATAAAAAAAATTTAAGAACAAATATTAGACAGCCTAAACTGTAAACAGCACCATGAGATCTGTGCAATGCATCAAAGCTTCCTCTGTGTCACTCACATGCCTCTTTCTTTTTACTGAATTCACAAATTCTAAGATACTCTGCAATATAAAGCTCAGGATTTTCTATAGCTTGTAAAGACCCGTGAACAATCAGAGAGCCTGACTTAAAGCACTTCAAAGCAACACTAAGATGGACTACAATGCTAGGACACTATAATAGACTATAATGATAGGAATGGGTCAAAGTTTGCTGCAGCAAAAAGGGAAAATGATAGGCAGAACAGTATCAAGTGAACAGTGCAGAGCATAAAGCTTCATCATCCAATTCATCATTCACTTTATGTTTTGAAACATAAGTATTTATTGCCTGCACTCATACCCCCTGCCTAACTCTATTTTAACACATTTTGCAAGTTTGCATGTTATTAGCGTGTGTGTTACAGAGCTTTCCAGATGAGGGGGGGCTTAATGGTGTGTGCAAGGACTACTTAATGAAAAAAAAACAACCCACCATTTAATTTTCCCCTTAAGGGGGTTAGAATTAATGGGCTTGGAAAGCTTTTGCTGGAACTTTTATGAAATTCTCTATAAAAAGGGTCTTTGGTGAAATTATTCTCAGAGACAAAGGGCTGGGATAGTTGCTGTCTCCACTCAGGATGACAACATTTCAAAGCTGTACATTCCCCTAAAGCCCTTCGATTCTTTACTATTAATGATACAGCCAGGCATGGCTATTATAAGAGCCGTTGTATAAATCTAGGCTTTTTTTGAATGAAGTAGTCTTTGCTTTTGTCAAGTAACAAAAATAATTGTAACTAACTTTAACACGTAGGTGAAGAAGGAGGGAGGCATACACGAGGTGTTTCACTGGGCTTCAGCAGCCTCGGCTGCTGGCTCCAGCACTGCCATGATCACACATGCTGCCTTTGGGCGGGCTGAAATTCTGTGAATAACAGTGACGCCTTTCACAAGGGAATAGTATAATAATGGTGACTTTTGATCTTTTGTGAGAACATTTTCGTAAAAGTATTCTATACCGATGTAGCTCGGCAAAATTTAGTATGAATAACACGATTGCTAACATACCAATACTCCTGTTACCCATGTAATGGAGGGTCAGGGATCTGGATTTGCTATCTAATTGGACTTCATTATCTCTCCTTCATTAGCTCTCAGGGCAATAAATCACCCTGACAGGGTCAGAAAACACAGATGTCTGCTCTGCTTTGTCCTTCATGTGCTTTGCCGTGAAATTACATGTACACCCGGGCTCAGTTTATTCACTCTGCATCAGTCAGAAGCAGTCCTGGCTTGTTATGTTTCATAGTGTGAGATATGAGAAGTGCAAAGTAAGTTTGTTCCCTAACAGGAGCCCCATAGACAGCCACATTTTCAGGCTGGGAGGGCTATTACACAACATCATTAGAAATATTCTGCTAAATAAACACATAACTTTTTGTGATCTATGAGGTATTCTGTTTGAAAAAGAGCCCAGCTGAGACACAAAGCCAAGTAATAAGGCCCCTTTAAGAAACACATGATAGGCAAAAATACATCTCCTGGTTTTGTTAACACTAGTAGTAAGCCAGTGCTATTGTAATAATAACGAATGCTCAGTTTTTCCCGGTCAGTTATTCAGGAAGCTTCACACATTACTCATTGCTCTCAGTATGTGCTGTGAAATCAATGCACTGCAGATCACTTTGCCAGGGTGGACTGCTTGAGCAAGTGGAGGAAGGTTTACCTAATTCTGGCCAGGTTGAGGTGGAATTGTAGCCTTCCACCAGTAGCAGACAGCCTGCTCTGGAGTCCTTCTCTTACTAAAGGCACTAGATCAGGTTGTCCTATTAAATGTAACACTTCTGTTACAAGCATCTGATAATGTTAATGAAGGTAATTTGAAAACAGCTTCCTCCAAACTAAGAATTATTTATTGTCCAAGTTCTGTAATGTCCAGAGCAAAGGATTGAAATAAACCAATGCAGAAATGGTCCCTGCAAACACCTGCACATTTCTTCTGCTTGGAGCGTGGTTCTGTAGACTGGTAAACATGGACTGCTCTGCTGTATTACCACCTGGGAAGCTTGCAGCCCATAGTATCTTTAAGAAAGACAGTGATCTTAAATGAAGCTTGGAAAGAAGATTCCCAGACTAACTGGACCCAGGCCAAGGATATTTTTGAATTAAACAAGCTTAAACAGTTAATGGCCAACTATAACTCTTTGAAGTCTGACCATAGAATATCACAAAATAAAACAACTATTGAGATGCCCATGCTAGCTAATGAAATAAATTAATAAAAACACCCATAGTCTCCCAATCATTATAATATCTACTCAGTGATTGTTCCTCTTCTCTTGAAGAAATTGCTCAGTGGGCATGTCTGGCTCTAGAGAGAAAAGTGAGACCTAAGGAGAATGTGAAGAGTGACAACCGAGGTGGACTTTGTCTTTACTAAGTAATGGAGAACTACTAATAACTATAACATTTTATTGTTTTGAAGCATTAAAAGACATTTGAAAAAGGCTAAAGCATCAATAATTAAAAGATGATAGCTTTTTGATGATTGCTTCTCTTAACAAACAAAAGGAAAGAAGAATTTCAAAGATACAGAGGAAAAATCAGGGAACATGAAACATCACATCTGGAGAACGAGAAAGTAGAAGTCGGGGTGAAAAAGAAAACAAAAGCTAAGAAATAGGGATTTGATAGTCATTTATGTTCAGCTTGTCTGTGATAATTCCAGCAGAAAATCTCAGGAGCAATTATTCAGCAGATTAATACAAATCCTTGTTTCAAACTTCTTTATTTTTCAGAGCTGCTATTTATTAAACTATCCTTTTTCTGGCTATGCAACAAATATTGCTTCCTCTAAAATCCTACAGTGTTTGCTGGAGTAAGTGGAAGCTGCTTCCAGATAGTGTAATCTTCCCTTTGAAAACATACAATTCATGATGCTTGAAATGCTCGGTGGGAGGAGTGTGTCTGTAACACAAGATGGGAGTCAGTGCAGGCCTGGGTTCTACCAGGCATGGTGACAAAGAGGAAGACAAAAGCATGTTTGTGGCTACCATGATCATATCAGTATCTATTAAGTGTGGCACCATTTGGTATTGCATTGAAATAGAAGTTTGTGGGAGCAGTTTTCAAGTTTGATATTCAGTAAAAATTTACTGGCTGGTTCCATTTTCAGACAGAAATTTATTGAAGCTATGTTACACAACTCAGTCTGTGATTAGTCCCTTAAAATATTGAGTCTGAGTTACAAAAGGACACACATAAGTGTAAAAAAATTATGATTGGTATATAAATGCCTGATTGGAAATCCATGGCAGTTGATAAGAATCTTCATTTTCACTGTGATGCAATTCCTGAAATCACAATATTTTTTAATGACTGTTGCTGTTTGCTCTGGCATTTCAAAACTTCCTACACAATAGAAGAGACATCAAAATGGCTAAACTAGGAAAGGATCTAACCATTAAGCTAAAACTATGGCAAGTTTCTTCCAAACCAAGAAGTGTTTATTGCGGAAGGTTTTTAGAGCAAAGGTTTAAAATAAATTCAAAACTCATATATTTACGTCCATTGCAAACAGCTGCAAATATCTTCTGTCTGAAGCCTGGTTCACTAGACTAGGAAATCCAGACTGCTGTACCCCAGCTCCGCTCTACCAGCTGATACTTAAACCTAGGTTTATTTCATCAACACATTTAAACTTAAAACCAATGGCTCTACTAAATGAAATCATTGGTTCTGAAAACATACTTTCTAGATTAAAAACCAAAATTAACTACTTCTTCCCATATTTACTTTCTGACAGTATCTGCGTCCTTTTTGAGTGATATTTGGAAGCACATTAAGTGAACATGAGGACTGGATATCTCACCAAAGTCATGTTCACCGTGACCATAAAATATTAAAATTAAGGTAAAAAATGTTAACATTAGGCCCCCAAATGGCAATATTAACATTATAAAATATTACTATTGTATTAACATAGTACATTTAGAGTTCCAGACTCCTTTTTTTGATAGAAACCAAACCAATATTGGATATGGTGTTTTTGATCTAACTGCACGCAGTTTAGCATCTGGATATAGACTTTTGACCCTTGCATACAGTCTTCTTTATTTTAAGGGCAGAGAACAGACTCCATGTGACCTCCTTCCAGGAGCAGTTAATGCTAAAATCATAAAACTAAGTGAGCTTTGCAGCAGAACACACATAAAGGTACATCACAATGTGTTTTGCTTTTGCAGAAGAAACAAATCATTTGCAGTCAAAGCAAGCCACACAATTTCTTTTCCAAACTAGGTTAAATATGCTTTATACAGTCACAAAACAGTTGTCAAAATAATTTAAATGCCTTGTGTGTGATGATTTTTAACACATAAATGAGACTAGATGAGTAAGTATTTTGGAGAAAAACTGTGAAACCTTCTAAGTTGAAACAGAATGGCAACTCTGTGCCAGTTGTTTGAAATGCAAGATGTATTTCTACACAGATATTTCTTTGATACAAATCAAAAGCCATTTTTGACACTTTATTTAAAAGAAAAGATTCCACTCAGCAAGAAACAATTCTGTATTAAGTGGAAAATGGTTTAAAGTGCACCCTTGACTTTTCTATTGGAGCAATGATTTCAGCAGATGGTTGAAATCCTGTCATACGTTCCTGTGATTCCATAACCCAAAGGTAGCTCAGGATCCATGCCACAATTCAACATCTTTTGAAGCCAATATAAGTCCTTCCATTGACTTCAACAGATTTGGGATTACAACTGAAATTTCATTCTAATGATGCGAACTACATCAATATCTCATTGGTTTTAGATCCATCCATGATTTTTTCTCCAATACCAATCATAGAACTCAAACTGTAGAACAGATTTCTTTTCTCATAGCTTACTTCTCCCGGTCAGGTATTCCCATGTCTTTTTGGCTTGCTGTCAGTATTTCCTGAGATGCATTCAGACACTCTTATAAAGTCCACTGACCTCCTGAGGAAAATGCTGAACTCAGCCAGGAGTGGTTTCACACAGGTGATATAAATGGAGCACTAAACACTTAGTGTTGGATGTACCCAGTCTTGGGAAAAATGTTTGGACTTCTATGGTCATTAACTTTTATATGTGGAAAATCCTGGAACTGAATACTCCTCTGTCTTCTGTGAAATTTCCAACTGTAAAATTACTGTGTAGCAGGCTAGGTATAATAAATTGTTTCCTGTAAAACTATAACATCAGGCCACAATCCTATTAACATTAGTTATGTCCTGTGAGTTACCATGATAATGCTCACTATTCTCTCTTTCGTGAGAGACCGTAATGGAAATCCTCCTTCTTCCATTACGCAGAGGAGTGAAAGTCTTTCTTTAAGGCTGTTCTGCAGCAGGACTTGCAATAGGCCAGCACAGGGCAGCATATGTTGTTTCCACTTTTCTAGGGATTTTCTGATATAAGAATCTCATTCTCTATTTACAAGAAAAACAAAAAACTCATCTAGATTTTAGAATTAGTCCAAAAAGTCTGAAACCATCAATACGATGAAAATGTAGGTATTTCTGCTCAAATCTGTTGAACACCTAGAAAAATAGTTTTCAAAAGCTAATGTTTTAGGGAGCTGCCCACTGTTACAGTGAATCAGCAGGGTTTTTTTGATCAATCAGTCTTCTGTTTGATCTTTTATAAAGGACACTGGGAAAATTCTGGCATCTTTCCACCTCTTTAATTTATGCCTTTTTTTTCAAGGACAAATTTGGAGATGCATTGAAGCTGTTAGAGAAAGAAGAGGAGTAACGTTTGTGGAGATATTTTATTGACTATTTAATTTTTTATTTTTTTTTTTAAATTGGAAATTAATAAGAAGGAGTCAGTGTGAGAAATATTTGAAACATTGTTTTCCAGGAGGAAAAACACAAAAAACTTTGGGAGTGGGGTGGGAAAGCTTGAAAACTGTTGTGTTTTGGGGTTTTTTTTAGATTTACAGACATTGGGTTTTTTTAAAGTTTCTTCTTTCCTATGTTTGCATATGTTCCTTTCTTTTGACAAAGGAAAAAAAAATAATCTATGAAAAGTTAGAATACCAAACCCCGATCATTCTTATTACAGAAAGGATTTCCATTTCTATTTTATCATTGTTGAAAGTGAGGACAAAAATGTACGAAATATCCATTCATAAACCTATGGAATTACTTATGAACATTGTCCACTGATCGCAACGCACTACTCCATCAAGGGAAGTCAAAGTCCTTGAGTTCTGCACAATTTTCCATGGTCAAAGTTTCTGTGTTTTTGCAGTGCAGGAGGGTTGCACAGCTATTCCTGCTGCCTCAGACAGTCAGAAAAGGGTTAAACCCTAAAAGCTTGTTCAATACTATTAGCACAGCTAAATCCTACAGAAGAAAGCAAACTCCAGCACAAATTCAAGTTCAGACAAATACATATAACCACAAAATGGGTGACAGTGGTGACATACAGGGACCAAGATTTCCTCTCATGTACTGCCCAGAGAAGTATTGTCCCCTTATTTTCAATGATAGTTCAACCCTTGGATGTTGCTGTCTTTTTCTGTCTTCTGTAGCCTTGGTCAAGACATGACTTCTATACAAAATACTGTGAGAGTACTCTGGTGAACTTTCCTTTGATGTTTCTTCAACTATAAGAAAGAATTACTGCATTTATGCTTCCATAATGGTGAAACCTACTTGAAAATGCCCTGGCACGTATAGGAATAATTTATTTTGTTCCAGTTAACATGTGGAGCTATTTGCATTATACTGCATATTCATTTAGCTGTCATCACTGTGGGTGGGTTTCCATTTTCCACTGTATGTCTGAGTAATGAGTTGCTAGAAGACAGGTACTTTGGAAACACAGGAAAAAGTGATCTACAGTAGCCATAAAAACAGGCTAGGTGGAAAACCATCTTACCTACTGTTATTGATATTTCATTGCACACTTCAATCCCTATTGATCAATCATTCATAAAAATAAAATGCTCTGGTTAAGCTGGCAAGGACTAGAAATGTCATATATATTGCAGACTGCAGTCCTGGGGAAGTAACTGCTCAATTACAGTCCCATTGTGCATGAGATGTAGGTCTTACACACCCCAGATAGCATTCCTGGCCTGGAATGTGGGTTTCTGCAAATGATAAATATGATACAGGAAATAGATAACAAAAAAATCAGAGATATGAGGATCCCATATCCTGAAATGGAAGTAAAGATGGTATTTCTTACTGAGAGGTTTCTATTACCAGAGGGAGAAGAAAACCAACCCTCCAAGCCCCTAACTATTGCCAATATTGCAATGAATCCTTTGCCTACATGGTGTTCTCTGTTGAATTCATTACTGCTAATAGAGATGGAACAGAACCAAAATAGTTGTTGCCTATGCAAAGATTTATTTTTAGATATTCCTTAATAGTACAAAGTTAAGTATATGCATTTAGGTGATTTGAATGATACTTATGTTGCCATTTCTTTTGCTGTGCTTGTTGTTTATTGTCTGTGCACACAATGCTTAGTGCATGTGCAACGCCTATCCCTTATGCTGCCTGCGCCACTTGGGCAGTACCACTATACAAACAAATAAGCCTTCATCCAGAGTGAAATTTTTGTAGTAACAGATTGAAATATGACAAAAAAGCACTGAAACAATACATTTTTCTGAAGGTTCAGAGAGTTTTCTGCTTCAGATTTTATTTTAGCTGTGATATTTTAGAGGTCCAGAAAATTGCAGGACAAAGGTTTCTAGTTTTCATGTGGGTTTTGTTGTGTTTTTGGTTTTGGAAAAGGTATTCTGAACAACATGAAGAATTATTTGCTAAAGCCGTATGTGGCCAAAAGAGCCCTACAGGATATTTGGATTCCTCCCATAATTACATCACTTCTCGGTAAGCCTTCTATATAAACATCTTGCTGTTTGGAAAAGCACTTATTTTGGTCTTCTTTATTCTTTGCCTGTACACTACTTGCGTGACTGAAAATCTTTCCTGAACAAAGCAAATTACAAAGTGTCATTGGAATGTCTAAATTCCATGGAAAAGGCCCCCAAATAACAGACTTAGAACAACCACAAAATGTTGACAAAAAAATTGCACAAAAGTAGTACCTTTTCTATTCCGGAATAAACCCTACTGTGCTAAGGAAAGAAGGTGGAAAGCAAAGCAATGTAACAAATTCACTCTACAATCAAACTATCTTCTGTCCCAGTGTTAAACCCCGTTCCATAAATGTATTACTTTGTTAAAAAAGATTGTTCTCCTCGGCTTGACATTCAGAGCAAGATAAAGTTGAAAAGTAATATTGTTGAGTTAAACCTACTAATTGGGAATAGACAGTCTGGGGTAGGCAAGCTCACTTATCTGTGTTAGGTCACGTACAATCCTCATAAAGAGCGGTGCAGACCAAGACAAGAGCATTTGCAAGCACTCACTGCTCTTTCTGAAACCTAAAGGCTTTCCCTCTGAGTGGGTTTGAGCTCTCTTACAAAACCTTACCAGTCTAATAACAGTGAATACTGAGAGATGTACAAGACCAAAAAAACCTCCCAAAACAAACAAATAAAAGCATCGCCCCCCCCCCCCAATCCTCTTACAGAGAAAAATATTAGAAAAGCTTGCATGTATTAAACTACATTTAAAAAACATATTAGAACAGTAATCATGGAAGTAAATGGCATTTTTACTTTTTCAGGAAAATACTATTTTCAAATTCAGCCACACAGGAGGTGCTGGCCTCTCTTTTTGTTTAGCTGTGTAGGTTTGAAAAATAGAAGCTACACATTGAAAATTATATGCCATGTTGAACAGTTGTTTGATTTCACTTTGTCTTACCAAAAGATCAGCTTAAGCCAGAATTGTATTTTATGTTAGATCCCTGTGGCCAATTTCAGACATATGAGAGCTTTTTGCTAATGACGGTGATTATTTATGCAAAACCAGCACATTGCCTCATAGCAGAAGGCATTGGAAGCTGTGCACTAGAAATAGAGACCCAGACAACATGCAGACATAGTAGCCCCATACATTTACCTCACACAGCAAAAGATGTTCATGGGTATCCAGAAATTATAAGTGGGACATACAACATAGGGCTGTGGTTTCCTTGGCAATGCTGACACTTATTTAACTTACGTGATGGATGGTTTTATTATGAGCGAAGAGAGAAAGAAAGGGATCCAAAGTGTAGCCTTGAGTTTGATTCGGAGATATCCAAATTCGTAGTAAAACAATTGCTTTCTATGTCTAATTTGAAATAGGTTTCACTGGTTTTGGCACAAGTATACAACTAAGAAATGCTCTTCTTGCAATACTTCACTAGCTTACTTTCAGGGAAATTCCTTAAGCTTGTATTTTATGAAATAATTTTCTTATATAAAAACTGTATGTAGATGAAAATACTGGGTGCTCTGCTCCCAGTATTAATTACTAAATAAAAATAAATTAAATTGCAGGAAGAAGCCTATAAATTTTTAGTTTACAACCCAATAAAAACATTATTAGTTTAACAGTAGATGTTTATTTTGAACAATAGTAAGTACTACATGCATTTTTGTTAAAAATATCCTCCAAGTGGACTGGCTAAAAATTATCTGATTATAATGCTAAATGCTTTATATTTGTGAAAGGTGTGAGCTGCTTGTGATGCAAATCCTGCAAAGGGCAGGCGGTGGCCCTGGCGTGGCCCCTGCGGCAGCTGGTCTGTCTTGGTGTCAGAAGGACGACTCATCCTTACAGGGTTTTTGTTCTTGCTTAAGGAGAAATGAACCATGGGCAAATGTTGTGGTTTAACCCCAGCTGGCAATTAAGCACCACACAGCTGCCCGCTCACTTCAACTCCCAGCAGGATGGGGGCAAAAAGAATTGGAAGGGTAAAAGTGAGAAAACTTGTGGGTTGAGATGGGAACAGTTTAATAAATGAAATAAAATAAAACAATGATAAAAAATTGTAATGAAAAGGAAAATAACAAAGAGTGAGAAACAGAACTGAAGGAAGACAAGTGATGCAAATGAAAACAATTGCTCACCACCAACAGACCGATGCCCAGCCTGTCCCCGAGCAGCAGCCCCCTGGCCAACCTTCCCCCAGCTTCATATGCTGAGCATGACGTCGTATGCTCTGGTCTACCCCTTGGGTCAGTTGGGGTCAGCTGTCCCGGCTGTGTCCCCTCCCAACTCCTTGTGCCCCCCCAGCCTGCTCGCTGGTGGGGTGGGGGGAGACGCAGAAAAGGCCTCGGCTCTGTGTGAGCCCTGCTCAGCGATAACGAAGACATCCCTGTGTTATCAACACTGTTATCAGCACAAATCCAAAACATAGCCCCACACTAGCTACTGTGAAGAAAATTAACTCTATCCCACCCAAACCTAGCACAACAACCCATAATTTAGGTATCAAGACCAATGTCCATTTATACTTTTTGGAGGCCTACTGGTTGTGTGGTTTTGCATCAGATATGAGTCAAAAAGTGTGTTGAGTTTAGTCAAATTGCTTCACTTCTGCACACCCTTGGGTAAGTGTTTAAAAGATATCTTTCATTTGCCTATTCTTCCTTCTTTATTCTCTCATGTATCCCTTCCTCTTCCCGAAGTCAGGGTTTCATTTTCTCATTGGAACTATTTCTTCCCATCAACAAATACTTTCACACTGGTTTTTATGCTGTTTCTGCCGGTATTTTATCATTATGCAGACCATTAAAATACACAATCTCTCCTCTATCCTTTCGCCTTCAATTAAGCTGAGTCATGTTGGTTATAAATTAAAAAATGTGGCAAATGGAAGAACAGTAAAAGAAATATATGCTTCAAATTTCCTGTAAAAAAGAGAAGAATAATTTTGCTTCTCCTATGGAAAGCAAGATATCATAGACAACTATTTACTTGCCACCTACTTAAAACTTCTAAAAATTAATGACAATTTTATTTCATGGAACTTCAATATTTAAGCAGGCACATGTTTTCCTGTTGAAAGGCGATGCCACATTCAGGTGTATACTACAGCTAATATTTAACAGAAAACAAAGGAAAACACGTTTTATCAAGAACTTTTTAGCAGAGCCTTAGCTAATGGACAAACTCTTTTTGATAAGTACAGACCTGAAGCTGCATCACTTCTTGACGTCCAGCTCTAATCCCTCCCCCTCCTGAAATATTTTCAATGGAAGTTCAGTTAAGAGCCCATTGCATACAGGAACCAGGTGTGTTGTAAAATTGAGCCATGGAACAATTTCTGTCTCTTTAAGAACTTTTTCCACCAAAACGTTGAAAGAGAAGCAGAGGAAGAGCACAACAGACTTTCAGGAAGGCATGCAGCGTTTTTCAGCTGTGCGAGAACATCTACCCCAATTGTTCAACAACCAAAGTCAGTCTGATCTTGTCCCCCTTGTAATGCAAACCTGGTGCAGCATCGCTATATGAACTAAGACATGTAAAACATGTAAGAAACAGGATCAGTGTGATTATTTTCACTAATCTGTGTTGTTTTCACTAATCTTCACTTCTTTCTCCGTATATGGAAATCACTAAATACATTGACCAATTGCATATTTTTGTAAGAATAAGATACATGACTTGAACATCTGAGCTGTGGAAGGGAATGAAGTCCCATGGGAAGTGAGTGTACCTTAATACCTTTTATTTTCTGTCCAAGTCCCACATATTATTAACTAGTGTCTGTATGTCAGCTAGTATCTGTCTGTCTGAAGTTGTGAATATGCTAGCAAAGTCAATAATTTCAAAAGTAGAAGTTTTCAGTAGGACTTTGTTTTCCCAAAGCAATTTGACAAAAAATTTTCTCTTTTCCATAATTAGTCCATGGTAATTTCCATGCTCTTTTACTATGGAGTGAAGTAACACAGCCTCATGCTGTGGCAGAATGATGATGCTCAGATGGCCAGTTAGGTTCTAAGATTGTTGTAACTAGAATATATATCCAGTATTTGCATTGCTTACTTTGTAAGAACAAGTCACTAAAATATCTTTAACCAGTCTTCAGACATGACCTTAGAGATTAACCTCCGAGTAGTTTACTGACCTCTGTAATTTAACTTTGTGTTCCTTGTTATTGAACTTGTCTAAATCCCATCAGAAAGGGCTGGTTTGAGATTTGAGGCTGTTGAAAGACCTGCAGCTTGATTGTACCTCTGTTCTTTTTCTGATGTGTGCATTTTCCAACAATTGGAGAGTATTGCAGATGGGTACGTAAGTCTGCATAGACATGATTAAGGATATAGCAATTGGGTGACATCGTCCTGGCTTCCCTTTACAATGGCAGACCCAAAGGACACAGTCACAGATGCAAGGCTGAGCAGACGCACACACATTTGCAGTCTGATGTTGCTACAAGTTCTACTGAAGAAGTGGGACCTGTAAGTGCTGTGTATACCTCTTAAACCCCATCTAAGGTTATAAATTCAAATACTGTGGGGATGACGATAAGGTATGTGTACGAAACCTAAATGTCTGGAGTAAGCAAAACGTAGAATTCTCTCTTTTGTCCTTAAAATCTGCGAAATTCTCTGATGCTTAAAAAATGGTAGCCATCCAGTGGGATGGTGAGGGAAGGATTGAAAGAGGACAGAAGAGCCGAATGTTGCGGCTGAAGAGGAGCAGAGCTGAGGGACTGCCCTGAAGGCAAGTAAAGTTGTGCTGACTCTGGTTGCTCTTTCAAGAGGCCTGAATCAGACCTTGTCACACCTCCCACGGGCCACCGGCTGCCTTCCTCCACCTGCCTGGGGAGCCATGCTGGAGAGACAATCCCGTTAAAAGTAATACAATTTTTTAAACATTTTTTAGTTGTAATCACCTCATCGCTGTGACCAGATCAGCACTGGCATGGCACAAGGAAGGGCCCAGTAATAAGAGGCTGAGCAGGAACGAGAGGCAGGCAATGCCATTGGTAACGTGACAGATCTAGATCAGCCTAAAATAGTAATGAAGCTTCGTCCTGCCAGTGTCTGTGCCCATCTCAGAAGAAACCGTGCACTTAAAGACTTCTGAGGTATGTGGGCTTTGACAAGGTAAAGCTAGTTTGTTCAAGTGCAGAGAGACATAGATAAGTAACAGAAAAGCTGTGCCTCATTCAGAATACCATAAGTCAAAAGAAAAAAAAATACATCTCAAAGGCCAAGGGAAGATAGAGAATAACTTGGCAAAAGCCAAGGTAGACCCTAATTTATTATACAGATAATGTTCTTTGGTAACCTACAGTAAAGTGATGAAGAAATTTTCTAGGCTGGGACCTTATTTTATACCAATTTTTCAATTTGTTTAATTTTGAGCTGGGCATAGGAGCAACAGAAGAAGGACATTGCTTGAAGGAGCCCAATTTTCTGTATGAATTGCATCTAATAAAAAAATCATGATTTTTATGAGTCTTTATATGCTTGTATCTTTCCCCTATCAAACTTTATTTTAATTATTTGCCACTGTCAATAAGCTGTTCCCAGCATATTTGCAAAAGATGCATGCAATGCATTATGTTGTGCAAATTTCTTCCAAGGTAGCTGATGAGAAAAACTAACTTACCTAGAAACAATATTTTTTTTTACTTTCTGTTTCAGTGGTCCAGTCCTCATTCCAATCTTATTCTGAAATATATTACCATAAAGGTATATTATGACAACTCTTCTGAAGATGTGTAGAGAATAATTAAAAAGAATAGCAATTAACCTGTCTTAGGGAAAGCATCGTAGTGTAAGTGCTGCTTCAGGGAAATTTCTATCATCGTAAAATAAAAGGATACACAGGGAGCAAAATAATATTTAAGGCAAGCTGCCAGTCAAATTAGGTTCAGACAAGTTCAGTACAGTTGATTTAATGTTCCTTGGCCTTCTTAGTCAGAGCCATGGTTTTGAGGAATATATTAGGAGCATTTGAGGAGAGAAATATGGAGGATATAAGATGGAATAAAACCAACATTGCAATTTAGGATTAGAAAAATGAAATAGATTGGAAAAAAAAATAGGAAATCAAAACAAGCCTGATGTACTTAGGCTTAGTTATATTATTTATGGAAGTCTGGTTTTTATACTTTTTACTGAAGAAATTGCTTAATTGTCTGAGGCATGATGGTAAAAGAATTAAAAATGGCTATACTGGGTAAGACCAAAGGTGCCAGTATACTGACTCGAGTAATGACCAAGAGCAGATGCCTAGGACAGACCAAACATGAAATCAGAAACCACCTCAGTCAGAGAAAGCTTGCGCTTTCCCCCCCCCCCCGTATTTTTAATAGTTCCTAACATTTGGCTTTATTTTTCTACTCTCTGAGTTGATGTTCTCATGGATTGTGTTTTACTCTGCAAGACACATTCTGCAGTACTTTAGAGCCCATCATGTTATATGTGAACTATCATTTTTCTTTCCCTCATCTATATAATTTCACTTTTACTTTGTTGAATTTTATCTGCCACTTCAATGACCAGTTGCACATTTCAAAGATGTTTTTTTGTATTTCTTTAGTGAAGCTTCAATCTTTACTCCTACTCTGTTTTAAGCTCTTTAATCCTTCCCTTTTGTTGAGGGAGATTTTGAGAGAGTATCGGAAAGCCAAATAGGATATATCAAATGGATCTCCTTTATGACATACTTTTTGATCCTTCAAAGAACAACAAAGAATAAAGACTCGCATCTATATTCTAGTTTATCTAGAATCTCTATTTCCATTTTTCTTGTACTTTCTAATGATTTTTAAGGTATGGACATCAGATTTACTGGCTTGTAATTCTGTGGCTTTCCCATGACACACATTTGTCATATTTTCTGTCTTTCAGCCCTCAAGTACCAAGGTGGTTTTGAGCTAGAGGCCATAAAACAGAGATGATTCAGTTACTGCAACCCAGGCTAACTTTAGAATGGCTGGGGATGGTCCTGGCAAAACTCTCTTGCATAGAATAGTCAGTTGTCTGGACTGTAACTGTTTTTACTGATGCTTATGTTAATACGTTCTTAACTATCCTTAGATATCTCCTATGTATTGTACACTTGAGTTTTCACTGCCCTGACTCCACAGACAGGGAGTGGACATAGGAAACACCATAGTTCCCTCCCGCTGGGCTGTTATTGCTTCCTTTAGTGAGCAGAATGGGAGCTGAACTGCGCTGTAAAGCAGGAAGGCCCTCTCCCTCTCATGCTCTCGAGGGGAAGTCTGGGCTCTGCTAAGCTGACTGGAAGTTTTGCTGCTCATTTCAATGGATATAAGTTGCCAAATTCCAGAAGTTACTTTTCCAACTCGGTGGCCAACGAATAAAAGCAATAGGAAAATCACTTTTACAGACAGAGGAGCAGCAAAGTGTTCTTTCCATTTCTCTTTCTGCTTGTTGAGAAAAAAATTCCCTGCACCCACAAGCACAAATATTGAGGAAAGTTTAGTACTGAAAATCCAGTCTTTTCCATTCAAGAATGTGGACTCTTCTCCCAAGAAAATCTGGAATTGTTGACAAGAACAAGAGTACCCATTTCTCATTCATCTGCCTTAATTGAGCAGTAACAGAAAGAATATAGTAGAGACCTGATCTAGCAGAATCTGTCACTGTATCTCCGTTAATCAAAAAAACCCTTCTGTACATCTTAAACACAGATTGGTTTTCCAACACTCAGACAGAAAATACGCATAATACCACAGCCTAGAGCTGCACGAGCTGCATGAAATATTACAAAGGGTCCTTGCTAATATAAAAAATACTATCGTTCAGCAGCAGAGACCATGGGCTACTTAGCTGTAATGACACACAATTAGTTTTAAGGAGAAAGGAATAACTGCAATGTTTTTTTCAGTTAAAAGAAAAAAAAAAAAGATAAAAAAAACTCAGGAGAGTAAAAGAGGAATTAGAATTTCTGCTGCAGGATGAGTCAGATATCGTAGGGACAGTGAAACAGCTACCATGACCAAGACATGGGCTGATAGCATGCACTGTTTCGGAATTTATCTGGAGCCAAAGTGCTTTGGAGAATTACTGCAGATTAATTTCTGTTGGTGTTGAAAGATGCATTTGTCCTAAATCCTTCACCTGTTATGCCTCTCTTTTACTCAAGCAGACTGGAAAGGGACAAAGTTAAAAAGACAATTATTACTAGAGAGATAAATACTGCTAGGATCTGTATCATCATGAGATAATTTAACTTCCCAAATGCAGACTGGAGAACAGGTATTGCCAACAGGGTTCAGTCACTGCAGGTTGTGACAGGTGAAAGATTTCTTCACTATTTCCAGAGCAAAAGATGCTGTTCATTCAGCCATGAATTTCAGTGAATGGATTAGTTTGAAACTGATGACTGCAAAAGTGATGTAAATTGAGAGCTCACACATTAATTTTGTTTAAATAACAACAAATAGTAAGCTTCAGTTTCAAAAGGCAAGCTTTTAGAAAGTAAGACAAATGGTTAATAAAATCAGGTGGGATGGAGAGGTTAGGTTATTTTTAAAATAAAGGCAAAAGTTGTCTGAAATCTGTACCTCAGTGAGATGTGAAAATTAGTAGTTGAAAGATTGTTGGACAAATAACCTCCCTCAGCAGGACAGCAAAGAGCAAGCAAAACACCTACCTGGAATGGAAAAAGAAATTTATTTGCAATAATGGCCAAATCTTGAAGATTTAGGCAGAGAAAGGGTGATCTAGTGAGGAAGTGAAAGTTGCCAGACTTTGCAATGGAAATTAACAATACAATAAAAACCTTGGATAGCCAAATGAAAGAGAACAACATAAGATAAGAGATTTAAGGCAATGCAGAGGGCCACTACAGGGTACGAGGACATTACATTATCAGTAGGAATATGAACGTAGTTTATGGATGTGAAGATAGGCTAGCTAATACAAGGGTAGATTAGCTAGAAAGTGTGACAGCAGAGTTGGCAGTCAAATACAAGGCCCTCAATACGCTCATACTGAAGGACTTGCTATTCCACCCCCACAGCGCTGAAAAAGCTGGCATGTAATGTTGCAAGACTATAAAAAGGAGTTTAATAATTCTTTCAGATGTGGGTGTAAGGGGGAGATGATACCTCGTAGCTCTGAATATAAAATATGGCAATGACACTGAATGGAAGGACACAGGGAAATGGGTGGAGGAGAAAGTTATGTGATGACTGCCCCAGCCAGGGGGGGCAGTGAAACAAAAGGTGAAGGAAACAGAAACTGAAGACCTAGTGGGAAGAGGCCTTGAAAAGCAACACTGAGAACGCCAGAGCAATCCACTCCTCTCTTTTAGACACGTGGTAACTGTACATTACCTAGATTTTAAATAAGGCTTTGATATGCAGCTGTGCTGGAGCTGGGGGTTAAGGAAGGGGAGGTGAGCCGAGTGTAGGTGCTGTATGGGCAGCCAGGAGGAGGGAGGTGGCCGACCTGCTTCGGTTTGGGATGTTTGCTGAAGTCATGAGCGGTCTTGCCTGCAGCAGCAGGAGCTGGATCCAGGGACCGTTCAGCCCTTCGCCTTTGCTTTTGGGTGGATTTCGGAGTTGTATCTCAGGTCAGGAAACTATTCTAGTGTGGAGTGTGAGCTCTTCTTTTCCACGTATTAAAGAACTGCACCTGTTCCCACACTACACGTTACCATGCACCTTTAAATATGTATTCACGTGGACCAGATGGTCATAGATATTTAGGTGCTGACAGGCAGCAGCTAGTATGATTTCTAGAAAGTAATGAGGAAAGTTTAGTGCCTAATCTCATAACAACATTGGCCCACTAAGATGGACTGCTAACGTTTATAGCCAGTTATGGTGTAAGGCATTCTTTTTGGACTAGACAGATATCTCTTACATTTGTCTATTTAATGTAGACATTGTGTTGCCAAGCAAATATGTACAAGCGACAGTAGCAAGCTTAGCAATTATTTTCACTTTAATCTGTGGATTTTGATCTATTTGACATTTCCCATTCTGTGGTCAGCAGGACCCAATCATTTTTATCAGCACTTCAAGTGCTACAATATGCCACCAAGACTGGAGAAAAATGGGCATATAAGAGTAATCTGTGCAACAAGTAGGGGTGTTTACATATAGATAGCATGTTTAGTTTGATAAATAGTTCTTCATGTAGTCAGATATTTTTCTAAATATCTGCTATCAAGAAAACACCTGGAAGGTGCCAAGTTCCATTTCTGTTTTCTAGATACAGCAAAATGGACTGAATTTATAAATGCCATTTGTATGCCACTCGTTTACTGACATTAAGTTCTGAAAATTTTGAAGAAGCATGGCAAATGAGAGGCTATTTCATTTTAATATAGAAGTGACAGTCTGTGACCTTTCTATGTCATTTCTCATATGATCTCACCAAGCAGCATGAGTGAAAATGACATTTGGAATGAGAGTCCAGCACGGTGAATGTAGCGACAGCTTGTTGTTTTCTGTTTTTCCCAGACATGTGTTTTGAAAAAAAGGGAAATCTGAAAGTCAAAAAACTGAGTGAAGCTTTATGACAGATTTTACTGTACTAGTTCACCCTGCCAAAAAAGTAAGTGGGTTTTTGATTTCTTTGTTCTTGGTGTTTTGCATTTCTGTGATGACCTTAATTTAAAATAGGAAAAGATATAGTTTGTTCTGCTAAAAGAAAATGTATAAATATGTAGACACGGTGTTAACATGATAACAAATCCAGACTCCTAAATTTACCATTGCATTTTTACATATTTTTTTTCCAATACAGATTAATATTATTCCAGGTTAGGAAAAAACCAGAAGACTACAGCAAATATCATGTAGAAAACATACAAGAGTGTTTCAAGATAATTTTCAAAGCAGTGTTGGGACATGGTATGCAAACTACACGGGTAAGATATACCTGCTACACTGTGTTTGTCTGATTCCTTGTAAATCCGGATCTGATCCTCTACCTGTAGCAGCAATGATCCAGCAAAAGCCTAGGAGGGAGCTCACACTTGATCAGCATCTGTCCCCAAGTTCCACCTTTAGAGATGTGATACTGCAAGCAGGTCAGCAGAGTTTTCATAGCCTCACCCCTGGGTAGCCATGGGCCTGTCCAATGTTACGTGGTGCACAGAAAGCCAATACTCAGTGAGCAGCAGCCCTGCTTTTCTGGGCAGCAAGGAGCACGATGCTCGGTCCCTTATGCTCACACTGCATTGGAATGAGTGTTCGCCCTCCCCCCAACATAACATTTTCAAAATGCAAGAAAGAATTGATCGGGCCCTACAGCCTTTTTTGTTGCTGGTCTTTCTCTTCTTGATAGTTATTTTATTTGGCAGATCTTTTCCTTTTCTTTTTTTTTTTTTTTTTTCCTTTTTTTTCTTCTATCAGATCCTGCCCCCATATTGGTTGCAGGCCTTTGCAATTTGTACAAGTAGCCAACATTAGGCTGAAGCACGTTATAACTGACAGCTATAGTTTCCTCCCAGATCTCAATTTTTATGCATTATATATATATAAATACATACGTAGATATACATACATATGTGTGTCTGTTACATATAGAGAGATACATATGAATATGTAAGCAAGCATTTATATACATATATACAAGAAACCTTCAAAAGAAATTTTACCTTCTGAATTTCTTTCCTGGAGATTAGACTGATCTGAGTGCATTCTGATTTATAACAAGATACTCTGCCAAAATCAACAGTACAATAATTGATTATCTTCAGCCAGTTCTAGTTTTTGGCACTTGATCACTTTATACTATTGATGGTCTAGTTTGTTCCATTTTAAAGATGAAATATCTACCATTTTGGTTTGCAATAGGATCCACAGAGAATATCCCTTTCCATAGGAGGAACGTTTTCGCAAAACTGGTGCAGGCTTTTCTTTTTTCCTATTTTTCATAATAAAAAAAGACTGTCTTTGCTAGAGGGACTTAGGGGAGGGGAAAAAAATCTTTCCCTATTGATTGCTTTTGTGTTTTACTTTTTAATAATCTATTTATTAACTGTATCCAAAGAAGTGTATTTGTGTCTTTATTTCAGTATCTTCCCTTAACCTCCATGGTTGTTACAGGACTGAATGGCATTTTTCTGGGTGTAGCATTTAGATGAACCTCAGAACAACTTTTTGGACCAGTCACTGGGGTAAAGTATTAGGGAGGGAAGGAGGAGGAACTTGGCTTTCCCTCACGCTCTCTCTGCCATCATTTACATAGGAAGGAGTGAGGTCCCAGGATTTAGGAGAACTGCAGGGGCTTCTAAGCTCCCTCTGGGCCCAGCTCCACCCTCCTCCTGCCCTGGCACGTTCACATGCCTGGGCAGGGGAGAGGGAAGCAGGGGGCAGGAAGGGTCAGCAGACCAGAGCAGTATTTCCCCAGCAGGCGAGTCCCCTCCTTGCCTTTGGCAGCAATTCCCATCATCAGGGTGCCACAAATGTACTATAGCCCAATAGAAAAAGTGACAATTTTTTTCTTTTAATGAAACCACGTAGGTTATTTTCTCGATTAATCCTTTCCAAGAAAGGATTAATCGAGGTATCGATTTTAACTGATCATAGCCTGCTAGTACAGGCCACAGCTGCAAAAAGGTTTTAGCAGCCTTCCCAAGCTAGATCTTATTTTTCACAGGTCATTAACTTTCGTGAAGTCTGCTCCAGGCTGAAATTTTACAAGATTCTAGCTCTAAAATGTTTTCTTTAAAAACTGATAAGAAAAAATGGTTGGCAAGTTCAATGTTATATAAAAATAAATAAGTTATTAGTGTTAGACACTACTTATTTACAGGGCTTGAAAAAGTCTGACTGAGAAGAAGGTGGCAAACAATTATCACTGCTATTACCTTTCAGCTCTGTTCTGGATACATTCATTGTAGCTTTGAATGAAGTGGTACTCTTCAATGCATATGAAATAGGCTAATATTATTTTGTAAAAACTGCAGTAATAATGTCTTCGTCAAAGGTAAAGGGTATTCAAATTTCAAGCAGAGAATTATCTTAGCAGTCAGAAAACTGTCTTTTCCCTCACCCCCTCCCAGCGCTGCGCAAGAAAAGAAGTCAGAGGAACATCGGGCAAGCTTTCCTCTTCCCTTGGCCAGCTCTTCGAAGGCAATGGCCACACTAGGGTGTTCACAGCCTTCACAGCAAGCCTTCACAGCTCACCGCGCCTGCCCCAGAGAGCAGCAGAGCCCTGCCCTGTCCTTCTGCTCCCAGGGCGGCGCGGCCAGAGCAGAGCCCAGGGAAATGCCCCGCCGCATGCCCAGGCCTGTCGCCGACTGACTGCGCTCCCCGTCACGGCGAGCGGCAAAACACAGCTGTGATTTTTCAGTCCCGGAATCAGAAATCATTCACCCGTCTGGGCTGCATGACTTTTCTCAGCTCCTCACTCAAAGGTAGAACAAAATAAGTTTCTAGTCATGCAATAATAATTAATAAAATGAAGACTCAGTGGTGCAAAACTTCTCTAAACCATCATTGAGTATATAGTGGGACCCCGCCCACATATGACCGCTATTGCAGATGGAGATCGCTAGATTATTTAATGCAAAGGGCGTGTTCTCCCACCACCTCCAAATATGCAATTGCAACATGTTGCTCCTCAAATAACCCTGGCTCTCCTGACAGACCACAGTCTAATATTTGTGGGGCAGGGAAGGGCGTGCATTTGACACCGCTTAAATTATTGCCACATACTAAGTGTGACAACCCGCATAGCTGGGTATAGGCCAGGGCTACTGAAAAAAAAGGTCAAGAATACAATTAACAAGATTTTTTTTCTGCCACTACGCTTTTGCTTTCCATTTTTCAGATACTGACAGAGCTTGGCATTATATTTTCTCCCCCAAATTATTAATAGTTGGATTTTTTTTTTTGTACTCCCTTTCAAAAAGTGATTTGGGATTTGGCTTTTGGAGGGATGTGGGGAACTAACTGCTTCAGGTAAAGAAACAAAGACCTTTATTTTCAGACGATAAGGGTAATGCTTCTACTATCAGTTTGAAAAAAAGTTTTGAGAGAAATGTTGCCAGAGAATACAAATCCAAGTCAATACATTATCGTATCAAAATCAAATTATGTTGTAAAAGTAATACCCATTTCACAGAAATTGAATTTATTGATGAATAGATGGGAAGAAGGATGTTCCCAAAAGTAAATATCTTTTAAATTTTTTAGATTTTTTTTCTTCTAGTTTTTTTATTTTGGAGCTGCTTTTTATGCTATACTATATATCATACGACTGAAACTGCTTGAAAGAAAGTAAAATGGTTTCAATACGTATGAGGATATGAGGACATATCTTTTGATATGTCATCAGAAAAAAATGTTTTGGGAACTGTTTTCTCATGAGACAAGATTTGCATCTCCTGAGATGCAGTAACATCACACCAACTAAGCTGTGAACGGCAGCAGTTTTAAGTAGCCAGTGAGGATGACTGGTCTAAAAGACTTTCTTTTCTTAAAAGCCAGCTGTAATGCCATTTCTCACTTTGCTGGTGACTGGCAGTCAACATTTCTCTTGGATTTGAATAAATATGATCTATATAATGATTTCTTAGCATTTTAGCATCCTTTCTTCATCTCTTGTCTAGCAATTCTGTGCTTTGTTATGTTCCTGACTGTGATGTTTGGGACCTGGTTTTCTTCCTTTCCATTTTTAAAGATGACCTTGCTGGTAAATCTGCTTTCAAAGGTCCTTCAGCTCCATTTAAAATCCAGACCTTTAAATGTGGTCTTTAATAGTTGTAAAATGTTCTCATAAATTCCAAACTACGTATTTTCTATATTGTTTCTTTATGGTTCATTTAGTGTGACATTATATAAAAATTTTAAAAAGGCATTTCCTTCTCAATCATTTTTGAGTGAAGTGTCTGGAAAAATTACTCTCATAACTTTCTGCTTGAGCCATTAATTAGCACACCACTTGTTAACTGCTGCTGTAGCTTTTGATTCACTGGCACCAGCACACTTCTGGTGTGATGGATGTGCTGGAGAGGCTTAGATAGATAAGCTAAATTGTATTTACATGTCAAAGTAAAATGAGATATGACATTCACTTTCAAAATGATCTTTATGGGATAATACTTCATAGAAGTGATGATGTCATCCTGGATACTGCAGCTTTGTAAGTAAATACAAATAACGCTCCATGTGTTTTATCAGCCTTTGCCAGTGTAACCTTTAACATAAAATCAAGAAAAATTCAGTGCAGCATTTTAAGATGAAAGGGGCATTATCACAGACAGCATAAATAACAAGCCGAGAATTTATGTAGGCAGCTATGAATAAAGATATAAAGGCTTCCTGAACATAAGAAAGAGTCTACTGTGAGGGAAAAATCAAAAAGCCATGTGGAAATGGAAGGAGCTACTGGAAATTAGACTTCTTGAGCTGGAGGGAAATTTAATGGATCCAATTTTATTTTGACTCTTCTCCTATAAAATAAAAAATGTTTCAATATTGACCCACAATTTTCTACGTGAAGTGTATAACAAACTGTGGTGTAGAACGCTTTTTGTCTAATTAGCAACAAAGAGAAAGAAAAAAGAAAACACAGCGGGAAGTACGTCATGTTACCCCAGCACTGGCCACCACCTTCTTTCTTGTCCTGGTGAAATGTCAGGCCTTGAGACACTTGTCTTGTCTCCCAAATGTCCTGTAGCACTGTCATGGTTAATACAGTGTGGACGCAAGGCTTCTGGCTACCATAAGCATGTCCACCTGCGCAAACTCATCAGGAAAGTGGCTGTGGTGAGCTGAAGGGCCATGTCTACCAGAACAGTACTGAGTACCAACCACAGCCCCAGCACGGCACTACAGACACAAAACAGGGTGCAAAGCTTACCCAAGAAGGTGGCTGAGCAAGCTCATGCTGAGCTCTGAGCTGTCAGCATCTGCATTAACCCTTTTTGAAGATCTCGATGTGCCATGTTGGTGCTTGAGGTAGCCTGCTGCAGATGCGACTCTGGATACGGCTTTGAAGCTTCTGAGAGATTAAAGGCAATAAGGTGCTCAGATGCCACTGTAACAAAAGGGCTAGAAAAGTACCTCAGAGAGGAAAAGCAGCCCAAAAACAACAGAAAAACCATAACTGATTACTGTCTTTCCTTTTGCGGGTCACCAGGAGCTATAACACAGCAGCAAAGAGTAAGGCTTAGGCAACATCTATTATTTGGCCATGACAAATGGCCTTTGAAAGCAGTGCTACAGCTGGAGCGAAAAGCCGCCCTGGTGCTGTGATTTTGCATGGAGGACGAAGGCTGAGTGAGTAGCTGGCTCAGCCCAGGCAATGCCGGCAGTGCCCTCCCGCTGGAAGAGAGCTGTTCCCGCGGGGCTGCTCCTGCAAACCCCCTTCTCAGAGGGTGACAAGAAATACAAACGGCATTAGTAAGGCTAGAACTAGATTTCTCAGAGAATTATTGGGGACATTGATGAATCACACAGGCACCTAGACCTTGCTCCGTGGGAGCTAAAAAGTGAAAAAGCAATTTCATTCTGTAGCAGGTTTTCAAAATACCTGGGGGCAGACATTTCCCTGGGTCAAGGCCCAGTCTTGCTAACTTTCCTTTGCAAACTCTTTCTCTTTTTGGTTCTTATGTCCGGTGCTCTTGTATGGGCATAATAGTAACACATTTGGGGTAAAGAAAGCTTCCACTGACAGTAATAGCACCAAGCCTCAGTTATGGGAGAATCGTGCAGGATTTTCTTTTGGTTGTTACAAGTAGAATTAATGAAAGGCCAAAAGGACAGTGTTGAAAGAAATACAAAATGCTTTAGAAAGCTAGATGAATCTAGTGCATAATCTCAGCCAGAAAAAAAAAAAAAAAAAAAAAGGAGAAAATGTTGTCAATGCCACATCTACCTTCTACAAAACTTTAATTTTATATCTTTAAGAAAACTCAGACAGCTGGGTTTTGGGGTCAGCATTAAATGTAACTTTGTTGCTGTGCATCATCTCAGGACAGAAAAGTATTATACAATGCTTGACTTAAAATGTATTCTACTTATGTCAGTCAGTAAGTGATAGCATGCCCTATCTAATTAAATCCAGATTGCATGCACATCTCTTCATTTACTTACTGTGCAAATAATGGAAGCTAACATTAAAGTATTAAAATCAAATAAAATTGCATTTCATATTAATACAGTGTGTGAAATTGTATAATTAAAAATATATCTTATGAAATGTAATCTCTTTTACATATTGCATACAGCTCTGATATTGATCAAGAAATTCCTGGGAGTGTATGATAAGAGAAGAAAATGAGTACATTCCCTTTCCTCTAGGGATCAGTCAGCTGCTTGTTGGCTTCTTTGTTTTCTTCTTTTTGTTGTTTAAGGAAGGTTAGTTTCAAAAGAGAGTACCAGAATTTAGCCGGCTTCTCTCTAGTCAGATATTTTGCAGAGCAGTAGGTGAGCAATCCATGGCCTCTTCAGCTCTGTCCATTTTCTGATCCCACTGGAAATGAAACACTCTACAACTGGTATATAGTTTCCTAAGACTAACTTTGCTTTATTTTCCTGCTTTCAGACAAAGGTCCAGGGCAGCCAACACTGTCTCCCTGACAAAGGCACAGACAGTGGCTGGACTCTCGGTTTGAAAGCTGTCCTTGGCAAGAGGAGGGCACTTCGGCGTGCTGCAAAACAGACAAACTGCAGTTAGTGCCTTCTGAATTGACAGGTCAACGTATTGCAGAAGGCAGCTGCACTTTAACTTTGCTTCCAGTTTGAAAATTCAGCCTGTTTAGAGGCAGAAAGGCTTTAAATTACTTTCCTGAACACTTCAGGATAGCGTGTTTAAGCAGGCTAGACCCAACCATTTTTATTGCTTTGGTTCTCATGTCATTCAGGCTAATGTAAATCCTCCGGGGTCAATGGAAATTGTGCTGGGCACAAATGCAGTAAGACTCAGGTCCTGCACATTGATGTGCAGGGTCTTCTCTATTCCAGAGTCTGCCATACCAACGATACTTATTTGTGACTAAGGATTTGGTTTTTAAATCATAGTTTTTATTTGTAACAGAATCATTCAAATATAACCACACTGCGTTAAACACATACACATCTGTAATTAAGGTTCTTTAAAATAATTCTCTCTTGTTCCTTATGGAAATACGTCTAATAATAAATTCTGTAAAAATTCCATATAGGTAGACTTGACGTAGAAACTCAATACTATTAAAATTAAGAAGGCTTTCAAATTTAGGAGACATTATAATATTAGAGACTTATATTTTAATATCCAACATCAATGCTGCAAAGAAATTTATTCAAACTTGTACACCAGCAATAGGGAATGTGACAGGTGTCCTCCTACCTTGGTATCTTCTGTCTGGCCACCAAAAGCAAAAATTAGTGATGCAGGAGTCTGAAAACTGAAATATGAACCAATAGAATGATGACATTAACATTGCTTATATCTCTGGAACAATAATGGTTACAGTTGTTCAGGTTTTTTAGCTTTTTTATGAAACAGTTGAAAATGTTCAAAGAACAAAACTATTGAGAAGATCTTAACTCTTTTCACTCACAGTTATGTTTTCCCTTGGAGAAGCAAAATTATCCGCCAAATGTGGGATGATTCTTTTGTTTAAATCCTGACTGGCAGGAAAAAAAATAAGTCTGCTCTCTGCTAAAATTGTCTAATTTTGTAGCTGTCTAGATATGTCTGCTTTTATCAAATGATGCCCTTTCTTCCTTGCTGGTGGAATACTTACTGTGCTCCAAAAACAGTCACTTTGCATTATGTAGATTATTTCATGAGAAAAGTTAAGAAGTGGGCTTTTGACAATGACAGAAACAATGAAGCGTGAAGAAATCAGAGAAGATCAAAGATGCTCATTAGTTTAGATGCTAAGAAATAGAGCCATTAATAATAGCACAGTATCTTTCTTGTTACTGTTTCATACTCTATGAAATCCCATAATTGTCGCATCAGAAAAAGCCTCATTTACTTTTCAATAATCAAATATTTAAAAGAAATCCTTATGCTTTATATCACATGTAGTAGAGGGACCTCCTCATTTATTGTATTACTTTGATGTATTTTTTTATTACTTGAAAGGCCAATTCAAATTGCAGAGGTTTTATGAATATTTTATAGACTCTGTTCTGAGTGATCAGAAGTATCGCTCTCTGATATGCTCTGGGCTTACATCTCTGCTGTGCTCAAACTAAACCCAGCACAGGAATAGACCGAGGAAGCAAAAGCCCAGTTGAATCATCTTGCGTATTCCTATATTTCTAGTCAGAGCATTTCTCGAACAGCTCCAGGTGCCTCCCATATGTATATAGCTGAGCACATCAACAGTGCAAAGTAATTTCTTTTTCATGTCTCTTCTCTGGTAAGACATACCTTTGTTCAGGGAGAACTTATTTTGGGCAACTTCATGTTATAACCTTTGACTTAGTTCAACCTAAAACGAGTCTTGATCTTATTTATTTTCTTGCATTAAATTATAAATATCTGTAAATTTCCTAGTATGTGGTTTAGCAGTTTTAATATTACCCTTTCTCTGCTTCATTTGAGTTTGAAGAATAACAATAATACAACTGGTTTAATTAAATTTTTACTACTCCTTTATGTCTGCCTATGATTACAAGACTGGTGCTATATAGATACTGAATTATTTTTATTCAGTAGCATATCAATAGTTATTAAATTTTATTCACTATGGGCTTTCTCCCTAGATATCCTGCTAAAGAAAAAGGGAGCAGTGTATTTAGAATATTGTGAGGAAATATTCTAGGCAAAGCAGTGGATATACATTAAAATTGCATTAAAATATAACCTCAGCATCCACATCAAGCAAAAATGCATACTGAAAAAACTAGTCAGAGTGCCACTAAAACCCACAATACATATATTAATCACTTGTTTGTATTATAATGGATACAGTCTGTCCCTTTCTATTTTCTACTATAGACAAAAACCTCATCAAGCCATTTCTGCTTGCTCATACAAGGTCTGTGTTGTCCACATTGCTCAGAAGGCTTGGTGTGAACCGCTTCAGGTATTAGGTCTCGTAACGTCGTAACAGGGTTGAGAAACTAGTCTGCAGTCCTGTTACACAGCCAATGCTCCACCTGCTCATAGCAGTTTTGTATGTACTAACCAGTAAATCACTATAAATGGTTTAATGACATTTTGCATTTACTTGAACCACAAACGTACCAATGTTATTGGGTTTTCACAGCAACAGATTCCCATCATCTGAGCTTTAGTGAACTCCAGACGCAGAGAAATTGGTGTTGATGCTTTAGGAAGACATCGTGTTTTCTTCAAGATGAACAGACTGGAGGCTAACACTACTCTGAAGTTATGGGAAACATCCATACCAAAGAGGCGTGGGAGGGTTTCTGCAGTTCCTCTCCTTCATATCCTGCTGTTGCAGAGTCTACAAATAGCTGCCAATGTGGTTAACCATTAAAACCAGCAAAATATCAACACCCGTAAATGTATGCAATAATATGGGTGCACTGTGAGACAGAGGGAGAGAGGGAGAGAAACAGAAGGCAGATTTTAATTACCTGTGTCTACTCCCAAGGTAGAGACATACCCAATGTCATTCAGCAGCAGGAAGATGATATGTTTTAACAATAATCTTTAAAATGGTGGTAAGAAATATAAATTAAATACTGCTTGTCTGTGTTCCAGAGTTTGATAAGAAAATTAGCTCCTGCATCATTTGCTAGGAAGGCTTAGCTTACTCAAGAGAAGGGGATATGAAGCCACAGTATTGCATTGTTAAATAGAGTTGGTATTCCAGTTAGGTACTAAATTTCCTTTAATCAAATGTTAATACTTGGAAGAATTCTACACTGTGTTATAAAAAACACAATTTCAAATTCCTTTCTAGCCTTTTAGCTTACCCAAGACTGACAGAGAAAGGAACCTTTGAAGCACATAAAGGCTAGGGGATTTAACTCCTGTTTGCATTTTTCCTAAAAAAATTATTAAAACCACGCTTGAGTAACCATTTTTAATGAAAGAAAGTATCTCTGTGAGTTAAATGCTCATCATAAGCCTGATGTTGTGAAAGAAGTGCATCTCAAGACTATCATGTCTAATTACCGTATTTTTCAAGACATCATTATTAAGGCGAGCAGCTTTTAGTGCTGGTTAACTGTCACACTGCTGATTTGCAAGTGTATGCAACTCCTTTATATTTTTCTCATCCTGTCTTCTGATACTTCTTTCTCACTGTACCTCAGTACATGGGACAGGATCCTATTTTCAGTAGGGTTTATTGTCTCCTATCCTTGCAGCTCCATTGGCTAATGTAAACAAATGGTGAGGGACCTTTGTATCATGCTCTGAAACACACATGTAAAATATCACACTTTTTTCTGTTAGAGCTTTCAATCGTTTAACACACATATAAAGACCATGCTGAAAGGTGAGATACTAATACGCAACCCAGCTATGAAATAGCAAACATACTGGTATTTTCTCTTCTCCACCTACTGGCTCAAATATTGAGGGGGTAGGGGAGGGAAGGGAAATCTGCTACATAATAAAGATTCTCCCAACCCAACCTAAGGGCAGAGACATTTTTGTGATTCTGTGATCCAGTTCAGTCATGGGCAAGATCAGAACTAGACAGACGGATCAGACCGAGCCAGAATAAGCCCAGCAATAAAAAACACAAAGAAATCTTCCTGTCAGTATGTCCCAGGCTCTTCAGTATGCTCAGGGCATCATTAGTCTGTAAGTTTTAAAAAGGACAGCACAAAAACCAAAGCCATTTGACTGCCTTTTTACTGAACCCTGCATCATGCTTTCTTTTATACAAAGCAGCCTCCATCTAATGACTGCAGCCATCTTACAACCTGCAGGCCATTTTCCGCCTGCAAGCTGTGATGAATTTATAAAATACCCAGGAAGAAAAAGGCAGCCCAGAGCAGGATGCAAAAGCTGCTGTAGCTGCCAGCCCTCTCCCAGGTGCCCCCTTTTTTGGGCAGCAGTGCCTCCACACTCATGACAGCAGGTGAGAAAATACCTGAAATAAAGTAATCTCTTTAGATAACAGTAATGTCATCACTAAAACTTTTCATAAAAGTGTTACACTTCACTGATTTCAGGGCAGTCAAAATTAACTTACAGCACATCTGAATTTAAATACAAAACTCAAACTGTGTCACCTTTTAAATAATTTCTGGTTCTTCGAGATACTGGCAACCTGATACCAGAAATTCCACATCCCTTTATCTGTCTTAAGAAAAGCTTACAGACCTAGAAGTCATTTTCTTACTCTGTCACAATTCTACAAAGGACATGAGAAAGGTCAGAAGAAAAGCTCCCATTTCTCTGATTTTGACCACACAGCCCTCCAAAAAGCATATTGAATATCACTGCACCCAAACAGAGAAACTTCATACCATCATCTATTTGTCTATGATGGGTGGCATTATATGGCAATAACAGAGCAATACAATAACAACCTTGTCTTTTTCTGGGCTTCATGTAAACCTAATCCCCCAAATAAAGCCCAATTTATAAAGAAAAACAAAGAGAGTTGAACTTTAAATGCTACTATTATAAAGCATGCCAGTTAATTAGAGTCCTTCAAGGAGTTCCTTTTTATCTGAAAGCACATGCAAGTTCAAAATCCAAATTCAGATAACTGTATGTTTTTCTCAGGGTGGTCTGTGTGCTTTGGTGCGTCTCAGGCTCCTAATCATGCAGATCAGGAATTGCACCAGAGAGGCAATGTTGGAGCCTGCACAGGCCTGGCTTTATTTCCCCTGGAAACCAAAGTGCAGGGAGCAGAATGAAAGATCTTAATAGTTTGCACCAGGGTCTCACCTGTGTAGATTGAGGCCTTGTGAACCAGTACTTCTGATAGGCAAACACTTATCCTTCCAGAACATAGTGCAAAAATCTTGCTGTAAAGCATAATATCCTGAAGCTATGTTTAAATTTGGCAACTAGTCAGGACAAAAAATTATAAAAATATTATCTATCTATAATTACACATCTGCAGATTTTCCTTTAAAGGAAAATTTAAGGACTGAGCCATGTTTATTTTATAATGACACTGCAAAAGTCTTAGATGTCTCTATACTACATCGAAAGCACAACGTGAAGGTATGTATGGTGAGGTTTAGGGGTGCCATGTAGATGTGTGTTGTGTCCTGAACAATTACAATCCTTTACAGAAGAAATTGTGAGTTAAATTAATTGGTATGTTCTATGTGTATTTGGTGTTTTGTGATTTGCAAATGGGTGGAAGCACAATAACACACTGCTTATTAATGGCTTAGCAGAAAGTAGTTACCTGTATGTGAGATGAAGTGTGTCTGGGAGAGAGGGAACTTTCCTGTGAGTCTGCAAGATAAGATGGAGACGAGCTGTGGGTTAGAGGAAGTTTAGTATCAGAGAAAGTGATGCTATTAAAAAAAAAAAAAAAAAAAAGTTTAAAGTCATAAACCATGACAAAAAGAATGAACTGCATTTCTGAGCAGTTTAGAAGAGAAAGAAAAATTAATCCAACCCTTTAAAGTGAGGCACTTAGAAATGGTTTATAGTTTTAATACTCAAGACTGGCAATGACAGTAAAAATTAAAAACAAACTAGACACTATGTCCTTTATCATTCTCCCTGCTTACAGTCATGGAAGATATTTGTGCCTATTGTGTGTTTACCAACACCCAATTTTCTGAGGGGTGTAAATATTGATAACTAAAATGCAGATGTTAAATCATAACAGCACTGTTAAAGGAAGTATATTCATCAGGCTCTCACCTCAGGAAACAAGCACTCCCTACAGATGGCTGCAGCCCATTCATGGTGCTATTGGTGTGGGATTTCTCAGTTTGGTGGACTTTGCGGGACAGGTTGTGGACTTTGCAGTTTTCCTAAAGACACGTTAAAGGACATATTGACAGATAGCTCTCCACAGACTTCAGGAACTCAGATCTTTATTCCCTCCATCAAGCAAATTGAATGCAAAGCACCCAAAAGCTGAACTCTTTACATGGCAGGTTCAGTAAGTAACAGAAAACCAACTGTTCTGTTTGGTTGTCTTAAAGTAGTAACCAGCAAACTCCCAAATCTCTACATAAGTACTCAAAAGTTGAAACACTTGTGTCTAGGTATAAAACACTCAAAGTCTTGGACTTGTAGAGAGTAATTGCTTAGTCCTACATAGTACTCATTTATTTCCTTCCTCATGAACAGTAACTCCTGTCAGATGTGCATTATCATAGTGCTAGAAGCAAAAAGCTTTATTGTTGCTTTCTTTTTAGGCAATAAATGAAGTGGTGCCATTCACATTTTACAGATAAGGATGTTAGCTATAGAGAACTGAAGTGTCTTGCCTAAGGTCACAGAGGAATTACTTAGTCTGATCTGGTGATCACTTATCTTAGCCCCATAAAATAATTTGAAGCAAAGGATAAAGACTCAGCAACACTGTCATCATTCAATAGAAAGACATCTCGGGGGGGCGGGGGGGGGGGAAGTCATCACAAACTGGAGTTCTGCAACAGCAGGGCCTTTTAGCAAAAGCAAGGCTAGAGGCTAAATATTTGAGTTACAGAGAGCACATTATAAAAGGGAGGTTACTGAGAACGTACCTAGTTTCAACAAGAAGTGGATATGGTATGAATCACATCACAGGTTTCAGATTCTTATGGCTACCTTGGTATCAGGCTTAGGAAAAATAGTTCTGATTTATGGCTTTATATTGAAACCTTGTGAAACTACCCCTTTTGAATTTTGATGTGGATACCAGCCTTATGTATTTCAAATGTTTCAAGGCTTTTAAATTCCCAGACTCAAATAAAAACTCAGGACAGCTAAAACTGCGACACTTAAGACCAAACCAAAATTTTACAGGAGACCCTGTAGAACTCAAAAGATGGCTGAACTCAGCAAACTTCCACTGAATATACAAACTTGAGTATGTAGTCTTAAAGGTTTCTACTTCTGTAGAAACCATCGTTTGCACTGTTACAGTAAGTACACCTTATCACCCAAGCTGAGCTGTACAAATGACCTAGCAACATTACTTATTGCTATTTCATTGGGTTTTTTTGGTCACTGGCAAATTTTACTAACAATGATTTTATATAGCTTTTCAAATACTTGTTATATTTGTTATTCAAGAGATTTAGTTACTCTGAATCAAGTGTGTTTCTGTGGAAGGCTTGTTATAAATCATGCCAATGGAGATTTCTTATTTAAGGTAACAATTTGTAATCTAATAGTTGATCATTCTTAAGCTACTTATATTGAGATATATTAACTTTGTATAGACTTGTTTGAAATATGTTGTTTTCTATGTCATTAATTTCAAGTATCTTGAAATTTTAGATGGTTTGGTCATTCAGACATGAGTGTTTGCTTTGAACTTCATTATTCTAACTAATGGGCAAGTTTGCAATTTGATGGTCAGATGCACAGAAATAACTGACATTTTTATTCTCCCATAAAATTTTAATATGAACAGTAATAAACAGCTCAACTAGAAAACCTATTGTTATTTTTAAACTATTTATGTCCTTTTTATTACTATGTTTTTAGTGTCCTCTTTAATTTTTACAGTTATGGTATTTTTCGGTACTAGAGGTTAATTCCTCTGATAAGAAAAAATAGCACATGCAATAGAATGTATACACAAAGATTAATTTTATTGCAGAAATGCTTCATCTCCTAATCTTTAGGATGAAAAAATCCAGATATAAACTGCCATGAAATATAGTTTATTTCCTAGACTTGCAGAAATTCTTAGAATGAGAAGAATTGGGCACTCCATTGACAATGAGTACTTGGTGATATACAGGAATACCTACACTTTTCCAAGCACCTCCAAACTCTGAGTTTGCATAGCCACTACTGGTTTCTCTGCCAAGGCAACAGCAAGGCTGAGCAGAACCTCTAAGTTCTGACTCTGAGCCCACGGGAGAGCAGAAATGGCAATTGTATACATTTGCTTTACACCCCTTCCTTCTGCCCCTTCTCAGATAATGGAATGTTTATCGAGTCAATCAGAGAAGGTAGTATATTTTCTTCAAGAGATTCTTCTGAGGAAAAAATACATAAAACAATTTACTCTGACTGGAGATATGTGAGCTATGTGAGTGTCTACAACAGGCAGACAAATTGGCAGCCTACAAGTACCTAGGCTGGCTATCCGTATTTGCTGACGGCATGTTCTTTCAGTGCTCCTCTGACTATTCCTTTCAGCCGCTGCATCTGGAGCCTCATCCAGTACGTGTTAGATTGAAATGTTTACATTACTTAAGGAGGAAGAAAGGTGACTGAAGAAAGGAAATTACAGGAGGAACACTGCAAGAGAAAAATTATACTTTAAATGCCACTTACTTAAATATTATGTTATTTTCATGATAAGAACCTTTTGATGCCTATGAAAAGAATTTTATCAGGATCCAGAAGGAGATTGGTAGACAACACCAACATTGCAAAGCAATGCATGAGAACTCTGCTAAAGTCAGAACTAAATACTACTCTGCAGAGCTCCCATCATCATAAATGTGATGACAAGAGCTGGAATCCTTTCAAATTATATTCAGAAAAATAAGGAAAGCTCTTCAAAGTGTTTAATAGCAAATTAAGTTGTTTGGTACCGGTAATTACACATTAGTTTACATCTATCAAACACCTAACTATTCATTTTGATTTATTCTCAGAAATCTGATTTGAGTCACGAAGTTCTGGTCTTACAGTGTATGCTTTTATCTTCCATCTCTTTCAGTGTGTAAATGCATGCAACACTTTTGTAACCTGGTCTCATAACTTTAAATAGCACTGAAGGGGTTTTGTGGGTTTTAATTGTTTATTCATTTGTTTGGTTTTTTTCCTGGCTGTTCTCTTCAGGAAGAAAATAACTTTTGTTAAATCAGTTAATTTAAAAATGGGCTGGGAAGCTGCTGAATTGACAGTAATAGTGTATTGTTGCATTTGTTTATTTGAAAAACAAACTATTTTGATTTCTTTGTAATGAACAAATGATCATAGATTATTTTAAGTCAATGTCGCAGCTCAGAGAAAACTGTAGAGCTTGCCGAGTACAAGTTGACAGAAAACTTCAGTCTGTTATCTTTGTGAGCTCAGGCTACTAGTGATTTTTCACTGAGTTTTTGGTAGGTCGAGTGCAGTTCAAAGGCAGAATGATTTTTACTCACCACGTTATCCTACAGTATGTTATTTTTGAGCAGATTTGAAGCTTAAAGCATGTAAGTGGAAATATAAAGAAAAGCAGTCACATCTGTATTATATTGATCACCGTAAATAATAAAAAAAAATTCTGAATCTAGCAGAAAATAATATCAAAGAGTATTCAGAAAAGACTTCAAATTATTCATTGTAGCATTTTTAGATACAGTCAGAGAGCTCAGCCTTGGTGAGCTGTATTCAGCCTAAGATTGAACAGGTATTAGGAAGACTCAAGGTGGCTTTATACCAATTGTGTCTTCTATGAATTCAAGGTGTTAGAAAAGGGCAATTTGGCTTCCTTGCAAGTGTTTTGTAAAAGCAAGTTCTGAGCTGCCTAAATCACATCTGTGGGATCTAAGAAGCTGTACATGCCAGAGACCAGTGACATTTGGCTGCTTCCTACTTACCACATTGGGATTTCCAAGAGACTCTTATAGGTCATTGGTTTCCAAATGTTGAGCAAAGACGACAGCAAAGAGGGAGAGGTGGAGGCAGTTTTTCTACCCATCAGTTTCAGCAAAGTCTAATCTTATTATATAATAATGTACTTGTTTTAAGTAACAACTCAATATAGCTCGTTATTTATGACCCAGGCAAGTATGAATTGAAAGTAACGCATTTATGATTTGTCTCTGGTTCTTTTTGTTAATATAAAAGAAAAGAAACTAACCTCAAAGAGTCATGGAAGGAAACTTCTGTGTAAGTGACTTGCATGGGTTCATCAGCAGAAAGCTCTACAATAATAAAAGTGAGGTAATGTCAAAAATATCTACCAGCTTCTTCAAAGAAATGACTTGTTTCTTTGCCATCTCACTTTTTCAAAACAGCCTCAAAAAAAATCTCCTTCTAGCCAGGGTATAATGCAAAGTATCATTCATGAGAATGCCACAGAAAGGATTACTGTCTTTTACAACATGGGCAGCTTACGAAGCATCCTGGTATGCATACTGAATCAAGCAAGCCCTTTATTTTCTTTTGATGTTTCTGGTGGTTTTATCAAGCAAATGAGGAAAAAATGTTATAAATCCTTTTTTTTATAATGCTGTATTTGTGCAGATTCAATACAGTGAAAATCTTACATTCTTTAATATTTAAAAACTTTTAATAATGCCTTTGTTATAATGGACACTGAGACCACTGTACAATAAAGGAATTTAGAGTATTCTATTTTTGCCAGTGATGCACCACCTGTGGGAGGACCAGGAGGAGGTAATCTGTGTTCAGCCACTGCTTTAGCCTAAAAATAATTGAAATTGAAATTAGAAAATACTTCTTCAGCCTCTGTAACAATATGAAGGCGTAGGAAAAGTAAGACATGGTTTTGCAAATCCTCATCTACTTATGAGAGCAGGAGTCACAAGTAAATCAGCGTATCACTTAAAAATGTATCCCTACAAAAAAGGGATAGCAAGAGAGCAAAGGTGACTAAGCAAAATCAAATTGAGCATAGCAGGGAAGAAGCAGCTTACTGGAACCAATAAGTAGCCCATGTAGGATAAATACAGTATATCAATATTAACGTTTTGTCTCACCTCATTTTGCCAGCTTTCAATGTATTTGTAGTTACTTACACTCACTTTACAACACCATATCTGAATTTACTTTATTTTTCCATTTACTCATTTCTTGTACTCCCTTTTTGCACAGCTTCTCTGAAATGGAATACAAACCCAAACCAAATAGTTAAATGACTATTGAATTATTTCTAACCAAATAACTTCTTATTCAAACTCAGGTTTCTAGCTAAATTATTTCCTCTCCCTCACTTACTGTATGTTAGGAGAAAATTGGCTGCTTGAGCTCCACTTACGTTCCTCTGCTTAAGAAAGATCTATTCAATTTATATACTTGTTAAGACAGCACAATAGTGGCTTAGTCTCTGAAATGTCTCAATTCAATTAGTCTCTCAAATGTCTCTTATTCAATTAATATTTTCCAGAAGAATGGTATTATCACCAGTGAATAGGGATTTCCAGTGTTGTTTTGAAAAAGTACATGCCTGGCACTTAGATTCTCAACTGAGAAAGTTACCAGTGCTCAGCAAGGCCCATGGAATTGTAACATTTGCAATTAATGTTGAGATTAATCTAAGATCAGAAGAATCCCTCCTCCTGCCAAAACAGCCTCCTGCAAGAGAACCTCAAATTTCTTCATCCAAACCAGTTTAAAATTACTCCAAGCACCTACTCGTTCCCTAGTGACCTTTTATGTAATTTAACAGGATGGAACATGAAGAGTTTGTTTTTCCCGAAGAGTCAGCATAAATTTCCCTCTGCTTGCTTTCTTCCTATTACTTATCGTTAGACTACTTCAGATCAGCCTGAACGTTTCCATGGTTACTACCAGCAACATACCTTCGGATAACAACACCCCCAGTGAAACTTCCCATTGGTATTCACTCCTTTTCAGCATCTTCAGTGCAATCACAGTGGACAATGTGTGTGTTTGAATTATCACAGTAATAAGCCAGAAACTAATAAGGTAAAAATGTTGCAAGAACCAGAAAGATTAAAGCAAAACAAAACAAAAAAAACACTTGAAGAAGAACATTATATTTGTGCCTGGACAAAAAAATAAAAATTACTAGACCAGACACATATCCTTCCAAGTTTTTATGTAGACAATAAACGAAGAACTGGGTAATATGTTCTGATCATCTATTTTAGGCAGACTCAAAAGACTTGTCTGGTAAAATTATTGCTTTATATAACAGTTTGTTCTTTTTGTTTTGATTAATGACTATGCTAGTTTCTAAGTAGCAACAGTTCTTACAGCTACATTGGAGAAAGCATATTTTTTGGAACTGCTGTTACCTGCTGGTGAGAAAATGACTGTCCTGCCAGTGCATTTTACGGAACGCAATTAAATATTATCTTAAAATAGAAAGTGCCTAGTACAGCTTTTAAACAGGTAAGAATTTTTGAGCATCCTGTTCTAGTTTTTCTAGTTGAATTGCATTACATACCATGTGAATCTCCAGACAAGATAAATTGCTTTTGTTTGAAATTATTTTACTATATAAATGCATATTCTTTCTAAATATCTTTGGAAGCACTCCTACTTCTTCACAACTCCTTTTGGTAGCTCAGACAGGTTTTACAGCTTGGTTTTTGTTTTCAGACTCAGTGCAGTAGAAGTACATGGTGCGCATGTCTTTTAGTGTTTGATCTTTTTCATTTACAGAATTTGATCACAGAAGATGCATGAAAATATAGCTTCATTTCATAGGCATATAAACCAAGATGGTAGTCTTCAGATAAGGAAACTGAATAGACTTTCACTGCTGTGCTTTCTTCTGTCTAAAACAAAAGCAAAAAAAAGGCAGAGCTAATTTTCATCCAGAAGATGAGCTGCTTTGAAATGTGATGGACAAACACAACACGCAACCCACTGCTTCCACTTCTTCAGCAGTCTGAGGTATCTTAGCAAGTAAGAGGCAGAACAACATCTGCAACCAAGTACAAGCTGCTGATCCAGTCTGTGCTTCAAAGGAATTGGATTAGGACAGAGGAACATTAGGCAAAATGCTGGAGTTTCCATACTTTTTTAAGAAATGCCTTCAAATCATTAGCTTTACTTTGGAAAACAGGAAGGACTAAGAAAACAGAACAGCTAGTTTCCAGGTTACTGTGCTTTGAGTGCAAAAATTGGGAACTAAGTCTTTAAGAAAGTGTTTGAAATCTATAGCAGGAAAGAAGGTGCTTTTATTTCCAATTGCCAAAAGTTAAAGCTGCATGTGCAAAAATCTCTTAAAAGCTGCATGAGATTAAAAATGCTAAAGCGCTAGCCAGATTTTGAGAGAGCATCTGCCAGAGATTTGTGTTCAATTGTATGAATTGGACATATGGATTTAGTTACATTATGTGAAAAGAGTTTGGCACACAGACGTTGTACTTCTGTAAAAAGCCAAGGAATATAGTGCAGAGGATCCAGGAGAAAAAAGTCTTTCAAACTAAGGTAGAAAGTGAAAGGAAAGAAGATCAGAGAGTTGTGGGATCTTGTGTCCTGTAATAAAGGGAAAGTAAATTTCTCAGAGCATTCATGAATAAATCTAGAGCTTAGTGCCATATTCCAAAAATAAATCAGAACAATTGGTGTACAGGAAAGGTTAACAGCCAGTCTGCTACTACAAACTTATTTGGTTTTGTTTCTAAATCCTATTATTGTGGGGTTTAGTTGTTGGTTTTGTTGTTTCTTGGTTTTGACTTTTTCTTTTTTAAGAAGAAACTTTTTACTGCATCAGTCCAGAGATAACTCTATTAGCATGAAGGACATTCCAGAAATGAGTAAAGCTCTCTACAGCAAACACCAGAGACTTTTCCAGTGAACGTAAGGTGGAGAGGACACAGCCTGCCCACCAGAGAGCCAGCCAACACTGAGTAGCTTCCCCTCTCAGTTCCATATCAGCCATGTGATAGGTAGGGAGTCCGGTTTTCACTTTTAACCTCTGCCTTGCTGACCCTTCAGTTTGACTTATATGCTTTGTGCCAACATTGTCCTCTTTTTCCCAGCTTCTAGCTGCTGTTGCACATCTGTGGATGTCTCCTTATGTTCGCTCTTTCCCAAGCTTTCTGGCTCTGGAGGGAGGTGAGAGGTCTCCTCCACTACTTTTCTCTTGTGCAGAGCTTACTAAGACAGTGATTAGTTGCTGTATTAGTTGATTATTGTTCCGAATTAAGCAGGCCAGAAAACACCTTTACCTGGAGATTTAAACTTGCTTAGGAGTTTCTACGCTCATTATCATTCTAATTCCTTGCTAAAGACCCTGAATTGCTTTTTGTCAATCCACGTAATCTTCAGATGCTACTAGATGAGGTAATTTATATAACCAATGACTTTCTGACATGTGCTTGGTCTGATCAGAATGATAAAAATCTTTGCTGATGCTTTTCTTATTTCAATAAACTCTCATCTAAATTCTTCCTGCAGTTAGATCTTCACTGTATTTCCTTATGAATGGAGTTGAAAAACATAAAGGGCAATACAAATGTAATGTTATCTTGTCACGAGCTTATTGTGCAACCACTAGCCACTTCAGTCATAACCAAAATCCTATGTGTCAAAGCCTAAACATTCCTACAAAGATCTTTTTGTACTAGCTGCTAAATTACTCTTATGATCCTCCAGTCACATCACCTCTGTCAGCGGTACAGAAACTGCAGTTTCTCAATAATTTCATGCTTGCCTTTTTTCCTGGAATCATTGTCAAAGAACAAGTTAAAAATGGTAAAAATACCAGAATCCTAAAAATGTCACTGTAAGACAAATCTGAGAAGAACTGGAGGTTTAGGCTCTCAGTCTGATTACTTCAGCCTAACAGAGGATCAAAAGCAACCTTGTGTTTAATATAAAGTCTTAAAGATTGTCTGTATGTTATTTCTTCATGCAGCTGTGGGCTCCGGATTTCTAAAAAAAGACTGAGACATGGAGAAAGACAGTCAAGCAAACAGGACTGGCAGTGCCCAGCATAAGTTTGAGGAGCTGTGACGCACCACAGGAAAACTACAGAGCAAGTTTGGGTGATGACTTTGACCAACCTATCTTTGACCTTTACTCGGTCTTTGTAATTATTGTGATTTTCTTTCATTTTATTGTGGTTTTTCAAAATGTATCTGCACTTTACAAATGCTCTGTTTGCTTCAGTAGAAAGAATCCAAACAAACAAGCAAAAAACTAAGCCAAAAGCACAACCCCAAAGCTTGAAACTATATATTAGAAGTAGGAATGGCCAAATTCTGCATGCTTAGACATCTCTCTTGTTCCCAGCCATGTGTTCAGAAGGGAAAAAGCAAACAAAGCTGGCCATGTTTCTACGGTGCTACATCCAACCCTGCCAACCCAACTAATGCCTGTTACTGTCTACACATATACGGAGGTAATCATGCACCAGCCTCTACAGCTGGATGGGTCTGCCAATAAGCCTGTGTTCCTTAGGAACTGATGAAAGTGCTGTGCAAACTGGGTCTGGACACCCAGGCTGCCTTCCCCCGGGAAAGGGTCTAGTTCATGCTGAAGTGAAAGACAAACTACTATTAAACAGAGGCCATAAAATTTCACCTTTCAAAGAAGCATCATAATATTTCTGTATTATCTATAAAAAAGATACAAGATTTATAGTACTTTCTTCAGAAGTAAAACATAGATGGGGACTGAACAGCCATTTTTTGTCCCTGTAGTGGAACACTGCTTTATGATCTGAAACCAGCATCTGCCAAAGAGGTTATCAGTCACATGTACAAATGAACTATACTGCAAGATTGAGAAATTAATTAAGCCATTGTTTATTCAATTACATGCTGTGTCCCTGCTCTATCTAGATAAACAAGCTGAATAAACTTCTGAAAGCTCTCAGCCTGAAGAGCCTGAATCCTATTATCAGCTGTTAAATTAAACATTTAGAAAGCTACATTCCGTGAAAGGATATTTCCAAGGACCTGTGGTACTTCTAAGACAGCACATTTAAAACACTTTGGCATTTTAAACAAACTTACCTTGAAATTTTTAAGAGCCTAAATATGCCTGCGAATGAATTATCTTCCATTTAATGTTTTTGCAACAATTTTTATGTGGTATAATACTTTGTTTACATGAATCAAAGGGAATCATCCAATAAATATGAGATAGCATGTCTGACAATGTAAGATTTTCTTACCTGAAATCACAGACAATACAAAACAGTGTGAAAATCCTCTCTACCTCACCCAGAGCACTGTCACTAGGTGTAATTTCAGAGCAGACTACAGAAACTTCACACTTCTGGACTGCCACCACAGTCGCCTTAATTATGTAGAGACTACTCCTGTGATAGTACTTCCGTGACACAGACAGGAGCATAATTAATTTTATTTGTAAGGAGATACTACAACATGTCAATGGTGAAAGTAAGAGGGAGACTCAGGCCCAGGACCAACAGCATTTACAGTTAGAAAAAGTTACAATGACAGGCAAAGCAGATGTACTCGAGCACAGAAACCACCTGGCAAGTGTCACTTTACAGTCCAGCATGTGCAGAAATGCTTTCAGAAGTGATGAAGTTTACAGCACCACTGGAATCATATACTTTTAGTACATGAGAAACTGGCAGCGATAGCAGCTGCAGGACAAAACTTCTTCCATCGGCCAACTACACCCTTTTGGAGGGTGTGTGGGGGAAAGCTCATGTATTCAGAAATTGAAACCAGAATATGATATGCATGTGTCATAGGGACACCCACTGGTTTAGCAGCTTCAATCATCAGCACTGAAGCAAGTGCTTCATATTTAAGTTTGGCTCTTGGACAGAGATTTTATTTAAAAGATTAGCCAAAAAGAAATAGTGAGAAAAAATGTATCCCACATAAACTTCCATCTTCCTTCAAGTGACACAGAGCATAAAGCCTATGGACCAGTTCTCACCCTAATACAACAAAACAAGGAAAAAAATATTGTCCCTGCTGGGTAACAAAACAAAGGTGGAAGAACTTCAAAACCAGACAGACTATTTACTCTTTCTGGGTAAGCAAAGGGTCAGTATGGGAAGTTTTAAACTCATCCCATTACACTCTTGTGTATTTTCTTTACTTGTATACAAACTCTCAGATTTATTTTATACACTGCTCAAAAAAGACCAGCAATTTTCCCCTGACTGGATAAAGGTCTCAGAATCAGAAACCTGAATCCTATGTGAGCCTGTTTCCAGTTCTCCTTATTTATTATTTACATGTTTTTTCCATGAGGGGTAACACAGCGTGGCTCTGTCCCACAAACAGGCTGGAGGCTGACTTGGGAGGGTTCAGGAAGGTTACTTATGCAAAATAACATTTTTCCAGTGAAATGCATCCCTTGTTTTACCACTGGATGCAATAACCTTTGCTCAGCAGTGAGAGTGGCAAGGCATCATACAGCTGCTAATGTAGGCTGAAAATTTATGGGGCAGAAATGAGAGGTGGCTTTTTCAACAGCGATGACAATAAAAAGGCAAGTCAGGACCCCCAACGTAGAGCGAGTCAGAGGGTTTTTCTACTGTGTTTTGTAACAAGAGGACAGATCCCGCTCATAGCAGAGGTCAACTTGTTTAGCAGGGACTGTTTAAAGCAGCAGCTTCAGGCTGAGCCTGTGCCAGGGGAGCTCTGCGGCTGGGCGAGCAGGGAGATCCCCAGAGCCATCATTGCTCCCTGGTCCTATTGGTGGCAGTGGCCAAAATCTTGCCTTGCATTGTGAGGCCAAGGGACAAACTTGTATTCAGCACAGTACGTTTGCCATCAACAGAGTTATTCTCAATTTTTAAGAGTGAGTAGGTCTCTAGCAAAGTCATTGCCATCTTTAACTTCTTTCACACACTAGTACAATGCTGGTGTGCTTTGTGATACATGATTCAAAGTCTTTCTGGTGAATGTGGGAGAGAGAATGGATTTGACACTGGAGTCTCAGGAGGGAAAGGATCATGGGTTAAGCTCAGATGGACAGAGATATGTATTCTGATGCTTGAAATTAGAGCTCTGTTTAGATTACAGCTCAGGTTTCACAGCATCAAAATCCTTTAGTCATTCTTGAATGAAAACAGAGCGGGCAGACATCTGATTTGGGTGATTAACTCTTAAAATTTCAATCTTATAAGTTTAGAGAAGCAAATAAGTACAACCCAAATGACAAACCTCTGGCTGTAACTGAAACCAAGAATTCAAACATGTCACCGCTCTGCAAACTGAGCAACCAGAGCTGAGCCCCAGTGAACCATCCGAGGCAGCAGTGATGGGCTGCGCTTGCACTTATTGGAGGCACTGTAAATCTAGTCCACCCGGGGGAATATTGTACCGAGCTCAGTAGACCAGATTAGCCCTTACTGTCTTCAAAGCAGATTTACTAGGGGACTAATGGGTTTTTAGCCCTTCCATCTCACTCACTGACAACTCCCCATGCAGTATATGTGGGATTTCTGGATAACTGACATACCAGTCAGAGAGGTAACTGTTGTGCAGTGGATCTGGACTTCTACAAAAAGTTTGGTTTTCCTGTTTCTCTCCAGGCGTACTACAGAAATCAACAACAGCACATGTAAAAGGTGTCCTTACATTACTGGTTGCTGCCCATGAAACCAGATTTCAGTCTTGCTGGGAGTTGGGCAGCACCTCTCCTGAGAAGCCGAATCTCTTCAGACATGCCCTCTAATTTTCCCATTCAGTACAGAGGGAAATAAAGTGCAAAATAGGCATAGATTTCTAACTAAGCAGGTTTGCAGCCTCAGGTCTGTAATGACTGAAATTTCTACAGTTCACATTAAGACAGACATGGACACATATTCTAGAGAGCCAAAGAGCCACTAACTCTAAAACGAGATGCAGAAAGAGCAATTTTGCAGTCCACCTGCCCCAAAACAGAGAACCAGCCTTTCCCTGCTCTCTGCTCTACTACATGATCACCCTGGCAACATCAGCACTCTAGAGAGATGCACTAAAATTGCTTAAGAGAAAGGATTTTTTTTCAGTGTTTTAGGCAGTTTAGAATCTTAACTACAAATTCATTGCAGCTCTGCAAGCTGAGATGAAAGGTGCAAAAAGCTTTAATCCAAATACAAAAGTCCCAAAGGAAATTTCTCTGTCAGCAGCAAAGCACTTGCTGGCAGAGGTGGTTCACAAACACTGCAGAACTGTCGCTCCCATAGCCCTGGCAGGGGAGGCAGCTGGGCCAGAGCTGCCTGCGGAGGGGTGCACGGGCAGCCTCGTGCCACAGCCATCCTCCCATGGCCCTGGAGCCTTTTGGGCCAGCTTTACACTGAATGGTTTGAAGCTTGCCACTCTCCTCCTGTTCTTTCCATGCTCCATTATTTTTTGAAGAAATTCAGTGATGCTGCTTTCTACGCCACACTGTGGAGCAATGCCGATCCAGTGATGGTGTCGTCTTTTCCAAAAGTGTAACCTTTGGGACCCTTTCTGGGTCCTTAATAACCTTTACCGCTACCAGAACAGCATAAAGGAGGCTTTATGGTACAGGCTACTGACCTATTTTTTATATTTATTTCTACAGAATGACCTTTTCTTTGGCTTGAAGTTTTACACTGATTATTGCAATTATTCTCAAAGTATTGCACTAGAGCTGGAAATAAAAATGGAGGGTGATAACATAGATGAAAATCTGGCATCCCTAAGTCTAACAAGGCGAAAAAAGCTCATTTGTTAGTCCTCTCTCTTCCTGAAGAAAGAAGATGATCTCTCCTCTTTTTTCCGTCTCTGACTGCTTTAAAAGAGAGGTTACAAGGAAGACAGCTAGCAATGGATATACCTACCTACCTACTCCCTTCAATCTACTGCTGTGGGCATTCATTCAAATGTCAGGCTTGGTCCTATCTCTGCAATAGATTCAAAATTGCTTTTGTTGAATGTATCAGTAGATCTCACACTATTTATGAACAAGATTTTTTTTCATAACCACTGTTTAAAGAAACAGCAGAACTCTCCAAATGTGCATGCTCAGTTTCTGAAGTCGACAATATCATATCTCTTCATGAATAGATTTACCTGACTGTATTTGAGGTCAGTCCAGTCCTCCTCTTTATAACTCCACTATATAGGAAAGCTTATAGGAACTCTTCAACTCTTTCACATTTTCCCTTGTGATTTAACTTTCGTATAACCTGTTATTTTCTTGGGTTTGCTTTTTTATTTTCATAAAGCCCCTACACGAATATTCTTGAAAAAGCAACCAAAGTTGACCCCAATTTCATTTACTCCTGAGGTTCATATAGTACAAAGAAGCCATACTTGGGAATTAATTTTTCTCTATTTGATAGCAATTGCAGCATATCCAGAGACTACATCTATCTGATAGCCTAACCTGCAAAAATAATGATTAAACATCAAAATACTTACCAAACCAACATATTTAAGCACTTGTCCGTTGTTTACAGAACAACATGAGAGAAGCGACAAAATAATTCTTTGCTGTCTTATCTCTGTTTCTTTAAACTTGCTTGAGGTGTATCTTTGCCCTGTAGAACGTAAAGTATGTATTTCACATAAACCCTTAAAATTGGAAACTAGTTATAAGCAGGCACTTTGGTGATGAATGCTAATGCCAATCAGGGCTTTCAGCATCAATCCCTTTTCAGCACCTGTTTACCCAGCGAGCAGCTTTCAGTACCACAGCACTTACTGTCTCTCCTGCAGTGAGAGTGACTCAAAATGGCTACAGTGATTCAGATATTTCTTTTGAGAGATTCTCTCCAGGTCTGATTGCAGCACATAAAGCTACAAAATAGTCCCTCTACTTAAATTAAGCTGCCAACACTGACTCAAGTCAAAGGGGAGGCTGTCTTAGAAAGTTATACGTGCACTGGCTGCCTATGAACTATGGCTACATTACTCTGTCTTTCTTGTTCAATTCAACTGTACTAGTTTGATGTAAAACAGGGCAGAAGGAGGCAATGATCCCTCAGAGCATTTAAGCACTTCTTCAGTTTGCAGACCCTGCCCTCTTCCATGGGAATTAATGTTACTCTTCTCCATATTTGGACTTATGGGTATGCAGTTTGTCAGTTTGTCCTTATCTTGAGTTTAAAGTGTTTTGGCAGCTCCTTCAATAGTCGTGTAAATTGACAGAATTTTAACATAGAGTCATAAAATCCAGCCTGCTCTAGATGGTATTTCTGAGTATAAAGATAAAGCAAAGAATATACAGGGACCTTGATTTGGACAGAATGGCTGCATCCTTTCTTAAGGAAACACGTGAGATCAGAGTCTGACATTTTTTCTCCTCCCAGTATCCATTCTAACCAATTTTTACATTGCTTTTGTTTTGCAGTCTAATAAATCACAGTTAGCTATGTAGGCTGATGTAATGTTGCCGTAATGCTCTGAGACAAGTGCTGCTGTGTTGGTTACGAAGATGAGAGTGTGTAGGCAAGCACTCATTAGCGTTAACTAATGAATCCTCTAACAAAGTCACACACAATTGAGAGGAGTATAAGTTACTGAAACCTTGAGGCTTATTGAACTGATACAGTCAGCTTTCAGGGAAGGGTTTTTTTGTTTGGTTGGTTTTGTTTCGATTGAGTGAAACTATTCACTGCCTTCCTTGCTTTGTAAGAGGCAAAAGTCCCTGAGTATGTTTCTAAACTGAGCTATGGTTTATGGGAGACCTTACTTTTATGTGGAACAAATGCCAGATTTGCCTGGGAGTGATCTGAAAGGCAGTCTCACTGTGCTGTAGCAGTAATAAAACAATGTGATCCTGCAGAGATATACAGGTGTACTTTTCTGAATATATGAGTGACTTCATAGCACCATTGAAAGCCCCTAAAAGCTAAATGAAGTAGGTCTTTGTACTTTGAAAAACAATCAGTCCCTTGAAGACCTCAGGGAAAGCACAGATGAGCTTTGGTTTCTGCAGAGGCTGGGAAACACAATAGGTTACAGGGAGTGAAAGTACTATGGAAAGCTGGCATGAGCCACTCTCTTGTCTTGTGAAGACTGTTTCCCCTCCATTTCATACTTTCCTATAGCTATAAAGAGCTCTTCTTGCCGTTTGTTTAGCGAGCATTTTTTTCTTTAGATACAGTGATCGTCTCTAAAGGCCACTTGAGAAATGACCTCTACAAAGGGAGGATCGTGGGTATTTAATTTTTGCATTCTTCATTACATACTGTATTCCTTTCAGAAATCAGTGGCTTGGGGAGGAAGAGAGGAGGCAGCATCTCTTCTCAAAAGCTGCTGAGCAAACTCAGGGTAAGAAGGTTCAAGAGACTTTAGGGACAAGGGAGGCAAAGCTGGAAGCTGGAATCTGCACACTTTGATGCAGCTCAGAAAGTTGTGGAGAGTCAAAAACTAATCCTAGAAGCAATAGGCAGCTTGCAAAGACTGTCATGGCCATATACCACTAGTTTAAAAGCCCATTTTATTTCCATTTCCTCTTACTTTTTTGTTTTGAGTTTCCTTTATTTAAAGAGTTTGACATTTTAGTCTAAGCAGATCTCCTTCAAAGCTCTGCTTGAATTTGTCTCCCAGGGCTATAAAGACCTGGCCAAGCATGCAAGGTTACAAAGCATTTCCAGGGAACACTGTCCTGGCAATGAAAGAAGAGGAAAGCTGAGGATGGCTCATAACGTCAATAAGTTCAAAAGGAGCAAAAGCGAGAGGACTCATGGAGTAGGATTTGGACACAAGAGAGCTGGATACAATTTTTAACTTCACCATGTGGCAATTCACTTAATCAATCTCACAGCCTATGCCTCCACCTATACACTGGAGATGTATGCTCTACTTCCTTGGACTTTTTTGTTACTAACATGAATAATGTTGTTAATTTACTGACTGATATTCCTCAGAAGCACTAAGAAAAGGGGGATAACTGTTTGAAACCTTTTCAGAAATCCAACCTCCCTTCCCTTCCCATCCAGCTTCAGTTCGAAGCCATGGAGTTAGCAGAAGTCATCTCCAAGGCATGGTGAATTGTCCCTGCTTAACTCATCTTCCACACAACTGGAGGAAAGAGCAGGTTCCCTGCCAAGGGCACAAGGACGTGTAAGGAGAGGATGCATCTTCCTCTTTCTGTCTTATGAAGTCATAGCTACACACCTAAAATAACATATTTTTTTCCTGACGAAATAGTCTTGCTCTTCTTTCAGGAATAGGATAGCAATACCCATTTTGTCTGTGGGGGAGTAAGAACACTGGCAAGCTCTGAGGGAACAAACACAAGCATTACAGAGTGCACATTATGCACAAAATGAGCTACCTTCAGAAAACTGGCTGACTTAGCATTAGCCAATGTATATATACTATAATTATGATAAAACATTGCCAGTATACATGGAGTAACATACCAAGTAAACCACATACCAGCATAAATAAATGAGAGTCCAACATTAATAAAGTACATAAAGAAGCATACCTCTAGCATTAGCAAGCAAATGCTATGTTCAATCTAGATTTCATTGAGGATTCATCTGAGAATTTAAATTAGACAACTAATTCTGACATCTCATCTTGATTGAATACAATTTTTTCCATGCTTCTCTTCATGTGAGCGGAAAGTTATATGTTTTCATTAAAAATCCTTCTTAACCACTACAGTTTGGAGTAGAAAAGAAGAATTTAAAATAAAGTTGATTCTTGGAAGAACAGTTCTCATGAAAGCAGATCCTTCATTGTCATACACTTCAAACCATTTATAAAACCACAAAGTAGATCATGGCACAACTGGGTTGACATTCTGCTCTAAGGAACCATTATGATCAAGATTCATCAGTGGGCAATGTGTCCATAGTGTGAAAAGTATAGGAAGACTGTCCCCTCTGCCAGCCATATGCCTGGTATGGCAAACTGCACCATTTTTATTAAAATACTAGGATATATTTCTTATAAAAATGTAAAATAAATATAAAAAATTAAAATCTCCCCTTTCCTTTAAGGGGCAAAGGGAATGCATACAACAGCTTGCAGTCAAAGAGGAAAGCAATAAAACCAGGATGGAAATAAAATAATTTATAATTTGCTTGACTTTAGACATCATCCTCTTGTTTTATAAACCAACAGAACTGGAACATAGTGTGGAAGTTGCAAAAGGGCCAAAGAAAAACTGAATACCAACTCTCCAGTAGTTTCAATTTGGGGAATGACAACAACAAAAGTCTTCTGGTGAGGACACACCTCCCTAGGCTAGCAAAGAGCTCCACTTACTGGCAGATGCAGCCCCTGAGTTATTACTTCCTACTTAATTACTGAGCCAAAAGTAAGCAGCAATAAATCAATTACCCAGTCGATCAACCCAGAATAAAAAAATTACATTGCTTAAAAGTACCCAGTGACAGCTCATATCCTCTCAAATATACTTCCTGGTTTGAAATGAAACTTCTACCATGAACAAGTACATGGACAAAATGTAAAGTGGCACTTAGGCAAAGTGGTGAAGCAGTGTGAAAGAATGATACAAAGCCCACTAAAGTCTTTCCCCTACCATCAGTAGTTCTTGGCTCATCTCCAATACAAGTGAGATTTTGACATCACCAGTACTTTCTGTGAACCCTGACTATTAAAGTCTGTCATACTGACATTTTGTGGTCAGAAAATTAATCCAGATTATGTATAATCTGCCTATGTTTTGGCATATTGTCACGCATGATTACAGTTACAGATTTTTTCCAAGGCAGCATAATGCTGCACAAAAAGATGCTGCTCTTCCTAAATTGTTTTGTAAATTGCCTTTATGAGTATTCTCCCATATCTTTATCTTTCATTATAACATTATGCTTTTCACCTTTACAATAAAGTTGAGTATGGCCAGTAATTTTACCCAACACTTCTTCAAAAGCACCTCATCAGTGTTCACTCATGTGGATGAAATTACATTTCATGGCATACAACAGGATATTTTGCATGTAACGAATGATCAAAAACTATTTTGCTCCATGCCAGAAGTAAGTATAAAAGTATACCACTCTTCACATTCATTTCATTAAAAAATTAAAATTGATTTTCAAATACCTGGGAGGATCCTGTGGAATAACACATTGATAGAGGACTGTAACACTTTGCTAGGAAGGAGATAAGAATGATAAATGTTCAGGAGAAACAAAACAAGGACCAGAGATGAACCACAAATATTTTAAAGGACATTAATCATAAACTATTTATATACCATCAACTTAAATTACACAAAGTGCATATATAACTGGCAGCAAAGTTAATGCAATGAATTTTACCAAGATCACTATGAAAATTTTCTGATTTTTTCAATTAGCTGTCTAAATTGATTTGGCCTTTTTTTGTGGCTAGGTTTTTCAATCAATCAATGAAGGACAGATTGTGACACATTGCTAGTGCTTCATACACTGTATTCAGTCTGCTGTGTCACAGGGACTGCTGATGAACCAGTGTTATCTCTATCTTTTATGTCAATGCATACACCCCAATAATCAGATTGTCCTGAATGAGCCATTGGAATAGGCCCAGGAAGCATTTACTGTGGAAAATTTATCGCAGGCAGTGTTCAACAGGCGGGAACTTAATCAAAACTTAGGCGCTCTCTTAAATTTGGGCTTTAATTGTTTTTATCCCAGAAGCAATGTGAAGAGTTTACAGAGCTCTGTTCTTGCCCTTGCTGTGTTGAGTACTGTTCCTTTCCAATCAAACTGCTCACACTTTGGCTAACTGCATGCAGTTTTCCACCACCATGATGGCCTGTCTTGTCTTTTACAGGGATTTAAGTTTGCCTTTTCACACATACTTAGGAGTAATGTCACTATACTTGAGATCAGAATCAGGCCTCCAGAGGTATTTGCTTAAAATGCACACAGATGGGAAAGTAATAGTATCCCTTTTGTCTGGCCTGTTTAATTAGCTCCTTGGCAATACTACTACAAGCGGAAACCTATCTTTCTGGTGCCTCGATTAGCGTCTGACATAAAACACTCACTTTCTAAAAACAATCTTCAAGGAAACATGCATATAGGAATTAATTTAAGACTCTGAATTAATGCATACAGAAACTCCTGCCGCATTACTCAGTTCTAAGCATGAACTTGTTTAAGGGAGAGAAAGCAGAATAATTATGCAGCTTTCACCAACCAACAGAAGCATGCTGGCAAGATAATAAGCAACAACATGAGATAGATAAGCTTCCTTTATTTGTAGACAGAGAATTGGGAGACAAGTTCAATTCTTTTTCCCTACCAAATATTATACAAATGGCCTCTAGAGGGATCCAGGTTATTGCTTTTCTGCTGAAATCTCTTAAGCTCTTTTTTTTTTTTTTTTTTTTTTGCTATTACTTTTTAACAAGTGAATCATTCATCTAGAAATAATGATGCAAACATTTTACATTAATGGGCAGTGGAACTGGAGAGTTCATGACCAGGAGGAAGCTTTGTGAAAATCCAGGAATTGCAAAATCTGGAGGGCAAGCTTCACATTCAGTAGAAGTCCGGTCTCAAACAAATCAGCTGTCAGCTTATATCAGATTGACTAAAATAATACAAACCCAAAGCAGTACCTAGACATTTAGCTGCCTATCTGAAACTCAGCTGCACTGGAGAGTCTGCACAATTAGGTTAGGAATGTGGTAAGAATCAGGCTCATGTTTCTGGGGAATGAGTCAGTATTTCCCATTTCAGCTCCTACAGTACTCATGAAAACGTCTATTGCTTCTAAATTGTTGTCTCTGGCTTGGGCTTTGTTTGCCTGAATTATTTCACCTAGTTTGAATTTTTACAGCTATGTTTTTAATAAAGCAGGCATATACTTAGGAGCTCCAAGTTAAACAAAGACCAAAAATTTCATTCTACTGTGTCTATATTCTATACATTCTATATTCTGGTTTGACTGAACAATGGATATGACAAGTAGCTTCAAGCCAGCTTCAAATTCAATCTAGTAAGCTTTTTACTGAATGTGCACTTCACATGCAATCATATGTAAATAAAGCAGATGTAATGACTGTAGGCATGTGGAAATGCCTGTGCGTACAGGTGTGATAGGAAGTCCTAGACATTCTCCCTCTCTGTATGCAGCTACATTTTCAAGTTCATATTCTGCAAAAAGAACATTTTCAGGGACTCTTGGGTGCCCACAAAAAATTATACAAAGACACTCAGCCAACATCCTATTCTTCTATTTGGTGGAAGTGTGGTTTAGCTTGCGCAAACCAAGATAGAGAGCGAAAGGGATAACAAAAAGGTTACGCCAAGGCCTCCTTGGTCTACACCGTGTGATGGGAAAAGCAGGTCACAATCCTGCCATTTGAGATGGCTTGCTGAAAGTGGGCCCTGTATGCAGACCCCATGACAGTTTGCAAAATACAACACAATACCAAGCCAGTCCAAAACCAATTTGGTCCACTGAATTTAAATTTTCACTGAATTGTACTCCTTCTGTTAGAGTACTAATAGATGTCCTGATAGCACATCCAGACAGAACAACAGTTCTGTGTCACGGGCATTTGGCTGGGGTGCAGGAGTTCATACAACACTGAACACAGCACCAGATCCACAAAGATGTTTACTGTTTCTGATGTGCCTTGTTCCAACCTATAAAGTGCAAATAAATTATCTTCTCCCTGACAATAATTTTGTGAAATAATTTGTATCTGGAAGGGCTTACCGAAGCGACTAGACCACAAACTTAGGTGGAAAAACTCAACAAATTAAAACAGACTTTAGATAAAAAAGCCAGACATGATCCTTCTCCAGTGAAACCAATGAGAGCTTTTGTCTCCAACTCAAAAGGAATGTTGTGCAGTTAAAATCTCCTGCTACTGATTTTTGGTTTTAAATTGCAGTTTGCAATGAAAAGAAAAAGCATTTAATTAAAAATGCCAGTATAAACCAGGCAAAGTTGCCTTATGCTTTATTGTGTGCTTTGTATAATATTAGAAAAGCTACAGAATTAAACATTTAAGCTCCTTCCTGAGGGTAAAATAACAAACCAAACAACTATAAATTGGAGTCTAAACAAACATTTCTCATTCTACCAAGTGTGCTGCTAGCTGAATTACTTGATTAAACCTTCTATCATTTAAGAATATAAACTGTGGAATATGTTCTGAACCAACTATTATTCTAATGTACCAATAAAAAATAATATAAAGTGTTTTTCCATTCATAGATCAAGTAAAAGGACTCCTTCCTAAAGCAGGAATGTCTCCTTTGCTGTCCAGCTTGTTATTGCCATATGAACTTTTCTCTCCCTGTAGTTTTTAGATATTATATTATAAAAGCAAACATAATTTGTTTTCCTCGAGTTGGAGTTCACAGAAATAGTTCAAAGGTTAGGGTTTTGTGGTGGTTTTCTGTTTTGGTTTGGTTTGGTTTGGGTTTTTTTACCCTCTGGAACTTGAATGCACATTTCTGCTGCTTAGCTAATGCTTTATTTACAATTATTTGGTGCTCTTGAATGGTTTTGATAAGCAAATTCCACCTATTCCCAGTCAACTGGATGTTCTCTCAAGACCTCAGTAGGAAAAGAACGTGTCTTATGTGAATTTTTTTACTACTCAAACTCTACTTAATGAGGTTATCCAGTGAGACTCTTCTCACAGGTCAGGGCTACTTGTCCAAAATAAAAAAGAAAAGACAGAAGGGAAGGAATCCTCAGACATTAAAAGGAGCATTTCTGCATTGAAAGTAACAGCATACCATTCACAGAAGACCATCAAGTATTTTGCACATGCTTTACCACTTGTACAGCAGTTCACCTTACAGTGGGACTTGGAAGCCTCAGTCATGTTGGGTCTCTGCTATGTTCAGTTCAGAGTTACTGAAGATCACTCAAGCCAGTTATATTTTATTAGCTTCAGTGGGCTGTATCTCAGGCCCTATGCATGGCCAAAGATGCTGGACATCTGTCATTACAGACTACCACAATTCAACCTGGCTGGAGGAAAGACAGGATATCAGATCACTCCTGTTTAGGAAAAAAACCCACAAACCCTAAAGGTAGAGACCATTATTGCTGTGTATTGTCCAATCTGCAAAACATAGTAATGAAAAGAAAGCTAAAAGAAAATTAATGTGCTGGTATTGAAATAAAATTCAAATAACCATGACATGAAAGAGTGAAGAGAAGAAACAGATCTTTCTGAAGAAAAGGACTTTGTGGTGGAACAGCAAAACCGTTCCTCTCCAACCTCACAGAAAACTGAAGACAATTTTTAGTAGCACTTCTACTAATGACCATGCATTTTCACTAATGAAACTCTAAATCTTTCGAAGGGCAAGAGCTGTTGGTAGTGTTTGCCTTTATTTTTTTCAAATAAACTATTGGTTCATTCATTTTTGGTTCACTATTTGATATGCACGGCTACACAGGTTAAAAAAAAAAAGACCTCCACAGCATTACATGAAAAGAGAAAAATATCTGTTATAGTGTTCCCTCACTTAGCAGTAGTACTTTTGGTAATTAAAGAGTATATGCCCTATATGCTTAAAGATGTGAGAAGATATTTCTACATCCTCTTTACACATTAATAATGTTAGTAGCTCTGGCTGCTGGATGAAGTCTCTAGGAAGTAGGTGCTCATTTTCTGCAGTATTTCAGCATATCTGCTTCTTTGTTTATATTCTACCTTGTCACTGCCCATTTTGTCTCCTTACCTGCTCTTTGTCACAGACTTTGCAGATCTTTAACAGGATTCTGCCATGGAGTATAAAAATACCCATCTAAGAACAAATTATCTTTCTATTAAAAAAAAAAAAAATCCATTATTTTGGGCTCACCTGGCATTGTGACTAATGAATTTCCTTTGTCACTTTTTATCCTCAGAATGGATGAAGTCAGAACATGTCAGGTGGTGTAGATGAGCAAATTGTTTCTTTTTAATTTGGTGTCAAGCCCTAACAAATCTACACTATTCCTTCCCATATCTATGCATATTTCAAATTTGCCAAACAAGGAATTGGGTTAAAGGTTGGAGAGTAGGGATTAACTTCTGACATTTAATTTGAGCACAGCAGAAATACAGATTTTTTTTTTCATCAAGAAGTTGGCACATGAAAAAATGCTTAGAGAAAGCTTCAGATGGAGGTCTTCAGTACCTAACATGTCATTAAACAGCCTTGTAGCTAACCATGAGGATAACTGTCTTCTGCACAATGAGAACTAGTGCATAAAACCAGCAATATTTAAGGTCACCTTTAAGTTTGTTGCCAGCCAGCTCAACCCAAATAATTCTGTGTTACACCTTGCAGTCCACGCTAGAACTCTATAGTTTGCTTATTTTAGCATTAATTGACTGGAAAGGTTTACATGCTATAGTTTGTTGGTATGGGCTTGAGAACAGTCTTACAGTTGCTGTTACTTGTCCAGCACTAGCAGGGAAGTCTTTTGGTATCTTAATAAACCTGGGCAGGGGCACAGCAACTGTGATAATGCTGAGAAAAATCTGGTGTCTCATCTCATATGTAAGCTCCATCACCACTCTCTGACTGACTACCAGTCCCATGACTACCTCAATTCCATAGCAAGACTCAGTAAGAATGGTTCATTTTCTGCAAGTTCACTCACTTTCTTTGTAGCTCTCTCACAAACACCTACAAGTTCAGGAAATTCAGCTGAAGTCTTGATTCTTGGGGTCTCCAGGTTGTTAGCTCTCTGCATATGGCATGGAATCACTTTTTCTTTATTTGAAAAAAAATAGTGAGAATGTTTGGGTTTGTTTGTTTGTTTTTTTTTTAGTGAAACAACAAATTCAGATTCTGATCCTACCTCCTCAGCTGGATACTCTCTTCCCATAGCCACCTTTGGTTTAGCTCAACCCTTTCCCAAGAAATATACAAGAGCCTGAAAAGAAAACATCCCAAACTTTTGTTGCACTCAGGCATTGGGCTTAGACAAGTATGACTATAATAATTTAAATTACTCTTTTTCAATTGCACTAAATTTTTAAGCAGACTGTCCTGTTCGGGAACTTTATTTATTCTGATCTGACTTTGTCTAGTCAAGTCACTTCAGTTTTATGTTGTTGGAAGAAAGAAATTTAGACCCCCAGCCTCCTGCTGAGGCTTACATGCCATCTTGACACCAAAGTTCCCCCTTTAATAGAACTCTTGAATTAAGTAAAGAAGAAAAATATGCAACATGAAGTGATATAAAACCCCCTTCTCTGTGCAAAAAGTTGTTCTGCTGAAGGAGAAACTAGCATTTCTCAGGTTGAAATAGTACCTCTTGTATACATATGTGATTTAACATCATAACGTTCTCTTCTCTTTTCATGATCCTGGGTGATTTCTTGCACAAATCCTTGGCTATTAATGTATTGAAAACTTAATTGCACTACAATTTCCATTTTACCTGCTGATATTTAGTTTTATTAGGCTTGTGAATCATAGGAAAACAAGAGACAGCATCTAGTAGACAAATCTCCCATTTTTACTAGGTAGGAATAGAAAGTTTCTTCTCCTAAGGAGTGTTCATGGAATTTTGCTGGAATCCAAGGAAGCCCCAGGAAAACATCCTTATTAATTTAAATAAGAGTTGCAGCCACAATGGCAGCCTTGGCACTTTCCAGTGAATTTCAGTCAAGAGCAGCTGAGAATTTACTTGACCCCGTTATTTGGGTCAGATGTGAATGACAATATGACTGGTTATTTTTTCATTGCACAGAAGAAAAAACAGCTTTGCCTCCCCTAAAGCATAGTGTACCTTTGAGAAGGTACACTAAATCTCCCTTTTCTACTTGGCTATCTATTCATAAGATTTGTACTAATGACTTGCACAAATATCCGTAAGACTTCAGTTTAAACTAGTCAATCAGTTCAAAAGTAGGCGAATATAGACAAACACACGCTGAGGGACAGACTGAGGGACAAGGAACAAGACAGGAATCTTACTAGCATCAACACTGCTCAACAACGGCTTGTCTCAGAACAAAAAACAACCAAATTTTTTTGCTTAAATTTCAGGAGCCTGATTCAGATAAGCTATTTTCTATGGCTACTAAATGACTGCAAGCATATTTTTACTGGTTTGCCAGCAAGACTTTTCTATTTCCTGTAATCAAGATGTACTGTAAAAAAACAGTAGACTTGCATCAAGTAACAGAGATCACGAAGCAGTTTGCTAATGATTAAGTCAGAAAAAGTGCATGGGAGCATATTAAGCCTTCAAGCCAGTCAAAATGCTTTCTTTCCAATAGAAGAAAAAATAGGCTTAGAAATACTGTGCACAGAGTAGAATTGTGGATACTGAATTTGAAATAATGAGACTTGATTCTTTTCTTCACTAGGAAAACTGGCTAATTTCAAGGGTATTTTCCAAGAAGCAGCCACTCCATGTCTGACTGCCATGCATTTTGATAATAAAACAAGAATGAATAAATTAACATTGTTATATTAAGCAAAAATAAAGCAATCTACTCAGGGTAGAATTTCCCACACAGCTTTTTGACACATTCCCTGTAGTGAATGAGTGCATTGATTTCTATCTCTCTATAATGCACGATATACACATATATATGCAACATATTCTGGCAATTTGGCTAGAGGTGTTTTCCTGATTACAAAAGCTCACTTGATTCTTACTCCATTCATAGAGGGAATAAGGAAGCATGTAGTCTGCACTGTTGTATTTGCCCTGCAACAGTGGCAATTTGACCCTTAATATTACAATGGAAAAGGCTGCTGTAAAATTTTATATGCTTAGGGCTAGATCTGCAGCTACACTACTTTGTTGTTAATATTATTGCTCACAAGATAGAATAAAAAGAATTATTCTCAGCTGAAATGTTTGCATGGGTACGTTTTCAGCTCCTGAACAGATGAATACATCAGCAGAGATTACTGCTGAGGTCATTTCACTGATATCAATCAATTCTTATCAGATGGTAAAGCATCATGACAAAATGAAGTACCAACATAACCAATGGGATTTGTTTTGATGGGTACATGGATATTGAATAAAAAAAGACATGATGCTGCAGCAAGTGTAAATGCAGCACAGAAAAAAACCTTAAGTTCTTTTTCTTGAATAGTGGACAAGAATATTGTGAATACCATGATTTCTAAATCTTTTATTAAGCATTTCACTGAATCTGTTTTGTTTTCTATTTTTTCTAACTCAATGCATTTAATTTAAAGAGGACATCTGAATTCCTCCTTTAGGTGATATGACTTGACCTCAGGAGTTGTTTGCATTTTTATTATCTTCTAAAATGATACTGAATAAAATGTGTCCAACCTGAGTTTGAACCACTGTCTTGAAACCAAACTTAACCACTTGAACAAACTATGAAAGGGACTTAAAAATTACCTAGATCCTTCTGCCCTAGCAGTACTGTTCACTTGGGCACATACAAAAATAAACAGAACTTTCTTAATTAGCTCATCGGAAAGAAGTGCCTCCAAAGCATATCTTCCCAAGCTCTGTTTATAATTGTGAAATCGTCATCCTAAGGGGAAAAACGTAACTGTTTTCCTGCTTCTGCTATGTAGTCTTAAGCTAATGAGTTTGCACTTGGATTTATTCATTAACGTGGTTTATATTCTTTGTATAAGAAGCTTGCCCAAGACTCTGTTAGTCAGAATATAATATGTGAAGATATAATGCCATTAACTGTCTAAAACAGACTGTGGTGATTATTTGGCTAACATGTCCATATCTTGACAAATTTTGAATGCTGCTGCAATTCCCACTAAAAATGGACTATTTTAAGCAATCACATTGATTACCTCTACCTATATATTGAACATGAGTGTGAAGTATATAATTCTAAATTCATTTTAGTGTTAAGGTAAATCACTACCCAAGTTTTAATTGCATGACTCTTAAGAACATTTATTTCCCAGTTAAAAACAGAGCTGAACACTTTTTGCTTTTCAAGAAAAATAAGTCTTAAAATTAAGAAGTTGAAGATGCAGAAAAAAAGACAGTGTAGATAAGACAGACCTTTTCAATAAGTAAAATACCTTTCATAATGTGCCTGATTGTAGAAATGCAACACAAATTATACTGATCAAAAGACCCAGTAAATCTTCTAGATGTCAATACACCTTGGATCAGTATTACTGTCACAGCAGAAGCAACAGAATTATGTATGCAAGTGTATGTATCAGCTTATGTGGTAACTGGATTGATCAGCTGCAAATGGTATATAGAGGTGGTAAGCCACAGAAAAGCCATACTGCTACACTGGAAATGGACACAGCTGTCAGCACTATAACATACGGAGTTAGGAGAAGCCAGATGAATGTGTCTTACTTATAAATATGAATTTTGGCAGGGTCTAAACACTCTCTGTATTAAAGTAAGTGAGAAAAGTCTCCACTGAATTTAGAGAACTTACTGAATTTCAGAGATGGATTGCAGTAAATAATTGAATTCAAAAGAAACACTTCAGGTATTGCCTCTTTTTGAAATGTCTGTTTTGAGTTCTTTGTTTACATTATTAGTGCATTTAAGAGGATTGAAAAAGAAAAACCAATGTTCACAGAATGTCTGAAATAACCACATATTTCTCAGACATTTTCGAATGTTAAAACTAAAACTTAATACAAATACACCAGAAGGGAGAAAAAAAACACCTAAGCATGATAAACATATTTTTGCCAGTCTGCTTTTTTCTCTGTGATGTGATGATTTCTCATAGAAGTAATATGCCTGAAAAGCCATATCTGTGTAGCATTACATTTGATCAGTTTGATTGTTGTAGCATTACAGCCAAAGGCCAATCAATATCAAATTACCTTGAACAAAGTCAAGTCTACAGCGCAGCTGGACCATTGCATTGTGTTCAAGGTAAAGACATAATTTGCAAGTACAAATCAATAGCCTTTTTCATTTGCTACCTCATCATCAAACTTGTAGTTGTTTCTGAGATGTGGCTTCAAATTTTGATCTGTAATTCTGGAAAAAGGAAATACAAATCACAGACCCTCTTCTCTATTGCCACATAACATGAATGTCACATGTATGAAGTAGTATTCTTTCAATTAATAATGTTGACCCTTTTCTGAGACATTTATAAGAGTAGTTCACCAGGTTACATTCAGGCCTCTGGAGCAATTGCATACTGGTCCAGCTGAAGGTAAATGCATGTACACCAAGTTTTTCCATTACTAATTCAGCTGCTTGACCACTTCTCCTCTGGATGTTTCAGGCTGGAACATCAAACAAAGGTAAGTCCATGCAGCTTTTATTTTCCCATTAAGCCCCTACTGTTGCGGTCAGCTGGAGTTCTCCCAGCTCAGGTTAGCCTTCTTATTTTAAGATTTAGGTGTCTACAGTTAGTGAGATGAGACCAAATGCCTCTCTCTTCCATAACACCAACTCCCAAGCCAGAGCTTCAGGTATCAGACTTTTTGTCACCAACAGTTCCCGATACAGATGAGAAATTCAGAGGTGCTCTGAAGAAATGGCTTGTCTTCTCTGGATCCACACCATGTGAAATATTGCAGACCTCCAAAAGTTACACATTGCCCATCAAAGACTATGCAGTGTCTGCAGTCCTTGGTAGCGACAGAGAACATACAGCCCGTTTGATGATATGATACCACCTCTTCCGAATGTTCACACTTAAGAAATGAGGATGGCCTAACCCAAACCTTTTTAATCTCATTTCTCTGTATCTTGCCTCATACTTTTATATCACTTTTACTGCTCTGCGCTTGCTTAATATGAGGATTTAATAAAGGCCCTAGGAGAGGCTGGCCACTGCAGATATTTCTTATCAGTATATTTCATCCCAGAGACCAAATAAATAAATAAATGAAATGAGGGTCTGGAGCTGGCAATGTCACATCTGACACCTGCTGTTATGATTAGGGTGTCTTTCTTCCTCAAGCAACCTGGAGTTTGTTACACACAGGTCAAGCTGTAAATCAGAAGATATTGGATGACTCAAAAGCTATAGAGAACATAAAATTATGTGGCTTCAGCTTAAAGAATCACAGGCAGACAGAAATTAGGGATGGAAGTCTTATTAAACTGTCTAGTTCAATCTCTGCCAGCATGGGATTATTCCCTGGAATGTATTTTACAGTATGTTATCAAAAATTGTTTCCATATGTGATTCTGCTCTGGAAAGTAGTCTGGTACAGTGCCTTTCTGATTGAATCAATGACTTCTCTCTCCCTTGCACAAAGTTTAAAGAAATATTTTTTTCCTATCAGTCGAAGACATCCGCTCTTTCAATCATATACACTATCACTTATAATAGATGTTCCATGCAGCACTCTCGCATTTATTTGCATTGTGTAACTCCACATTATGCCTCAGCTCACTTCTATTGCCTTAGGCATACTGTGATGCAGGAAAAAGGATGGAGGTAGCAGCAGAGGGAAATGCTTCATCAGAGATAAAGCGATACAGATTCTTTGTATTACATACATGTGCACTGAGACTTACAACATTAATACTGTATCTTCCTTCCACAGCTGCTCCTCTCCTATTTCTGAGACCACAGATTCTGAATCCTGACCTAATGAAACCTTCATTATTCTCAGCTTCCTTCTGATATTACTACTGAAATTATTCAAATTTTACTACCACTATCCCCAAGAGACATGCCTTTTAGCTTTTGGTGAAGGAATGGGTCAGTTACCTGAACCCTGAAGCTGCTGAGATTATTATACTGCCTCATAGTAAGCTGGTTTGCTATTAGTTTAGTGCCCCTTCATCTTCTCTTTGACTCTAAGCGTGACCTTTTCATTTTTCCCTTTGATTTTATTCATAGTTCTTTTCTTTTTCCATTTCACAGTTTTAAACTTAGAGTTCCTTCTAGGACTGGAACATAATTTTGATTTTCTTGACTAGAGTGACCAAACAGGCCACAGTTTTTTACTGGATAAGGTTTATCTTTCTCAGTTCTATAGGGTTCATTCCAGGCTTTACGTAAGTAGTCCTCCTCACTTTATTATCAAAGTCTCCACGCTTGAGGTCAGATGCAGACTGGATATGAGGGAATGACATTCACGCCTGCTGACTGTAAGGAGCAGATGCATGCCCATCAGACCACTGACTGGAACAGCTCATCTGGGATCTTCTCAAGATTCTCAGCCAGTTAGCCATTTATTTTTTTAATCCCCCCCCATTATTCATCAGATTCCTGTACTTTGAAAGTTTTGCAGCTCCTAATTTTTATGCTGATTCGAAAACAGTCCCAATTCTAATGCCATCAAGCTGCTTTTTAATTATTCGCAACCACAGGGTAGTGTTACATTCTCACCACTGCCAGGAGATGTCAGCAGCTCTGTCTCCATCACTTTAACACAAATCATGCTTTTTTTCTCAATCTTCTCCATGCCTGTCAACATTAGCTTTTCTGAGGCTCTTCACTGTGTCCTTATGCTGTTTCCACACTGTGGCAGGCAGGCAAGCACAAAGCATAACACAGGCATCTTCTGGAAACCTGACTTGCCCTCTTAGCTTGAAGCCTTCTTGCAGACAGCCTATTCAGGCACTCTGGTGCGGTAATATGGTACCAAATGTACGGATGTGGAGATCTGAGGGCCCTGAGAGGTGCACTTAAGCATACCTATGTTTATGCTTGCTGGGTCTCTACTGCACAACCAGTCAGGCTTAAAAATGCAGTGTAGGTTTAATGGTCATTACATATAGATTCCCTGTCACCAAAGCAGAGTTACGCCTCTTTGGCTCAATGCAATCATCTTTTCTCACAATCACAACAGCATCTGTGGGGATGGAGTACTTACAGAAATCCCGCTTCACACTTTTCCCATTGTGTTTTTGAGGCCAAAGCTCATCTTGAAAGCTGTAAATTCCTCTGCCTCATCTTTTATATTTTACAAGAGAAAAATTAACTTTGTCAGTCCTTATTCTCAGTGCAGGCTGTACTGCAGCTTGAGGCTTCCAGGTGCATTTCAGAGAGAGAGAGGGCAGTGCTGACTGCAGCAGTTAAAGCATTAAGGAGGACACCCTGGGAATCTCAGCTGTATTTTTTACTCTTGTCACAGTCTTGCTGAAGGACTGTGGCCAACTCCTGGGGCCTCTTTCTGCTTTGGTTTCACCATTTTTTCACATGAAGATAGAATCATAATATCATAGAATTGTTTAGGTTGGAAAAGACCTTTAACATCATCGAGACCAACCACAAACCTAACACTGCCAAGTCCACCACTAAACCATGTCCTTAAGTGCCACATCTACATGTCTTTTAAATACATCCAGGGATGGTGACTCAACCACTTCCCTAAGCAGCCTGTCCCAATGCTTGACAACCCTTTTGGTGAAGAAATTTTTCCTAATATCCAATCTAAACCTCCCCTGACACAGCTTGAGGCCATTTCCTCTTGTCCTATTGCTTGTTACTTGGGAGAAGAGACTGACACCCACCTCACTACAACCTCCTTTCAGGTAGTTGTAAAGAGCGATAAGGTCTCCCCTCAGCCTCCTTTCCTCCAGACTAAACAACCCCAGCTCCCTCAGCTGCTCCTCATAAGACTTGTGCTCCAGGCCCCTCACCAACCTGGTTGCCCTTCTCTGGACACGCTCCAGCACCTCCATGTCTTTCCTGCAGTGAGGGGCCCAAAACTGAACACAGGACTCGAGGTGCGGCCTCACCAGTGCTGAGTGCAGGGGGACGATCACTGCCCTGCTCCTGCTGGCCACATTATTTCTGATACAGGCCAGGATGCTGTTGGCCGCCTTGGTCAGCTGGGCACACTGCTGGTTCATATTCAGCCAGCTTTCAACCAATGCTCCCAGGTCTTTTTCCATCAGGCAGCTTTCTGGCCACTTTTCCCCAAGCCTGTAGCATTGCATGGAATTGTTGTGACCCAAGTGCAGGATCCAGCACTTAGCCTGTTGAACCTCACACAATTGGCCTTGGCCCATCGATCCAGCTTGTCCAGATCCTTCTGTAGAGCCTTCCTACCCTCAAGCTGATCAACACTCCTGCCTAACTTGGCATCATCTGCAAACTTACTGAGGGTGCACTCGATCCCCTCATCCAGATCATTGATAAAGATATTAAAGAGAACTGGCCCCAGTAGCAAGGCCTGGGGAACACCACTTGTGACCGGCCGCCGACTGGATTTAACTCCGTTCACCACCACCCTTTGGGCCCGGCCATCCTGCCAGTTTTTCGCCCAGCAAAGAGTACACCCGTCCAAGCCACGAGCACCCAGATTTTCTAGGAGGATGCTGTGGGAAACAGTGTCAAAGGCTTTACTAAAGTCTAGGTAGACAACATCCACAGCCTTTGCTCATCCACTAAGCAGGTCACCTTGTCATAGGAGGAGATCAGGTTAGTCAAGCAGGATCTGCCTTTCATAAACCCATGCTGACAGGGCTTGATCCCCTGGTTGTCCTGTACATGCTATGGCACATTACAATGGCACTCAAGATGATCTGCTCCATAACTTTCCCTGGCACTGAGGTCAGACTGACATGCCTGTAGTTCCCCAGATCCTCCTTCTGGCCCTTCTTGTAGATGGGCATCACATTTGCTAACTTCCAGTCAACTGAGACCTCCCTGGTTAGCCAGGACTGCTGATAAATGATTGAAAGTGGCTTGGTGAGCACTTTCACCAGCTCCCTCAGTACCCTTGGGTAGATCCCATCTGGCCCCATAGACTTGTGTGTGTCTAAGTGGTGTAGCAGGTTGCTAACCATTTGCCCTTGGATTATGGGGACTTCATTCTGCTCCCAGTCCCCATCTTCCAGCTCAGTGGGCTGGGTACACTGAGAACAACTGGTCTTACTGTTAAAGACTGAGGCAAAAAAGGCATTAAGTACCTCAGCCTTTTCCTCATTCTTTTTCACTAGGTTTCCCCCTGCATCCAATAAAGGATGGAGATTCTCCTTAGCCCTGCTTTTGTTGCTAATAGATTTATAGAAACATTTTTTATTGTCTTTTACAGCAGTAGCCAGATTAAGTTCCAGTTGGGCTTTGGCCCCTCTAATTTTCTCACTACATAACCTCACGACATCCCTGTAGTCCTCCTGAGTGGCCTGCCCCTTCTTCCAAAGGTCATAAACTCTCCTTTTTTTCCTAAGTTCCAGCCAAAGCTCCCTGTTCAGCCAGGCCGGTCTTCTTCCCTGCTGGCTCATCTTTCAGCAGATGGGGACAGTCTGCTCCTGCACCTTTAAGAGTTCCTTCTTGAAGAAGGCCCAGCCTCACTGGACTCCATTGCCCTTCAGAACTGCTTTCCAAGGGACTCTGTCAACCAGTATCCTAAACAGGCCAAAGTCTGCCCTCTGGAACTCCAGGGTAGCAGTTCTGCTGTCCCCCCTCCTTACTTCTCCAAGAATCGAAAACTATCATTTCATGATCACCGTGCCCAAGACAGCCCCCAGCCATCACATCACCCACAAGTCCTTCCCTGTTCACAAACAACAGGTCCAGTGGTGCACCTTCCCTAGTTGGCTCGCTCACCAGCTGTGTCAGGAAGTTCTCTTCCACACACTCCAGGAATCTCCTAGACTGTTTCCTCTCTGCTGTACTGTATTTCCAGCAGACTTCTGGTAAGTTGAAGTCCCCCACGAGAAAAAGGGCTAGCGATTGTGAGACTTCTCCCAGCTGCTTATAGAATATTTCATCTGCCTCTCCATCCTGGTTGGGTGGTCTGTAACAGACTCCTACTGTGATAACTGTCTTGTTGGCCTTCCCCTTGATTCTTACTCATAAACACTCAACCCTATCATCACCATCATTAACCTCTAGACAATCAAAACACTCCCTAACATACCTCATCACCTTTCCTTTCTTACCTATCCCTTCTGAAGAGTTTATAGCCATCCATTGCAGCACTCCACCTGTGTGAGTTATCCCACCACGTTTCCGTGATAGCAACTATGTCAGTTTTCCTGCTGCCCAATGGTTTTTAGCTCCTCCTGTTTGTTGCCCATGCTGCATGCATTGGTGTAGATGCACTTCAGCTGGGCTATTGATCCCACCACCATTTTGGGAGGAGAAGCCCTAGTTCCAACATGACCATTCTCAGGCACTTCTGTGGTTTCTAACACATCAATAACCCTTGTGTCTTTGCTGCTGCATGGATCTGCATCTCCTACTTCCACTGAGACAGCAGACTGAAGGACTTCGCTAGCACACCAATCCTCAAATACTGGTGTGTTGCCTCCAGGCTTATCTCTAGTAAGCCTGGTTTTATCCCTTTCCCCCTTCAAATCTAGTTTAAAGCTCTTTCAATGAGCCCTGCTAAATCCTGTGAAAAGATCCTTTTCCCTCTTTGAGACAGGTGTACCCCATCTGCTGCCAGCAGGCCTGGTGTCATGTAAACCAACCCATGATCAAAAACCCTAAAATTCTGTCAGTGACACCAGGCTTGGAGCCAGGTGTTGATCTGCTGGCTCTTCCTGTTTCTTCCCTCATCATTCCCTGCAACAGAAATGATAGAGGAGAACACTACTTGTACTCCTGATCCCTGATGATACTGGCTTCCTTTATAAAAAGCTTTCAGGCCTACTAAAGAAAAAAATCCTGCAAGAGTAAAGCTATTATTACTTGGCTGATGCAGCCTTTGCTATTTTCTCATCACAATCACAGGAACAGAAGTGTTATATAGCTACAGTGCCTATAAGCTCACCTACGTGAGAGAGGAGGTTCCTCCTAAGCATGGGAGTGAAGGGCTCAGAGCCCTCCCAGTGCCTCTGGCATTTGCACCAGAACTGCAGTGGGTCTGCCAATACTGCAACTTTTTCAACTTTCAGCTTTCCAGAAACTTTCTAGTCCAATTATTTATTTATTTTTTTTGTGCAAGGGGAATAAAGGAGCGAAAAATAGAAGTTGGATAATTTTCATGTTGTACCATCTGTGATTTCTGTTTCTGATCCGGTTACAATAGTAAACTTCTCCCATTGTGCCACCCAAAAAGACTGGAAAGTGTCCATTCTAATTGTTTTCCCTAGGCTGTGTTGAGTGAATGTTCACCTCCCTGAGGATGAAGTGTACTGATGTAAATTTACTGTGATAGAGCCACACTGCTGCTGACTGTTGCAGAACTACCACTGAGTAGTAAATGCTTCACTGCTCTGTTACCCGGGGGGCTGAGCATTAACTACACTATTGAACAGCAAATGCTTATCATCCCCTATAATTCAAACTATATAAATCACCAAAGAGAGACAATGTGCCTGCAGGGAACTCACATGGTCTATAAAAATGTAAAAATCTGAACTATATTTAGCTGACAGAGCTATACTTAAAAAAAAAAAAAAAGTATTCAAAAGATAATCTTAGACATTAAACTCATCTTCATTTCAATCTACTGAAGCTTCGGTGGAGTTTAATCTTTTCTGTAAAATTTTTTATCTTTAACAATATTTAAAAAAAATAGGATTAAGAAATGAAAGCTATTACTCTTTGCATTCTCTCTCCTCCAACCATTCATGCAGCATATAGGATGACCTCTTTTAAGCCCATCCTTAGAGCGAAGCAAAACACCAGCATTTTTTCTTCACTGAGCAAAAGCATATCTACTTTGCTTAAAAAAAACCCCAAACCAAAACAACTAGTAGAAGGTTTAAAATATCCTGGTTGTAAAACATGTATCCACTGAAAGTAGAAGACACAGTTCCCTTTTGTTCGAAGACATAGTTCTTCAAATATAGGGCTTACGCAAGCTCACTGCACTGAGAGAAGAAAGGCGAGTTAAGATGTTCCTCCAAGGAACTGTACTGCGACCGAGGACATAAACTTTCATTCCTGGATAAGCAAACACTTAATCTGAAGTGGACACAAGTAGTTCCATTACTGTCAATGAATTACTCATGTCTGTGAAGTTAAATATACATAAGCATTTGAAGCGTCAGAGGACTTCATGAGAAGCTGGTGCTGCATATTCCTTAATGTATACATAAAATCTGTTTCTTCTTTTAGCCTCAACCATGCAATAAATTCTGGATGGGCCTCACCAGCCCGCCTGTAATTATCATGGACTGATTATGCAATTTACTGCAGAGTGGCGGCCTTCAATATTGTTCTGCATTAGAAAACAAAGCCATCCTTAAATGTCTATCAGTAGACAAATAAAACATGGTAACATTTAATACACAAATGCAATTACACAAAAGACAAAGAACAAAACCAGATGAGAAAAGCCTCAGGAGAGAACTCGTATGGGACTTTCTGAGTGCTCCATGTACCATTCAAAGAGCTGATGAAAGAGATGTTTGAGAGCAGAGCTGGAAAATGATCACAAGCAATCAATGTTCCAAAGGGGTCAGAATAAAATCGAGTAAGAATACTAAAGCTTTTGTTATTAATCCATGGAGAGCTTAGTAGTTTCCCACTAACTTCTATCCTTCATGAAGATGTTGTTCTAGTGAAACAAAGAAGATGTTGTGGGTTTTAATCTTATAAACAATGATGTCATCAATGATTTATGTTTGATTTTTTTTTTCCCCTAGATGGAGAAAATACTTGTAGATGTTTAGCATGGTTTTCCTCCCATAGTTTTGTGAGCCTGAACTAACCAACAGTAATCAGGGATTTTAAATGGAAATATAGTTAAACAGTGTAAATATGTTTGAAACACTGGAAGAAAAACATGAGGTATGGTTTAAAAACTGGACAATCAGAAAAGAGTTCTCCTGGCACAGAAAGCAACCTACATGTAAGACATGCTTTGTAAGAATGTAGCAAATAATGCCAACATGCTCTGGATGCACTATCTGGACACCTCATTATCAGGCATGGAGATAAGAGTCTTTCTGTATATATCTGTAATGTGGCTTGAAGGTGTTGCTTTGAGTTGTCTTCAGATGAAAAGCAGATAATTAAACAAAATCGAGGAAGCTCAGGGAAAACCAATATAACCTCTGAAGGTCTGATCTTCTAATGGCAACTGTTTCATACAGTCAGTGGCTTTATTTTCTATGGTCTATTATATGTTCATCAGGATGTCAACACTGAGAAGAGAGCAAAAAATGCTTAATTTGGGATTAATGGCAGAAGATTAATGTGATACAGAAGTAGTTTAATATGCTGGCAAAACGAACACTTAAAGCAATCGTCCAAAATGTACGCCAGCTGCAGAATTCCAGATGAATTTAAGATGTTAGTCCCGCAGGACTACTCAAGTGAAAACGAGCTCATGCTTCAGTGTTTTCAGATCAGAGCCATATGCTGTACACTAGCACGTTTGCAGTATTAGTACCTTGCAGTAAATTTCTTAGAGCATTATTGAATCTGATTTCCAATGCCCACAGTCAGCAAACTTCTGTCATTTCCCTTTGGAGAGAGCTCTGCAACCTGGATCAGCCCTACATGATACTATTCTGCTACTAAGATGAAAGTATCTTCCTCATTTGAATAAACATTGGACATCCATTACTTTAGGTGCCTGGGAAAAATCTGGTGACGAATAAGCTCATTGATTTTAAAAAATTTCTCCTGATGCTACTCATTATTTGGTGCAAATTGCTGCAGTGCCACCAACAGAACTGGAGGCGTGATATTTCACACCAGTGAGGATCTGCTGGGTATCCTACAGTGTTCAGCACGTGTGTGAATGCTGGCATAAGCATGGCTCAGGTGTAAGCAGTCCCTTCCTGTCCTGACATATCATGGTCTTATGCATTATAATCAGACCTTTTAGTTTATTTTGCTCCTAAACATTTTTAGCTTCCCCTTGACAGAAAAAAAACCAAAACAAAACACAAAACCCAAAAAACTCTGAGTGAAAAAAAGAGACCTCTTAAAAATTAATCTCAATTGCATTATATCTGAGATCCACTATTACACGCCATGCTCATTATGTTCCACCTAAAAAGAATATTAAAAATCTCATTATTTTGTTGCTGGCTTTTCTACTTAATTATTACCACAACAGGCAGGTAATCATGCTGATTACTCAAGACTGAGATGTAAATAGCTCACACAGGGGTTAATAATCAGATAATAACAGTAAGCACTGGTTCTGTATAATTAAGTCAAATGACATGATGTATAGTGGTGCAAATCTACCTCCAGAATGAAACATTTTATGTATTACTGTCTTTCCAAACAGGCCTTGCTATCCTCCCAGCATCAGTATGCACAGTTCATTCTACCTGTATATTTGTTACAGCTGTGATTGCCAGTGACATTAGGTTGGGACAATCTCCAGCAGCACGTTTCAGGTGATAAGCTGGAAATCCTTGAGGAAAGAAAAGCAGAGATTAATGGTCACTGTAAGGGAGTGTCTTTATCCCTCTCCAACATAGTGTCTAGGGGAAATGAGCAGTATAATATATTTCCCTGACACTTGTTGTACTGCCAGGGTATCAAGTATCTGTGAGTTGGATGGTCAATATTCCTGGACATATATGATTAAATGAAGTTGTATCCAGATTCTAATGCATACTTGCATTAGTGTCAGCCTTCCACCTGGCAGTGAGGTCAAAAATTCACTTGCATAGCACAGCACCTCAGCAACGAGCATCAGAAATTGTCCATCAGGACCTATGCCTCATAAGCTAAGGTTTTTCAGCAGTTTTACAAACTTCTCTCCTTTTTCTACTGTGCATTTTGCACGGTTTCCCCTTATTTTATTAACGTCAGCCTGATTGAAAAGGACAGGCGGAAAAGCAAGCATTCTGCAGGGTAAATGGGAAAAGAAATGGACAGTAGCTTTTCTTAAAATGTCACTGCTCATAAGGAGCTTGTGACAGCCCAGCATTACATAAGCCTGGCTTTTGAAAAGGTGTTGTTAAATATACACTGATTTCTCTCATATTTTTAGCTTGCTATTTTAATCACCTTCATACTGAGTTTTTAAAAGTATTTTCAACTGCTACTTGTTACAATTCTTTGTCATGTTTTCTAGCCACTGGAGCAATGCTGTCCTGCATCAAGACAAAGTAGGAACATTAATGGCTGTCAAGTGAAGTTACTGGTATCTGACAAAACTAGTTATTGTTTTAGCAAAAAAACTTCAAAGCCTTCTGTGCACAATCTGACTCATTACTAGAACCCATTGTGATGGCATTTGGGGTGCATGTGTGCATATGTTATTAGAGTGCCTTTTAGTTTATTTGCACATACACTTTGACTGGATTATCCCTTGGGGTCAGCACTCATAGGTTCTGACCCCAGTTGCAACTGTCATCAGAGATGTTATGTTTAATGTGAACATGGTTGTGGCATTAAACCAACCAGTAGGTTTATTCTAGATTTTATGTGAGAAACAGATACTGAATATATTTAGAGACACATAAAATACAATTAATAGATACATATATTGCTTTTGATGTATTCACTCTAAAAAATATACAGAGGATCTAAATCACAGCTTTTTTGAGGATGTCTTCTCTATACACATTTTTAGCTAGTCAAGATTGTTTAGAAATTTTAAGACCATTAAGAATTAATAGAAACACAATTATCTGAAGTGTCATTAAAGTAATTTATGCCTCACTATAAAGTTTCAAAAGAAAATAGTTTTCAAATTTTTTTCCCCCTATAATGTATCTAAAATTTAACTGATCCATATGGAAATCAGTAAATAATAATCTTAGGAATCTTCCTACTTTAAATGGATGTCAGCTAACAGTAGGTGATTCTTTTTCCGTAAATGTTTAGTATAATCAGCCATTTAACACCTTCCTTAACATCAGTGTGCTTAGATAGCATTTTCAAGCAGTCCTCAGGGCTGCGTCTCTCTGGAGTCAAACACTCGGACTGTTCTGGGTCTCTCTGATCTCCTACTACAGGAGAAATACATAGGGAGAGTTAAGGCTAGGGTTTCCTTAGTACAAACCCAAAAGGGTGAGAGGAAGAATGGATTCTTGAGTGGGGACATTTGAAGTCTCTGTCCTTGCCTGCACTGCTGTGGTGTTGAAGATTTCCTCCCTCCCTTTAAAAACTCAACTAATTCTCATGTTTGGCTTAGGGCTTGGGTCTGTAAGCTGGGAGGACAAGACATCCAGTCAGGCTTATTCTTTGAATTGTTAGTCAGGGAAAGCTGAGGGTGGACCTGCATGAAACTCACCTCCTCTGCAACTGCCTCCCGTCAGCCTGGGGCTGAGGCAGGGCTTGATTATGCATGAAGAGCCAATCCACGTTTCCAGAAAGGAGAGTTTACAGCTGTGACAAAATGGCAGCAGAGAGGAGTGCCTCTTCTCAGGCAATATTGCTATTCCCATGCCAGAAATATGTGGCGATGCCTAAGGTTACGGTTACAGATGGTGGTGAGTCATTCAGGAAACACAGCAATGTTTCTGGGCTGCCTGGCAATGGCGAGACAGGGATTTTCAGCTACACTGTATGGCTGCAGCACCTTATCTTGCTTTTTGGAAGAGTTTGGTGTACTGCTTCAGGCCCAACATATGGCCAGGCTGGGCCTTGGGCAAGGCTCAGGGCTGAGCAGCCCCGGATGAGGTGGCCATTTTTCTGAGCTGGATTTAGGAGCCACAATAAAGGAAAGCTTGGGGGCTCACAGGTTTCACAGCACTGCCTTGAGCCTTTTTTTGGGTGTGGTAGGTGCTAATCTTTTGAGCCGAAATATTTATTAAGGTTTAGATTTAAGGTGGTTTAAGGCTGGGAAGATATGGCAGTGTTCAGCAGCTTTCTCTCTGTGTTTTCAGTCTGGGAAATTCAGAGAATGAGACAGCTCCAGCAGTAAGTACTGACAGTGCTCTTGGGCTTTTCATTCCTGTGCTTTGTTCATCATTTACCTTCTCCAACCCTGACAGAAGCCCTGTTCTAATTGTAAATCTAAATCAGCTGAATATTGATCCCTGGGAGGACTGATTATATTTGTCCAAAATAATAGAGATGAGTAGCTAACTCTAAAGACAACTCTAGACTTCCCCATCTAACAATTTAGATCTCAGATTAATGAGCTCTTAAGTAATTGGGTCAGCCATAAACAGGGTTGTTTGGAAAGACAAGAATACATTAATCTGTAATGGCCATGTGGCTAGTATCTCTGAGAAGTATTACAATATTTATATCCCAGTTTTGAGTATCGATTGGTTTTAGTCAAATTGCATCTGTTCCTTTTAAAGATATTCAAACTGAAGAGTGCCCAGGAGGTTTCTTCCATGTAGTCCACAACACAGAGCAAATACTTAGGTTCAAGGCAGAAAAGATTTTGTTTAAGTAGTCATGCTATTGACATTAGTTTCTTTAAAAGGAATTGGGATAGAGTATATCTCCTATGAAGAGTTGCAAAAACCAGTATTGATTTCTGGATGTTTGCTTCAGGAAGGAAGAAAAGACTTTCCTGGTGTTGGAGGTCCAAGGGATTATTACAGACAAGGGGAAAAAAAACCAGGATGTGTTTGTTCAGTAGCTGTCTGATAAGAGATAAAATGTTCTCTACAACCTGGGTGCACCTTAGAGATATGTAGGGACCTCTGCATTGTATCCCATTATATTACAGTGGCCTTTCTTTTCTCAGCTTTTACAGGAACTCTTTTTGTACCATGCTGAGGAATAAATGATTTATTTGGGGACTTCTCTTCTGCCTTGTCTGACTGAACCTAATATCCCAGTGGTCTTTGGGAAGTATAAACTATAGTAAACCTAAAAAAGATGTGATTTTACAACCTTCCTTGCCTGAGTTTGTCATGGGAATATAGGAACCATCAGCACTGTAACGCTGTGAATTGAAATTGCTCACTCCCTGTTTGCTTAGCTTTGCACATGTTCTTCACTCTGACTGTCTTGTCTCTTCCTGAGCTCCTCCATCAGGCTGTTAGAGAATGAGAATTGAAGTGGTTTTCTAAGCCATTAAATTAGAAATAAACTGCACAGTATACTGCTGTCTTCAGCAGATTTCTGGAGGATTTAAACCACATTGTTGCAGTCCTTATTTAATCTATGCAAACAAAAAACTCTTAGCATAAAATGCAATTAAACTAGGAGAACTTATTCCATGAATCTTAATCTAAATACAATCCTGCTCTGTCTAGAAAAAGCCCAGAACAACTTACAGATTAATGTTTCACATTAAAAGTTTCAAGTTTTTAGTTGGCATCACAGGGGAAACAGTACGGCATGAAAACAGTAAAGAAATCCAATGAAAAAGAACTGAGGTACTAAAATAGGCCAGAGTTAAAAAATGTCAGAGGAAAGAACTGATAGTTAAATCTGAGCAAACACCTCATAATGAATAATTTCATTATTTCTACCTATTTTTCCCTATTTATAAACTGTGCATGAACTGACTGGGAAATTCTCAAATGTAATCCTTATTTAAAATATATATGAATAAATTTCTGCAAAGTCCGTACACACTACGAACTGCAAGGGAATTTTTACTGGAAAGCTCCGGGTGAGGCAGTTAGATCAACGGACAACTTCCATAAGACTACTTGGATTATATAAAAATAAACAATTTAAAATGCAAGAATTTTAAAATTTCCATTTCAAAATACCTGCACATTCAATATTGTTTGGAATATTTGAAATAGAATCTAAACAACTCTTGAATTATTACAGAATAGAAATGGACTAGACAAAGGAAAGCATTAAACTCATATTCAAACCCAGAAAATTCTGCCAAAAGGATCATCTAACTAATATAGAGCAAATGTCTTTCGTCAAATAGTTTAAATTCTGGAAAATGGAGTTCTGGGTTGATCAAATGTTATGAGTTTTCAACAGACTTCTGTGACTAATTCTACCAAAAAACTAGGGAAAGGGGTTATCTAAGCAATTCAATTTCTATCTAAAACCAAATCAAACAACAACAAAAAACTGAGTAAGGAAAGTAAATACAAAATAAAGAAATGCCAAAATAACACAAAAATCCATTTCAACTGAGTCAACTCTGTTCCGCTTCACTTTGCAGGCAAAATGAACACATGCTCAGTTAGGGATAACATCCTACTTTTATGATTAGCTGCTTCCAAATATAATTATTAGTAGGAGGTAATATTACAATCCTGCCATACATATAACAACACAATATGTATTAGTTAGCTACTCATAGTACTGTAACAAAACCACGGAGGGTCAACAAATTGTGAGTTAATGAGAGGATAACACCACTCACTTGCTTAAGCCAGACAGCCCTGAAGGAGGATTGAACCAGGATGGAACTAGCTGTATTCTTTTGTTTCATCTCAAATCTTGTTTCATCCCCAAACCTCTCTTCACCAGTTCTTCCCTGAAAAACACCCTAAAGAACTTTCAGACAGAGCCACAAACAAAACTTTGTAAACTGCTTTCTAGCATAAGTTAGGACATGACTGAGATTTCAATAAAATTTATGAAATGAAATTTGCAAAAGCAGTATTATGAGGGTAATTTTTTTTTTTTTTTTAAAGATTTTGCAGTTATGTTTGACTGCGAGACTTGCACACTCTGTGGAAGTAAATTCTGTTAAGGAAATACCCAAACACTATCAGTTATTTTTGTTCTCCCTTGGTCATTCTTATTATCTGCTTCTGCTTGATAGAATTGTACTAGCGTAACAGTTATTGTAGGATAACAGCCACAAGCTGAAGCATCAATATCCACATTAATAAATTATAGTTGTAAGAGAGTTTTGGAAAAGAATGCTCCTAAAATAAATTCAATAAAGTAATTTATCTGATGGCTTTCCTTGGGGAACTAATACAGTCAGCTTTCTTGCTTTTCAGAGACTGAAGTGGTCCACACCATTATAATTAAGAAACAATCATACCAAATTTCTTTAAACACTTTCGCTGAGTTCAGAGACAGCTGCGAACAGCATCACCTTATTTGCAGCAAATCTCTCCTGGAGGAACATTTGCCGTCTTTTTTTCATCTACCTTTTTGTGGCAGCATGTCCTTTCAAGTATATCTAGCATGTTGTTGGTTTTTTGCATGTTTTTTTATTTGTTTGGGTTTTTTCCTGCAATATTTATGCACAGAGATCCCCCTTACAGAGAGCAAGTGGTAAGAAATGAACTGCAATGGCAGTGCAGTGGGCACTAGGACACAATATGTTAGATCTGGTCAGATTGAGAGGAGGTTTAAGGTACTTTTATTTAATACCTGCAGTAGTAGAGCCCTGATTTCTAAGCTGGTAAACGCACAATGATGGTATTATTTTGCATTCCCAACAGAAAGCATTTAGAATGGAAACTCAAGTGTCACCAGGACACAGACTGGCCATAAAATGGAAAATATCCAGCTAAAAAGGAAAAGAGAAGTACATCAAAATGGTGCTTGGATGAAATCAGTAAGACCATAATATAACAGGTGACACACTGGCCAGGGCAAGTGAGCCGGCCAGCAGGAGATCAGTGCAGAGCAGTAGCTTTTTATTATAAATAACAAGTTGTACATAGTGTGATGGTGAATGCTGAGGACTGTCTTCTGGCATGCCCTATGACCACTAACTTCAAATCCAAGTATCTTTCAGGATACCAATATAAACGTGTGTGTTACAAAATTATACTTTAACATCACTGTTGGTTTTACTATGCATGAGCAAGAGATTTCAGGATTGTAAGGGATTTTGAATCGCTTGTAATAATAACCATTATTTAGTTACCAATTAAGTTTCCAGGCTGAACACAGTTATGTGCTTTATATTACTGGAGAAGTTAGTCATTTCCCTGAGAAATCTATGCAAAAATTACTATTTCTCCTTTATCATACATTTTATCTTCTAGTTAGCTTCCAGGACATGCATTAATCAGTATTTTAGAAAAAAACTTTTCTCCCAATTACATGGAGTTTCTTTTGAAACTGCCTGGCCAGGTTTCACTCAAATGGTGTTTCAGCATGCTGAATGTTACTAGCTGAAACATAATAAGATGGTCTGAGCTTTTAACTGAATCTGCAGAGATATTTAAGTGGTAGAGCTTGTTTTTACTTCTCACTGAAGAACTTCAGTGCTTTCATCATGAAGCCACCCCTGCATTTTGTTGCTCTCCTGAATTAATTACTTCTCTTTTCAATATCTTCTAATTGGTGAATGAAGCACATAAGACTCGAAAGGTGCTGTGTCAGGAAATTTCTCTTTTTGAAGTTATAGCCATAATTTCACATTGCAATAAATGTGCACAAGCTACCCCGGGGTGCAGGGCAGCGGGGGGGAGACCGAAACATTCATCACCATGTGATACTGGCTGCTAGCTAGAAACACAGAAAATGGTGCCTGTAACCTCCAGGGAGTTAGTCCATCATTAGATTAACCACCACTAAGGTAAGGCCATACATCATTAAAAAAGACAGGCGCAGTGTTGGCAATACAAGAATAATAAGTAGAGCAACTTGCACTGTCACTTTGCATAGGAATGCAGGCAAGGCAGGGGAGGGTGAATAGGTAGTCATTACCTCAGGAGAAAAATGATAAACCATGTTCCTATTCAGCAGATGTGTCTTTGCTTATCAAGTTTATCTGCCTTTACAATACGCTATGAGAACTAAATACATCAGTTACTCAATGTCTAAACATGCTTTTCCAACATGAAAAATATGTGTGGCTATCCTGATAAGAGCTTAAATGGTTTTTATTTAACCTTAGCTTTCTCTACTTCAGTTTTAATGACAAATGGCTATTTACGTGAAGTGTTTTCCAGCTAAGCTGCTTAGCACAACATTGTTAAAGAATACTACAGCATGAGTATAGTGTAGTCACATGGAGTCAGAATCATCCTGTTCCTCACAGCAGTGCTGTCCTCAGGTACTTGGTATCATTTGGTGTGTCTAGAAATGGCAACCAGCTTTCATTCAATATCAGCAAGGTCTTTAATGTAAGACCATCCCTTGTGACGATCTATTAAGTCCTTTTGCGCTCACTAATTGGTTAGAGTATTCAAGGATAAAATCCAGGGATGAGTTTCAGAACAGGGGATGAGTTTCAGAGCAGGGGGTGCAAATTGTTGTTTTGGGTTTTGTTTTTTTGTTTTTTGTTTTTTGTTTTTTTTTTTTTTTTTATTAAGGGAAGGGAAAGACTTAGTTTTGGGGGTTTCCCATAGAGAGCAGACATTTATTTACTATGGACAGTGCAGACTCCCATGGCACCTAGTATTCAGGATCCTCATTCTTTAGTTTAATTCCAGTTTATCCCTCCCTTTTCCTTTTGCTTCACAGTTTCATGAATTTAAATAAAAGTACATAAAGAGTCAATGTAAGTCAACTCTTCCTTCTGCAAACTAGCAGGTTTTCACTATTCAACATCTAGGCATCTCTGCCTCCCAGTCAAAGCTGAAGGGTCTTCCTTTTGAACACCCAGTTCATGTTGGACTGGTCATGGGATGCACCAGCAAATAATCAAAGAAGTCTTTCTCTGTTGATGCCTCTTACCAGTCTCCAAATCTGAACTGTCTCCACCATCTCTTGTTCTCTCTGTCCGATAAACTTATTTCGTTTACAATATACCAGAAGCTGTAATACTCTGGTATGTGAGGCTCTGGAAGCCTTTCAAGCTGTTATTTTCTTGGCTCAGTCAATGCAAGCAGAACTGATTTACTAGCCTCTCAAAAAAATATCTCTTGTAGCAATCCAAACTAGTATTTAAGTAGAACATTTTCAGCAGAAAATCAGAACTAGAGAGCAGAGTATGATGATTCACTTATTAATGTAAAAAAAAGTACATAACTTGTATGCATGACAGCAATCCTATACTTACATGTACATTAACAAGATAATACACCATTCCATTTCTCATGTCTATAATTCCGTGAATTTCTGAAAACAAAGTATGTGTTGCTCCTCCTATGATGTGTCATCTATACACTACCCAGTCAATATTTTTTTACAGAATGAAGGAAAAAATATGCCAGCAAGACACTAATTTTTTGTATAGTCTTCCAATATTTTGATTTTTGGCAGAAAAATAACATTTAGATATTTAAATCTATTAGCTTATTCGTGTAATGCTTTTAGAAAGTAGATCTTGGTACACTGGCAAAAACTTTAATTGCTTCTGCACTTCACGGTCTTACTAAATTCCTCAGATTGGGGATACATAAGCTTTGTGACCCTAATGGTCTGTGTCCTGCAATAAGGTAACTGAGCCTAGAGCATATTCCTGCAATGGTGGTGATCTCCAATGCACTGATATAAATCCTGCAATAGCTAACACTTAATCTTGCCATAAGCTCTGTTCAAACAAATCCCTCCCTAGTTTAGCAAGGCTCTGCAAGGAGTGGTAAGTGTTCTTCCTTTTCCCTTGCTCTCTTTCTCCTCACATAGAGACTTCTGCACACTTTAATGGAGGACTGGGCCTAAAAATGGAACTCTGACTAAATAAAATATACTGAATTAGTTCAATCACTTATCAAGCAAGCAGTGGTGACTTACTGATATGAATATTAACAAACCAAAACAGCTGAGGCATTAATGAAGGCAGTGCAGACAAACTTCTCGAAAAAAATAATTTTGCAGGATGAAAGATAACCAAGAACATTGAGTAACTGCTGAAGGTTAAGTAAAATAAAATAAATTTATATTCTTTTCTCAGTGTGGAGTGGCCTATATTTTCAATTAATGTTAAAAAACAAAAAAGAAAAACCATCCCCCTTGCCCCCCTTAGTAAGTTCTCTGGAAGAAAACACTTCTAATTAGAATGGCATATTATTTATGTATCTAGATTTTAATTGCACTCACTTGATATACTCATTAAAATTATTTTCATTACAATCAAGCTTCTTACTTTTTTCTAACTGCATTAGACTCTAATATTCAAGGAAAAGAAAAAAACGAGTCCTCAAAAAATTCTGGCACCAGGCATCCCTTGAACCTGAATTGAGCCCTATTTCTTTCGACAGACAGAAACAAGCATTGTTAAATGAATATTAAATAGCTCTAAACACTTGTGCATACAGACAGGGCCAGCCCACGGCCATTTCTCCCACACCTCCGCGCTGCTCCCCAGTCGCCCCATGGAGTTGCTCCTTCCCAGCGGCGCGCTGGCTCCTGCTGCCCGCCACCACTCGCCGTGACTCCACGGCTGCTCTCGGGGGGCCGCGGCCCACGTCGGCCTCCAGTCTCCGCGCCCCCCAGCTGCCCTCCTGCCCGCGGCCTCGGGACCCACCTCCCTTTGTCCAGCGCCACAGCCCGACCCTCCGCAGGCGGTGCTGGGCCCGCCGCCCTCCGGCCACACGCGCGGCCTACGAGCGGCCAGTGCTGCAGCGGGGCACCTGCCCAGCCCTCACTCCGAACTGAACCAGTATGAGCGGAAGTGGGAAGAGGGATTCAAAGTCTTCCTGGACCTGTCCCTCCATGTGTGGCGGGACCGAACGCTCCTGCTGCGCCAGCCAGCTCTGGAGGCATTTCTGCTCCTAAAAGCCAATCTGTCTCTTGTTAGTAGTGCCCCCGTGACCCCCAACCCCCTATCTGAACTTCCAAGAAAAAAATCGTGGCACATAGTTCAACATAAGACCTTTAGGTACATACTGTGGAGTTGGTTCCAATTCCTTCTCAAGTCAGTGTGTTTCCAGGGGCTTCAGAGACATGCATGCTACACAGTGTTTTTTACAAAACAGGGGGTAATATGCTTTTACGCGGAGGGACATGTACAAATTCTTGTTCTACTACCTTCAGACGTAATATGAGTTTAGATACATTTTTCAGAAATGGTCCCTTGGTCATTGTCATAATGGTGACTACTGAAACAAGTCAAATGAAGCTCGACAGACCTAAGACCTCGGTCCAGCAAAGTAGTTAAAAAAAAGCATGAAACTTCCCCACATCACTTCAATTTTTAAAAATAAGCAAATGCTAAACTGCTTACTGTATTAAGTCCCATATGGGTGTGCAGTACGTAATAACTACATCTTTGGAGTCAGTTTGTTAAAATTCTTGCGTTTTTGGAACACCCGAGTATCCTATCAAAACGTGTAAAGGATTTCTGAATCACTTTTTTTAGAAGATATAACAAAAACCTCTTAATTAATTTAATTAGCTTTTGTATTAGCTTAGTTTCACTTCACTGGAGCCAATCTTTTTTCTCTATTTCTGAAGAAATCCAAAAATAAACAATGGGGAAAAAAATTATTATAAGGTAAACTTCCCAGGAGCAATTGCAAATAACCTCTGCATCACATGTCTTTACTACAATACTTAAAAACATTAAGTATTTTTCTCTCAAGAATTCAGTTATTTCCAGCATTTTGGGTGCTGAATTATAAGTAGTACCTTTGCAATACTTAGTGCTGTTTTGTCATGTTAACCCATGTGGCCCACTGAGGAAGGTTCAGTTTAACTATTCACAGAGCTGAATTCCTGCTAAGAAGTTAAGTTAGTATAAAAATATTTTAATGTGCATCATTTCAACATCTGGTAGTGTAACTAGCATTTTCTTCCTGAGGAAATTATATTCATTCTTCTTTCTTCCCCTTGCAATAAACCACGCTATTTTCACTTATTTATTTCTGTTCACTTCAAAGCAAAATACAAAAGAGCAATTTCGGTAATGTCTTTTCCCTTTCTCATAAATAGTTTGATTATATTTTATTTAAACAGGATCCAAAATTGCCACACACAGCAAGTACTGTAAGAATTCTGACACAAATGAAATAATAAAGTAGAAAGTTTTCATTTCCTTATATAGTGGAGCTATGAGATTTTTCTGAAACTTCAGGGAAATTTAGATAAAGATTGAGGTTTTTAATCTCTGAGCCTTCCCAAAATACCAGGTGTGGACACATATTTAGCTAACGGTCGCAAGAGCATTCCAGATGCCTTTAGAAGACCTCAAACAGAAATAAACAAGAAGACAGAAAAAGGAAGATGCCAATTAGAAGAACACATGTGCGCGTTCCACGATAGAGGGAACTTGGCACAAAGAACCTCAATTCGGCAGTTTATCTTGACCAATTAGACTGAGACAAGTTTTGCATGTTTTAGTTGGTATAACCAATTATGTCCTATGTTTATGAGCATGTACGGAGTCGGTTTAACCAATTATGTCTTATGTTTATGCGCGTGTACAGAGTTGATATAACCAATCATATTTTATGCTTGTGCACGTGTACAGTGACTTTGCAGAATATGTGTGTGTTTTAGCAATAAATGTCTGCTTTCAACTTTACAGGCATCCATTTATTTCTACCTCCTGCAACCAAGAAAGCATTGCCCAGCAACAATGATGTTTCAACACTGTAACAACCTCCTAAGAATAGGAGATAAAACTATTACACACACAGACACACAACGTATTTCATGTATTCTTAATAACCAAGAATCATTCTGATCTGCCCTCTACCTGATGGCCTTTCATTTTTCACTGAAAGACAGGTGTGTTGCTGCTGGAAGATCTTTGTGGTTGGAAAAATTTACCCTTGAGAATATTCCATTTCTAAGAGCTTTTTGTGCTGGTTGAACAGATATGAATGATGCATGGGAAGCATGCATATTTTGTGCCCTTTTTATTACCAGTTTGTTTAGAACTTACTCCATTCCCACAACGACAGTTACAACATTAGTAAGGTAATTCCCAGCAATGGGAGTTCAGGTTACTAAATACTTAGCCTGATTTCACTCCACTTAATTAAGATATATAAAAGCTTTTATTCTTTTCTTATTTTCTTGTATGAAAAAAACCTCCCTGCCATATTTCACCACCACTTTCCTATTCTTTTGGGTTTTATATTAGAGTGCATCACAACTATCATAGTGTCTCCTACCTGTAGGTCACAGGAATTTTCACTAGCTGAAACATCAATAGCCTGGCCACATACCATTGCTAGCGAGCACCAGGCAACTCTATGTTGCCAGGAGGTCAAATAACTTTTAGTATTTCTTATCCAGCAGGACTGAAAGGATTTATAGTCCATCTTATTTGAAACACAAGTTACTGGGAAGAAAGGGAGGGTGGTATTTTCCTCAACTTTCAAAACCTGCAAAAACCCCTTTACAGAAAACGCCCATAAGCAGGTTTTTACAAATTTTAGAGAAAGGAGATTTATAAGTAAGGGTTTGAGTCAAGTTACCTGTAACGGCAGTATTCTGAAATCCAGCAGAGTTGTTCTTCACTGCAAAACTGCTGACCATAGCAATGTTGACTTAAACAAACCACCAAACCCCTTAATTGAGGGATTGTCCTTCACACATAATGGAGAAGGTTTTAAAGATGATTCACAACAGCAGCACACTGACATCGTCACTCCTGAGAGAGTTTTATCTCCGAAATCACCTATCATCTGTGTTGATTAGTGCATGCCCAAGATCTTTGGCAATGCCATGCATCTCTGAATAGCTGTAAATAAGAAGATCACGTTAAGTTTAATCACCACCAAAAGTGCAGGATACAGTGCAAGACAGTTAAGTCTGAGAACACATTTTATCTGAATGCCAAAATTTTCAAAAGAAATATATAAATCTGGTCCTGTGTATTTATAATGCATATCTCTTAAACCCAGTATCAACATTTTCCTGCTGCAAATGGCACACAGCACTTTTTCAGTTTAATTTCTGCTTCCACACCTTCCAGTGAAAGATCCGCCCATTAATTCTCTACACCAAAAATCTCCAAGAAACAGTGATATTTTAGTATATTGTTCATTGTGTATAAATTGTAATTCCTCTGAAATATACTGCCTTAATAATGTGAAATTATTGCACGGTACAGACAGAAAAGAAAGTGAAATAATTCATTTTCAGTGTTTGAGAAGCTTTGTTCCTTTGTATTCATTCAGTTTGACTGTTGGTGGAGTTAAGATTTCATTACAGAGTGAGCTATTGGTTCTAATAACTGGAATATTATTTCTGTTTTGAAATCATGTTTCAATGATGCACCCTATGAGGTTAACTTTCAAGGACTAAATCATCAGAGAAAAATGTTAAAAAAAGTAATTCATTGCATTTGGAAGTTAAAACTGGTTCCTGATGCAGCCTGAGCAAGGATTTGCCTGTAAGTGCATCAGCATGGGAGGCAGACTGACACAGAGGCACTCTGAGTGGCAGCTGCCTTCTTGCTTCTTGTAAAGGGGGAGAAAAGTGCCAGGTGGCCTTTCTGAGATTGGGCAGCAAACCCCACAATCTCCTGTGAACCGGTATCAGGGCACTAGATGGGGAAAAGTGAAGGTATTTCCATCTATTTCACACACGCAAATTAAAAGATACTTAGCACGTAAATATTCATATAAATGAGGGCACTCTCATTTCCTTTTACTTCATTGTGTGTGTCTAGTACTACTTTCAGTCTAGCCTGTATAATTTAGAAGGTCTGACATCTATTGCCCTGATCTCATTTATCACCAGCCCATCTCCATTTTAGAAGCACAGATACTCAGTGTACAATTTTTACTGTAAAATTGAATTTGTTTCTTGTGACAGAATAGGCTTGTTGAATTTATGATTTAACATTGAACATCCTTCACCTTGAAAGTAGCTCTCCTGCTGTAAAAACGAAGCATCTCTCTCATGAGGTGATGAACAGATGCCCATCCTGTTAGACAAGTTTGTGCCCGTGGAAACTGAACTTAATTTTCTGAGATGTTTCAACATTTAGCCCTATTTTTCACTTTACAAGGATAAATATTGGGTAATACTTTATCCCAGTGTAATAACTGTTCCTTCATGAGTGGAAGAAAAAAGTGCTTGGTGTTCAATTCAAAATGGCTGACTGAAAGAAAATACAAAAAGCACGTTGAAAACACACTATTTGTCTATCTGATAGTTGTTGCCTTTGTCTTTACATCGCAGAAAATAACTGAGTTATCTCCCTTGTAGTTTGGAACCAGACTCTTCCTTTTGGGTGGGTATTTTATTCAAAACTATATTTTCTGGACTTTTTCAAATCCTTTGGCATTAGGTGTACTGCTTTGCTCTCTCCTTACTCTTCTGCCCACCTCCCTTGCCCTCCCCCTCCACCCTGCAAGTAGTGTCAAGTTCCAAAATAAAACTACCCCTAAACTGGTCTTAATTAATTCATGTCACATAGAAGCAGGAACATCCTGCTGTTTCCACCTTGTCATCAAACTTTCACAACCTACTTAAAGTCTGCAAATTATCTGTTTCTTCTTTGGTAGCACTTCATAGCAATGTTCACACTTCTGAGATAAAAAAGATCTTGACTATCTCAATCCCTTTGTCATACAGGGGACAGCATTTTCACTCACCCAGTTACAGCAGCACTGATGGGTCCATGTGGCTCCGTCTCTGAAATGCAACCCAACAGGTTGCAACTCCTCATTTTCCAAGAAAAAAATCGCCTGTCCCTCCAAAATGTCTCCTACCATCCCTTGCCTTCCTTTACTGTTTTAGCTCATCTTTATTAGTAGAGGGTCTAAAACCAGCCACAGCTCAGTTCCTCCAGGCAAGAAAGCAGGAACCACCATCCTTACCTGTTAGCACCTTTTTTGCTCATTCTCCTCTGGAGAACCTTAGCTGCTGCGAGCTGTTAAAGGTACTTAGCAATTTTCCAGCCAAAGTAAACATTTGCAGGCTGTAATTACAGGCTGTCAACAATCCTCTCAGTTTAAGGAACTGAGATGGTGCAGACTAAAGCTCCTCAGATCTATCTGGATCCTTTACAATCCCAAAAGGGGAATCAGTTTACAGCTGGAGAAGTATTTTCCAATTATAATTTATAATAGGGTCTGTGTGTTCTTTGGGCAGGTGAATGAACATCCCTGGCAGAGTAGCTGGATTCTGCAGTACTCTGGAGATCTTACAGAAGAATTAGTTAAATGAAAATATTTTTAAAAAAGAAAAAAAAAAACAAGAAGAGAACCATTCACATGCTCTCGTAATACTAAGTTCCAGCTCTCGAACTCTTTTGCATTGCTCTAGATCATCATGCATGGAACTTTCCTGGCCCACAGCAACAACATTGAGCAAAGAATGTACGGTGCTTGATGTCAAGCTTTATTCTCCCTTTTAAGTTCATTAATTTCTGTGATTGCAAGGAACATCAGAGCATCATGGACCGTATGTTTCACAGCATAAACTTTCAGCAGATCATCCATCACTTGCAAAGGCTTACCCCAAAGACCGAGGCCTTTTTTAAGAAAGTAGACAGCCTGATGTGCTCTTGATGTATTTATTCTTCAGCTATAAGTGTGTGCATCCTTGAAGGATCTTTGGATGATTATGCCATTGGACCACAAGGTATCACAAACAAAGGATCTATAAACATACTTTTTTTGGGGAGGCAATGAAAGATTATTGTAGTAAGGGCTCAACACTTCTCAGATGTTTTTTTTCCCCTTTCTCTAGCTGTTCAAATTCTGTATGGCCTAACTTCTCATTTTGATTTCTTTTCTACTACTGTATATGTCTCCCTTACTAAGAATAAATCACCAGAAGAAGCTATTTTGAAAGTGGCTTGGATGTGTTTTAACCAACAAATCCAGTGTAATCAGCAGGCCCCGATTCTCAAAGTTGAAGGTTTATTTTAGAGGAGCATGCCATGTTTAATCAGTTTTACTAATAGTGCACAGTACTATTGCTTTGACAAGAGTATGTTGATCATATTACAGAATGATTACTGCTAATGGAGATCTTTTAGACAAGATTAGATTTTGCTTCTGTCCAGATGCCTCAAAGAACGTTATTAGGTTTTGGTGTCATATTTTTGTAGCATTAATATGATCAGCTTATGGGCTTGCTCATATGCTATAACTGCAACAATTTATCTGACATTTAAGCTGTCAGGACCATGCAGCATCTAACCCAATGAACACTGCTGCAATCTGTATCAAATTAGGCACTGCCCACACAATCTTACCATAGCTCTGATTTGACCAATGAATATTCTGATGAGCCCCCAACATTTGAGACTCAGAAATTTATATCATGCAGCTCAACAGCTTTTTCCAGGAAAGCTGATTACTTCATGATAATATCTCTAACAGTGAATCTGCATATTTTTAAAGGAATGTAGCCTTTTTTTTTTTTTTTTTCAAAATCAGCAAAATGAGACTCAGAGCTCTGCTAGTTTGACAGCTAATTAATGTGACACTGTATGGGAAGCCCACTAGTATAACAGCAGTTGTAATAGTAGGTTTTCTATATACATACAGAAAGGATGATAAATTACTTTGTTTATAAAGCACTTTTCTGTTCTTCTTTCAAAGTTATGGGATACCTACAAGTACTTTCATGACCTGTATTTACTAGTTAGACACAAAAAAAAATTATAAAAGCTGAGAAGCATAAAGGTAAATTTTAATACATTTTGACTAGAAAGCCTTACAATATCAACTAAGCAATACTACTGCCCTTAAGTTTAATACATGCTGATATGCAGTCTGATGGTATGCTTCATTCCTTTTGATAATATGCCTTTAAAAACAATGTCCTTTAGGGTCCAATGGACCATGAAATAGTCTCTGCAAAAGTACCAGTGGTGCCAATGCTGAGACAAACATTCATTTTGGCTGTAAGCTTTAAGGACTGTGGAAGAAATGAAGCACATTTATTATATACTGATGTATTCTGACTAGATAATCCTTTTCAGTTGTAGGCACTATAAAGAAGAGTGCAGATTACTGAGGGGAACGTTTAAAAAAAATTCATATGGGCTGAAACAGTTGTGCTTCCAATTTCACAGTTGGATAATTTGCTTTATAAACTTCTATTTAAAAGAAAGTTTTACTGGCAATGAAATACGCTAAGTAAACAATTTATAATTTGAAAGCGAGTAAGTTAGAGATACTTACTCAGAAACTGTTTCTACTAATGCTACATTTATTAATTAATATTGGAGCTTGGTTTTCTATGCTGCAAGCATTTTCAAGGTTTTTTCTTAGATAACCATTGTCATTACAATACTGTCAAAATTTACCCCTTAAAGTGTCACCATTTGATGGCATTTTCATAGCATGCTTATTTCTGTATAGCTATGATAGAGACTAGTCAACTCGTATTGAAGTCAGCAGGACTTCAGGACTCGGAACAGGATACTTAAATCATAGTATTTTGGTCCATTTTACAATGCATACACTTCATTATTCCCATTTTAAAGCTGGGAATAGGATGTAGAAAGCCTAGGGGATTTTTTTCATTATGCAGTAAATGGAAGGAGACATTATATCGAGACATCTTACCTAGCTTCTGCCTATCAACATTCAACCTTGGCTTGCTAGGCCCATATCATCAGGTCTTTTAAGAAACATTGAAAAGCAATCAGTCAGGTGCAACCTGTGTCTGACTGAAAAAGAGCAGAAAATTAACAACTAGAAATATAGTCTTTGTTTAAAATGCACTTTTTTGTAAGTCTATCAAAGCCCAAATCTACTGTATTGCAAATTAGCAAAATGGAGGCAGCCTAAGAAGCCAAGAAGCAATGTAATATACACAGCACATGATAACAACACAAGACCTACTCTGTTGAACCCTTTCTTGTTAAGCACAAAGTTTTCTCCAAAATTCAGAGTAAGTGCAATTTAAGGAAGAAATCTAAGAAGCTTTATGCACATATACCTATGTATAGGAAACTAGCACACAAGGAAATTGATTGACTGACCAAGTCTTTATCTACCATAAATATTCATGGGTGTTGTTAGAAACACTATTTATGTGTTTACACCAGCTAAAGTTCTGGCATCTGAACTTCTGTACATTCTTCTAATTTAGAAGAAACAGTTTATACATGTTCCTTTAACTCAGAGGTACAAAATACAGACAGTCTGGTAATTTATGAAATTCTGATAATGTCTAGATTTATTGCCTCTCTTGCCTGCTTTTTAAAAATATGTGTCATGATACAAACACAATTCTGTAAATGGCTAATTAAATTTAATACATAACAATCACAAGTAAAAAATTTTGTTTAAAGAGTTTTGTTTAACTATTGAGAGTTCTGTGTTTAAGTGAGAGCAGAACTGACTAGAAATGAGAGCTGACTGCAGTCTCCTGTAACACAGTCTTTCTATGCGGTGAAAAGCACATCATTCTCCAGTTTCCCTGCTAATGCATGCCACGACTGAGGCAACATGTCACCACTGAAAAGCTGCTTATATCATATGTTTCATTTTGCTGGCATGCCACATTTCAGAAAATGCAATGTATTGCAGTACTTTACCTATGTATTACTGTTGTCTTTGTTAACTCTGAGATCATATGTATTACTTATGAGAAACGGGCAGAACTGAATATCATTCATCTGTATACTGAATAATGCATTCAGAAGCTGAATTTTTACTCCCTCTCTCTCAACGCAGAAATCAGTTACCAGCTGTCATCCTACTTCAAAATTAAACTGCTGCACTGATCTTCCATTGGTGTTAATATAATTTAGATTACTAGATTCGGATTTTGGTTTAAACAAATTTCTGGACAAGAGCGTCATAAAGGGTTTAGGTAGGATTGGTTCCTTTGAAACCAACTAGTGGTCTAAGAAAATGCATTTTACCTGCAAAAAATAAAAAAGGCACTTTCTGAAAGCAAAGTTTGGATGCTAGACTACAAATATATAAGTTGCTGTAGATCTGGAAGGGATTATGTTCATACCATATGAGGCTTCGGTCTGCAAACTTAATAGAAAAGGAAATCAACTACCTATTTGCCTTATTATTCTCCAATGCTCATGATTATCTCTTTCAGCAATGTGCAGAAACAAATGTCACAAAAGATACTGATCAACATTATCTTACTCTCTGCTAAAGAAGATAATATAAAAAAAAGCATTATTATGACAGGCAGCTTACAACTTTGAGCAGAAATATAAATTTCCTGACTGTATACTTTCACAGTTTCATAATGCTTCCTTGGCAACACCAACAAATCTACATAAAGGAAAATCAGAAATGCTGTTTGGAAGAATTAGTGATTCTTTTACCATGGCACATCTCTCAGAGATAAGTATTTATCATCTGGTTGGAAACAAGAATTGCCTTTTATTTATGTCAATTTTATTAACCAATTAAGATTGTTACCATGACCACACTGAGACAAAAATGAACGTTTTTTTATAGTAGACCAGCTTTACTCTAAATTTACTTATCATAGTCTTACAGGTGTAGTTTATAATTAGGGAGTGGGATCACTAAAACCAGTGGGAAATTCTGGCCTAAGCTCTGGAAATTCTGTGTAGCACTGCGCAGTGCTCTGTATACACATTTGTAAATTGGGCTGGTTTCTTATTTAGTGCAGTGTGTGGGGTGTGGTGAGGAGGACACTCAGCGAAAACAAACTTTTTGAATATACCTGAACAAAACATCCTAGTTTTGTTTCCTACCCAAATGCACATGCGAAAACCCCACATTTAAAGTTGATAAAATATTTCATTCTGTCAAAATATTTTTTTCAAAATTTTCTGACCCCTTAAACACTGAATTTAGTTAAATGTTATTTTCAAATGTCATAAGAAAATGAAAACTTGAAACATTTTGATTAAAAACTGTCAAAACAAAATCCATTTTATTTTCTGCTATTGAACATTATTTTTACTTTGTTTAGTAGCAGCCTCAAAAGGCATTCAGGTTATTTTGAGTAAAGACCTTGAAATGGAGTTCCCTGAGAAACTTTAGCTTCACTAACTGTTTAAATAAATCTAGTTAACTGGTATGTTTTTCTGGATTGCATATTCTCTTAGTCAGGAAAATCTCCATGATGTTTATTTTCTGTACCACTCTCTACACGTCATGAAGCATATGTTGTAGGAAACTGATTGCATTTCAGACTGACAGCTGCTTTGCTCTTCCAGTTCTCTGTCATGAAGAAAGATATCTAGCATTTAAGCAGAAATATTCCTCAGTAATATGTTTGGACACTTGCCTTTAGAACTTAACCATTATAAACTCTGGGGCTCAGATTGCCTTGGTAGTTCAGTATTCTGACTTCCTAATAGGCATTTCCATAAATTCCCAGATAAATCAAGATATGCATTTCAAACTTTGTTTAATTTCTTCAGCAATTACTTAGTCACTTAGAAGAAAATTGAGTTCTTTTAAATAAGTCAAGGAGCTATAGATCATTGTTTATCAAAATTCTTCTGGCACATCAAATATGATGGAAGTTGATATAGTTTCTTATAAACAGATGGATATCTTAGTACCAAGTTTACTGGTGAGCTGACAAATACATATTTTGAAATGTCTCTGAGGTAGGAGATGTCCAGCTCTTTTACAGATACTGTTAATCTAGTTATTTTGGCATTTCTCCTGTGAAAAACGTCTTTGCATTTCATTCTCAGATTTATCATATGTAGGAAAATTGTTAAACTTTGAAGAGCTCATACTGCCACTCAACTTACAAATTAATTCCTTCCACTCATTTTATTTTCAACTCTTCTGGCAAAGCTAGAGCTACATAGAGCATACTAGGTTAATATACACCTGTACACGATTAGATTCTTTACTTAACATCATACAGCGCCACTCAATGGTGATTCTTTCCGAACCATTGCTTTCTCAAGAATTGTAGAAAGGGCTCCAACAGAGTAGGTCATCTTATAGCTGACTTCTTGAGAGACCTCTACAAAGGTTCAACACTACTTAATATTTCACATGAACACTTAATTTTTGTAATGCAAGAACAGTTGATTACTCTGAATTGCAGGTGCTATACTACCATGATTGCAGTAATTAAAATAATTAGGGTCGGAAGAGGTATAATTAAGTTATTAATATACACAGTCTTTGTCACATGCAGAACACAGGGTTTTTGACAAGGCAATAGAAGCCACCAGATAACACCGCAAAAGGTTAAAGCGACCAGTCAGATCCAAAGTCAGAAAACTGCCTTTTATGTGCATTTGCAAGTAGAAAGTTTCTCATCATTGAAAGAGCAAATGATGCAAGTAATTTTTAATTCCAGTAGATCTGTATGCTGAGATAACACTAAGTTCAGGATACACTTTTATTCCTAACAAGGATTTTTGGTTTTCAGGAAGTTGCACCAGAAGCATTACTATATAGAAGTTATAATCAATGCAGAGATATTAAATGCCCGATCCAAGATAGATTATGCTTTTAGACAGGTTATGCTTTTTCCTGTCTGATAACATGACAAGTTATTTAGTTCCACTCAACATTGGCATCTTTTGTTTGTTATTTTTCTACTGCATAAAGCCTATTACACATTTACATTATTCAAAACCAGAGTGTAAATACTTTTTCAAGAAAGCTTGCCAACCCATCCCTTCCTTCTGTTATAATAATAGAAAAATAACCTTGGCAGAATTTTTAGAAAATGGAATTGCAATCTTTTGCTTCCTAATTACAAGGTATAGCTGCAGCATTCATTAGTCTGCAATTGGCAAGATTCCACAATTTTCAGACCATCAGGCACTTTCTTGCTGGAAATGGAAGGTAATGTTAAGGGCCAGATCCTAATCCAAAGAAAGAGTCACCATTTCCACTGGCCTATGATCAGATCCTTATTAGGAAAATATGCATACAGAGAACGCATCATCCATGGTGGCTTTAGGTGAATTTCTTAGGTGGAATACATTACTGTTCAAGGAAGTTTGGGGCATTTTTTGCTCCAGTTTTCAAGATGTGTGGTTTTCAAAACTCACAATCATTTGGGAGATGTAAATGTTGAGAATAAGTCAGATGTCTTTGATGTTGCACAGGAGTCAGTAGATAATGCTCACTGTGCGATGAGATACTGACCTCTAACATACTGGTGATATTCTGGTGACCGAGGCAAAAAAAGAAAGCAGATTTTTTTAAAAAAGAAGAGAGATCAATAATCTTAAATAAAGACTTCTATGTATTTTATAAGTATGTGAGAATGCCTTAAGGCTTTATATACATTTATGAAGATTATTTTGTAGCATGATTTGTTTTTAAGTCTACTGTTTTGTGGACATACCTACAGGATGTTTTGCCATTGTATGTTTTTAAATACATGTATGAAGGTCATACAAGCTTCTTGAAGAGTTTCTTTTTTGTGCATACAAAACAAGGTGAAAGCATACACATAAAGAACCACTTGCAGGTTTGAACACCTATCTGCACTGCAACTGTACACGTTATACATTTTTTAAACTGTATCTGTTTTTCTGTGAAAACTGAAGATATTTACAATATCTGAAAAACTAGATCTTTTAAGCTATCAATTACACCATGGGTTGAGATGGTTATCAATTTTTTATGCCCCTATTTTAGACGTCCTGATACAGAGTGAAATTAGACTCTGTTTTCAGGCAACACAGAATTACTTTGCTTATGTGTATGCAGTGTTCCACAACTTTAAAATTGCCTTTCTCCTGGAAAAAACTGGACGCAAAGCCAAGCATCTTGAACTAGCTGGAAGGGTTATTCAAATTCAGACTGAGAACTTTAATATTAAAGATGAAACAGCGGTAGCACAGATTTTAGTACACAGTCATTTGGACCCTGGCATTTAGCTGGTCCACTACACAGGAAAGCTTCAAATGGTGAGATCACACAGTAACTTTTTGAAGAAGAGGAAGAAAAATAAAAATTCTCCTGTCTTTATAGTTCTGCACTAATTTGTTGCTTTCCTCATGAGGACTATTACTAGAATAATGTAGAGGAATGTAGACAAACGTGCCTGCTACACCTCTGCATGCGAGAATAATGTCAAAGAGAGAATAATGTCAAAGCTGAGCCCTTCAAAGGGTAATTAAACATTTTCAGGTGAGGGAATGCAATCAGTACTTGTCAGCAAGCTCCCATCCAACCCCAAAACCTGTTTCTAATATGTGATGGGTCACTAAATCCCTCAAAACACAATTATGTTTCAATCTGTCATTTTTTTCAGTGCAGGCTTTTTTTTGTGACCAACTATACTTTTTATAAAGAATGAAAACAACAGAATTAAAGGTACACAGTACAGACGTTTAGGGATAAAACAACTGGCTTCATGGTATAGCAACCACGTTATTTTCTTTTATCTTTGAAAAAGGGGCTAAGATGGGAGCATTGAAAGCAGGCAGCTGCTACTACCTCACTTACCAGTTTGTCTTGCACAGATCTTGAAGTGACATCTGCCTTTTCTGATTTTAGTTTGGCATTTGTAGTTACTTGGCATTTCAGTACTTGCTACTGAGTAGCTGCGCTTTCGTGTCACCTTCATTCATAAAGGTAATGTATCTGTGGATTTTAGATCCATCAGTGCCACTTGCTTCCTTTAGGGCTGGATGAGAAGAATATTTGTCTAAATCTGCCACTCTTGTACAGACTTATCTGGAGTAAGGCAGGCAATGTGATATCCAGCAGAAATAGTGCATTGTATTCAAAAGCTGTACTTGTAAAGTTCTCCAAAGAAAGGTTGAAAATATTGGTTACACATTTCCAACACTACTTTGTTTTCCACTGAGTTTATGCACCCAAGTATATAAAAATACCAGTAAAGGCCTGAAAATGCCAAAAAGTAAAACAAAAATATAGGCCAGTAGGTTAAGAAAAGCACTCAGCAGGCACAAATCAGAGTTACAACACATACCTCAACTCAAAGTTCAAACCCCCAAAGATCAAGCCATCAGAGTTTATCTGGAAAAATACAAAAGCCTTTTAGGAGAACTACAGAATTATTACCATGTCAACCAGCATAGCAACTGGGGGGTGGGGAGGGGGTGGGAGGGGGGGGTGTCGCCCTTTTTTTTTTTGTTTTTTTAATTTTTGTGGGTGTATGAATTATTTGGCTTTTCATTTTCAAAGTGGGTTTCTGGAAAAGTTTTCCTATCATTGTGGAAGACAATGTCCCTACTAGAGCCAAATGAAACAAAAATGCCCAGACAACCACGTTTCCCTTTGTTCTGAGTGTCTAGCAGCCTGTAAGGATCTTCCAGAAATTCCTCACAACTCATTAGGATTACACCTCTCATTTCCTTACGGCAGTTTAAGAAAAGAGCACCAAAATAGAAAAAATACAGCATGGTGGAATTTTTAATGCTGCAGGATCACACTAACAAGCAACTCAGATGCAGATTATTCTCAGAGTATTTGTTGAGCAGGAGAGGAAGTTTCTTTTCTTGGAAGACATATCTACTATTGCTTTGGTTGCAAAGTGTAGAGAAAAGGTACTTGTTAAAAATATGAAGGTTTGTTCCTAACACTTAAGTGGTTGTATAGGTCACAACAGATGGATTGCAAATGGAATAAAACATTCTCTTTAATAAGCCCAGATCTTCATTATGACATTTCCTATATTGGGAAGCTATACAAAAGAATTCCAATATAAGCTGTTATAAGAAACACTCTTAGGCTGAATAAGGTACTATAATGTGGCTAACTTTTTCCCTGATATGAGGTGTCAACAGATATGCCTTCTAATAATCAAGTTAAGAAAAAAAAGCATATGCTGTTTCATGCAGCATGTTAGATATTGGTGTCAATATGATGAGCGAGGTGAGAAGATCATTGCAGAACAACCCAAATGAACTTTAATCAATGACCAGCACACAATTAATCTAATTAGTCCCTATTTTGTTCAGTAGTCTTTAAGTACAATGTAAGCTAACTTCTCTCCTCTGGAAGCTGTATCAGCTTTCCAATGTTTGGATTATAACCCTGCTTAGTTTTATTTTTTTTTTTATTCCTTTTTTTTTATTATCCCAGTTACATTCTCCTATGGTGATTCAAGTAAGTGCTTTGCCACAAGTTGGAAATTATCATCACTAATCAGCGTGTTGATATCTTATTGTTTCTGTGCGTGCACTCTATGTCTGGAAATGCATTCTCCATGCTTATGCTGGGAATGAAAAGAATTGGAAACAGGCCTAAAACTTCTGCCAATTTTTCTTGAGAAGACTTATGCAAATATCTACGGGTGACAATGAAAGAAGTTCAGAAAACCTTAGTTTGCACAGCTGTTTAACTGGAATACAGATTTAGTATTCAACTTTGGCTTTTTATTGGAAGTCTTGGCCCGTTTTGAACATTCAGTGTATTCAGAAACCTCACTGAATCAACAGTGAACTGAAAATTACCAATTTTATAGACTGCTTATATAAAAGCAAATACATCAATTTATCAACATTTTCATTTTGGTACCAAAAAGGAAAAATATGTGTTTTGAATATAGGCAAAATAAATAAGGTAGTTACTCATCTGATTGGTTTATGTTGTGCCCTGTAGGCCACAATTCATTGATATTTACATTCTTGATAGACAGCTCTAAAGTACACAGAGTTTTCTTTCCAGGCTTCAGACTAACATATAAAACCTGCCTGTCTTTGGTTAAAACTAACTCAGGTTCTACGATGCATTAGATGAACTCATGTTTTCCAAAGATTAACATAATACTTGTGAAAAGTATTTTAAAAGATACCAAATTGATCTATAATCTTGTCCATGTTGATACAATGGATTTTCTTAAAATAGTAAGACTATAATAAATGAGGCTTAGTGGAACTGAGAAGAAAAAAAAAAGCTGGAAGAAGAAAGATAGCCAGCAATTTTGAAAACTAGTAAACAGTTTGGTTTGCAAACCAATTCTGCTCCTGCTGAAATAAACAGGGTTTTGTCATTGTCTTCTACTGCATATTTGTGGGTAAGATTGTGAGATTCCTGTGAATTACAGAGAAGGAAAAACTATTTGAAAGACACCATTAACTTTTCTCCATGAACTCCAGATGCTTCATTATAAAACACGTATGTGCGTATATATAATATATAGACAAATATATAGATAAAATTGATTCACATGACAATATCAAGACATAAACACAAATTTTTGAACAGACAGAGACAGAAAGAAACCATTTAGGGTATCTTGTCTCTTGAGACTGATTCTATCCTAGATTGGTTCTTGTCAGAACTACTGACACTGAATATTTCTGACTCAAAAGTTGTGACCTCCACTGTGTCTTTTTTCTCCTGGTCATACTGCAGTATAATTGCTACCATAGTGGTATGGAAGCTTATCATTTATATATAGCAAAGTTTTCTGAAGTAATACGATTTTTATGTTGATGTTACATATTTTGGGGTATTGTTTCTTTGCTTGCTAGCTTCAGGCTACGCAGTACTTGCCTTTTCACAGCAATGTTCATGCTAACTTCAAAAACTGACTGCTCATGAAAATAAAGCTAAGAAGTTTTGGCCTTTGATGTCAAAAGTCAATAGACTTTTAGCCCTGTTGACTGTCAAAAATGCAAATACTTCCCCTTATACTGCCACATAACAATCTCCTCTTTATATTACAATGCAGCCCAAAACCAAGCCAAAGAAAACTGATCATAGTTGAGTGGAAAAATTGATGTGATCTGGAAAAGAAATTCCACGTTGACATTTCAACCATTTTTTGAGAGAAGCTGTGAAAATTTTTGTAATTCAGTAGTACTTCAAAAAGAACTCCTCCTTCTACATACCTAGGAACACATGAAAATGCTGGAATAAAAGCTGGTTTCTCCCTTTAGAGAAATAGCTGACATGTTACCTGAGTGTGTTTTGGGATGGACTAGTGCTGATGCATCTGTGGGACAACAGGGGCCATAGATGCTTTTCATGTCTATCAAACATCATAAACTTACAGAATAATGATAAAGAAAGAAACTGGAGCCTCATAAATCTCTAAGTCCAGTAAACAGAAGCTTTGTGGCAACCCCAAAATTCTTCCCTCAGTCAAATACATGGCTAGGGAACAGTTGACATGTCAGCTGATAGAGTCAAGCTGCTCTGAGATGACAGAGGAAATCAGTATTTTACAGCTAGTGCCCATGTTATCCCATACTCAACCAAGTGCATTTTGTGAAACTGGAATGTACTGATAAGAAATAGTGTTCGAAAACTACAGTAATTTCTGAGAACCTCAAGACCATGCTGTCAAGACAGTACGTATTATGAAATCTGACCATATTAATGAAAGATCCAAAGCAGAAAATGTCATCCTTTCAACTACTGGAAAACCTTTTCTCCTTTAAAAGATTAATCAATTTTCTATTTAGGTTTGCCTTTGTTTGGTTGGTTGGTTGGTTGGTTGGGGTTTTTTACACACAGTTTCTGAGCATGCAATATTGAATAATGCTAGAATAAAAAATGTGTCTGATTGGAAAGAATTTAGTGGTCTCATTTTACCTTGAAGTGCAGTTTTCTACTGAATTGAGGTTCTTAAGATAAATTTTAATCTCTCAACTCTTTACTTGTCCTTGACAAGGAGAAGTAAGGAAAGAACAATAAATCCCTGTTTGTGGAAGTAAGATAAAATGAAACCACTCAAGCATTTACCTTATGTTACCAAACGTGAACTTTAGTTCCTTGGGACTCATTTGCTGGGTCTCTCCCCCTTACTTATCATGCATTTGTCTAATAATTCATTTTTATGCCAGCTTTGACAAATGCTTCTTACATGAACGATGTTAAAAAAATACTTGTCTAGAATCTACAAGGAGCACTAACAGATTTTTTTTCTTTATCTGCTATAATGTTAAAAAGAGTGAATATGTTTCGGAGATACTTGGATGGGTATTTACAAAGACAAATCTGCTCTGTAGCTTCTAAATCCATGTTTGCCTAGTGTAGAGGGCAGACAGAGAGTCTATATGCATCTCCACATTCACGAGGCTGTGAATAGTTGTGAGTATATGTATACTTGTGGTTTTCATTACCAAAATACCTCACAGTCTTTACAGTTCTTGCCTATCAAGCAGAACAGCAGAGTTACCCTCAACTTGCAGGCAAGGAAATGGGGCCTGAGATTACATGGTCAGAGAGGAAATCAGCATTAAGATTTGAACTCAAGTGTTTTGATCTCTAAAATCCAACCAATTCAACCATTATACTTTCCTTTATCTATTCAGGATGGAATGTTGAGCACATCCCTATGGTGCTTTCTGAATTAGAGTGAGTCCTCAATCTCTTGTGTGCCCATACCCTGCAGGAAAATAAATGGCTTTAAGGCAATTTGTTCGATGAGGATGAAATGTTCAAAGTTACAGCCAGGCACAGTAAATGTTATTCTTTACATACAAGGCAAAACAAAAGGCAAAACTAACTAAACAAAAGAAACAGACTCTCCATACTCAACAGACTCTTGGGTACAAGACTCCGCCCAATGCTGCAGGACTGAGACAGTGTCTGGCTGGATTCTGTAAGGGAATTATGGCTCAGCTGATGGCTGAAGCAAATAGCACTAGGCAATAAGTTGTGATATCCTTGTGATCTATCCAAATTTATAAGGCCTGTGAGTTTCTTTCCTATGGGTTGGAGCTGCATCAGGACCTTGAGGAAGATATAGCAGGGTTTTTACAGTGTATTTAGGCCATACCTCTGCCTTCAATTCCTCCTCTGTTCCCTCAGGCTTCCTTGCAGTCCTAGCGAAAATGAGAATATTCTCTTCTCAGTACTTTTTTGGCCAGCCAACCCCTGGACAGTCTGTGTATAAATCTGCCCAAATCCTACAGAGATGTTTTGCTTTCTTGGACTTTGTGGCCAGATTCTTATTTTTACTGATATTTTCCATCTCCAGGTATCATGGAAAAGAAGTAAGGCTGGAGAAGGCACTCGCTTTGCCTTTGTGGAAAACCCTAGATGTGCCTATAATGCCTCTGGCCTAAACTTCAGAGCTTTGTTGTAGGAATAGTAATCTTGTCTTTCCCTCCCTTGAGGGAACATTAGGCAGATTCCTTCCAGCCCAGTACCACTGCCAGTTCGGGGAGCAAGACGTTATGGCAGACTGTCCTCCAGTGGAGAGGACTAGAACTGACAGCCCTGTATTCTGTATGGTAGCTTCCCATCTGACAAATTTACAAAGCCCAAGCTTTCGCAGCAGAAATTTGTGCATTTTATTCCATATCTCATTCTATATCTCTACAGACTGCCAAACTGCAAGGGCCTGCAGCATACTGATCAATGACAGAGTTGCAGGGCCCATTTAATTAAATGGTGTCCATTAGGTCAGCTTTCAGGAGTCTGACACTTCACAGTTGGATTTTTATTATACAGAAATGTGGAAGATGTCAATGAAGTGACATCGCTATTATCTGTTAATGTAGAATGAACAATTTTAATGGAAAAAATAGCTACATTTTTTAAAAAGTATGTCTTTAAGTCTTCTCTTCTTAACTATAAAAAAAACCCAAACCCAAACCCAACCCAACTATACTACCTTTCAGTCTAATTCTAAGTACCTTCTCAGTCCATCTGATTTTCTCAGAAACAGTTGTAATCATCTAGATTTTACTTCTGTATTTGGTGTTGCCTTATAGAAGCAATTGAGAACCACCCTTTCATTTTAGACATCCTCTTTGCATGTTGATAATAATTTCCAGTATTCTCTCATTCCATTAGAAAGAGGCTGTCTATTATCTAATTTTCACTCTACCACATGACAGAAAAACAGGGAGCCTTGCCAAACTAATTAATGTTTCTTATCTTGAGTCCCAACAAATTAACAATGTATGTAAGAGCCCCAATCCAGCTTCTAACAAACACAAAATTCACAAAGGCTTGCTACAGAGAAGAAAAGGAAACTGAGGCAGGTGGTCTATAAATTATGTCAAATGTCAGTATAAAGCAGAAATCACTCTAATATGCTATGCTCAAAAACACTGCCTTCAACTAATCAGCCAACTCAAAAAATGAAAAGGTCATCAATTAAAAATATTGCATGTATTTTGCTATCTTTCCTTGCTAAAGAAGTGGGAGAGAACTACTTCAGGAATTGTGTTAAAACCATCACTCACTCTATTATAAAAAACTATTGATGCAGTTACATGTCATTAGTGGCAATTAGTAAGAGGTTAAATGCTTCATGGTACAGTGATATTATGCATTAATTGGAAACTGCTCATGAGAAAAGAAAACCCTTTTGAAATTAGGTTTGTTATACTAGTATTTCAGAATAACAAGTCACTCCTTGAGTAGCTTGACATCTTGAAAAACGGAGGTTTATTGTTGGTGAATTTTTTTTAATTAATTTGATTTTATATTTATGTACAAACTTTAAGAACTGCACATTGAATAGAAGCAGAAATGCAAGAACAAGTATCTCCAGCTATCAGGAAAGCAGTGATCTGGGAGACAGAAGAGCAATTCATTCAGAGAGAAGTGGATGGATAACCAGAGTAAGGCTCAGAAATTCTGGATTTGGTTCTGACTCGTGACAGTCTTCGCTTACTTACTCTCAAGCAGGTGTCTTTTGTCTCAATTCTGTACCTGTAAAGGAGGATAGGTAGTAAAAACAATAGAGAAAAAATAGTTACTGTAAGATGCTGAGGACCGTGTACATACCTAGATAGATACTGCAAGCAGAAAATGCCTATAAATGTATTCCAGAAGATCGTTCATTCCAATCAACTCTGCTATGAGAGCTGTAGCCCTTGAGTAAGGAGAGAGCTACACAGCTTAGCTTACTAATGCAGTAATGCCCTGCAGCAGCCTGTCTGCCAGGGCATTGCAATGCAGAGAAGACTGACTGGCAAGATTTAGTCAATCATTGCATAAGGACACAAGAACAGTTCTTCTGGATCACATAAAAGATACCTCTAGTCTAGTACTTTGGTCTCAACGTTGGCCAAGGAGTGGATAATTGGAAAACAAATAGAAAGCAGTATTTTTCACAGAATGCCCTTCCAGCAATACGGATTGAAGTTTCCCAAACTGAATGATGAATCTGTATAACAAATCTGAACAAATTGCATATGTTTCATACCTAACAAAACATTGCCTGAGGCAGGCAGTTGTTACTGTTCCTCACTAAAAAAGGAATGCAGGTCTGTTAGCCCAAGATGAGCCTAAGATGGGCCTAACATTAGCCTAAGATGTTACCCTAACACCTGGGAAGCTTACCATAACACAAACTTTTGCTGTGGCCTCACAGAAGTAACTCAGCTCTAATATAACTGGACATGGGCATTGATCTCTATGCATCATGTCTTAGCTTGTAAAATAGGGATAATACTAATACCGGACCCAATGGTATGAAGTGCCCCAATGTCAGAAATTACAGAATAATGAAGGAAATTGCCTTTTTATTTTTGGCAGTATAAAAATATAGGTAAAAAATTCTTTAAGAAGTTTACAACATTTAAGTGATGAATTGCGTCATGAACCTGTCTGCTTCACCTACATTCCATCTGCTGCTCTGCCTCCCCTTGCAGCTTGGAACAGCTTGTGCCAGAAGACATCAAACAGAGAAACAAACAAATGAAAAAACCCCAACTGTTATTAGCCGAGAGAGAAGGATTTTCTACTTTAGACTCCTTGTACAGAATTTCTCCACCAGTGTGTCTGTGTTCCAAGAACAGTTATATTACATTTTATAAAATCTTAAAGACTGCAAAGTTAGAAAGGTCCCGTCCCCCCCCCCCCCCAAAATGTGACATAGAAAGAACACATGATATTGAGATACAAACATTTTACTGGATGCCTAATAAGGCACTAAAGGTTCTGTCATACATGAATAATCTGGTCATCAAAACTGAAGGGTCACTAGATAGTTGCTGCAGCAACTGTACGTAAATGTATATGATTTTTATAGGTATACACAAAGTGAGTAAATTTATGGACAACATCCTCTATGACAAGTCTGAATTTTCAGGTTAGTCTGAATAAAACTTTCTGATATAGCTTATTTGAGTGATGTGAGGGGATCCTGAGCTGATATAAAGAAAACTAGGTTTCTACAAATTCCTTGGCCCTGCTGTTTGTGTGCTAGAAATTTAAGGCAGAATTCTGGAGCTTTTCTGGGTTGCTAAACCAGTCAGCAACATCTGGAGAAGTGTTTCCCAACTGTTGTCACCTGAGAAAAAGAAGCTCTTTTCCATTCCACACTTGTTAACTTCTACCCCTCTCTTCTGGGCAAGCAAGGTTGCTATTGCCTTCCTGTCCCCTACTTATGCTGCAGCAGCAGCTATTGCAATGACTTCGGGAGAAAAGCACCATCACCCCTAAGGCAGCCCAGCCAGAGTGTACAGCGGCAGTTAAATCCATTGTATGTGCAGTGAGGCCCTCTCATTGCTGATAACTGAACAAAAATGCACCAAAGAACATTCAACCCATAGCAGATCAGTCCTCAAAAGAAGGTGATGTTGAGAGGCTTCACAGCAACTACTTTGCATTTTTCTCTTAGTCTTTTTTTTCATCAGAGCTAGGAATTTAGTTGAAGATCTTTTAAGCCCGCCCCTCTCCTTATTCTGAGCTTAAAACGTATGAACCAATTTAACAACTTTATGTACTGATATAGGTAGGGCACCTACCTTGTTTGTCACTTGCACAAACATCGTGGCATGCCTGCCTGCTTCAAAACATTAGGAAGACATTTGCCAGGCTTTTGAAATTTTCCAACAGTTCTCTTGAGAGTTCTACTTGTTCCCTATTTATTTACAAATGCAGTAATCGTGCTACTATTGATGTCCAGAAGTGATCCATAATATTTAGGTTTTTTGAAAAAAAACCCACAAATTATGTAGGAATTTAGATCTGTGACTTAAATTGGGTTTGTAGTTGTATCGGGTCTGCGTGGCAAGGTTTTGGTAGTGGGGAACTACAGGGGTGGCTTCTGTGAGGAGCTGCTGGAAGCTTCCCCTATGTCCAATAGAGCCCATGCCAGCCGGCTCCAAGGCGGACCCACCACTGGCCAAGGCCGAGCCCATCAGTGACAGTAGTAGCCACTCTGGGATAACATTTAAGAAGGGATAAAAAAGTTGCTGTGGCACAGAAACTGCAGCCAGAGAGAGGAGTGAGAACATGTGAGAGAAACAACCCTGCGGACCCCCAGGTTGGTGAAGAAGGAGGGGGAGGAGGTGCTCCAGGCACCGGAGCAGAGTTTCCCCTGCAGCCCGTGGGGAAGACCATGGTGAGGCAGGCTGTCCCCCTGCAGCCCAGGGAGGTCCACGGTGGAGCAGATATCCACCTGCAGCCCAGGAAGGACCCCACACCGGAGCAGGAGGATGCCCGAAGGAGGCTGTGACCACGTGGGAAACCCACGGTGGAGCAGGCTCCCGGCAGGACCTGCAGATCTGTGGAGAGGAGCCCACGCTGGAGCACGTTTGCTGGCAGGACTTGTGACCCCGTGGGGGATCCACACAGGAGCAGTGTGCTCCTGAAGGACTGCAGCCCATGGAAGCGATCCATACTGGAGCAGTTTGTGAAGAACTGCAGCCTGTGGGAAGGACCCATACTGGAGAAGTTTGTAGAGGACTGTCTCCTGTGGGAGCAGGGGAAGAGTGTGAGGAGTCCTGCCCCTGAGGAGGAAGGAGCGGCAGAGACGTGTGATGAACTGACCCCAAGCCCCATTCCCCATACCCCTGTGGCACTGGTGGGAAGGAGGTAGAGAAATTAGGAGGAAAGTTAAGCTTGGGAAGAAAGGGGGGGGGGGGGGGGGGGGGAAGGTGTTTTTAAGATTTGGTTCTTATTACACTACTCTGGTTTGATTGGCAATAAGTTAAATTAACTTTCCCCAAGTCAAGTCTGTTTTGATGGTAATCGGTGAATGGTGTCTCCCTGTCCTTATCTTGACCCATGGGCCTTTTGTTATATTTGCTCTCCCCTCTTCACGTGAGGAAGGAGAGTGATAGAGTGGCTTTGGTGGGCACCTGGCATCCAGCCAGGGTCAACCTACCATAGTAGTTTTTCACCATTTTTGTTCACAAACTCTGAATTTGAAGTCATTCACGTATTTATTACAACATATTTTTCAAGTTTCAAAATTTGCTCTATTTTCTTCTGACGACAATATCAAGCACTAGCATCTTTTCACCAATTGCGGAGCCCCTTTGCCGTCCTTATACTGCCAAATGTAAGAAAGGTAGATAAACATGGAAGATGGAAATGAAAAGGGAACAGATGGGCTCATCTGCAATTATACCTCTGAAAAGACTGAGAGCCTCACAGAAATTTATAAACCTTCTGGAGACCAGACATTTAGTGATCACAAATAATGATCCCTGAAAATATTTTAAATGAGTAACTGAAAATAATAATTTTATGTGGAATATAGGAAACTTTTCAAATCAACATTGATCAAACAAAGAGAAAACAATTAGGTCCTCAAAGGTTTTTGCAAGTGTGCCTAATGTGAGCAAGCAAATGATTCCAGAAAAGGCATTTCCCCCCACCCCCACACCCAAGATTTCAGCCAAGCGAAAAAGCAATTTTTAAACAAATGCAATGGGATGACTTCACTAACAAGAATGAGCCAAGGGTAGCTGATCTGGTCTATCATTAGGATGTGTCAGTTATCTCAGTTTTCCTCCATTAGAAGTGAGATAACTTTTCTTGGTCTGGTAATAGTTACTCTAACAAATCTGTGAGGCTTTTCCTTTTTTGGATTAAATAAAACTGAGCAAGTATTCTGCTACCCTCCTCCTCTGCTTCCCCCATTTACAGTCTTTTGGGGATCTTGGTTTTTTCCTGTATGTGTTAAAGGAACATTTATGCATGAATGTGTTTGTATGTGTATTAAAGAGACAGAGGTAATGAGTGCGTCTCTACAAAGATATGAATGCTTGTCTATTATATGCTCAACTACTTGGTGAAAATGAAACTAGAGTTAATGGAACTAAAAATTCAGGGAATAGCTCCAGCTTATTTCCCCACTTTCAGCAAAGTTTAAGGCACTGATCTGCTACCACCTGCTCAGCTTTCTTTCTAAATGGCTTTCTTTCTAAAATGTCCCTTTTTCTCAGTAGGACTTCAAGCAGCCTACACAGGGATGACTTCAGCTTGGAAAGTGTTGGCCATGTAATAAAGACAGAAAAAAATTAAGTCATGTAATTTGTATAAAATGAATTTGTAATAGCAAGCTCTTGCTATTTAAAATTTCATATAGCAAGGGCTGATATCCACAAGTCAGTTGTGGCTAACAGACTGATTCACAAAAGTCTGAGTCAATTTGCTAAGAACCGAAAAAGAAAATTAAAGGCCATGTCTTTGAAAACTACCAGCTGAAGCAATTGAACTGACAAAATTCCAGGAAATTTCATCAACTTCTGGCTTCTAAACTGAGCAGGATGTAGGAGATGCTCAAAATGGAATTGCTCCAATGAGGCCAGAAAACATCCAAGTGGATGCATTAAGCTTCAACATTTTTCAAACAAAAGAAAAAATATTTTGAGAGGCAAATCTTCTAGGAAATATGAATAGAAAATATTGTTACACAAGCCATCAGTAAGTGGTAACAGAAAGACCACTTGTTTACCCAGTGATAACATTTCCATGCTTCTCCCAGAACTAACCAAAGTTTTGACCTCAAAGTAATTGAAAAACCTTGAGACACTTTGGAAGGAAAAGAAAAAGAAAAAATGAAACCCAAACCTCAGCACCAGCAAGGACAAAGAGAGAGAGAGAGAACTACTCTGGTGTGAAACAATGACTTATATCTAATTTCTCTCAAACTGTTTTTTCATTCAGCCATGGAAGGAACTTTTCAGGCTAAAAAATACAAATTGACTTAGTCTGGAAAAAATAGCATTTAAAATAGAGAAAAGATTACATATTTTCACAAGTCAATTTCTAAAACTTGTTCTGAGAGACAGAATTAACACATGTGCATTATTTTTGCATTTTTCTTTCCCATTAAGTTATGGGTAAACAGGACTGAATCTTTTAAAAACAACTTGAAAGAAACTCAAAGATTAGTAGGACACAGTGCTTTTGAAAGTCTTCATTCAAAAGAAAGTCTTTTGAATGTCTTCTGGGATAAGAATTTCACAGAAATTGGTAAAACAATGTGAGAAGTAGAACTGGGAGTGAAGAAAACACCATAAAAGAATCATTATTTGTTGCCCCTCAAATGTTTTAATTCTGTAAATATGATTCTAGCTTAATTGCTTCAAGCTTAGCATTCTATCTGCAAGCTGGGTTCCATTTCAAGCTGTTCTCAGATGATCAGTAATACTTCCATTCAAGTAAACATGCACAATGTCAAATGCCATACAGTCATTTTTCCTAAATACAAAATGGAACAGCATGAATCCATTAAGACATGATGAAAATAAACCCCTCCAGTTTTTGTGTGAAGCTAATAAAATCAACTTATTTGTTTATTTTGGCTGCCATTTTAAAATTGGATATAAGTGAAAACAGGAAAGTCTTTTTCCAGCAAGTTGATATGTGGTGATAGTGTTCAAACTTCCTCTGCAATTGTATGTCTATTTTGGCCTTTTTTTCTGTCAAGGTATTTTGGAAGGTGGACTGCAGGAGGTAGAAATAAACAGATGCCTGTAAAGTTGAAAGCAGATGACATTTATTGCTAAAACACACACATATTTATAATCACATGTTCTGCAAAGTCACTGTACACGCGCACAAGCATAAAATATGATTGGTTATATCAACTCTGTACATGCTCATAAACACAGGACATAATTGGTTATACCAACTAAAACATGCGAAACTTGTCTCAGTCTAATTGGTCAAGATAAACTGCTGAATTGAGGTTCTTTATGCCAAGTTCCCTTTATCGTGGAATGCACACCTGTGTTCTTCTAATTGGCATCTTTCTTTTTTTGACTTCTTGTTTATTCTGTTCAAGGTCTTCTAAAGGCACCTGGAATGCTCTTGCGACCATTAGCTAAATATATGACCACAGTGGACCAATGAAGTTCATCTAACTTAAGTCTAAATATCCATTTCCCCAAATACTTGATTATCGGGGGGGGCGGGGGGGGAGGGAAGTGGGGGTGTGCAGGGAGGACAAGGGGGGTGACACAGCATAGGAAAATTAAAAGAAATCCAAATATCATAATCTATTTTCTTGGTAATTTGGTTGCTTTCTTGGAGAGAGAGATATCTGAAAAGGTATCTAAAAATAGAGAGAGAAAGTCTGGAAGCTGAAGTTCCATCTAGAAAAAGGTACATGTTTTTAACTGGAAGGGTTACTAATTTTTAGAATATTTTATCAAAAGGAATAGATCTTTCACAACTTGTAATTTTTAATTCTTAATTTCTAGGTAGGTGCTGTAACAGTGATACCAAAAGTACTTAGCCTGTAATATACAGAAAGACAGACTCAATGATTACAGTAGACTCTAAGGACTTAAAAGAGATTAATCTGTTAGAAGAAATTACTTTGGGATTAGTTCAGGGAGGAAATTTTTAGTGCAAAGGAGTAGAAAATATAGCTACTTCATTTTGGATCAGCTGTAGGTGTTAAAAATGACTTGTTTCTCTAGACAATATTTTAAGCAAATATTTTGGTAGCTAAAGCAGAGTTTGAGACCATTATTTTTGTCTCTGTTTTATCAACAGTGGCGAGGTTCCTAGTCTCTTTCCAATATTTCTTCCATCCTCTCATTTGGTACGGATCTCCTTTCCTGCTCCCTTCAATTATGCTTCCCAGGAGCAAAACTGCCAAGTAGTTCACTAAATCCTTGCAAAATAGTCTGTGATCTAAACGTTTTTATTTCTATAATGTTGAATCATGGAGGGAGCCTTCCATGCAGCATTTATTTGCAGCAAGGAAAATGCTATAAACTTGCACAGCTATCCTAGCTCTGAGGTCATTCAGAGCACAGTGGAATTAAAATTACACTCTGCCACACAACCCTTCTGTAACCAAGGCATGGAAAAAGGGAGAGGAAATTGAAAAGATGGAAATGCATGGGGTATTTAGGGCTGAGGTTATCACCTCAATTACACAGAAGAGTAAAACAAAATGAACGCAGGTAGATAAGGTCAAAATGTAGTTTGATATTTCTGAGTAGCTTAAAGGACAAAGAAAAAGGATTTATTTGAAAATTTCTCCATACAATTCTCTATAAACTACTCTCTCCCAAATAACCAGATAATATACGTTTAGGTACTGGAAGTGTGGGGACATAGATGTGTGCACTTCAGGGTGCTATACCTTCCCTCCCACCAGCAGTGCCCCTACACAGCCTCCAGGGCAAATTTTCATCACTGTTTCTGACATCCACATTAATTACCTCTTTAACACCTAAAACATTTCTATTGGCATATATATATATATAAAACCTGCATATTAAATTTAGAAAGCTTATTTTGAATGCATTTTACATGCACTTTTTCCCCTACGCAAAAGGTAAAAACTCTTAGGGAGTCAAGGAAGATTGGAAAAGGGTCGGAAAACATTGGAAAAGGTTCTGCTTCCACTCCCTTTTGTATGTACTCGGGGCAAAAGGAGGCCTATTCTGGTCTCCCTACTGTGACACTTGAATGATCACAATGTTCTCTCATGGGTACTACCAACGCTTTTCCATATTATGCAATGAACTAAAGAACCACTAAAATGGAGTAACAGAAAAGCTCCTTCTCTCTCAGATCAGTCAGTGCACTTCCCACCAGTCTGCACTCTCTTTCTTAAAGCCTTGACTGTCTCTCTTCAACATGTGTCCTTTCACTCAGAAAAGGAAAAAAGAAGGTTATCTTCTGAGCCTGTCATACAACAGGCCAGCCTGTCTAACTTACAAGGTCAGAAGATTCAAAAGAGTAAGGTTTTTCTCCTCTTTTCCAATGAAGTGGAGTGATAAGTGCTTGATTAAACCAGCTGATAAGAATGTCTATTGTAATTTTTTTCTCTCTTCCTTTGGCTCCAAGAGATAAGAATGGAGTACTTTTAGCCTGGCATTGATCCAAGCTTTGAAAGGGCTTGCTGATTATGGATAAGGTTCTTATTCAAATGAGCAGTCCCTCTGAAGCAAATACTAATGTTGCCTGACTGTGATGAACAGGATTTAATCCTATATTTTAAATGAACTTCCATATCACACAGAAGTGTATTTATATATCCCAATCTCTAACCCTACTGGGAATTTTACTATTGACTTCTGCTAAAGAATCAACACCACTATCTTTCCCTTAATTGTATGCTTCCATAAAGAAAACAAACAGTCACAATAAAGGACAAGAAAATGAAGGAGTTTCAAATGTCATATTAAATATATTTGTATTTACAGACTAACTAAAATTTATATGCTGAGTACAAATGTATCTAAGATCTCGCTCTAAACTGTCTCCTTTCCAATAAAGTCTCAACCCACTTAGCCATTTCATATATGTAAGCCATTTCATCATCTTTATTTCCTTTCTTTAAAGCTTTTATATTCTAATACAACCCTTCTGAAATGGGAGAGCCACCAGAAAAACACATGGCATTCACAGTGTGGATGAGCAATGTATTTATAAAGAGATGGAACAATTTCTTTATTTATTTATTTTCTATTCTTTCCCTAATAATTCCTAAAAGGTGATTTGTTCCGAACTCTCACCAAACACCGAGCTGGTACTTTTCACCAGCACTATCTATAACAATCCCAAGGTCTTGCTCTTGACAATTAATAAGCCCAGAGATCATAATATTATATGTGGAGCTCAAACCATTTTCTTCTTCTGCGTCACTTTACATTTATCTATACTGAGTTTCACCTACCATTTTACTGCACAGTCACTCAGTCTTACAAAATCCTTCTGTAATTCTTGTCCTTTCTACCTTAAATAACTAACAACAGTAAATGTTATCACATCACTGCTCATTCAATTTACAAGATCACTGATGAATATGTAGAAATACGGAAATACTTACTTTTTTTCCCAGTATATAAATCAGGATCTAGAATTAGCAATGGGACTATCGTCTCTTAGACATGTATCTGCATTTAACAGAGGAGATAGGAGACTTAACATGGATCAATACATTATCTTTAGCAATGGAAACACTACTGAGCTAGCAACAGGTTGATTTTATAGAAAACAAAATTATAGATTTTAAACAATTTTGAAGATTTTTAAATTAAAAAAAAAAAAAAATTAAATGCAATTAACCAAAAGAGTCCTTTTGGAAGAGCCCATCACAAACATGTTGTTTAACATGTGTTGAAAATAGCTCTGGGATGATTTCAGGATGATACCGTATTACTATTTTCTTCATAATACATAATTCAGCAAAAGGCAATCTGAATTCACTAAGTGTTCTGGAATAGCTGGATCTGTATTTTATTATTGGGTCAAAAAATTTTGGTCAATGCAAAATATTTCCTAGTGCTTTAAAACAATTCCCAGTTTCAGTGCTGTAAATGTATCCTGCAGCGGAAATGTTACTGGATATTCATTCGACACACTTGATTTAAAAAAACCCCAATGATATCTTGCCAGTATAACACACATGATGTGTGACTGTGTGACTGCATATACAAGTATTTCTAATACTCTTTAGGAATTAAAATATAATTCTGAAAATACCTACTTCATTAATTTCATTAGTTTTTAAACGAAAGGTTATCTTCATGAAAACATTTTATTAAAACTTTTTTTCTATTTAATTTCCTAATTTTTTTTTAAATGTCAGCATGACGTGGAACATTTTGAAAGAGTAGTGCTTAGCTCTTCTTCATACCATTAATACTAATATTTATACTTCCTGTGATCAAAATAAAAAATTATTTCCTTTTAGTACTGAAAAATCTCAAGGAGGTGTAAAACCAGTCAAAACCAAAGGCTAAGCAGTATGAAAAGACCCTGGAGAATGGAAAATTATAGACTTGGCTTCGGGCCTTTTGAAAAGAAATGCCTGAGCTTTGTCACTCACCTATGGAGTTTACTACAGGTGCTAAGTCAACCTTATCCATATGAAACTGTGCTTCAGATAGCGACTTCTTATAAGGCTACATTACATATACAAAAATAAATTTAATTTTAAAATCTATCATTAAGGTGACTTGATTTCACAAAGGTTGTCTTTACAGTCAAATCTTTGCAATGTCCTCTATTTTGAGGTCAGAACGTTTTAGTCTTAAATGCTAGAGAGAATCTCACTTTGTAGTGAACTATAATTAGCTTAGTGACACTTCAGACAGAATTCAGTTAGGCAACTGTCTCCATGTGTTTTATTTTGGAGATTAAAAGGAACTAAAATGCAGAAAAAAAAGTTTGAATTGTGTAAATCTAAGCTTTAATATAGTTTTTACACATTTGAAAAAAGAGGAAATGACTTTTCAAGGGGTAGCTAAGAATTTTTTCCATGAATACACTATTAATCATATGCAAAACTATTCAGTCTTTTGTAAAGCTTGAATATATGAGAGGGCTAAAAATGCTGGATTAGAGTTTATTGGTTCAGCTTTCTCAAAATCATGGTGCTTTTGATGAATAAGATTCAACTGCTGAGAATTTATTGACAAAATCATTGGTTATTCCTAACCACTTAAGAAAATAATTTCTTCTTCCATCAATATGTAATTCAATCACAAACCAGTGAAATTGCTTATGCAAAGCAGAAGCTGATGACAATTATGCTTGTTATACCTAGATTGATTTGAAGTCTTTTATTCAGTGTGTTTGGTAAGAGTTTCAACCTTTTTCTCAGTTCACTGATTATGAAAAAATTTCCCATAAAAGTGAGATCCCATAAGCAAAGTTAACTCTTTTGAGTAGTTTTTAAAGTTACCTTTCATAGTTCTTAAAAGTCACCTAAAGATTTGGAGGTATCGGTCTGAAAGCCACTTGAGTCCTTTTTTCAGTCTGCCTGTGATCGTAGTTAGCCCTGTTCAGAGTCTGAGGCAAAGCCAGGACAGCAACAGCTCAAATGACTATCCATCTCTACATGGTCTCCTAGAACTCAGACATGGCTGAAGTTCAAAATTCTCAATAATGAGAACAAAACGATGCAGACCCACTGCATGAAAAGAGTATTTTAAGCGATAATAGGTGAAACACCCTAAAGCTGAGTAAGGTTATGAATATAAAATATACTTAGCATGAACATCAAATTCTTTGCTAGAAGGTAGAAATGAACCAAAATGTAGCTGATGGCATTTCAGTCAGACGAGACAGGAATAGCATAGCAGCTTTAAAAGCTGAAAGATAACTCAAGGAAAGCAGAAGAGTCGGTAACCTAGTATAACACACTATTTCAAATACAGATTATTATCAGAGCTAAATCAGGCTTTAAAGATACAAAAATAACTACAAGCCTTCCTTATATTAATCTTCCAGAGAAAACAATCCTTGCTCATTCTCTGAGGATATGAATGCAAAACTTTGCATTTCCCTTTATTGAAATTCATGAAATTCAAGATATATTTATAATGGTTTAGCAGGTTAGGTGTGGAGGTCTCAGCATATGTTACTTGTGGAGGAACTCAACTCAACAAGCACTTTACTAAGCAGTTCAGTAGCTACTCTTCTATTTGCACCACATCCAGATATATGATCGTCCCTCTCTTGCCAGGAAGTCTACCATGAAAAAAAAACTTGGAAGCAGCCCTGACTTTCCCCCAAAATATGCTCTACCTGGTGTTTAGTCACATCTACTTCCCTTTGAAGAAAGCTTTAATGACAATCCATAAGCAACCCAACTAGTCAAGAATGAGCTGGATGCAAGAGCATTAAGAATATTTTTCCCTGTTACTGACCTTGTAGTAAACTCTACCCATTATTGACTGGACATGCCTCTCTACTTGTAAACTATAACAAAATATGTACCTCACCTCCTTTCTTGTTCTTTTTGAGCACTTCCTTACAATAATTTGCCACAAGGGAAAAACAAAGAAATGAAAATCAATGTTCTGTCCATTCAAAACATGCAGTTTTGCAAAGACAGTAAACAAGTGCAAATCTGACCTTCTGTGATATACAGCATGGAAACTAAACTGATTTCAATGAAGACACAAGCAGAATTGGCAGAATGCAACACCCAAAATAAATTTAACCAAGTCCCTTCCGAGCCTGGTTTCCTTCAGACATGTGTTCCATGGTTAACTGCTTTTGGTGCTAGCTCTGACTGAGGCCTCTCCTACGGCTGGGTCATTTAAAAAATGTTTCTCTCTCTTTCTGATAGCTGGTAAGAATTGACCTCACCATTCAACTGTACTCCCGTAGAAGGCACTGAATAGGGCCTCTCTCCTTTAACTGACTGGCTATTTTAATGCCACAGAAATTAACTTAAGCTATTGAGGCATCTTCCCCTCTGTCAAATATGTCTGTAATTGAGGAACAGGTTCAAGAATTGTGGACACACAGACGTACATGAAAAAGCCTCCAGAGGAGCAACAACTGGGCACTAGTGAGCACTCTAAACTAGTGCTTCCTGTTTTACTTAAGTGGTATACTGCAAGCTGTATCAGTGGTTGCAAAAACTATTGCTTGCCTATTAAAGTGCGCAGCGCTTTTGAAACACCTTTCTTTGTTACCTAAACAGGCCATCCAAACTCACACAGAGCAAACAAATTTCCATGTCTCAGAAAACCTAGAGCATACGTTTAAGCATATACACGTGTGGCTACACAAACGTGTATGCAAAAGTGTTTGCATTTAAATACAGAATAATCTATTAAGAACTTTCATTTCAAATCCTGTTGGAAGTCAGTCTCTAAACTTTTGATGATTTCTTTCCAGTAACTTCCTAATCTCTGCCATTTACTGGTAAAGGCAGCATTCAATCATACTGATATTGCAAGAGTCCTGCCACTGTGCCTCAGATAGATGTATTGCCAGTGCATACATATGAAAATATTAATGTGAAGAATATTATTAAAGTTCACAGAAAAGAATTTATATGTTTTTGTAATACTGCATATTAAACAATCTTATAATGCACCATACATATAAAATCAATTTTAGCTCTTACAAAGGTGTATGGAAAATAGAATGAGGTAATCTGAGCTGTAGAAACAGTAGAAGACAGTCAGTTTCCAGGTGGAACAGGAGCAGAACCCAGTTCTTTGGTGCTGGGAGGAGTGCTAAGACAGCAAAGTAGGACGGAAGGAGGGAGACTTATGTGCGCGAGGGTTACTATATATTTTACTTCCTTCCACAATATCTCTTCATTTTTTGCCGTGAAACCTGAACCACTTGGAATTCGAAGTGCACACATTTGTGTTTGATTTCAGAATGTCCAAAGCCTCTTCACAGCAGTGGCCACACCTCCAGCCAGACTGCTGGATGTCCAGAAATCCTACTGTGCATGACAGCAGAGGTATACAACATACAGAGACAGCCTGATAAATGCAGAGGTGCACACATGCAGCTATCTAAAACCCACCCTGTTTCCTGTGCATTAAATGAGCAATGCAGCGCAGCGATGTTCCTGGCAATATAAATCTACCTTAGCATGGGCTCCATAGCACTGCATAATGTTTCCGAGTAAAAATCTGGGGTAGCAAACCCTAATCAGGACTATGAAAATACACAGAGAAGACACTATTTATCAGCATGGAATATTACAAGAATTAAGATATTTATTTAAAGGGCGAGAATTTACCTTTTTCTGCATTACAGTTTCTAGAGTACAGTTGGCAAGACACTTGTACGTATCCTAAAAACAGAGGAGCAGACAGGGTAGTTACCAATTTTCCTATTTCATTCTCCAATAACAACTAGAAATGCCTGTTAATTAAGGTACTACAGGTCCTAGAATACTAACAATGAAAATTAGTGTAACTCACTAATTATGGTTTGTTCAATAAGCAAACTGTGGAATTCCTTAGCTGGAATATTTTTGCTTCTTACACTCAACAGCAAGGATCAAACCTTTGAAAGAAACATCAGCATTTTGTGTTACACTGCAAGGGTATCATTAACTGGGTTTTTTTTGTTTGGTTTTGTTTTTCTAGTGTGGACAGAAAGACTGAAGTAGATGGAAAAGCAGTTTTTTCTCCCAAGTTTCCTTCTTGCTGTCTTCCCTTGATGGCAGCAATAGCAGCTACACTGATGTAGAATGATACACTTGACATCATCATGTTAACAATTGGTCTACCCTGTTCATTTTCACCAAGGCCTGCTGGGTAATTTTACTGAGGTCAAGTTATTTTTATGAGAGCCTCTCAGCGGGAGGGAGGGCACTCCATACCATCTTTGAAATTCACAGTATGCTGGCACATTGCAGCTGCTTTTCCAGAGACTGGAAGAATAATCAGCACTGCAGGATCTCTGCAAAAATCAGGGAAAAACATGTTTTAGCTTTCTGGAGAAGTCCAAGCAAAAGGTATTCACTGCATGGAGCTGAACAAGCACCCGTGTTTTCTGCACCCAAGGGAGTTCTGCAAAATGTCCAAAACTAACCTGAATCTGGCAATTATTCAGAAAAGAAAAGTACTGACCAAGACACAAACCATCAGCTGTGATTTCTTTAATTTAAAAATAAAACAAGTTAAAGAAAGCCACTGAATACCTCACCAACAGGATAGAGAAAAAAAGCTATACAGGCATGAGTAGCTGAAATGTTCACTTAGCTACCTCCAAAAGAGGCTCAGTCATATCGGTTATCTCTTCCATCTTAATACAATAGCTACTGGTTTTTTGCTTAACTGGTGTACAGCTGGGCTAAGAGTTCACATCCAAAGTAGAGAAGCACCAGATGTAAGAGCTAACGTGTTAACAGTGTTTCTCTTTGTCATGTCCCATGGTCATGGGAACTGTAGGAGATCAGAAGATGACTGTGAAACAACGACATACCAAAAAAAAACCCACCACACCAGAGATAGAGAATAAAACAGCTGCATATGTTCCTATGTAAACAAACAAACAAATGACCAACCAAAATAAAGGAAAATAAAAGCAAGAGTGATTATCAAAAGCTTAGCCTAATTTTCAGTCATAGATGAAAACCATTGCAGTAACTCTGGCCCTGTTTTGTGCTTTTTTTTGTTTGTTTTGTTTTGTTTTGCTTGTGTTTTGGTGTTTTTTGTTTTTTTTTTTTTGTTTTTTTTGTTTGTTTTTTTCCTGAAAAGATTCACAACTGTTTGGTAAATAAAAAGCTTGAAAAATACCAATTTACAGAACCCCTAAATATCAGTGGATGGTAACACTGGTTCTATAGCTTTTGGTAGACTGTAATTATTCCTAAGTTAGCCTTTTAAAAGGAAACTAGAATTTATTTAGAGAATTTATCATTTTCATTCAAAAGTCATGAGTCTAATGGACAACTGAAAGACCATCAATCACATTTTAGGGAGACAATTTGTACCAGTTTTCACAATAATAACATGAGTGATAATACTGAGTGTATTCCCACAGAATTTTCAGTGACTAAGACACAGGCTGGCTTCAGGAAAAAACACTTCCATTTTAGCCCCATGGATTTTTTAAAATTCATAATGTAACAATAAAACAACAGCTTTTCTACTTTCTTGTGTACAAAAGTAAGTCCTGAAATGTAAAAGTAACAGCTCAACAGCACCAATTTAGAGACTATCAACTGTTCATATTCAAAAAATTATCTACTCTTATTTTTCCATCTCAGCAGTTTAGTGCATCACCAAGGAGGTTTATGGTGATGGTCTCCAATTACTGCTTATGATCATTGTCTTATACACCACAAGAGGTCAAGTTCCAGGAATTATCACTCCACTCCAGTAAGGGAAAAGAGAATTTGATCTTGCCGATAGCCATGTTATACTGAAGTGAATGGATTATTATGATTGTGATTTATTAGGATGATTTTCAGAACATTAAAAAAATCTGAATTAGACTTTTCTATATCTCCCAGCAGTGCTCCCTCACTAGTCTCAGGAGAGAATGTAAATTTGAATCATAACACACTACTGTAAGGCTTATTGTCTCTGGAGAGCAGATCATCCCAGTTGTGAATCATGTACACAAGTGAACCTCCTGCAATTTTAACTGAGAGTGAGATGGACCATTTTTTCTGTACGTCTAAACCTATCCTTGGCCTAGACTGATAGGCAACGTCATTTTCTGAACTTCCTATTGAGTTAAAACTTCCTTGCAGTCCCACAAATACTTTATAAACTTGTTCTCCAAGAGGTGCTATGCTATAAATTTTTTGAAAATGTGTTTCTGTAACGAGCCATTCCTTCACTGTGAGCAAGCAGGGGAATTCATTGCCCAGGTTGGAGCTGGAAGTGGCAAACACAACAACTTTGGTACATGCCCACAGACTTTGGTACAACTGACCTTGCCTTTCCCACTTGTTTTCCAACTCACAGCCTCCCTTCCCTCTCCTTCTGTCCTGGACCAGGGGCTTCTCATCTCTGGAGGTGCAGTTTATATACCCCAAACAACATGCCTTTCCCACGTGCTTTTGCAAAGGCTGTGAGCCTGATGAGGAAAAGGCCAGAAGCAGACCCCATGCTTCTGTCAGTGCTCAGACTCCAGGCACAGGCATTCCCTTTTCCCTCTGTCCTGTAACACTTTGCTCCTCCTTCCTTCAAAAGGTCTTTGCATTTTAGAGCATATCTGGAAGCTCATTGGGTATTCTGTTTACATTGTTATTTTGCAGAGCTCTAATTACTAATGTATTTAGCATTCTGAGTCTAGAATTCAAACCTTTTGACAAATTATTAATCACAGAGATGAGCAGCTCAAAAATAACAAAATGAAAAGCTTACTTGTGGCCATAGGCATGTTAATTTTTGTTATTCAGCAGTTATGTTTTTTGACAGGAATACTAACGCAAATCATGCAACAGGAAAGTTTCTGCACGAGAACTTATTTTCTGAGTGACACATAGATTAGTAGGAGCCCTCCTGCCTCTCATAGCTGTGCATCAGCTCCCCTTCAGCCCGTTTTGTTGAAAGAACAAATCGATGTCAACTTCCTTTCCCCACAGATATGGGCTCCTCTAATCTGTTTGTTAGAACTGTACACAAAAAAAACCCAAACAACAAAAACCAAAGAAAATGTTTTACATCATATTTTTAAGCAGGAGAGTAATAAATTTAAAAGACTTTAAAAAACCCACAACAAACCAAACCCCAAAGATGCCATACACTAATGTAGGGAAACCTTGGTTTTCTTCTTCTCTCCCTTGATATTGAACAAAGGGAACATAATCTTTCTGTACATTTTCAGTCCCTGTGCTGAGCATCTCCAACCTTAGGAAAATTTTGTTCACTGGCAAAGAAAATAGATATAAAGAAAGTAATTACTAAACCACAATTATTTAATCTTAATTCATTCACTGACAAAGAAAAAGGAAAAGAAAAAAAGAAGGGGAGAAATGAAGAGGGGAAATATGTTAAAATGCAAAGACCCTTCCAGATACTTGAAAGACCTATAGGCAATTGCTGTTCAATTACAGTTTCCCAAATTGACTATGCCACTACACCTTAGGAGCATTTCCTCCAGCCTGTATTTCCATCAATTGCTTATGAACATGTCAGTGAACAAGATACTAAGCTTTATCCAAATTTCCAGTACAGCACATTGACTGCTTCTCCTTAGAGTCTAAGCTTTCTGTCAAAGAAGAAAATCAAATCAGTTTGATACTATTAGTTCTTGATAAATCTGTTTTGGCTGTTTCTTAAAGCCTTGTTAAACTCATAAGTATCTGATCACTGTTAACCTTTTTGCAAAGACAGAAGGAGGCAGGCTTTGAATGCTTCCTTCCTGGCATCTACTGTTTTTCTCTCCCATTAATTGATAGCCTGACTAATTTCATCATTCTCTTTTTCATCTAATGTATTTATAGAACCTCTTCCTTTCTTTATGCCTAGTAAATCTCAATGCACTCAGCACTTTAGCCTGGCTGATTTTAATGCTAAAGATTTCTGATAGCCTGTGAGAGTCAACTGCCCTTTTTTCCCCATTTTTGTATGTCTCCTTTTGTATTAAAGATACCATGACATAGCCAAATTACCTTTCATTACATTCTTACTTTCCTCTGCTTTTAGACAATTGGCTCTTGTGCCAATACAACCTGGGTTAGTCATGCTCAGATTCATTTATCTGGATGCTTTTGTATCATCAGTGAATCTTGGTTTGTCAATTATTTCTAAAACAGTCCTCCTGCAACATTGTCTGCTAACAGCGGCAGCAGTTTGAGCTGAGAGAGCTGCTCAGCCCACCAGACGTTCTGAAAAAGCCTTTAGATAGCTGTTGTTCAAATCCCTACCATAACTATAATTTTACCTGGGAAGCAATGTAATTTGTGACAGTTTTCAATTCTCACTAAAAGCACAGGCATATTATGATACTAACTGGAAATTAAATTTTAGATTTAAGAACTTTGAGTTTTATTAAAAGCATATTACAACCCAAGTTAATTGTTTCAGTTGAGGGTATAACTAGTGCTTTGTGGGTAAACCCCAGACTAATTAACTGTCTCTGCCAGCTGCAGGTTTTGAACAAGGTACAAATAACATGTATTTTCTACTAATTTAGTGATGTGGATTATTATTGTTCATTGACTGCAAATCATCTGAGCCTTCAGAGCCAGACAAGTAGCTGGCTACTTGCAGCAGTGGTACCTGCTAATTCCTGTTCTTTCTTCTTTATTACTAATACAGATCCTATCAGGGTGGATAAGATGACCGCTACCACCAGACACATATAAAGACTAATAATTTTTTGAGAGTTACTTTTATATTCGGGATTGCAGATGACTAGAGGTAGCTAAACAAACACCATTCAGGAACATATGTTAGCCATTACTTTATCACAAACTGTTTTGTGAATATGTGAACTGAAACATATATTTGATGTTCATAGACTGATAACAGCAGACTCTCAGACATAAAAAAGATACAAAGCAATTTTGTATATTGCAGATGCCCTGTTGCATAGGGCTACTCAGATGGGACTCAGTACAGATGGTTTCTGTTATTTTTTTCCACTCTCTGCCTTTGATTAAGGGAAAAGGATTACCTCTGCCTGGGCATTTGTACAGCACAGGTCCAAATTTGTCCCTGATCCTAGAGAAAACAAAACAATAGAAAAATAATCTCCCCAATCATACAAAAATATCCATTCTTTATAGCCATACAGCATTATTGGCTGTTAGCTGATAAACCTATAGTAGTTGCTGTATATCTGCAATACACAATAAATAGGAGAAATCCAGTTATGTCAACAGTAATACTTAACCACTGCGGTAAATACACGCCTTATCTCAAGCACCACACCAGAAAACTGCTTCTGCAATGTGTAGAAAAGCAGCAATTACAGTCGTTTAATTGATCTGATATAAGTGTATCTCTGAAGCCAACATATAGAGAGATATCATCACCTAATCTATTAGAGCAGTATTGACATTTGCAGGAATTGCTTTCTGAAGATTAAGATGAAACAAAGTTCAGATTGATTTAAGTATTCAAAAGGATTTTATTCACTGGTTTTACACTGTAGCAACTGTCATTTCTGAAAGTCAGATGGATTTAAATTGATTTGAAATAAAGTTGTTATTTAATTATCCAGCACAATTGCTGTATATGAAACTTATTGATTACTGAGAGAGGCTTTCTGTGGCAAAAAGCTTACAGCAAAGAGAGATGGAAGTCAACAAATGAGAGGAGGACTGTTAACAGGCTGATGCAGAATGAAGACATAGAAGACTAAATCACCAAGGAGTGTGTTTTGAAGTTCTTGTGCGTTTCCAGATTGGCTAAGGATTAAGAGCTTTATGCAAAAAAATAGACTGAATGATTTCTAGGAACTGAAATAATTTGGACTTCAAAGTGGAGTGGCAAACTCAAAAATATCAAGTAGCAAAAGAAATCATGCTCTTTTAGAGTATCTTAAGATTACAGCAATTTCAGAACATGCAGAAGTCTAGAATTTAATGCTCTCCTCAGACCAAAGGGATACAAGAATGCCTTCCTCAGGCTGTACCTCTGTAGAGGCACTGATGTGGCATGCCTTGGTTCTAGCACCCTTATTCCTGACTCCTTTTCATACAGGGGCAACAGTATCATTGAGATCAGGTGAGAAAGTCACCCACGCCAGCACATTCAAGGGAGTGTTCCTGTAAGGATGTGTGTGAAGGGAGGAGGGCAGGAAGGTGGCACTGAGTGTTTGAGGGCTTCTCTCTCCACATTAATGACTGGTCTCATCAATATTTTCAGTGATGACATGGTACCTAATTCTGCAAATATGCTTTAAAAGTCCTCCAAAATTTTGAGTCTCTCAGTGACTTAAATGACAGAAAACCTGGATCTATTTTCTGGATAATCCTAATCAGGCTTCAGTCACAGGATGTTCAGCTTTGTCACAACTGAGGCATCTTTGTGGACACACCAATAAATGAAATGCTAAGAGTCTGAAGACATTCTTAAGCCAAAAAGAGTTCTGGGAAACTCTGGGGTAATGCAGCAAGTTGGTGGGATTTGTGGAATCACAATTCTGTACTTGCTGGCTAGATTTCACCCTTTGGGGCATCTTCAGCTCATGCAGAAATACTTGCAATTGGTTGCAAAGGTACTGACTGAGAGCAGAGCTCCAGAGCATATGTGACACCACAGTTTCTAAAATCACACCTATCTCCATAGTGACTGAATGCCTTGGTGAGAAAAATTAAATTGCTCACAAGTGCATAAAACAGATTAGACATTTATATCAAGTAAATCAAATGTCTGATATCTTCCACACTAGCTCCCAGATGGTGAAATCCTACAGGCCAGCTCAAACAAACTATATTTGAAGTCAATGGGAATTTTACCAAGCCAGGGACTGTACTATTTCGTTCTGAAGAATAAAATACATTTCTGGCTGTGGAACAAAACTCTACTAAACTTTAAGGATATACTTTGCCAACTGAAAATGTAAACTCAGAGGTCTGAGAAGTATCAAATTGGCTCTGGCAGTATTTGATTCTACAAAAACAGCTCTACGAACTATGTGGCTGTGGTTTTTGCTTGAGGCTTTGTTGCCTCCTTCAAGTTTGAGGAGATAAGGAATAATTGGAATTATTCAGCCATTATCAGAAGCAATCCCTAGTACATAAGGCCATAGTATAGCTCCTAGTATTTAGCCTGATGCTTATCCCAGGAAAAAATAATGAATCTAACTTGGGCTCCCTTCAGCTATTCCCCATTATAAATGAGGGGACAGGAAAGAAACTGCTGCATGCTGTTTGAGGGAATAAGACATCAAATGTAACAGCACTGTAAAGAACAAACTTTAAGTTCCTTTTATTCATTTGACTATTTTCTGGAAGAAGGTGGAGCAATTGGGTTAAAAAATGGTTTTCTAGGTCAGCGTGGTCAGCTTACCTGATTCTGTGAGCTGTATAGCAAAAATTTCTACAAGTTTAATTTTCTAAAATCTGACACATGTCATGGGGAGGGCACTGGAGGTGTTTATGGGTTAGGTAAATTGAAGAGCTTACCCCCAAAGTTACACTTATGTCTGAGGGAAAACTAATACAAAAATTAGAGCTGCATTTTTACCACCCTTCAAATTACCATGAGCAAGATAAAACATTCTCCTTTGACATTTCCATACAAAGACTATTAGACAAATTCAGGTAACTATTTAGAAAAAAAACAGAAAGCAAACCAAACCTCAGATCTAAAACAATTCAAATTTTGGCAAGACTTGTTTCCCTTTGATCACATGGTATTGCTTCAAGCACAAGTCAGCAGAAGTGCTAAGATTTGGTTGAATTTCTTTTGAAATTCTCCCCTCTCTCCCTCCCTCCCATGGTTTGCAGTGAGATAAATTACAAAGTAGCAAACTTCAATTTAATTAAAACTAAGTTCCACTTTGAGGAAATACTCATTGCAGAAAGGGAGATGAACTCAAGTTGTCAGATTTTTAACAAAGGCAAATAAGCTTGGTACCTTCCAGAGTTGTTCTGCAAGGGTCAAACACAACTTTTTGTATACCCTCTTAGATTCAACCATCATTGGTAAAATAATATGGGCTTTTGCAGATCACTCCCTTGCAACCACTCATAAATAAATGGTACAGCTCGGTAAATCTGCATCCCTTATATGCCCTCTGCAGTTTTATGCCTAAATTAAAAAGTCAGAATCTATTTCATACTGTCAAATGGATCTTTAGCAACTGGGATTTGTTTTCATATTGTTGTACCTCGTAAGCATAGAGAATACATGAGCTTTTTCTCTAAATTAAGTGAAAAGATTATTGTTTTTGCCGTAAGCAGACATTACAGAACATGCCCAAGAAGATAAATGTAGAAAGCAAAATACAGCAAAAGATTGAGTACTTGTCAAAACTAAATTGAAGGCAGAAGGCAGAAAATTGGATTTTCTTTTACAATAACATGCAGTTCACATTCTACTACTGTAATGAATATTATAATGTGTGCTTTCTAATATAATATCTGGTGATGCATTTCTAGAACTATTTCTCAAAGCTTAAGGATATGCTTGCTATATCATGGCTCAGTACATAGTAATGATAAGTTTGTTCTGTTCACTGCATAGCCTTAAGGATATCTTTTTTCTGAAGAAAGGAAAACATTAATCTCTAGATTTCTTTTTCAGTTACAGTGATTTAAAGCTATGAAACTCAGCAGATTTGCAACAATGTCATCACACTGGCCAGCTCCCAAGTACCCATGGTTGTTTTGAAAGCCAGTACAAGTATGATAAACAAGCATTAAACCTTCCCTGAAGCTTAGAAACAGCACTGAGTCATGTGGTTACAAACCCAGTGTGCAAATAATGAGTCCAAACCAACTTGATTCTCATAATTTTATGAAAAAATCCAAAAGGTGGGTAATGAGGACATGCATGATCATGAGCCAGCAGACCCAGCATTGTCTGCTGCATGGATTTGCAGCACTGGGCTGGGGAAAGCAATCTCAGGTGGGCAGATGACGCTAAGCTGTGTTCCCAGGAAAGTCACTCTTTGACCCAGGAATTGAGCCCTGTTATTCTACATGAGATGATAATTTTTACATTTATAAGAGAATCTTTTTTTGGTTTTGTGGATGGGAGGAAGGATCTGGCACATGCAACGCGTATAATGTAAAGGAATGGGAGCAGAGTAATAAAGATCTTTCTATACTAAACTTTACTATATATTCCAAAAATAAGAAGTATAGGCAAAAAAAAGCAATAATGTGAAGTGAGGCAGGACCATGTGGGTGAGAAGGGGTGCTTGGTTGTTGTAACAAAGCAATACCTTTCTGAACAATTTAGATCTTCAGGGAACATTTCTTGCTGAATTTAGCTTAAAAATAAGGCAATCAGAAAACACTGATATGCTGAGTCTCAAAGTGATAAAAAATGTACACGGATGCCAGCCTTGGGGATTACTGTATGTGTTCCATATCAGATAATAACTGAAAACGAGTTGTATGTTGTGCTGTATAAATGGTATTTAAAATAAAGAACCTAAGGAACTCTACTAGTACCGCACAGTCAGTAAGAGCGATGTCACTGACTGTTGGTTCAAAGGCACCCACAAAATGTTTCTTTAACAGAAGCAAGCTAGTGCAGTGAGACAAAAGAAGATCACTTTCAGGAGTTCAGTCAGAGTGCATATAAAACCTGACTGGAAAAGTTATAGATATCTTGTATTTTTTAACTCCTATCAGGGAAGAACAGATTTTATGTTTAAGAATATATTCATTTCTGGAAATTATGAAAGGGAAAAAAAGTCCCTTGACCACATTGAATCTGTTTTCCCAAAGAAGATCCCACGTTTCTTCAACAGAAGCAGGCTGAGGAAGGTAAAATGGCTCAAACCCACTTCAAAACTCAAATTAGTCCGAAACTTGTAATATATGGGAAATGCTTGTAAAACTGTCAAAATAAGCTTAACATTTTTGCCTTGGAGGAATTTCTGAAGGATTTATTAATATTTTGCGTGATATCCAATGTTTGCTCACTTTTTTGTTCCCCATCATTCTTCACAATACAATTTACTGACTGTTGTGGGTTATTCAGGTGTCATGTTTAGATTGTCACAACTCTGATGCCTAGGACTTTGCAATTTCCATGAGTTCCAAGTTTTAGATCAGTTTCTTTTTTATAATTACAAGTGATTAGTTACTGAAGACATTATTCCTAATACAAATCCGAGTACTAATCCTTCTTTGGAGCTAATCTCAAGCTGTGTCATTATTTATTTATTAGATATTGATCATAGGATTTATGAAGCACATGAACACAATAGGAAGAATGTTTCTTTTAAAACAAAGCTGGTTTAGCATAAAGATTACAGACAGATGAAATTCCTGGGAAAATATACTTCCCCCCCCCCCCCCCCCCCTCTTTTTTCCATGTAGATCATTACTGGATTGAATTGTCATTGTCAGTAAAGAACTATGAAATACAATGAAAAGTCATTATCAAAGCCAAGGAGAGTGGCTATCTCCAGTTATGTTTCTCAGAACACAGTGGGTAATAACAATATGCATTTCAGAAAACTGAAGAAAGAACAGATAAAAACCCCACACATCTTGAAAATGTCAAATACATGCAAACTTGGAACGTGTTACCGGAAAGTCAAATCATCTTCCCTTAAAATTTACAGCAGGTTGGCTAAAAAGAGAAAACACAGCCAGTAGCTGAACACAGCACAGAGCAGCTGAGCACCAGCACTGGACCACTGCTGATGATTTCCAAGGCTGCACAGCGGAATTTCAAAGGAAGGTGGCAAGAAAAGAAGAACAGCTCATAAGAGATTATGACTGGAAGGTGACAATTTTCTATTTTCATACTAAACCTTTTTTTACAAGGCATGACTGAATAAAATCAAGAGACTTTCATAGGTAACAGTTGCTTGTATATAATAAAACCCAGCTTCTTTAATTCACTGTATTCTGTCTTTTTTACTTATATACTTGCAAATTACATTTAGTATAGGCTGTGTCTTACTGTTGCCACTAAATTACTGAGACTTCCAGATGACTCAAATGTTATTAGCAAATTAGGGAATGATTTCACATATGGAAAGATTTAGCATAGGAAAAAATTGTAATTTTAAAACTATAAAAGCTTGAACAGCTACAGAACAATTTCAAAGACTGAAACAAACCTGTCCTTTTCACAAATGCCTTATTAGTTACCTGTCTTGGGAGCAACTTTAAGTCAAAAAACTACTGGAGAGTGCTAAATTAAAGTCTAAGTGTTTAAAAATATATATATGTTTATACAGACACTGACAATAGAGAATTGTGCATAACTACCCAGACATCAGCATAAATATGTTAACTCATTAGGTGTTGTGACCAGTTTGTGTCGTAGACTTGTACAGCAAAAGTGCTTTTCTATTACCATTTATTGTGGTAAAGCCTGTCTTTTGCAGCGAGCAAATAAGTGGGATATTGCTAATGAACTGTTGAACCCTTTTTAATACAGTTTGTGTTACAGAGAAGAGAGACACCTAACCAGCAAAGAAGACGTTTCAGCTTGGTCAGTATTAACAAATTAAAACCCAAACCAGATGAGGATACCAGCAATAAATCCATCCTTTAAGTCCAGTAGGAATGCAATACATTTTTCCCTTAGCATGTTCAAAGACAATATTGGGGTAAAAAAAAAAAAATCAGATTCTGAGCATTTTGTGGTAGTTCAAAGACATAACTAAATGCCTTATTTTGAAAAAAAGTGCATCAGTAAGAATAAAAAAAAAGATACAGAGAAATCAATATTGATCAGAAAAAAATTAAAAAGACATTAATTTCTCGGTAGACATAACAGATGTCTGCAACTCATGCCATTGTGTTTAAGCAAAGCTGATTTCCTTGTCTGTAACACAATATTAAGCTGTAGATTAGTTTTGCACTTTAATTTATATAATCAGCTTCCGAATTTAACCACATCTATTTGGAAGAGACGGAGAAAATACTCCTTTTTGCACTCAGCAGTTCCAAATTTCTCCAAAGCTTATGGTGAAGAATGCCAACATACTCCTGCCATAGAAATATGAACCCCAGACTTTGCTGATGAACCTGAAAATTTTCCAAGATATTTGGAGACCACCTACAGAGAATCTATGCTTGACCTTGAGTGGAAAAATCTCAGGGAGGCTACCTCAGCATGTAGTACAAACTTCAGCAACCGAGAATTCTGTCCTTTACAAAAGCTGTGGGAACAAAATTACACACAGAAGCACGAAAAAGTGGCATGGAAGCAGACAGAGTTAAATAGACAGAGAAATAGCAAAGTATTTTGAGGTAAGTTTCATAGCGTATAGGCAATTGTGATTATAAGTGCTTACACTAAGGTGAATGGGGGATAAATAAGTGGCCCTGTAAACGATTACTGTTTTAGAGACTAGTAATCATGCTTCTCATATCTGATGGCATCACAGGAAATCTCTTGAGATTAACATAAGGAAATATTACATGTACACGCAGCCCAACTCCTTCTCTTTATTCCCAATCAGTTCAGATCCTGGCCCGCCACGGGCAGCCCATGTGGGGTGGCAGCTGCCACTGTTCATGTCACGCAGGTCAGCGACAGCATGAATCTCTCCATGAGCTGGGAGATCACAAGGCTGCTTCTTCCCTCTGTCCCAGTGATCCCAGAGCCATCCCCCTTCACCAGGCTCTGTGGAAACAGGCAAACCCCAGCCCTGTTTCAGGGAGAACAGTCATTTAACCACCCTTTTCTGTAAGCTGCTGGTAGCAACCCCAGCCTGGCATAGCTCAAAGCTTGTATTGGAAACTATCTATTTGTTGTGGCAAATCTCCATGTGATATGGCAAGAGATTTGATAAGCTTTTAAATATTTTTAAAACGTGGAAGAAGAGAGCTAAGAAGACAAAACAAGGCGCTCAGGTCTTGCACAGCTCTTCCACCACAACCACTGAGAAGCTGTGGCTGCTACCAGAGCTCATAATGTCAGCAGATCTGTAGAGACAGACTGAAGATCTACTTCTTCCCCTGCAGACTTCATCTGCAGTTGGAGTGGGCCTAATCAATAACCCTGCAAAAGGGACAGAGAATTTAATAGGTTCAAAGACTTTGCTCAAAACTCCTCTTTTTTGTACCAGCATCCCAGCTGTAAGTACAGTGCATGCCTATTTTGGTCCTCATAGTTTTGTAAGTTACAGTAGCCTGAAGCAGTTTTTTCTTCCTCCCTCCTCCTCAAATGCAATGAATTCAGCCGCAGGGTTTTGCAGCATTTGATCAATATTTACTTAGCAAGACAATTTTAACAAGAACAAAAATATTCCCTCTCATGTAGTGACTTACTTTTTTTTTTTAAACTTGTCAAGATATCTGTGTGGTTCTGAAGCAAGACTTAAAGCCTTTAATGAGGAAAGGGAAGTAACGGAGAATTTGGAATTGATTCATTTTGAAATGTTCACAGTTGTTCAGACTACAGCTCACACGGAATATAGTTCATATTCAAAATACATATTTTCCTTACCAAGCTGTAAAACCATTCACACAGCGTTGAAAATTTATCTCCTGAAATAGCTAGCATATTTAAACTCAACTGCTTCTTTACAAATTGCTTCTGGTAAAAATGTGATGGCAATGGGCTATCAAAATGTCTTTTTTTTTTTTACATCTCCTGTATGTACATATCTAGTCCTTCAAATACATTCCTGCTAGATAACACTTGTTAAAAGAATATAACCAATCTGTTGACTATGCTGCATGGCATAGCAGGATTTTTGTGAAGCTTGTTTTATTCTGAGAAAGGAAGCGTGTATGTGATTTGCACAGGGCCTTATGAAAATAATCTCTGATTGCAGTGATAGTAGTTTGGAAAGACAAAATAAGCTCCTTGTCAAAAGCAGTTTTTCTTGATGTTTTAAATATTCTTTATGTCAAAAGAGAGTAAATTATAGGCACGTATCTTTTAACACAATGAAATTGAATGACAGTAATTTCTACTAGAAAAATCATCGAGAAGATGTATATTGTGGTGCTTAGTTATTGAGAAGATTATACACTTAGAAGAATATTACCTCTAGGTCAACTTTTTCAAATGTTGCAAAATGTTTCTTTCCCTTAGTATAAATCAGACTCGGAAAACTGAAAAAACCATTTTCACAGTGTCTAATCTATTTGAAGGGGTAACTGAAATATTACTGATTCTATCCACCACTGATTTTATCCACTACTGTTATTAGAAGAGCAGTCAATTTTTTTAAAACCAATTTTGCAATTGAGATGCTATTTGCAAGGCTAAATTTTCCCTTACTACACTGAGAAATGAAATTGTAAAACCTTATACTGCTTATAAACAATCCCTAGGGAATTCAGAGAGTCTAGAATGTCAGAAACAAATTAAAAAGGTATAAGTTTGACCTTGTACATTCCTTCCTTCAATCACTGACCTTGATCTCCCACTTTGCCCTAGGTTTTTTTGTAGATCTGGATACAGACAGGCTCACTGAATCAAAATACCTTGCAATTATTAATTTGTATGATAATTAGCATTTTGGACCAATTATTTAAAAGGATCCACCGTTTAGGGCAAACCACAAGCCTAAACTCCAAACAGCCTCAACACTTTTTCAGAAGGTTTTCCAGCGGGGTTCCAGAGGAGATACTTACACACATCAATGCTGTGAACGTTCTGCAGGCCCTCTGCTCACCAAGTTACAGGGACAAGAAAGCAGCTTTTTCTGATGCTAGTCCTAGAATAAGATTTTGTTTTATAAAACAAGATATTTCCTAATATTTTAGATGCTTTGAGTCTTCTTGAGATCTGCAGTAGGATATTTATTGCCCAGAAGCTAATTGTGGATTCAGGAAAGTGACTTGAAACATGGCAGAGTTTAGACCAAGACTTAGTGGTAGACTTTTCAGTGATCTGCTGAAAATTGGTTATTATTTGTTAAAGTCAGTGTGGGATAGAGAATTGGCTCTGAAGTTTCAATGGACCTTCTACAGCTTCAGGCATCAGAGTGTGTAGTTTGGAAAATGCCATAGGATAAATACCGGGGTTGTCCTCAGTGGTAAAAGACTAAACTGTGAAGGTTCATCAGTCCGTAGGACTCATCTATTGGAGAAGAAAGTACAAAAAATTGGGTTAATACATTTTTTAAATGTTCCAAAAGCTTTAGAAGACAACAACAACAAAAAATGGATTGAGAACCAGGAGCCCACTAAACCTATGCTTAATGAATAATGTCTCTCTCTTTTACTTCAAATATTTGATCCTCAATTGCATTACCAGATCAAGATTTAATGCTCACAAAGCCTCCCCAGTTACTATGTTCTGTGAAGTATAAACCTCTTCAGGATGTCAAATTTCTACACGGGCTATTTTCCCAGAATACAGAGAGACATTTAAAGTACAGCAAGGTACCTAAACTTCTAACAAACTTCTTTTGGGCATCTGGAATCATTCCCTGAAGACCAGTTTGTTTTAAATTCAAGAAGAGTGTTCTGCAGAATGGCAGTGACAGTCTCCACACACACCAAGTTCATGAGGCCATGAAGCACTGAGATGTTATAGGGAAAGTACTGAAAAAACACAAGCACCAAAGACAGAAAGCCTGCATTCCTGTAGGCATGAATGAGAAGTGACTATTGTTTAATTTTTTTTTTTGGAGTCCTTAGGAGCTTGTTCTCCCTAGAGATACATTTCTTGAAGAAATTAGGGATTTGTTGAATCATGTCCTATGCTCTCAGATTTCTGATAGGTTTTTGTATCTTATTTGTTTAAAATAAACCGTTCTGCTACACTGCTATAACAAATCTCTTTCAGAATAAGGGGATTTTTATGCAAGGTTTATTGGAACTGAAATGAAGACTTAAAGTCACAACATAACAAATCATTTTCATTCCTAGCATTATGTAATTAGAAAGCACATTTCATTTCAGTTAGTTGCCATCCATCTTTCCCCCCGCTTCTTGCCCAGTGAAAGCTGAGGATGCAATATAATTGGAAACATTAGTAAATAACTGCTTGAAAATAGATTTCTTGAAAAGCTTTTAGTCTGGATTTTTCAAAAACAATGACTGCCACTAAGAGATAAAGTGGGAAAGCATTAGACTACAGTACTTTGTTATCTGATTTTCAGTCAGTGGCTAAAAAGGTAGAAGCCTCTCCTTTTTTTTTTTTTTTTTTTTCCTTTTTTTTTTACATGAAACATATTCCCAGGCAAGCCTGCCCCTTAAAGGTCAGATATTTTTCTGGTTTTGACCACCTTAAATTTTGAAGCAAACAGTAAGTCCATAATACTGTGTCCATCATGTCAGTAATTAATGTTTATTTTGAGCAAGCTGCATTTAATCTTTCATACTAGAAGTTCCCAATCTCTGCTGGTGCCTGCAACACACACTCAAGCAGCCTTGTCCAACCTGCCCATATATAGTTAACTCTGGTGAACTCAGACTGAAAGAAAGGGGGTGAGGATACATAGGTGTGTGGTGGGAGGAAAGCAGATTATAGCTTGCAATTGCAACACACAGTTGAAAGCTGGGAACAACCAGCAATAGGAGATGACACTCTTACTTTGTAAGGTGAGTGAAGACGGACAAAAAAGGAAGAAGTGGAGCTATGCTTTGACATAGAGTTTACCTGTAACTTATATCACAATATCAATATCACAGATATACCCGCAAATCTTTTTCTTATGTCTTTAAAATTTTCAAAGCTTTCCTGTCTATCACCTCTTCATCAGGAATGTGTACTTAAAAATGTGCTTATATGGCTTATCCACAGGTGGCTCACTGCTTGCCTTCAATGAGCTGCATACAATCTTTTGTAACTTGTGTTAAAGATGGTGACAATGGTTTCTATTAGACCTTCCCATTAAGTTAACAAGTTCTGAATTCAGTGCTAGAAATGCTAGAAAGTATATATTCACATAAACGTATCTAAATACTCAGGTACCCAGATATATTTATGGTTTTTATAAATACAGTTTATTCTTTTCAGGCATGGAAGAGAATGAAGGTCACATTTTCAGATAATTCAGCCACTGTAGTAAATACTCTGTCATAAGACATGTAAGCATTGCAGTGACATTCAGTTGTACTTTAAATGTCTGTGGTTAAAGATTACTCTGTTAGTATATAAAAATATTACAGTTATCTTGTAGAAATAGGGCTATGATTTCCCCATACCCAACTGGTGCTGCTACTACCTATTAAGCTATTCTATTTCTTCCAGTAGAGGAAAATATTTAAATTATTTTTTGCACCTGAGACTTTGAATTTGAAACTTTTGTTCTATACCCTCCCTCCTTTTGCCTTCTTCATCTGCCTGATACACTGAACCAGATACAAGGACTAGTTGATTAATTCTCATTAAGAAATTACCTGCCCCTCGCAGAGATTCCCAGAACAGAATGACAATAAAACACAAGAACAAAGCAATGGAAAAAGACTAAAGCTAGAGCTTTCTCTCTCTTTCTGTCTATTGTCAAAATAAGGGAAGACGACAACAATACTCCCCAGCTTGGGAGGACCCCAGGATGCTAATAAGAATATTCATGATCTGGCTTAATAGAGCCAAATTAAATAGTATTTTAAAATAAATTGTACTTGCTAGATTGTGGCTTTATCAAGCACAAGACATAGTATTTTTCTAACTCATTAGTTTTCAAAACCATAAACTAAAGACATGGTGAATCAGATCTTTGGTGTTGAAACAGTTCTTAAAGCCAAAGGTTTTGACTAGACATCTTTGCCACACTGACGTATGAATTACAGAAAACAGTCACAAGAATATTTATAACACTGTCCAATAGGTCTAGCAAAGACAAAATTCTTCCCTAGATTTTTTTTTTTTTTTTTTAAATTATTATTAAACAGAGACGAAAGAAATTAGCTTTCTGAGGACAGGATCTTCTGTTAAATCGAACAACCTGGGTAGCACAGATTAAGTTTTGTAATTATAGAAAATCCACACACAAACCTTGCCCAGTGTTTGTCAGTGTCTTCACATCTCATTCAATAGTTAGTAATGAATGTTTTCACTAATGTAACATGCTTTAGACAGTTCTCAAGCTATAACAGATGGTATGTTGATGAGTTCTTTATGCAGTAAATCTGATTGGTTAGTACTTGGGCAGAGTGAAACGTGCTTCGTATGAGTGGTTTAACATTGGACAGCTAAACATTAAGATTTTCTAGGTCTGTCATCAAGAAGTAGCATTCAAAGGACCTTCCCACATCATGTGCTACCAGTGCAACACTGATAATTCATGAGTAGACAGGTTAAATCTTACTTTCTTGCAGGATTTAATTATCAAGAGTCAGAATAACCCTCATTCCCTACAGATGCATTTTCTCTCCTAGAGATCCTCAGGGAGCTGGGGGATAGAGGAAGACTTTGCTTCCAAACAGCAGTTTTTTACATGGAAAGACAATGCCTGAAAGAGGCAAATTTTAATTTCTGACACCTGAGCAGACCATGCTGGTAGTTCAGTTCACAGTCCAAAGAGAACATCTTGAAGCTAAGCCAAAGCAGCAGGTAGCTATTGCTGTTTCATTTCATAGCACCTGTTTCCAAGCACAAAAGAACTTGTTTACTTTGAATTTGATTATAATGAACTTGATTCTACTTCATTACTAAAGTGTGTTTGGGAAAAAAGTAATTTCAGGTTGGTTTGGCAAACACTAGAATTTCTCATCCCTTAAGGGACCAGTAAACTCTATGCTACACAATTCTTTGTCAAACATTCTCTTTGGGCAAGATGTTTCTGTGAGGATGCTAGACCTACTTGGAGGCTGATTGTACAGGCTGGCAGGCTCAGTGGGAGGCAGCAGTGAAGGTCTTGTATTTGCCAGGCGTTAAGCAAAGCCACTTTTGTAAACAGGAAACGTGGAAAAGGGACAAAAATCAGAGACCTCAGGAACTCATACATACTTTCCTATCGGGACTGTGTTTTCAGGTGCATATAGCTTTGTTAAATTTTACTATTTTATTATTATTATTGAGACTTATTTTAAAAAAGGCACAACACTCAGAGAATCAGGCTAGAAAAAACACGTGGGTTTGATAATGTCAAATGGATGTAAGATTGTTTCAGCATGTAAAATTGTATCAGTGCAAGTCTCAAAAGCTTCATTTTTTAGAGCATCTCTCAATAGTTATTCTGGGTCAGCAGGATGATTTTTGGCATCCCAGTGAAATGAGCCATAAACCACTGAAAGTTGCATTTGCATAAACTCCAGAGGGGCTTCTCACAGCCAAACCTTGCCAATATAGTGTGAGTAGAACATGTTCAACATGACAACACAGCAATGAGTAGGATAAATCCTGTGGCTGACCTGTAAAAGATGAGGCCAAATTCTAAATGTACTGATATCTTTGCGTTCTGACAGCTGAATCATTTAACAAGGAGCTCAGATGTAGTGTTTTATATACATCTGATAAAAAGACTGTGATCTTGGGTATTACTTTTTTTCCTTTTTCCTTCCAATACTCAGTTGTTAATATTTGTTGTATTGTTTGAGGGTAGTGGACATGCTGACTTTGTAATATCCACTAAATTGTGGCCTCATATCAATAGTTTCTTCCAGCAAGAAGAAAAAAAAATCTGAACTTTCTAGTTATTTTCCTATGTTAAAAGGTCTGTAATGTTTTCCTGAGTGAGGCATCCAAGGCTAAGGAATGTTTGTATTGACAGAGTTCTTCTGGTTAGAAGTCACACATGAGAAATGATTCCAAATATTAGAAATAATAACTAATAGGTAAGAAGCAAGGTGACAACTCAAATTACTGTTTTAGCAAACAAGTATAAACTCTTGAAGCATTATCTGACTGAAAGATAAGTAAATAATTAGACTCAATGCTGAGAGTGAGACTTCTCCCACACAAAACCTATCTATACTGTTATCTCCCACTATAATAGCTTACCAAAAGTATAAAGCAGAACTGTTTGCACAAGTGATAGTCTTAGTGCAGACATTCCCACAGGCCAATTTAGCTGGAGATGGAAGTGTTTCTAAACAAACAAAAAATAATAGCTATAACTGCATATTCTGCTCTTTCACTGTGTTCTTGCCAATTTCTTCCTTACATTTTCCCTTCCAGTTTTGTTATTGCTTAGAAAGTTACCACATTAGCATCTGGGGAAGACACAAAACTATAATGGAGTCATTGTTCAATAGTTACTTTATTATAATATGTTTACAATTTTATGGCATTTAGAGCAAAATAAAAATTTTACTTACAGAATCCTGGTTAAAACAGGGTTAAGAGGCCCCTCAAGAGCTGTCCCAGGGTAGGATGAGCAACAGTAACTACGTTGAGATAGATATCTCTCCGGCCCAGCTATCTTAGTTTGCCGTTTGCTTGTTTTCTACATACACTTGCAGCAGGCAGTTATGCCCTGCTGGTCACCAACCTCTGTGCAAAAGGACACAGTCCCACTCAGCACCTGCCCCTTCCTGTAAGGAGAAATCCACCCAACAGCTTAGACCTGTACTTCTCAGGATGTGGTCACACAGCATCAGGGATACATAGACCATATTTTAGGAATTCCTGCCCAGACCTGTTATTAAAGACCTCCTGCAGTGAGGATTTAATAAGCTGCATATGCAACCTAGGCTATTGCTTAATCTTTAGACAGTTTCTTCTAATGCCTTTCCTTGCTACAATGTAAAAGCCTTCCTCTCAGACACCAAAGAGATGTATCTGAAGCTTTTGTCACCCAGTTACTCAGCCCTTCCTTTTTGCCTGGCCATGATTCTCCAGACCTTCTCTGTGCTCTCTTCTGAACTTCCCTTAGCACTAATACATAGTGTACCTTGTCTGTGGTCTTCCAGTTCATCCATCACAAGCTGACAGATTTCTGCTCTCCCCATCGCAGTTATCAGTACGACTTTGTTAGCTCCTGTTTATAATCCATTATTTCACTGAATCTTCTGCAGAGCTGCAGACAGTCAGCTGGTTCCTTGCCTGTGGCCAACCTTCCCCCAGTTTGGACTTCTAATCCTATCCTCTTCACCCACCTGCAAAATGGGGTTTGGTTGTGTGGGGTTTTTTTCTTTTTTAGAATGTGTTTTTCCTGATTTTACTAAACTGTTGGCCCCTAAGCCATCCCAGAAAAATTCTGTCTTTTTTGGCTTTGCTTTAAGTCTTTTCTTTGAGGATATGGGTGTATGTATGTAGCAGGAAAGCAGCTTCAATCTTCATTTGATTGACCCAAACACAAAGCCATCTTTGAATGTGGAAATAAAGGTTTTATATCTTCTTTCCTAAATAAGAAAGAGTTATGCTTTGCTCATGTGAAAACTAAAAGAATACAGCAAAAAATAAATACAATGGTAAGTAAAAACTACTATTCAATCTCTCCCCTACAGCCTTATGAAGTCTTCCTTCACAAGCCTAATTGTTAGAAAGAAATAACAACTTTTTTTTTTAATTGACTCCCCATCTCTCTTCCTAACTTTCACTAAACTCCTTACCTTTCAGAAATAATTGGGGCAATTAGTGCGTGAGTTGCAACTATATCCCTGCTGTTTTCTCAAAAGAATCTTGACATTTAACAAGAAAGAAAAAAACCCCTTATTTCACAAACAGATGGAAACAAAGGGGGAAGTGGAAATTTTAGACAAGATGTTCCTTCACACCATATGCAAGATTCCTTCCTGTTGCAGATTACTCTTGTCACTAATGCAAAGACTTAGGACAGCTATCCTCTCCTACATTAACTGTGACCAATTTCAATGGGATTTTGAGCAAACGAGCAACCTCACCACATGTCAGAATCTGTTTCATAGAATTTCTTTGGTGATAGTTTTAAGCACCCTGCTGCCCCCCAGTTATAGAAGGCAGCTGAATTCTTGTACCACCACCTGGTGTAATGCTGACACAGCTGCCAGAGCCCTTATTGTACTGAACTGAAATAAAGAACTGATTTCACTGGGAAAAAAAAAAAAAAAAAAAAAAAAACCAAAAAACCCAAAAAAAAACAAGAAAAGGAAAAATCTTTCAGCTTGATCAGTTCAGTGCCACTAGGTTTGAAACCACAGCCAAACTTGTCATTTTGGAGAAAAGAGAGAAAACAATGCTTATTTCAAAGTAGCTCATGAGGTTCAGCTAAACAATATTTGTCAAATGCTTTCACATCCCTAAAGTTGAAAGGTCCTATAGCAGTATGCCAGTTTGTGACGCTATATGCCATAATATCGAAATAGCTTATGCTATATACTACAGCACATATACAGCGTATGCTCTGTGTATGCTACCCTGCTCGTACAAGCATCATACAGCCACATGCAAAGAGCAACATGCAAGGTTTCATTGCACAGTTCTAGGCCAAGAAAAAGGACAGGACTGTGGAGAAGAGAAGCTAAGCACATTTTTTGTCAATGTAGAGCAAAATCTAATAGCCTACACACATTGCGCCCAACTGCAAGAGGTCCCTTTACAAATGCTATTTGTACATGTTATGTCTTTAATTCCTGATATGCCACAGTAGAAGGATTTATGTCCTGTGTCCATTTTTGCTTTTTGAATTTAAGGCAGAGATTGTCATTAAAAACAAAAATGAAAAAGCTTTCCCTAAAAATAGTATCTTGCCTCCCACCTTCAGGTATTATTTCCCAAAGGCAATGTTTTTCTTAACTCCATGAAGGCAGGATGAGCTGTATTTTATGCTGAATTATGCAGAATTATAAGTCAAAAGGATGAAATACTTATTTTTATTTTTTGCTTTGGATATAAGAGCCCAAGATATATAAGGTTAAAAACCTTTATTTCCAAAGCAAGGGTTTCTACTTTCACAGGCAGTCACTTGGGGAAGATGACACTCCTGTTCTGACAGTAAATTTTTCAATATTTAGACAGAATATAAACATTTTCCCAGAGCAGCCAAGTGGTCATACGTGAGAGTAGCAGACTGGTCACTTGGCACTGAAATGTGAAGTGGAGAAAGATTCACTTTCCAGTTCCTACTTCAGTTAGTAAAAATTTATTTGAATCCAGGACTCTCACTTTTCATATATGTATCTTAACACCAGGAATATCATGTGACCCTTAGTTTTCTAAACAACACTTTTGCACACCAGGAAGAAGGTTCCTCTCTAAAGGAATTATCTACAGAAAATTACCCATTCTAGATCTCAGTAATATTGTGAAATTCTGTCATGGACAGTTCCTACCACGTACCAGCTTACCCACAAGATGCTTGCACTCGCTTTTCCTGGTTGGGAGTTTTAGTCTACTTACGGCCCTTTTCAAGAGTTATAAAACAGTTGAGGAAAGAGGAGCAAATGACATGATCCATGACTAGTTTAGTCTCAGTTTTATTCATCATTTGAAAATCCAATTCTCCATTAGCAAACTTTCTTTTAAAGAATAAAAGCCATGAAAAGAGGATACTTCTGAAAGGTTATATCATTAGGGAAGAAAAATTGACAGTAATGAATTAACTCTAAATTGCTGCAGCTTTAAACTATGGAACAGCACTTAAGGTGCACAGCACTGGTAGTTTAATACACTTTCAATACTCTGTTTCAGAAAAGTCAGCTATGTAATTACAACCTAAATTCTAGCTCTCAGCATTAGGAAATACATAAGGTTTCACAAAAGGCCTGATTCTCTCTTTTTACCTTCTCTGAAACTTTCAAAAACACCAGTAGGATTTGGAGGTCAACAAGAAATTCAAAGTAAGTCTCCAAAGGAGAAAATACACAGCCCATAAGAAAACTCCAATAAACTGCATGTCCCTTCCTCTGAAGGCAGCTGTAGCTTTTTAAATTGTTAATGAACACTCTGGTGAAGGAAATAACTACCTATAGATATGATTAAATACAGAACAGAAGGTCAAGCTTGAATCTACCAAATATAATCTAACCTTCATTTTAAAAAAATGACATATTTTTAATATCTCTGTGGAGGCGTCCAATGAAATATAGTAAAATTAAAAAAAATGCTCTTTTGATTAGCTGTGACACAAGGATATTTTAAATTCTTTTTGGCTCTTGTTTCAGTCTTTGTGATTTCCAAAAGGTATATATATTCAGGGTCATTGCAAAAGGAATGATTTATAGTCTAAATTCTTAATTTTCCAGTTCATTACCAAGTCCTCATTTAATTTATTACCTGATTTTCCTCTGGCCAGTGCATTATCCTTAGTGTTTCCAGTTTTATATAAGTATACCATAATATCCACAGAACAGTAGAAAGAAATAATTATGTGCAATCTTTCTGAAAAACAAATCATTACAAATAACCCACAGTTTCCTGATATATGAAAAGAAAAAAGATGGAAATCACACTTGATATCCATTAATCTACTAGAAAAGCCTATCTCTTTCTTTCCAGACAATTAAACTGATATATTTGGGGCTTTAAAGAATACTACATAATTTCAAAAACAGTAGCAGACCATTAACATGAAATTTAAAAAATACTTCAGGATATTTTCCATTTTTTGTTTCTTTGAATTATATTTTAAATAGAAAGAATTTTTTGTAGAATAACTGCTAGCTTTCTGAATATATTATCTCTCTGGTAATGTCATTATACCACAGTAAACCATATGGCCATATATTTCAAAGAGAAGGAACCGGTAAAAGAAATTCAAGCATCACCTGGGAATACTTGACCTTTGGTTAATTTCTTTAGTGCAGGGACAGCTCTTTGATGATGATGCTATGCCAAGTAATATTAGAAACAAGATTATTATGAACCTTGTTATTCAACTAACTCATCTACTTTAACACCCACTTTCAATGAATGGCACCACTGTCCTGTCATGGTTTAACCCCAGCCAGCAACTAAGGACCACGCAGCTGCTCACTCACTCCTCCCCCACCCAGTGGGATGGGGGAGAAAATTGGGAAAAGAAGTGAAACTCATGGGTTGAGATAAGAAAGGTTTAATAGAACAAAGGAGAAGAAACTAATAATGATAATGATAACACTAATAAAATGACAACAGTAGTAATAAAAGGATTGGAATGTACAAATGATGCGCAGGGCAATTGCTCACCACCCGCCGAACGACAGCCAGCCAGTCCCCGACTGGCGATTCCCCGCCCCCACCTCCCAGTTCCTATACTAGATGTGACGTCCCACGGTATGGAATACACCGTTGGCCAGTTTGGGTCAGGTGCCCTGGCTGTGTCCTGTGCCAACTTCTTGTGCCCTGGCTGGGCATGAGAAGCTGGAAAATCCTTGACTATAGTCTAAACACTACTGAGCAACAACTGACAACATCAGTGTTACCAACATTCTTCGCATGCTGAACTCAAAACACAGCACTGTACCAGCTACTAGGAAGACAATTAACTCTATCCCATGTGAGATTAGGACAGTTTTTTACTTCTGTGACAGTGAAAGGCTCTCTGCTGATTTTTTTGTTTTCATCGTTAATCTCTGGCCCTCGTTTCTCATCACTGGATATCAGCTTCTGCTTTCAACCAGCTACTCTATCAGCATGTCCCTGTGAATTGATAGTTCAAGGAACATTCAGTATATTCCCTTTCAGACCCTTTCTGTACACACTACACTACAGACTGTCTGTAACAGAGCAGTATGATTACACACAAAGTGTGTATTTGACTGATTTGGGGAGGGGGGGAGGGATATTTAAAAAAAATAGAAGCATTTTCCTGAAGTGAATAAGTAAATATGAATTACCAGCTAGTAGACAGGTTTAGCTGGAAGCTCCTGAACTGAATGCATATGATGACCAAAAGGCTGTTAGTTTTTAAAATAAATCTAGTTGAATCATAGAGTAATTTAGGTTTGAAGGAATATGAAAAGTTATTAGCCAACCCCCTCTTCAAAGCAGATCAAGTTTCTCAGGGCTTTGTCCTGTCAAGATTTAAATACCTCCAAGTTACACATCTTGATCCTTTGACATACACCTCTACAGTCTGCAGAAGGCTCATTTGCTCGAGAGCTTTTCGCAAAGACACACACCCCCAACAATTCGTGTCCTGCCTGTGGTATAAATGGAGTAACTCTATACATTCTGGTACAGCCCTCCTGATGCAGCAGAAAAACAGAGTAAAACTTACTATGTCCAAAATAATAATCTTGTACACACAAGGGGAAAATTTTTTGGAGAGTCTCCCCTCATGCAATCTACATGAATTATGAAAGTAACATCAGGCTCTCCACCTCATTCGCACCTTGCTATGCTTCCACTTTCTCCTAATCTACACCGCTGAACAGAAAATAGAAACAAACCTTTAACCATCAAAACACCATGAACTTTGCCTTCATTGTAGGCAGTCACAGAAAGAATTCAGATCTACCCTTCAATAAATCATTAAGACTACACTTGGACAAAATTCTTGTATCATGACAAGTGAGTACATAATGTCATTGACTTAAAAAAGACCCATATTCTACCCATATTCATATTCCCATACGATAGAAATATTAAGAACAAATTTGGTCTCATATTTCAGTAGAGAACTATTTTCAGTTCAGTTTTCAGATTTGAAAGTAAGACCTTTTCTGAAATGTTACTGGAGTCTATGTCCTCAATAGTGTCTTGGACACTACAGAAATAATTTCTAAGATGAGAATCAAAAACCCTCAGCTTGTCACATTTTTTATACTTTTGGGGCAGGTGGCAGTACACCTCCTCTCTGCCCTGACAGGAGACAAAACTTCTCCAGGCAGGGTGTAGATAAAGGAAGAAACAGGGACACACACAGATAAGATCAATAGAGCACTGGAAGCAGGGACTACATGATGAAAGAATAATGTAATCAAGGAAAAATATTCAAAAGAACAAGTGATCAGCCTGAAAGAATAGATACAGAAAGGCATTCTGTTTAGCAATCTGGGAATAGGATTTGATCAAGCACATATATGGAGACTGAAGTAGTTCATCAAAAAGCAATAATGAAATGAAAGGTTCCTTTTATTCTTTTGTGTGTGTGTGTGTTTAGCAGACAGAACGAGTTGTATTTTTGTGTGGTCAAAGTGACAAAAATCTGCATACTGATGATAGTATGCAGAAGAGTGTACAAGTTTCTTCAAATTTTAGTGAATAAAAAATAGAGCATTTCTGTCAATGGCTAAGAAAGGAGAAGAAAATCTGTAGATATATATCACAACTCTCACCAATAATATGAACTGTAAGAGGACTCAGATTCCATTTTACAGGGAAAAAACCCAAGAAAATGTATACAGGTGATGTAAAGAAAAGGATGAGAATCAATCAATTTTGGATATGCTTTTAAAATATGATATAGGAATTTTAACTTGTGGGTTTCAATGATCATAATCACAATTTTCTTAAGATTCTTGGCAGATGCTGTTTGCTACTAGAAGCAATACACTGGATAAGAATTGCAGATGTGAATCTCACACTATCCCAAGTGTGCTAGAGTGGATTTTTCCTCTAACACACATTATTGCACATCTGAAGTTGGAACTTTCTTTTAACTGGTTTAATTACTCAAGCATGGAAAACATTGTCCATGATAACTTCATGTGTTGAGAATTTATGTGTTCTATCATTTAAGGCCACCAGGACTTATGTTAACTTTCATGATTTCTTTTTAGTCACTAGAACATCATCATTCTCTGCTTGGAGACATAACAAACAATTGAGTGGCTTTCCTTGGGAAGTGGTGGAAGACAATATTCTGCTGAACTCAGAAGCCTTCTGCTACTGCTGCTGCCCAAAGAGTCACTAGCTGACATAAGGGACTTCCAGAAGGAAGTCAACTTAATACCACAACTGAGGTATTAAGCTATGTGGTGGCAGATGTTTCAAATGAAGCAAAACTCACTGCACATCTAGAATTAGATCTCTCAATCATATGGTTATTAAAGTTGTTATAGCAAATACAGCATGCTTGCAAACAGAGATAAAAAGATCCAAGTGTAATACTATTATAAAGGAAAACTCTGACCATTATTGCTTATTCTTTGCTTGGCAAGAATAAGACAGATCACAGATATAGATGTCTTATACCATTGAAACCACTGTTCTCAGATGTGTTTTATCCTACAAAATTCAATTTATATAGCCTTTTGCGTGCACTTATTCATAGTTCATATACTCTACAATGCAGTCTGAATGATATTTATTGAATAAATTTACACTTACACAATTCATATATGACATTATCATTGCAGTCTCAATGTTGTTAAGTATTAATCTTATACATATCATAAGTTTATTTTCAAAAAAATCTTGACTTTGCTAACACCACTAAAGGCATAACATATTGAAATGTCACTTCCTGAAGTGACACACTTGTCAAGCTAAAAGTAACACACCATAAAGTTAATTATTCTTACTCCAATAAACAGAAAAAACACACTAGGAAGTAAAAAGGTGCAGCACTACATTCCTATAGGCCTATGGCACCATGTTTATTTCTGTCACATCAGTTCTTTTGTCTGTCAGAATACAGCAAAATGCTTAATTAGACCCATCAATAACCTAATTATTTTCTTTTTAGCTTTTCATAAATAAAAGGTTTCATGTAAACATCGGATACTTCAATGTAATAGACAAGAAATTACAGATTAATATAAATGTGTGATATATGTAAATAAGTTCAAATTCTACCACCACCCTCATGTCACTGAATAGAAAATAAATGAAGACACAAATTATTCACAAAGTAAGGTGCTATTTATCACTTTATTTATAGGGGTCTATCAACAAAAAAATGTCTTAGGTGCCCACAATATTTTTGAAGTTTTTTTCAATTGCCCATCATTCTCTATTGCCTTTTCATGGCAACCCACTGTTAGATTTTCTTATTTCTTACTTGTCTCCGTTCCTTCAACATCGCCCTCTTCTCTTTAACAAGCTCTTTTCTCTCAAATTCCACTTCTATTACCATTAAAGAAATGGCTGGGAAGATGAGTTTCAGAGAAGCTGTCAGATAATAGCTCCTGTGTTTGAAATTTGATCTTTTAAAAAGTCATGTTCAAAACCTGAAATCTGATTTGTGGAGATTGTTTTCAGCTGTTTTTTATTTTATTATTCTTGTGGAAAAAACAGTAAGTGATGAGAATGTACAATCCTTCCTATAATGTAGCCGCCTTTGTCAAAAAAAACTTGCCAACTTGAGGTTCCCCTTGGAGTCTGGAAAAGACACACTCCTGGCTTCTGGTTCCTGCATCCCTCGAACGATCTTTACCAATGTTGCATCCAAACGTGGCTTGAGGCAGTTTTTCTCTGTAGTGCCTTAGGCTTCAACTATAGTATGGATTTTATGAGAATTAATAATTGCACCTGTTTGGACAATCCAGCACCCTAATTCAATTTCTGTCAGGAACCTGCCATTTAAGTTTTAGTCATTTAACAATTAGCAATCACATAAGCTCATACGTCAGTTTCCACACCTAAACAATGCAGAAAATTACCTACTTTCAGATAAAAGTGCCATCTAGAGCACAAACTATTATCATTATGACTACTCCTAATCAAGATGGATAAAATAAAATGTTATCCTTTCAACTTCATTGTCTTATCACTTGGCAAATAAGCTGGGCTATGTAGTTAGCAACCTATGCCATACAGAATATCCCAACCTTGACGCTGGGCTTGAATGAGGGAAACACTGACTAGTCCTAGAGAGCAGAGAAGAGAGAGAGCAGAGAATTAACAGAATATGTCGCTGTGTTCCTTCTTCTGTTGTCAGAAGTTGGATCTTATTTGCTGCTGCTGGTACAGGCCAGGGGAAATTCCTTTCCCTCCCACTTAAGCAATGGAAATAGAAGTGGAATTATGACTCATTGGGCCTCTCAAAGGAGTAACCCGGGCTGCTGGAGGTACTGCTGGTGTGGGGCAAACTACCCACTTGCTCAGTGCTCTGCCTGAAGATACAATAAAAACGGCAAGCACCACACCTCAGATCTACTAGATCCATTTTACTGCCTGTGCTACATACCTTTTTTCTTCTTCTCTCCCCCCCCCCCCCTTTTTTTTTTTCTTGAGAAGAACTTTCAAATGGAAGGGAAACGAATTAATGTCAGCAGTTCACAGTATATACAAAAATCAATTCCCACTGCATGATTGCATGTGTTATTCTGGCACTGCTTCATGCATTACAAAATTTGCAATAAAAATTGTGAGTAGGTAAATGAAAAATTGATACAGCGCTAATATATATCATAAAGTTTAGGTTCTTTTTTTCAAGATTATTTTTCTGTGAATGCAGTCAGTGATATTTCTCAGCTCATCAGACAAACTGAACATCTGCTCTTTGAAGTGTAAAGACAACTGCAGGGACTGAGGAATATTTTGCTGACAACCTTTTTCTATAATATATCTTGGACATAATGTTTAAACAACACTAAAATATGGCATACTGTGTAGATCACCACTTGGTTTACACAGCATTGTACATTACACAGAGGTGTTAGATTTTAAAAGGCTGACAAAATATAAATAGATGGAACATATTTAGGATGTAAATAGAATTGCTTTACAAGCACAATTCAATTTATATACTTTTCTATCTATCCTGTTAGACTCAGAATTTGCTACTCAGTGTAAAATAGTGTTCACTTAACACTTAGAGCCCAATCCTGCATCTCCTGAAATCAAGTTAAAGTTCCTGGTATCTTCAAAGAGATAAGATCAGTTTGAAATTTAGAACTTGCACAACCAGTTACAGCTGATGAACTAATGTGACAATTCATAATTTTTTTTGCTAGTTCTTCCCCTTTCACAATTTTATGACTGAATTTATTTGTTCTTTTTCTTTCTGTTTAATTATATCTAACCACTGGGCTCCCCAAAATGAATAAAAAAATTATCTGAAGCTACTTTCTATTTCTTTCCACCAAAATCTTTATAGGTCTTTTCTTTTTTCCCAAATCGCCCGTCACACATCAAAAGGCACTAAGTGTCAATAAGTGTCTAAGCCAGTACTATTCACTTCTGTTGCAAACTCCAGAAGTGCCATAAAGTATGTTGTAAATCAAGTATTTAGTTTTCAATGTAAGATATACATCTAAAATTTTTATGGTTCCCATAAATAAGAAACTTTTTTTACAATTCCTTGGAAAGAACTTTATTCCAGTTTTATGCACATAAATGGAGAAGAAAATCAGATGAACCAAGTAGGCCTGAATTTGCAGTGTGCAACAGCTGGACTCAGATCTATTCCTAGCACAGGAGGAGAGCAAACCAAACCAAACGAAACCAACCACCTTGCTAAACACACACTGAAGATACCTACTGTGAGTATATACGATTAATTCAATTTGCCTGAATTTTTAAAGTATAATTTATTGTATAACTAGTGTATACTGTTGTCTAAGTATAATAATGCTTATGACAAATCATAACACACCACAAAAGCCTGGTAACGAATTATCAATAACTTCACTTTGTTCCAAGCCATCCCCATAGCAGGTTTTAAAGTTGGCAGCGTGGGTACCAGGCAAACGATGACTTGTATACATTGACTGAGTCAGGGAAGAGAAATTTCCACACTCAAGGACAGGCACTGCCCTTTCTCTTTTACTGTCAGAAAATTAGTTAAAGTGTCTTCAATAGTTTCTAATATTTGTACTTTCTAAAGGAAGAAACAATAACATTTGTGACGTACATCGCAGCACAGTCCCCATTCTCTAGGGTGTCTGACTTCATTCACTTTTTGTGAGGCAGCATGAAAAACCAAAGACAAAACCCCAAACCTATAAATAATGTCTGTCACAGAGGCCCATTGATTTTTTTCTTCCACAGCCATGGGCAGGCATACACACTAGAAAGCTCTGCTACAGGGTTTTAATTATTGCTATTATTCTGTGCTCCTTTGGAGTATGGTGGTGTCTTTGGGATTCTTGGACCAAGAGCAGACAGAGAAATCATAACAGAAACGTGCAGCAGAGATCATAAAGAAGTATGTGACTTGAAGTTAGTTTATTTTATGCACTAAGAAAACAGAACTTCTTCCTGGATTTTAATCTAGCTTTAATCGTTTTGATTAATTTGGCATTGATGGTTTTTGAAAGTGGATGTTGTTCTCTCTCATGCTATGCTTTTCTTCCATTAAAATAGTCCTTTATAGAACATGATGATTATGATAAGTTCTGTCTTTATGCCTGTATGTCTTGTTTTAGCAGTACATTTGAGGCAATTATTGTCTAAAGTCATAATAATCTAAAAGGACTTTTTCTGTTTCAGGCATCTCAACTAGTTTTATTTTATTTAGTCATTATGCCTCCCATTCCCAGAAAATGAGAGCTCCTATAAAATTGGCAGCTCCAATGCCAATTTTATACAAAGCTTTCTTTTTTCTCTCTCACTTCTGCTATAACTGAATGTGGTTTTGATGAGAAAGGTATTTCCACTAATACTGCCTATCAGAAAGCTTGATGCACATAATAGAATTACTTGAATTACTATTGCAGAACTTAATAGTTTAAATTTTATATGGCTGAGGACCGTTTTCATTGCAGTCTTTCAACTGTTTTTTTTGAAGCAACAACAATAACCCCCCTGTCTAGATTGTACTACAGGACAGCATAAACTCTATTTTTGAAGAATATGTAAATATATAGCTTGGAGGCTTGCCAGCAAATGAAGCATACTACAGTGTTAAAGCTTACTCAGGTCATTTGATAGACACTTATGACTGCAGTGGGTTTTCAAGCAGGATGTGAATGTTTACTTTAGTGTTCAGCTGAACAAGTGTAATATCCCCTCTGCCTTCCTGACTCCATTTCTTTCTGGGCCATGTGTCCATGCCCTATGCACCTTCTGCCCCCCCTCCCCCCCCTCCCACCCCCCCATGTAATTAAAATAATTAGATATATACATTTTCTGTCTGTAGGGTTTACATTGTTATTTCTATACTGGGGAGAATGAGAAGAGTTTAGGAACTAAAGAAAGATTCTGCCAGAGGGTTAGTTAGTACTTCAGTGGGATATTGGACAAGATATGCCTTAGATAAGAGAATCCTTGATGATACCGCAAGTACTTTGGGACTGTATCTCCAATAGCACCAAGAACAATGTCATTGCAAAGATTTAAAGAGTTAATTCTGGGTTTACATGGTTCCAGCTTGTTTGCACAGCTTGTTTCGGTAAGAATCTGTAACTGATGTAGTCTATCTCCACATACAAATTTTTGCAGCTATGAATAGCCCAAGATCTCCTGTTGTAAGATTCCCCCAACACATACACATGCACTCACCCTACTGTTATGGTTCCTATGTATTTGTAGCTTGGTTTTCTTTTATGAGACATATTGGAAATGTGTCTCATTGAAAACAACAAAGTACTCAGTCTTCTACCCATTTTCTCTCTGTCACTTTTCATTAGAGAATCTCTTCGTTTAAGGATAAAAGGGAACTGCTTGAAACAGCTAAGTTAGTTTATAGCATTATTATGTTGCTTTTGTCTGTTGCCTGTCTCATCCTAGGAAGCAAACACATTCATCTGTAAATCTATGGGCAAGTTTGAGGCTTTCGGCTTTCAGAATAACACTGATGTGTTGCAAATCCACAGAACTTCTACACTGATACACAAGAAGCAAGAGACAATAAAGTGCTCAACAGGAGCTGGAATTTACTGAAAATCCTTTACCTTTTTAGCCCTGTAGGCAATCACTTGTGGAAGGGTGGACTTCATGTGATTTCCTGATAAACAACAACATACATCAATGTCTCCGTACTACAACTGAAATGTTTTCTTTTTACTACAGATGATGCCCTGTGGTTCTTATTATTCTTTTGGCCCTCTTGCCATTTCTGAATGGGACAGCAATGGTAATGTGGAAAGTTTCCTTTACTCAAATCCAAATGGTTAGCCAGGGCCAGAATCAGGGCTTCTTTATTTTTTAAAAAAACACCTATTATAAATATATTTATTCCCCAAAATGGTTTTATCCATTTTTTTCCACTGTGAACTCCCTGATAGGATATATGATGAGGTAGTATTTCAGAGAGGTGGAGCTCACTGATACAGATCTTTAAGGACATGTACTTCACACCAATTATGCAAGTTGGGGAGTATTTTTATCAACAACATTGGTTAAAAAAAAAAGTTTCTGCGAATGAAAAAATATTAAAATATTTCCTATAAAAAATTTTGTAAAATCAAAAGAACAGGGAAAAATCATTAGAGAAAGAAAATTTGTTCAATTTAAAATTATATCAATACAGGAAAAAAATCAAGTTTCATATTTAATTTATTTATTTTAAATTTATGACTCATAGGGATTGGTCCTCTAAATTATTTTAATACTCATATATTAAGACATATACAGGAGGATAAAACCCCCTCAGGTTATACTCCTTCTGGTGCAAGTAATCGAAGCATTTTTGATAAGCAAACCTTTTTTTCATGTAGATACTTTAAAAGAACTTTCCAAAATGAAACTGTTTCATGCTCCTTTCTTTGATTTTTATCTGAAAACTGGCCTTGAAAACTAGCAGTGGGTGTCAGAGTTTTGGTGCAATGGTGCATCTAGAAATTCTGTGATGATAGCATGCAGCTAGGAAAGACGTCCTTTCATAAGAAAATGTAAACCAAGAGTATATTATAATTTTTCAGATGGAAGAATATAACTGAAACCAAGGAAATGTACTCACTGATGCTCAGTATGAATGACATTCTCAAAATCAAGATTAAAATAATATAGCTTTTACAGAACATTGACAGAACGAGAGAAAAAGAGAAGCTTCTGACTGAAGCAAACTTGAGAAAGAGGAGGACAGAGGCAATGTCTGTCTTGGCCTTCCAACAAGATGATGGATTCTTCTTCTGCTCAGGTACTGGAGGTGCAAAGTCCTAGTCCCACAAAAGTCAATGAGGCAAAACCTCTCACTGGCTTCAGTAGAAGTAAGATGTAATCCAAAGATTTTCTGCCCTGTGATGTCTTAAACATGTTAATGTATTGGGGCAGAAAACTGTTCCTAAGAAAAACTAGGATAAAAAAAATCGATTGAAAATCACATCTAGAGAATGCTTCCTGTCTTCCATTTTATCTCCAAAGGTGCTGAATAAAAAACAGAGGAAAAAATTACAAGACAGAGGAGAATTCTCTCTCAATATTCAGCTATGTTGTTTCTTAACATTAACTTTAAACCGTGAGAAGGAGAGAAACAATGTAGCTAAACTGTGCTTTTATAGGCTGAATCAACCCAAATCAAAATGCTTTGTTGAAATCAAGATTTTTTTTTGTGCACCACTGTGACTTTAATCTGCCACTAGCTCAGATGCCTATGGCCTTGATCTTCACTTAGGGCATGCTGACAAATTGTGCTTTTCTTCCAAAGTATTGGTAGGCTGGAACAGGTATACTTTGGTCAAATATCTTTGCATTTGTGGTAAAATAGGCAACAAGGATGAACCAATAACAGCACAACACAATTTAAGTGGTTTGCTGCTCCGTGTCAAATGAAACAAAGCATTACATCTCAGAATAAAAGAACACACATTTTTCAGTGTTTTTCATAGGGGAAAGAAAACATTAATTAAAAGCTCAGGGGAAACATTTCAGTGTTTCAGCACCAAGGTTTCTTGAATTTTCTATTTCACTGAATATATGGATGTTTAGATTTTTTGACCAATGAAGGAGTGGAAAAACTTTTAGAATAGGAGTCTTTCCAGTGAAATGGAAATGTTTAATTATCTCTTCAACAAAAACATTTTACCCATATTATGATATTCTTCAAGATTTACTTTTTATTCCAATGAAATATGAGTGGATCACACGGAGAAACTTGATTTTTTTTTCCTGTCAGGTAATCCTGGTCAGAAGGGAGGCACAAAGCTAACCTAAAAACAAATTAAGAAGTTGATGTGATACTCCTGAAGAGGATTGTCCATATCTGATTAGCTAAAATTGTTTTCAAGAAAGCAGCTTTAGTTATTTACTGTTTATATTTTTTGCAGAGATCTCCTTCTAATCTGAACACGACACTAATCTCTGATGTGTTTCTCATCTCCTTTGTGATAGAAACAACACTGATTGTGTTGTTTGATACACAATCAGTGTATCAAACAGTGAAGCTATTGCCTTTGAATTTGAAATGAGTTTATTTCTGAAGTTGACTATATTTTGAAGGAACTATACTTCACTGAAATTTTACTACCCTGTAGAAATTTCATCTCCATAAAACAAATATTGACCTATGTCTTACTGAGCTATCTAAATCCCAAGTACTACACCTGAAATACATTTAATTGATTATTCCACATTTGAAAAGATTTTCAGATTATATATAATGTAAAGTATACACAATATTTATAATTATATAAATACAATATATAGATTGACATCTACGTATATTTGAGTGTGCATATAACTGCAAGTATTAAATAAACATAAAAAGCCCCAAGGGTTCCCTTTCCCAACTACTGTTGGGAATACATGGACCTCAGACAAACAAAAGGTACCCAGTATTGTAGCTGAGGAAACAGAGTAAATTAGACTATAGATACTGTGGGAAAGAAATGGTATTAAGCCATTGTGCTTCAAATCAATAACACAGGTAAATATAATTTAAATGAGACCATTATTAAAACACAGCTTACAGCACCAGTATCAGTTCTTAACACTATACATATTCTAAAACACACAAGTGCAGAATTCACTTTCAACAGAACATTATCAAAAAAAGTCTTATGGAACCCTTTACAATGCTTGCAATTTGTTTGTCTATATAAAAAAGAATCAGGACACATTTTCTCTTGCTTTATCTAAGCTTAGTTTTATCCATTATTATTGATGTAAGTCATTAAAAATGCATGTAATGAGTACATTAATAATGAATCAATATTTCATCTTCTTATTGCAACAGGCAGTGAAAGACGCATTTATCCATTTTATTTAATTTCTAATGAATAAAGAATACTACTCCAATATAGAAAGATTAATAAAGATGTAGAATGATGTCACGTATATGAAATCTATATTTTACTATTTAATCACATAGCATAAACTAAGCTAGTATATGGATGTTCTTGTATTGTATTATACAGATCTAACCAGGGTAGCTAAAATGATTTTAAAAAAATCACAGTATTGCTAGTTTGGACATAAGCATTAAACAGTATTGCTTTTTTGCTACGGTTTAAGAGCCAAACAATAGCCAGGATTCATCATATTGATTAGGAAGAGTCTTTTCTCTGCTTTTTATTAACACAATGGTGTTTGGTCAAACAGCACTTGCTTTTGAAGTAAAATACATCAAATTGCTCTATATAGAGGGAGCGAATATATGGCAGTTAGTAAAAGACAGATAAAAAGAAAGTAGGAGAGAGAGTGTAACACAGCAGAGAGAAAGGACATAGATCAGGCCAAGCAGAATATAAAAGTAGAAGGACAACAAGGCAGGGTGAGGGGGACAGTGAGGGAGAAAACACCAACATATAATTTATATTTTGAGGACTACCTCCACAGACCAGAGAACTAGAAATACACTTTTATATTTAAAAGGTCAGATTAGTCTTGTCATCATTCTAAAAACTCAGAAGGCATAAGTCAAAAACTGAGTGGCTAGAGACCTGGCTTGCATATCACCTCTACTCTTTGACTGCCATACTCCAAAAAGATTGCTAAAGAGGGCAAGAAGCAGCTTGCTCTGTGTGTGGCAGATAAAGACTTTTTTACTTCTTGCATAGCACAGAAAAGCAGCAGCCTGTTTTACAAACATGTCATTTGTGAGAGGTAGAATTGAACTGCATAATAAGCCCATTAAGATCACTGGAATGCTAATTTAAACCTGAAAACCAAACATGCATTCCTTACACCACTGTAGAAATTGATCCAACTGTCAACAGAAAACATTCTTCCTGAAGTATATTTCATGCCTCATGCTGGAATTATATCAGAAATTGCTTCAACTCTTCTCCCACAATATATGACCCTTTGCCAAAGTGCTTAAACAAATCACGCCACCCATCATGTTAGAGGGCATGTAACTATAGGTGTATGGGGTAATCTATTCAGTCTGAATATGCAGCAGCTAGAAAATCTGTCCTGTTGCTATTTTAAATTAAAACAAGGCTTGAATGTGCCTGAAGCTGTATGCAGGCTCTTCACTGGCCTTTCACAAGGAGGGCTTCTGTGCTGCCAGTTTGTTTACTCTGTTTATTATAAAAGACTAAGCAGCTTAGGTTGAATTGAACAAGTGAAATCAATATTGCAGACAGATATGGAGGGGGGGTTTGTTCTGTTTTTATGACATATGTGGATATTACAAGTCAAAATATTTTTGTACACACATTCCTCCAGTCAATATGTCTGCAAAGAGTGCCATATCTCATGGCCATCACTAACAGATCTGGCCAAGGACACTTGGGCATGGCAAATTTATCCAGCAGTTTTGTAAGGATTGTCCTAGGGACATCTGAGGTCTTCACAGCATGAAACTTTTTTGCCTTTTTTTTTTTTTTTAAACTGAGAGCAGGAATGAAGAGAATCATAAAGCAAATATTAGGTAGAATAAACATTTACCAATTTAAGGTTTTTTACAGAATAAACATTTACCAATTTAAGGTTTTTTACAGAACAGCATAAATAACCTCTTCAGAAGAGAGCGAAAGAAGGGGAAGGAGGGAGAGAGAAAATAGAGAAAAACATGGAGATGATCCCATAGCAGAAATATTTTCAGGACTTCCAGAATGTTTAATAAGAGCGTGTTGCAATTTACACTGAGATATGGAAAATTCAATACGGTTTACACCTCCCAGAATTCTGGAGTTTCCAGCTCAGAAGGAATGGAGCACATAAATAATGTATTTCCTGTTATTCTTGGTCTGCAGCTGATCTCCTACTGAGAACCAAGAAAGAGTTTTAGATCCCTAGGAGACAGCTGGTGCTGTCTAGCATGTTTGACTGATTTTGTGAGCAGAGAATGAATGGCATAAAAGGCAAAATGAGAATCTAAAACTAAAGATGTATTTTCTCCTATAAGAAAACTTGGAAGGTTACAAAGCTGTGCAAGAAGGCACAATTAAGGATAATTTGTTCTAAAGAATCATATTATTTGAAAATGAAAAGTCTCAAGTAAATTGGATGGAAATCCAAATGTGCAGTTTCTTCTGCACATAAACAGGCTTACGTTTTTGGTAACACATAATACTTTGCATTTCGACACAAATGCCAGAAAACTAATGCCTGTAAAAGATTTAGATCACTTGAGACTGTGGACCTCAAATGTGGTGCCATTTAGGATCCAGCTGCAATTTTGGAAGACTAAAGTTCAATTGTTTTCAACACAACCTGCAGGGAATAAAGGTTTTCAAGCATTAGGTAGGTTCTCTGCAGCATGTACTAAACTTGTGGGTTCGTCTGCTCATTTCAAAGAGATAGTCAGACTGGAATTAGTAAACCCCATTCCTGTTCTCCAGCAAGTAGGCCAGCTGGAGGAAAAAACGCTCCTCCAACTGCTTTCTCAACCCTCTGCAGACCATTTATTCCCCTTCTAGGAGAATTTATCTCTCTAAGCAAAATAAACATCTAAAGCCAGAAGTATACAGTAGAAGAGTATACATCTGATTTTTCCTAATTACAAAGACAGGCCACCAACTGACAGTCATGATAGTGTCCAAACCCAAACAACTGGGCTGAATACATGCCTTTTCTCACAGGCTTCCTTAATTTGAACTGGTAAGAAGGCTAAAGATCAGTGCTGAATTATGACTCTATCAATTGCCATTCATAAAATGTAAAAGTCAACATGCATACAGATGAACTTCCTGTAAGAAGGTTTAGAAGTAAAGCTCCTTTCTCAAAATAATTCTCTTTCTAAAGAGCTCATGACTCCTCCAAGACACCAGGGGAGAAACCTTTTTATCCCTAGTCACAGATGTGGAGTACAGACTAACAAGTCTCTTGGTCCTAACTCTCCTTCTGCAAGGGCAGCAGCATGCTTTGCAAATCATCTGGCACTTTTGGGAAAGGGCTGTTGTGCCAAGAAACTGAATAGAACCTGTGTCAGTATTTCATGTATTACAAAAACTTGGAGGGGGTGTCCCTTTACGTTTCCTTTTCTCAGCCTGTTAAGCAACCTGGCATAGCCTGAGACGAAGATGATAGCGCTGAAGTTTCTTGGGTCTAATAAGTAAACCCCTTTCAGATACAAGGCTTCAACAATAATTTTTTTTTTACAGGGACTCAGTAAAATGGTAAAGAAATTAACTCATTGCATCCCCTCAACAGGTTTCAAAGATAAACCCATTGTACTTATGCCACTAACAACAGAAGTTCCAGCAAACTCATACAACCTCTGTGTAACAGCTGATTTGGCAGAAACCCCACAGAACATGTCCCAGCTTAAAAAGTAATTTCGAGAACTCAAGAAAATAAGACAGAAAACTGCTGCTTCTATTCAGCCTTGAATAGAGCTAAAATGTATAAATTGTGGTTCATGAAAGAAATACAGGGAGGAGAATTTCACTGCACCACAGATGATGAATCCTGGGCAGATAACCTTCAAAAGATGCACACATCACTATCACAGTGAGAAAATTCCAATGGAAAGCAATTTCACACTCCTTATAGGCCACTGTAATCAGCCAGAAAATGAATTAACATAGCCCAGAGAACAAGGTACTATCAAACAGGGTCTTGATCCAGTGAAGCACTTAATCTTATGCTTAATATTAAGCACCTGAGCTGTTCCATTAAGTTACATATATGTGCAAATCAAATTTGGCCTAGCACTGAAAATAACCAAAATAATTTCTAGACAGTTATCTATTTATTGCATTCAGTATTTTGTTCTATTAACAAGTTGCCCATGACAACACTCTTATTTTTCAAACTATCCTAAATTATTTAATGTTATACTTGCATATTTCTGTCACTAGTGCTTGGGCTGAACCCCACTCACATTCATGAAGGTCAAAGTTGTTATGAAAATGTTGATCCATTTACAAATAATGAGGCATACCTTCTTTTCAATGACGAGTATAGCTTTTAAAATAAAGTTTTTGGTTTGCATACATTAACACGTTCAATTTCTCATATGTATATGACTTTTTTTTCTGAAAAAAAAAAATTCCCTTAGTCATATACATATTTACGAAAAATGGCATAAATGCAGTCAAAGCATAATAGTTTTCTTTTATCTGGGCAGCTACTCAGATATTTTTTTTTTTTTTTCAATAATATTCACAATGCTGTGTATATGCTATTGGTTAATGTACCAAAAATGAAACAGATTTCAGAGACAAATTATGAAAAGAGATGCTCTTTAATCAGCAAGACAGTCCCAAACAACAGAACAACAAAGAAATATTGACAACTGAGCAGGAAAGAGAACTTAGAAATCTGAGAACAAACTTTACATTTTAAATATAGCTTGATAATATGCCAGAAGTTTGAAATATGGATAGGAGGAAAAATAAGATTAAGGCAGTTCCAGGACTGGCTTGAGAATCATTGAGCTTTAATCAATAACTTGTAACATCTGCAGAAGAAAGACAAATAACTTGCAGATAAAATAGTGTTATAGCACAGAGAGGTCAACTCTATAGAGTTAGTTGAGGCCATTTTGATTCAATCTAAGGTGATTCAAGTCTTGTGAACAATTTAATTTTGCTGCTCCAAGGGGCAGGGCATCAACCAGGGGAAAGATAAAATGAGAGCAGAAGTGACAGAGGGGAAGGGAAGACAATCCCAGAAAAGCAGGACTGTGGCAGGATGGGAAGGGGTGAGTGTTCTTGACACTGTTGCACCTGGACAAGAATACCACTTACCACTAATACAGACGATTCAGTATTACATTGCTACATACAATTCTGGCAGGACCCCTACAGGGAATGAATTACACCTGCAAAATAATGCTATCAAAATGTCACCATTTGCTTTCAAATTCACTGTATCCGTGGACCTGTTACTTCTAATAACACAATTTCGTATTTAGATATATGTATTTAGTGTATGTATTAAAATGGTGAATAATACCAACATATATTTTTGCCATTTATTTCCTACTACTTCATAACCCCCTTTCCAAAACTGGTATTTTAAAGGATCCACAACTAAACGAGGTTGCAGGTTGCTGTTCCCTTCTAAATTGAGGTTCGGAGCTTACGCACATTGTGAATTAACTAAAACATTGACCTACATTACCTTACCAGAAAAAAAAATGCCAAAAAAAGATGTCTTGAATATAGAGGGAAAGCCAAATCAGGTACAGCTATTGTAATCAATTTGCATTTGCAGTGGGATTTCCAAGCATTATTTAAGTGACTACAGCACACATCAATCTCAAGGATAAGAACTAAGGGTCTTTCAGCAGAGTACTCGGGGAAGTATTTCTCTTCATGCTTGACAAGTTTGTTAAATGTGGACCTACATGTAAATTCTAACGGTCTTATCATTTCTCACTTCTCCCCAGTCTCACACTCCCATAAAAGCTGTAAGAAAAAAAATAAATCTTTTGGATTAATCAGAATTGTATCAAACTGAATACAGCCATTCCCTTACCGGTTTGCTTTGCATATACCTGATCTAACTGAAAAGAGTTTTGGCACAAAAACCCCTCTTTTGTGGTTTAAGCCCAGCCAGCAATTAGGCATCACACAACTGCTCATTCACATTCCCCCCTCAGGGGGATGGGGAAGAGAATCGGAAAAAAAAGTAAAACTTATGTTAGGAATGATTAAATAACTGAAGTAAAATAAAATGTAATACTAACAATAATAATACTAAAATATAATAATAATAATAGTGATGCTGAAAAGGAATAAAATAAAATAAAATAAACCCCAAGAAAAGACAAGTGATGCACAACGCAATTGCTCACCATCCGCTGACCAAAGCCCAAGCAGCGATCCACCCCTCCCAGCCAACTCCCCCCAGTTTATATACTGAGCATGACGCTCTATGGTATGAAATATCGCTGTGGCTGGTTCCAGTCAGCTGTCCTGCCCATGCTCCCTCCCAGCTTCTGGTACACCTGCTTGCTGGCAGAGCATGGGAAACTAAAAAGTCTTTAACTTAGGATAAGTGCTACTTAGCAACAACAAAAACATCGTGTGTTATCAACATCATTCTCACACTAACTCCCAAACATACTAGCTAGCTACTAAGCAGACAATTAACTCTATCCCAGCCAAAACCAGGACACCCCTTATCTTTTCATGAATTTTGTATTAGTTCCTCTCTTCAAGTGACTCAACATTAAAGATGTTTAGAACTATGAATATTAGAAAAGATGTATAATTTTTAAAAAATAAGTGTGGTAAAGACATGACTTTTCATTGTGTCCTTCAGGAAAGTTTCATTACAGACTGTACTAAACTCTAAAGTTATCAAAAATCTCTCAATTTTTTTTTTTTTTTTTTTTTGCAACAGACAATAGCACATTGTTATATCCACACGCTTGTGTCACTGCTTTAAAAATTAAGACATATTTGCATGCTAAGATGGGGATTGTTTCTCCCTCCTCTGACATAAACCTACAGTCCACTTCACTTTTAACAAATAAATGATGAAATAATTTTTCATTGCTAGCAATACTGCCACTTCATTCCTCCAGCTTGTTACATCTCAGTGCTGCTGCTTGCAGATGGAGTGACTGACAATGTTCACCATCTATTTAAGCAGCAAATTATCTGCTCCATTTTTATAGTTCGACTGTCAGAATTTTTTCCTTTGCCTAGTTCAGCACCATTTCCATGCTCCACAGAGACTCAGAAAAGGGAACCTATATCTGAATACTCTGAAGATTTCTAGATTTTTAAGAATTCATCCTTAAAATGCATTGGGCTAGCCTTCACAGCCCATCATTTTGGCAACCAAGGTAAAGTGGAGACATTTAGTTGCTTTCTCCAAAACCAGAATACTTTGGCAGCCCACTCCAGACAACAAATAATCAAGGAATTAGCATTATATTGCCCACAAATAAAATTGCATTTATTGTACTGCACACTTATAAACTTTATCTAAACAAAATACATATGGAAGAAGGATTTACAGGAGAAAAGAAAAATCTCAATCTACAGCAAAACAAACTAGAATGCTCGTCACCTAACAATTTAAAACATATTTTACTGCAAATGAATATTTATATAGGACAGTAGCGCACATGCACTGGTACTGAACATGAGAAATGCCCACCACTTTCAAGTGTTGATACAAAAAGAGCCCCTTCACCCTAAGTCCAGACCATTATCCATTTAAACTGAATCCCTGTAGCTGACAACAGAGTGCACTTACCTGAGTCTATAGGAGCATACATAGGCTAACTTTTGCTATTTTCTTCAGAAGAATCAGAACTATATGCAACAGGGACAGCCTCTTCAGTCTAAGTCAAAATCAAATTCAGGAAAATCATGGGTAGGGTAATCTCTCTTGCTCTTTGCTCACCATTTTGTGAATAACCATTAAAGATATGCCACCAGTATCTACAATATTGTTGCTATTCAAGGATAAAGTGACACTTCAAGGAAAGAGGTAAAAATCCTTAAAGACATCAGAGTCTGGATGTTCATTCCAATAGTTAGATCCAGGTTTTGTCAATATTGCACTGCTGTTGGATGCTCTCATCCATTTTCGCGTGGCCAGACACAAAAATGTCCTTCAGTTACAAAACCTTCTGTATTTTTCTGAACGTCTGCTGAGGGCAGTTTTTTGGAGGAGATACACAAATGGCCATGGTACAAACCAGGACCATTGGCTAACTAAGAATGAATACAGACAAATTGCTAATTAGTATCTGCAGACTGGTTTTACCTTTAATCCGACTTCTGGTTTAAATATATTTAAACCTTAGATCTATTCCTGACAGAATGATTTTAATTTGGAGGCTGACCGTTGCAGAGACTTCATCTCTTCTCATGAACTTTAACCTCCTGTAACAAAAATTGAGCACATCTGCTGACAGAATGGTTTCTGTGAAGGACGCTTAAGATGAACAAACAGATGAGGTTTTACTGGGATGAGCTGATTACAGAAGGATGCAGAGAAATTTCTTGGCTAGGATTTTAAAACATACCAAGTACTGAGTATGCCTAATCTCCTGGTATTTTACCTATGCATAATGGAAGCTGAGGTGGGCCAGTGATGAGCTGTCTTGAAAAAATTCCGTCTGAAATGATCAAGTCTTTAAAAAGAAAACAAAAGTCATCAATAAAACTCTCAGTCAAAAGGTCAGATAAGTGGAGCAATTACAATCACAGCAAGAGGTCTAGAGACTGTTAAGCAACAGTCAAACATGAAAGAGAAATCTAAAGATTCAGAGAGGAACCTGTGGGACCTCCTTTACCACTGATTTTTGCTGCTAAGACAATGAGATCAGAGAGGCAGCTTCAGAAAAACTGTTATACCCAATAATGATGGAAACCCAGGAAAAAGAAAAGGGATAAGCAAGAAACCATTTGCTGCACTCAGCTCTGAACTTGTCTCTGAACATGAAGAGGTGGAGAAATCTCTACAGCTCAGAACAGCCAGCCAAAGGAATGAGACTGAAGGGCAGGTGAGGAGGGGCTTGAAAGAATTTTAGGATTTTAGCTGACCTTACACTCTTAACACCGAAGAGAGATAGTTGCCACAATGTTTTCACACTGAATTGCCTTGCTGAAAGAGAAGAGAGATGAAAAAGAAACAAATATTCAGCTAGTTACTGACTGATGTCTTTTCTCTTCTCCTTTCTACCATTACAGTTTCTTCTTCACAGCTGAATGAAATCTAGCCACAAATTCTAGAAATCATTCACATGGCACCAAGAGGCCACACTTGACTATATTGCTATGCTGACCACATGATATGAGATTAATAGTTTGTAAAAAGTGCTGTTTTCCAAGTTTTGAAAACCAGACAGAAAACTCTTGATCCATAGGATCATGCATTTAAAAAAAAAAAAAAAAAAACAAAAAAAACCACCACAACAAAACATAACAAAAAACCAACCAACAAACAAACAAGTAGCAAAATTACATACAAAATTAAAATACAATATTAAAACCACAGAAGCCCACTGTTAGTAAAAGGCATAATAAATTCTAAGGTGATTACTAGCTTCTACCAATTAATAAGATGCCCCAAAAGGAAGGGAAAATAATCTTCTACAGTCATACTGGAAATTTTGGAACATGCTAACAAACAGCAGTGGAAGCCATGGAAAGGACCCAGTATTGCCCTGTAAACTCTACCAGTTTAGAAATAAAGGTAAGATTCCAATTGGAACATTCTTATTTGTTATAATAAAACATGTTTCATCTGAAACTTTACTGTCAAGGTCTTGTTTTTTTGTTTTTAACTAAAACTCAAGAAACTTATTGGACAGACATACACAACCTGCCTGGACCACTTTATGAAAACTCAGCTGTAGAGGGAAATTAGAGCAAGGCAGAAGTGCAGCTGCTCAAAAACAGTGGGGAGAGACATAAAAAAAGATGTGCTTATTTCTTATTCAGCATTCTCAGCATTAAACTTCCTCATAAAAAATCTCCCTGTCTATGAATGCAAAAGGAACACAACTGACATACAGTCTGGAGAAAGTACCCTTAGAACAATATGTTGAATCACTGTCTATAATATATATCCTTCACTGAATCAGCACAGAAAAAAGGTTATCTGAGCAATTTGAGAATTAATTCCAGAAGATTAAACAAAGTTGTTTCTGTACAAAAGTGTAAGCAAAATTTTGAATGGATCTACATTCTTGTGTCATTGCTTCCCAGGGATTGTCAGGCTACTTTCTAAACTAGGCTGAACTTCTTCATTCTTTTGCTAGAAAAAAGGGAAAAAAGAAAAAAAGAAAAAAGTAAACGTAGTTTGATATTTTCCCTTGCTGTCAAGTTTTGATAGTGCTTGTCATAGCTAGTGTATTTAGCAAGCCAAATATTTCAATAATATATTTCAAGACATTAAAATTTATTATTTTTCATGTTAAACTTGAGGGGGATTACTTTTGGTTTTTTCCTTCTAGGTTTTTTTTTCCTTAATGGTTTAGCATCATTTTGTGTGTGTGTATATATATATATATATATATTGTTTTTAATGAGAGTGATTTCCTTTCTTTTCTATGAAAAAAAATAAAATCAAAATAATTAGCTGATTATACAAGCTGGTTGCTGAAAAGTAAAGATGCGAAGACTCATAATAAAATAATGAAATTCTATAGTAAAATTACTACTCAATAAATACTTATGTGAATATGTCTTTGAAAGGAGTAAACAAAGTTTTCTCAGATGAATAAGATTTTCAAGTTATATTATTTTTTGATCTCCGATTTATCCTTCTGGAAAGTTTTCATAATTTCATTGAAAATTATATCCTTTGATAAAATGCTTCAAAAGCTTATAGCAACATTTGCACGTTCTATTTAATTCTCTTATTTCTTCATAGCAATTTCTGTTGAGGTAAATTACATTTCTACTGAACCTCACAGGCTTAATCTTTAAAATCTTTAAGCTTTTTCAATAATGGTATACTTAGAATGGCATACATGAAAAAATATTTGAACATGGTGCCTTAAGAAATTTCATTCCATATGAAGAAACAGTAAGACAATGTGGATTTGTTTTTGCTTTGCTCCTGAACAGCATTTATTTAAGTATTTAACACTATGTTGCAAAACCAAAATGAGATTGAAAGCCCTACTGTTATGGAAATTGCCATTAAATTTTCCATTTTCTTCACTGAGAAAGCCTTATTAAACAAAAATACATGGCACGTAAGGCAGTTATCTTTATTTCCTCTTTTGTTTGAATATGAATATCCAAAGCTAAAAACCCAGTCCCATTGTGCACTGAACATAAATGCTTATCAACAAGACTGGAATACAAAACGTATCTATTGATAGAAAATGTCCACAGAATCTCAGATACCACTGTATGTTACTAACTAAAATGCACTGAAATAGAGTCTAAGGATCTTGATTATGAAAACGAACCTTATTTTGCTGGTTGTTGCACAAGGAACAAAAAAGCTTAACAGATTAATCCAGAAGCTTGACAAACATTGACTTTTTAAGTGAATGTTCACATTGTGGCGGTCTCCTAAGCATCCTACTTGCAGCTTTATCATAAGGGAACATCAGAGGCAATGTGATAACATAGTAAAGCAGACCTATATTTTGGGAAACAATCTACCATGAAATCCAGTTGCTAATACATTTATTTTTGTGCTGCTCTAAGTTATATCAAAGAGCATTTTTCCAATGCGAATGCAGAGCATAAGAACTGGGAAGAATATACTTAGCTTTGAATCACCTTTCCTTGCCCCTTGTTACACCAAGTGCAGGCAAGCTGTTTATTTGAACCCAAAGCCCTTTGAACAGTCTTAGCTCAACAAACAGATATGATATATGGCTACTCACACTCCTCCTCATCTGTTGCTATGGCACTTTGCCTGCTCACAAGGTGATCGGACGATTTTGCAATGAAAGTCTGCACCAAGGATCAAAAGCTCTCCTGTGGCAGAGTGCTGCCTCTGCCATCTGTTTTGCATGACGTTTGACAGGTCCAGGGAAGAATGGATGAGAAGGCAATACCATGGCATGCTTTTACCTATTTTTCCTCACTAGCTGACATTTTGTCCCACCTTTCTTCCCACCTGCTACTTGGAAAATTGTGGAGAAAAAACAAACTTCGAAACAGAAAAGAAAAAACAATCAGCCTCCTTCAAGTTAGACTTCAGTCTGTAACTGAAGAAACTCATAGTAGTCACTAAAAAGAGACTAATAGACATCATCATACATGTAACAGCTGCAAGCATTCTTTAGGAAACAATAAAAAAAACCTATCAAAAGTCTTAAGAGTTCCCAACAATATACTGTGAGTTGTACACTGGTACCCTGTTGCTAACACATGTTAAATAATGTTAAACATTCATGCAGAAAAAAGTAATCCTTTAGAACAGAAAGCAATATGACATCTTTCTGAAAGAAAAGTATTGGGGAAAAAGTGGAAAAGATTCAGCAGCAGCTTCTTATAATCAGATTTTCTGGGAGACAAGGTTACAACATTCTTTAAAAGAATTTTTAAAAGGAGTAAACGAACAGCAGCAGATTAAATGAAATTAAATGAGAATTTACTGAGAGTGTGTCAGTCAACTCTAACTTCAGGCATGTGAGCAGTTATAAAATGTTTGCTTCTTATCCATTACTGTAAAAAGGTAGGAGGAAGGAAGAAGACGCTACCCTTCATTAAACGATGGAGACTGGGTGGACTAAATTGCAACAAGTTCTGCAGCATTCTAGTTTCTGTTTATTACTGGGTATGACAAAGATCCACAGATTTCTTTCCCTGTCTCACAGCTTTTTTAAGATAGTTTTTCTGCTATATTAAAGACAAAATAAGTATGGACATCTCAATAATATCTCATTTGCCTTTATAGAAGAACATTACAAAGACATCCAATGCAATTTTGAAGGCCTTCAATAACAACCACTCTAAACCACAGCCCCAGTGAAATTTTCCTATTTATCATCCCCGATCCTTTCAGACTCTCAAATATTCTCACTGTAGCAATTGAAATGAAGAAAAAAATATTCTTCTCACCACAGGCAGTCACATCTTTCCACCTCCCTACATGAGACAGTTCTTATGTTACCAAAGGATACACCTGCAAATCAGAGTATAAAGGCATTTCTTGGGTTGAGACGAACTGTTATTGCAATGCAGCAGCTCCCAGCAATGTTCAAGAGAACAGCTATTATGATGAAGCTAATATAGCTAGTCCTCCAAAGAATAGCCTCATTTCTAAATTATTTACACGTTAATTTTTTCTCCCCGTGCTGTTATGCATTTGAATTGTTTTGCTCTCATTTACACAGTACACATTATGGCTGAGACTTTCAAAGTCACGAATCCCTTAGGTGGCTTTGAAGTTCTAAACCTAATATTTTAGTTTATGCTCATTTATAGTGGATTTGCAAAGGAAGACGCTCTTTCATTCCAGCAGGCAGCTTATGCAAATTAGTTTTCATTATCAGATGCCCATCCTTCAGTATCGTCATTAATTAGCAGACTAGATACTGTGAAAAATGTCTTTAGTTGGTAATTATAATGGGCAAAATTGAAGACAGGTTTTCTTTTCGATAAGACGTTGCAGAACTTACATAATCAATACATTTACTGCAAAATATTTCTGGCGGTACAATTACTTATATTAATATTATAATGAATATAAACAAGAGATTTTATTAGTATTTTTTCATGAAAAAGCTGTAGTACATTTCATGTTAAACCAATGGCACAAAACGTTTGGTAATGTGTATTGAGAAAGGGTAACAATGACCCATGCTGTGAAAAGAGTAGTTACATGTTGTTTCTGAGCATTACAACATCAAAAACATAGGACTTCTTTAAAGGAAAGATCCCATTCTTGTTTTTTAAGTAAGTCCATGAACAAATGAATGAGAAATCAGCTTCCAGTAAAAGTACAGCTGCTCAACACCACCTAAAAGGCCTCCTTAGTTTGGAATTGTTGTGGGCAAAAATTTGTTTTCAAAATCAAATCTAGCAACATCTCCTTGAGCATACTCCAAAAACACTGTTGGAAACCTCTGTCCAACCCACTCACTCCCACTTCCAAAACAACACTTTACAGTCTCCTCCAAGTGCCTTATCCACCTTTTAATTCTTCTATTATTCACCATTCTAAATAAATTGTACTCTCCTATACTTTAACATTATATCAGATATGATACTATACAAAAAATGGCTAAATCAGGTCTCCTGAATTGCTACCATATAAAAAAACTAATTACCCTATTATTGCTCTAAAGGAATCATTAAAAGGGAACATTAAATTAGTCGGACATAATCTATATTGAGATCAAATATATCTTTTGTTTTTTTCCTCTCTTTTACTTTAGGTTTAGCCACCATGTCCATCAAAATATAACTTTTTGTAGTACTGAAGTCACACTAAGGTGACGAAGCATTCTCATTCAACTCTTGTTTTCATATTGGGCCTATGTTTCTTTTTTAAAGTCATTAAAGGGTCATTGACAGATCCATTAAAGATTATGCCTTGTAGATTTATGATTTTACATACCATTATTTTGCAACAGAGATTATCCAGGCCTCCTGATTTCAGTACACATGCAGAATATAAGGTAAATTTTGATCCCACTTTGGATAGAAAAAGTTCTATTATCACTCCCATGTGTTCTCTACTACTAGACTCAAATACATGATCAGCATTCTTATCAAATACTGACTGAAGTATTTATGTAATATTTGAAACATACCTCAATTCTCCTTAATCTCTAACACAGCTTCAGTATATCCATTCTGTTTTATTTCTGCTGAGTAACCTGTGTTTTCCCCAAATACTTTCACTTGCTTCTTGACATTTAGTTAAGTAACAAAAATGGCTATTAATCACATAGCACACAATTCCCACAATACAAAGAATAGAGCTGCAGAGAATATTTTAAACAAGTAAAAAAGCTTAATCTTGTAACTTTAATTGCCATACAATAGACTGGGTGATTCCAGCAAGGAAAGTTGTATTTCTTTGCTTTGTCACAGTGTTCATTTAAGTATAGAAGAAAGGAAAACCTCCTTATGGGCTGCAGCTGATGCAAGTTTCAGGTCAGATTAGCAACCTTTCTGTGCTTATACAGCATGAACTGAATCTGTTGGTTGTTACCTGCTAGCTGGGATCTGAAGGATAAACCACTCCTTAAAAAAGGCAAGCTGCAAAGCAGCCTGCAGAAGTGCACATTCAGTGCCATATCCTCACCGCTGCCTTACTCCTCCTGTTGGCCTAGGGGGATGATGGGCCCTTCATCTTTTCTAAACAATTACTTCTTCTATATCTACTCCAATCTACGGTGTGTCTCAGAATTGTTTCTGAAGTTTTCTGTTTCTACTGCTGACATGCATCATTTAAGCTTGTACCAGTTAGTGACACTCTCTATCCTTCCTTCTTTCTTTGAAGCTTCAAATCTTGCTACTTCAGCTCTGAAATGTTCTCACTTCATACTTTTCAGTAGTCAAGATTTTCCTGTAGTTGATTTTCACTGGTAATCCAGAGTACGCATGATATTTTAACTGAGAAGTTTCATCTTGGATAACCCAAAGAGAAAGTCAGAAGCTATCCCAGAATAAAGGATTGGTATGAAAGTGAAAAGGAGATTTGGTATATCATGAAACTTTCAATAGTTCAAGAGATAAAATGAAAAAAAAAAAAAGATTGGGAAACAACTGACTTCAGAAATAAATGTTGTCACTAATGCCTATGGAAAATATTAACCTAAGAAATCAGACAGTATTAAGTCTTTTGGGGTAATTGGACCCTGTGTTTGCATACTGTAAATCTAAACTTGACTCTAATCCCAAGAAAATACAACACAGTTAAAGAAGTATGCCAAACTGGTGATACAGATTTAGTTGCTTATATCCACTATAAGTGTACACAATCTTGTAAAGTAGGAATCACTACCACTTCCACACAAGGTCTCAACATTTATGAAAATGGAAGGGAATGGTTCTTCTGTTAGAGAGCTCTTAACAGGTGAATACCAAATTCAGTAGCAATATAATAACATAAATAAGTATTTTATTAAAGCATTTAGTAAAGATAAAAACAAGAAAGGCAGTGCTTAAGAGAAAAAAAAAGCAGAATGAGCAGCAGCAAAATAATTAGGTCATGTAAATATCTTAACAGTTTCACTCTGTTAAAATATCTCTGCTAAATCAGACAGTATATCCTTACAGTATTGCATTATCCCTGACAGACGAATGTAAGACGACACATGAAAACTAAGCCTAACTCTAAATGACAGTACAAAATCGATAATATAGTCAATACTGCTTCAGGGTACATGAACTTATCTATTAGTTAAATGTGAATCCACATATGGAAGTGTGTCAGGGAGACAGGGAGAAAATGAGCGTGAACAGTTTCACGCTGATATACATGCCTGCATAAAGCAGACAAATTGAGAATTAAGCTGAATTCCAAACAACCAAGAAGATGAAACACCAGAGAGAAACAATTTACATATGCCAGCGTCAGCTAACACATACATGAGCAATTTGAAATAACTGTGAAAAGACACACCATTACCATTACAGTTTCCTGAGGCAAGTAATGTGATTTAGAAATGCTTAAACTTTTTCCATTAATCTTACTGCAGAAAAGGAGAAAAAATAAACACACTATTTTATAGTGTTTTGTAGTTATAGTTAAACTCAGAGAGATTACAACATTCACTTGCTTATGCGTTGTCCCTGCACTTCTGTATCACCACTATCATTTTTGTACCAAGACTCAAATTTTCCCTTTCCTCTCCCTACTGACCACTCTACTGACAGTAAAGTTCTTCCACCTCTTTAGCCACATGAGCTGAGTCTCAGTCATATAACACTTCTTTACAGACTTCCCTGAGGTGGCAGTGACCGTAAAAAACAAACCACATGCATGAATAGGTGTGGATGTGCCTCCAGCTGAACCGCCTCCGTCCCCGAGAGGTGAGTCTCCAACTCTCATCATTCACAGCCATTTGGCCATGCCCCTCTTTTTCAAAGAAAAGGCAACAGGCCAGCTGGGAGGCTTTCAGGATTGGGATCTAGCCTACCGTCTGGCAATAGGACACACACGCGTAGGTTATATTTTGGATGAAGGCATTCTTCAACCCTCCCATTGGAACAGCAATACATTAACATATTCCAGATTTGTTGGAGCCAAGAGCAGGAGCATGGCTCTCTGTACATTAGCAATTGAACCTTCAACCAGGAGAGCAAAATCCAGAGTTCTGGTCAGTGAGCCAAGTCTAATTCTGTGTTTTACATTAAACTGCCACTGGCTCCTCTTATTCTGAAAAATTACACTGAAAGTCGTATTCAAATGTCTGCATGGACTTTATATTTGCTGCAAAAGCCTACTAAATGGTCTTGCTCATGGCTATGGCTGTATCTCAGTTTTCAAGTGACAACATTTACAGAAATTGATAAACAATCACAAGAGGCATCTACTACCCATCTCAGTTTTTCCTGTGGGTAACAACAGTGCAGTAAGTCTTAATTCACTCTTTTTTTTTGTTTTGTTTTAGTTTCCATTACTAACACAGAGCATTCTAATTTACTACACCAGAGCTGAAATATCTGTTCGCAGGTGCCACAAACACTGCAGTGAAATCCAGATAGAGACTACAAGGTCTAAGGAGACTGCTATTCACAATGCTTCAGGCAGCAAGTAGAGGAGGTAGATCAGCACATTACAGACCTTTTAGTGCTAAACAAAATACAACAACAGAAACTATACTTAAGAGAATAAATGTGAACTATCAGGGATGATGGGCTGGATGAAGCAACAGCCTTTCTTTCCATCTATAAATTTGGTGATAACCACAATGAGGAATAAAAAAAAGCTAGAGGCAATGCTTAAGTACTATGTAGCTCATTCATAAAACTGGATTCCTGTGATAGACATGTTAAGAGATGCAATTTTTCTCCATCCTCTTGCCTCAATTTTGGACAGACTGATACAGACTAGCTTCAGGAAGTAAATGTGCAGCTTAATTGTGAAGAATCAGTTACTAACTCAGAGCTGCAATGTGGTGGAAAAGTTGGAACAAAACTCCCCTTCCCAGACAAAAATGTACATATCTAAAGGTATTTCATAGTTCAGCAACACTTGAAACTTTTTGATTATTTAGAAAATCTTTAAAATCTTCACTGGAATTGATATTTTCATGAACCAATACAACGGACGTAATAAATATTTGCATATTTATGGTGCAATTAGTGAACTGTACTCCTGAAAAAATAAATAAAAAAAAAAACCCCAACATTAAAAGAACTGGTATTTGCTGATCATGAAACCTACCTTTGTTAAAACAGTAGACCAGTGAAGTGGGTGATCTAGCAATAAAATAAATACAGCAACCTTATCTACCTTAGATGAGTATTTGGCTTTGATCATGGAGAATATAAAACATTATTTCAGCTTTCTCCCTTCTCTGCTTTCTTCAGCACAAATTATTCCATTTTGGACTCCACCATGTAGGATAGCACAATTACATTTCCATGAGAAGATAAATAAAACTCAAATTAATATAAATGTTGTTGCACCTCACTTTTCATGTCACAGGCACTAAGTTAATAATCTGATAGTTTATATTTAAGTATAGGTAACAACAAACTGTTAACTTACAGGAAAAGACAACACATATTCGGGCAGGAGAAATTAAAAGTTAATACAGAATAACACTCTAAAAAGAAGTACTGTTGATGCAATCACTATATACAATTATGTCAAACCTGTCAATACAGAGAAGTCTCAAAGCCGTATGTATTAAACAGACATTTTACCTACAGTTTTCAAAAAAACATTTCTGTAAGAACTGCAAGTCTTAGTTCTTAGGAGACCAAAACAAAGCAATCTGTAACACATCATAGAAATCTCATAAGGAAGGCCTAATAGGTTGTCTAATGCAGAAAATTTCCTGTTACTGAGTGCTTTTTCCAGGTAATAAATAATTGACTGGACTTCGACAGACAATTCCCTCTTACAAGCATTTTTGGCCCTTTTAACTTGAAGTATTATCCTTTTTTAAAAAAAAAAAAAAAAATCCTGACCACAGGTCATGGTTGCACATATATAGAAAAAGCCTTCTACATTTTTATTCCTGATCTTACAGACTTGAGAGGAACATTGTGCACAAATGTGTCCCCAGCACTATTTGCAGAGTGGAAGCTTGAATACCCACTTGCTTCGTAATTTCTGTGAGTATGCATGCATATCTTGTGGAGTCAGAAATACCTTTTGCTCAGCTACAAGAGAAATCAGAGAAAAAACTTGACTAAGGGACCACTGAATCCACTGCTTTCAACCACATTGGTCAGGCCTTGTATTACATTGTCTTTCCTCCTGCCTTACAGAATAATGATTTATGACCATTTGCCCAGTGAACTTCTTAAAATATAACTGAAATACCTCACTCTCTGCTCCTTACACCCAGTACGAACTTTACCTTAGGCACATTGACAAATCTTTACTTTTTTTGTGTGGAGGGATAAAATGCACATAAAATATTAATTCATGTTCAAAAATACATAATTCATCTTGAAGAACAGAGGCATATGGAAAACTGGTGTATCAGTATTTTAAGCCAGTTTTGTAGAGGATCTCCTACAACACCCATGAAATCTTTCTATTGTCTTCAACAAGCATTAGATTAAGTTATTTGGAGTCTGTGTATGCAGACTGCCATAGCTATTGTATCACAAGGAAGAACATCTGAGTGCTAATGTGTAATAACATTAGCATTGAAAAAGAGTGAAATGTGCACATAAGGAGCTCCATAAATTTGTTATAAAACCCATTACTAAATGTTATTTAGCATTTGCTCCTGAGGCTTAGTGTTACACTAAATTAATAGTGTTATGGTTTCTATTCAACAGATTCCCTTAAAGTATTACATAAAAGATTAAAAACTACACTATAGTAACAATGGGAATCCCATTTAATCACATGAAGAGCAAGAATCTGTCTTTAATGTCTTTATTTTGTATCTTAAGACACTACATTGTAGCCCAAAGCATAGTCCAAAGATCTTGTTATTTCTCAGGTTAGCCTCAACATATATGGACAGCTGCATTGATGTGTAAATATAACAATTTGAGAATACTAAACATGTAAATATTAAGATAGGTCAGACACAGCATAGAAGCCCATGATGTACAATACTCTAACCCGTTAAAGACGACTTGAGTAACCATTAACTTCAGCTGTATGTCACTGTGCACTTCAGGATCATCCAGGAAATTTTCAAGAAAGTACTCTCCCGCGTAAGGGGGGGAAAAGATACTCTGTATCAATTTTGTCCCTTCCTGGTGGTGTTCACAGTTGTGTGCAGTACTAGAGAATTTGCAAAGCTTCTAGAGCATTCAGAGGAATAAGGAAAGGAGAAGACAACAACATCTGGGAATTAGACTCTGAAACATTCAGGCAGTCTCAGTGAAGCGGTGTCACTACTCCTCAATTCCAATTCAGTGATGCAGATGCTGCTTTGGGGCAACTTCTCAAATACACTTGCCAGAACTCTTAGAGACTCCCAGGAAAGCTTCCTCATTCAGTTCATCTCCCACTGCCTTGCTGCATGCCAGGGAGATGCCAGCAGACTCCTCTCACTAGAATACATTCCTTCCAAAGCATGTCTCCTTCCTTCCAAAGCATGTCTCCTGCTGCATTTCCAGCTCCAATTAGCTTAATAAAGAAATACCCCTTGCTCTCCTCAGCATCAGTATCAGGGTGCTGGTCTATCAGTCACTGCTTCCTCCGGACTAAAATGTCAATCGTTTGCAAACTTCACCGGAATTACTGCAAGTGCCCTACAAAAAAAAAAAAAAAAAAAAAAAAAAAAAAGAGTGAAGTATTTGAGCTAGAAACAGCTAGGGGAAAAAAAAAGGCATTGCAATAGGAATATACATTGTAACAAAACAATTAGTAGTTTAAGAGAGATTTTGTACAGAAATAAAATAAAAATGTTGTATCAATATATTTGCTCCGAGACTAATTTAAATCTAGCTATCCGGGAGCTAGGATTGCATTTCCAGGCAAGACCATCATCAGGAACACTGCTGTCACTAAAGGTGATTGCAACCTGGGGACAAATGTATCCTTATACACTTATTTTCTCCCTTTGGTATTTCAATCAAATGCAAACCTTTCCAATGACACTGCTCTTTGAGGATTTCCTGTGATTTTTAGACTGTATTCTTATCAAGATCTTAAATTGGGGATTGTGCCACAGAGCTTGGGAAATGTTGACACTCCTATGGCAAAAAAATAAGTAAAACCTCATCAGACCTACAGGGATCAAAGGGACACTTCAGGTACTGGTTTAAAATGTAAGCAAAGTCTTTACCACTTCTGAAAAAAAGACTGAAGTGCTGCCACAATTCCAAGTATAATTTATGTGTGTAAATTTTATTTCAGACTAACACTTTCGCTGAAAATCACAACTTACTCTCCTGGACATATATTGGTTGTGATTCCTTGATTCACTCTCTGGTTTTCATGAACACAGGCATAACAGTAATCAAACTACTTTGAGCTTAACACAAGTTCAGAACGAGCTACCTCCAAGCTGCAGTTTTGGACGATCCTATGAAAGCTACTGCCTGTGCCCATCTCCAACCATTCCCGCTACCTGTATCCAACATGTGGGAATGTTACACTTATCTTGAAAGTAGTTTCAGATTTTGCCACTTTCAGCTGAGTAAGATCTTTCTGTTATACTATGCACCATGCTTCACTGCGTGAGATCCACTTTTTAATGTAACTTAAAAAATATTTCAGTCTTTTTAATTCTGACTATACAGATTCATATCCTGCAGGTATAGACACAATGGTGATCCTTACTAAATGTGTGTCATCTTCCACTAGTAGAAGTTACATAAATTGAGTTAAGGTGACTTTGAGCTAAGCTCTGGGTAATACTGAATGCCCAGTTCCTACTGAGTTGAAATCTCATATGATCTGGCCCATTACATGCTATAAATTTAATTTTAGTCCATTTGAATTTTAAATTAGTTGCCAGAGAAATTAAGTTTTCTCTGCAAAGTCATTTAATTAATTCAAATTCTGTTCACCCCCAAACAGACATCCCCCAATCGTACCTGGGAAAATGAAAATAATTTTTTTGATGGTTCTGATGCTTTCATTTTGCTCATTGATGGGGTTATTCTGGCTATACTGTCATGCTTTGGCTTACATTCCTTTCCTCTGGAAAATTTCAATTGCAGTTTTCTCACCTTATTTAGGAAAGAGCTATTAAAAATGCATGTTATTTAACCTTAATAACAATAGAATTGTTGGGAGTACCTGAAGTCGTATTTGAGTCTCTAAAAAGCAAAAAAGTTAACATTTTGTATGATGGAACAGGCTAGCCAATGTCAGGCAATCTGAGAGTAAATAAAAAACAACCACCCTGAGGTTATCACTAACCTTCAGATCTCCTTCTTATTTAGACATATATCTGATTTTAGGGGGAGGGGAAAGTAATTTAGGTCTCTAGAGACCTACATTTAATTAGTTTTTAATCCATTTCTACACCCAGTGCCTCAGAGGGTGATTTCATCTTTAAATACATCTAATTGGATGTGTTTTAATTGAGAAAGCCTCAACATGCATAATAGAACTACCCGGAGTTAAAGTACAGTTTTATATTTTAATGTGTTTATATTTAATTTAAAATTCAGTAAACAGGGTTTCACTCTCTGCTGGAGTAAATTGGTGAAACCCAATTAACTTCAAAGGGACTGTTCACAGTGTGTAGCATATGTGAAAGTCTTGGATGATTAGAGTCTAAGGACACCTGCAAAGCGTCATTATAATGTCAATGAAAAGAAAATATTTCACACTCCTTCTGCAACACCTCTGAAAAGTTCAACTTGATAGTGGGAGGGGAAGGAAAATTGCTTTGCTGTTCCTTCATTTGATTGAATTACTATTGTGAATTAAATTATCATTTTTGAATTAAATTATTAATTTTGAATTAAAATATTAAATTCTTATAAAAATGTATATTTATTTGAGCAGAGGAAATAAACTGTATTTGATAAATTGCATTCCTCTATCCTGCTAATTTTATATGAAAACATTTCAGAAGTACTGATAGCACTAAATATTCCAAGTGAAATTAAGCTTCTGCAATACAAATTTTACTACCTGAAAATTGTTCTGCATTTAAGCAGTTCATTAAATGGCACATCAAACTTCCAAAAACTGTATGCACATGAGTCCTTTCAGTGTCAAGTCATGTAAAAAAAAGTTTGTAAGATATGGACCTAGATTAGTACTTGATTAATTACATAAATCAAGTAGACATATTTTTCATTCCTAACCACAGACTTTTCTACCTTACTCATCAGATTAGAAACACCCTTTGGAATAATTTGAAAAAACTAAAACATATTAATGAAAAGTTGCTAGTGTTGGTGATTTTGCAGCTAAATTTTTATGAATGAATATACAAATATTTTAATTTAAATTATACATATTGCAAATATCCATTCAAATAAGGTAACCTGAATTCAAATTAAAAATTACTCCTTAAAAATATTATCAATAAATTGTTTTACCATTTCGCAATACAGTCTAATGTCTCAAACTACATTTTCTGTCAACTCGACTTTTCAATAGTTACATTGGGCTATAATCTTCTTAGAGAAATATCATTTTGTACAGAGAAATAGACCCGATACGCGGAGTTTAACTGGGTACAAATGTTTACTTCTGAGTGCAGGGGTGTGTGCCCTTTTGCTGAAACAAAGCTAGAAGTTATGTCGAAAAATGGGATTACTCATATGCATAACCTACCTCCTTTTTCATTGTGAGCATCTCTAAAGAATTTGAGTACATATTTTTTTTACACTCCAGAAATAATTGTCTTCTGCCATTGGATTAAAGTAACTACCAGTCAGCATAATGTTGGCACTGTAGATTTGGATGAAAAAACAAACAAAACCCAGGAAGCCTTCTCCTCCTAAACCATTCGCTAATTTGTGACTTTCCACCATATGTGTCTCCATTTTCTCTCTCATTCAATTTTTCTAATTATACCATGTTTTAACAGGAAAAGGGGAAGAACCAAGTTAATAGCTGTTCTCTATACATGTATCAGTATTATCTTGCAGTGAGGCAATAAAACATCTAAAAAATAAAAACTAAATTATGATAAATACTAAAACAGCATTTCTTGTATCTATTAATATTTCCTGATAATAAAATTATCTTCTCTTGGATTTAAAGTAGTTTTCTAAATGTAAACAGAACAGCTGCTTTTCTATCAGTGACATGTAGATCTTTTCATTTAATTTCCTGATTATATTTGCTTTTCTGATGATATGCTTTGATTTCTCATTTGTACACTTAGTGATATAACCAAGTTTGGAATAAACTTTATTTCTCCAACCAATCTTTGCTGATGCCAATAAGCCTTGTAAAATGAGCTTTTATGTATAACTAGGAAGATCAATTATTGACAAATCTAAGATGCTTTATAATAACATTCAGACAAACCAAGAGAGTGGACTATGCGTACAGTACAACACAGAAACATGGTAGAGATTCTTGAGCAAGCCTTTATATCTACACAGCACATTGAAAAGGTAACATAGCTACTTTAGCATGGTTTTGCATATTTTAGATGGTATTTTTCTGTAGTATGTATAGAAAGGCTCAGAGAATTGTCTGAATGCCACTCAAAGTGTTTCCAATTCCCTTTTATACAGAGGAAAACAATAAAAGCCTAATACAAAAATAAGTAAAGCATAAAGATATCACAGAGCAAGCCTCTGCCAATGCAGAGCAATTACTCTACTTTGGGAAATTCTTCCCCAAAACTTTCAGTATTAGGAACTGTCTGCTGTTCTGCTAATTCAAACCATCTACCCCAGCTCTATGGATGTAGCACGAATGTACAGAAAGTAGTCTAACCGTGACAGCTTTGGATATTAGCGCTAACTGGTTTACACCCTGGACGAGAATGCCAATACTGAGAAGAACCACACAAGCAACTTGAAAGAATATCCCTGTACATTAAGAGAATGAACTACTCAATTTGGAGCAAAAATTGTATGTCTTGTTCAGAAAATAAGAGTCTCACCAAGAGAAAATTAGGCTAAGTGGAGCTACATAGGTGCTTCTAGTCTCTGTTATTAAAGTTGACTCAGGTGTTCCTAAATATACACCACAACCTGCAGCACAACATACCTTCAGCTGCTTTGAAGATGCTGTTTCATTACAAATAGGCAGCTCCAGTTACTACAATTTGGCATGCTGGTTAACACAATGGAACAGCAGAAACGACCCTTGCTCATTTCCCTGAAGGAGAATTATGCATTGTAAAAGTATCTGTGTCAGGCAGGAAGAAGCACAGTTGTTATACACTAGCTCTGAGTTCACTTTAACCTCTAAAGTAATGGCGAAAAGGTTGGGGAACTAACTCATAAAGGAGAAAAGAAGGATCAAGGACCAATTACTTCCAGAAGCTTTGTAAAGAACTTTGTTGAACATAAGATCATAATCTTAACTGAACAAGAATTAGGATGAAAATCACCCTAATAAGGACATCTACAAGTCATCTAAGTACACCAACACAAATGAAATTAAAAGAATCCAAAGGAAGATCTAGAAAAGTTGCACAAACTTCAATAGTAGTAAAATTCAAATAGTGGATTCTGTTGGAAAGGATGTGTTTTTCCACCTATAAATATTCCAGAAACCTTGCAAGGAAAGAATTTAAATAACTTGTCAGTTTTGGAAAGTTAAACAGAGAACAGCTGATTATCTCCAGTTATCCTTTCGCTTCTAAGCACACTTTTATGGCATATTTTATGACATATTTATGACTTTATGACATATTGTAAAATTGGATGTGAATCTATAGTACCTAACGCATGGGAGTAGCATCTCTTCATATTCTTAGTGCACTCGCAGACACAAGATCACTCACACAGGCATAAATATTCCAGACTTGTGCCCAGTGATGCTACATCTTCCTTCCTGAAATATTTAATAAAAGTTTGAGCTGTTCAGAGTAAATCTGGCCAAGCGGTATGACACGGAAGCATACCATTGCCATATTTTTAAATAGTGACAGTTGTGAATATTTTTCTTGACACTTTTCTTCTGTAAAGTATCCTTTAATTCTCTGATTGGATTTACTAGATTTCTGTGAATGTCACTGAATAAATCAGAACACCATACCACATTCTCTGAATTTCTGCCACAAAATTAACTGCCAATAATGAATAGAAGATATTGCTTTGTAGTAAAACAGACAGATGGTCAGTTAATCTTAGGTCTTGGCAAAAACCAAAAGTGACTATTACTAAATAATAAAATAAATGAACACATCAAATCCAGTCTTTCTTAGTTTGGATATGAAAATTAAACTCTATTTGTGTTATTCTTGTCCAAATATCATGAGTATATTATACCAAATAAAATTTCCCAGGGAAGAATTCTCTCAGGCCAGAATTAAACTGTTCGTACTGCTCCAGTATTTGCCAAGTAGGATTGATAAAAATATTGAAAATCAGGAGATACTTTAAAGGGAGTCCTTTTAAAACTCAAGTGTTCTCTAAAAATTTACTGACATGCTATAAACTATAGAACTAGACAATTTTATTTTCAAGAAGGTTTGACAGAAAAAGGATCTGTGATATCAAATATACAATATTTGTAAAAACTGAAAACAAAGTAGTGATTTCATACTTTTGTTTACATGAAATGAGTTCAATTCACAGAAATGTTGATTTAAAATATTGAAAAATTTCAAAATGGAAAAAATTTGTTACAAATACTCTGAAATTGAATTGTGGCCTCCCAGATTGTTTTTCTCTCTTCTCTCTGCTGTAAAATTGCAGATACTTATGTAAGCACTCAATATGCTACTTCATATAAGTTTTTTGTGGGTTCAGCCTCTCAGATTTTTTTTTTTAATTAACAATTCTAATTCTGATTTTTTTTTCTTACTCAAAGTTGATGAAATAATAAAAGCCCTTATTGTGAATGCAGCTGTATCAATACAATGTAGAAGATGCCTTTATGAAAATATGATTTCCTCCTCCGTATGCCAGGAGTAATGATTCCAAAATATTTATTTAAAAAGGGCTACTCACCTGGACTTCAGACCTAATATCCCTATTTGTAGCAGTTACAAATACATACAAAAGAGTCTATAAAAATAAACGCATAAACCAATACAAAACCTAAGTGCAATCTCTATTTCTTCTAGTCCTTCCGTTCCCACCCTTTGATAATACCTCTGCTTAATAATGACCCCCAAAAAGCAGTTCAGTGTGAAGTCAAACTATATCCACCACACTCATTTTCTTCAGTAAGCAAAGTTCATAAAGAGTCACAACAGGCTAAAGGCTTCTCAGATAAAAAAATGTAGTGACATGTATCTACCATCTATCATTTTGCACAGCAAAGGAAAAGGGTTATTCCTTTGTCTCTGTGGAGATTTTAATACTATCACCAACAACAAATACTTCCAAAGCTTATGTTCAAAGCCAGAAATAAGATCATAAAACTATAATTTCAATAGTTTTAAGAGTCCCAAATAAACAAAAATAACAGGAGGAAAATTGATGTGAACGGCATGAATGAAGAAGGAATCTCTTGGGGATAATTAGAGAGAAGGAAATATTTGACATCAAATTTTGCAGAAATTTTTTTCAGTAAAATCAGTCTTACAGAAACTGGGACAGCTGAATGCAGAGTCAGGTAGACAAATGAAGAAAAACACAGACACACAAAAATGTTCAAAGCAACAAACCCCCCCCAAAAACCCATAGGAGGCCCTATACAAAGCTGTTGAGGACAAAAAAAGCTGTAGCCCACCAGTAGCACAGAAAAATGACAAGAGGAAAAGCCATACATCAGTCAAGCATTTTGGGGACAATAGGTTGGTTTTAAAATGGGAATTACTCCCATTACCTTCTCCTCTGTTTCTGAACCACATTGGATCTTGACTCTGCAAAGGCAGCAGACTGCTAAAACATGGATAAAGCCATGCAGCATCAGCAACAAAGCTAATTCTTGAAATGTTGATTGCTATAACTGGAAAAGGCCAGGCAAGTGCTAGGGAACGCTATCACTTCTATCCAGTCAGTCTGACCATCCCTTTTCAGGAATAACAGCACATGGCACAGCTGTTCCAACACTTTATGCCGAGAAGAGAAAATTAAGTAAGAACTAAGCATGAAGGCAAATTAATTCAACTCGGTGCTTTCATAGGCAGCTAAGAAGAGGTTCCCAGTTTTGAAAAGTTTGCCTAGAATAACAAATAGGAAATCTGTAAAGAAGTGAGATAAATACACTGGCTTGTCCTTCCATTTTTCAACATCTTCAGAAAACTGTGTTGATCAGCCCTGTAATACACAACTACTAGGCATGAAATAAAAACCAAGAAACAAATCTCATCAGTTATTGACAGGTTATTATTTTATGGGCTGGGGTTTTTTTCTGTTTTAATATGGGAAGGGTTATTATATCACCAGGACAGTGTGAAAATTTCCAGCGTCTGAGGCTTTGCTGTTAAAAATCAAATAATTTTTTTTCCGGAAATTTGCCTGACAATGCCATTCAAAAGACACAGCTGGCATCATAGCTCTGTATGTAAACATAACAGCCAGACTCTCACTGCTTGTGCTTTTCTTGTTGTTTTGTTCCATTTCTCCTTCTTTTACTTTGTATTGTTCCAGGAAAATCAACCAGTTATCCCTATCAGTATGGATATAGCAACAACACAAAAAAAAACAGCAATAAAACCCACTTAGAACAAAGGAAACAACAATGTCCAATGGTCTAGATGGGTTACATCTCACCCAGATGCCTGAAAGCAAGAAAAACATAATTGCAATCAAAGACATTGAAAAGAAAAAAAAAAAAAAAAACACCCCATCAACTGGGATGGGTGGGAATGAAAATTTGCCCATTTAAGGGTTACATGTAGAAAGCTCAATCAAAGGGTCAAGGCACATCTTCACAAAGGAGCCTGATCCAGGGCCATCATACTGTAAGTCGGGGTCCAAATCAACTGTAACAGCATCCAACTCCCCTTGAAATGATAGCAATAATGACAAATGGAAAATTACATTTTTAGAGTTGAAACATTCTATTCAAAAGCTCCTCTCCCACATATTCAAAATTATAACTATTCATTTTGCTACAGGCTTCCAAGTACACCAGTAGAGCTGTCTAGAAAAGAAATTCTGCTTTTTCTCCTCTATATTAGCCCACAAAAGATAGTATTGAACAAATGTCCCTTTAGGTCAAAACAGGTCTGAAAAACCGCCATTATCGGAGACTACGTAAACCTAACCTTCCAGTAAAGTGAGCTGACTGCCAAGCTTCTGGGAACAGCATGGAAGATGCAGAAACATCCCTCGAGTCATTAATACCACAAAAAAAAAAAAAAAAAAAAAAAAAAAAAAAAAAAAAAAGAGTTAAGCCAATTGTTGACTACTTCTGAAAATTCCAGCGTTGTTCTGTGAATAAAATTGATAATTCAAAAATATAGGTGATTTGCCATCTTCTTGGGTCTCTGCTGTGTTGGAAAAGGTTTCCCTTAAGCTAGTTAAAGTATCAGATTGACAACATCAGAAGATCTGACATTGCATTCTATTGACATATATTTCATTGTCATACACAGATGATCAAAGCTAAGGCTTTGGTAAACTTTTGCCATACCTAGCAGAAGTTATAAAGACCTAAACCAAAGACTAAAATGTAAGGATGTAACTGATAACAAATGAATGCAAAAAGCTGTCAAGAAAATTAAGAGCTTCATGTCAGCACAGAACACAATTTCTCAGCTACCTAGGAAGAAAAATAAATCGCGTTAATCTTGTTAAATTTATTGCAATTCTGACACTTAAAAATTGACACAGAGTATGCATAGTCATTATCAAGTTCTAGAACTGCTTAATGTATTTATGTTTCATTACAAATAAACCTTATTAGTCAGTATGTATGTCTAATGAGAAATTTGATCCCATTTAAAAATCAAATTGAATATAACTAAAATGCACTTTATTTCTTTGTCATTCTCACTTAGAAAAAAATACCATTACAGAACTTTGTCTCCTTTGACCAGGGTTTGAATCAGGACTGCAATGGGTAAAGTGATCTTGTCTTTGTCCCAGATGATTCTGAATTTGAAACCAGGAGGAAATCAGCTGGCCAAATAAGAAACTCAAGAGCAGAGGAAGAAGTATCTTACAAAGCCTTGATCTAGAAAGAGCTGAACTGAAGTGTCAATCTTGACTTCAAACATGGAAGCAGAGCATCTAACTATGAAAAAATTCTGAATTTGAGCTAATTCTACAGCAATCTGAATATTTAGAGAATGAAATTCCCCAGCAGGCAGTAAACTAGAGTATGACCTGACTTTCTTCCAGCACTGATGGGAGAAGAATGGAGCTTGCTACAAGGGAGAGGAGAAAAGGGACCAACAGTCAGTTGAGGAGAGTAGCTTTTGTAACAGTACAATAGGAATAGCATTTTGGAGACAAGGTGAGAGCACGGAAAAGGCTAGAACATATACTTCTCAGTAGTCACATGGATAACTGTCCAGTCATATTTATCAGGAACTTTGTTGATTTTCTGAGTTTGAGGAAAAACATATGCTGGTAAAGAGAGTACTGGAGGTCAGTTTTCTACCTGAACCAATTCACACAAAAAATGTATAATCTCTGCCCTCTCCCTTCCTACTATCAATGAAAGCAGAACATTGACAGGCTTTAAGCTGCTGAAATTCTTTAACTACGCACACTCTTCCTTTCTTAAATTCTTCTCCTCTTGCTACATATTTAAAAATCAACCACTGGCTGCTGTAGTTGTGCGTTTATCATACAATGTTGCCATTCAGCCAGATTTGCGTATCAAGCAAAAGAGGTGGAGTAGTTTTATCTGTTATTCTGACATGCAAGAGATTAATATTAATTACAATCTTCCAAGTACTATTTAGCTTCTTAGCCTTCCTGGTGCCAATTACTCTGTAGCACTTTTGTGCAAGGAGCTTGTTTTACATTTATTTACAGTACATGAAACCCTGGAAACATGTCTTGTGTGTTTTGAATCACAAGCCAAATAATATATGGGATGCATAAAACGTAAAGTTGGAAACTATTTACTGCTAAAATATGCCAGTTAATATAGTCTCAGCATAGGCATATCTTATTTAAAGCCTCTGCAGAAAACAATGTGCAAGTCTAGAATTAACAAGCAGTTAATTAAAGTGCCAAAGTATATCTATCTAAGAGACAGAATACTAAATATCTTAAATTAACACAACATTTATAAGCACTTCTTTGTCATTACCCTCTCAAAGCCCAAAGACACAAGGTAATGTCTAGATATGCAAATTGGGTAGAGTATACCAATCTCTCTTCCAAAGTGATTATTCTGTCAGGGACAGAAGAAAAAAAAATAATCAGGCAAAAACTATATTTTCAGTTCCTCCAAAACCAGTACACAAATAATGTTCTGTCTATTTAAACAGACACAGCAATATAATACTAATTCAGAGTGGATTAATTTCAAAGCCATGGCACTTCTACCTTTCATTTTCTAGGGAGTCAGAAACCATAACAATTAGCATGACAAAAGAGAAACGAAGAGCTATTCTCAGATGCTGATCTATAGTCTATTCTATCATCAGACAACCAGAAAAAAAAAAAGCGCCTCCTCACCTGCATTTGGACTCATACAGAAATGCTTACATTCTGATTGCAAAACTGAAATAACCTACATGCCCTAGCAACTGGAAGTGAGTCACTGTTAGAACATTATAGGAAAATAGTCATTTAGAACAAGCTACAGCTTTCAGGTTTAATGGTTTCAGGGAACATATATGAGATTTTGCTCTCTATGAAGAAATCAACCAAATAAAGATCTCACCAAGAATAATTTAATCCAGATCAAGTAAAACAATGTGATTTTGTGATAATGGAAAATATTTCTAAAGGAAAATAATACTTTGGAAAGGAATAAGAAAACTAGATGCATTGGAAAAAACTCATCGGAGGATTAGGAGAGAAAATGAATAAAATTAAGAAATCAAGTTTCTTTTATTCTGAGAAGTAGGGACCACAAGAAGCATTCATTCATCACAGCTGAATGAAGGAGCTTGTCAGTATCATGAAAGCTTAGCCAATACAGAATTAAAATACCCAATCCCAGATAATGACGTCTAAGAAGTCATTTTAGGAGAACAGTTTCTAGTATTAGAACAAACAATCCAGAATATGCAGCAACAAATAAAATCAAATGAGAAAACAGTTCATGTCATAAATAAAAGACTAAAGAAGTTGCCCTTCATAAAGTTGAAATGTCAGAAGGAAAAAGAAAAAAAAAAAGTAAAAGAAGAAACAATATAATAAATGGGGACTTTACACCAAACATAACATCTATCAGCTGATGATATCAATGAGGTAATACAAATCACTTTGTGAGACATTGCCAGATACAGAACCAGTAGCTTGTTTAATCATGGAAAAAAATCTCTATTATACAGAGTGAGTAAGAAAGCAAAGGAAGTATTACCAGGAATCGTCATTTTAGTCTAGCAAAGAAAATATTGAAGGGACCCAGGATAACTGTCTTCAAATACTGCTTCAGCAAAAATAGAAGGTGAAAATGAGATTGCTACCACTGATAAGAAATATAGCAGCAAGGTTTAAGCTGCAGCATGAAAGGTACAAGACAGACATTAGGAAAAGCCTTCTCAAAGTACAGAGAGGTGTAATGGAATATATAGTTTACAAAGTTTGTAGAATTTCTTACACTGAAGCTTTTTAGGGATAGATTCAGCCATTACTGATAAACATTTGTAGCAACATTCAATGATGGACTGGAGTGCGAGTTCATGTCACATTAAAATCTGAGAGCTTTATTCCTGTCTAGTTCCCCTATCATTAACATCAGAAGAAATAATTCTACTCTGCAAACTAAACAGATACAAGTCAATAGTATCAAATTTTAAGTGTCTCACTTTTTATATATATAAAACTATATATAAGTTTGTGTGTGTGTATATATATATATTTGGAAGCTACATGGAAATAAGATGGACCCAAAGCAGTCTTATTAGAGCTAATCCACATCAACCTCTTTGGTTTCCCATAAGATTCCACATAATTTTTCTGAAGGGTATACGCTGAGGTGCAGCAGTGCTAAATTTTTTTTTTTTTAAATTAAATTACAGCATAGACTTGTCACAGGAAATTCTCCTCTTTGCTGTTCATCAATCACCAGTATCAGGAGAATAAAATTTGATTAAATACATGAAACACCCCCCAAAAATACTTTCAAAGATACTTGTGTGAACTTTCACATGCTCTTTTCTTCAACAATGCACATAGCAATGAAAACAAGAATGCTCTTTTACAGCTCTAACACAATAGAATACCGATTTGTTGAGACAGCATGTTAAAAATGCAGCATATGAATCATTTAGACTGTTTGAAGCTATTAAAAAATCCATTTGATTAAATTTCTTAATCAATAGAAAAGAAATAATGCAACTGCCAGCAACACCTACATCAATAATGTTTAAAATAGTCTGTAAAGGACTTCCATTGAGCAGATGAACTGCAACTGTTCCATCAGCGTGAGTTATAGCTACAAGGACAGCACTAAATTCTATAAGGCACATCTTAATTGTTTGATCCAATAGTAGCCCCAAACATCTACCTTAAATGGGTGTGCCAGTGTCGTATGTCTCCTCACCCAGAATGCCAACTCTCCAGTCTGTATAATCCCACCCCTACTATGAGTATCTCATCTCTGTGTAGCGTTGCCTTTGTAACTTTGACAAAGTAAAAGGTGGCAGCTATGTCAATCTGCCCTCACAGAGTCCATTCATCTCATGGTTAACTGAGGAATCACAGCTACACTTTGAACAGTAGATGAGAATGGAAGGGGATGTTTCTGAAATGCAGGTGTCTCTTCCTCTTATCACTGGCATTGAGGCTTAACAGCTGGCACAACAGAGGCTTGGAAAGACATTCTTGCCAAGCTAACTTCTTTCCTTCTAGCCAGTGCAAAGTAAACTGAGAAACATTAGTTCTACTTTTTGCCATCTTGCTTCAAATTAATTTTCATTTATTGTACCTGTCTCTCTCTCAGAGGACAATCCATAGCGATTATGTATGTGTATCTACACCTGTCGTATAGACTGACTTTACAAAACAGACATCCCCTACTCTATAAGCAAAGTCAGATTTGAGTTTTCAGTGTGCAATCATTGATGACTGGTGTTTAAACAATCAAGTTTTAATAAAACAACGTCTCAGATAACCCTTCCTCATCTAAAACCAGCAGTATAAATGTTTTGAAAACTTGGTGGGTGTTCTGACTGCAGCAGCAGATTGTGGGAAGAGAAAGACTGAGAGGAAAACTGGCAAAGATGATTAATATAAATTTCTGAAAGAAATAATGCCTAAAGGTTAGCTGCTGCAAGGATAAATTGCTCCTAGAGGGGATAGATTCTAGTTATGGAGAAATGAGCTATCACTTTTGGATGGCTTAATTTATAAAAGAAACAAACTTCTGAGCCTAGAATTATTTATAGAGAGATATTACAAGAAATATGTCCAAGCTGTTAATAATCATGAAAGAGAACAAGGAGGTGTAATGGTCAGTTATCTATCAAGAGATAATTTGGGATGAAATGTATCTTTTGTTTAAATCAGCAGACTAACTGTCACACACTTTTTATATAAAGAGAATTTCAAAGGTTGGAATATTTATTCTCTTAGAATTGGTAAGATTATCATATTCATTACTGATGGCAGTATGTCATTTGTGGAAGTACAGTGCAGTATGTACTAGAATAATGTCAACAAGATCTGTGAAAATTACCTGAAATGCACATTTTCAAAGGCTGTTAATAATAACAAGGTAGTCTCCTAGTCAAAGTAATTCTGAAAAAAAAACCCAAAACAACCTAACAAAAAAAACCTACAGAAACTGAAAGCAATACACTGTAGAACAGGCACAATGCTTTTAAGTCTACAAAGTGTACCTCAGTGACAGGTATCCTTTGCTCTTCAACATGAAACAAACCTCCCAGAGGGAGGGAGGTGATGCAGTACGCTCAGCAAGGCCAAGAACCTCTCATAGACCAAAATGCTGCTGGCCCTATTTTCCTTCACGTGGGAGACAAAGACCAAGGTATTAAGACACCTTCTCCAGAGTACCGCAGAGCTGCAAAAGCAAGCCCTTGGTGTTTTCTCCCCATCATGTCCTAAGTGGAGCTGCAATTTGATAGTGAGATGTCATCTTTGTATGTCCATATATCATGTTGTTGCAGAGGTGTGTTTGTTAACAGGGTATTTGTGAAAAGATAAAAAGAATAATTCATCAAGGCCTTGAGATAGAGTAACACTTGGGGAATCAAGCCTCTCAAGCAGGATGGTTAGGTGACAGAAGTCACCATTGCAGGGATCCAGCTGGATCAGGAGAGACTCCCTGAACCTTCCAGCACAGCTATTCTGGCTGTGTACGGTAATATATCTGCCATGGAGCATAACCTAAGAAGCTTACAAACAACAGTTTCTACTAAACCCCTCAGAGCAGGCAATCAGTTACCACAGCTTTTCTTCCCTTCTCCCTTCCCTTCCTCTCACGGAGGTTGAACTCCCATGAGAAATGAGGATAAATTTCCTCCAAGAAACCAGATGCTTCCTTCTCTCCCACTGACTGGCTGAGGCAATCCTGCACTTTGGAGGCTGAGATAGGTGAACACAGCCAGAGATGGTGATTCTAGGCCAAGCATGTGAAAAATATTTAGAGCTTCTCGCAGGAAAGTTGCATCAGGGTGTTGGAGAGATACCAAGATAACACGTCCTTTTACAGCCTTGTTCAGGTGCAGCTCAGGACACTGAGGTCCTGCCGGTCAGCAGTGGCACTAGAAGTACCTCTGGCAGACAGGTCAGTGGTGAACTTGGTGTAGGGAATGAAATTTCTTCCCGAGGTCAGTCCGGGACTCTACATGTAGGCTTTGCCAGGGCGCAGGGCTGGCTGGCAGATCCCCTGGGCCAGCAGCAGTAGGGGGTCCCCAGGGCAGGCCAGGGGCAGCCCCAGCCCTCAGCATGTCCCTGTGGGGACAGGCTGGGATGTCAGCCTGTGGGTAGACCTGTCTCGGCGGAGCCCATGGCCAAGAAGGCCAGGGCTGTGGGGAGCTGGAGGCCAGGATAGATGGCCTGGCGGGGGGCTGAAAGAGTGTCCTGGGCCATGGGCGGGGGGGGGGGGGGAGGCCCCGGGGGGCGGCACAGGGCCATTACGGCCCTCAGGGGCCAGGCACCCAGAGCCATACGCTGCCGGGCAGTACGGGAACTCTGCTCGGCTATTCTTTCTTCTGAAGCCGTCCTACGAAAAAATGGAGGAATTCAGCTCCTTAGTCTGTTGCCTTTTCAAGCATTTAATTTCTTAAGATATTAAAAATAAAATAATGAGTATCTGACAAGTTATTTTAGCGTAATTGCCTAAGGTTACTACCATTTTGTCTGACAAAATTAAGGAATAGTATAATCATTGCTGAAGGGAAAAAGCAGTCAAATTGCAGGAAGCTGGTGATAGCAAGTTAGTGCATGATAAAAATGTTAAATCTGAATTATTTTCTAATACTCTTTCCCCAGTATTCATGATGAATTTCGATACATAATGTGGCCATATCTAAAGATTGAAAACACAATACAGTAACACAGATGTCACTGTAGAGGACTTAACTGACCTTTAAGTAATAAAAGCATAGCCTTTTATTTTAATAGACTCTGGCATTATTATAATTCTGTCCTGGTTAACCACAAAATGTGAGTTATTACATATTTTAACCAGGTCAACTGTGTTCAGATGAGGATTTTAAAACAACCAGAAAGAACTTCAGTAGATTACACAAATCATATTCAGGATTTGATAGGTCTGAACAGCAAAAATAATTATCAAGTCCTTTTAAAGGACTTGTGAATGCAAAGTGTGAATGTAATGATTATATTAGAGTCAAAGAATATGAAAGATTTGAGGATTAGTTTTTTGAGCTCCTTGAAGTAAATTTTATTTTCACTTTGGAGGCAAGATGACTAGATTAAGACATAGCACATATAAGATACCTTGCCAGGCAGGCACTCTCCAACCAGTCATCTCTGCATAGCACACTCTTGCACTGTATTAAGCACACTGCATGTGCAAATACACATGCTAAGGGAATCACAATCTTCAGCATATTAATATGCTTTGCATGCTGCATTAGGAAGGCAAAAGTTCAACTCTCAGTCAGATCAAACACATTCATGTTATTTACAGTTCCTGGTGTTACCACTTGCCATAGGAAACAGCCCTCTTGTAAGTAGCCCTCCCAGTGATTAGAAAATTGAAGTAACTTTTAATCTTGAATCCCACCACACCGTGGCTTGCATTAATGGTTTGCTTAGGTTAGCCTGCTGTGCTGCATCACAACCCAGCACAACCTCTGTCACCTCTGCCGCAACAGAGTGGTGAGAAACACCTTTGTTAACTGATGAAGGAAGAAAGCAGAGAAAAAACATGTTCTGATACAGAACAAACCATATCTTGTGTTTCTGGAAAGTAAACACCACCATATTCTCAGACGTGAGAGAATCCTTTTAGGGTGAGCGTAATAAAACTAAGCAATAAAGCAGGATTTGGCACTTTGCTTTTCTGAATAACCTATACTTTCTACTAAAGCAACACAACTAGTGAATGTACAGGTTACACAGCTAGATGATTAGGAGCATTGTAGCCTGGGCACAGTAAACTCAGTGCTTTACTGTAGTAAAAATCATTCCAGTCATATGAGGAATAGTGTTGACATAGGTGGTAGTTTGAGTAGGTTAGCTACTATTGCAAATTCTGGTTGTGATGCAACTAAGTTGTCATCATGACAATCACCATATACACAGCCAAATAATTCACTGTTTGCAAAAACGTTTCCTTCTAGATGAGGCATGGTTTCAGTTGTTGACTGTTGATCATCCATTTGAGCTGGATACCCTATGGGACAATGGACCTCCTGAAAGCAGGAGTGCCAGAATTGTTCCACCATAAAATTGGCTTAAAAGCTATGTTTGTTCAAGTCAACTGTTTCTGAAGAGTTAAAATGCGAACATAGAGCAGAAACAGAATTCAGTCTAGTTTTATATCACAGTTGAAAAATCAAGACTGTGCAGTAGAACTAGCTTGATGGAAATATCATAAATTACACATTAAACTATGTATCTGACAGAAAACCAACAATAAACCATCATTTATGGTAAGTGCTTTCTACTTAAATGTTAACTATTACCTCTGTAATTTTACAGCCTGAAAATGCATCTTATCAACCTACAGTATTTCAAAACTCCTTTCAATATCCTTTGTAAAGTACCAAAAGGGAAGCAACACAGTCACAAAGTGCAGTAAAGTTGCATTAGTGAGCAGAAGAGTGCAGACAGTCTCTCCTGCTGCATAACACTACCCTTTCAGAAGCAATCCCATATCATAACATATTGCAGATGGCCACAGAAATTCATAATGCTACACCAAGAACAGAACATCTTTGTTGCCCATAAGATCTTTTACTTGCATTCCTCACCACACACATTCTGCCCTTGGAGTACGAATTGCAGTGAAATAAGAAAAACCTCTGCAAAGAAGTGGATTAGGAACACTGTACATATGGTCCTAAAATTAATATATTGCAGCTGTCTAAAAAGCTCATCTTCCTCCTTTCTTTCCACTTTGGCAGGATCTATGTTGGAAATGTCTATAATTTTCACACGCAGACTAGCTAAAGCCATGCTGTAGATATCATTGCCTTTCTAACTCAACCCCTCACACCTCAGATGTTTGGCCAGGATATTTTCCCATGTTTTATTCCTATTAATATCCTTTATCCTTGACTAGATACATGCAATATTTCAACTGCATTTTCCAACATGAAACTGTGAATTCTGCAGAATTATGCCTCAAAGACCAGAGCTTGAATCGCATGTCTAGTCTCTTCGCTTCACTTCAGATCTCCGTCTTCGTCTTCAGACCCTATACACATCATACTTAAGTTTCATTAAGATCTGAACTCCAGTATGCTCTTGAAGGCAAAGTCAGAAGTATGTTAAAATTTTCTTCACTGTGGCACCTTAACCTTTGAACAAATTCCTTACCAACATCAATGAAAATGCATCTGAAAAATTTTCCTTCACTAAGAGGTCACTGTAAGTGATCCAAAAATGAAGTGAAGGTATAATGGCAATACTAAAAAAAATATCTATTAGAATGCTTATTATACCAGTATACCAATATCAACATATAGTTTCTTCATCTTCCCACTCCTTTCTTATCTGTTGTCTCTCGTCTTTTACTTCAAACAAACTCTTCGGGACAGAAATTCTTTTATATGCTGTAGAGAATCTAGAAAAGGACAACTATACTCACTAATACTAACACATAAGCATAATCATCAGATGCTCAGGGAACATGTTCCTGACATGAACATGAAAGAAATATGTCCCAGCCATTCCTGCTTCAGCAAAGCAATTAATAAGAAACAAAAATCTTCTAGTTTGTAATAATCACTGACCCACAACTGGAAATAAAAGAAAAGGGTTTGCAACTTCTTTTCATTATCATCAGGTCACACAATGTAGACGCAAGAATCCTGCACAAAAATTTAAACATGTACTTATTATGGGGCAAGGAATTTGTTCACCGACATATTTAAAGAAATTATTCAAGGGAAACACACACACACACACACACCCCAAATAAAAAAAAAAAACCACACCAAACATACAAAGCTTAATGATAAGACTAGGTTAATTTTTTTGAAATTGCAGAGGATGGTAACGATTACTGCCGTAGTAGAAAGATATTTATGACTTCCAGTTTCTTAAATAATTTCTCCTTGATAATAAAGCCCAACTGTCATTGAGTAAGGTTGTGGTACTTTCACTAACAAAGGTGAAGTATAACAGGCAATCATTACTACAGTGACAAGACTGAGTACATGCTACAAAAGAAGTTCAAACATTTGATGAAATATCAAATTTTGATAACTGTCTTCCTAAAAAGAATATTAATGCCATTGCATCTAGAAAAAAATTAAACTGCCCAGAAAGTCCCTGGTTTACTTCATTTGGTAGACTGAGAAATCCATCAGCACAGCATGCCAGTGTCATAGAAAATTACTGTACCATATATTAAAGTGATAGACCACAACATGTTAAAATTTAATTAAATGGCTATGTTTCTAGTAAAACCACACAAAACCTATTTTTTATTTCGCACTCACTGACAGGAATATACAGTCAGACATGCATTTGAAGTAAATTACAAGATAAAGCAATAAGCAACATATGTTGTCTATAAAGTAGCTTTTTCTCTCTCCAGCACAGAAAAGTCAAATAGCTAGATCTGAACTCTCTTCTTTATTCAACATTTTCTATGGGTTACCTTGGAATGCTCCCCACTTACTTAACTCTCTCTTATGTACGACTTCTATGGCATTTAGATCCTCTTTAGATTGTAGACAGCATTTAGGGTGTTAGAGTTCAGGGCTTTAGAGTTCAATTCAGAGACCAGATGTCTTTGTGCAACTAATCCCTAAATACATTGAATATGAAAAAAAATTCATTCTGAAGAAATTATTTCATATCCAAAATCATCTAGTCTATTCTGCTCTCACATAGAAAATATTGAATGTAGCAAGACTAGATTTGTGGAACTGAAAACAAAGAACCATGGAAAATGTGGTGTTGCTTATTTTATGTATTTAACAAAGCCACTTGTGTTTTCATACACTACACACCTTCATCATAGATGAATATTACACAAAAATGAAACCTAAATAGATTTCTACTCACACTTTGCTGTCAGTCACCTTCCAGCCTGGTTTGGTCTACTGCTTATCTCTTTTTCTTTTACCCCCTAAATGGAATATTGAAGGAAAGTGTTAATTTTGTAACTCAGAAGTGTCACACAGCAGAACTGAGATCAAATCAGGTTCTATACCCACAGTTATCAACCACAGGCATTTTTGCAGCATCAAAGCCGTAGGACTTTCAGTATTCAAAGAAAATATTATCACGGTAACAATTTGGTTACACCTGGTCTTAGATATTCCAAAATTTTCCATTGGAAAGAAGGAAAATTTCCTCATATTTTTTTTTATTCATAGGAGAAAGATTAATGCATATGAAGAACCTTTGAAATACTAATAAATTGATGAATTTGTCTTAATAAAGATTAAGACTATATGTAATGACCATGACCTCCAGCTCTAGCTTACTTAATTTGCTTTTTACACAAAACTACCATGTCAGAGAAGCACAAAAGTCAAGGTTTCCCTATTTTTATTTTTAGATTCTACTCAACTTTACAAATGCAGCAATGGCTGTTATACTCTATTGAGGATCGACCTTTTGTGTTTGCACATCAGGTGTAGGGGAGATGATAAAAGGGATTGAAAAGTTTAGTCACAGCAGGGTATATTGCTTAGCCAAAAATATATTGTGCTACAGTAATGTAAAAAATGTCACAGAAGAACCTTTACATAACTACTCAAAAGTACACTAGCGCCTCTTTGTACTTGTCTTTATAAGGGAAGGTCCTACCTGAATAGCCCCAATTCAAAATATAAACTCCTATTTCCTGTCAGAATGTTTTTCAGCTTGGTTTTTAGTTTTAAAGGATAAGAAGCCATGTTTTAAAATACCAGCTCTGGTATTCTTGAGGCCTCTCCTGTCCTCTTTGTATTTTTCTCAAACAAAAGACTGCTTATCTTATTCTTTTGCAGCTGTTAGTCTTTTAATCTGTTTACATATTTCCCCCTTTTAATTGTTAAAATGTCACATCTTTAATCTGTATTATTTACTCATTCCAAAGTATCTATGCATTTCATTTTCCAGAGTAAATAAATAAAATAAAATAAACAGCACTGAAAATTACAAAATGGAAATTATGAGGCATATCATAATTATCATTCACCAAACTTGCTGAATGTGACATTCAAAAATGAAGTTTCAAATGCCAACTATTTTATAATGAGATTCAAATGTATGTGTGGTTATTGGGAAAACATATACCTCTTGGTCAAATGTTATAAATAAAATTATACTCAAGTAATGCCACACCTATGGACAATTCATGCATTTACCGTAAATTAGATCACATTTAACATGTAAAAGCTGTTTATAAGATAATCACAGAGCTACAACTCACTTTTCTGTAAACTTGGTACAAGCTGTCTGTAAACTTGCTTTTCTGGTCAATCTAATAGCAGCTGAAACTCATCGGACAGTAAAGCTTTTTGCCTTGCTTGATATAAGTTATAGCCTTCTCTCACCTGGATGGTCAATAGTGAATGGAAATGAGTAGCTGAAATATTTCATGTTGACTTAAAAAAGCTGTAGAAACACCTTCTTCAAATTAAAATTTAAGTGACTTTCCGCTGGTACTAACTTGATTAGAAAAGCAAGGACACAGGAGGGTAGGAAAAGTCTACAGAATAGCAGACTCAAGTTTTATGTATGTCTTATAAATGGCTTTTACATTTTACAAAAGCTTAATAATATCCAAGTTACAGCAATTACATGGCCTTTCCCTTGACTATGACATTGTTCCAATGTATTGTTTTCTTTATAGCATTTAATTTGAATAGAGCAAATTGGTTTTGCTAGAGGTACTGAAATAACAAAGACCATGGTGGATCATTTCTACATTTATCTGGTTGACTGCTCTGACATGATGAATAGCATGTAATTCATGCAACATCAAGCGACTCTAGACCTTGTGACTCAGCAAAAATTAGAAGAAATGGTTACATGCTGAACTTGAACAAGCTAAGCACGAGTCTTCTAGGGAAGACATGGTAAGAAAGATATCCTAGGGAGAGCAGAACTACAGGTGACTGATATTAAATATGGTCATAAGATTGTCAAAAACTATTTTAATACTAAAAACAGAGCAGTAGAATATACCAGGAACACTGCAAGCTTTTGCATTTCACACATAACCCTGCACTGCTGAAACATAAGACAACTAGACTGAAAAACGACATTGATCAGAGAATGAAAAAGTCCATATACTGTGTAGCAGGAAATTCTACATTTAATGAAGAAATCATAAATGAAACCAGAAATAATACTATTAGTATGGCATAAAGGTCTACCTTAGATCTTTAAAAATACTACACTAAACAAATGTATAACAATCCTAGACACTGACATACCTGAGTGCACAAAAGTTCTTCCTGGCAAGGAGGTTCAGACAACATTGAAACAAAAGCCTTTGAATAAATGACAAAAAAGAAAAAAAAAGGTAAGTAGCAGCAATCTGACCAAAAAAAAAAAAAAAAAAAAGAAAGAAAGAAAAAAAAAACACAAAAGAAAATCCAGTTTCAAGGAACACACACTGAAAATTTGAATTCTACAAAATACTAGGAATAATTTCAGTGTCAATTTCTTGTGTCATTACTTACAGAATTGCATAACTTTCCTGGTCATATTTTGAAAGATTACATAACACGAAAAAGTTCAACTTCATGCAACTTTACTTACCATCCACATGTTGGAAATCTCTCAGGATAAACTCCTATATAACATTCCCCCACCGCCCCCCCTCAGCTACTCAAAAGGGAAAATGTCATCTGTTGTAACAGCAGGTAATCAAACAATTATAACACACTAACACCAGCTTCCCTAATGTTTAGTTACTTACTGGAGATCACTAATGATACCACTTTTATCCTGGTGGCATAAGGGTGGCACAAAAAAGGAAAAAACCTTGCTCTACATGAAAGCCAATGTTTTGAGCCAGGGAGAAAACACCATATGGAAAACTGTTTTCTTCTGCATCATCATCAAACAATTTCTAAATGCTGTTAAAAGCTTCTTATAATTTAGAGATTATTTTTACAGACATTCATATACATGCAGGCACTCCTACATTCTTGATGCAATTGCTGATCAGCTATTTATTTTAATTATTAATCACATACTTAGTTAAATTGCTAGTACACATTGCTTTTTGCAGACACTAGCACAAAATTTGGTATGAAAATTCTACTTAATGTTTACTGGAAGAGTTGTCTGCACCTTGTACAAACGTGTGCCTGTAACCCATCCAACTAGCTCCATACTACATTTTTCATCCAGGTTGCATTATCATTTAACATCAAAGCATAAAACATCCTTAAAATCTGTTCAGCATTTTTCTGAATTCTTCCCTCAATATCTTTTGCTAAACTAGAGGAGGTTAGCCTGTATTTAACCTTTCATTTCACTATTAAGTTTTCTGTTGGAGATAACATCTTGGCCTCACCTTACATCTCCCTTGAAATAATCAAATAACTCTTTAGGGCTTGCCTAGGAATCTGAAGAAAATAGCCATATTTTCAAGTGTTCAGTTCCTAGCAGCTCCTATTTTGCTGTGATGTTCCAAATCTTTTTGAACATTTTCATCATTGAAATCTTTCCATATCTAGAGAGAATAGAAACACAAAAGAGGAAGTTCAATGTACAGTTCTACTTGTACGTTTTTTTCACCTGTTAAGTAGAACACAAATACAAAGAAAACTAAATAAATCAAACACTGTTTTTCATGGAATAGTGTTGTTAACTGCAAAGGACTGTACCCTAAATTGATTCTTTTTTTTTTTTCTTGAATTAGTTATGAAAACATGGTGGTATACCACAACCATACAGCAGTAATGAATCTTCAGAAAGCAGTGCTCTGTGCGGGGAGAAGAGAGAAGTTTTTGTGGTCATAACAACGGTAATGTATTCTGACGCAGAACTAGTGTTCTTGGTAGGTTTTTTTTCCTCTGCCATTGGAAAGGGCAAAATGTTTTTCATGTTCAATGCCACCATTAAAGGATATTCAGGTTTAGTATAACATATGACAATATACTTCCCTGATATTTCAAGATTAGGTTTATTGTCTTTTTTTTATGTTTCTGTGAATCTAAAATATGTTCTTAACAACAAAAAAACAAAAAGCGTTTCTACTCTAAATAATAGCATAACGAGGAAGCATGCAACTCTGTTTACTTAACATAAAAAACTTCTTAGAAACATTGTTTTCAATTGAGTGAAGTCATTATAGTCTGCGATAGATATTTATAGTTGCTCATATTGCAGATGGTATCTTGGGATAATCTTACTGAATTTTTAGATGAATAGATTTTAGGCTGAATGTTACTTCAACCTAATCTTCTGTCACTAAGTGTAAAATACTGAACAATGTCATTAGTGCAATTAATTAAGCAGCTAATGCACTGTGCAGAGAATATTGAATTATATCACATTGGAATTGCATAGTATGAAGCGTCATAACCAGGTCAGTTTGAAATACTTGTATCCATCATTACAACAGCATTCAGTGCAACAGAGAAACTGAACTAAATCATCCAGTGACTATCCAGCCACTAATTTCCTATTTCAACCTAGTCTGACCTATATACAAATATTATTTCTTGTTTTCCCCTTGAACATGCATCCTATGTGAATACTTAAAAGCAGATGTGGTACAGCAGTTATACTGGAAAACATGGCTACATTCTAACACAATCTTTACCAAGAAAGACCTCTTATATAGAGCTGAGAAACACAGTCTGATAGAAACCTTCAGCCAGTACTTTATACTGGTTTGAAGGCAAGCAGGTTAGTGGGATGTGTTTATCAAAATTACTCAAAGACAGGAGATTATTGCTCCATCACATTGAATAAATCTATGATACTTGAAATGTTTATTCTACACCCTTTCCAGAAATTATTGCAAACCATAAGAAGTCAGAAATCCCAGAATTTTTAAACAGTGTGAAGATCAAAGATGTTAAAGACATGCAAAGAGTTATACATCTGTTGACTGCCAGGAATGTAGGTTGTAATCACCAAAGTATTTCTGAATGGCATTCAGGAAACCGATTTAGCAATGACATTTTAAGCTTTTACAGTTTATGCTGTATTATGAACTTGATTTCTGCTATGCGTGTTACTTTCTGAAGTTGCCTGAGTAGTAGTGGTGTTTACAAGTTTTCTAGTGTAACCTTCTTACTCCCCAGATGTTTTTCCAGTAGAATCTGACATTATTTGTGACAAATGACCAACTTCAAGTAACTTTCCAGTGAGTTTATTTCAATACTTGACTTCTAACCATCCCTACTACCCACAATAAACATTCATGACCTGATTTATGGTTATATTTTGAGATTTTCTATTTAAAATTTTCAGATTCAGTTTAGGACAGGTAAAAAATTTTCCCTTCTCAAAAAAAAAAAAAGTTAAAGCCCTACCTCACAGACAATTTTACTTTTGTATTGTTTAACTAGTCCACCATTTATTTCAAGTAAAACAAGGTGGCTACCTACAGCTGTGTGAGAGGAAGAGCAGTGCAATGACAACTTTGCATTCTTAATTCTGCTGGTACCAAACTTGAGAGAGTAACATGTTTTAACACCTAGAGGTGTTCGGCTTACTGAAAGGCATAGAGGAAGAAGCTGAGTTCAGTCAATTAAAAATTGATTCTTATTTATTTCCTTCCATAAATGGTTTTGTATTTTAACTAGATAGTTCTCTAAACTATAGAGTGGCAACATTCCGATATTCGACTGTTTTCAGAGCTGTTCAAATGCAAACTGGATATTTAGTTGTTAGGAACAAATGCAATTTTCCGGTTAACATGCTTCATGGTCTCTGATTCTGTTTATACAGCAGTCACTCTTTAAATTCACTAGCCATGAAATCTACACCTGATTTAAGAAGGGGTGGCATTTCTGCAGTCCTGCAGACAAACTTAGCATGTATTGTTGCCATCTTACTATGTGCTGATTTCAGTAGGTGGTAAGACACAACAGTATTCATTACTATTCCCAGCTTTTTCTAGACTACTACCTGACAAAGATTTGTTTTTACTTTTCCTGTCATATTTCAGTAATATGTAAGATTGAAGGAGATTACCTGATGTGCTGAATCTGGATTTACCCTCCTACAAATATACTAAAACTCTAGTGACCAGTATATTTATCAACCTCCTCTGCATTTAATGTGCACATCAGCATACTATGTATTTATGGCAAGCAACTGTTAGAATGAGAATTACTAGGAGACTCTTAATTATAATGTGATCTCATGATTCCTATGGTTGCTATAGCAACTCAGGCTAAATAAAAAGATCTAAGTGATACATCATCAGCATTCTTTGTTGTTTTTAATGTAGGTGAATGATTCCATCACTACATTAAGAACTGTGCTTACTTTATTAGCATGATTTATTTCTTCTTAGCAATACAGCCTTAGGGATACATTTTATGCTACTTATGCTCTGATCAGACAAAATTCAATAAATCCAATCACTAATGACATATATGTTCATGTTACATGATTGACCTCATGATACTGAATCTGCTTGAGTTCTGATGACAGAGGAGTTTTAAGCAGATTTTAAATTGCCATAGAATTACCTTTGTTTGCATATAAATATTTTAATATTCTGAAGAACCTTCCTTTGTCAAACATTTGTTTTCTAATTAAAAAAGCTGATACTTACTCGGTAGTGCAAAAGCAGGTTAAAAAATAAAAAAAGCTATATTTTTTAATATGATTCCAATATTCTACTATCTCCCCCTGCAAATTATTTGAACAGAACCGAGTATCATGGCAAGCATCTTACATAAAAATTGTTGTAAAAATTAATGGCAATTACAATCATTAAAAAATAGACCACATAAACATTAGAAGATTTATGACATTGTGTGTTATCATGCCATCCCATTGTGCTTTTGACAGTGTGTGATAATTTAACAGTCCACTTCTATGGAAGTCACTTAAAAATAGAGATGAAGCTGTATAGTTATCATAGAATCTGACTCCATTTTTATCCGTTAAAAAATTAAATGGCAGCTTCTGTGAAGAGTAGAGATATGCATGATATACAACTTAGTGATGGAGAAATGGTGCAGATTAAAATTGCTGCTTGATACTTAAGCAACATAATTAACAGCTCACACCAGGACAGATGAACAGTGAGGATGAAGCTGCACCATAACACCCAAAAGTACAGCCAGAGCTGTTCATCGCATACTGGCTTCTCTTAGATTCAAAGAAACTTGAATCCGCTCTGCAGCTATTATAACTAAAAATACCATTACAGAAATTGTTAGGTATAGCATAGGTTACATTTTTCTCCTAAGCTCTAATCTATGGTTAGCTGTTCTTTAGCTCTGAAGAATCTTATGGGTTGTCCGAACATACACACAGATATAAATAGTGCAGATTACACTGTTACCAACCACCAAAATATAGAACACAACATGCACAGGTGAGAAAATTGCTAACTCCAAACAACTGCTTGTCTTTTAAGCAACTGTTGCTATGTGACAACATATCTGCCACTAAGGTAGCACCACATGCAGTCAAAACTGGCACACAATTAATTGGTTTATCACCAATGAAGTTACTTATTTGTGATCACTTAATTATGGGCCTCTTAGTTTGAGTTTGCTGGTTGGTTATGAAGGTTATTACTCTTCTGCTGATGCAAAGCAGATACAACTGAAGTCACCCATGAGAATTAGAGAAGTGAAAAATCAAGCATAGAAATATTAAACATTTTTCTGATAGAGATTTCTGCCATTTTTAAAAGGGGATAATTTAGCTTGTTGCTGAATTTTTTAAGACAGAAAGTTCTGTTTGCTAATACAAATGGTTACTTTTTTTTCTCCTCTAGATCCCTCAAATATATTAGATATTTTTAAATCTCTTCAATACTGAAAATTCCACAGCAAGTCCACCAGGTGAAACCAATGAAAAACCTCCTCCAACTCCTGAGAATGATTGGAACTATGGTTAATTCTTCCCAGATTAATGTGTTTTCATTGCTTGTTTCTTCCCACACAATGCTAATATAAACAGGAATTTAAAGAATCAAACACAGCAGGGATGCAATTAATATTCTTTATATTATGATTTGGAATGGAGATGGTAATACATGGTGCTGGGTGTAAGCTTGGTATCAGGTCACCAAGGAAACAACAAAGTGACTATTTAAAATTTGCACTTATTTGCAATCAGAATTTTGGCTTACTCAAACACTTTCAAGATAGGTTTGTGTAGTAAATTAACACTTATCACACGTACTGGTTATTCAGCATAATATTTGATTAAACATTTACATCATTTGAATATCAAGCAAGTCTTTAAGTATTTGGTCTGAACTTCAAATTAAGCTATTTTGCAGCAAGCAAATCTGCAAAAATTTCTTTGAGAAAAATGCAAGTGATATAGAAATTAGAAGCAAAGAATGAAATTTAATTTCTCCATCTATTTTAAGGGCAAAGAATTAAGGGCATTAAATTATTTAAGGGCAAACCTGAATTAAGTTGCAGGGGGACTATGATTTTGGAAAATGTATAATCAATTTTGTCAATGTCATGATTTGAAAATTTATTCAAGCTCACACAGAAAGAGCCAGAATGCAGAATTTAGTTAAATACAGCTATATTTTTTTCAAGTCAGGAACAAAGATAGTAAATTGTCCCATTTTTGCTGACATTTGTCATCTGCATGCTATGATCAGGTGAGCTTAGAAATACCAGCTGGGGTTGTTCACTTCCTGTCAAATATCATAGGAAATATTATTATGCATAGCACTTTTTACATTTATAGGTCATTTGCTTACTTGTTTTTGTGACAACTAGAAGCTGATAGCAGTTTGCCCTTCATTTGAACTGATCTGATGCGTACTAACAGCAACCTGAACGCAGGCAGTATGGGGATTAGGGGGAGCCAAAGATTTTGAATCCTTTTCAGAAGTAAGCAGTATCTTGTGAACAGCATATCAAATATGTAACAAATCTTAATACTTGAGACTTCAACAAGAAAAACTACATTTACTTAAAAAAATCTATGTGAACTAAAGTTGTTAGTGTATTACAGACTATGTTATTATTCAATTCATACAGGTAAGTTAGTTACAATTTAAAATGTGCCTTGTAGGTATTAAACACACATATTATGGTACGTTTACACACACTGAATGTTGCTTTACTATACAAACTGACCAATTTCAATGGAGTATTTTCCAGAGTAGGATCAAAACTTAGCTCCTGACAAACAGTATGATTGGGCAAAAAATTGAGAGTATTTTTCTAAATGTCATTGTATGTATTTTTAGAAGCCTGTTAGTACTGATTAAATAAAATTATAAGTTATTAAGTCAAATGAGATTTTCCTGCTATTCCATTCATTTGCAATGCTATCTTCTCAGTATTTAGTTCAACTACAGTCAATCCAAACTATATTTAAAATGTAAGTAAATGGCTGTTCTCTCTGTGGTTTTGAATTAAGCTTGGAGTATGTGCATCCCATGTTCTGAAAACTCATTCACATAAAAATGTCACATTAACACAATTAATACTCTGAGAAGTCATCACCTCTTTCCACTGACACAAAAGACAAGTACCATGCAGCAAATTTTGTTCAGTTGGAAGTACACGCACCAGCTTTAGATAGCTAATTTAGAGAGCTCAGGAATTAAAATAACCTACTTAAGTTTTTAATCAGCTAGATTTTACATTCCACATTGCTGTATTGGCAAGACCTAACCAGAAAAAATGTAGTATGTCTCTGCAAACACATTCTTCTGGTTTCCAAGAATTTTCAAGAAAAGGGTCTTTTGAAAGATGGATCCTTCTCTTCTGTCATCATCAGCTGTATTTCATGACACATAAAACACTGCTTTATGATTATTCCATCCACCAAAAATATGGATAGGTCACAAAAATCCAGATGAAGGAATTACATATCCATAGGATTCCTATGTCACTATGAAATCCATCAAGTTCTGACCACTAAGTCAAATCCTTTAACCTCTTCCAGTGCTGCAAGAAAGTAAGGGGCGGAAAAGGTGACAGTGAAATGGTTACTATGCAGCACTTTCTAGAGTTACAAAGAGTTTTAGGATCCATTTTTTTCTGCACAGCTCATAATTAGGAAGTTCTGAAAAAAACTATTCTCCTGTGATTGTAAAAAGAGAACAGAAGAATTGAAAACTTCTATTCTAGAGAAACTGAGCTCTAATACAAGGTATAGACTTGTACCTTAGGCTGGAGGAATATCAGCTATGAAGTTTTATATCTCATAAGACTGAAGTTGGAAATTAAAACAATGAGTAGATTTTTCCTTTGGCAAGAAAGAAGAGAAGTAGACAGTCAAAAAGACCAGCTACTGGAAATTAGACCTACTTCTCCAATGCTGATTTTGGACATCCAACATGTATCTTCAGAGAAATGCAATCGGAAGTCAATTCATGCTCTTCTGAGATAAATGGGAGCTTTGCCAATGAGATGAAGTCCACTTCTGGCAGAAAAATCAAATATTTATGGAGAAAGACCTAAACTGTTCTGCCACAGCCAGCTTCAGTAGGAGTAACTTAATTGATGTTAATAGAGTTTTAGCTGACAACTCAGGCAAACTCTGACATGAAACTGTATCCTCTGTGCGTGTATGAGGATTCCAGCACTTTAGTTCTATCCTATTCAGCCACTCACATTTTTTCTCTGAATAGTACTCTTATAATCTCTTTCATTCTGTTACTTCTTTTTTGCTTAATACATTAAAAGCCAATTGTAATAGGATATGACCCTTTTTTCTTTGACAGAACAAAAAGAACTTAGAAATCTGCCCATATTAGGTAAAACATTTTGTTCCTTATAATTGCTCTGTAGACAAACTGCTCAACAGGCTTCTCATTCTGAATATATTTTAAATTCTGACAGGTGACTTCATCTATGTCACTAAGAATGTTATTTGGTCTCATTAAAAAAACAAAAGGGAAGAAAACAAATATTCTCTTCATACTTCCTTTAGTCACTGATTTTCAGAAGCTATTAACAGCTCTCCAGGCTTACTTTTTCACTCTCTTTCTGATAAATAGCATGCAAGTATTCAAGGGAAAGAGTCCTATTCAGTTTGAATATACTTGGACATTGAATGAGCTGGTACAAAAGAAACTAGGTTGGGTGCTGTTGTTCTTTTACCCCAAGGAATATGCTTCTCGGAAATTGTGAGTAGCACTTGTTAGTCTGATATGAGAATGCATTTATAATCAAGCCATGTGAGCAGACAGAGCTAGGTGTTTTGGCTTGGTAGAGGGCAGCAGGTGTCCTCTGATAGATATTGAATTATGTTTGAGCTGGAGACAAACAAACATTCCAAATCAATGCTTAGCTGATTTATCAGATAGTATAAAGAAAGCCTCATCATTTTCACCATGTCTGATATGTCAATGAATAGCTATGTCAGCACTCTAAAGTTACAGGAGTCCTTCTCGTTTAAAACTTTTATTTATTTATTTATTGGGAGTAGTTTTACAAGCATTTTTTAAACCAGAAGTCCCATTTCTCAGTGTTGATCTCAAGCCATGAATAGGGAATCAACCTAACAACATTACTGAAAATATTATTGACTATATCAAATATCTCAGAAAAACAGAATATAAATATTAAATGAAAGAGATGCATGAATATTATAGCTTTATAAAAGAAAAAAAGATTCTTGATACTTATTGTTCTCATAAGTTTTAAGATGCTGGGAAACACTACCTATGTAGCCAGCCTAAAATCTTGGCCCATTCTCCAATACTACAGGTTGAAGGGATCGAATAACTCCTTCCACCTGCATGTGAAAATCTCTTCATGAACCTGAGCTCAGTTCCAGGGAAACACTGCCTTATGGCAGAGCCCTGCCTCAGCACCTACTCGTTAATGAACAGCTGCATTAGAAATGAGGTAATTTGATGGTTTTCATTGCCTCTGCTTTGCCTTTTCGGGGGGGGGGGGAGGAGGGTAGTAAATATTGAAAAGTTAATTTCCTATACAGATCCCCCCAAAAAATTATTAAGAGTGCTATGTGTGTTGTTAAAACCCTGTTCCCTTGATCATTCCACCACATGCATAATTCACTCTCTAGCCCTAGTGTTTCTTTTGAGTTTAGAGTTCAAAGTGAGTTACAATAAGGAATTTCAGTCAGAGGCTTATTTCTATGCAAAGTAATTTAACTTCTGTTGTTTAATTAAGGGTGTAGACTAGATGTTATCAAAATCAGTTACTAAAGAGCAGAATACAACTGAAGAAAGCCTCCCTGGAGAGAGGAACAGAGATCCACCATGCCCGAGCCCGGTCAGCCTGGCCTGTGCCAGTTCAGCCTTCAGGACTAAGAAATGGAATTCCTTCTATTCCAATTAATTTCATTCCAGTTAAGAAGATGATAAGGATAATAATGAGTGCTAGTGATTAATCAATTAACCTACAAATGCTTCTGTAACTGGTAAAGCTCTAAGAAGAATCGTGACCTAATCACTTCCTATAGACAATAGAAGAATAAACTACAAAATGGATCAGACTGAAAAACTGAAATCACTGGGAAAGTCTTTTGTATTATTATTCAAATGAGGGAGGAGGAAGGTTTTTTTAAATATTGAGAGCAAAAAGCTGTAATAAAGTCCAAACTTGCAAAATTGTTTCATTAGACTGCAATAGCATTTCCTCTTACAGTTTAGCAAATATTTTCTCTCAGTCTGGTGACAAATAACAAGAACCTTGTTCATGCTCAAAAAGTGTTTTATAGAGTTCATGCATCCAATGCTGAAGTTATAATTAGTTATACGATTATATTTTTTACTAAGGACTAGGAACCAAGATTCCTTACTCCAAGAGAGAATAACCTCAGAAGCTAGGGCAGTCATGCTCTTTTTTTTTTCTGAGATGGACAAAATGCAGAAGAATGCTTTATTATTTTAAGGTTAGAAAAGCAACATTTTCTCACCAAACACTTAACAAAAAATCCACATGGAAAAAGGGACAACAAAGGAATGGCTTTTGTTTCAGCTGCTGAGATGCATGCTAGTGGGTTTTTTAATTCTCTCTGTAAAGGTTACTGAAGTACACCTTTCACACCCAACAAAACATAGCATAGGAAAACTCATATCCTATGATCTTTACACAAACAAAATTCACTGAACTCGAAGGGAATTAAAAAGAATATGGAAGAAAAGGCATCAAGATTAAGAGGACATGGGAAAAGGAAAAGAACAGATTTTACAAGTTAATAGTCTTCACAGAAACCCATACAGCTACTTGTAGCACTCTTGTGGTGGGTCTTTTATTTGAGTGTCTTTTAGGCAAGAAATAGGCTCTCTAGATTTTTCAAACTAGATATGCCATATGATTTTCTTTTATAAACTCAGTGGGCCCATTTCTGTAACGGCTGTCACATGCCCAGTTCACCATGATAATTATGTTGACAGAAAGAGTTCCTTCAACATTTAAGCCTGTTTTAAAAGGAGCAGTAATACTAACAAATGAGTTCTGCAATCTTTTATACAATTCTCAAGCTATTTCAGTCTGTATGTCTATGCTGAGGTGGTGTATCCCTGAAGCAGGTTTGTAAACTGTAGGGCAGTGTACTTCACAGGAAAAGAAATATGCAAAGAATTTGTCCAATGCCACAGGCAGTGGTGCTGTAGGCATGGTTGATGGTGCAAAGTTACATTTTTGTTGCTATTATTTCATGCTTGCTGGAATGCTTATGATTCTGCTTGCTTCTATATTAATAGAGAATTTTCATGGCTATCTTGAAACTTCTTAGAAGGGTTATTAACCCAGCTGTGTGCTCCTTTTGCTTCTGGAAAGAGATGCTAGTAATCAGAAGACCTTTAAACTAATACTTAAGTAGGAATGTTCCAGCAACAGAGGGGCTTACACCCCTCTCTGCTTACACCCACCTTGTCACTCTAAAGGCCACCAGCATATATCATTTGCTTTGCAGAAGGTTCCTAAAATGAACAAAAACTTTTCTGATCATTACTGCACTCTCAGAAGTCAAAAGCCAAGAACTTTGGAAAATGCAAACTCAGATTCATATTTCATGGCTCATTATAATCCAATACAGTTTGCAGAAAACCGATGCAAAAATTATGTTTGTTTATATTCTGGGCTGACTGGGCACTCCCATTTTTGCTGGTTGCAGTTGTTTCACACTGCAGAAAAGAATTAAAGATTCACTGCAATAGAAAGAAAACATGGGAAGGTTTGTGATCCTATAGCGAACTGCCTTAGGCATTCACCTGTGGTTGGAAAGGGGTTACAGACCTTTCTCCAATGTCCTCAGGAATAGATGTGCGTCTGCATTCCTTCACAATAAATAAAGCAATGCTAAGAATGTGCAGTATTTCCTCCATAACAGTAAGATTCACAGTCTACATTTCCTACCTGGCCCCCACGCTTGAATTTTGCTATACTATGTCAATTTACAGATTCTTATTTGTTATATATGACCTGAAATTCTCTTAAGGAAAAAAATAAAATAAAATTCAAACCATAGAATCACACAGAGCTGTTGAAATTTCTCAGCAGCTAGATGCTTTTAAATATTCTCTCATTTCCATATAACCCTGAAATGGAAGAAAACCAAAATTAATAATTCATTTTAGAATGACATCAGCTTGTTTGTAAAATGCAAATTTCCTTTTGCCTAAACCCAGTGACTCCTGGGGAGCCCTAGGCACTGCTAACACTTTTGGATTAACGTCGATTCTTTACCTCTTCCTGATTCTGTCTTGACTTTTTTTCCCTTTGTCCTATAACCGTACTTGCCTGTCAAAGTGCTGCGCTGCAGCTTTCTAACACCATCTCCTGCTTGTTTGACTTATGCTATTCTCTTCTTTTATACTTTGTAATAAATCTTTGCAAAGAACAGTACTGTAGGCACTCTTGCTACAGCAAAGGAAGCATTTTCTGATCAAGTTTGCCACCTTCATAATTACATTAATTCAGTTTCTAAGTTATGAACTGGGAAACACAATGAAGCATAAAGGGGCCACTGAGCAAAACATTGATAAGACAAGTGTTTTCTTAAATAGTTCCAGTATTTATGCCAGGTAACTGAGATCAATAAAATGAACAAATCCTAAATTATCACAGCCTGTACATGTTGTGGCTTAGCTGGGACAACTGTCAACCCTCCACCTCAAATCAGAGAAGATTATTTAAAACAAACACTACTTCCCAGGTGAACCAAAAATTGTAAAAGCAGGAAATAACCTCCATTTCTTTGTAGGCCAAATTTTCTTAGAAAAGACAGGAGGAATACCTAGGGGAATGCAGCCGCAGTTTGAGACTTAGAAATCTCTGGAGATTTTCTCCTTCCATTCCATCATCACGGTGTGAGTTAGGAGACCACTGACGACAACAATGAAATAACTTCTGGATTACTTTTGGTTTTAATTTAATTGATATTCTGCAATATAATTATCCTATCTCCAATGTGCACTCTTGTAATTCTTTTTGTTTGTTTCTTTTAATACAATTCATTCCAGGGTCACATTACAGTGCATATGCTGAAAATACCAGGGTGTTTCTAAAATGCAGTGCAACGCCAGGTGGATGTGCTGGAGCTATCTCATTACCCAAGGGCAGCAAAATGCTTTATTCCGGCTAATTACAAATGTACAGAGGGGGGCTATAATGTTTATGATGCTATATAATATAGTGTTATTGAATCCAGGATGCACCAGTTTAACTGTAGTGTTGGTGTATGTAACACATGATGCCATTTTGTCACATAGACATTCTCTTGGATCTACTTTATGGATTTTCAGTATTTATCTACTGATGAAATACAGCTTTTTATACCTTAACTTCACCAAACATTTTCCTTCATTTTCCTGAGATGTGTTTGGTGTAATTCTGCAGTTTAAGAGAGAACTGTGGATGAGAGAAAACCAGCAAGGCTTTCCATAGGTTTGGATTGTGAAGTTAGATACAGTTCTTGCTATTTGTATATTAGTAATATTCCTCATTAAGTAGCCAACCAGGTTATGAAATCACTACAAAGGTGTACTTGTTGTATAGCATTCTATTATTTAAACATTTCTGATTATCTAGGAAGAAGTACTGCTGTTGGCTACAAAAATGGATAGCTTGCTACAGAATACGGAGAATACTGAGCCTTCGGCAAAGAACAAGCATAAAATTATCTTTGGTATCTTGCCCCTTGAAAGTATTTCTAGATACCTGAAGTAGACAACTGACAGCTTTATCGAAATTTGGGAATTTGCCATCATCAAAGTATCAGAATTTCTGAATCCGTCCCTAAAATGCATGCCCTTTCTGATGAGTAGATGAAAAATGGCATCACAAATTAAGCCAGGCACTTACTTCTTTTGAAGGTATATTCTTTAATATCTGTCAATATATTAAATGTGTCAAGAGTGTTAGAGGACATCTTTGAGGAAGCTACTAAGATGTGCTTTACATCCACTGCTTGCTTTCCTCTCTTGTTAACTTCATCATTGAAAATATATTTTTGCATTCATTGCTTGCTAGAATGGCAGAAAGAATGATTTCCTCAAATTTAACTATAAAGTCACTCATGAGCTTGTATTAACCTCAGCCCCCCAGTGAGCAGGGCAGAGGTAACTTGGAAGGTCTACACAGTGAGGTGTCAAACAGTTCGGTGATTACCCCAGGGCTTTCTCCACCAAGTTCACAGCTATAAGATCTTACCCGCAGTCATGCCGATAGGGCTTATTAGCTCAGAAACAGCACTACACCACAGCAAGTATTCAGTATCTGCACCCAGCTTGCTTAACCTGAAGTCCACTGAGGCTGTCCCTGAATTGCTTTCCCAGCTAACTGGTGCTAGGTCAATACCCCATTGGGTTTCTTCACATCCACCCAGCAGACATTCATGTGAAGCAGCTCCCCAATCCTACACTGCCAGCCCATCAGGCTGTTTTCTGGTTCTCTAACATCAATTACAGCACCCAGCAGATGCTGTGAATTATGCCTATAACGATACCAAACAGTTTTTCACATCAGCTTGGGATCCCTGGAGAACAGTTTGAATCTCAATTGTTATCAAAAGCTCATTTTACTTAAATATAATCTTTTGCAAACATTTATAAAGAGGAAAATATGTTCATAACACAAACATTTAGTCACATGTGGATCCAGAGTGTCAAAAAACATGGTAAAGCACCACAGAACTCTTACAGTCATTCACCGTCCAGGTCATCAGAAAAAAAGCAGATCAAGAGTCACAGTCATTTACCACATTCTCTTCCTCAGCAAAATTTTTTAGGATGAAGTGCAAGTATTGAAAATGCTTAGTGTTTATCCATCAAGCAATGCCATTGTAAATATTAGAATTTATTGCACTTATTAATTGTTGAAAGCATCTGTTCTGTTGACATTTAGAATTGGATACAGGCTGAGGCATGAAAAAAATTACCTATGGCAGCACTTAGATAAAAGCCACTTCTCAAAGCCCATGCTGTGTCAAACCATCGCATTGGTCTCCCACAGGAACAACTTTATTGAATTTTTTAACTGAAGGTATGATATATATACACACACACATCCCCCACACATGCTACTTCAGGTAGGAAGATTTAATGTAACTACAAATGAACATTGGGTCAAAATAAAATACAGGTCCAGAAATATTTCTTCCAATTTTTCACACCGCTCCAATAACTATTGCTGAATATTAAGGAGGAAAAAAAGGGAGTCCTTTTTTTGATGTGACAAAGTGCCCCAAGAATCAGTTTGCTATAAGGACCTTGACAGGGATTTAGCAGCAAATTGCCCCATTCTGAGCTGATATTAGCCAAAATTCTTTGGAACTTGGAAGAATGTTATAAGCTGACAGTGCAAAGTTTAAGATTCTCTGGGAAAATCTTATATGTAATTATAAATGACAGAAGGAAATTGCACTATACCTTCTCCTTAATGAAAAAGCAGGGACTTGACAGATAAAAGATCACAAAACATGCATCTGAGTTATTGGTATTGTGCTCATTATATAGTTGATTTCTGCAAATAAAAATGGCCAAAAGGTTAATCAGAAGATAGACATTTACATGAATAATGAGAAAGTCTATGACAACTTCAAAAAGAATAAAAGTGGAATGACTTTTCCTACATGAGGATGGGTACTTGAGTAAATAAAGGCTCTACCGATTTCAGGGACATTATTCTAGTTGTGCTGTGAGTTGACAGAGATTACAAAATTAGCTATTACAATACCGTATAACAGCAGCGATTCATCTACTTTCATATTCCCTGGCAGCCTATATTTCCTAAGTTTGGTAGGAAACTTTTCTACTGGGTATATTTTCTATCCAGGTTTTATATGGGGCTTGCAACTTTTTCAGAATTTGGTACCTACCAGTGCCAGAGAGTAAAATACTAGATTACTTTCTGCTCTGGTACAGCATTGTAATAACTGTTTGGCTAGCTAGCTAAACCAGAACAACACTGAGCTGGCAGGGTTCCCAGGTGGCAAAGGCGGCCAAAGGCATCCTGGCCTGTATCAGAAATAGTGTGGCCAGCAGGAGCAGGGAGGTGATTGTTCCCCTGTACCCGGCACTGGTGAGGCCGCACCTCGAGTCCTGTGTTCAGTTTTGAGCCCCTCACTACAGGAAGGATACTGAGGTGCTGGAGTGTGTCCAGAGAAGGGCAACAAAGCTGGTGAGGGGCCTGGAGCACCAGTCTTATGAGGAGCGGCTGAGGGAGCTGGGGCTGTTTAGTCTGGAGAAGAGGAGGCTGAGGGGACACCTTATTGCTCTCTACAACTACCTGAAAGGGGGTTGTAGTGAGGTGGGTGCTGGTCTCTTCTGTCAGGTGGCTGGAGATAGGACGAGAGGGCATGGCCTCAAGTTGCTGCAGGGGGGGTTTAGATTGGATATTAGGAGAAATTTCTTTACTTATAGGGTTTGTCAGACATTGGAATAGGCTGCCCAGGGAAGTGGTTGAGTCACCATCCTTGAAGGTATTTAAAAGATGTATAGAAGTGGTACTTGGGGACATGGTTTAGTGGTGGACTTGGCAGTGTTAGGTTTGTGGTTGGGCTCGATGATCTTAAGGGTCCTTTCTAACCTAAATGATTCTATGATTCTATAAAGCACTGCTACAGCACTGCTCTTGATTTTTTCCCAAACAAGAGCAGAAAGTAGCTGCAGCATACTGAGTGGTTCAAATAAGGAAAAACCTCACATCCCTTGATCGGGGTTACACAGTAGCATTACATACATGTCTAAGGAGAATACAGCCTCAAGAAAAAAGCATACTTAAAGCTAGCATGGAAGAACAAGATAGCAAAAGGTACAAAGGCAGAGCAATTCTGGTGACCTGAGCTATCCAAAGGAGTAGGATTTCCCTGGCTGTGCATGCTATACCCAAGAAAAACAAATATAACATAATCAAGGTTTTATGGAAAACATCATTCTGTTGGAGCTGACAACTCACCAGTAAGAGAAAGAAGGAAATGTATTGTTTGGTTGTTTATTTTTAAAATAGAACTGCATACAAAAAGCAAGTTTACTAAGCAATAGCACGCCTGCTCACAGGCAGCCTTAAGGCATACGCATTCTCCACTAGCTCCTGTTGTCTGCTCTCTGTTTATGTCAGAGAGGAGTCAAATTATTCAGTACTCCCCAATTCCTGCAAATTCATCTCCTTTCTGTCTTCTCAGGTTCTCCTCCAAAGCCAAGAGTCATTTGAATATCCCAAATCGGGAACAGTATTTTTAATTTTGCCATAGACAACATATGTAAATGTAGCAATTAACCAATTAGAAGCTTGTGTAAAACTTAATTGTCTATTATTTAAAGTTTACATAACGTTAACTGCTTCATATATATTTGGAGGATTTTCTTAAAAAACATTTACTCCAGAAAAGGGTGATTTTTTTGAGATTACAGAACAGATTGTTTTGCATGTTTCAAGACAAATTAGTCTGCATGGCTATGACTTGGACATGAGCAGCGCTGTTTGAAATACAAATTCTCATTCTGACTCTCAAGGCAAATTATCCTGACACTGGCAAGAAAAGAAGCCAAGTTGCCCTGTAATGATCATTGCAGTGCTGACCCAGAAATAACATTTGGAGCCCTTTTGCACATTTTCAGTTTATTAGATAGCAGTTGACTACAGAGTCAAAGGTGCAGTCCCCAGTGCTGCTCACCCATTGTCCCATATGCACAATAGCAATGGTGGATCTACTACAGTTCAACTGGATCTCCTAGATTTGCAGATCCACTATGTACTTCCTATTTTGTATAACTTGTATTACCGCAGCAGCCCACATGGAAATGAAATAAGCGCTTGTTCCAAGCTGTGTCTCAGAAATTTTGCATTTCAATGTTGGAAACCAACTTTAGAGATTATACCATAACAACAGACCTGTACTACAAGGTGTTCAAGGGCCTGGCAATCAGAACAACAACTGACAATAAATACTAATAACAGTCAGAAAGAAAATAAGTGTAACGAGCAATCTGTTCTGAGAACTTATGGATGTTACTTAACTTAAAGATAGCATCCTTTCATCTCCTTGTCTTATGTGAACTGGATCTTTATCGAAAGAAGAAAGCCTATTTACTGCCGAATGTTAAAAGATAGATTAAACAACCTGCGTATGGCTATCCAGCAAGGTTGCATAATTGAAAGTAAACGCTTTGCTCTCCCCCTAAGGGTACATCAAAGTCTCAAGGCCAGAAAGACTGGATCAATTGCTGTTCAAGGGTGCTGTATAAAATTCAGATTCAAATGGATTCCACACTGCTGGAACCCCTATGCACACCTCCTTTCATATTTCAGGATAACTAGCACCTTTCTGCTTCACAACAACAACCCGACTGAGGTCCTAAGCTCAGCACACACTTTATCTCATTAATTTATATTATTTACCATGTCTGTTAGGCACTAAAGAGCCATGTTAACTGACTAGTTAAATTCTATGCAAGCCATTGTGAGGCCTTCCCTAAAAGAGCCATGAGGACAACACACTTGCCATTTATATCTTATCACTTCTGTTGTTTTACAAATGCAGATGCATATGGCTTAAATCCCTCAATAGTGTGGAGCAGGAATAAAAGCATTAAAAGCAATTTAAAAATCAGAGTAAGGGCAGAGTCCAACATTTTTAAGATGCTGCTCTTCAGCTCAGACGTGGGGTCAGCTTCAGAATTTAACACTGAAAAAAAATGTTTGTAGCCTCCCCCAGGGGAAAAATGCAGACAGATCCTAAAAGCTGCAGTGCAACAGATCTTATGTTATTCTTTCACTGTAATACAGGTACTGGGAGAGTTAATATATTCTAAAATATTATTTCTATAGTCCAGTATTGAATTAATCCATTTCTATGAAAACACGTAATTAACTTTACTGACATACACTTCTTCTTAAAGTTTACTTTTTCTAATACTTTTTTTATATATATCTTCAGAAACAATGAACCAAACCAAACCTTACCTTACTAACAGTCTTGGACTGAAAAATTGAAATTGCCAAATTTATATTACAAACTTAACTATGAGCAACTTCATAGTTTTAGAAGCAAAACACCTTTTAAAAGTACAGTACTTAGTATAGGTGCTTTATTACAAACTCAGAGCCATATACAGAGCCTGATCACAAACATCCTTCATGTCCCCAAATTCCTTGCAGGTCAGTCAGGAAATTTTAGACTCATTTCTAGAAATACCAACTACCAATTAAATATTGATGTACCGGCTTGGCCATGTATTGTAAAATCCTTCTGACTTCAATAGCACAGATCTGAAATTACTTTAATAATTCATATGAGCGTGCATCCCATTTTGTACTCATTTATTATTAGCATTTTAAAAGGGCAATCTTTATCCCACTCAATTACAGAAAACATGAAAAATGTAAACAGACACCCAGAAACAAATCACCATGACAGCACAAAGTTCCCTACATTCACTGCCCCTGCATTCCCCCTTCTCATAAAGGGCAATTAATGTAAATACAAATTATGTGGATGTCTGAACCAAGAAAAATGTGATACCTCTTTTAGGAAAAGCCTGTGAAGACCAACAAGACCTGATGGTCACTAAATTGAGACTTTAATGAGCCAAAAAGGAAGCAAATTTAGAACCTTTCATGGATCATCTTACAAACTTTTCAAATAGTAAGAGGACCTGTTCTCAACAGCTCAGATAACATGGAAAACGTGGTGGTTCCTCCTGTTTGCTGTAGTGATTTGAAAAGCTAGAACACATGACTGCCTTTAAAAAGCTATTCCAGAGACTATATCTCTTCCCATTGTATCTACATTTTTAGTGGACTTTTAGGCTTTGGATGTCATATCAGAAATAATATTTACCTAAAAATAAGAAGAAAGGCAAAGTCTAGAAGTGGTAGGAAATGAGGCTTTTCTGATGTATATCTGAAAAGAATTTTTTTAAATGAAATTATAAATTTTTTGTTTGAAAAACAGAAATACATTTGGAAAAAATCCACACAACCTAAAATTAATTGGCAACTTGACATCAACTGTCTCTAGAATTCTCTAACTTCTGAAAAAGTTAAAGAATTTTACTTCAGAACTGATCTCTTAAGGAGCAAACTGACCTTTAAGAAATTAATTTTTAGCAGAATATGGATTTTGCAAAATACACCTTTTGAAAACAGTGGCATTGCTATTTACTTTCTCCAACTACCAGTTCTTCTCTCCAATAAAATTATTTCAAGACTTATAACACTGAAGTAGACTTCATATAATACTGGACTGAGGGGCTTTTTACTTTTTGTTGTTGTTGTTTGTAGAAGTAACGCTACATTCCTGAAGCAAGTATCTCTCTCCTCCTCTTGCCTCACTGAAGGTAAAACCTTTTCTGCTATACAGGGAACTTTCACATAAAGTAAAAAGATTATGGATTAATTCTTTTCTGGGCAGGTACATAACAGTATCTCTAACAATGTGCCTTCTCCTTTCCTCTCAGACAAACAGAAGAAAGTAGTGTAATATATAATTTTACAGAAGTCAGTTGAAGCTTGAACAATTTTGAAAATAAGATGTAAGGAGTAACTTCTCCAGCAAACTGAGGCTTACAGAATAATTCTATTAAAAGTGATTGGGAACAAAACTATTATTGAATATATGCTGTTGATACTGTGATAACATCTAGAGCTTGGAAGAAAGTCAGTAGCATGTTTTACCTCCAGTTCTATACTAACACTGTAATTCATTCACACAGGGATCCAAAAAGGGGCATGTGTTCTTATAAACTGTCTAGACACGGATATTGCGCATTGAATATACAGTACTATACTACCTTGCTCATAAGTTATTTCTCATTTTAAGCAAATTCTTATCAGATCAAGTGAAATATCTTTGCATGCTTTTTTTCCACCAGAGACGATACCAGGGCTCTGTCTAAGCATATCCAGTTCCACTACTTTATTTCTACAGGGTCTTCTTCAGAGCTGTCATTAACGTAAGGCCACCTGAAGCCAATTAGTTATGTAAAATATGTTTCAGAAATAAAGTAATAATACAGCTACATCCAGCTTTAATAATGTTACAGGACAAAAAGTTATGTTATCTCCTACTTTGGTCTTTCATCCTAGTATAGCCAGTTTCTCTCTTCACTGAACAGTTTTATAGTTAAGGAATTAGTCAAGTTTATCCAGCATATTTAATTATCTGCAGCAACTAAGATATGCTGCATCCTGGTCTCTTCTCTAAATATGTTCTATTTTAATTTTTTTTTTTCGTTAATCCTGTCATCATAGTAACCACACCTCTATTGCTTTTGTGCTAAGTCAAGGAGATCGTTACCCCATTATTTTAAATATTTAACCTGAAAAGGGAACTTAGACATTCAGTATGCCATTAAACGCTGTTTCTTTACATGACAGCCAACTAATTATTATTTTTTCTTTTATGTACTATAACCAAACAGTTACTTGGAGAAAGCCATGACTGATGTCAACAACATTTTGGAAAAAATAAATTTGAGCTTTCTACTTTATTAAATATCCACTAATGCCACATTTCTCTTCTCTAAAATTTAGCTGCATTTATAGAAGATGACAATTAAACAAATGCTTAAGTGTTTCAAGTAAATCAGAATCATATTGTGTTACAGGTACACACTCATTTTTTTTCTTCACTTTGTTTCCTCAGCCTTGTACATACAAGGTCACTGTGCTGAACCTACTCATGCAAGCAAGTCAATTCATTTGCAAGATGAGTACAAGTTTGCACAGAGAAAAACTGGATAAATTTTAAGCTAATTCTGGTGTTCCTTCTGAACTCGAGGTCAACACCCTTACAAAATCACAAGCTGAGTTTAAAAAATGTTGAGCACTACCCTAGAAGCTAACTAGAATTAGATTCAGTCATCAATGGAAAGTTCTAATAGCATATCAGATGCTTCTTTTGTTGTTTGCTTTGTATTTTGCATCCAAAATACAGGGAGTCGAAGCCCTTGAAGCAAATCTTTTTCATGAAATTATATATACATTGAAAGGACAAATACAATAGAGGTATTTAGGCAGCAATGTTTTTTTGTGGCCAACATGCCAAAGTTAATCAGTTTGCTTCCTGTGCCTGCCTGATTTGATAAGAAATAATAGCTACCGAAGGTAGCTGATAGCAAGTGGCACAGATGATAGTATCTAAAGCTTTCTTTCTTCAAACAAAATACAAAAACTTATCAGAAATATTATTTGTCATGAAATAGTTTTCTATTAAAAATTTGAAAATATGACCCATCAAATAGCTAGCAAATATATCTGATTTGAATCACTGAAGTTTAATTCACCATTTGTGATCAGAAAAAAAGATGTTTGGAATACAGAATGTGTCATGCTCAGAAAAAAACCCAAACATTCTTCTCACTAAAGACTTACAGTGACACAAACCAGAAGCATACTAAATTTTGAAAAAGCAATTACTGGTGTGAACATAATTCACAGTATTTTAAGTGGTTTGACTAATATCATTTATTTCTACTAGAGTAGCTTCCAACTCTATGCTTTACATCTGCTTCCAGGACCTGAGGCAGTGCCAACAGAAGTTTAAGGGAAGGTCCAAATTGATTTAGATGAGTTTTGTATCAGGAGTTTATCTTCCATTTCAGCAGAGAAATATAACTACACAAGGGATCTTTCACATAGTTCCCTTCATCTAGGAAGTCACTTCCCTAATATCAAGGATATTCATTGAAAGCAATTTATCACAAAAGTAACCTTTTTTCCTCCTTGCCACCTGTGGATTTATAGTTAGTGAAGTAGACAATGATGATTAAAACAAAGTGGATTTAAACACGTGATATAACTTTTGTTTATACCAAGACCCCTCATACTGTTAAGGTAAAGAGGGTCATTACACTGAGATCAGATTATACTGGAACAAAGCCATATACTTCTATCCTCAAAACATAAAGAAATTAAGTGTTCCAGAATTCCAGGCTCTTCCATCAATTGATTCTGTTTCAGAATAAATCTCCTTTAAGTGTTCTGTTTGATATCAAAGGGCTGGAACCAATCGACCATAGTTAAATTAATATTTTCATTGATCTGGATGGTGCTGCTTCTACTCAATGTTATATCCCTAAATACAGAGAGAATTCTGAAATATCTGACTTTCATTAGTTAGTTATGATTGGCATAGGTTCAAACAAACTCAGAATTAAGCCCAGTTAGTCAATAAAATCTGACAAGTCAAACAAAAGGATTTTTGATGTGACTAAGAATGCTAGCTTAAGCACCTTCAGATGTGGTCCTCCTCAACTGAAATCTATGAATATCATTCCCAAGACAAGAAGTTTCAGATCTGGTTCTCACACATACCTTGCAGAATTCCATTCATTTGGCAAATTTCAGATAAGAAATTACCTTCTACTGGATCAAAGGTAAAAACAACACTCGCGCAAACCAGTAGCAGAAGTTCTTCTGTTCTCTAATCGCATATCCTCTATCTCTGAAATCTTTATTTCTGAATAGCCCTTTCTTTGCTTGCTTCCTTATCTCCCCAGGCACAAGCTATACAGAGATGCAATGACCCTTCTCAGGCTTTGCCACGGAAAAGATCCTGTCCCTGCACTTGGGGTACTCTCTACCCCTCTCAGTACCATGATTCCAAAGCAGTCCAACCATGTTGAGCTATGCTCCATAACGTTTTAGAAAATTAACTTCTTAATGTAGGAAGTTCATACATGTCTTATACAATTTGTATCACTAGTTTATGTTGGTGGATGAAAACAAATGTCAGTACATTAAAAGCTTACTAGAAATTCACATTTAGCATTCAGAACTAGTTAGGAAAGTAACTGATTAACAGCCTTGTAGTGATGCAGAAAGTCTTCCTCCCGGGCTGTTAGTTCAGCCCAATGCAAATGACTGAGCTGGTCTTTATTTAGTACCTGCTGGAGCCTGGCTGCCCAAGATGATAAGCAAGTTCTAGCCAGATGAAGATTTACTGCTTCTGTTGCAGCAATAAGCATCAGTTACAGAAATGTAGCATGCAAAAAACGTAAAATCAAAAAGGTGTCATTGCTCTAGTACTAGCAAAAGAACTGTTGCTGTTATTCCAGCAGACTGCTACCTGTAAGAGAATTAAACACTGACAACTTTGTTCAGTCCCTATTTAAGATGACTGAAGTCAGATTATATTACAACCTCCTCTACCTCCAACTCCCTGTGCAATATAACTCCCATCCAAAAATAAATCTTGAAAACATAATTGATTATACAGGACAATCCTAGCTTTCATTTTCAGTTAGGAGCTGAGGTGGTAGACTGGGCAATGCTGATGAATACTAAACAGCCTGCAATTGACTTTACACAACTATCATGCCAACCCTATAACATACTGAAGTACATAAAAAGTAGAAGATACAAAATCCATTTTAAGTTCTATGGAGACGAGCACTGTATACTGGGAGAAAAGAATTAACCAATTAATGTCTATTATTTCAAGATTCAACCCTCCTCTAAAAGCTAGTTTCCTTTATGTTTTTATTTTATTGACAACAGCATTACTCTAAGAAAAAAAAATAAATCCAAAACTAATTAATCAGGTTTTAGACATACTTTCCTCATACATAATTGGTTTATGTCCAGGTAAGCCTTCTTAAAATCTCATTATTAACAGTGAAATATGTCTGGTGAGTGACACCTACATGGAAACATGAAAAAAATTTATTCATTCACGGGTAAGTTCTCGCTACTCTAAATTTAGGCTTGCAATGCATTTAGGAGTCTATATGGAAAAGCTTAAGGTTATCAGCTCCCCAAATTACCTGTCCAGAAGCAAGCTACTTGTAATAACTTTAGGATAGTTCAATGAAGTGGATTCTACTCATCTTGCAATGCAATTCTGAAATACCTGGTGGGATAAATACAGCTAACACACTGGTAGCAATTTAGTATTTCCATTTGATGCTGAATTTCCTTATTTTGATCCCCCCGCCCCGCTCCCCAAGTAGAAGAATATGCTGAAACTTTCTACAGAAATAAAAATTCCAAGCAACATTTTTCAGGGAATATACAAATGACCTTGTCAATATGCTTCCTTTTGACAAGTTGAAAACATATCCCCCTCCCCCCCTTCTCCCCCCTTCCAGTTATACAGTGGAATGGTCAAACTGACAATGAAAAATAGTCTGTTTCAGCAGTGCTTCATGAAAAAAATATCAAAATAAACATGATCCCTCAAAATAGTTTAATTTCATCCAGTTAGCGCTCTCTGATGGAAAAAAAATTCTCTCTAGTTTGAAAAGCTCTTCAGGGAATACTTTTTGTTGAGTACAGTCAGAAATAACAAGAACCAGCTGAAATAGTGAGAAGTCCTTTTAAAACTACCAAATATCCTCACCCAAGCTCTTGGTTAAAGTATCTAGGGCCAAATGTACCCTTAAGGAGACCATTCTTCCTTATGGACACGTTTAAGCGTATGTGTGAAATGAAGAAAATGTTATTTATGAAAAGGAAAAGTAGACTGCAGGAATAGATAAGTCGCAGCTGCAAGGAGCAATGTGGGATCCCCCTCCTCAAACTAACAGAACCTGTCAGGAGAAGGCACTAAACCCCTGCAAGTACTGCTGGTCAATCCAGGCTTGAAAAGTTTGGAAAAAAACCTGTTGAGAATACGACTATCTTAACAAGAAAAATATATCCACACAGTAACCTAGATCATTATGTCAATGTGTTTCAGTTACTGTGAAGACATTATAGGAAGCAAATACAGCTTTACTACGTCACTTTCCTATTCCCTAATTCCAGCTCCCATTCTCACATCAATGCCTAGAGAGAATGGCATGTGTTACCCCTCTGCTGATTTCCACCAAAGTGATAAAATTGTCAATTTTTCAGTGAATAGCTGAGCTGCAAAAAACCAAGGGATTCTTTCCTTAAAAAAATATTATGTGCTCCCCGCCCCCAGCATTTAATTTTCTCAGAATTACTACTCTAGAGAAGAACGCAAAATATACTGGTTTTAATCCAACTGTGACTAAAATAAAACTCAGAGACAAAAAGTTTTCTCTCTTTTGTTTTATTATGGGTCAGCTCAAGGTTAAAGCTCCGTTCTCTAAATCAGTCAGAGGTTTCACTTTCATATATAGAGTATATAGAGATGCAGCTCCTAGGAATTTGTTCATGATGCTCCTGGTGGTCTCTGCATTTAGCCCAGCAAAGAAACAGTGGGGCTTGACTTTTTTGTAGTCAAGTAATATGCAGAAATGGCAGCTGGCTTTAAACTACTGGGAACCTACCCAAGTTTCTGGACAGGTTTACACTGCTCATGAAAAAATCCAGTCTTAATCAGTTAAACACTGGCTTGAGTAGACATTTAAAAACTGCTATGACACTGTTTGACCTAAGCTAGCAGAGTGGAGCCAACACCATTCTTTAAGCCTGTGTTATCAATGATGGTCTCTCTACCGCAGACCCTTCAGTTGCATGATCCAGTCAACTCAATTCTGAATTGTATTTAGTTCAAGTACTACCCCCACCCTATGTCACTTTAGGTTGCTGAATAGAAATAAAGTGAAGCTTGTTGGGTATGCTCTTTCCTAAGTTTACCAAGATGTTACTCTGTAAAAGAGAGCACCTTGCCTTCTAGAGCTGCTACCCTTGCTAAGGTCTGGGCAGCAAGCTCATGGAGATGGAAGACCTATATGGAAATATATTTCCCATAGATGGGAGCAAAGAGCTCCTTATTTCCAAAGCTTGGTGCTACAAGACTAAAAAGGCAATCTGAGATGGATTTCATAATGGGAAAAAGAAGGAACTGGTAGAAAGACACTGATACAGCAAAAAAAAAAAGGCTATTTGAGATCTTGCACAAAAGAATACATAGATGGAAATATTGGCCTAATTTCAATTTATTACTACAGCGATGTATTTCTCCAGTGTCATGGAAAAGATTAATTAGAACTATAAATGGTGAAAGTTGGTGGGGTATTGCAGTACAGGTCTAGTCCTAAACACAGTAAAATCTCTTTGAGAGTTGGGTACTGTATTATGGCTTGTGAATGCTATTTTTCCTAACCATCCATTCGTCAGCAGAGCCGGCCAAGAGTGATTACTCATTTATGCAGACAACAACAACAAAAATGGCAGTATAGCTCTCTGGGTTTGTCCCTCTTCTGCAGAGGTCACAAGCCAGTAACCTGAAGACCAGTGAAGGAAAGGCATCTTTGGCCATTCAAGACACTCAAGTTTAGCTAGTTCTTAAAAGGAATAGAAGTAGAACAGGATTTTGTATTTCAGAAAACAGTAATGTAAACATATTAGAATGGTAGAGGTGAGTGATTCTTCTTACAAACTAGAATTCCATAAAAACTAAGTGGATTTTTTGTGTGTTTGTTTTTAAGAGAACTTCATTTCTTGACACAGTTGCATCCCTCTCCAGGCTGCCAAGTAAGCTCAATGTTTCTCTCACACATACAAAACACCAGAGACACTATCCTAGTCTCTAATGAAGATACCTAATAATTACACCTGATATCACATAAGTTGTTGTTCCTCATGTTGTTCCTCATGTCCTCCTTTAAATGTCTCATTTGCACCACTTAAAACATGATCAATTTTTACTATTTCTTCTTCCTTTTTCTCTGCAGCACATTGCAAAAAAAGTGAGAAAAAATATTTTGGTGAAAATCCTTACTAACTGTATGGATAGCAAAAGTCTGTGCTTAAACATACAAAAATTTTGCTGCAGTAACGTCAGCTTCTGCCTTCTCCACCCACTGGTAAAGTCTGCATAAGAATTCTAGTTGTGGCTTTCTCTAGGATAAAGTCACACATCAAAAGAGGGTGTTTCCATCCACTTTCTTCTATAGCTCAGTTGTTCTAGTTAAAGAAATTCTTATCATTACTATCTAGAAGAAATAACATTTCATCCATATTTTGAAGGTAGTTAAACTTTTTGTTCACAAAGTAAATGTTAATATGATTAATTACTTCCATGAAGTTTCCCAGACATGTTCCATGAAAAAAGAGAAAACATCTGAAACTGGTCATTTGCCTAGTAATTATCTCTTGTAATTATTTCCTTTTATGATAGCTATGCATTATTTTTCTTGATCACCTTTCAAAAAGATACAATGATTTCCAGCAATCCAGAAAAAAATATTTTTAGGACAAGTGACAGTAATCATAAAAAGACAAGTGAACAATGCATTGCAGTTTTAAACTATTATTTCACTTTTAGACAGTCTCTGCATATAAGGAAGTAGGGCAGAACAAAACGGAATACTAATGTTGCAAAAAAGGATCACTCCATTATAAAGAACAGAACATCTATAATATTTCATTATTTTCCCTGAACACATCTGTGTTCAGGTCAGCCTTCATGAACCTAGATTGAATCAACAAGGTACTTAAGACTACCATGAAGTGAGATGTAAGATCACCAGAGGCTCTCCTCCATTGGCTGCTAAAATCAAAGAGAGATTGCTGACCTCTAAATCTAGAATAGGATTCAAGAACTGCCTCAAAACAGCAAATTGAGCACATTCTATGCCCCTTAATTTTTGCTTTAGGTTTGGGTTAAATGCACACAAATTTAGAAAAGGTAGATTATTCACAAATTGTCTACATAATAAGCAGTCTCTCCATTATTGTAACATTTTTCCTGACACTGGTGACGGCTATATGGGAGAAACTCCCTACTTTTTTTCAATTGGTTTTAATGATACATACACACACACAAAAATATAGTGATGATGGGATGTATATGATAGGTTGAGATATAGAAATCTGTTTTCCTTCTTTAAAGCTTTATACAATCTATGTTGAATGAATTGCCTACTTTCAAAAGAGAGCAGGAGAAAATGAACAGACTGAGAATAAGACCATTGAATGTTTGAAGTGACTAACTAAGCTCAGTTGGAAATATTGTGTGCTTGTATGTCCTGTGTGTATGAAATTAGCTTTAAAAGAAAAATGCCATCCTTCCCCATCCCCATTCACATCAAAATGATTCTCTATTGAGCTAAGTCTAATATATTTTACTCTCAGACATGAAGTACTTCCTTAAAGACAGTGGAAATAAAGCTTTTATTCTATGACAGGGAAGGCTAAATTGAAGCACTCTTTTTTGTATTTGACATTTACAAATAGCAGAAGTCATACAGTAATAAAATAATAATGAAATTATAAATAGGTTACTCTTCATTTGAATTGCAAAGATGTGCTTTTATGCTTCCCTCAGAGCTACATGTTGGTGTATAATGACCCACTGAAAACAACTCCTCAGTGACAGCTAAAATGAAAAGTTCATGGGGCAATATACTGTCCAATAAGTTTCACCTTACAGCCTATGTAATTTTACAGTAATATGTAGAACTTCAGCTTTACAGTTCCTTTTATGCTGATATCTCAACCTGCTTAACTAGTGTTAATTAATTCATCTTCATGACCCCTGAGGAATTAAACAACTTGGCCAAATTTAAAGAGAATAGATGGCACAGTGAGCAATAAACTAAAAACCCCTGAAGGTTCAAACATAACTGTTTAAATAGTGGGGAGAAATTTCATGCATAAAAGAGAAGGAAAACCATTTCATTAAATGTATTAAATATTTAGCTCCTACTCCTGTTTATTTCTGTATATGCCAAAACATATTTCCTCATAGCTGGGCCCGATGAATTGCTTTGTGAAATTTCAGAATTGCCAGAGAATCATCTACCCACGGTAGTTGTTCTTCTCATGTATGAGATGCATTCTCACACAGTGTTTAATATTCCATACACAGAATGTGGGATGGATTTTCTATTTTGGCTGAATAAGAGCTGTGAAAAAAAAGGCAAGTACTGTCTTGGATCACAGAGAAACTGTCCTATTACAAAAAAAGCACCTCACGCGATTTTGGATATTTGCTTTTCACTTAACCAGTTCTCACAAAAAAATCATCAAACTTCCATACATTGTAAGTCAGAATAATTGACCTGCAGGCAAATAAGGACATTTATTTAAATGCCTAGCATTGATGTAGATGCTCATATTAAAGCTTGAGTTTGAAAGCCTATATTTCCCTGGTTTTAGTACTATCCTAATGAATTATTGCAAATAATTTTGGACTTTGCTATGAAGAATATGATCACTGAAGTATCATGATTGACATCATTCAAACACTATAGAAAACCTTTTCTAAAACATAGCTATGTTTTCACTTCAAATAACAGGTATTCTAAGTAATATGAAATAAAAAAAATAAACCATGTAATTTATATCAGCAGAATTCGTATTTTCGTGGTTTTAAGATAGCAGAATATATTCAAATACTCGATTGATTTTTTTTAATTTTTTTTTTCACAGAAGAAAAACAGGAAAGAGGACCATATGGTCAAAGCTCTGGGGTAGCATGTTGGATATAGAGCCTTTGATTTTAAAATAATGAACTTAGTCTTCTTTTGTGAACTGCACAAATTCACAACTCACCTGATGCCAGTGTTGAAAGACTAAAGCAATTAAAAATGTGTTTATTCTTTAAGCTTTTACAGAAATGGATCCTGACTTGGAAGACAGTTATGCAACTTGTCCACACCATCAGGGACTTATACCAAGTCATTTCCAAAAACTATTTCTTTATCTCATTTCTCTAGCTGGGATATTTGAATGGTGGTGTTCATCTGCCATATAGTACAAAGAAAGAAACAGAGCAACGGTGAGAGTTCACCGATTTCAGCATTTAACCATGTCCCAATCACAGCTAATCTGAATCAGAACTCTCTGTGCTTCAGTTCCCTACATGTGAAGTGGGAGTAAAAACATGCTCCTTCTCCCAGATGGAAACGCTGTCTTATCTGTTTAGACTATGAGCTCTGCAGAGGAGGGAGGTGTGTCTTAAGCTAAGTCACTTAGTGCATTGCAGCTTTTTTGCCAGTATACTTCGTACTTTCCAATCATTCCTGACTCTCCTTCCAATACACAAAATCCACCAGCAAGTATGGACTTTCCCGTGAGGTTTGGCTGGCCCATCCACCTGGTGGCAGTCACGCTTCTTCATAATCCTGAGTTAATTAAAATACTTTTTTTTAGAAAAAATTAATAATAATAAAAGTGCCTCCACTACAGCTCTGTGTTTTGCTCTACCATTGCTGGAATCTTTACTTTTACTACTAGTACAACGAATGATGCATTTCCCTTATTCTTTGAGGGCAGAAAGCTTCCTCAAATCTGAAATGAACATGTCTTTTTCACAAGAAGGAGCCTATGAAACACTCTTTCCATCTATAGCTCTGCTCCGTAAATTCTTGCGGTAGTCCTGTTCCCTTAATCCTACATTAATATTGCAACTGCAATGAAAAATCTATCTCCTATTTTCATACTGTTTGGCAGGTATGCCCAACATTTTCATCTACCGTGTTGCATTTACAAGATGTTAAAACTGTGTCACTTGAGTAGACCAATAGCTTCTGAATAAATTAAGAGGTTTCAATTTATATGTAGAAGCTTTCCTCACCAATAAACAAACAAGCATCATAGTGCTTTGCCTCTTGCATCAGATGCATTATCACTATAGATTTGACCTTCAAAACTGCTTCATAAGATTTCCAATGAGAGAATACAAGTGGTCAGGAAGGTTTGAAATTTATTGGCTAAATTTTATTGTCCCTTTATGAACATTCTCATCTGTTATTTTCCTCTTACAACATTTCAGTTCTCCAAGCTTACTGATCCTCGTCCCTGAATTTCTTTCTAACATCCTCCTGTACACATTGGCCACAGCCTTCAGAACTTCCAAGATTTCTGGCACATTTTCTTTCATCATAGATGAAAGTCAACATTTTTTACTCCTCTCAGATTTCAGTGTCATATTTCCTCCCTACCCAGATATTTCTCCTGACTTTCTAATTACTTGCTCCCTGCAGTAAATGTCAGAACTGCAGACTGCAGCCCTGAGGACAGAACGACCCAAATATGGCGATATTCACTGACAAACCCAAGGTCAATGGCTAACATAAAATCATTATTATATACGTGCACAACATGGCTATCCAGGCAGGACAAAATCTGACACATGGAAGGACAAAGAGGTGTGTCCAGTTGCAAACACAGATGCGGAGGATTACAACAGAGTGGAATGGCTACAGCGACTGGCTGAGCTCTGAGTCTTAAACTTTCTGTTAGCTTAGAGCAGAAATGCATAAGAATAAGGTCAGACAGCTTTCACTTCACCAAGGCCAAGGTGAACCTGTTAGACATTGTGTTTCAGTGAAGAACTTGGACTATTTCTAAAACCTCTGTGGGTGAGTTTCCCTCTTATATTGAACATTTCCTGTTACAGACTACACAGAGACTGCTAGCTCTTTACCGCCTTCAAATTACACATCCTTGTGTAGGTTAGAGAAGAGGCTGGAAAGAAGGAATTCAGCAAATACTCTACCAGAGCTTGACACTTCAGTAATTAGAGCATAGCCCTATCTCAGATCAACTCCTGTCCTGGTAAGCACACTGTCAGCAGCATTGCTGGGCTCCGTCTCTCAAGAAACAACTTTGCAGTGACTCATCACTTCTCACTGTCTGAGAAAAATATAAATATTATTATGAACATACAGGTGCTTAGCTGGGTGACAGGGAGACAGATAGTAAGAAGATTTTTATTTTTTTTTAATGGAAAACTTCACACTGTAGAGGGCTGTAGGTCTCTCATTCCTTCCTTTCTTTTTCCTTAAACAATAAACGATAACCCTTCTGGCCCCAAGTCTGGAAGTGCACAGACTTTGTTAGAGTTCAATTATGAGTGGATAAAATTGATATGTACAATAGGAATGTGTCTCATTCATAGCAGTGATCTCACTGGGGAAACAAGTGCTTTGGTTAAGAGCTTACATTTAAAACTTCTTTTTAATAAGTAAGAATGAAAATAGAACCATAATGAATAAATTAAAGTTAAATAAATGACAAGCCAAATCTTGATCATCTCTTTTTCATCCGCCTTTCCAGTTGCAACATCTTCTCTTGGCTGATACTTATTAAGGTTGTAGAAACACGCTGCCATGCACTGCAGCATTTGTAAGGTACACCTTACATGTACAACCTTACTAAGAGTCATTATGGTATTCACTGTAATTTTATATTATTATTATTCTCTACACCTGTGAGTCTACCCTTTCTTCAGCCACTTGAAATCTGTGAAACCTATTCTGGACTTACACACAACATTAACCCAGATTTATGGCTCCTTTCTACCACTTGCACCTGCATTAAACTATCTGTTTCAGGGGTTTTAATCTTTTTCATGAAACAAAAACAAACAAAAAAGACTTATTTAGTCCTGGTATGAGAAATCGCTTGCTTTCTTTAAATAAAAATCTACTACTATTCACTGAAATGAAATATTTCAAGCTTTGACTATACTGAAAAGGGTATTGATTTTTCTAGTTTTTTCTATTGTGAGAGTTCTTGTAAGTGATAGAGACCATTACATCACTCTAGTTTACTAGTCGGCATCTTTTGCGAAAGATTTCCAAGCTGCTGGCTCTTCTTCCAAACTGGTTGATTTTACAGGCTCTCAGATTTCTTTTATCTATTTACATCTCCAATGGCAACTTCATTCAATAGTGGAATACAGGTATTACACATATGGTATCCATAATCTGGACAGTATTATCCATCTGGTATCTGCTCTTTTTTGTTACTGCACAGAACTCAAGAAGAGGCTGAAAAGCTGTAGGCAAGACTAAGTGAGTAGAGTTGGGGTTACATACCTTATCCCACACGAAGACAAGCATCAGGAAGGACATTAAATTATGTATTCATTACAGAAACAGGATTTGTTTAGCTGTGCGAAGGTTCTCAATCCTCACGCTCAGTGATTATCCCCTAGTCATATTCAGGAGTAACTTTCAGACTTACTCAGATTCTCTGGTCCTCCAAAAATGTGAATTCTTTTCTCTAGTTCCATGCCTCTCTTAGCCTGGATATCTACTTCATAGAAAATTTGCAGAGACAGAAACTCTAAAACAGAAATAGGAGAGAACTAGAGGAGCTCTGAACTACTGAATTTTTGAGGAGTCACTAAAAGATATCCCCATCTATCTGGAACCTTACTTAATTTCTACTTCTGTTAGTGCACAGGTGAATATAAAATGTGGTATTTTAGCTAGTAAGGTCTGATGTGAGGATACAACCTGTCATAATTGAGATCAAAAATGTATTTTTCTATTTAGCTATTGCCATGGTTTAACCCCAGCCAGCAACTAAGCACCACACAGATGCTCACTTACTTCCCCCCTGCCCCCCCTCCCCCCATTAGATGGGCTACAGAATTGGAAGGAAAAAAAAACACTTGTGGGTTGAGATAAGAACAGTTTAACAGAACAGAAAGGAATAAAATAACAATGATGATGATAACAATAATAATAATAATATGAAAATAATAATAATAATTGGAATATACAAAACCAGTGATGCACAATGCAACTGCTCAGCACTCGCTGACCGATGCCCAGTTAGTTCCCAAGCAGCAATCCCACCCAGGCCAACTCCCCCCAGTTTATATATTGGACATGATGTCACATGGAATGGATGTATGGAATACTCCTTTGGCCAGTTTGGGTCAGGTGTCATGGCTGTGTCCCCTCCCAACTTCTCGTGCCCCTCCAGCCTCCTTGCTGGCTGGGCATGAGAAGCTGAAAAATCCTTGACTTAGTATAAATACTACTTAGCAACAACTGAAAACATCAGTGTGTTATCAACATTCTTCTCATACTGAATCCAAAACATAACACTATGCCAGCTACTAGAAAGAAAGTTAACTCTATCCCAGCTGAAACCAGGACAGTTATTTATCCATTTGATTTTCTACATTCTGCTTGTCAGCTTTGTTTGTCAATTCTGTTGATTAGGTGAGACAAAATTCAAAGAATATGAAAAAAAAATCTGATTCATTCTGAAAACAGAAATATACTCATTATAGTACAATAATGAGGGTAAAAAAGGAGTTCAAAATTATTTTTCAAAAACTGCTATAAGCAAATACAATTTGAGGCTGGAAAATTGGGATTATTGATATAGTTGCAGGGTGCATTCTCTGCTACCTTCTTATGCCTAGTTCCCAGTGAAGGTGATTTCGGAAAAGAATGAGGTACAACGCACTTGTGTTTCTATGCCTTTGATTTACAATTAATCCTGCACAAGTTTATGTTTGTTTATTTGTAAAACACATAAAATTTTGTTCTATGGCTCATATACATATTACTCTTAGCCAGTATGCAGGAAAAAGAAAGTCTGTGACCATTCCCTTCTACTCCATACACGATTAAAGATACTGTGATGATACTCTGAAAATATCTCATCTGAAGGCTATATTTTATCTAAGCATTTGACTGTGACATTGCAACTAGTATGGGAAAACTGAGTGCTACTTTCCCTGAAACTTCAGAGAGAGCGCTTGGAGTATAACTTTGTTAGGAGCCAGGAAGTATTCCATGCAAAATCAATCTTCTACCTAATCAAAATGATATCTACAAAGCAAGAAGGATACTCTGAGACTAATTAAATTCCAGATGAAAACAATTACATATTAATACGTATTCCCAATCGGATATGGTCACATTTTACCACACTGTTACAGTCATATGAGACACACACATTTGTATTGCTAACCTCATCCACCACAACCCATGTCCAAAGGATAATTCAAGTACAGTGCACATCCACACAGCACAGCATTATCCAAAAAACTTCAGCATTTTGACCACCATCTGGCCCAATATGGCCTTAACAGAGATTGATTCTAGGTCATCCAATTCCTTTACTGTTCTGTTTTGACAGATTTCCAGTATCAGTGCAGGTCCAGCATGAAAAACTACACTTCGGATTACAGAATTTGCAAGAATGAGCCTTTTACAAGAAAAATAACTATTATTTTTTTTTCTCCCACACCAATTACCACATGAAGGCCACTGAAATCTAATGACCTTCTCAATTTAAGTAATGGGATGGACGTATACCTCCCCTTGTGCTTTCTATCACAGCTATCTGTACCCATGGGGAGAGGAAACCTGACAAACCTGAGGTCCAGAAAAGGGAAGAATTTTTTGAACGCAACACTGATCTGAAGGACAGAGGAGATCTAGATAAAAAGAGATCTCTGAAGGATTATTTCTAAAAATGGGATGGAAGAAAGAGACCTCCAAAGAGAGTTTTCAATGTTTGCAAGCTGCAATGGGAACAGAACTATCCAAATGGCAAAAATGGGACAGCAACACTACTGCACACTCACTAAGGACTTGCCATCCAGAAGGGAGTTAATCTCCAAGCTGTTGCTTGGAGATTTGGCACTTCCCTGACAAGAATGAAACTGAGCAGGGTTGACACTGTAGCAAAATTTACACCGCCACAGTTGATGTCTGGCTTTCTATTTTGCTCCTCTCCTACAGATGTTTCAGATTGCTTTTCAAAATGCGCAGCAGCAATGTCCATCGCTGAAGAATGATTAAGTACCAAGTTCAGAAAGTGCCCTAAGCAAACAGTGAGGTATCCATGAGTTTTCAGAAATATCCCTTTCAAGTTTTCTGCAACTACCATCCCAGTAGAAATGCACAATACTCTGCAATTGCAGTGTCCTGCTTCCCAGAATCTGCTGGATAGGGAAAAACAAGACACTGCAATTGCAGGGTACTATGCAATTCTACCAGTTACCATCCCAGTAGAAATGCACAATACTCTGCAATTGCAGTGTCCTGCTTCCCAGAATCTGCTGGATAGGGAAAAACAAGACACTGCAATTGCAGGGTACTATGCAATTCTACCAGTATACAGGAAAGTAGGTGCAGATTCAGGGCATTCAGTGATTAAAAATGGATGGCTTGTTTTCAACACATACCAACAACTGCATTAGGTGTTTTCTCACTTGCTCATACACTTTCATAAACACTCAGCCATTGAGATACCCTGGGAAAACAGACTTTACTAAAGCAAAGGCCCTTGTATGTCTGTGCAGATAAAGAGTGACTCAGGACAGTGATCAAATAGCATAGACAGTGCAAATCATCATGATTTTGATATTGATAATTTTATTAGTAATCTGGAATACTAGATGTAAACATTAACCATAATAAATTGTATTAATTGTTCTTATGAAATAACAACCTGTGTTTCACCCAGGCAATTACCAGCTTGCTTACACTAAAGACTTCTGTGGAACTGCTAAGACTGACTGGTGCAAACCAAGACGCTTTACAGTTTAAATTTAAACTTCCACATGTGTAATGGACTGTCATATCTCACATCAAAATTGGTCAGCCTTTTCATTGAAGTATTTTCCTCTCATGGTGCACCTCAAGTTTTAAAATCAGTATTTCACCTTACAATACAAGTATGTCAGTTATTTAATTCTATAAGAAGAGTAGAAAGATAATCTCCTAGTATACTTTAAACTAACAAGAATCAATCACGCTTTTTCCACTGCAGCACTATAGTAAAGTAGTATATTCTAAAAACAGTTCAAACAGAACTAAATTTACTTAGTTTTCTAAGTAACTTATATAAATTTACTGAAATTTAGCCTGAGATTCCTACTGGCATCAGATACAACATAGCTGTATGAAAACAGAATTGGCTTGCTCTTTCTGGTACTTATTTGTATAAAGAATACCTCTTCTCTTCCTCCTGCTGGTTTCCTTTTCCAGAGGAAACAGCTGATTTCTTACCATGAGGTCAATGGACAGTATATTCTGTTAGGAAAATTTGCAGAGAGATAATATAAGCATGCTTTGAACACCTTGAAGACACAAGCTATTCAATAAGATCCATTGCAGATCTCTCTCCAGGAATGTAGATTCCTTATCAATGCCCATCTTGCTACCAACCGGTGCTTTGACAAGCCCTACAAAGACTCTAATCTCCTTACTGACAACATATGGCAATATTTTCCTCTCTTTAGAAAATATTGGTAACAACACTGGAAGTGGTTTAAGACAGAATTCAGATTTTATAGCCTTCTATTCTATAGTACACAATTGCTGTTTGTACAGCAATTATGTGTAAACTAGGCATCACAGCTTAGACATGAGATATCAGTTCATGGAATAGAAACTGTAACCATATCAGTGATAACATGTTTGTCATCCATTGCTTAGTAAAACCCCCTTAGCCATTTGTAATATTTGCAAATTACACCGTGCTCTTTCAACTAAATGGAATATGCAGTTACTCAACGCAACCATAGATTTTTATAGCTGGGTATGTAACTTAGAATTAATTTTCAGTGATTACACAAACATTCCACCTCAACTTTTCATTTAATACTATTCATGTAAGTGAAGCTCAATTCCCTAAGACTTGAAAGCAAGGGCAAAAAGATCACAAATGGGACAGATACTTGCTTTAGGATCTGCAGAAAAAAAACAACCACCAGGCTACCAAAACAGGAAGGAATTTGGGAAATACAAATTAGAAGAGATTCCCGACTTCCTAAAGGAACAACAAAGAAAAACCTTACTTGCTCAGTAGTCAGTGAATAAACCTGGAGATGCATTCCTCAGTACTTCATAATCCCAACAAGGAGAAATTCACATTTAATAGTCTATACCAAATATCATGGCTAAAACATACATTTAAATCTAGGTTTTCTTCAAGTTGACCTATGTGATCATACTCACCAATTAAAATTATATTAGCCAAGAAATGTTTAAGGTTTATGAAATGGAGTTCTAATGTTACAATATTATGTATGACATAATAGACAGCTTAATGAATTCACTGTCCTGATAGTATAATGAAATATTTAAATACAGTGAATACTATTCTGTTTCACTGATACTTCATTTGTATAATTAATGTATTATTTTTCATTATTTTTGATAATGGAATAAATGCAGATAAATGTAAATGTTATAGGGTATTACAATTTTGTCTCTATATTATTTGAATGTATAATTTAGTAATCAGGATAAAGGACCATTCATTATAATGTGACGTGAAACAGGCATAACCTGTTTCAAATCCTCTTAGAAGTACAAAAATCTAGCTTTAACTGTGGATGAGAAAGAAAACACAACCGTTTAAAAAGGACAGAAACATTACCAAACTAAGTCAAACCCAGTTAACTGCACATGGTGGAGCCCAAAGGGTTTTGAAGTTTTACAGGTTAAAGCATTATTGCATGGTTTATGATACGTAGAGAGAAAAATACATAAGGGATAAAAAGGATAAAAAGCTTGTAGCACAAATTCTGGATTCCTGTACTATCTCCAGGGGTCCTTAATCCACCAAAAGCATTTTTCCATTTGAACTGCTAATCTTGCAAAATACAGGGGGGGGGGAGAAGAGAGAAGGGTGTTGCATCCTCAATATGAATTATGTTTCATTCACTTTGCTGTGTTGAAAACGTGGCCTGCTTTCTGACATTTGTTGTTATGGTGCATGAAAGTAGCTTCTGTACTTGGATTTCACACTAGCAAATTACAGATCGCTGTTGACATTTCCTTTCATTTCCCTGATCTTTATTTAGACAAGCTTGTCTTTTTGCATTTTTTTGAGATAAATATACAAGTCAATATATCATAATTAGAGGGCCTCTGACATTTGTCTTATTAGTTTGCTTCATCTAAAATAATAACAACTGTTGAAATACACGCATCTAATATATAAGTAACTCATTTGGCAGAACTTATTTCAGAGTCTATGTATTACTATTCTCTTTTAAATGTTAATTTTATCTAAAGCAGTATCAGCTTCATCACTGGACTTCAAAGATTATTTTAAATTTGTCATCTTTTTTGTAGGCAGAACTCCAGTATTTAGCACTAACATGTCCAGACTCTGCATCAGCAGCAGACAATGGGCCTTGCTGAAAGCTCTGGACCTGACCTGACAATTCAGATATTTTAAAAGCTCATTATGTTTCTAAAAATGAAAATAATTTATCATTTTCTTATGGTTACCAATAGTAGTTGGAAAGGAAATGCTTCAGGGGGTTTTGTTTGCTTTTAACTACCTTTGGTATCTCTAAATAGCTAGCTTTCAGATTCTATTAATCTTTTTGATGACTTGTAATTACATAGTTAGTCTGTATGATCACAAATTCCTTGTAAAATGCATGGGCTTTACATATGCTTGCATTTCCTTCAGCAGTCTTTATGAAAAGTTTACAGGGTTATGATTTCATAGACTTAACTCAGTCACCCAACAAGGTACTTTGAAAAGACACCCATATCTGCATACCCCTGTTCACTAAGCTCCATTCTTATTTTAAAGCTCAATAGTGCAATTTATATACTAGGAGTAACAGCAGGAATACAAAAGAAAACTTGAAGTCTGTTGATATTTTCTTGTGGCATCCACACATAGCTTTGTGTGTTATTTCAACAAGTCTCATGAGATAAACAAACTGAGGCAATATTTCAACTCAAAGTCTTCAAAAGCAACACAGGAACTTAAAGAAAGTAACCTCAGAAGGCTGATAAATAATATTTTTCACCAAGATATTAAAAGTAAGGTTTTGGGACTATGAGAGCAGACTTGCTTAAAATGAAGTACAAATGCAGCAAGAAATGAGTCAGGGAAGGAACTAAATAAAGAATTTTGCACTGTTATTAACTATATCCTTGACAATGCTAAAGAACACAACTTCATTGTGCATGTCCTAACTTATTCTAGAAGTTGCCTTGGATGATGTTTTTTTGAGAGAAATTGTTGGGTAACATTTAAGTTGCTGAAGTGTTCTCACAGCCCAAAACAAGCTTCCTGCTTTTCCCTGCTATGAAAAGCTTTCTGTATGATCAGATACAGTGGAACAGTCTCCATTAAATTGCTACCCATTAAATGCTATTAATGAACTTTTTGATGTGAATGAGAACCCACTGCCATTAAAGCATTTTGGCTGTTGATGATGGAAGGTATTCTTTAGAGAGATGATCAGTTTCTCTATATGCTGTGAGAAAAGATTCTCTAGATGTCTTTCCTTATTTGAAAGAAGATGGAAAAAGAATCAAATTAGCTAACAATACCAAGTTAATGTTATTGGACTTCTATGTTCAGCTGCAAATAAGATATATCTAGTTGTGAATAAGACAAAGATGTAAATGTCAGACACAAGATTAAGACTTTTATGTATGTATCAAAGATTTACTAGCTGCTGCTAGACAAATTTTCAATTTACCTTTCTTTCAAATTCCACCAAACACCCAGTTTTATTGGTACCTGAAAAGTGTTGTTTTATTAAAGCAGGTCTGTTGCTGAATAAAACTATAAACATGTCCATTGATTGCAAGATGAGTTAGTGCTAGACAGGTATTGCTACTTATTCTTCTTTATGCTCATGTTATCGAGTATACCATTCAACAGGTTTAATTAACTCTGTAGAAAGGGCAAGATTGTAACTTGGAAGTTATAAAAGCTTATGGTATTTTGTCAAAGCACAAAGAAAACCTAATTGTGTTTAAATGAGATTTAGTAAAGCAACCTTCTATTTCATCCAAATTATTTTTTCTTTGAACTATTAGCACACATTCTTAAAGGGTTAACTTCTACATTGATGCTGATTCACAACACATAACAATGAAAGTTTTCCATGTAGAAATGTACATATCAAACCCCATAACAATTTATTTATATATTCTTTTACATATACCAGAAACTGAAGGTCACAGAATGTAATAAAAACTTTTGTAATAAAATCCCAAACACACACAGTCCTACCAGGAGCTGAAAACAATGTTGAATGGGAAACCATTTTCCTGTGTTGAAAAGCATTGTTACATATTAAAAAATTCTCCCCACACTGTCCCACCGCCCCCCCTACCCCCCATTAGCATGAATCCAAGACACTTGCAAATTCTACACAGGAAAAGATCTACTCTGGGCTTAAAGCACCAAATGTCTGATGCCTGAAATGAAATCCCTGTGCTGTCATTATTCAATATCTGAAACAAGAGTGTTAACTGCCATGCCTTAGGTTTTCCAGGTATGATTAATTCCTAGTGAAGTTCCTTTGCTGTGTATAGATAGAGAAGAAAAGGAGCATGTGCGGAATCAACGTTTGCCACATCTCCTATGAACACTAGCTATGGAGTCAGGCTTTGTGCTGGATGAAAATCTAATTCAACCAATGGGAAAGCACAACTGACCATATTCATGAACCTGATGGCCAGTAAGTTAACATAAAATGTGTGCTGAAAAATTTTGCAGCGTCAGACACTACTTCTCAACACAAGTTTAATGCAGACAGACATCACCGTGAATTAAACCACAACTCTATTATGGGTGTAGGACTAAACCAAAAAGTTTCAAAACTGGTATGCTCCTGAGGAAAGCTTGTGTTTCCCTAATCAATGTTTTCCTGGAAAAATATCTGCTTAATTGGAATCGTTTCTGATCAGTTCCAGTTTAGGTACCTTAACAGTCCAAATCAAAAAAAACAACACCAAAACCCCCAGGTTTTTACATCAAGTGCCATTTTTCATGATACACAACTCCTTTCAACATCTGGGACTAAAGGAGAAGACAGTGCAACTTTTTGAGTCTCACAGCAGTTGAATCATGAGATAAAGACTTCGGTATGTTTTTTCATAGTAGCCAAGACAGCTTGACTATCCTCACCACAGGAAGGGAAGATCAATACTGCAAAAAGATCCTTCTGCTTACAGGGTCAGTAAGAGTGCAAGAGATAGTAACTTCCCTTTAAAACTGTTTCTTCAGTAATTCCCCACTTCTCAAGAATTTTAACATTGAATTTACAAACCATGTGACAGTCTGTTTAAAATTAATTTCAGAACAACCCATTGATGATAATATATGCGCGAGAAGGTAGCCCTATCTTATATCAGTTGATTAATTTATATATTTATTTTGCTATAAGAAGCAACATTATTACTTTGAAATAATAAACAAGATAAGTCCTAAGCTCATTCTGTACTGAAAACCGTGTACATGATCATCACAGATAAATACCCTCCCAAAAAATAAAAATAAATTGATTACTTTCACCTTTATTTTTTATATTACACAGTTCCTTATTTTAATTTGTCTTTTAAAATTAATAGACCAAATACACGGGTAGATGGCAAACTGAACATCTGATTTAAAATTCACTATCTGATGCCACATAAAAGGTATCAGCACTGTAAAAAATTTCAATACCATCTCTTGTGTACCTAGCCGCTGTGAATAATACAGAAAAAAATTTCTAAACAAAATTCCCATTAGGCTTTGCCCAAGTAACAGCAAATGTGTCATATTCATAACATGATTTGGAACAGGACAATAAGCAAACAAGGAATTTAAATTTTATGCATGAATTTGAATCCATCACCTGCTTATACAATATAATTTTTAAAATCAGTATAAATGCAATCCCCTGTGTAGACAGATGTTGTTGATTTAACTTGGATTCAGTAAACTGATCTGTTTAGCCAACTCTCACAAACCTTAGTTTAGTCTACCCTTCAGTGTTTTAGAAAAAACTGTTTTTGAAAAGAGTTTCAATGTACAGCTATACATTTGAATATAGCTAAGTTCTACTCCTAAACTATTACCTTTCATGTCCATAAAGTTGGTAGCAAAAAAGACCTCATTCCACCTATCACTTTTAAAATAAGAATTTAAATAATACCTTATTAACAAATAAATTTGAACCAGAAATTCACATTGAAAAATATGAGCATAACCAAACCCACAGCACTGAGAAATACCAAATCCAAGTTTCACCTCTCCATTTTATCTGTAGTAATATCGTATGGGAGCAGAATAAATTTTCCAATCAATAAACATTATTCAGTATTTGAATAAATATGGAAATCATACCATCAGAACTTAAAACAACAAAAGCAAAATAAAATTATATTTTCTTTCTTAAATGTACTTGAGAGAGAAAATTATTTTGCCATGAGATAGGTGATTCTCCAGATATTTTAATAAATAAGGGACTTTCCTCGCTTTTCCGCCATAAATATCACAACATAAGCATAAGGTACAAGTCTTAATTTCAACACACTTCGTCTGACTTCTAGGCACAAGAAAAAAGAAATCCCACTATTTCCTCCTTATTGAAAAAGGATCTATACACCTGAAAGTTTTCGGAGACTAAGTCCATGGATTTAGATTTGACAGTTATCCAATAGCCATTATGTCTTTCACTGACTAAGACCACACCAGAAACCAAGATATCTGACCACTTTTTCTTCAGAACACATACAGCCATGAATAGGTACAACTACATTAAAAGAAAAATAAGAAATCTAAACAAATACAGCAATACAACAAAAACGTAGTTGACGTTTGACCTCATTTAAAGAAAAGCTTTTTAGGCTAATTGTTATTCAAATATAAGCACCTCTTGTTATGTTGCCACAGATTCTGAATGAGAAAAAGGCTAGACTGCATTTAAAATGAAGTTTCATCTATTCCAAAAACTTCGTACCTGAACAGTCAAGTGCAAAAGCTTCTGGCTTGAACTATCAGTAAGCAAAAGACCTGGCCAGTTAAAGGATTATCACACAAACCTCCAAATTTCATCTGAGCACCAGCCTTTGGAAAAGGACATATTTCACTCTGCTGGGGTCACGTGTAATAGCAGCGTCTACCTAAAGAGCAGCTGAAATCCTGCTTCGCGCTATCACATGACAATATGCTGTTTCTTAAAGAACTGTTTATAAACATACTAGAAAATACGCTGTTCTCTTGAAAGTCTCCATAGCTGTGCTACCATGCAGTATATGCTACCAACCAGTATCGTCAGCATGTGGCTTTAAAAGTCTGCTAGCTTGTTTGAACTCTGGTGTGGCCCCTCCATTTTCTTTTGGGTGGCTTTCAAAAACTCCCTTTTCCTTTAGGCAAGTGCTTAGCATCTGCTAATGAGACTAGCGCAGAAAACCCCTTTGATTTTTTCCCACATAGGCAGTAACTGAGCAAATCCCACCAGGTAAGGAAAGCTCATGGATGATGGGCCAGTGAAACACAGGGGTTTATACAACTATTTCATATATATTGTGCACATGGAATGTTTCAGGTTGGCTTGTAATGAACTTTGGAATACATTCCAAAGCACAGCTATGCTCCCAGTATAAAACATGCAACGATATCCCTTCTGCTCTTTTATGCTGATGCACTGTAATATACTCAATGGCAAGAGGAGGGTAAAGTAAGTTCTGTGCCTATGACTGCTTCTTCCTGATCCTACTGAATCAGGCCACTATGCCTGTCAAGATCTTAAAATAGATCTGCAAATAGGAATGGCAGAAGACTTAGCTGTCTCTGGTGCTAGCGTGGCTCAGACAGCGTTAGGCAGCAGCCAGAGCTCTTGAAGCCAAATCCTTTGAGGGCAAAGGTCTGTGTTGCTGCTGCCGTGTCCACCAAGCCCCCCAGCAAGTGGGGAAAAGGCTGCAGATTGATTTGGTGGGGATACGGCCTCAGGCCTTCGTGTTCTGGGCCTGTATTAACAGTCTCATCACATTGCGGATGTCACTGAAATTTAATTATAAGGGCTATCAAAAGTCCAGCCTTTTTTTTATATTAGAAGAGCTCAAGCAATAATGTCAAAACCCCAGAGAAGCCAAATTAGACATCAAATCCTCTTAGGTCAATGAAATCACCCAAAATTAAATCTTGCACTTAGACTAGATTTTAACAGATATGTTAATTCACTCAATCTGCAGTTTAGCCAAGTTACATTAAAAATAATTTTCACAAGTAACAGGTTTTTTCCCCCTTTAAAGAAATTATATACACCCCATTTAAAATGAAACCAATGTGACAGGCCTTTAGAAAATGAATTAATGTCACCTCTTGAGGGAAAGGTGAAATGAGGCAGCATTTTAAACCAGGAATAAAAAAATATAAATGAGTATTTCACATACTCAGTATTTGAGATGTCGTTCTATGGATCATATAGCACATACATGCAAATAAAAATTCCCAATATGCATATAAAAAGCAAGTTTCATAGTCAAGAGGTGGACAACATCAACCTATTTTTGGCAAGTATATTTAAGAATTTGGGCAAGATACATGTACTTTTATTGCATTGCTATAAGCGCTTATGCTATCTAGATCATAGGATATTCCAAGAGGTCTTGCAGTTCTCAAAACTGTTAGAAAATTATTCCTGCCTGAATTATTTGCTCATAAATATTTAACTCGTTTAGATCATGGGCTGCTCAAAGTCTTCCCTTTAATTCTAAAATCTTTGTTAGCATACACGTGTTCTGAGAGCTTTTCCCTGGTAAGGCACTATGAGGCCTCCACTAATTCTTTGTATGGCCAAATTGTTGAGTTAGTGTGGAAAACCTATTCTGCAGACAGAGCACTGAACTGGGTTGTTTGCAGCTGACTTGAAACTGCGTCTTTTACAACAGTCTCTGCAAGAGTCTAAGTACTTCACTCACACACACTTTGCTTTATAGTAGTCGCACCTTTTAATTATGCACCCCTTATACAGCAACTATGCAGAATTAGCAGGAATGTTGCCACAGTCATGATGCTCTAAAGATACATGCTTTAAGTAAGGCAAAGTTTCCGGACAGGGGTTGTACCTTCCTATCTCCCCCTGTATATAGGGGAGATCATCATGCAGAGGAAAAAACCCCGCCGTTTAGGTACAAAAACTTCTCTGAAACAGACTCAATACTCTTCTAAACTAAACATAAGCTGTAATCTATTGGGCTAAATTTACCAGTTGTGCTACTTGAGAGAAAAAGCCAGTTGATATCTGGGGGAACAATAGCAGGGAGAATTGCATAATACCAGTGTTAGCTGAGTTACAGACAGTAAATAACAAGATCTCCAACAAACAAATGTGTTGAGTGGGCATCAATTCTAAATGGGAAATTACCACAGTGTTGGGAGGAAACCAATGCTTTCATTGATTTCTGGCCCAAGCTCAAGGCACAAAAATACAGCGTCCTTCCGCAGCCTGGAACCACATTTAAGCAAGCCCAGTAATACAGACATTCTTATTCTCCCTCTTTTATCCAATAGCTGAAAGTGCACACCCATGAGAATGGAGACATAGGGTCCAAACTCTCGTGCAATGGGCCTTAGGTACCTATGAGTTCAGCACAGCTAGGATGTAGCACAGTCCTGGCTGTACCTAACAAATCCTTTTGGTGAAGCATCAGAATTGAGGGTTTCAAGACCAATAAGCAACTGAATGTGCTTTCTCCAGGTGCAAGTTTGGGATCTAGGCAATAATGGCTTTCTTCTTGTCATTTCACTAGGGTGTTCTCTTTCCCTCTCAACATTAAAGCACAGATATTGTAGATTCTTAAACCACTGTGGTAAAAAAACATCCTGAGACTTCATCCCATGGGCTGTCTTTCAAGATAACTTTGTAATGAAATGAACTCTTCACAATTCCAAGGTTACAAATCCTACTTACTGAGGTCAAGCATCACTTTTTTTCCCTCATGAAGAAAGAAAAATTCACTTCAGATGAGCTAGAACAAGTGAGTTATTCAGCTCTTCCCCATAAATTTCTTTCTAGGATATCATATGCAGTACTATCTTCTTACAACATACCAGAAATGAGAGTTAAGAAATGGCAGAAAATTGGCACATTTGGTTTTACACTGCACAGGCATAAAAACTGAACCATGATTAATCCAAACTGCTTTTATTTCTTTTTTAGCGATTTTCTTTCCTGCACAAATATTTTGAAGCTATACCTAAACAATACTTCACTGTCTGTTTGGGGCTGCTGGAGAGAGTTATGCTTGTTTTTCCAAAGACCCTGGAGATCTTCTATATTCAACTCATCTCTTAATTTTCTGCTTTTGTAGGTCTGTGGAGGCATCACCAGAGGGAAATAATAATGGAAATTAGATATAGAGCAGACTCTCTTAAAAACAAAATTAAAGACCTCCGAGAAATTACAGACTTCAAATTTGATTTTTTAAAACTGACAGCCTGGTGAAACTCAGCGAAAGATAAACACATTACGTTCAACTTCTGGGTATCTGCCTTACAGTGACAAGAAAATATCCTTATTTCAAGAAAATGCACTTCAGAAAAAATGAATAAGAAACTGAATTTAAGGATGGCTGGAATTAAAACAATTTCAAAGGCTTTAACATCAAACAGTTTATTATCATCTGCTTTCTAATTTCATCTGTCTAGATTTCTAATGTAGCAGAAAGAGAGAGATTCTGATCTTCTCATGGGAACAGTCAGGCTTTAATGAGAAATGCACATGTGAAAGTTAAGCTCTTACATACAAGGAAAGAGCAGGGAAGGAAAAACAAAAAAAAAAGAGGTGGTGATCTAGCAAGACGATTGAAAAAAAATTCTGCTACAAAGTGTGTGCTTTCCAAATGCCAAAGCACAAAGGAAACAACTTCTGCTATGAATCAGTTCGTAAAAAAATGAGGTCTGGTCCTAAACAGCTTTCAGTCCAAGTTGAAGAGAAACCAAATTAAAAAGGCAAAGACAAAAACTGGTTAGTGACAAGAAGCAACCTTAGCACAATTCTGCATTTAACACTGTCAAAATTATTTTAATCAGGACAGTAAACCCATGTAGTTTTACAGTAGTACCTGAAAGGACTTACTGAGGTATTTTGGTATGTTAATATTCCAAGAGTCTGAGGAAACATGGCAAGAGGAAAAAGATGTGTATTTGAGAGTTTTAACAAGGACTGAAGGGCTAACTGAAAATGAAGGTTAGTCTTTCAAAAGCAACTGTGAGTGTATGTGGCTACAGTGTGGAGAAGCAGCTTGTTTGGGAGGAAATATTTCCACAGAGAGGGGCTGGAACAAGCCAGGAGAAAGATAATTGTACCTGAAAGTGGCACTAAAAGTGAATACAAGCAAAGCATTTAGTATATGTCACATCCAAGGGAAGGATGCAGTAGACAGATTTCAGTTATAACACATGGAAAGAAAAAATAAAGTGTTGGAGATGCCATGTGCATAGGGCCTGGATATTGCAAGCCAAAGATGATGAATGTATAATGCATAATATGGCCTAAATGGCCAACAGAAGGCAGTTTTTTTCTTAAGAACTGAAAGAAAATCATGAAAATGAAAATCTGAGGGTAAATAGTAAGAATCCTGGTTGGTTATACCAAATGCAAACTGATTGATTGCATTTGGACAGATGGAGATAAACACATAAAAGAGTGGGTCCACCAACAACTCAGGTAAGGACAGTAGCTGACCTTGTGCTCTAAGATGACTCTACGAGAGATGATATGTAAAAGGAAAAACACAGTCAGAAAACCAGTCAAATCTGCATGAATGAAGCTTTCTAACTAGTTCTTCTCTCTGGAGGTTTTGGTGAAAACAAGAGGCAGAAGCCAACTTCTCTATCTCCAAACGACAATGGTAATGGTCATGGATGAGCTCAGTGATAAGAAAAGATGAATTTGGGGTACTTGTACGGGCCACAAGGTTTTACTGCGCAGCATCCTCATTGGTCTGTGGCTGGCAAAAAAAAAGCAGAGAGCTTCAGAAGAATGATAAGGGAGGGAAAGTCAGGGGCACAACAGAGATCTGGAGATTAATTAAGTGAAGGTCACTGGGGTATGGGTGAGGATAAGATCAGATGCAGTGTATGCAAGAAACTTCTACATCCAGTGTCAAGAGATAGAAAGGCAGAGTTGTGAGGGGAAAAGGGAAGGCAAGCCAAGGGCTAGGGTAAGTCAGATCATTTACAGTCAAGTTTTCTCTGAAACAGCACATGAAAAGAGAGAAATGGAAAAAGGGTGTGATTGGAATTCAAAGGCCATGATAAGAAATTGTCTAATCTGCTTGCAAGAAAAGTGAGCTGTAAGACAAAGACAGAGGACTACATTGTTTTCTACAATAAATGTTGGTGGTTCGATCTGGTGAGTCAGCCTTTGTTTTGATTCTCTGGTGGTAGTTTTTAATCTCAAGTAATTATCATTGCTTTGCAGTACTCTCTGAATGTCCCCTGGCTGAAAAGATGAATAGGAGAAAATTTTAAAGTATTCATCAATTCAAATACTCATAATTTAGACAGGAAGTTTTAATTTCTGTTTTTATTTAAGAAAAAATAACTTTTCTTCTATCTGTGTTTTATTTAAACTTACGCAAGCTATTTAACATATATTAAACATAACTTTAAGTTAAATATGCATCATACCAAGATGTCACAGCATTACAGAGTTAATGCATAAGCAATATCTTCACCACTTGACTATACCTCCTGCCCAGCTCAATAGCGATTCACAGATTACCCTACTTTTAAAAAAAAAACCAACCCTCTTTTTATGAGGGAAATAAAGCAAGGATGGGGTTAAATACAGTACAATACTCACCACATGACATGAAGACATTTTCAAGCAATTAGTAGTTACAGCTAAAATATGCAAAAAACAGATACCCTAAGATAGGCTTAGCCATTCTAGCAAATATCCTAAGCCTCCCCTTCTTATGTGTGGTTGTTTCCAAGTCCCAAGCTGACTAATGCACTTAAAGTTCTTATTGCCATCTATTTTTCGAACTGCCCAGCTAGAATTGCACAGAGAAAGTATCACCTATGTCTTAACCTCTAAAATGATGCCACATCAAATTATTTTGGAAAACTTATCACCCTAGACACCTGGCACCCTCTCCTCATACACCTACACAAAAACGTCAACTTTGTCTCAACCAGGAAAGCATTTCTCAGTATCACAGGTTGTACTATAACTAGGGCCTCCCTACACCAGCTATCAAAAGAAGGCCAGGCCAAATTTGCCCATGTGCACCACTCCTCGGGCAGCCCCAGCCAAGGTTGCTGAAGAACTGTTACCCAGGCAGCTCGGAGCCTGCTGCGGCTGCACGGACTGCCTGTGCTCCGAAACCAATGAGCAAAACCTACCTTGTTCTAGGAAAACAAGCAAGAGGCAGTGATATGATGAATTATAGCAGAATAGTCTACAGAGACAAAGCATGTTTCAGAGTATTCTGCTGAAGAAGAAAATATGAACTAGCAAGTAGATTGTTTTGCTAATAGTTTAAATAAAACCTTCTTCAGGGAGGACATATCCACAGGTATAGAGTTCTTTCAATGTTTTTCTAGGTGTTCCATTTCTGAACATATACCAAACTGTTTATTTGGTTTTCTAAGGGAAATACAACCACTTTTACCAACTGATTGAACAAGATTATTTTAGGAGTCTACTTATCGTATTAGAAGAGAATTGTGTTACAGTGAATATAAAATTGATTTCATGCACACTACCACAAGTTTGTATAACAAGCGGTTCTTCAACCATTTTTACTTCATATGAATTTATTTTACCCATTTACATCTATGGATCCTTTGGAAATTTTGATTCCTCATTAAGATTAAGAAGTCTTTTGCATTATAGTAGGATTTTTTACTTAACCTTGGATGAATTTATATTCCCCCCCACAATATACAGCTCACGTAGCAAATTCAATTATTTTGCTGTTTATTAAATTGTATTTTAAACTCTATTTGTCAAAATTACTCTGCTGCTATATTACCTTCCTCTTTAGTAAAGCTAGGCAAACATAGTGCTTGAATATTAGTTTATGTCAAAAGTCTAAACACCAAAAAATCACAATGGAAAAGCACAGGAATACCTCTGAAATATATATTCACAATTCTGTATCCTTTAGCATCAGTTACAGAAAACAGTAGACCGAAGCCTTGTTAGAGTGTGTTCTTCATGACACCTCGGAGTCTAACCTGTCAAGCAAGTGAAGAATCTAGAAAAACATGATCAGCTTGAGTTGTTTTTTTGTAAAATCAGTAACCATATTTCTTTTACCCTTTTCTTTTAAGCAGCAAACTCAAACCCCACACTAAATGAAACGGCCATTAAACATTTCAGGGTGGTTTTTTTGGTGTGGGGTTTTGTGTTGTTTTGTTGGGGTTTTTTTGTTTGGTGTATTTTTTTTTTTACTTAGGACAATTTCAATGACATCAGTAAAATTATGGAGGTTTGTTTATACAGGTAGGATTTAGAAAGCACAGATTAACACAGGCTAGAAAGGACCTTAGGAGGTCACTAGTTGTATCTGTAGTGTGGGACTTCACCTTAAATGTTTATGAGATGAAGAAGAGAAATTCCATCAAAAACACAGAATACAGGATTTTTCCACTTAAAACCTCTTGAAGTATAATCAACCTGCTGTAATTAGGGCTAAGAACAACTTGACTAATTACAAATATCAAAATAACTCAACCCCATCTTCCCATATAATAGGATGCAAAAATATGGATGATACAAAGCGAGTAGAACATATCAGTAGTGATGTTGGAAAAACAAACATTTCAAGACAGAACTGGATAGAATATTTTTATGGCCTCTATAAAAAGCCATGTAGCTTTTCACACAGAGAGAAAAGTAGCCTGGGGTAGGGCAAATCTAGGAGTTTCACTTTATAAATCATTCAGCATTCAAATCCAGACCTTTAAAGGTCTCTTCCAAACCAAACCATTCTATGTTTCTATGAAAACCAAATTAGTTAAAGTCAAAGCACTTGCAAAAATCCCACTCAAGTGTTATAGAGTGCAGGGTTACTCACTAGATCAAAAGTGGTATTTAAAACAGTCCTTAGGGGGAAGCGGTCAGCTTATACTTTCATGAAAAATGATGGAAAATACATACTGGTCCCTACTGCAGTGGAGTGATACCAGGTTTGTGTGCATATTTGTGTATTCTGGGGAAAAGGCCCTTGTTCAACTAAATTTAGTACCTCTTTCCTGTGAGCTACTTGTTATAAATGAAAACACAATCCCTGGAGGCAGTCTCACAATTTCACTTTGTCTCAAACTTAAAAATCTTTGTATAATACATATTAAAGACTGAACACTGATATTCCTTATTTATAGTCCCTGATGGCTGTTTGATCAGTGATTTTTCTCCTCCTAGGGGACTGAACTAATACAACCTTACTGATCTATAGGGCATGATGTGTAATTGCCAAGAAATGCATTACCATGAACACCTTTTCAGATTATTGCCACTGGTGGTTTTAGACATTATTGGAACTCCTGCTTCTGAAATGTACTTGTACATGAGAAAAGGAAAGCTTTGCTTTGTACCAATAATCTTGGATTCTCTCTCTTCCAGTTTTCAACTTGTAGGATTAATATTTCAGGCACAGATTTTCTCCAGTGAGATTCACTTGATTTACACTATTTAAACATCTTTCAGATATGTGTAACTATTAGAACGAGCGCAAAATGAGAATTTAAATTTTGCAGTAGTTAAAAGGTCTGGGAAAAAAAAGTATTTAATATTACTGTGGAGGGCTAAGTGATGTCAGAATCAACCCACATTACCTCTGATCCTGCTTTTTGCATTATGTGTCAAACATTGTCTGTGGCACAGACAGGTATCTGTAATACCCTTTATATGTGCATTTGAACAGCACATGCTATAATATCATACTGAATGCTCCTAAATTCCTTCTTGGTCTAACGGACCCATGTCCACTGCTAACAGCAAGAAGGTTCACTATAGGGTTCTCTCTGCAGAGAGACTACACTGGCCAACAGTGCAGGGTGCCCCACCACACACACAACCCCACTCGGGGATTAAACTGGAAAGCACTCATGAAATCTGGTATAAAATTTGCTTTGTAGAGAAAGTTTCCCTAGTGTGCAAAGTTATCCGTATTCTTCATTTGTTGCTGGAGCAGCAGTGCACACGTCTGTCGCATACCTCCCCTCATACCTCAGAGACCTTCTGATCCCTCCACTGGCAGCCAATGTCTGGAGAGAGAATTTTCCACTAGAAGCCAGAAACGAGTGACTGACTTGAGAGATGGCTACAGGGCTTGACAAGGTGACAAAATCCTACATTTTTATTTTTTATTGCAACAGCTGACTGGAGGATCTTATCTCAAGCATTTAAGCTGGCATAAAGGTCAAAGACAGACAAATGTCAGAAATATAATGTGCTGAAGTGGTGCCAGCAATATATCAGTGAGGAACTCAATGGAAGCTCCTGGATTAACTGAATTATTTTTAAAATGGTATTAATATTATTTCTTAGGAAACAATTTTCTGATTCACTTATGTGATTTTTTTTTTTTTAAATACCTATATCAGGCAAAGAGATTTTATTTTCATCATGTTTTAAGCAAGTGAAATATTTTTTGGTTTATTAATTACCTGAAAAAGACTGCAGATGTTTATTGAATCTCACTTGAATCTCACCACAGAAGATGAACATTTTCATGTCTCCTGTTCAATATCTCACAAGAAAGAAAAGTTAACCATTTTCAGTACTTGTCTGTATGAACAGAATTTAAAAAATATTTCACTGCCACACAAAAAACCCCTATTAATTATCATCTCAAATATAAGGAAAATCAACATTTTTTTTTATGTTGAAGGAAGTAAAAGCAATGAGAATGCTACAGATGAAGGAATTTAGAAATTTTGTTTATGCATTATTTATTGCAGCACCACAAAAATGGAAAAGAGGCTTTGTTTTCTTGTAGATATTTTGTACTTCTTTATTGTGTTATGCTGTACCTTCATTTTTTGCACAAATTATTTTCCATCTGTGACACCGTGAATGGGAAACACTAAGAAAAACCAATTCTATCAGAACAAAACCTAAGGAACAGTACTGGCTCCTGAAACATTCAAAAATGCAAGAAATAACACTTTCTTTTCAAGAAGTATTGAGAATAAAGAACCCATAGATACTATGTACATCCTTATTTTCCCTTTTTCTGTTCTTTTTCTTTCTATAACAAAGGTGTTTCATAGTTTTAACTCTGTTCTAGACTCACACCTTTTTTCTTTTTTTCAAAACTCTCCAATATGATTGTACTTGCACCATCATGAAAGTGAAATTTCTTTATTTGACGTATCTATTCAAAGGGGTGTAAAAAGAAACAAATTAAGTTTTCATCGGATAGAAAACTCAGATTATAGTTGAACCTCTTGCATTTGATGGGAAGGGGTTAGGGGTTTTAATTAATTTGGAAGGATTCTTACATCTGGGCTTTTCAGTTTCTTTCAGTACAAACCAAGCATTCTCAGCTGTGCAAATCCCAAAACATTTCCCAGAAAACTGCAAACAAACAAGGTTTCCTAGCTGTTTCAGGCAAGGCCAAATGTCCTAAGGACCCGTGCTTAGACACAGATGTGCAGTGAAATGACGCTTCCCTTCATTAATCATCTTATTTTGTGTATCTCCATCAGATTACAAGCTATGAGAATCACTTTCTAACAACAAATGTAACAGGACACCTAATTAGTATAAAAAATTTAGGGGCTAAATGGGTGATGTAATTTGAAAGGCATATGACTGAGAAATACAGTGATCTTCAGAAGACTCCTTGTCCCATTTAATCATGTATAACTGTACTCTGGGGAAAAAACTCTGAAGTGTCTATTCTGCTGGTGGAGGGAAAAGCTATTTTGTTTCATCGTTTATTCATACTTTTAGATGGGGAGCTAGAATTATTGTTCTGTAAGCATCAGCAGAGGAAACAAACTTGATAACATAACTGTTCTTGCCATCTGTACGTACTTTGCACATTGTCATATAGAGTCACTTTGATAGGAAAACAAACACAAAATTGCCCTGTTCTGCATGTTATGTAAAATGCTCTACTTCTCAGTAGAGTTCAGTAGTGCCCTCATCCACACTGAAGGAAAGATGTTAATCTAACTTTGACAGAAGCGTTTGCAAGAGGTAGGAAGAATTATCTGTGAAGCTTAATAGTAGCAGCAGTTTAGGACATACTTAGGCCTTCTCACTTGCAGGAGGAAAACTTCAGGGGTGCAGTGAGCCATCTGCTTCTACACAGAATGGCCTTTAAAAAAGTAATCTTCCTGTCAAAAGTGCTTGACGTTCTCAGAAGCTTTTTTGATGGGAAACCAGTTTATACCACCTGAGGGCATTGCCTTCTATGGCTGTCAGAGAAGCACCTTCACTATTTTCTCCCAGGTTCCTATGCAACCACATTGGCAGCATGATCCTTGGGTAGTTGGCCCGAAATCTGTATCTTTCCTTTCCACTACAAGCAGCCTATGGGCTGGCTATCTCACCTTGATTCTGACCCTGCAAAGAGATCAAAATCGTAAACTCAATTACATGGGTGCATTCCATGGCCAAATCCTTTCTATAATGGTGAAAGCTCTACAGCACAAGATGACTTCTTTTCCTCTCTCTCTCCAGACTCACAAGCAGGCCCTGACACCACACAAAGGTCTCCTTGGAGAGAAAACTCAGGCTGAGCAGCAGCCCATGGTCATTTCCAGTAGGGTTTCAATCTGAGCAAACAACATACAGCACCCAAGGGCCAACCTGCCCATCCTGCAGTTCAGGTAAAACCACTTCTATCAAGGACAGCACATCCCAGAGTGCTTGTACCACGTCATGGCTTTTGTGATACAGAATTCCCACAGGAAAAAAAAAAACAAACAAAAACAACCAACCACCAGCAACAACAACAAAACACCTAAAGTTTTGCAGAAATCTTTAACAAAACATTTTTTGAGAAAAAATAATATCTTATCCCAAAGAAAGGATATGTCTTATCTCTTCCTGCTATGATCGTACAACTGTCAATCAAGTCAGATTAAGCTTTATAACATAATAGCTACATAATACAAATCTTTAACAACAGGCTGGGAATCTTCTGGACTAAAAATAAAATTAAAAAAACCTTCACACCATCATAAAATAGGCATTAGAGGAGAAATTATGTGACAGATCATTCTTACTCAACAGCACAGTTTCTGTTATTTCTTTCTGTCTTGAGGTTAAATAAGCAAGCATGACAGCTGTCGTGTACAGCACTTAAAACGAACAGCCTGTGCATGACATGTATGCTGAAAAAAAAAAATTATGAATACATTTGAATAACAAGGAGTCACTTCTACCCCACACCCCCTTCACCCCAGAAAGAACTGGCTTCTTTAATAAAATACGTTCCTGGTGGTTAATTGAACGCACCTTCCAGAAGCTTGCTTAAAGAAAAAGTATCTTAGTAAGTGTATCAAGATGATAAAGAAGGTATAATAAGAAATACTATGAAATGAAAATGCAATCACACAGTACTTTCAAACAGTAAAAGGAAGAACTTCTAGAAGAGATATTTGGAAGCTTTGGTTCATGCAGGAAGATTGCTGGTGTCTGTATTAGCATAATTTTAAGCCAGGAGTATTCCCAATCATGGCATTACCCCGAGAACAGCACTGCTTTGGTTATGGCCAACTAAGGGGCGTGGGGGGGGGGGTGGGGGGGTGGAATGTAAAAGCCTTTGGAAGGGACATGTTGGATAATCATTTTGTTGGGATTGCACCCAGTGGATGCAAAACAGAAGAAATGGGAACAACAGGAAGAGATAATGCTTGTCACCCTGTGCTTAATGCAGAAATTTGGGAGGTTTTATGTAATAAGCTTCCGTGTAGTCCTACACACTCTAGCCAGCTTTCTTTCCTCTGCTGCAGGGGTCATCCAAAGGCGTCAAGGCAGCAGTAAAAAATTTGAAAAATCTTTACAAAGTTGCTTGTTTGAGTACCAGCGATGCTTCTGGGGTTTCTCTTCCCCGCCCCGTGTGCAGAGAGAGAAAGAAACAAGTTGCTTGCACTGATAGGTGGGCTCCAACACAACTGAGAGAGTACACGGAGGCTTTTTAGGCTAAGGAAGGTCAAACTAACTGTGCCTTCGAGCACAAAGACTGCTCAGAGATAGGCAGTTTTCACAGTGCCTGGCCACTCGGGGGAAGCTTAGCTGTTCTTGAAAGTTCAGCTCACCTGTATTGAGAGACTGAAAGAGTACGTAGAAGCTGACAATTAGGTAATAAGAAGATGGCCCTTGTACCAAGTATACTGGCAGAGCGTTTCTGCCCTTGTGAATGGAAAAGGAAAGTGAAACCATTCTTGACCATTTGGCTGGGTTTAAAATACCAGACAGAATATTTAGTAAAGGAGCAAGGAATAGGTGACATGCAAAATTAAGTAATCCAACAATCTAGCCTTGAAGCACGTGTTAGAAATTGTTGGGTTTGGAGACAGCCACAAAGAATGTCAAATTTTGCAACAGAATCATGGCATTTCTATGAACTGCAACCATAGCCTCACAAAGTGAAACTTTTGTGAGGAAAATGCCACAGAGCCATACACAGGAAAGACGGGGTAATGGACAGTTCTGGAATACAAAGCCTATGCTCTAAGGCTCATGTTAAATATCAAAATTTGTAGATTTTTCAGGCTGAAAATATAGAATCCACAGATAACATTCCACCATTTTAAATTAGCAAGACGATAAAGTATTAGCAAGAAGGGTAAAACTTCAAACAGAATATGTTTAAGAGAAGAATTTTCAGACTACTTAAAAACAAAATCTCAAGATATCTAAATACAGAGGTGATACCTTCTCTACTTTGAAACTTTTACACCAAAAGAGGCTCACATCCTAAAGAGTACATGTCAGCCCTCTCTGCACTGAAATAAAAATCTCAGAAGTACCAGAAAATGTATTATATGCAGGCTGGAGCCTAAAAGAAAAAAAAAATATAAAAATAATCACTTGTGGACACTGCACGTCACCTTAATGTCAGCAACAAAAAAGAAGTGTCTCTGTTTTTAAAGATTACTATGAACCCAACACTAGACAGGGATCAGCATCCTGTATCTACAGGAGGTAACAGGAGAGAAAAACTTCACGGTTAATAGGGAGATAGTTTGCAATGCAGTAAATTACTGCTGGAATATTAGTTTATTACTTGCATCTACCACGTGAGCTGAGGAACAGGCACTCTACTGCATGGTACAATCAGGGGACAAAGACTTTTTAGGGGGTGGCAAATATAGCCTTGTACTTCAATCTCTAGCTGATCTCTCATATGTGAGAAAACTCATGTTTTGATGCGCTTAGCTGGGTGATCTAATGCAAAATGTCTTGAGAAACACAGACCATATGGCTTGGGAGGTTGAACATGTGTAAGGAAGGAGAAATGATTTCTTCAAAAGTTCAGTTGCAATGAAACTGTCACAAATGATGCGTCTCTTATCTATTAAACGTCACAATGTCAAAACAACACAAAGATACAAACACAGTGAAAAATTTAATAATCCTTAAATGAAAATTCATGCTTTGATGAATTTAATACATTCATCGTACAGATACTTTTTTAGTATGAGATATGGATAATATCTTCATATATCATAGAACTTATTACTGAATGCCAGCCACCTTTGCTTCTAGATGTCTTCCTCCACCAGAAGAGAACTCAAACCATGTTCATATCACAAATTGGACACTACTTGTATTGTTTCTCAAATATAATTTAAACCTTTCACTAAACAAAGGCAAATTCACCAAAATACTCTTAGAACCTAAATGTGCAGTTTTAATTTCAAAGAGAGGTTATAAGAGATAATTAGTGACAACAGGAATGGTTACGAAGAACATACTCACTTATAACTACTAATATACCTTGGGGTGACTGAAAAAATTGCTTATGAGCCCTAATTCCACTAACACTCTTTGCCCATGATGCCTCTTAACCACCAAAGCAGCAAGAGATTTTTCCTGTTTTGGCAACAATTGACCTGAGGAGTACGGTGTTAAGATGATGTTGAAAGAGTTGTAAAAGCAGGGTTAACACACTTATGCCTTCTGTTTGTGATACTTATGATACGTGGAACAAGAGGAAATACAAAAAGCCTCCTGGAATCAATCTGAAGGACTGCTGTAGCTGTGATCCTCATAAAGCATAGAAATAAGAGCACTGCTGATACTGTTGTAGAGTTTGTGAGTAGGGAATTCATACATAAAATTTTAAAATGGCAAAACCTTAACCTTCATGATAAAGACTAAACGAAAACTGTGAACCCACAAGACTACAATAAAACAGTTATGTATGTAATTCTTTTGTGGAGAAAAAAAAAAAAAAAAAAACAAAAAAAAAAACCAACACCCAAAAACCACACCACTGTGTATTTCTGAAAGTACTAATTATTTTACCAGGTTGAATCACAGCTCAGCTGTATCACTGTCATTAACCTCATTGTTAATTGTCTTTTCAATAAATTATCACTGGGTGTTCCTTACAGCCCTTTTAATGTAACATAAAAGAAAACGATCTATCAACTTTAAAGGCTTACGAATCTGGATCTTAACACACAGATAAGTGAAGCAGCCCTCAGGGGTTACAGCTAGCTGTTGAGTAAAATGTAATGGAATCAAAGATGTCTGTATTGCAACACGGAGAGAAGAAAAGTCTGAAATTGCCTAATGGCTATGGTCATCACCAGCATCTGAGACCTGCCTCACACCCTGGGCTGCACAGGGAGAAGCAGGCTGTGGACCACAGGAGAATTTGAGTTTTTAATGGCAATAGATAAATTGCACAAATGCCAGATTCCCGGTATACCTGTGTCCTAACCATCCCACCCATCCACAATCTCACTATTCATTAGCCTGGACCTGCTGCTAAACAGCACCTCTTGCACCAAGCCATACCTCCTTGAAAGCACCCTTACTGGCTCCCCCAAGAGATTCAGTCACCAGCAACATAGAGAAGTCCTGCAAACAAGGCTTTGAGAGCTCCATGGAAGCAGCTGGACATGAGGAGATTTGATGCTCACAGAAGACCACCATTCCCCTAAATCCCATGGGACCCTCATGCTCTTCAGTCTTTCAACAGTATGTGGACTTTGCTAGGGTAGGGAGAAGGCTGTAACGGGTAGCAGAAAGCCACTGCATACAGCGGATGCACACAGACAGTTTTAAGGCTCTCATTACCCTCCCTGCTAAAATTCCCAATAATGCCCAGTTTCATATTATCTTTAAGTTCCTCAGTTTTGGAAACTGCTACTTAGAACATATTTAGATACTTGCTGATGATAGCAGGCAGCTAGGGGGAAAACAAACAACTGGAGTAATGGCAGGACAAACTTTATTTGCTTAGAGGTTTTGTGACAATCTGATTGTTGAAATCTTGCTCATATCACTTCTTTTTCTGGTAAATGCAGCTATGCCAGACACCCTGTAGCTAAAATTATCATTTGATAAAAGTCCTTTGGCCATTTTATAAGTCCACTTAGTCACAGGGAAGAAAAAAAAAAAAAGTAAGAATTACCTTACTTGGGGGGATGGGAGAGGAAATCTATGTCTTAAGAGAGGATCAAAAAGGATTCATATTTTAATTAGTCTCCTTAGCTCTGTCTAATGATAAACTGGTTTCTGAATGATTGGATGATTCTGCTCTCCTATTCCCTGTATGCCAAATCTCCTTTCTAATGTATTCATTTTTATTTTCAGTTTTATTTTGGAGCCATACTTCTGTCCAATTTGATAAGCTACATGTTTTCTAAATCTGTTTTTCCCTTTATCCAAAAAGAGCTGAAAGACAAAAGCCAAAAATTATTTTAAGTGTGCAGACCTGCTGAATTCTGACTTTTTGAAGAGGATAAGTACAAAGCAAAAAAAGCCAAACAACCTCAACTTTTAAGGTAGACATTAAGTCCTCAATTAATCTAAAATTGTTTTCAAAATCTGGAACTCTTATTGCAAACTGTGCAGTAAAACCCCCTGTCCATCAAAACAGGCAGAGAATTTGTTTTGCCATACTCAGTATGAAATGTTCACCAGATCAGAGTGACAGAGGTGGGATTTGGGCTCTGACCTCCTGAGGTTTTCCAAATAAAGCAGACTTGGGTCTGCCATATGGTTTTCACCAGAGAGATGCAACCAAGGAAATGCAGTCTTCTGAAAGAAATAGAGATGCAATTTTCCAGCTATAATTAAATAATAGCCCACGGAACTTCTAATGAAACTGTACTCATTAGTGATGCGGCCAACTGAGGCAATTAAACTCTTTTACTATTCTGGTAGCTATAAGACTGATGTCGGTGTTCTGTTTTCTTCCTTTTTTTATAATTTTGCCTTCAACAATTTTAGCAGCTGCAGTAACCAAACCCAGAGGAAACAGAGTTTTTTTGTTAGCTAATCAATTCTAGTTCATGTTGCATAGAGCTTTTAATTATGCAAGATATTTTAATTCTTCACAAGGACACAACACTAAAAAAGAAAAAAGAAAAAAATTATTTCTGGAACATAAAACTGACAAGACTCTAGGTGGCAAAAAGGGATAGCAATAAAAATGAGAAGTATTTTGAAATTGGTTTTTAGAAAGGTATTTTCTGATCCTGGAAAAAAATGAAAAAAGAAAAAGTGTCTAACACTGATTTAATTTCTTTTTGGCAGTAGACTAAAAAAAGTCTGCTTATTTTATTTTATGAAGAATAAAGGTGTAATAGTGCGTGTTAAACAGGAAAAAAACCCTGTAACTTTAGTAAGGTAAACTCATTACTATTGTTTGCAGTATGGCAGTGCACAGAAACCTGTAATGATGTCTCGCCAGGTTCTGCCCTAGCAGATAGTAACAGCCTTCATCAAGAATTTATAATCTGCGGAAGAAGGGAGGGAAGGAGGGTATTTATTGTCATCACTTTACAAAATAACAGCCAACAATCAATGATATTAAAAAGCTAATACTCTCAGAGATAAGTAGGCACTTAATTCCCATTGAATAAATTAAAATTGTTAGCTTAAGACTACATACAGTACATCTCTGACATGACTTGTCAAGTCTAAAGAGGAAAAGAATTAAGATCTCACTATGTTTTTCTCTTTTCTAGCTATCATTCCAGAGCTAGAAGAATTCAGAGATGGAAATGCTCCTCAGACTCTTTAACACAAAGTATCTTTAAAATATAATATTTTTACAAAAGAATCTTTTATAAAATGTGTGTTGATATTTTTTTCATTAGACACTTTACTATATTCAGTCATTTTAGGCAGAAAAACTACATAAAAGCCCTAGAGTATGAAACTTCAAGAAAATATTAATTGCTAGTTTGTTGTTAACTGCATAACTTCTTATCAAATAGCAAGATATATGAAGATTGCGTTTTTAAGAGATACAAGGAAGAGGTACCCTACATTAAAGAAAAAAAGCATGACAACTGAGTTTGCCAAGGAAAAATTGTTATGTTTGTTATCATGACATTTTCATGCATCTCAGTTTACACAATGCATTAGTATTTAATATACCCTGTACAAGATAGAAATGTATTTTAAATTCAGATGAAAAGGAGAATGAGGAGTATATGATACTAAGAAAAAAAACCCTGAAAATACCCAGAGATACATATATAACTAGGCTAATTATAAATCTTATATTAAGATGTAGTATTGTTTGTTCCCTTCTTGAGGCTTCTGTGTACACAGATGCACAGATAGCCGGATGCCTCATTACATTATCTTGTCATCAAACTGAAGATGTTCACAGCAATTAAATAAGCAAGGCACCAGCTATGGGCAGAAAACAAAAGCTCAACTGCTGACTCTTGCATTCATATGATTAAGCAACCTGGAAGATTCAAAGGCTTATGCAAAACAAATTATTATCTTTAAGAGAAATAGTATCCTTTTGAGATGCTTTTTCTCTCTACTATCAAATGAAAAGATGATTTGAGGACTCATCAGACCATTGTTCCTTTATCCCATTCATACAGGGATGATATAAAGACCAAAAAGACAGAGACCACAATTTTACAAATTTCGCAAGATATGAAATGAACTATTTAAAAAAATATTTCTGTTATTATTTACCCAGCTAGCAGGGGATCTCAGTGAATTTGTTCACATGCCAGGTCACTGAAGTACCCATGGAGATGCAAGAGCATACCTGAGGCAACAAAACCTGAGCATTTTCTGAATCAGAGGAAAAAAAGAGGTCTTGTTTAACTGGAGATGCATCTCTGGTATATTGCCACCAGCCAGAGGTGCCCACTGGAGCACTGCACCGGAGGACGGCAGCATGGCTGTGCCAGTGCTCATGGCCATTACTACTCTTCCAGCGCTGCACCACTGCAGCGGTGCCACATTGTCCATCCAAACTGGTCTCTCTTCCCTCTCTTGCACCATGCTGAAGCAATGGTCCCCATCAAGCTTCCAGCACTGGCATATCTGAAAATCCCTGGACTGTGACAGTGGACTAGCATTAAAGGTCTCTCCTCAGCTGGGGTATTATCACTCTCCCCTATAGAACTTGGCTGCGCTGATACCACTGTGATAGGACAATGTATGAGAATATGGTATTTACAAGCACCGGGGCAACTTAAAACTACGTGGCCAGCTTAACTAAGGTAACAATATCTTCTCTCTTGGCATTAACAAATAAGTTTTTAGGCTTTTTTTCTGCCACTGTACTTATATTCTTTGTTAGTTTTAACAAAGAATTAGTATCCTTTGTTAGTTAAACATAAGTTTACTGCTCACTTTACATCTCTGAAAACAACAGCAGTATTTGGACTTTTTTTTTAAATAAAATTCTTTTTTGAAAGGAAAGGGATCTTTTGTTATAAAGGGAAAAAAAAATAAGCTTCAGTAATTTTACCACACTTCTGCAATATTCATTCTTTGTTCTAAAATTTAAAATTATAATATATTATTCAATATTTTCATTGTTAGAAGTGCACAGAACAGACAGGTTTCCTGAAACCAACAGAGAGAGTCCATTTCAAATGTTTTGCTGAACATGTTGGTTATAGCTTTATGGAAATTAATCAACAGGACAGATACTCTTTTTAGGTTTGGCCACATGTGTGTTTTGATTGAATTGCTTTTTAGAAGTAACAACAGAAAGCATATCATGTGAGATATAAGGCCTTTTTGAATAGCTTATACGTATCAGATCTGAAGTGTTTGCTAATCCAGATATAGACAGGCAAGTTCATTCACGCAAAACCACTTGCATTTTAAATACTTTTTTTTCCAAAGGGTCTGCACAATATATGAATATTTCATATGTGAAGAGTGTGAATACTGAGCATTTAAAGCAGCAAGCATGGTACTATAATGTGCCTGAATCTGAACTGAATGTAGAGGGATGATTCAAACAATCAGCCCAGTGACTGCGCAGTAGATTAATTCCTCTGAAGCTCCTGGTACCTACCAACCACCACATATCCCTTATGAAAAATACATAAACCTGCCACCTCTGAATTTATAGTTTATAATCTAAATGATGCTCAGAATAGGGCTGAAATAGTAATCCCCGAGAAAATACACAGCTGTGCACTTGTCTAAATAAGATAGGCCTGGAATGCCTTGGGGTAATTAAAAAACAGTGGGTTACCAGGGAATACATATGACAAGTAAGAAAATCCAGATCACAGGCTGCACCCTTAATGAAGGCTCAACAAAATGGTAATGGTATCTAAACTGCCTTTTTTCCCCAGTTTAGAAATGAGGTATTACTGACAGAGAGTGGAGGTAAAAACACTATTGCCATCTTTTTTTGCTGTGGATAAATAAAACACTTCCATTCCTGGTTTATAAATCCTTTTAAGAAGCTAAAAAAAAAAGAAAAACAAAACCAACCAAATAAATAATGGCAACAACCATGCCATAGATTAGAAGGAATAACAACAATAAACCCCAACCGGTCTCTGAGATATCAAAAGCCAGAAAGAAGCAGAGCATGGCACACCCACTCAGGGACCTGAAGCCTGCAATCGCGGGCAGTGCCTGGAGAAGTACAGAATTCACGACCCAGAGGAAAGAAGCAGCTGAAAAACACTTTTGCACTCTGCCAGGATCAAGGCTGCTCTGGAAGGTATTATTTTTTAGGAAGCTTTTGAGGGCTTAGTCCCATCTACAAGTATCGTGGCAGGGCAGTCTATATGATACAGACCTGCTCAACATCCTTGTACCAATGGCCAGACTTGCTGCTTGCAGTTTCTTGCCCATCTTCTCCCACCAGGGCTTGCCTGAATCTAAAACTGTGTGCTATCACCTACAGCCACCTAGGTCTGACCTACCACAAACAGCACACTGAGGAATTTTGCTGGATACCACAGCAACATTTTCACAAGAGAAAATCCCAGAAAATATGTCTGTGGCATAGGTAAAAATCTCATTTTTCATTCTACTCTGACATTGTCCCTGAATCACTTCTTCAACTTGAATACTTTTCATGTTTTAGTGTAAAAACAGCAACAGCAGTGTTCATTCATCTGTCATGCAACATAATTGTAAATTTAGGATAAAGATATGAAACACACCATGTTTTGTTACATCTAATTAACACAGGGTAGTCTGAAAAGGCAGAGCAAACACACATGAAGCTTTCAGCAGTGGCTCTCTCTACACTGCTACTTTTATTTAAAAAAAATAAGCAAGAAGAGAATTTATATCACATTATCTAGACATTTTAGATAAGTCTTCCTTATCACAAAAGGTAAGAGACCAACTCATCGTTCTTTAAGGTACTCTCTACCCTAAGGTAGAATGCTACAATAAAAAGAGGAGAACGGGTAGGTGGAAACACGTAATTAAGTTCTCAGAGAGTTCTGATTGATAAAAATTACATTAGAAAAAATTCTTCATGCAATATTAAGCTGCTATTGCACACTGAATTGTCAGCTGCAGTAGATAGAATTATTTTCTATTGGCCATGGTTTTATTACAGAAATGACTTATTACTAAGGTGTTGAACAAACAGATCCTACAATGAACTGCAGTCTGGCATCTGATACCATGTTTTTCCAAGCCTTGGGATTATGAGCATTGAATAATAGCTTAATGCCATGGCATGATATGCCTGGATTTGCTACTGCTGTTTGGCTTTTCATTTAGTACATGAAGCTATACTGGATTTATTTTCTAATCATAAAAATCAAGATGACATCTTGAAACCAAAGAAAGTCTCATTCTTTTCTTCCTCTCTGATGCTAATAATACAAATTAGTAAGGAAATCTAGGTTTTACTAGCCTCTAAGTATTAGCATAATAATTAACTAATTGCTTTGATCAAATCTCAAAAACACTGTAAAAGACATGACAAAAGAATGGGTAGGGTCTAGGTAGATATTGAAGAAGTTTAGCATGGACCTTCTAAATAAAAGAAGAGTATTCTAATAAGAGCTTCAACTTTGGCATCTAAAAGCAGAAATGTACACACAGACCATGACACAACACGGACTCCAGGAAGGCAAATACTTCAGCAGCAAAAGAGATCAATTATTTCCTCAAAGAACTTCATCAGCAAAAACCTCTGTCCCCACTGGAGTGCTTGGCCCCCTTTGCCACCATGCCACGCCTGACATGGAGTCAGTGAGCTGCTGAACACTCCCCTTACACAAATGTTTGCAAAACCAATAAATACAAACAGCACTGTGAACTCCTGATTCAAGAAGATACATTAAGTTTTGCAGGATAACATGAGGCACCCTAGCATAGGAAGTGATTACACACAAACCATCTAATATTAATAAAAAGCCTTTGATTCTCAGTGCTGTGGAAACTTAAGTGATCTTCCTGAGCAGATGGACTGCTATGGACAATAGCTACAACAACACTTACAGAAGTGGGTCCCATTTGTTGTCAGGAATATTAGACTGGTAGAAATTACATTTGCACCAGTCAGGGATACTGAAAATAGTTTGAATTCAAGTTATGGATTTGTTTGTAATCTTAAAGTAGTTTAATCTACAATTTCAAGGACTACAATGATAAGAGTTTACGATAAATTATCAGTAGTTTATTTCCATTAACATGATAACTAACTGATGTAAAGTTACTTTATTGTAGAACTATCCATACATAAATACTTTATTTTAAGACCTAGACACTTTAGAGAGATTTGGGTCAGCTAATAACTTGAGCCAGAGTATGAGAGAAGTTTTACTCTACAATTACCAAGCGACTTAAAGCTATTTCTTTTCTTATTATAGCCTGAAATTTCCTACCTATCATTTCTTTTCCTGTTGCCCTAAATTCTGATAATTTAAATTTCTCTTCAGTTTTAATTAAGCCACCCTAAGGCTTATAAACTCTGAAAGTTTTTACATTTCATTTTTTTAGTAATTAAAACTGCTTCAATTTGTTTCAAAGGCCTGATGTTTAAACAGGGAACATTTTCATAAACCCTCAGCTCTGCTTGTAATAAGGAATATGTTTGTGGAATGAACTGTTCATTGCACCACTCTTTCAATTCCTTGGATCAAAGTCAATTAACTTGTGTTCACAGCTTGAAAAGTGCTATAATGCAAGGCATACTTGTACTAACGTAAGTGTGTTAATCTTTCTGGAAGCTAAAACAAAACTGAGGACCTGATCTGATATCTTCACACCTAGTGTACGCAGAGTTAAAATAGCTTCTTTAACCGTACATCATATCAGTAAATATCGCATAAGAGGACTTGGAAGTCTTATAAAACTGTTTTAGGAAAAAGTTTCAGATGGTAAAAGGAAGATTCCAGCCTTAAAAAAGGAAGTGACCTTTTTTCCTCTGACTCTTAGAAAATAAACTTTTCTAAGTTTTACTCTATCTTTTCATAGTCCTGACTCAAGTCTTTGTTTGCCATCCACAGCAAAATTATTGTTTTAGAAACTCCATGTTTCCCCTGTTATTTTTTCACACTGACATACCCTAAACAGGAATCAAACACTGAGAAAAGGGAAGGACAAAAGGAAAACAAGAAATTTTAAAAAAATTATAAACCACAAAGTCCATTGTCTCTACGTTAACAAGAAGCTGTTTCAGAACCTGACCAGCAGCTCTCAAATGCTTTTTGAACAGAGCATTAAAGTCTATATATAACCCTGAAATCTTTGCATTGGAGGTTCTGCACCATACAAATGTGGCCACACTGTTTTCAGATGTAACCAGGCAAATCTACATGGGTTCATTGTCATCTGCCAATCTTAGCACCGGGATCTATATACCTCTCCATTTTTGTGTAGCCATACTAGAAGAATTAGAAAAGTCTTAGAAAAATATCTTGCAGGACAAGATGACATTTCTTCAGTATTTCAGAAATTCTGTGTAAAAGTAACAGCTGCTTCCACAGGAAATCTCACTGCTCTCAAATGCACTGTAATATTGACAACAGCTTTCAAGCAGGAGATGTAATCTTGACACACTCTTTACCTGGCTTCCTCTGTTCATGTACATCTATTAATTCCAAAGTGTTGGCAGAACCAAATGCCAAGCAGACTACAAGAGATGGCACAACACAAAAGTAGACAGAAATGACCTTGACATCAGTGAGAGGTAGGAAGAAAGAATACCCGAAATAAGGTGGCAAGTTTTCAGCTTGGTGGCTGAAACAAGTATTTACATCAACTTGATCTATCTTAAAGGAAACGTTTTAAGGAAGTTGAATTAAATATCATTTTGTTTGAAATGAAATATTTTGACTCAGCCAGTACAATTAAAAGGAGATTCAGGCACTGCAAATCCAACCAGGCAGAATCCAGAACAGGTTACATGGTATTCTAGGTCCCATTCCCTCAGCTTCCAAACAATTTTCATTTACTAATTTCATACTTTGAGCTAATGTGTGTTGGAGAGGATCACAACCTCAACAGTACATGGGTTGGGTGCCAGTCCTGAATCAGGCCTCAGATACTCTTAGTTAAGGTCTGTACAATGTTTGTGTCCAGCATCTACATCACTTTTACGCCAATGGCCCCCAGTATTGCTTTGGGTTTTAATTTGTATGCAACAACATTTCTGAAACATTTTCCCAAAGGTTTTGTAAATAAAAAATAAACAGGATTCTTAGTATTCCCATCTTTTGACAAGATTAGAAATACCTTAACAGCTTTTCCGTATGCCCAATCTAAAAATTCATAGGAAAGCAAGGAATCAAGTAACAGATAAGAAATATACAGAAAAAGGACCTGGCTAATGTTCTGGAGAGAATTTAGAATTTCTCTCACCACACATTGTCAAAGTTTCCTCCACACTGATTAATTCAATAAGGTCATCTTATGAAATAAAGTACATTACAAAGTTCAGGATCCCAGGAACCAAGGGAAAAGTTTTGCTGACTGAAATTATCACACAGCAGAGCAAGCTCCCAGTCACCAGGTGATTAATCCTGCACCTAGCCACCTTTAGGAAATACCAAAAGAACCTCTTGCTTTGGAAAAGCTTCTACACCAAAAAGCAAGCCCCTTTCTGCCCTGCACACCTAAGAGCAGAAAGAAAGGGGTATGATACAGCCTTAAATACTAAAAATATAACTTTCCCATAAGCTTTTACCACAAGATGGTGGAGCATCGCAACTGCACAGAATCTACCCTTAACTTTGCCTTGTTCCTTGCACCTGCACTCAGTCTCAGCATTTAGTCTTCTGCCCTAGCCCATAGGCATATAGCCTGCCCTGGCATCTCACTGTAGATGACTAAGACATTCAGACAAAAAGAGACAGTTTCCTTCTCTTTCCCTCACCACACCAGCACATTCCCAACAACAGATTTCTATAAAGAAAGCAGCAAAAAGAGGAAGAGCATCTATCTTAGTGACACGAGTGATTTATAGCCCCAAGGAGGGATAAAATGATCCATGACTAGAAGTTAGTGTTTTTATTAGAAATTATGATTCCCAGTCATGGTGCTTTTTAGTTATGTGCATAATTAATGTTAGCTTGTGAAAGCTGCCAATGACGCTCATCACTGGTGGATGTTCTTATAATATATGTGTGGATTTGAATGCATGATGAAGTTTTTCTGTCTTTGGGGATTCAAAACAGAAGTTTGTGAATAATGCAAGACTGAAAACGAACAATAACAAAGAAACTGCTATTTGCCCAGCAAACAGTAGAGACAGGAGCGTAGAATACAAAATAAAGTAACCAAAACAGGCCCAGACTTCCCTGTAAAAAACAGAATTGTGTAAAGATCTGTTTGGTTTTTACTTAGAAAATATCTGCAAATAAGGAATTCACAACTACTTTACTGACAGCTTTGGAAGCAGCAAATTCTTTGTTTACCCCCTCATCAAAATTAAGAGAGGCAACAGTGGAAGTCTTCACTACAGAGCTCTATCTGAAACTGTGGCCTCGAGAGAGCATCTCTACTGCTGGGAAAGAAGTCAGTCTGTGGACTGCAGTTACCTTCTTTTCAGAGCTCAGCGTGACATCCGTTTGACTTTTGGTGGCGTGGTTTGGATCTAAACAGCTGTCAGTTAGCTGAACCCATCTTATGCCCAGCCTTCAACACTGTATATATAAATCCAGTTATGTTATCCTGTTTATCATTGGGTTGTAAACAAGGCTGGTGATTTCAGAGGATGTACGCTCATGCATGATGTGAAGACTAAAGACTTGCATACTCAACCACCAGTTGCAACAGAAATATTTATACTGGGAATGCTACCCAATTTATATTACAGCAGTAGCATTATACTGTTTTAATTCCTGAATCACATTGCTATAGTCTAGAACAAGCATTTTGTCTTTGCCTTCCTCTCAAAAAACACTTCAACATGCAAAGTAGCCTTTTTCCTGGCTACTTCAGTTTCCTCTGAATTTCTTTTTATTATTACAAATACCACACAAAACCAAGTAATACTAATACTCCAAGAGGAGAAATACTGTCAGTGGTTAAGTTTCCAAGTAGTATTTCTTTTCATTCTGCATAGCCCATTGCCTTTTGGATTTATCAAAATATTTACTTATGGGAATGGCTTTACTCAGTGCCTTGTGGATCACCAATTATACATTAAAGAACAAGGTCATAAAATATTGATAAAATCATTAAGTACAGTTTTATCCATTTACCATGGCTAAAAACACATGCTGCAATCTTAATTTGATTCCCAAGGAGATAAATTATTTCAAGAACAGCATTTAATTGCTAGAACACTTCAAAAAATGAAAGAAAAAGAGTACCTTTCCCCAGTTTCAACTTTTTGTTCATGTACTTGCCTCACCAGTATACTCTGGTGATCTGAATTAAATGTCCCAGACCTAGAGTTTTGTAGGCGTGCTGTATTCCTGAAGTAACACAGACCACAACTGGAGTTGCAGCTCCTCATAACTAACAGTAATTAGGCTCTTTACCAGATTAGAAAGCACTGTGTTGAATTTTTCTCTTGATGTTCTCAAATGTTATCCCTCTAGTCATCATATCAGACAAATAATTGAGGTAATGTTTCCATGAGGCCAGATATGAAATACTAATTTAGTTCTTTAGACAAAGGCCATAATTTGTTTTCAGAAAGTTACTCCAGTACCTTTCTTTCTAGACAAAACGGTTTCTTGTTTTTCCAGCAACCAATCTAAATCTGCAATATGCATGTAACATCACCAAACAAAACCACCAATATAAGACAGAAAGAGGAGGGCAAAAGCAGGATGCAATTCCCTTTCTCCCCATGCAAATGTGTACGAGTGATTGCTGGCAGAAGATCACTGTTTGTCCTGGGTGCCAAGAGCTGCAGTGTGTGCTGATGGGGGAGCAGGCATTGCGTGGTCTAGGATGGAGATCTGGGCCATTTCCCAGAGAAATGAAGGATAAAATTCTTATTCTTACACAGAGGAACTGTTACTTAAGAAGAGAAGCCAGTGGATTTAGGAGCAGAGCTGGCTGCCGGCTCTGTTGATACCGGTTTTGACATCATTATGGGACACCACTTTTCCATCCATACAAGAAGTCTTCCCCAAGCCCAGCACTTAATTAAAAAATGAAAAAAAGTTTTTATCCCACACCTCCCATATCCAGATAAAAATAGCATTAACTAATTTGACAAAATTTGGAGTAAAATCCAAGAAAAGGCATAGCAAACGTTTAGTGCAAAGAAGCGTCTTTCCCCTGCCTCAGCTGTGCCAGCGCAGAAGCGCAGCTGCAGAAGGAGCACAGACCCTCTCCCAGCGCACGTGTCCGCACAGCCCGCGAGCAAGGGCAGACAGGAACCATCGGGCATCCACACACTTCAAATGAGTTACCTCACGGAGCTTGGTGAAAGCTTGCAGGAGTCGTCTATGCAAGCATAACCTTTTCTATCTGTATAATTTATTACTTGGGTTGTTTTCTAACCTCATTTTAAATCTGATTGGAGACTATCAGCAAAATTGACTAGCAGATACTTTGTTCCCCCCGTTGTACTGAAGTTGTTTTTCTCAGTTGGTTTTCAGAGCTCATACTGAGTTGTTAATGAGCTGTCAATTATTTGTGCAAATTGGGAGGCAGGCACTGAAAAGTAGCTGCACTCTGAAAGAAGCATATTCCCTCAAATCTTGTGAAATGCAACACTACTTTTAAGGATTCTCTTTACTTATGAATCTTCATCAATATCAGTCCAAAAACTACTTTATGTAAGATAGCTGACCATTTAAAATGGGTCCACTGTAGGAAAAAAAGAAAAAAAAAAAAAAGACAGCAAAATACTTTATTAAATTACAGATACCTAATTCAGCAGCTACAGTCATAGCAATATTTTGAAGGGGAACAAAGAAAATGTCACTCTTCTGCTGAAGAAAACACCATACTGCAATCACAGTTCACATCAGCGCTAATGGCAACCTGTTTGCCGAGTTTGGTTTTCATAAACAATACTCGGTATATCTTTTTCTTCCTAAAGGAGCTTCCTATTTCTGCCTCTTGTTCTTGACCCCATATTTAAAGTGTCCAATTGCTCAGCTGGTGCTCAGCCACACAAACAGCTGCTTGACCTTTAGTAAAACTGGTGGAAACATATTGTTGGTGGCAAAGATAGAAGGGAGGATGGCCAGGAAACCTAAGAACCTGCTAGAGCAGATGGAAGTGAAACTGGCTTCATCAGTGTTGGAAACAGCATAGAGTTCTCATCTCTTTCTCCCTGCCACTTGATCCTCTGCTACTCATCTCCACCCCGCAGTTACGTGAATACTAATTGTGTGTGGCTACATTCTGAGAGCCTGGAAACGTCTGATGTGAAAAATAAGAACAATAATAATTTTCTAACCATCTTTTTTTCATCTCGATCACCAGTTGCACTTACAAGACGAAATTAGTAATTTTAATCACGGTGACACAACTTCTAAATCACCCTTTCCAAGAAAAAAAAAAAAAAGAAGACATTTTAAGTTTTAATTCAGCAGGATGTTTCACATGCTTAAGTTTAATCACATGCATAAGTCATTACAGATTCGGCAACTGGTATTTTTGCTGGGAGTCCCAGCATTTTCCCATTAAGGAAGGACTGCTTCCCTCTGACAGTCCTCCTGACTCTCATATTCTGAGAAACCCGGATTCACACTAAGCAGACATAGGTATCCAAAAAGCTGCATTGATCTCCAGTGAAATATTAGGGCTTTTCTAGCAAGAGGGGAAATTAGGTGACCAGGTGCTTGCTCCACCAGAGGGTACAAATTGAAGGTGGAATATAGAGGCTGAGGTGAAAAGGGTTAGAAACCCCTGAGCATTATAAGAATTAAAACTGCTGGGGTTTTTCCCCATTCTGCTTCTGGCATCAGTACGGACTGAAAAACTCTTTTTGATGCAAATTTTGTAAAAATGTCTAAAAATTATTGATGAGATTTTGCTAATCTTTTAATTATGAAAATAAGGACCGTTCACAATATAGGCAGTGAATAGGGTCAGCTATATGTCCACAGAGAGCATGGAAGGTTTTACTTTTATTCTGATTGCACAGAAAGTAAAAGGGCTATCCGAGTCTGCTCCACTGAAGTTGAGATATAGACAAGAGATTATACAGCATCATTTTATCTACACATCTTTTCACCCAGCCACATGCATGTGTGCTACAGGGTAACATATAAGCAACACCCTCCACCATCTGTTTGACAGGAGCACAGACCCTCGCACCAGATGCCAGTCTGAATTTAAGTCAGCTAGGTGGGGAACAGAAGTTGTTGCCATGAGCTGTTCGGGCTTTCCATCAGTCTCGTTATAATGCCCTGTTACTAGAGTTCCAGCTCTCCTGCTACTAATCTGTATCCTTGCTAAGCAGAGCAGAGGCCAAGGCTCAGGTAGGAGGATTCGCAGCATACCCATCCCTGCCTCGCGAGGTGCTCCAGGTTAGTGTTGAGGGAGAAGCCTAACCGACTGAACAGCTGCTACACATTTCACCTAGTCCACAAACCAAAGAATTTCGGTCTCCAGTTCTAGCTCTCTTTCCGTTACCTTTCACAAACAAGTTCACTTAAGGAGGAGACACAAAATGAATAATGTCTTTTTATTTCAGGAAGATTTATTTCACGGACATCTGTGGAAATCATCTGTTCGGGATGGCACGATTAAAGCTTTCAGGTTGCTGGAGTGAGGCCAACGGCAATTCTGTAAGCCTATGGTCTGCTACAAAAATTCAAGTACAAAAATACCCCAACCTGACAAAACCCCATCAAACTAAGAAGTGTAAGGACTGGTGGATCTTCTACTGAGTTAGAAGTACAATGTTCTTAATTCATATTAGCAGTGAAACTTAGAAGTGCAAACATAACATCGTCACAGGACCAGTAATGTGAACAATGGATGAGGGAGCTGATAGATCAACTATACTTTGTTATTGCTCTTGCATCAATAAAGGAGTTATTACTATGTTACCTGTATCGCAGTCAGACCCAGAGGTCTCGGGTGACATAACTGGAGGCAAAGTAACTTGCCTATGGCAAACAGATGATGAACAGAATTAAAACTGAGGTCTCCTGAGTCTCAGACCAGATCCTTATAATCACTACTTTCTTCTGATACCATCTGTAACGCTTAAGAAGCCACTTTCACTGGGAAAAACATTACAATAAATGAAGGCAAGCCATTATAAATGACTTTCAGGATTTTTAGCTTTTTCCTAGGTTTAGTAAACTTTTCTGAAACTGAACTTGGATACGTAGGGGGAAAATAGCACTTTCCCTTTGTGTTATAGAAACATCATCTGGCAATGGAACATTTATTTAAACAATAGACACTAACAGCACTGCCTCAGAAATCTGCACATTTAAACTGACTATCCATCAACTAAGTTTCCTATCTAAAAAAAATTATATATATAATATGTTCCCAGAAGTTTTTAAATAATGGGCTGCACAAAGACATCTTTGAAATGAAAATACGACAGGAAATTTGCCTGTAAAAAGAATGCCATCTATCTGATGGAAACATGAAAAATAAACCCACATGAAATTTTTTGCAATCTGAAAATCAGCAGTGATGAAAAAATTGCTGCATTGTTAGCTGCATTTTAAATGAGTTTCCTAATTATATTTTCCATAATAAAATGAGCATAGATGCTCATTCAAGCAGACTTAAGACACAAAAATATTCTCTAAAATATTTGTATCTTTTTCCTTTAAAAAAGCCTAACATCAAATAACCCACCACTCCTTTTGTTCCTTCTTCAGCAAAACATCTATCACAAACCTGTACCATCCAGACCACAAACAAAACACGTTATAGGAACCGAGGTGTCAAGAGTATATGCAACATCCTCCAAGACACTGAAAATAGAATTTAATGCTCCATTCCTAATATTAATAGTAATCTAAATATTCAGCCTTAGCACTTACATAGCACTTTATTTCTCAAAGCAACTAAGATGAAGGTATCTCAGGATCTATTAACACTGAAAAGTATTTTTCTGATCCCAAGATAGATAAGGTCTGAATACTGATGCGTTCTGTTGCATAGACTTTCCACATTTATTATTTTGACAGGGACGAACTGAAATTAAAGCAGTATAAAACCACAGCTATTGAAGCCGAAGCACTTAAACGCAAACAAACGTTCTCCTTACATGTCATCTTGCATTTAGGACCATAGTTTTGGCCTCACTGAAGACACTGTTTCCTCCAAGGTATTAACAAATGCATCTTCATTTTAATTCTCTACTAGCAAGAATCAAAATACGGAAATCAAGAGTAAAGATATAGAAGCGTAAGTCATAGCAGTTGGCATCTTTCCATTAACTTGACTGGATGCCAGTAAAAGAAATTCTGCTGTCAGTTATCATGGCATAATAAGTGGAAAAAATCTGCTTAATATTATTCTGAGTGTACAGCAGCATATATCCAGGAGTGGAGCCCGAAATACTATTTCCTCAAAAATGCCTCATTATGAAAAAGTTTCTTTTCTACTACATGAACGCTTCAGTTCAGTGAGGTATTTCTAGGTAAATTACACTGCACACACACACAGAACTGAGCCTGATGACTTTCTGTGGAAAAAGAATTCAGTGTGAATTTCCGTAGGAAGTTGATTAAATTACCATGTGCTTTTAATGCTATTTAAGAAAAACACACACACAGGCTATTTCATAGCCTCTAAAACAAAGTGCATGCCTAAACTCTAGCATAGGCAAATCAAACAGGCAAGAAAAAGGACAAATACCACGAAGATATATTTTTAAAATGTTAAGTATTATGGGCCTATAAAATAAACTTTATTCTGCAATCAACTACAACTGCTTTTATTCTGTGAGTAATGGGCACAATTAAACAAAGCAGCTGGCACAGTAGATTTGACCTTTGAAAACCAAACTCTGCATTTTTCCTCCAACAGTTTATATTATTTCTGTAGCCTTTGGAAAGCATCAAACTCAGAACACAGCCAGTTGTACAGTTCTCAAAGAGCTCACTAGCACAATGCAGCGTTGCTCTGCATTTGTTTAGGAAGCCTCTGTTCCCCTGTAGACCCTCCTGTGGACCAAGATTTAATCTGTCCACCCTCATGGTGGCATCTCACTTATCTGTGTTTCCACCTTCACACACCCACATGGAAACAAAGTGTCAGAAGCCACACACAAGATATGTCTTTGTGGAAGTGTGGTAAAAAAAAATTATAAAAAAATCAGTACAAAGTCATAAATCTCTGTCTAAAATGAAACAGATATCCCTGCTACATTGTTTTCAACATGATCTCATTAGATTAATACTAAAGATTTAACATGTATTTATGTAAAAATTATTCCCTGCCTGTTATATTTCTGTATTGCATCTGCGTGGCAAGGTTTTGGTAGCGGGGAGGGGCTATAGAGGTGGTTTCTGCAAGAAGCTGCTGGAAGCTTCCCCTATGTCTGACAGAGCCGATGCCAGCCGGCTCCAAAACAGACCCACCGCTGGCCAAGGCCGAGCCCATCAGCGATGGTGGTAGTGCGCGCCACTGGGATAACAGATTTCAGAAGGGAAAATAAAAGTTGCAGCAGGCACAGAAACTGCAGCCGGAGAGAGGAGTGAGAACATGTGAGAGAAACAACCCTGCAGACACCAAGGTCATGAAGAAGGAGGGGGAGGAGATGCTCCAGTGCACCGGAGCAGAGATTCCCCTGCAGCCCGTGGGGAAGACCCTGGTGAGGCAGGCTGTCCCACTGCAGCCCACGGCGGTCCACGGTGGAGCAGATCTCCACCTGCAGCCCGGGGAGGACCCCACGCCGGAGCAGGTGGGTTCCCGAAGGAGGCTGTGACCCCGTGGGAAGCCCGTGCTGGAGCAGGCTCCTGGCAGGACCTGTGACCCTGCGGGGGACCTGCACTGGACCAGTGTGCTCCTGAAGGACTGCACCCCATGGAAGGGACTCCACACTGGAGCAGAGGAAGAGTGTGAAGAATCCTGCCCCTAAGAAGGAAGGAGCAGCAGAGACAACATGTGATGAACTGACCCCAACCCCCATTCCCCATCCCCCTGTGCCTCTGGGGTATGTGGGTAGAGAATCTGGGAGTGAAGCTGTAGCCAGGAAGAAGGGAGGTTTGGAAGGGAAGTTATTTTAAGATTTGGTTTTATTTCTCATTCTTATCCTACTCTGGTTTGATTAGTAATAAATTAAATTAATTTTCCCCGAGTGAAGTTTGGTTTGCCCATGACGGTAATTGGTTGAGTGATCTCTCCCTGTCCTTATCTAAATCCAGGAGCCTTTTGTTATATTTTTTCTCCCCTGTCCAGCTGAGGGGGTGAGTGATAGAGCAGCTTTGGTGGGCACTTGGCATCCAGCCAGGGTCAACCCACCATGTTGACTTTCTGAAAAATAATTATGTCAAAATCCATATCCCGTTGTCCCTTTGATAGAGTTTGAAGAGTTGTGTGAGGATCCATTTTGTTGCCCTCATGTGCAGTACTGTATTTTAATTTTAAATTGCATTATGCCCATCAGAGTTGGGGAAAAGCCTCTGACTGCCTGTTCTCCCAGTGCTAAGGGATGCTCGGTTATACCGATGCCAGCATTCCTCTGTATCCTCCACAAAGATACAGAGCACAAGATCAGCACATACTCAGCTCAAGGGTCTCAATCTGTATAGGCTAAAGCATGGGGCCAGGACTGCATTGCTCTGGCCAAACTATGGGAATGAAGGACACAACCCCGTCCTGGTATTAGCCACAAAGCCACCCTAGAGCTCTGGGTTCTGCGGTGCCCAGCAAAGAACAAGGGAGGCAGTGGCTGCACAGGGAAGCCCCTCCCAGCTATAGCCATCTCCCTCCTACCCTCAAGGTCCCGTTCAACAGCAGCACAGAAATTAGAGCTGGATCCTCAGAGTTGGGGCATAGGCAAAACATTAGACTACACATTTTGGTGCGCCAAGCAACCTGCCATTCTAGACAATCACCTTCTTTGCTAGCCCCAGTCGTAGAAATTCCATAAGCCCTTTGAATCAGAATGAGATCCCTTATTCTTCACTGCAAAAAATGCTGGCTCTTACATTTGTCATAAAAGCAGCTGCCTAAACTAAGAACTTCCTTTATGTGCCAACCAGCAGGTGAACCTCACGCCCAAGCAAAGATAGTGTCTACACGAGAGAAGTATTTCAAAATATGTGGAAACAATATTCTTACTATTGCCTTTACCATTTATGACAGGAAGATCTTTAATATATGGGTAAATTTCCATTTGGAGAAATCAATAGGCTTAAATAATAACTAAGATTTCAGGTCTTTCAATCACAATGCAAAATAACCTACCATTAACTTTACAAATGAGAACCAAGTTAAAAGGCTTCTAGCAAATTACCAGTGAATCACCAGAATTTGCTTCAGGCAGAGATATTATTCCTAAATTGTTGCCACTGATATATAGCTTTAGCATTTTCTATTGCTAATTTGCAATGGTTTATCATACTCTTCTTCTAATGGATCATTGCAGAAGCCAGATAATTTGTACGGCTGCCAATAACTGTCTCAAGGTAAGGCTGTTTAGGTAGACCAAGAAGAATACACAGCAAGAGAGAGCCCTCGAAAAGAATTCCAAATTGAAGCATTGTTATGAAAAAATAGGAATCACTTAACAGAATACAAAGCTACGTCCTTAAGTATCTGTTTCCAAAAATCAAGGCCAGATAAAATACTACCTTAATAATAAATTGTTAAGGGCTTCCTTTCTTGCTTTCTAAAATTCTGTTCACTTTGTTGTATGTCACAAAAAGCTTACTGGGTCAAGCTGTAGTTGGAAGTATTACAAAGAGTGACACAGGCATTTCAGAAGAATTAAATTGTAATACTATGGAAAATAAAACAAAGAATTACATATACACTGAGGTTTCTCATGCTGATCCAAACTTTGATCATATATAACCCACCTTAAACCTGAAATGTTTATAAAGCCAATCAGTTATATAAAGGCTAACAATAAAAAAGGATAACAATAATTCATGGATCAACAAAAATTTATTTACACAAAAACTAATAAAAGCTCGAGTCAAGTGGTATTGGTCGTAAGTGGTACTCAATTCATCTTTAATATGACTTGTTCTTTCTTTGACTACACTATGGTTTTTTCCTTCCAACAAACCTTCGCAATCTATTCTTGGAGGATACCTGTGTAACATTCAAAAGTGTCAGTGTTAATACAGCCTATGCAACTGAAGCAAAGGACACTAGAGAGGATCCTCCAGGGAACCAAGCTCAAACCCAAAACCAGCACCAAGCAGACAGTCTGCAATACCTCTGTGCACACACTCGTGTAAGTAACATGCACATTACGTGAATGGAGACCAAACCATTTCTTTGCTGAGCAGCCCTCAGCTGCACTTACATATACGCAAGTACAAAAAGCCTCTTGCCCTGTCCTTGAGGTTTCTTTTCACATAGTCCCACAGAATTCAGCTAGATTTGTACACAGGTAGTGTGATCTCTTTACAAAGGCAGACAGTCCCTATTCTTATGCTTGTTCCTACAAACTGTTGGTAACTGTTTTGTCCCCACCCTTACTATCTTCTCATTTTTTAAGTTCACAAGTTTGGAGACATTCTCTAAAGACATATGAAAGTATTTTGACAGGCCTGACAGACAGTCCTACTTCAGTGCTACTGTCTTTCAGGGTACAGAGCTGAACTGGCTGGTGACACAAATAGCTAAAACGGGAGGAAAACAGACCTCTGTCAGGGATGGCTGACTTAAGACTTGAGAGCAATGATTCTTACCTCCTTTCTGTAACAGAGGATTGGAAATACCAGGAATGTTAGACTCTGGTTTTCTCTGCCCAGTCAGATACCAGAAAAGATGCTGAACCCCCCAAAGCAAAATGTAACATGGTAGAGAGGTGCATTCTCCAAGATCCTGCTCAATTTAACTCCATTACTTTTAATAACAGTTCTGTTGATGATACCTTTATTTTATATGACAGCCCAGTGGCTATTATTGTGTTGATAAACACTAATTTTCCTTACTTTGTAGAATTTCCATGAAGATTGAGTTTTCTCAGTACTCCTGGCTGTGATTTCTTTCTCTAATTCTGTTTCTAGGGGAAAACTCCCCTTTCCACCGAACTGCAGAGCTCTGCTGAATATCTCACTCTCAGTCCCTGTGCAGAACCAACACAGATCAATGACAAACTGGTACAGAAAAACCGGTCAAGATCCCCAGCCCAATCAGAGGAAGAGCAGAGAGCCTGTGATGGAAAACAAGAGTTTAAGAGCATTTAAATCACAGCTTTGGACATTACCTACTATTACAGTTTGCTCTTGAACAAGGACCTGCACTTGAGAGGGACCTCCTCTGAGCCCACTATATTCACTTAGAAACAAAATCAACCTCTTAATGAAGTGACATCTCTTGAAGAGATACGATTAACAAGTTTGACTTAAAAACGTGTTGTCATTACAAGTGTTGCCACTAGGTTTCCACATAAGTTAAATCAAGACAAGGCAAGTAGGCAAAATAATAATTAACAAAAAGGCTGATACACAACAGAAAGAAATGTAGGATAGGAAAGGGGTTTGGTTTGAAGCGATCTTTGAGGATATGACCAGCTTATTCTTAGGTATTTTGAAAAGGGCCACACTTTTCTTTCAGTCCTATCTATTTTGTTTGATATACTGTGCTACCATAAAGCATTTCTCTGAATTTATATCAAATAAGCCCACCTACTTTCCCAGTACTGCAGGTGTCAGCTCCACAGCAAGAACCAAATTTAGATGAATTATTTGACAAACATGCAGGCATTACAATGCTTTCTGCTTTGTTTTGCAAAGAAAAGACAACATGACTTTTTTCTTCCTTAACTTCACTCATTCTTAAATTCATTTTTATTTTTAATTATGCCAAAATTAATCTTGTTTTCCCCCAACTAATATTCTTCATAGAGGTAGCAAAAGCCCTAGCTTGGGAATACTGACGTATTTTCACTTTTTGAGAAAAAATAAACAACTTAAGAGATGCTATTTTTGAGAATACTAGAATATGGATATAAATCTTGAAAATTATCAAAACTTATTCAACTCTAATAAATTTATATATAATTTATATTATTGTACAAACATTCAAAGGCATCACTATGAATTTACATATGGCTATATAGTGGAAAATAATAATCTCTTAGATTTTCATCTATCTTGATTCAATTTGCTGGCAATTCAATATGCAAAAAGGTGTATTCCTATCCACCTACCCCTTAAAATCCAAGAACAGTTTCTCCACTAAGGAGTTCTATTTAATCTGCACTTAACTACAGAAAATTGTGTTGCACCCATTTTTATGTCCTAAAAAACTAGGCTATAAAAATAAAGAGATAGAAGAATCAATACTCCACTCAAGTGATACATAAATCTGAGTATCGCCAAATACTGGAAGCCTATACTTATAAATTACTTACCTCAATAGCAAGATATAAATTATAAGGTGTAAATAGCTCTAATGGAGGGTTCAGAACTTTGTGAGGAAAAAATATTAAAAAGTGGATTAGGGAACAAAAATAACAACTAACCAATTCAGCTTATTGCTTTAGTTAACAAACCTCTTGGGGAAGAATTGTTACCATGATCCATTTAGTAATAAAAGCATAAAATACATGAAACTTCAGCTCAGATAGTAAGTGATGAAGATCATTCAAGTTTGACTGTGTGCTGTCCTCTCATAAATAACTTTAAACTTTGTCCATTGGTTTGTATTTGTTTTTTTCTTAACTACTGGATTTTAATCTAATTATTTCAAACTGTCTCAGGCAAAACTAATGGCAACAATACCAAGCTGAAGTTGCAGCCACTTTACCTGCACTAATACATGCAAATGTTGTCATCTGAGAGGCTTCTAAGTTAGCACCTGAATAAGCCCTAAGATTCCAAGCATCTAATTAGTTGTGTTTACTGAATACTAAAGGACTGAACTGCTGAGGTTATTTTCATTTGAGCTGCAGGTATGTCAAATGCATTATGCACAGCCTTTGGATTCCATTAGTGAAATTGCAAAGGTAAAAAATAATTAAAAAAAAAATATCAGCCTCTAGTCTGCAGCTTAGACTCCATTTCTAGCCTAGGCATATCTTTCCCTTGTGGCTACTCTGGAGATGATTACTTGATGTTAAGAATTCAATATATTGATGGAGGGGACTATTTATAAAAGGTTCAACACAAAGAAAGATGTGTTGCTAAAAGCAGTGAGAATTGGCTGCCATCATCTCAAGCATCTTTTGACTTGATTTATGAAACCATGCATATGAGCCATAGCCTTGGTACAGCTTCTTTCTCCAGCTGTACAGGTTTTAGACATTGCCTATCCAGTTACATGCAGAAACACTGCAAACTGATGGTGTTAATCCTCCTCTTCCTTGCACATTCCCTCTACCCTGTTCACATGAACTCCTGATTATTATTTCCTTCCTGACTACCTCAATGCTTGACAATAAGAGGGACCTTCTTCCACATGCCCTGTTCACTAGTCACAAGGCTTACCAAAGGTTAGAGAAGAAGAGGAGAGAGGAAGGAGGAGGAGAGATTCACAATAAAAGCACAAGCAAATCATAAATGGTGACTGGCTTTTTGTGACAGAGCATTGCAGAACAGAAAGTTGAGAAACAACTGGCTTTTGAATTTAGGCATGTCCCAAAAGTGTATGGAGAAAAAACGTCTTAGTAAGACAGGGGCCTAAGTGCCCTCTGAGGATCCAACCTTGAAAGAAGTATCTACATTGGTAATTAATGTTTACCAACAAGCTGACTGACTTACTGCCAACGCACCAGAAATTTCAGGTTGATTGCAGCCAGAGAAGGACAATCCGGCAGTGAAAACTGCAGAAAGCTAAAACTTAAGAGAACCATATCACCAACATCACGCCCAGCACTGCAGGCACTCTGCAATACCTGCACCTGAAGAGCTGGCTGGGCAGCTGAGGAATAGGCACACATGTGAAGATTGTTTAAATTGAGGGAAGAAAGGAGTTAGAGAATAGATAAGAAGGGAAGAGAAAAAAAAATAACACCTTTTTTTTTTTTTTTTTTTTTCTGGTCAGCATCCAGAAAATGAAGCAAGGCCAAAAAAAAGAAAAAAAATTATTTTGCCAGTTAGAAGTTAGAAGAGAAAGCAGCTCAAACTCAACCCATTGTTCCAGGTTACTCAGAAAGTGCAACTTTTAACTTTATCAATCCCTTCATTCACAGGCCTCTAAGGCCAAGGTAACTATCTATTCCTGTGTAGGGGCAGAACACTCACAGACCAGCTTCTGCAGTGAAATGAGAGTGGTTGTTCCCTCCACGATGGCATTGATAGACAATTCACGCAAGTTCATAAAGCAGTTCAGCTTCTTTAAATGGAAAGTACCATATTCTGTCTCATTATCTCATCTCTGGCAGTGTGTTCATAAAGCAGTTTGGCTTGTTTAAATGGAAAGTACCATATTCTGTCTCATTATCTCATCTCTGGCAGTGTGATATGGACACTCAATACCAAGCTTAGCTTTTATGGAAGCATTACTGCTTTCTGCCTTCCCTAGCTGTTAGCCCCAGTTAACCCATGACTGACTGAATCCAGTGCTGCCCTTTTCATCATCTGCGAGAACATTTTAAAAGCAGTTTTAAAATTCCAGCTGGTTTATTCTATTTCATTTCTTGTACCCGATTCCACTTTCCACATGAAATGTATATCAGCAAGTTACGTAAAGCACTTCATTATATACTACTTTTTCATTACTGTATTTCAGAAAAATTGACATTAAAGTTTCCATCTAAGTGCACTGCATTCCATCATGCCAGTATATAAGTAGTACTATCTTACTTTGAAATTTAAAATTAATTAATTAATAGAAAATGTCAATACGACACAGATCCCTTCTTTCTACTGCTGAGTGAAGAACAGCTCAGAGAAATGGCATTAGAGTGACTCAGACCAGGTTTTTGGTAGGTGCTTTGCACCACCATCACCACCACCACCACCCCTCTGCCCCCCCCACCCCTTTTTTTTTTTAAACATACCACTTGCTCTCTTCTATAATGCTAAAGAAGGAACAGACAAACAAAAAAACACTTCATTTAGTCCGACTGAATTCCAAGATTTGGATAAGGTTATAATTTGCTTTAAAATGTAATAACTGGAGATTTTTAGACAAACATTCAGCTGTGTCTTGAGCATAACTGAACAAAATGATCTCTAAGTAGGACTTGATGTCTGGAGGATCCAGAACTATTACAACATTTCAGTATTGCATGTTGAAGGGAGACATTAATTTTGTAAAGGCTCAGAAAAACATGGATAAGCTTTAATGACCAAACTACAGATAATGGAAATACTTTCTCTAAATTTATCCAGTGGTTTTTACTTCATTAACCAGAGATAACATTCAGAAGAGTATAAAAATACTATTAAGACCCCAATCATCTTCCGGCGTGCAGAATCAAAATTACTTTCACCAAGCAGCATGGCAGATATACAAAGTAATGCTCCCCTCATGGAGGGCCCAATCGACTGCTGCTGTTTGTCTTTAACTGAATTTACCAGCATCCACTGGACTCAAAATTTAAGATACAGTGTTCAAAAGCTGATAAAGGAAAAGCAACCTAAGACATCAACCCAGGAGTTAGTATGCAAATTAACAATTGTAAGGTTTTAAAGTACAAGATTTCATCTTGTGGGAACCTTCTTGAGATGTCTAGACTGGCTGCACCAAGCAGGAAATGTTAATGAAATCCTCTGTCCTCATATAGCAGGGGTATAAGGTATAAATAAATTAAATATCTGCAAAATTAGTTGGCATGGTTAGATTAGCAATAGATAAATTAGATTAATGTAAAAGTGACAGATCATAGGATGAGGTCCAAGTATGCACCCTTGAACCTCAGTCATTCAATGCATTTTTTTGTCACAGCCAACATATTTAATACATTATCATTGCTTGAGTTTTAAAAATGCAGAACTTCTCCTTGCAGTATTATGTAAAAAGAGTCTAGGAGTTACACAATGTAAGTATAAAGAGAGGAAACCTGGCCTTGCTGAAATCAGGATCTTTTTCATTTGCTTCAGTGAGATAGAGTTACTTTCTCACCAGTGAAGGAATCCAGCAAAGAACCATTTCAAATTAGATTAAAAACTGCCTTTTACTAGTAACATTTTAAGTCACAGTGATGCTTGAACATGGTAATCTTTCAGTATTTCTTACTTAAAATATTAAGACTCTTCGTCATTAGTTATCTTCTACCTTTAGTTGATAAAAGATGGTTCCTATCAGAATTTTGCATGTTAAGTTTAATTTATTTGCATGTATATTCTCACACATATATTTACCAATATATTTTAAGCAAAGGCAACTTTAAAAATGATACCGTGATACCAATACCTTGCTTATAAAATAATTTTATAGAATATTCTTTTTTAATTTATCCATATGATTTAATTATGTTGCTTAACTTCATTCACAACACACAGACTTCTGTGACGAGCTATGGTATTTTACATTATTCTCCCTGCTAAAATCTTCAAAACCTTTTTTTGTTTTCCACTTCAAAAACATAAATGGAAAGTTATTGATAAAATGCTGAATTTAATCTCTAAGATAGGCTTGCATTAGTTGTGGGGTTTGTTACTTCATTTTTTAACAAAAATACATGGTACTGAATGCCCAAAGCGCATATTTAACTTCTGTAAAATATAGCCTTAGAATTAATTATGGGCATAATTTGTTGGGGGTTTTTTAAGGTAGTATACAAATACATTTTCCTGGACTTATAAAGGTGTTTTAAAAATGTAGGTTGTAAGTGTGCCCAAAGAAAGGATACTTCAATACTGAACACATTCAGTACAAGCATGTGCCTGCTTTTTGCTAAGTTGGAACGAGAATGAGAAATCCCAAACTCTGAATATAAATCAGTCAACATTACTATATACATTGAATTTACATCTTTTTTTTTTCTCTCCTGCTTTCCTTACACTGTGCTTTAATAAAATTTTGCATTTCAGAACAGTCATACTTTAACATGAAAATTCAGTTGAAACAGCTCCTCTCAATAGAGCTGTATCTTCAGCCACTGCAAACCTTGCCAATGGGAATCAGAATACGCTCTTGTATGAAAAGCATTTTCCTTAAAAATATTAAAATTTATAAATACTGCCATGCAACAAAAAATGTAAATTACAATCAGTGTCTGCACTAGAAGATCAAAAGGTTTTCTCCGTTTCCTTTAAGAACTTTGAAATAAGCAGTTTTTCTTGTTATTAATCCACACATGATCCAGCTTCTGTTCTTGTCATAATGCTAAAACCCTCTATGACTGAAGAAAAGGTGACTAAATCAGTCTTTGATCACAAGCGAATACCAGCATTTCAGATGTCATCTGTACTTTGAGTCACTCAACATCAGCTCTATTGATCAGATACAAGGGGCCAGATATTTACTTTTTTTTTTTTTTTTTTAAACCAATGAGTACAACAGCTATTATGTTTATATTTATTGAAAGTATTACATTTTGGTTTTGAAATATTTCCTCTCTTTGTTTTTATAGCACAAATTACAAGTTAAAAATATTTTACCATACTGGAAAGTTAAAGAAAAATTCAGAAATTATCTCCATAAAAAGGGTAAAGGAGAATAGTATTCGATAGCAATAGTTAGTGTTGATTTTATGTCTCCAACATAAGAATTGAGTTAGGAAAGGAAAATAAAATTCTGGAAAATCTTTTAGATTTTGCTCCTATCCAATCAACAAGAAATAGAGTTTTACCTGTCAAGGAATCTTGAGCACATCAGAATAATTGTTAAATTAATTTTTTCATCTTTTCAGATGCAATGCCAAGATCTTTCCTGGAGAGAGATGTTTATTTCACCACCACCACCCTTCAATACATGCCCATTAGTGCTTCATTATTGCTGTTTGTAGAACAACAAAAGATAAAGAGTAGTTTTTATATCAGTAATTTGTTTACTTTTTTGATAAAAAAAACCCTAAGTCTAGGAAAATCAGTGCAATTCCAATAAGGGGGGGGGGCGGGGGGGGGGGACGACGGGACGGGACAGAGAAAGCTGCCTTCGTATGGCCACTGTATCTGTAATATGACAGCAGTACTCTAATGACAGTCCAGGTAAAAATCACAAATCCTTTATATGTAAAGGCTCTGTAGCATATCCATTCTGATCTGACAGCAGACAGGATTGTGATAACGCATTTGTGCTCTACTATAGCCTTGAAATGTCAGAAAAATGAGGTTTCCACTATGCACATGGGGAACCGTTCTCCAAAAACACAGAAGGCCATGTTGCCATCCAAAAATCTGACAGTCATGAAAGAAATCCAGCTCAAAAACCAAGGAGTAGATAGGATACAAGTAACAGTAACACATTACTGGAACAGGTATATTGTTTCCACTGAGTCAATTTACTTAACAGTGCCACTGAATTAATCGTTATTGATGTTTCCAAATCATGGGGGAATTTCACATGAGGGAAGGGAAATATTTGAATGATTTTACTGAAAATGGGAGTCAAGAAGGAAGAGGGCAGTAGTATAGTGCCATTTACTCATAGGATGCTTAGCACTGAAGAATGAATGGGTAAACTGCACCTACAGAAGAATATTTCACAGAGTAGAAGTGAAGAGCTGGAGACTGTGGATTACCTTAGCCATAGGCTGTAAACTCCATTTAATGTACATTTGAAGTACCATCAGTTCCAAACAGTGAAAAGTGAAAAATCCTATCCATCACTCAAAGATTAATGTTTTTCTTCAAATGAGAGCCTTCGTTTTCAAAACACATGGGAATCTTTGCAGCTATTATAAAGCCTATTATAACATGTAAAACCTTACATCCACAAGTTATACTCTTGTGCAATGCAAATAAGCGCAGTTATCCCAGAAGTTGCTAGACTGAAAAACAATCCTGCTGTAAATATCCTTGATACCAACTAATTATATATTCCCTGCTACAGTTTTTAAGTCACTATAGAATAGATCATACTTCATAGCAACAAAGATGACATCCCTTGGGACTGACTTTCCATTGAAAAGAGCTTTAATTTATTTATAGCTACACTTTATACTGCAAATGACACTGGGAACCCAGATAAGCTGTTTGGAAGAATTGCTCTGTCCTTCTATTAAATTAGCTGTTATAGTTAACTGATTAAAATCTTCTTGCAAAAATAAAAGGCTCAAGCAAGTTTGCCTTATAACAAGGAATTAAAGTGGATTCTGTGTTAGGAGCTAGTGAGAAAATGATGACTACAACAAAGATTTCTTTTACAGTTTCTGAATGCCTGTTATGCAAAGGAAAGAAAGCAAGCTTTACAACAAGTAAGAGAGCTTTCCAAGAAAGCTTTTTGTGTATTGAAAGATACATGGGCTGTTCCTGAAATGTTTTGAGCAGGCAGGCAGTGTAGGGCTGAAGAAGTGCAAAACAGTGTTGTCTGTTCAATCCTGGGGTTGCTCTGTGGAGCTTATGCTTTAGAATACAGTGGGTTCAAAGGCTTAGAAAATACTGTGTTCTATAAAGAAGTACAATTGTGATTATTTTTAAAGCAACTACTCCTATCTGCAATAGCAGCAATTGCAAGGCAAGATTAGTTCAAGATCTTCAAAAAAAACATCTCTATATTATCTTAAGAGAACTTTCAAATACAAAGAAAACTTCAACATTCTCTGAACCTATGACCTGAAGCTTAAATCTTGGAGAAAATCTAGGTTAAAATTAAAAGTCTATTACAGACATTTTATGTTTCCTTTGGTGACTTGTGTATTAATTGGAAGCCACAGGGTTCAGTAACATTGTCTCTATTTTTTACTCAGTATCCAGAGAAAGTATTTTTAAATGTTTCACTAGTACTCACTCTTTCTCTGGCATGAATTTTTCATTTTCCTTTCATTGGATAATCAGTATTTGAATATTCCTTACAGAGCTGGGACTGTCCTGTTGCGTAACCTCAGACAGCTTCCATATGAAATTGCAAATCTAACAACAAAAGGCCATATCTGAAATGGGAAATAAAAAAATAAACTCATTGGCTGGAACAAATCTAGGCAAAACTTAAAACAGTGCCACATCCACCTTGGTTCTCCAAGAATAACCAGTGCCTTTTGAGACTCCAAGTCTGTGTTTCAACATCATTTTTCTAAGCCAGCAGCTCACTGTTGCTCTTCCAGGCTTCATACTATTAAGCATATCAAAGTCTTACCAGTTAGCTGGAAGAATCACCATCATAGACATTAGTGTTGATATCAAGCTTGTACTTTTCACCAGGTCTTCCTTTTATTCATAGAGAAAGGTTTGTCCCAAACCACACTGAACAGCAGACTCAGATGATCAGCTAATTAATCAGGTAGGAATTTTATTTTTATCTGTCTGTGATCACTCAAGTGACACACAGGGTTCTGGGGCAGTCGCTCATGCTCCCAGCTTCAACATTTCTCTGCAACATTTATGAAGCCATGTGTTTTCTGATTCTGTTACTAAACTTGCATCAAAAGAAAATGCAAGTGAGGGCTGGAAGGTTATTTTCAAAGGGTTTGTTTATTTACTAAGCTATGTAACTTCCATATCCACTGTTAAGGATAGAGGGTTGTTTGGTGCTTTAACTACAAAAAACTTCCCTATATACAACACAAATGTCTCATCTAAAGGTTGGCATTAACAGCACTTTATTTACTAATTAGTTCAGCAGTTTATTACGTTGAAATTTAAATGTACTAATCAAATATCTATTTTGTAATCATGTTACATTAATGCTAATTAGAGATTTATTTATCGCTTCATGGATTTCATTTAAATTTAAACGCTCCAGTCAAAAGTTTGACATTAAATTGCACCTACCTACTTAAACAGTCTCTAATGTATTGGCTAGTTTTAAATACCATTAGACTAATAAAAGGATTTCTTCATGTTGTAAGGATGCATTTTTTCAAAACATCACCTAGATAACTTGGTAATTGTTAGTCTGTGGGTGTGATAAATATTTCTGTCATAATTACAAGCATATAGGTATGAACCAAACGTTTTTTAAATATCACTTTTTTTTTTCTTCTGCTAATATAACTTAGAGAAGAAATTTTAGAAAAAAGTTTTAGTCCAGCCCATTGGGATGTACCAAATCACTACAAACTTCCAAGGAAAATTTCAATAAAGTTAGACTTAATTCCCAAGGGATTATACCTCAGATTTAATTAATAACCATTAATCAGCTGCTCTTGTTATTGTAAGGCAAGGAAGACATAGCCTGTACCATGAGACAACAACAAAAAAAGAACCCCACATATCAAGGAAACTACCAGGCACAGCCTAGTTCTTATTGAACTGCACCTGTTTGCAGCCAGGTTTTTACATGCCTATAGTTCTGAGTGATATTTAAGCAGTTTTAAGAAACCACAGGTGGAACAACAGAGAGAAAACAACAATAAAAGCAAACATTCTTCAGTGGAATAATCAGTGTATGACAACTTGGCTATATATAGAAAAAAAATCCTAAAATACTTTGCATTTCCAACTTTCCAAAGATTAACAGACTTTGTTGTTATTAACTCCCATAAACTCCTGTTCAGGCTAGAACAACCTCATGATCAGAGTCTACAGGCAGGACAGAGAAAAATGAAGCTTAAGATGCAAAGATTCATCATCTTCATGAGGCTGCTTATAAATGACACAGTTCAGACACACCTTTTCCCTGCCAGATATGAACATTCAGTTGCATTGTCTTCCTAAAGACAGAGGCAGAGTTCATCTCTCCAAAGATATGCGAGATGTTTAGAGGGAAAATGGAAATCTTAGAACTTCAAAGTCTGGATGATTTCTTTCATGACCTATCTGTCCTTTGCTTAGATGCCAGCTGGAGTCACAAGGTTTGCCTTTTGTTTCTTTAATAACTGGCAAAGCCTTAAATTCATATACCCAATTTCAATGATTTTTTGTTTTGCTTTGTTATAGATTATCATCTTCACTTACAGAATTATCAGGAAGCATATTCCAAATGCAATATGATGTTAGTGCCCTGTTTGAACTTTTGGGGGTTTAAAAAACAGTAATAAAGTAAAGCTAATGTGAAATTCTCCTTAACCTAATATCTTGTTCAAGTACTGTATCAAAAAGAAATAAACCTCTGTTGCTTTCATAAAAAAACCAGCTGTTATCTTGCTTTACATTTGCTGCTTTATCTTTTCACTTGGTTCTTCCAACATAATTTAGTCTCAGCTGAGCCTTTAAAAGCTCTTTAAGTTTTTCTTGATGCTGCTGAAAAACTTTGCATTTATATAATGCCTAAAATGGTCCATCGAAGGTAACTTATTTGCTAGTGGCAGAGTCTGGAACAGAGATCATACTCAGAATCCCACTGAGAATACCACTGTTCTCATCTAGAAACAACTCCCAAGAGACTGAGCTCACATTAAAGGAACCTGATGTTGACAGGTCTGAAGATCTGTGCAGATGTATTCTGTTGTTTGTGGCTATTCAAAATACAGTTTTGTAATTATTATTAAATTCAAATTTAATTAAGAAAACATTAAGGATACTGTGACCTATGGCCCACAAAGGTTTAGAAATGTAGCACATTTATAAAAGAAGGTATTGGGAGTAAATCTACAATGCCTTTACCAGTGCATTTACTGAAGGGAGTGAACAGGAAGAACATTTCCCAGAAGGGAAACTATGAGAATCTGGAGAATGAACTGAGAAGGGAAAATGCCAAATTGTAAAATAAATGATAAACCCCCCCTTAATTATAAAAAACGAATGACTTGGAGGCAGCCATGTGGCAGAGGACTCTCAGTATCACAGCAGTAGCTCCACTCATCAGAAGACAATCTGTAAATATACCAATGTTTATTATACTCAACTTCTATGTTGCCCTGACAGTGACACAAGTTTGGAGTTGAATAGCCAGTCGATGTAGGAAGATCAAGGCTTATAGTAATGCTCGTTATTGCACAGAAAGACATTGCAGTGGAAGGGTTAGAAATCTGTGCTTTCACATATATTTTGGAATTTCTTGTTGATACATGTGTTAAGCAGTTTGTTAAAAGAAGTGCTATTTTAAACACCAGTTTCCCAGGAGAAATATAGGAGCAGTGTGGGCCATGCTGACCAACATACATGCCAGTTGTCCTCAACCTACTCAGCCCACCCCAACCAGCTTCAGAGTACCCATTACAATGGAAGTTTTGGTTACCTTGCCCTACTTTGAGACATGCCCCCCCCACTTTAAAAAAAAAAAACCAAACTTCCCACACTCTTGACATGGACTAGTCATTAAGACAATCGATGAAATTCTTTCCTTCAAATCGATATGCTGAAAGAGCCTAATACCCAGAGGCAACTCTCAAGTAAATGAGCAGGGGGGACGCTAAGGCACTGGCAGCTGGTAGCTGAAAGAAAAGAGGCAGGACTCAGTGCAGGCCAGGGGTCTGCTCTAATTTGAAGAACTGACAACACCAGACAGCAGAAAGGAAATAATTAAGTCCAGTGCATGCTCTGATTTTGTGAGCTACTCCTTCTTACTGCTCTTCTGGAAACTGTGTCAGAGCTAATTAATATAATCTGTGACAAGATGGCCCTTCTTAATGAACTTGCTTTCTCCCCCCCCCCCCCCCGCAAGTAAACTATGCCCCTTACATTTTGAATGCAGTGTAATGTCCAGATCCTATCACTTTCACCAGAAATATTGCTACAAGTTTTGTATGTTGTTGCAGTACTTATTTTTTCCATCCAAAATTTAAGCTACTGACTGAATAACATAGGGCTTTCCTTTGATGATTGATTAAAAAAGAATTAACGACCTCTTTTCTTTAGACCTTTTTTCTGTACATCACGTTCTAATATTTTCTCATTTTAAACACAAGCAAAAGACAATTCTGTTCAGATGGGTATTTTCTTTCTTTTTAGAGTATTAATATGCATTTCAGTATTTACAAGAAATTACTAAATCTTAAATAAATCTTTGGATCATCAAAGCAAAGGTGTTTTTCCTTTACTTTCATAACTAGCCTTTTTCAGAATTTATTGAATTTTTTTTATTTTTTTTTTTTTGACAAAAATGTAGGTCAGATTTTCATTTCACAGGGAAAGGGGTAGCAGTACATTTTTACCTGCTAATTTACTAAATCCTAGATGAGTAATAATATATGAAGAGGTCAATCCCCACTAGTACTGTATTTTAATTATATACAGTCATCTCCCAAATTAAATTTTGCCTGCCAGCTGATTATCATAATTTAAGTTCTTCAAGTGATCACAATTATTTTGAACATACTGTCTTTCACGTGTCTCCCATTCCATGTCAATATTCTTACAAATGACTCCAAGGACAAAAAAAACTACCACTACTAAATAAAAGACAAAGAAAAATACTTCTTGCTTCATGATTCAGTAAACCATGAATAAAAATGAGTTTTGCTCACTAGAGCTGAGAATCTGCTGTACTGAAGAAACCTCAAACGTAGCTAGAATATGGTCTAGTTGGTTGATTCAGTACATGAAAGACATTATGGATCTCATTCATCCCTAACAGCAAAGCAAATTCATCAGCAGCTGAGTACAGCAACAGTGTCCAAGCACCAGCAGCCACATGGACTTGGCCACCCACTGTGTGATGAGCAGGAGCGCAGGTGGAAAACACAGGGCAGAGGATGGCAATACAGGCACCACTGGTCACAAACCTCTGACCGGGAGCGTGCAGTTTGCAGCCGTTCAACCTGGGACACACACCCTAAAGGTCTCCTGGAGAAGGAGGATACGCAGATGGAGGTATCAGCATCAATGCCAGGGAGACCACAGGGCCTCCTCTGCTCCCCAAACTCACCACTTGATACACCGCTGCTTTTGATCCACGCCCTGGCTTTCTGCGCATCTCCTCTTCCAACAGCAGTTCTCACATAAACTGCGTGTAGTCATACACAAATTTCAATCCTCAGGTTGTACAACTCATATACTGAGTCAGTCATTATTTACTCCTTTATTATACTACTAATAGCTCAGGCTTTTTCTTTGTTTATCAGCTTTTCATTTAATAGCCACGGACTACATAAAAATACCATGAATTCATGTGGTAGTGTGTGGCATAACTAAACAGAGCACATATGCTAGAAATATTTCTTTTCACCTAATATTTCTATGTTTGTATTCAATCCTCTTTATTTGAATTTCATTCAGCATCATAAAGCTGCAGCAACACTGCTGATAGAGGTCAGTTTAATTTCAGACTTGCAATTTTTGTACACAAATAACTGGAGTGAAAGCGCATGGAGGAGTGTCCACTGTTGTTTTTCTACATATACAGGACAAACCTTTCATTGCTCAAATGAAACAAGTTGTTAAGTGCGTGAAGTCAATAGTTAAAATCAGCTAGGAGATTAGATGCTTTGCTGTATGTATATATTTATCATGAGGCCCACAGGCACCATGGCAACGTAACTAGTATAAAACTGAAGCAAGTAGAAAAGAAAACTAGATCTGATTTTTGAGGTTATGACATGTTGGACATTGGAAGCATTTACCCACTTTCCAAAATAGGGAGGCTATTCTGAGCCAAGTTACATAAATATGATGAAAATTAAACCCAAGAAAAATCTACAGAAATGTAAGGGTTTTCCTATCATCTCATTGATAACTAAAATTTAAAGCAGTTATCCAGTGCTCTGATTTGAGCTCATAAGCAGAACATTTTACCCTAGCTTTTAACTGATGTTTCCTGGCTGCACGGGGTGTTGGGCTATTTGTATTTCAGTCTTTTCAGTTGGAATCAATATGTACAAGATTCACTACTGTGGGCTGCCTTCATATCCCAGATGGCTTCTCTGAAATATTGGTCCACCTCCTGATTCCACCTCCCTACAAGATGTTTTAGGAGGAGGTTTGTAGACTATATCAAGCAATGTCTCCAGATAGTTACCCAGTGCTACCTGAAAGCTCAGAAGTTGCAGCCCACCCAGCCACAGAGCAGCACTCAGGGAGCACCAGAGGATAAACAGGGCTCTGCAGGCAAAGAGGTGATTTAGGAAGTCTGCTGAAAAACTTCAGCTGAAATTTATGTGCTTTTAGAGAACACATTTTGAAGCTCACAAAAACTGTGGTCCCCAAACCTCAGGCCAAAAGAAAGTAGCTGTTGGCTCACTGCAAGTGTTTTGCTCAGCTGGAGCTCTGGCAAGGGCAAACTTTCTTTGCAGTCTGAAGATATCAGAGAAAACAAACTGAGTCTGGGATAAAACTTAAGACTAGGATCTAGCCTCTGTATCAAGCACATGATGCTGCATAAGTCTATTCCAGTACTACAGGGCTCACTCATCTCTCTTAAAACAGGCCCAGCATATACCATATAAAAAAAGTTACCTTAAACCCCCCTGTATTCCTGTGTTCAAAGAGAATCCAAAGATTCTTAACAGCTATCAACTCTCAAACACCAAAAATAATTTGGGGTTTTGTTTGGTTTTTTGATTTGTTTTGTTGTTTTGTTTTGTTTGTTGGTTTTTTTTGTTTTTTTTTTTTACAACCTGCCAAGCTCATACATGAACTACAGCACATCATTCCACACCAGCTACTTCCCGGTAGCCCAAGTCAGTTCAGTCACTATCACGTAGAGTGAATCTCAAAGATCTCTCCTCTTTAGGTTCGTTTCTCAGCTGTCAAAACAGAGGTTATCACTATTGCTGTCAGAATTATCATCTGAGTTTGCAGAAGCATTTGTCCACTTCCACCATTCATATTAGTCTAGGATCTTTCAAGGCAAGACGAGCTTCAGAAAAGACAGGTAGGCTCTTTGACAGAACAGGCACATTACATGTGAAGAAAACCCACAATTCTTGGTAATAAAACATGCTGGGGGTGGGTGGAGGGGGAAGGGGGGGGGGGGGGGAAGCATTAGAAAGGAAAATGAAACCCAAGCCTGAGCCATGCTTTGTATGAAAAATGTTGCATTATTATTTTCTAACAAAAAATCTTTTGTGGTCAAACAGAAGTTTGTGAGATATTCCCTGCTAATGCACTGTCAATAATTGACTCAAAATACTAAACCAGTGTAGGAGGGTAGTTTTTTCAGAGACCAAGAAGAGAAACAGGTTGACAGAGAATCAACTCCTGAAGGAAATACCAAAAGATGGGGAGGGTTGTATTAAACTCTCTTATTCAATGTCTCTTGTTCCATATTCTAGAAGTTTTATACAGCCACCCATTCTACCACTCTTCATTTATTCCTGACATGCTCCTAACAAGCAACACATTGAGACTTGTGCATTATAAACCTGGAACAATGCTGCTGTAAGCAAAGAGCTGCTCTGAAGCCTTCAGTGGCACTTTCACATCATAGGGATGCCTGCTGTGACCCAGGTTGTGCATGTGCTCAAAGCCTCTCCAGCTGTGGAGCCCCCCTAGGAGATTTTACAAGGCATACCAGACCCATTGTTGTTTCAACAGTAAAAACAATAAGATGAAGGAGATCAAATTTAAAACAAATAATAATTGTTAGATTTCATCCATGGGAAAAGGAAGAAAGCAAGCATTATGTAAGCCAGATACTAATAGAGCTTTCGCCCTATTGAAGCTGCTTAAAAATTAGGAAGTGTAATTCCAAAATTGCATTGACTACGTACTCCTTTACTCTAGAAAAAAAAAACAGCTGATGAAAATGCCCATCTGGTCTTAATTTCAGTCACAGAAGAATGTCATCATCCATTTAAGTGGAAAAAGAGTCCTGTCAAATGCTTAGAAGGGCCTTCCACGAGACTTATGGCACAACTGCTGCTGTGCAGAAAGACTCCCTCCCTTTCCTTTCTTTGTTATTTCAATCTCTTTTGCAATCACTAAAAGAACCAGTAGCCTGTATGATATACAGGACAAGCAACCCTAGCCATTTCACAGAGCAAGTAGCGTTACTGACCACCTACACTCAAACCACTTATAATATTTAGGCCTTTGAAGAATCATTCAGAATTCTGCAACTAGTTCACATAAACATGCATTTTGTATAAATAAGCATCAGTTCTAACAAGTAGCGAGTTCAAACATCTTTGGCTATCCAGAAGTTGGAAACTGTTGGAAAAATGCAAAGTTTTCTTTTGAAAACTCATTCAACCTGTTACTTAGGAAACCCAAGTTCTAAGTTTGCTTTCCCCAGATGACTATATTCCATGCTCACTGAAGCAGCACAATTTCTGCCACAGTATTTAGGGTTGGGAGAAATGAGATTTCAAAAGCTTATTAATAGCTAAAAATATGTTTCCAAAGGGAAACAAATGCAACACAACGCATCAACATCATTCCAAGTTTGCAGACAGCCTGAAATAGTGGCTTTGATTTAGCTGAAATATAATCATACAAATGTCAATTAATTATTTCCCTAGTGATCAAACTACCAGCCTTTGCATTTGATGTAAATCCCAGCTAATTCCCAGACTTGATGTGGGACCAAAAACCCTAGCTGTCATTTGGCCCGGAATGACAGGCTTTCCTTGAGAGTGTGTTCAACATTTTTCCCCTTTAAATTCTATTGCACACTGAATCTTAAAACTAAATAAAGCTGTATAATGATTAATCAGGTGTAAAATATAAATAGGTACAACAGGGGTGTTGTTTTATTTGTTTAATATTTTCATGTTTAAATTGCTACTAACCTTCCAATTTTATCTACTGCCAACAGCTGCATTGTCTATAGGTTAGATCCCAGGAGAATTGTAAAACCCAAGGTAATTTGTTGCAAGGATTTAGCCAAGATAATTGCATAGTGTGCAAGAACCTGGTTTCTATCCTCAGTTTGTTATGTGTTTTTCTCTTCACTTCTAATTCAGGACTTCCCTCAAGAGGAAATTTCCTCCCTTTTTTACAAAAGAATCCTCCTGAAACCTTCAATAAAAAAATGTGTCCTTGAATCCAATACTCATTCAGCATCACTCAGAATTTTACTCCAGAACAGTACATACAAAATTATATTTCACTTATTTATTCATCCGTGGCTAGAGCTACTCCTCCAAAGCCCCAGTAATTGCTAAGAATTTTAAATCCAGTTTTTATTTAATGGAAGCTGAATGTAATCTGTTCTGGTGTGACCCAAAGTGACTGCAGCTTTAATCAGACTCATCATCTTTATTAAAGTGATCTAATAATCACTTCATTGATTTAATTCATATTAGATAGCATCTGAAGTTGGCAGAGTTAAACCTCTTCAAACACTACCTTTTTAATTCCAGGAATAACACTGGCTCCTGGCTAAAAAAGCTCCACTTTATATACACATATGCAGGCTCTGAATCTTCACTCAAGATGGGTCTGCATTTCTCCATATGCAGGGAACACAATCACAGTCACCCATAATACTGGGGAAAAAGTGTCAGTAACAGAAAGGAGGTTTTGTGCTACGGAGATGCATGGGTGAAAACACGTTAGAGACTGCAGCTGGCCTGGATGTAAATTCTTCCTACTCAGAAAGCTAATGCGATAGTCATCACACTCAGGCTATCAAGCTCCTAGACATCAATTCCAGATTTACACGCCTGTGATTCCAAAACCTATTGAGTGAAAAGGTGAAGAAATTCAGGCTTTACGCCTGACTATCAACTTGCATTATGTTAACAGGATGTAGTCAAACCATGGTGGATCCCAAAATGGGGGGGGAGGGGGGAGGGGCAGGTAGTGTTAGTAGCTTGTTTTGGTTTTGGGGGGTGGGTGTTTGGGGGGTTTTTGGTTGGCTTTTGGTTTGTTTGGGGGTTTTTTTTGTTTTGTTTTTGTTGGTTGGTTTTGGTTTGGGGTTTTTTGTTGGTAGTTTGTTTTTTTTGTTTTGGTTTGGTTTTTTTTTTTTTTTTTTTTTTTTTTTTTACACTCAGCTGCACATTTGGGCAGAAAAGCCACCCATGAATATCACAATATACAAAGATTTACATCTTACAGCCCGTGGACCTGGGAAAATGGCCGAGGATCAGGGAAAGCCTAGAAAAATTCTGTGTTCCTGGATACTGAATTGTGTCCATCTGGTCCATATGACAGCTCTTTTCACAGCTTGTAAGGATCAGTGGGACACTATCACACTTAACAGTCACAACATTTACTAAAACATATTTAAAAATTGGGCTTAAATGCTTAATGATTACTGTTCTCTGGGAAGAGTATGTAATACCTTCAGTCATTTTTATATGTTTTTAGGCAAATAGTGCCTGAATAAACTAAGTCCAATGGTATCAATTTCAATGCAGCTGTTGTAAATTAAAGAAAATGTAGGACAGCAAAGAAAAAGTCAGATATCATCATCTCATTCACATTTACAATATAAATGTAACTACACTGATTTGAAAAGGAAGATGCATCCTAGCTGCAAATACCTTAGTTTATATTAATTAGTGAATTATTTCCACAGTAAGACAGGTGTGAAAGTAGATGTCAGGTGTCCTCTGCTCATCTTTATTCAACTAATCTGTGATGAGAATAATTATGGTTCAACCAAAATAATTTATACTTCCTGAAGGAATTATTTCTGTAATAGTTCTTTAGCTTCTTCCATTGCAAAACACCAATGCTTTTTGTGACTATTAAATCTGTAAGACATTAACACCTAATCATTTGTCTAAGGTTACTATAACCTTAACTTAAGCAACAGTTTATAGTTAGGTACTATGTTCCAGGTACTCTCATTACGGGAAAACATACAAAGAAGATAGATAGAAACTATATTTTGCATGGGCAAATAATTTTGGGTGTTACTCATTGAGAAGTCTTCATGTCTCAAAAGTACTGTCAAACCCAAGTATGCCAGCATTTCAAAGAAAGGTTATAAAAAGGGTGTAGAAGAATGGGGAGCATATAAATGAATTCCACCTTCGTCTAGCAGAAGAGACCTTGCTCTTATCAGGACCTACTCTGTGTTTCTGACTCTGCTGTAAACTCTGAAAGAAACACATATCTAGTGGCAGAATAAGAGATTGCAGGACCAGCCCCTCTTGATGGAAGTGCTCTTCAGCAACAAGATTGTCCTGGTTTCAGCTGGGATAGAGTTAATTGTCTTCCTAGTAGCTGGTAAAGTGCTGTGTTTTGAGTTCAGCATGCGAAGAATGTTGATAACACTGATGTTTTCAGTTGTTGCTCAGTATGTTTAGACTAAAGTCAAGGATTTTTCAGCTTCTCATGCCCAGCCAAGCGAGAAAGCTGGAGGGGCACAAGAAGTTGGCACAGGACACAGCCAGGGCACCTGACCCAAACTGGCCAACGGTGTATTCCATACCATGGGACGTCCCATCTAGTATAGGAACTGGGGAGTGGGGGCGGGGAATCGCCGCTCGGGGACTAACTGGGCATCGATCAGTGGGTGGTGAGCAGTTGCACTGCGCATCATTTGTATATTCCAATGTTTTTATTATTACTGCTTTAATTTTATTAGTGTTATCATTATCATGATTAGTTTCTTCTTTTCTGTTCTATTAAACTGTTCTTATCTCAACCCATGGGTTTTATTTCTTTTCCTGATTCTCTCCCCCATCCCACTGGGTGGGGGGCGAGCGAGTGAGCGGCTGCGTGGTGCTTAGTTGCTGGCTGGGGTTAAACCATGACAAAGATTTTACAGACCTTCAGACACTGGGCAGGTACCCACCTCAGTGTCACAGGGGATGTACCAGTGTAATTGTCCCCCATCTGGAGGCTGGACATACTGATAGAAGAGCCTTTCACTCCCCTTCCCTATGCTAATAGTCTTGAGCTTTATCCTACAAGACTAATAGTTATAAATTCAAAAAGTGCAGTTGTGGGGACCATTACACGAACCCGACATGGTGACTTTCATACACTACATTTCTCTGGAGGCAAATATAACAATAAATGTAACAACCAAAAAGAAAAAGAAAAAGCTAGATTATGTAACATTGTTTCTATTTATAGGCAGAAGTGCCAGAAACAATAGCACTTGCTCTTATTCACGGTTGGTTCAAGATTAATAAAACTCATGCAGATTTTATGGACCTGGAGAGAGCTTATTTTTATGAAAAAATTGATATAGATAAAATGTATGCTTCACTGTACCTCAGTAAATCTGCAGGCTTTAAGCCACTTCAGTGGAACTGTTGTGGAATAACAGCAGCATAATTAATACGGTAGTTTAACTGGGGAGTTTGCTGGAATATAGATCAAGTTCCAGTTTTATACATGCGGCATTTTTCACAGTCATTCATAGATTGTGAAATAGAAATGAAAGACGAGATCAGCTAACAGAGCATCGCCTTATATATGTAGATATCTTTCAACAGTAACAATGAATTTTTTTGCAAGGAACACTGTCCTTGTCTCCCTTTTATTCTAACAACATAAACATTTCATTCCCTTCTAGTATGTGTTCATCTGTTTGTCTTGAGTGCATTCAAGTATTGTTCAAATAATCCTGTAATTTATTAAGACAACAGGAAATTGACTGAGTAAAGTCATCCGCGTTCGCTCTATGTACTATTTAATCCATAAATTCCTGTCCAAAACACAGTTGAGAATTAAAAGGAAAATATGTCTTCATCAAATCTTGATTCATAAGATACTTACTGCACTTTTCAGTGAGAACTTGTTCTACGAGAAGTAGTAAATGATAACAGGCAGCACAATAAACAGAGTTATGGCATAAGAAACAGAAATAAAAATGCAAATAATTGAATGTGTAATTACGGAAGTATAAGCTGGGTAATATTCAGCAACTGAAAAACAATAATACAGTTTAGGCATATCCTTGCTACCCTATTAGTTGATGCATACTTGTTTGAAATAAACAAGGCAAGCAAGTAGAAAACAACCTTTATTCTGCAGGTCTCCAAAAGTATCTTTTAGAGTCAGTGTCTGATTTCATATGGTACATGTAGATACACGCAGCAAATGGAGTCCTACTGCTTGGAAATCTCACAAGAACGAGGAAAGTCCCTAGTCAACAGGCTCATTGACCTGAATTCAAGGAAGCAAATAAACATTTCCCACATCAGTTTTTGGTGCCTCAAAAGATGCATAGGTGATGAAGGCCTAGTTAGGGCCATCATCTTCCTTTCTTCCGCAAGCACTAGCCATAAAGCAGTAGTAGGTGCTGGCCTGGGTTCACTTGCTCTGACTGTGGACACTCAAACAAGGTAGGAATAGGGCATAATTGACACATAAACTGACACAAGCAGCAGGATAATATTATCAAGAGTCTTTTCTCTCTCATTCTCTGAGATGAGGCCCATAACTGAACGGGCTTTATGCACACACACACATATATTTCATGGGCATGGGATTTTTGGGTTCTCCCCCTCCCCAAAGATAGGCATATCCTTTTCCAGGTTCTCTCTAGAAGTCAGTAATCTAACACAAATCTAATGATATTTGAAATTAAATCCAGGACAGACAGACCAGTTCTCCTTTAGATCCTGACTTGCAATTTGTCCACTTGAAGGAGCTACCCAGGGTCTGACACACCTTCCAAACACAAAGGATAAAACCACAGCATGGGAACTGCTGCAGCCCCAAAAAAGAGAGCTATCAGCATGAATAAAACGAGCCAGAATAGAAGCAGAGGCCTATTAACCCAAAAGGCAGGAAATTATTTGCAGATCAAGTGATTATAAACATGTACATGCTGCCCTATCAAACAGATAGTAACCACCCAATTTTTTCAATCATTCTATTATAATTCCAGTCTAACATCTATCTTCTTACACAGCTGTGTAAACTCTATCACCTTGAATGCACACTGTATAATTAATCCAACAACCATAAACTCAATTTTTTCTACTTGTTTGTAGGAAGCCTGCCTTTTATTTGCACTGCTATGTTACCCCTGATCCACAAAGAGTCCTGAGTATGCACCAAATTTATTTCTCATAAGTTTGTCATAATGTCATGACTAAACCTACATGAACTAACGACAATAAAAATAAATAACAAAACAAATCAAAAACAAACAACACACACACACACAAAACCCCAAATCCTTATGGAGTTCAGATAACCAAATTTCAATTTCCCACAAGATGTAGCAGTACACAACTTACCCAATCTTAGAATCACTTTGCAACCACAACTCACCATTCCATGAGGACGCAAATGGCCAACCATAGACGGGACTCCTCAGACAGGACAGGACTCAGTTTGGAAATCCTGTTGTAGGTTCAGCATGCACCTGAGGAACTGCCCAACCCATTCATCAGGTCAACACTTCCTCTTCCTTAAGAGTGCACAGCGAATTTTGCATATATTGGAAACCATATTTAAAGTTGTAATCCATAATAGTTTAGATCATTACAGCTAGAAAAGTGATTTCTGCTTGATGATGAACAGAAGTCTTCTGTGAAACTTCAATAATTTTTCTATTCATTTTTGAGCAAATGTGTTTATAAATACAAATTTCCAATATCTTACTTTAACAGTGGTTTGGATTAAAATATACTTATTTGTAACTGACTTGCACATCAATCCAAACAGTCCTTAATATTAAGCTGAGCAGAAAATAATTATTTTTTTTAAAGCTTTTGAAGATTTCATTCAATGTCAGGAACTCACAGGTGGAACAATGTGTTGAAAAATGACAGAAGCTAGAAAAGGCAGTCCAAGGGCCTAAATACAAATCCCAGGTCTAAGTTATGTGAGAAGGGACTTTGGTCTCCTACAATGGAAGGGGGTCACTGTATGTTTAAAGTGCTTGCTATGCAGAAGTGCCTCTCTCTCTTGAGGAGCTTTACTAATCTTTTTAATTTCCCAAGAGAGTGCCCATTTAGAACAAAATAAACCCACCCCACAACCAAACAAAAAACGTTCCAACAACAGATGAAATCTTTATAAAGACAACTCTTATCATCTCTAATTTCTATATTTGTATGCCAGAGGCATCAATCATCCTTTTACTATTATTAGGTCTCTGCAGAGATAAGAGAGCATTTACAATATCACACTTCACTGAACAATTGACACATGTATTGGTTTCCTGGCTCTCAGTTCATAAGCTTGACAAGCAAGAAGCAGCAACAACGAATCAAGTTGAGGTTTCAGGACACACCAGGCATTCCAAAGATACTTGGACATTTAATTACATACTACCACCCACTTATGTTCCTCATAGAGTGCTTTAGATTCACCCAGCCAGTTAGGAACAATGACTCTTCTGTCATTGAACAAATGATAATCTACAATCCAATAACGAGGCAATATCTATGCCATACCTTCTCCCTCTCCCTCCCTCCCTCTCTCAGACAGTCTGTGCTTGGCTGTCAGACTACAAGCTTGAATTAAGGATCTTGATTTACCAGGAAAAGTTTTTTCTACAGTAACCAGCCTACGGAAACTAACACAGTGTATCTCCCTAAGTATTTACCCTTTTTTTGTTTTACCTCACTCTTCCTTCCTTTTCCCTGTCACTCAAAACCTTACAAAACCTACTCAAAACAGAACTGTATAGGAGAAATAGGATTAAGAAAGAAAATCACTAAAGACCTCATCAAACCTGTTGCATATGTTAGTTGGGAAACCTGAACTATTCTGTTTTACAGAGCCAGACCTCTGAATGAAGCTTCAAGCAATTGATGGATTAGACAAGTTTGGGAGAAACATTGTTCTCCCAACAATTATTTTTAAGTTTCACATTTCTAAACGTGGCTGACAAAACTGGTCATTACTAACACTTTTCAAATTATAAGGCATTTCAAACCAGAGAAATGACTCAAGCCTTGTGATTAGGAAAAAAACACTAAGCCAAAAATTCCAAAAATTCCTGGATAAAACTTATACTATTATCTAGATGAATGGGAAAATTTTCAAGCCCATTTAATATGAAACTCCAATACTCAAAACAGTATTTTTATGGCCTGATGAAAAAAAAAAATTATATAAAAAATTATGATTACTGAAAATTTTTACTTCCTTGTATACAGCTCTATAAATGTACTTCCTGCTTATCTCAGAAATAAAGTAACAGAACTATTGCTATTCAAATAACTTGCTGCTATTATCTTACACCTGTCAAGCTAAAAAAATCTAAAAAAATTAAAAAATATTTTTAATATATTTGCATTTAGCTTCTTATTGCTATGTAAAACTTACAGGCCTTGGAAAAATATAGTGTCCTTCAATCAGTCATATACAGGTAAAAGCTACTGCAAAGTGAATTAACTTATTTTCTATTTCTTAGTAATAGTATCTTTCCAAATAATCTATTGATTTGCAAGCATATGAAGCTTTTTTTTTTAAAAAAAATTGTACCACTAACTATTAATATTGTGTTATAACTCCTATGCTATAAGACAGATGAGTTCCAGTATCATGAGTTCTAGTATCATAAGAAAGATTTTTTTTTTTCCCCTTTCAGGATACAATTACATTATAAAAATAAAGGAGAAAAGTACATATTCCATGGCCTTTGTTTTTCTTCTCCCATATATTTTAAGACATTTCTGTGGCCTAACATTTAAAGTAGGGAAGATTTTGCCCAGTGTGGGAGATGGCCATGCAGTAACAATTTATCTATTTACTCTATGGTTTGGATTTTTTATTATTTTTTTTTAAAACACTTAAAGCACTTGAAATAATACCCATCTTCAGTCTTCATTTTCTGGTTATAGATGCGGTTTAGTATCTCTTTATGTTCCTGCTTTTAAGACATTTACATTTAAAAAAGTAATCACAGGCAGCATAGTGCGCCTGATCTAATGTCACTAATGGAACTTAAATGGTTCTTTTTTTGCAATTTAGAGTTACTTCCTCTTTTTTTTTTTTCCTTAACTCTAATACTTTGTGGGGCTGAGAACTGTAAACAAGAAACCACCTGCAGTATGAGACCAGACCTTAAGCATGAAACGTATCAAATAATCTCTGCTTATCCATTACTCCAGCAACTCCCAGCTCCCTCAAGCTTTTAATTCATACATAGAAAGGTATGAGAAAATAATAGGAAATAAAATATTAATGTCTCTATGCAACCCTTCCAATTTCTAGAATGCTTCCAGCCTTTTCAAGGAAACTAGTTGGCTTCTTGTTCCGGTATCATTAGGTGGTGGCATTACACCTCAAGGTACATAAGGAGAAGTTTCATACCGCAGCAGAATTTGGAAAACCCATTGCATTATCACCACCCATTAGCCTTGAACTGAAACCATTTTTAGCTGGAAGCACGAGCCATAAATAGGCTAGTACTGTCAATGTTAAAGCTTACTGCCAAGAGTGGGAGAAATATTATAAAAAGGCAGCAGGTTGTCTTCTAAAAGTAGTTACTTTTCTACTGCTTCTAGAAGCATCCTTTCATGAGTTTCTGGACTGGGTATACAGAAGAGAGCAAAAGTAGCAAGGCGGGAGAACAGGCAGCTGGCTACCCTGTAAGGACATCAGCACAGGGAAAGGTCAGGAGATCGCTTGTCCACGGCTAATGCAGCCCAGGACAAAAGAGGAGCTACAGCCTTGAGAAATGGTCAAATCAGCGGGGAAGGAGAGAAGTGATTTTTCTGCATGGACAAATAGGGATTCTCTTCCTCGAGGCAAGGAAAGAAAGACAAGCTATAGGAATTTTCAGGGGGAATAGATTGGTAAATTAAATCTCTTCATGGAAAATGTTTGTGTTGCCCCTCTGGGCTCAGTGAAGAGGATTTCGATCCATGCCTTAGCAAAGTGCAGCTGTTAGCCTGGGGCAGTACAGCATCATGAGAGAAAGTAGACTTACAAGCAGGACTATCTTAAGTTATTGAAGGTGCGAGGTTAATACTGCCAATATGCTTGGGGGCTAAGACACTTCAGCAATCAGCATCACATTTAACTCCAGTGGATGAACTTTAGTTATAAACTAAAATTATTGGGGGGAGGGGGTGGATTTTTATTCGGCAAAAACCTGAAAGGAATCAAGAAAGCGGTATTTCAGCCTACAGGTTTTTGCTATTATAACCTCATTTCACTCATGCTTATGTATCCCTTTGAAAAGCACTTAAATACACAAGAAAATATTATGATGTGTTGTTTGTGGAAGTGCTCTAACTATAAACCTCTAAAGTTTTAGCAATTTAGGTCTTAAGACAGGGAATGGGGACAAGCCTTTACATAAAGCACAAGTGTAATTTGCATTCCTTGAAGTGTTTGGTGTTGGGGGTAGTGTTCACTTTTGAAAAAGGCAAAGACTATAAGGTGAGATAAAAGAGGAAGGAAAATAGTTTGCATGCAACTGTATCTCTTTTTGCTTTAGCCACATATTAACAAGAATAGTCCTTAGCAGGACTGAAGAGAAGAAATACTGCAGAACTGAACTTTAAGAATATAACTAGGACTTCATGCATAACAAACTATTCTGTTCACTTCCAACATGATTAAAAAGGTCTTCACAGTTTGCCAGGATATTTTCAAGGGTTGGTTGTAATCACAGGAAAGGCCATCACATCTCAAACATCTCTGCACAATCAAAAAATCTTCCCTTTTTCTTTGTCAGATTATAAATTAGTTTTTGTATACTAGCTGTTAAACTATGAATTTAAGATGTTCCCACACTGTGACAGCTAGGTACTACGAAGCATTAGTTTAAAATAACAACAAATAAATGAGACTTACCTTGTACTTGTTGCTACTAATTCAACAGATAAAAAAAATTAAAAATATAGTCATACCTAGGAATCCCAGGCTTACTATGCTAAACTGTAATAGCATAAAGAAGTAGCAGTACTGCATTTTTAATCCGAAATCAATGAAATTTAAGATAAGTATTTTAAATACCACAGGAAAAGGGAAATTCAGAATTATATTAAATAAGTATTTTCAGGAATGAGAAATGTGTTCTCAAACCCATTTTTCAGTTGAGTTTTCTGCAAAAAATCATTTCCCTACAAAATGCAGTGTTTTGTTGTAACATCAACAGCACCAAAAAAATCAGCAGTCCCTAATTGTAATCAACTATAATGTAATTCAAGTAGAACTTATGTGGCTTATCAAAAACTGTACTGTTTACATCAGTAATAGAAACATAAGTAAAAAACAATTATTAATTCCACTGCAATATGCCATATTCCTCGGGGGAAAGAAAAAGAAAAAAAGAAAGAAAAAGCATACAGTATGAAACTAAACAATGAAATACAACCTGAATTTGTGAGATTTAAAAAAAGCTCAACGCTTCTGAAGTGATTCTATTTAACATTTGAATGCAGTAAACCTTTCCCAAGAGGATCTCATAAGAACTCAGATTCCTTCCATACAAGTCAAGGAAACAGCCATTAGCTTCTCCTCTACCACTCATTACTCTGTGGGTAATGTGATTTGAAAAAGACTAGAAAATAATAAAAATCTTATGCTTTTTTCCATGGGAAACAACATCAGTGAACAGCTTTTTGTTGAGAATACACTAGAATAATGAGGATTGCCTAAAATATTAAAAATAAAATAATCTAACAGATTTCTAAATTACCTTGTCTTCCCTTGTTCCTTCAGATCATTCTTATATTAAGAGAATTCCATTTAAAAAGTTCTCTAGCCTCCATTTTCAAGAAACCACCAAACATGCATAGAGGTGTATCTATTGGTTTTCAGATACATATGTGATGTGATTGTGTTCAACTACAAGAGCAACAGATAAATATTTATGTGAAGCCATTCATATATTTTATATTGGCTCTTACAATAGAGAAAGTCATTCATCTAAATCAGCAGAATCATCTTAGATTTCAGAGAAAAATAAGAAGTATTTGAAAAAACCAATCTGAATAGGAGAGAACACTTAATAAATTAGGTAGTCTGTTTCACATGAATACATATAAATATTCTCATAGGGAAAGATTGCCCTCACTTCAGTAATGCAAGCTGGTTTTCTTCTTGGTTTTGGTTACCGTATAATCAGCACATGATGGCTTTGCCTCAGTGATGATCTCATCATTTCAGGCACAAATATCATTAATGCTTTTAATGTTCTTTCAGCAGCATAAATACTTTTTTCTATATAAAATGAGGCAAACTCTGAGAGAAACCTGAAGAGAACAGCAAGGAATGTTTTTTCAATAAGACCCTGGCAGCACCCACTTTAGAGGTGCCAGCTTGGTGGCACAGGGGACTAGGGCACACCGACGTCCAACACCCACCTCCCTTCCTGACACAGCAGAACCTTCACCAACGCAGACAGACTGATCCCTGGGCAAATACCAACACTCAAACAGGCAGGGTGCAGCGACCAAAAGCCACAAAGGCATACACTCTGGAGCAGGACGCAGCAGCATGCTTTCGCAAGCTTATGTTGTAGCTGAGCTGAAGTCAAGTTCAAAGAGAAAGTGGGAAGGAGAAAACCTCAGCTTTGCAGCTGGTGCAGTAGTTCATCAGAACCCAGCCATGTTATTAAAAGGCAAGGACTGGTTTAGCATAGAAAGATACAGGTATAACACAAAAAAAAAAAGCAGTCCTGAATGTCCAGGAAGTTGCACAAAATGCAAGAACTCACACAAAAACGTCCATGGCAGAGGACTTGTCCTGACACAGACCTCTGGAATCTTAGCGGAGCAATATATAGAATGAGATAAACTGTTTGGCTCAGCAGACAAACAGTAATAATCTCATAAGACATTGCTTTCCACAAAATCTATTCATTTTCAAGCATCTATCACTAGGGGGGGTTTATGTAAGCTTTGAGGCTTGGTACTTGGTGTCTCCATTATTGCATGGAATACACGCTATTCCATGAGAGCATGCCAGCCTGGATTTGAACCACAGAACATCTCCAGCAAACCTCTTGCCTTTACTGCAGTGGACCCAAAGCTGGGGTACTTATTTCAGCTCTGACCATCACAGTATTCTGTACGTGACCGTAGGGTGAGGAGAGGATGAAGCATAGCCCCCCACACACTGCCCATGATGGGACTGGGACTTGCCACCACAGCATCAGTTTAGTTCTCAAAAATGGGCCAGAGAAAGAAGGATTTCTCTGATACTTGGCTTTAAGAGCTATATACAGGTGATCAAAACCAGCTTGAGAGGAAACAGAATTCATCCTGCATCAACACTTGGAGGTTTTTCTTCACAATGTCTATGTTGTTCAGAAACATAAAGAAATGTGTATATATATATATATATATATGCAAAATTACACCACGAGAGAACTATGAGAGTTTCATTTTGCCTTTTTTTTTTTTAAGGCAAAATTTGGTAGAACATACTTTTGGTAAAAAGGGAACCACTCATGCAAGAAAAAGGTGCACACAAAAAAATTATATAAAATTCTCAATAATAGCACTCAATAATAGTTTATACAATTTTTCAGCATCATATTCCCTGTTAACCAGTTTACACAATTGTATTACTGACATATATCAATATGAGTAAAGTGTTTTCCTGAGTAATTGTACATCACTACCTGTGTACTGGTCACGGAGCTTTGACTGGAAAATATTTAAAACCTTTCCATGTGAATGCAGCATACTTCTACTGTTCTCATTAATATTCCAAGCAATTTTCTGCTTGTTGATCAACTTTCCAGTTTAATAAATACCAGAAAATGTGGGTGATTACATGGATCTTGAAAGGTACATGTCTCCTCTTAAGACCGCATTCTCCACAAAGACTTCAATGATCTATAATACTGTGCGCAGTTCATTACAGCACTAAAAAATTCAGTACAGCATAGGAAGAAAAACATTTTTTTCTGGAAGAAATCTATTGTACAGTATCTGAAATCAAACTTCCTCCCTTCCATACAAGAAAAAACAAGAAATGAAAAGAAAAAGAATAGACAACTATAGGCCTAAACATCCTCTCATTAAAGTTAAAAATAATTGTTGGATGTTTAAAACCTCATGTTAAGTGCCAAGAGGCAGAATTTTGCCTAGCTGCGGCAAAGGGGTATTTTTTTTCTTCCCACTTAAAATAATTTGACTATGAAAAAGCTGTAGTAAATTGAATACCAGTGCCACAGAAATGAAATTGACACTGGATACACAGAGCAGGCAAGAACTTCACGAACAGTTATATAAAATGTCCAAGTGCAGCAGATATACAGTGCACAAATTTGGAGTTAGGGCCAGAGGAGGTGCAGCAGGCACTGCTCGTGGACTATCTCACTCAGAATCCAAGCTGTCGTTTTCTCCCCATGTCTGTGCCAGCAGGGCCACAGATGTGTAAGCACGACTACGCACCAGGAATGTTGACACGCACCCGGTGGTAAGTCCTGCAGGTTAGTCTTGTTTGAGGAACATCTGAGCCAACAAAACAGGAGGACATGGTTCTGAACCCATTCAGCAGGAGACAGTAAACATATTTGGTAAGCATATTCATTTCACATTACAGCTTAAGACTAAAGAAAAACATGCCAAAGGGGCTCCAAACCTTTCACTGCTTTGCAGCAATCTTCTGTCTTGTTTAATAATCCTTCAGAAACAGTTCTGAGACCCTTGACAAACCAATCCAAGCACGCAAAGTAGACATATGATGACCAGATGGCCCATACCTCACACTTCAACATCCATATGCTTCAAGTGTATTTTCAGATTGCTTCTAAAGAGTTGTGGTTTAGAGCTGCAAAGATGCTAGCTGGCAGGAAGAATCTTTACAGATGTGAGAAAAAAGCCTTCCAACTATAGACGGATCTCACTAAGCACACATTGTATTAGGAATTAAGCTGATTTGCTGCATATCTCCAAGGTAGCAAAATATTTCAGTTCTTTGATGTCCTACTGATAATACTACATTTTTTTTTTTTACTGTTATTGGGGGAACAAAGATGAGTTAAAACAATATTCTTATGATTGGATTCTTCTGGTTGACAATAATGGACTCAGAATTGCTAATATTGAAAAATATTAATAAAATAAATGTCTGTTTTGGTGATCCCTTTATCTCTAGATTAAAAGCCAACTGTATTGAATTAAAAGACTTCAAACTACAAATGAGGCTTTCAGTTTTCTACAAATCATTAAAAACTTCTGAGCCACAGAGAAATAGCATATTTTATTGAGTACTGAACATTGTAGAGGGTTGTCAAGAATGTAATTTCAGTAAGAGTAATTAAAAGCATTGTATCAATTTTATAGAATCAAAACTTCATCTTAGCAAATGTTTAAAAACAGTTTATATTTTTATTTCAGATAAGCTTTCCTGAACTCACAGATCAAAGGACTAGTAATAGCTGAAACCTGAGGTCCTGGTATTCAGGAGGCCAAGTGCTCTTAGACCAACTGAGGTAGTTGGGAAAAAATTAACTTCCATTAGTTTTTCCTGTATTATGAATGATAGAGCCATGTTCCTTGGATTAGCAGTATTTATCCCTTATGATCTCATTAATTAATCTCTCATAGACCGTGACGAACATTTAGCATTTACGGCATAATGGCTTACCCTAAGTCCCTTTAACAAAACACTGGCAATAATACAAACACATATGGAGTGAATTCCTGATACCATTCTCACCAACAGAAATTTTTGTTATGAAAGCTGTAAGTACAACAAGGCAAGATACATCTAAACCATTCCCTATGATTTTACCCATTTTGTGGTAAACTAAGAAAATTAATGAATTAGTTCACTGAACCAATATGGATGTCCCTAGCTCTGTTTATAGTCACTGAAGAAACATAGGCATTTTTAGAACATTATGTTGCTGATCACACAGAAACATCTCCTTTAGGGTGATGCTAATTAAATCCTCGTTTTCACTGAGTCTATAGACTAGATCTCCGGCACGTCCAAAGGGAACATAACATGACTAACTCATCCACTGATCACATCTTATTTGTTTACAAAATCATGTGGTTTAAACTAAAACATTCTATTTTAACAACCTGGAAACACAAAAGTAGAAACACATGCCCAAAGGCCTTGGAGAGTAAAAATCTTCGAAAAATCCTGTATATTAAAGCAGTGCATTTATAAACATCTAATTATTTGTTAGATAGGTCAATAGTTCAACACAAAAAAGATGATATGGCAATAGCACTCAGTTAGCTACTTACGAGACTAAATCACCTGTCTACCCACGGTGGGCCTATCATGAATAAAAGAGCATTAAAAAGAAAGAAAGGAACAAACAAAATCTGTATTTCAGCCTTATATAGTGAGGGAAATATTGTGGCATTGAAGAAGAAAGAGGCCCAGGAAAGACTTGGACAGTGTGGCTTCTGATCTAAAGTGACATGAGAGGGCCTCACTTTTGGGATAGATCCCAGGCCATAGTAAGCCTCCTCTTCCTTTTTTGAAGTAGAATATGTTTGGACAAGTGTCTGGTCTCTAGAAGACCTTCACCTTTCCCCTTGTCATTATCCTTCCTCTGAACATGCACCATGCTCACTAAGTTTCATGACCGGCAAGTCAAGCTACAAAAATTCAATTATTCCTGAAAGCTATCTATGACAGGGCTTGAGGAACAGTGAATAAGGTCAACATGGACTGCAACTACTTTCACTTATATGGAAATGGTGATGTATAAGGACTTCTCAGTACTCAACTTTTGTACAAAACAGTGTTGGTACACATTAATAAACAGACTCAATCTGGATCTCTTCCACTAAAGTGCAATTATTTCTATCTGCACTCTGCAGTGTATTTCCATAGCATTCAAATAACACAGCAGATGTTAATGTCTGTAAATCCCCACTTGTGACTATTCCACTGCTTAATGCTCCAGTTTTCGATATCTAAAAATACTATATATTGAAAATTATGTTTATATTTACAGTGAATAGATTTATCCCTTTTGAGATAACCAAAATATTAAGATATGTGTTTGCATTTACAATGAGTACTTTTAGTCCTTTTTAAATAAAAGGAAAGCTATTATATAATGTCATAGAGATATTTATAATGAAAATTATCTATAATGTTAAAACTAACATTAGTAAATGTCATGGTTTAACACGAGCCAGCAACTAGGCACCGTGCAGCTGCCCACTCACTTCCCCCCCGCCCCCCAAGTGGGATGGGGAGACAATTGGGGGGGGGAGGGGGGGGGTAAAACTCATTGGTTAAGAACATTTTAATAGAACAGAAAGGAAGGAAATATTAATGATAATAACAAGAATAAAATGACAATAATAATAATAAAACAATTGGAATATACAAACCAAGTGATGCACAAATGCAATTGCTCACCACTCACTGACCAATGCCCAGTTAGTTCCCAAGCAGTGATCCACCCCCCACACCAACTCCCCCCAGTTTATATACTGGGCATGTGACATCACATGGTATGGAATACTCCTTCAGCCACTTTGGGTCAGCTGTCCTGGCTGTGTCCCCTCCCAACTTCTTGTCCCCCTCCAGCCTTCTTGCTGGCTGGTCATGAGAAGCTGAAAAATCCTTGACTTAGTCTAAACACTATTCAGCAACAAATGAAAACATTAGTTTGTTGTCAACATTCTTCTCATACTGAATCCAAGACATAACACTATACCAGCTGCTAGAAAGAAAATTAACTCTAAGCCAGCCAAAACCAGAACAGTAAGACATCATTCTCAAGGGCAAAGGAATGAAGTATATTTATCATCCAATAGACATAAAAAATAGACTAATTGTTAAGTACAAATTTTCAGAAGTAACATGATTTATGATTTTATATTTCTTCAATTTATTATGAAATCATGAAATGCTCAGTGATTTTCAGAAAGGAAAACAATCAAAGAAAGCATGAGAAACTATTCATCCCAAAGTCAAAGCACTCCAGGTCACTTCTACTTCTCACATGTAAGTATAAATTCTAAGGATTTAAGTATTAAAGTGCTCCACTAGCATCTAACATGACTTAACATACAAAAAAAGAAATTGCAAATGCTGTGATATAAAATGTTCAAAATCAGTGTCAAATTCAGTCCTCATATGTAATAATTCATGTTTCTGAATCAAGAGTATAAAACCCCCTACAGACTAGAATGTTTATAAAGCCCCATAGAGCAACAGTGATTTGCATGGGGGTCTAGCACTCCGGCAGTTTTACTGGAAGGATCTTGAATGATGCAATCTGCAACTGAATTTCCCTTTTTCTCCCCAGTTGCATCACATTGGCAACTCGCAGTCATGCCTGGATCAAATTATTTCTTCCCCCTAAAGGATAGGCAGTTAGACTAATGTGGAATATCTTTGTTTGGTTCCCCAAGTGCATTATTTTATATTGTGTACTATGGAATTTAAACTCTTTTTTTTTTTTTTTTTTTTTTGAGGGGGGGGTATCTTAAAAAATAATTCCACCCTCAATATCATTCCATACTTTCTGCCCAGCATTTCATTCCGTCTCCTCTGTTGATGATGCAACCTAACTTTGAATCTTTAGTAAATTTCAACAGAATACTAGACTTTTTGTGCCAAAGCTATTACTGAAAACATTAAACAATATTGGTTCCAAGACTGATACTCAGGAACTCAATTAAATAATCTTTCAATACATTTTGCTTCCTCATTTTAACATGATTTATTCTGAGTCAGGTTTATCACTCCATTTTATGCTTATATTCTGGAAAGCATACAGAAATGTAGAATAATTCAATTCAACACCCTGGCTCGAAAGGCACTTGCTTGTGTATGTAGCCTACAGTTGATTTCGTAAATGACAATAAAATGGATAAAAGAACCTTACTGTGCTAAAAGTAACCGCCAATATATGACATTGTTAAATTAAAAATTAATTGCCTGAAGAAACATAAAGGAATGCATACATGCGTACTTCAGATTTTTTATTTAGTGTTGCTTAATAATTTATGGCTTGAGTAAGAACATGCCTCCTTCAGCATAAAAATGCTAATTGCATTAAAGAAGAAACAATCCCCGAAGCACAGAAATGAGCATTACAACTTGTTAGTCAAAAATTCATACTCAGCACTGTAAGTCATTTTTATTAACTTACTCTACAGTTGTAATGGCTGCACAATTACAAATAATAATGAACTATTCTCTGAGACTTAAGATAAATGATTTAATTAATTCTTAGTTTAGTAAAATATTTTGTTACTTGAGTCTGACAAACAGACTGAAGCCCAGAATGAGAAAATACCACAATTTTCCAGGTTGGGTTTTGGGGGGTTATTTTCAGTGCTTTTACAATTTCTACTTTACATACCAGCCACTGTTGTGCTTTCAGTACAGGTATCAGTGAGCAGTGACCATTACAGCACAAAACCAATGAAACTGGGTTTTTTTTCCTCCCTCTATAGCTGAAGAAATGTCAGCTCCAGCAAAATATTTCCTTGGTTTCAAGTGCACTGGTATTTGTTTTTTAAACTCAGATACTTTTAAGTGACAATTTCCTTTAGAAGTTTTGTGGAATTTTCACATGTTCCCCTGTTTAAAATAAAGCACCTTGACAGCAGATTGCAGAAAAATATTGTCACACTGCATTTCTGGCAAAAACATTTCAATCAAAAAATGTCACCTTTGTCTCTATGTAGCCATAAAGTGATGTCCCACATTTAAAACAAACAAACAAACCCCCACAAAAAACAGTAACTGCTATCTTGTACTAGAAGAATCTTATCTTCCTCTGCACCCAAAACATATACATTAATGTCTTATTTTAACTCTTCATTTTTGTCACCAGAGTGAAAAATGTATTGTGCATCCAATATGCAGTGTACATAAAGTAAAGTGTACAGAGCTTGCATCGTGTCAGTGGATTCACATTATGTTTGGCAATCTGATCCTCTGGTAGGACTATGTGAAATTCTCTGATCGAAACTGCACATTACTGAGAGCTTCTCAAGGTAAAAGAGTTGTTTCCACCACAGAAATAGAGACTCACATTGTTGGAGTGCCACTAGGACAGCACAAAGAATGCAGTTAAGAGGAAAATAGATGAAAAAAATGGAAAAATACCTCAAGAGCAGTTACACATAAGATACAACTGGCTCAAAATGCCCTTCAAAGGAACAAAATTGCTGGAGGCTGCAGATGTCTTCTAGGGGAAATATTACTAAAGGTTTTTCCTTTTTTATTCTCCTTCTTACATATTTGCTGCTGTGGGGGATGAGATACCAAGAAAGGACACCAGTCCAACCTGGAGCATCCATTTTTATGGTAAGAAGGTTCCAAACAACGGCTCAGCAAACAAATGTTTAGAGAACAAAGCTATGATGATACATATTCCCAGAGCCATCTTATGGCTTCTCATCACTGAGTTGTCTGCAGTTCTACTGTGAAGCAATAGCACAGCTCTCTGCAGAGCTCCCAGCTCTGTGGATACCCACAGGTTAAGACCTGCCCAGCATGTCCCTGGCTGATTTTGGCTGGGATACCTGCACTGCAACTGCCTGCTTTCACCATTAGGGAAGACTGCAGTGCAATGAAATCAATGAAATACCTTGCCTAACCAAGAGATTACAATGAAAAGACACCATATACAACTAAATAAATAACCAGCCAGCTTTTCCATAGCAACATGTTTCAGTTTTCAAACAGAAAAAGTGTGGCTTGGGAAGGAGTGCATCTGACTATTCTCAAAAAGAGTTGTTCTTTACAGGTAGATTTTAATTTTAAAAACGGTAAAATTTTGTCAAACCTTCTCATAAAATGTCACAAAGTTTAATTTTGCCAAAGGCTATGAACAGTTTAATACTTTGTTGTGATTACTTGGTCAGTATACAGATTTTATTTCCCATCAGAACACAGCACTGTAGAGAACGTTGACCAAAAGAACTCTCTCCTTGTTTGTGTCTCACCTAATTAAGTATTATAATTACAAACAGCTTCAGGCTATCATAATCAGACTCCCGTTGATTTTACTATTGTTGTAACAAACACAACTCTCTGCTCGCTGTCCGGTCACACAGAGGCTGCACACAGTCTTTTAAAACTCCTGGCAACTGGGTAGCAGTGGAAATCTTCAAAACCAGTGTCAAACTGTGCACATTTAAAACTAACTTCTATTCATTGTTATTTTTAAAGAAGGACTAAACTTCACACTCATCCTCTTTGCCGTGAGATCAGAACTTAAACTCAACCAAGACACTCCTCTTCAAATGTTTGCGGCATTTCAATTAAAAGCAGCTGTAAGCAATTGCTTCCTGATCAAATGTCATCCTTGTTATGGAATTAGTGAAATATTTATCAAGATGAATTTTGAATTATTTACATGCATGTCCTCTCTAATTACATTTGCATATGCATTGCTCTAATTAGCCCAGTGGCTTTAATATGAATCAGAAATTGATACTGTGCATATTTTCAGGTTTAACTTTTTAAAAGTGCCATGATTGTTACAAAATGGCACAGTATTTTTGATTTACACAGCTCATTTCAAGCAAGGCCAGTGGGGATGTGTGTTCTCTGGTGACATGGTGACTAATGCAGAGAGGAGTCAATTAAAACTGTTCATGAACTACCAAAAGGTAAAGACCAAGTGAGGAAAAGTGACTGGCCATTTTTTATATGGCTAGAATTTGAAATTTCTTGTAAAGTAGTTGAGATTGTATTATTCTTCCCTCCCACAGTTTCTGAAGGGCAATCCACTGCATTTTGATTTTTCTTTGTAGCCATTTGAAACCTGTTACCATTGACTTTTCTGAGTTCTGCTGGGCATTTGGAGTTTATACATGCAATTACTCCCTCTTCTTTCTCTTGCTGTATCACTGTGTGTCAATGACCATTGTTTTCAGCCCTTCCATTTCTTTGCTCGCTTTCATCAGCAGGTAAGTTGAGGGAAAAAAACCCCACAGAAATACAAAATCCCCACCATGCTGGGGTTCAAGACATGAAGTACTTTGCAATTATTCCCACTGCAGTAATTCCCAAACACATACCAGCAAATGAGCAGTGAACTGCACTGACACACTTGGTTTTTCCCTTCACATGACATGATCACACAGTGAAGACGGTGGTAAATGCACACAGTTTTCTAGTAGTCTTTACTTTGGTCTGATTTCATGTGTATTGGGGAGAATTCCCAGCAGAGAAGATGAGGCACAGTATTGTAAAGGGACATTAAAAAGCAAGAAAATAGCATTCTACCTTTCCTCTAATACAATAGAATACTACAGAAATACTTTGAGGGTGTCTTGGCATGGATTGCTCTGGACACAGTCAGTTCTGAATTTTTTACAGAAGGAGGTCCTTTGGGAGAAGACTTAGTAAATAGAGTTAGTCCAAACTATGTTCAAAAAAGACCAGAAACTGGTTTTGTTGTTCTTTTTTCCCCATCTCCCGACATTTTTCTTCTCTCGCTGTCTGTTTCCCAGCATCATTCACTGACATCAACAGGGAATATTCCTGTTCTAAACTTTAGATCCTTTCACAGCGCATGGCACATTGGAAAACCAGTGTAAATTCCTGCTGCGCTAAATAGGTAACCTCATTTAAAAGAATGCTCTCAGCTAGTTAACTACAACAATTATTTTGCGTGTACTTTTGGTATATAATGCACTTACCGCTTTCCTAATATCTTGACCAAACTTTCCTTCTTTTCTTTACTCTTTAGAGCACAGAATTCCCAAACAAACAAATAAATTCAGGCCCCCCAAAAATGCCTTGAAATGCAATAGCGTTTCAGATAAGAACTAAACTACAGCAAAGCATATACCTATCAGTCCGCAGAGGCAATCATCTTCTAGTCATATTTTTACATTTGTAAACCAAAATCCTTGCTTCATTTCTTTATATCTCACCTGGCCAAAGGTGTGGCTTGCAAGGATCATCTGTGAGCCAGGTAAGAAGAGAACATACGTCAAGAGAAACAGTGATTTTGCCATGTGATGTGGAAGAGAGGTACACGTAACCTGTAACTGATCAGAACTATTAATAAAAGTTTTCCTAAGTGCCTGTATAACATTTATATAACTACAGCACCAAGACTTCTACACATACTACATATTTTATAGAAAAATGATCTTTCAGAAGTTTATTTTTTTACTATGGAGTTTTGAATTTTATTGGTCCTATTTTTCATATACTCTTGCCTGCAAAATAGGTTCTTGCAGCACTATGATTCTTGTGCATACATTTTGCAAAAAAAAAAAAAAGAGAAAAAATATCATATGTAATAAAACTTTAGAACCTTTTAAAAGTTACCTAATGTAGCTTTACTTTCCATAACAATGTTGTTGCAATTTTAACATCTGCCATCCTGTAACCAGCCCGGGGCAGCAACAAGTAGGATTTTGTGAGCTATTTTCTACAAGTCAGATATTGGCTACATCTTCGCCACTGGCATAAATCCAAAGGGTTTTGTTCTTTTTTTAGTCAGTACTTATTGCAGAAAAGTACTTAACTTCACTTAACTTTATCCCCTTCCTGCCATATCTACAGTTGTTTGGGATGGAAGTAAGTTATGAATGGAAGTTGGCACCTGACCTCCTCCTAAAATCTCAGCTCATTCTGATGTTGTCATTACTGCTTGACTGAACATCGTCTGGCCCAAAGTTCATGACAAAATAATATAGGAAATAGAGGGAAAGGAAAGAAGAAACTAAGTCCTCAAACTTAGTTTCACTTTAAAAGCAACAGTGATGGGTCAGAGCACAGGTTAGGTTTGAAAATTCTGCATCATATTGCTCTACACAGTATGGGTACTCCAATTCCCCCAAAAAACAGGCAAATACAAAGAGCCATAATTCACATGCAAGAACCAAACAATTTCAGAATGACTGAGCCTATATTGGACACAGCAACACGATCAGGAGCTAAAGCAAATTTCAGTTTTGTGCCATACTGTCAAGATTCTGACCTCAGAGGTAGATGCATATGATCGGGAAGAAGGAGGTATGAGAAGCTGATACAAGTACGCATTGCCTGAAGTCAACATTCAAGGATGCAATTGTACTACTGTACTAAATGGCAAAAATAGATTAAAGCTATAAACTAGAGTGTGTAGGCTGAGTATCAAAGATATATGAGCAAAAAATTTATTATAAATCCTACAGTGACAACAGGATGAGAGAAATGACTTTTCTAATTTGGTTGAACCTCATGTACTTCTGATCATGCTAGAGAACTGAATCTTTTATAACCATATGACTCAGAATTAAAATATATATACATAAATACAAACATACACCCAAACAAGTCACTCCTTGCCACAGCTTCTCTTAAAAGAAACTCATACTATCTCAACTCTCATAGGTTCAAATAATTTATGCAATAATTTCATGCAGTGGAATTTCCAAAGCAGAGCTACCAATATGTGCAGAGAATTATCCTTCTTACAGTGCTCTAATATACTTTGTGAGTCTCACCATTACAAATCGCCAGATTTGGCTGGTTTCCCTTTATGGCCAGCTTTATGAAAACACAGAAAGCTGCACCATGAAGTTGACACCTTACAAAACAACATGGTCATAATGGCTATATGTGCCTGGGGTACATTATTGCTTATGTTAATATTTTATGTTTACTGACTCTATTTGTGATTTCCACCAAGGAGTGTGTTCTCAGTATTGCTTCGATTTGGTAGAACGAAAAAGAACCATTCTATGGGGAGTATTCTCTGTTTGTTTTACAACAAGGAATGGGAGGAATTGGATGCTGTACTTACTGCTTAACATTCCAGATGCTTCAGCTGCAAGTGGATAGGAACAAGACCTCACTGTCACTCAGCAGGGAATCTCAGAAGCATCAGAGTTCCCCAGAAGCTAGCCGTTTCAGAGCAAATGGATCAGATCACAGTGTAATTGAACACCAAGGCAGTAAAAAACCAAAATGGTTTAGATGAGACTATTAATTTCAGGATCACAAATCTTGCTTGTAAATATTGAATTGAAAGCGCAGTAAAGTAGAATTTCCAAACTTTGATTAAGAAAAGTAGTTATGCAAATTCACTTAAAAGAAATCAGTCAAGGGTGTTTTGATGCAAAAATGTCATGTGGTGCCTGAATTACAGATCACAGAGAGCTGGGCTGGAAGCATCACTGTATGCCTGCAAGGTGAATTTTCAGAATAAACTGAAGAAAATGGCTCTTCACAGAGCCCGTGGGAAAGCTGTGGAACTCCTCGCTCTGGAGTGCTAGAGATGGTAAAAGAGGGGACTGACACATTCATGGGTAAAAAAAAATTGCAAAGTATTACTAAACATAAAGAGATCACCTTTGACTGAGGAAATCTCTCCACAGTAAGTTGTTTACTGAAAGAGTGTTAAAGTATCACTACAGATATGTTCTGTTCTTGTACCTTCCCCTACATATATACTTCAAGCCACATAGTACTTTGATCTGAGCCTGTAAAGATTTTGTGTTCTCATGGAAAATAATACAATCAGATTATAGATTTTATAGGTGAAAAATTTCAGCCAACAAACAGTAAATTCTGACTTAAAATATTTTCTAAAGGCAAGAGTATTTCAAGGGGACATGTGACAACAGAAGCAGAAAATCTCTTTCTAAAATTGATGTAAAAATTCAAATCACATCAAAAGCGGCCTCAGACATTATTTGTATATCACCTTAGGATCCGTAGAGTCATAGTACTCCTGAAAAATGCATCTACACTATATGTTGATCGCCCAGTAAGAACTTGAAATAATTCAAGGTAATGAAACAAAGTTAGAGTGAAATTCTGTCGAATGACGTTTGTACACGTGACTGCAACTGCCAATTATCAGATTGATTAGTGGTGTGTTCTAGCCATTATTTAGGGACATAACTATGTCATGTATGTACATTCACAACATTGAAAGAACACTTCCACATACAAGCATGTAAGAAGCTAAATTGCTTTCTTCAGGTTTTTTTGGTTGGTTGGTTTTTGCTATTCAACTAGATCAAACTAAGACAAAACTTAGAGCTCTGACAGTGGTGTTTTCTCAACAAATACAACAAAATATATGTATCAAAGTAGTAAATTTACACCATGTATTGTAATGAATATTTCTAGAGTTTTTCATCACAAGTTTCTTGGTGGTTACATTGATGAGGCACTGGCAGGTATCTAGCACTTTTAAAAAAATTTAGCATTTTCTTGCTTCCATAGGAACAAGCTATGCAGTAGTACTACATTAATGAAATACTGTGTGGCAAGATCCAATTTTTTTTAAATAAAAAAGACTGCAGTGATTTCCATACTGTATGTTTAAAATCACTTTACCCACATAACACAGAAGGCTTAGAAAAACTTGTGCCTTGGACTTCTATTCTGCTACATTTCACACACAAAAACATGGTATGATTAATGTTTTTGTAGAAGTCAAGGAAGAATTCTGGCTGAGGCCAATTTTTCCATTGTTTACACTGCATATGGGTTTTAATATTATAAGATATTTCTTGTCCTTTCTTCTGAAACTACTTGTTTACTTTCCTGAAAACCTGCAAATAGTTATGTACTTCAACAGGACAAATTGAAATATTATTATGTAACATAGTAAAATAAAATGTAAGCAGATGCATTTTAATATTATACAATGCAGTATTCTATGGCTCATTAAACTATATTCATTACTAAGCTGGATCCATAGAAACAATTTTGTAGCTTTAACAATGTACCAGATGTCAGATGTTTGCTCTGTCAGATGCTTTTATTCTTTAGCCACTAGGAATTTACAGTCAAGCCTGCCTCAATAAACACATGAATCTGGTCACATCTATCAAATTTGCTAGTATATGTTAGAATTAAATTCTGAGACAGTAGTCAGGCCCCATTTCATTTTATGCAGAAGTTTTGGTAGATAAAGGACCAAAGTGGAAAACATTGACAAAAAAAAGAATCAATTCTGGTCCAATCAAAACAGAATTTTTCTAATCCTTTTCTCTACCTACAACAAACCTTGCCACCTTGAATGAGAAAGAAGTTTCATTTGGAAAACATCCAATGGAAACGTTCTGCCAGTTTTTAAATATTTCTCCCCTCCACCTCCCCTTTTTTTCCCTCCACGTATCAGGGGAAAAAAATCCACACAGACATTTATCTTTGAGGTATAGCAACCAGAAAAGACTTTTGCAACCCAAGCTACTAAGTAACAGTAACTGCAGCCATTGCAGGCAGTAAAGTTGGTAGTTCCTTAGTTTCATTATAGCTGCTGAAAGATGTCTGTGCTAATGCAGCTGAGCAGGATCCTTCCCGAGCTGACAGACCTTCAAGGTCCAGTAGGAGCTCCATCTCTGGGACAAAGTTACAGCTCAGTCATACCATCTTGCTTCCGAGAGGAGCATGAAGCAATGCTGCCTCCTGCATCTTGAAGAAGCAGCAACCTCCACCAGCCCATCTCTTTGGTTTTTAAAAAGAACTGGAAACACTGAAAAGACACTGTCCACAGGATCTCTGATCTGGGAGTAAAGATTGGTTTGTATTCGCTATTGCTCACATCCAAGTTCCCACTGTAGTACTAAATGGCCACATGCTGCTAATGAACCCGATAGTCACTTCAGCTATCTCAATTCTGAATTCAAAGAGCTATTTAAGCTATCTATACAACCAATTGACCACAGAGGCCACACAGCAAGCTCGCTGTTCGGGACTTCAGGAGAGCAGACTTTGGCCCTTTCAGGGATCTGCTTGGTAGAGTACCATGGGATAAAGCCCTGGAGGTATGAGGGGCCCAAGAAAGCTGGGGAACTTTCTACAAGGGCATGTAGTGATAGGACAAGGGGTAATGTCTTTAAACTGAAAGAGGGTAGATTTAGATGAGATGCAAGGAAGAAGTTCTTCACTGTGAGGGTGGTGAGGCACTGGAAGAGGTTGCCCAGAGAGGCTGTGGATGCCCCGTCCCTGGAAGTGTTCAAGCCCAGGTTGGATGGGGCTTTGAGCAACCTGGTGTCCCTGCCCATGGCAGAGGGGTTGGAACTAGATGATCTTTAAGGCTGCTTCCAACCCATTCTATGATTCTATTCCAACCAAACGATTCTATGATTCTATGAGTCTCCTATTCTGTTATTTATGGCAACCCTAATGATTTTAGGCTTTTTCTAGTCTCCACTGAACAGACTTGCAAAGTGCTCCCATGTTATTGATCTTAATAAAAGCATGGGAGCTTATAACCTAGAACCTAAATGATTTAGTTTAGCTGCCAGATCTAATATTAGTCCCATTTTCCACTTACAAAATTTGGGCCTTGTGGTTAATGAACCACTTTTAATCCAGCATCCTGAAATCTTTTGGCTTCACACACTGGAAAGGGTAACAGCAGCCTACAATGTTACCCTGAATCCAAGTAAGCCTGTTTCACTTCTACTTGAATTTTCTGCTTTCCAGGGTAGAATGTCATGTAGCTTTATAGGATGTTTTATCAGTACAATATGGTTTTAGGACCATCCCACCATTTATGTCACCTTTTAATAAAGGGATGGATGTATGCCAATGAACTAACATCAAATCACAGCTGCAAAAAATCCCAGCCTACCAAAAGCATCTTGAAATAATATTCTGAAAGTCAAAGCAAAAAACTCAGTTGTACATGTGTAAATTTAGCATAAATCCAAACATGTGCACACCTATTACTCTGCCTTTATTCTCAATTCAGCGTGAGCTTACTTTAGCTTAAATCACTATTTCAGGAAGAAAATCAGGGGGCTTGTTTGGTTGTTTTTTAAGTATATAAAGAAAACTTCAACATCTGTACTTCTTACCAGACCTTTACAACTTTTTAATTAAGCTAATTCCAAAGATTTCATAACTCCCTTCTTGATCATCACAGCAAGGCATTCTCCCTATCTTCTAGCAGCCACAGTACTTGGCAGCTTTGTCAACATTGACCTCTGGAAAATATTATCTCCACCCGTACATCTGCAAGAACAGTTCCCAGGGCAGCCAATCCAGCTCAGCGAAGGCAGCTACTGGCAGTTCCTGAAGCCAAATGTAAGGACCGCTGCAATAGCAAGGAAGGAGTTCCCTTTTTAGCCAGTTACCTTGAAATCAACTTTAACTCAAGCTGTTCTAAAATAAGTTTGTTTATTTACTGATATGCAGACAAGACGCAAGAGAGAAGACTGAAACAAAACCATGCATAACATCTCCCAAAACTGAATCTGTTAGAACTTTTTCTTCCTGTATCTAAGCACAAGGCTCTTAGAAGCTGCTGGCAGTTCTACAGCTCTCTGTCCTCACAGTGCATTTACAGAAAAGGATCTGAATCTGTGAACCTTTGTTTCCTGTGGGCCTCTAAAGCAGATCAAAAGAACTCACCCTTTCCAGAGAGGTATAACCTCTTTCCTATTAATTGTTGATCTTTAATCTGATGACACATTTTAAACTGTGTGTTGCATAAGTTAATAGCTGCCTCCTCCAACTTCAAGGTGTCTTTTCAATATAGCCTATTGAAATAGCTGCTTATTTAGACCCAGATTATCATTCCAGTGTTTAGATAATTAGTAGCAAATAATTTATAAAAATAAATCTTGTGTTCCATACCATAAGAAAATAGTCAGACATCTAGTGTTAAATGCTTCATTCACTGGACCTTGTGTTTCATAGAAAAATTTAAATTTTCTATTACAAAAATAAAAGTCAGCTTTCGGGTATATTCTACACCAGCTTCTGTGTGGGAATAAAATGGACACAGCTCTTGATTTTGAGGGGTAGCAATAAACCATTCACATACAGGAAAACACACCAACTTAGACCACTATCATCACACATCTCTCCTGTTCCTAACTCATATAAAGGAAACAATAACCAAAACTCAAATGTCACAATGAGCACCTTGTTGAACTTTTTTCTTATGATCTCCTGATGCCTCTTTTCCCACGCCAGATTCTGAATTGTGGGGGGCAGAAAATAGCTCTGAAATGGTGCCGCCTTAAAAGCTGCTGCTAGTCTCAGCACTCAACAGTTGGACTCAGGTCAAATTTAATTTAAAAAATTCTACTTATGAGACATCTCTCTGCTATGTAGCTACATAGACATCAGAGGAAAAGAGTCCTCCCAAAGCATCATAATATTGAGAAAAGGTAGTTTCTCTTGAAGTAACTTCATCCTAATGCCAAAAAAGTCGCCTCTGAACTTGCTGCAAATGCATCTGCACAAACAGAAAAACTGAAACACTTTCACAGTTCAGGCGTTACTATTTCCATTCAGTGCTGTACTTACTGATATTTTTACGAAGCATACCTACTTGGTTTGAAAGAAGTCATAATGAAAACTTTTTTCCATCCCCTGATATTTTCCTTGTGTTATCTCTCAGCAGACTATTGAATCAAACAAGCATATAGGCCAATTCAGGGGTATTAAGATTAACAGATGTGTTGCTCTTTTTAGAAACTGTTCAATGCTCTTTATCGATCCAACAGTTGATGATTACAGTGGTAAAATGATGTCAAACAATTGTTTGTTCATATTATTGATTACAGAGATGAAGTACCCCATATGGAAAGAATATTTGCCAGATGAACATTCAGAATACTAAGCTTTCCAGGCTGGTTTCTATTATATGTTATCCATAATTAGAGTATCTGATTTATTGGTTCGTATTACCATTTTTTACTTCTACTCTCTTCTTCATTCTTAGTCTGACCAGCCTGCCTGTTTCTATAGTTACTGATCTGATTTTTTTTCCTTTACAAAGAACAAAAGAAAGAAAACTATGCCTTTTTGGAGAGGACAGGGGCTACCCCTTCTCAGAGACAGAAAGCAGCAGCTTCTTGTAGAACAGCAGTGAGCAGGCCACGGCTCTTGGGCAGCGTGCAGCTCCCATCCCAGGGCTACGAGACACAGCCAGTAAAAGGGCAGTGTCTGCATGGAAGCCAACAGGTAATCCAAAAGTTTAGGAGAAAAGGTTGCTTAGTGACACATCACTTGGCCCAGGCCCCCAACGCAATCCTCTAGAACATATGTTACTGCCCGTGCACTGATGTGACCTCAAGGTAATTTCACTTTCAGTGAGACTTCTCAGAGGCATAGAACTTTCTAGTATGGAAAGGTACCTCCTAAAATTAACTCCTCCGATTCCTTTAGAGTTATTTAAGGTTTTAAATATTACACATTCAAATAAGAAAGACTTAACTCACTCCCAGCCCCCATCTTCACGCACTTGCTAATTCTTCCCTGAAAGTAACATAATAAAGCATCAGGTCTGTCATGGTTTAACCCCAGCCAGCAACTAAGCACCACGCAGCCGCTCACTCACTCCCCCCCATCCAGTGGGATGGGGGAGGAAATAAAAAAAAAAAAGTAAAACTCCTGGGTTGAGATAAGAACGGTTTAATAGAACAGAAAAGAAGAAACTAATAATGATAATGATAACACTAATAAAATGACAACAGCAATAATGAAAGGATTGGAATGTACAAATGATGTGCAGGGCAATTGCTCACCACCCGCCGACCGACACCCCGCCAGTCCCCAAGTGGCGATTCCCTGCCCCCCACTTCCCAGTTCCTAAAACTAGATGGGATGTCCCATGGTATGGAATACACTGTTGGCCAGTTTGGGTCAGGTGCCCTGGCTGTGTCCTGTGCCAACTTCTTGTGCCCTGGCTGGGCATGAGAAGCTGAAAAATCCTTGACTATAGTCTAAACACTACTGAGCAACAACTGAAAACATCAGTGTTATCAACATTCTTCGCATGCTGAACTCAAAACATAGCACTGTACCAGCTACTAGGAAGACAGTTAACTCTATCCCAGCTGAAACCAGGACAAGGTGTTAAAGAGTATTTCTCAGACTTCATCTGAAGAGACTTGCACATTTTCATCAGTGCATATTTTTCAGTGATTGAATCACAGATTTTTAACCAGAGGACGCACCAGATCCGTCACAGTTTTCTGCATTGATTTCTGTGACCTATATTAAAAACGTTTTATCCCGTAATTCCTGTGTCAAACTTGATGAAGTGGGAGTTAATCTAGTCGAGAGCAAAGATGTAGAATAAATACTTTTCTGAAGTGATAGAGAATCCACCATCATTTTTAAGCCCCTCACCCCTTATTCTTTCCTCAAATTATGATCAGAAGCCAAAACTAAACCAAGCAAACAACAAAAAAAAACACCAAAAGGGAAGGAACATAAATACTAGGAGCCTAAGCATAACATTTAGACAGATAAGTGATGTTGTATCAGCATGATGTAGATTATGTAGCACAAGAGAATAACATCCCTAGCTGTTAAAACCTTTTTGTCAGTATTCAGTGTTTTATAAGTACTTCATTTTATAGACCGAGAATGTTCAGACACAATGTGAAGCAGTTTTCCCATAGTTACCCATATGCAAAGAATATGAATAAAATACTAGATTTCTTGAGTCTCACTATAAAGACTCCATATATTTGTGCCTGAGAATGTTCTTCTCTGGGTATACCCCTCCTCAGAAATCTCAGGTTCCAGAGTGGTAAATGCCTTTCCAGAGTGTTGAGGAAAGCAAGCAGCAGGCCCCTCAAAAGGGCCTATCAGTATTGTAAAAATGAGTACTACACTGGAGTACTCCAGACCTTTCATTAAAGTAACAGTTTTAACTAATGCTCTAACCATTTTTGTAACAATAGGTGAAATAAAGAGCATCAGTTTAAGCAATTTGTCTTATTTTACTGTTCTTTAAGTGGTTTTGCCTTGTTCAATATACTGTTTTATTATTAAACACTGCTACCTTAATGTTCACTTCTGCAGTTCCCCATGATTCCAACAATATTACATCAGCATAAAAAATGCTCTAACTGAAAGAATTAAGTGATGCAAGACTTCAACAGTAGTGGTGTCTGGCACTGAAGATACTTGCATCAAAGAACTTCAGTGGAAAAGTTACATCAAATCTGTATTGCAACTCAGATAAAATGTATTGAAAATAGCACGTGACAAGTATTCTGTATGAAAACATGATCAAATAGAAAATATGCAAAATAGTTTTTAAAAAATTTATAATTAGATCCTTTCACATAAATTGGTGCACAAAAGAAATAAGGAGAATACCTCAGTTAACAATACCGCTGTCACAAACTCTGTGCTGTTGTATGTGGAATAAACAAAGGAACAAGGTTCCAGCACCCTATTTCTGACACTACCCTTTTTGCTTGCTAAAGTTTATGCTTTAAGCATTATCTACTGGAAGGGACATTAATGCTGTTCAGTTTGCCCCCAAATGGCCTCTGTCACGGCAGCACAGAAGAGTCCAACATGAGCATCTGGCAGAAGATGGCAAGAGAACAGAACAATGCATCAGAACTGAAGATGACTTCTGAATAGCTGCAGGAAACCAGACTGATGTATCCAGTGAAAGTTAAAAAACAAAACCAAAAAAACCCACACCTAAACACATGGGTTTATCTTGCAGCCAGGTGAAACCGAATTTACCTCATTGTCTCCAACACTGGTCAGAGGACAGGGACACCTAGCTATGCAATGTAGTTCTGTACATTTACAATGTAACTGCTTATATGAACATTTTGTACATTTGTTGTGCAAATCATCCCCTTTCACTTGCGCTGAGACTGTAGTCTTTAAAATGGCTGAGGGAACTGGGGTTGTTCAGTCTGGAGAATAGGAGGCTGAGGGGAGACCATATCGTTCTTTACAACTACCTGAAAGGAGGTTGTAGCGAGGTGGGTGTCAGTCTCTTCTCCCAAGTAACAAGTGATAGGACAAGAGGAAATGGCCTCAAGTTGTGGCAGGGGAGGTTTAGATTGGATATTAAGAAAAATTTCCTCACCAAAAGGGTTGTCAAGCATTGGAACAGGCTGCCCAGGGAAGTGGTACTATACACCATCCCTAGAGGTATTTAAAAGACATGTAGATGTGGCACTTAGGGACATGGATTAGTGGGATTTGGCAGTGTTAGGTTTACAGTTGGACTTGATGATGTTAAAGGTATTTTCCAACCTAAATGGTTCTATGATTCTAGAACACAAATGAGCACAAGAGTATTTCTAGTCTGTCTCAGAGTGAAGGTTAACATTCTGCCTCAAAATCAGCTTCAGCACTTCATTAGTGAAGCTATTTAACTCTACTCTTAAGTGATATAAAAGTGCTCATGAAGTCAGTTCCCAGGTCTCAGTAAAGAGGCAGACAGGAATAGGTGCCTAGCAACTTTCCTAGGATATGTAACTGGACTGGAGCTCTGGCACACTCTCAGTGCAAATTCTTGGCAAGGACTCCAAGTGTGGCCAGAGCAAAGACTCATCCCAAAGAGATTAACTTATCTTCTGTACAAGCATTTCACTTGTGGATGATTCAGGTGATGAGTCTCAAATGCTTCACATTTTGCATGCTCATGGGTCTTTGGGTTTCCCAAGGCAAAACACCTGTGATTTCATCAAACAAATTCTACCATCACTGCATTTCACTAAGGTACTAAATACTATGCTTAAAACCCTAAGAATCATTACTCCTACCACTAAATGAATGCTTCTGATTTCTGTTTGGAAGACTCGGAACATAAGAGCCTTGATTTCACTAGATGGTTAAACCTATGTATGTTTTAATTCAAGATTGGCTTTGTATTCTAGCAGAAACTACACAAAGAAATATTACCTAAGCAGCAATCAAAGAAAGGAACTTGTATTCAAAAGTCCTAGTTAGTTGAAATAATGTAGAACTCCCAAGCATGAATTTCTGATAAAGCAAAAAATTGTTTCAGTTGCACATTGCCCTTGAAATTGTACTTGCTTTTAATAGATTAACATTTAGTTTCTGTGACCCTGAGTGAAATTTAATTTTCATAATTCACAAATTATGAAAGCCTTGTAAGCCACTAGAGAGGAGAAAACTAATTTGCATCCTATTGTGACAATGTCATTTAATATTCCATACATTTCTGGCAGAGATTCTTCAGTTTGTAAATAATGCTGATATGTCAAGCATTGTGCCTATATTACTTCATCACTGATCAGTGATCAATAACATTAAAGATATCAAGACTGTGAAAATAAAAGCTAACATAAACTGCATTTTTCCAAACACTTATGGCCCAGTTCTGACCTTTGTTACTCAGCCCAGGAGATTATCACCACTCCAAAAGTATCCACACACAGAGTTTAATTTCCTGTGAAGAGCTTACCCAATATAGTCAGAACATTTTCTTTGTACGCAGAATCCTAATCTAAATTTCTTAGAGTTACAGTTTTGGATGGCACCCCAGGGGCAGGTATCACATAGTTCACGTTTGTGCTTCCCCCATTATAATTTATGATGATTCCCTTTCTTTTATTTAGCCACTAAAAAAAGTGATAGATCCTGAATTAAAATTCTGGTGCATTGATAAGGCCAGCAACACACCCAACAGTTGCTTGGGAATATGCTCTCTCCAATCCAAAGGAAAAGTGACATTGAGTCAAGGCTCAAGGATGACACATGCATAGTAGAAGGGACACAGACAAAAGCAACAGTTAAATTTTAACTGGATGAGGGGAAAAAGTATGCATAAGAATTTGCCACTAATTATTGAGTTTGAGTAGTTATGATTCATGGGGATTAGCAAAATTGGGAGTACTTGGTCCTAGGTTGTCTGACTACCCCAAGTTTCTCCGACCCCACGATGAAGATGTAAAATATTTCTCAGGACACCCAGTAACATTCTGTAATTCAATGGGGTGCAAACTCCATGTGCACTCTGACCATAAAAAAATGCAATGAACATTTATTGATTTTTTGAAGGATTTTTTTTTTTTAAAGCCCCATATGATATGCAGCATGCAGAAAAAGGGCATGCTTTCATATCCAGTCTGCCTGGGTGCAAAACGCAGTGTGCGCCCCACTAGGCACCCTGACTTTATCCATTGGAATCTTATATCTATTCAAATCAAGCACCTAACTCCACAACTGCTAAGCATGTTTCAATTCTACTTTTGAACTGCAGCATTCAAATGCATTAGTTTAATATTCCGGGGAAAGCAAAACCAATACAAAATCATACCTAAAATGTAAGTGTTGCATTTGGGAACTTAAAACTACTTAAATTTCAAATTCCATAGCATCAAAGCAACCTCAGCAAGTTTCCTATCTAACCATATTTGCTTGGCTATGAAGCAATAGAGACAGGACAGAAGGAGACTGCTTATTTTTGTGACAGACTGCTACATGCATGCTGGCCAGTCCATCTTTTCAGTGGGTGCCAGGAATGACTGGAGGGAAGTTGGAAGTCTCACGATGCCATTAGCCAGTGGTGTGATGCTGAACGCAGCCCCAAGAGTCTGGTTCACCTACTTGTGCTATCTACAACCCAGAGCTGGTTAGCAACAACTCTTCATAGAAATTCAACCTTAGTAATTCCCAAGTCACTCTTGGATTATGTGAACTACATTTTCTCCAAAACCTCACACAACACTGGGATAAATGCAGAATGTAAAACACAGCGCCTTGTTTGAAATCATTAGCTAACACTACTCCTCAACATGTAGAACGAAATTTCAAAGGATGGTAGAAGAAATTAGGATAGCTGATGATTAGCCACAAACCTTATCCTAGTGACTCTATTATATCAACACTCTCTCCAGACCTTCAGAGATGTTCTCCTTCTACATTACCCATTTATCTGACTGCCCCTGATGCATTTTAATACCGTGACATTTACTGAAATAAAGCTATGCTACATTATTTCTAATGCAAGTTGTTTACTTATTAGTGCACACACATATCCCCTAAAGGAAAAAATACTCAAACCATACAGTCAAATTACATAAGCTTTCTGAAACAAATCAGATGTATGCATGCATTGCAGATAAAGCATCTGTTCAAGAAAAACAGGTGAAAAATAAGTGTTACATACACTTTGTTCTCATTTGAGGGGATTAGAAATGGATTGCAAAACATCCATGACAGACATGAATGGTGAATGGCTGAAAGCAGCGGAGCAAAATGCCAACTTAGGCTCTCCTTTGTTCTTTTCCATTTACCCAGACCACCTGGTACACAAAAAACCGTCATGAATGTTTAATTAGTTCTGATTTACACAAAACTATCTGTTATATTTCTTTGAAGGCTGCTTGTTTATTTAGGTTTTTTTACAATAGAAAAGCTAACAAAAACTGCATTATTTCAACCTCATGCTAAACAATGCTCTAACTACTATTATAATTTCCAGATTTGAAAACTGACAAGGTTTTCTCATGGTAACTTTTCATTTTATGTCTCAGCTCTCATACAGTGTGAAACAATATTTCTTGTTCTTTCCAGTATAGGCTACAGGTATATATTTGCTTTTTTAGAAATGTTTTAATTGATCTAGGTTTAATAAAACAATACTTGCCTTGTTTAATTTTGTTTCATAACTGCATTTCCCAGTTAAAACACTGCAGACTGTTTCATTCACTTGTTCAGAAGTACTTAGAAATCCTTTCTACATTTCTGTGTTGAAACCACTAATCTCAGATGAAAGGTCATAGAACAGTAATTGACATGAAAATGTAGGTAACATTGCCTTTGTCAAAGGCAGAATTAGGAATTTGCTAATAAGATTAAGTAGAGGAATAATGTATCAGAAAGGTATGAAGAAATGAAGATAATTACATTTGAGGAAAACCCATGTGCAGTATGAAGAATCAAAAATGTAGCAAGTAAAACTGAGTAGGCAATTGTCAGAATGACTAGAAAGAGTTCGGATTTTTTGAAGGGATATAAAAAAATATTCCTACATCTTACATATGGAACTAATGCCATATAGAGATAATATGTGTACAGATACTAGCTTTTGGACTTCTGACAAAGAAAGGGAAACAAAATCTAACCCTACAGATCCTACTTTATACCAACAGTTTCATGGATATAATTCTAGTATTTGCAACCAGAATCCTTCCTTTATGTCCATAAAGCAACTTCAGGTTAAAAGGTTAATACAGCCGGTTAAAAATCTTTTCATTCCAAGGCTTTGTTTTAATTTCTAGTGCTGCCGATTAGGTCAAGAATTGCAACACTGTTGAGCAAGTTTCAAGGTTTCAAAGCCCCAGGCAGCCAGAGAGATCAGTTTTCTCTGCTGCTAAAATCAGTGAATTAGAAAATATAATAGCTGGGTATATAAATAGTTGGGTGCCATTAGTCTCCATTAGCAGCTGCTACACAATAAGCTCGCAGGGATCTGCATGGATTTCTGGACATCTGCAGTATTGCAGCATCTCTCTACCACCTGCAGGGGATATAAACCCTAGAGAATAGAACCCAGACAGGTGGAATTACACATTGCATTAGTTGGCAGTAAAAAGCTAGTTCAGAAAGTGTTGTTCTGTCAAGGATTTGAGATTTGTAACACTAAATAATGTACAGCAGATGTAATTAGAGTATGGGCAGTCTCAAATTGGTGTAATTTCCTGCTACTTTATGTGTCAGCCCATCTGGGCAAACCTCAGGCCCCTATTTAAGTAAGTGTCTGTACATTTAAATCTCCAATTCAGTTAATCATAAGGATGGTGATTCATTTTGCCACTGATACAAAAGTAGTCAGTGAGAGCAAGCCTTTTCCCTCTACATGATATGAGCTCTTCAGAAGTTCAAGTATTCCATTTTAATACTAATACTTGATACATGCATTTATCATTAGGAGGTGAAACTTTCTGTCCCCTCTTTCTAAACATTAAGAACTATCTACTGAATAGGGCTTTGCTAGAGAAGAATATAAAATAATCCACTGCATACATCTCACAGCTCCCCTGGTGCAGATAGAGAAGCAGACAATACTGGTATATTCATCGCCACTGGGAAAACTGGGTTATCTAAGAGCACACAGACATGTGAAATGAGAAGAGCATTGATGCTGGTTAAATCTGTATAAGGAAAGATCTTTAAGTGACACTGGTTCAAGCTAATTACTAGGCCTGTAGAATAAAGTTGACATAAAAGAAGAAATTATGCTTCTCTGAGACAATGCAGTAGCCTTCTAACTCTGACAGTTGCAATAGCACACTACTGGCCCCAACAAGGTTAGGATCTGTTCACAGCAGCACTGAACAGAAACCCATGCTCTCATCTGAAAAAATAATGGGATTTCAAAACATGTTTCAGAACAAACATGGATCTCTTCCCTCTGTCTATAGAGATCCAACCAGCTGAGTCACTCTCCTAACCTAAAGAAACAGTCATTTATTTGCCATTCACCTGCATGTCAGCCAAGTGCCCTAGGCACCGAGGTACTAACACATGGATGTTAGTCACTAAATTTTATTATAGAAGTTTTATTCAACATCTGAGAGAAGTTCTGCCGTAACTATGATGATTGTACAGTTCTTTGCATTGAATAAATAAGATATATAGGGTCTTATTGCTGAAAGATATGTCCTCATTATTCTTTTATACTATGTTCTTGTGCTGTAACACTGGTAAAAGTCTAGGACCTTGGTCTGTTGTATGACATCATGTCTGGTCTCAACTACTTGAATTGTTCTCTTTAGTTAATAGATGTGTACAACAATGTAAAAATCTTTACTGCTTCTCCTAAAATAGCCACACTCTTATTTTTTAATGAATAACTTTGTAGTATAACAATTTAGGTTGTTGCCTGGTTTATTATAAGTGTAATTTCAGGGAAAAACTAGCAAATTCTAGTCCTAAAGCTAGATTGACTCTTCATCACTGCAGATGTCACTCATGAATAACACAGGATGAAAATACAACCAAGTATTTGCTCTGCACCTTAAAAAGATAGATAGAAAGGAGGGGTAGCAGTGATTAGCTAATAGAAACATTACATAAATATATCAGACTTTTAACCTCTTTCTCAGCTTGCCACAATACAGTCAACAAGACTGTTTAATGTACCACCAGGAATAGTTTTACTCACTGTTGCATTTCTTCCCCACAAAATTACTACAGTAGATATATACTGTAAATAATCTCAAATATCTACCTAATATTCATTAAGAAATATAATAGTATAATTCTTTTTCTTTATACACCTAATCATTACAAGAAGTCCAAAGTACATCAAGGGCCTTATTTTAGCTGCCATCAAAAAAAAAATTTCAAGATCTTCAATTTAGTTCAGCACATTGAATATATAGTCTTAGTAAGCCTTTTGTGAGTAAATGACTAATATGAAGATGATGATGTATGTCATTTTTATAAGTAAACATTGAATAAAAGTATCTTACTAGTGACTTCACAGGTTACATCTGTATCTAACATCAAAGCCACACAAATCCAGACTGGTGGTACTGGGGCAAATGAGCTGCTGATGTAATTCCACTAGAATTACCATGGAGAAGTGCTTAAACCTCAATATTTCATAAGCAGGTAAGTATTTTGTTCTTTTTCCGTCATTTTCCTATTCAAAATTTTTTAATTACTTTCCTTTTCAGAATTCTTCACACAGGAAAAAGTACCTTTAAAAATATAGAGTAGTCCACATTTAGCTCACAACCATTACTATCTTAAAAGTCAGCATCATATTATGGGTTTGAGATTTCTATATGCATAGAAGTATCTAAATGCTTTAATATCAAGCTGAATGTGTGAGCAATTCCAAGCCATTTTGGATTAGGGATCTGTAAGGAATTAAAAATAATGATGAGACAGCAGTGAAATTAAATGATTTTTTGGCACAAGCCTTTATCATAAGGTATAATGAGGAAATTTCTATTCCAAGGGCACTTCTTATAAGAATTCACAGTGTGGCCTTAAGAGAGATTGAACACTTTACGAAGGAAATAATAGAGCAACCTGAGAAATGCAAGTGCAGTGAATCGCCACCATATGGTTCTTGCTCCAATGTTCTGGAAGAAATGAACTACAGAATAGCAAAGTTCCTGAACAGTAATTTAATGAACTTAAAAGTAGCAGCCCTTCTTGAGTTTAGAGGCTCTCTTATTTTACCTGAATCTTCCAGTGGAGCTAAGAGATATCTCAAAATACATAGCCAGGGGAATAACCTTAGTCTAAAGAAGCTACTTGAGAGTCTAATTAAGCATAAAATAGTGTAATTATATTATAATTGGCTCAAATTAGAGCAACTTTTGCAAGAAACAATAATGCCTTTGCAACCAATTGGGCATATCTGAGTAAAGTTAAGAACAGTAAAGAGATGGGATCGAACAGCTCAATACAAAGCATGTCTTAGCCTGTGTCTTATCATCCACCTTGTGGACTGGCAAAAGTACCTACCAAACGACAAAGAAAAATGCTACTAGTTTGACAGTGTGGGGTTTTTTTCCCAGAAAGTGACAGATAACTCATCTTGAGCAACAAGCTGAACAACGAAAAGGGCAAATGACAATTCTGTATTGATTTGCATACTCAAATTATTTTAAAATCCATTTCAATTACCCCCCACTCAATCAGGTGCAAATTTACCTTCGCAGAAGTGGGATGTGTGGGGTCAAAAACCAAACCTGCCACTGTGATGGGCTGCAGGAAGAACATCCAAGTTCAGTGTATCAATGCATCAGCATCAATCAGTGGGTTTTCCTGCAGGTAATGGAACATCTCCTCCAGACTTCTTATTGCATTCCATTTATCTCTTTTCTCAAATTCTTAAGGTGCAAAGATTCAGCTCACCCTTACTACGTGTCTGTATATCTTCTTGCGTAGATTAATTTTTCTTCTAACTCCCTGACAACCACCCATTTCCTTCAGAGAAACTCATAGCTATTCCTAGCTCAACCAGCTCCCACTGCATAGCTCAGCTTTTTTTCTTTACAATGTAATTAGCTTATGCTATTGACATATTCCGTAATTACATAGATCTTGTGTGCCATGGCATCAACTTATCAGTAAAATACTTTAATCACAGGAGAAATCTCAGAGAAATCTCTTCCTTAAATGTTTCTTCTGCTACATTAAACGATGAGAAGGGTAGGGGTGGGCAAGAATGACTTTCCAGCCAAAAAATTCATGAGGAATGCATTGACTGTAGTCTTCCAAAGGAAGTGTGAAACAGGTAATTCAGCTTTTACTTTCAATGGCATATTGAATTAACTTATGAAGCTGGTCAGGTATGTCTGCAATGCTGATGGGATCACCCTTCCAATTCCAGACTGTGGCTAGTTGAAAACCCATCTGACAAAGTGATCTCGGTTAAGGTCTCTCTCAACAGTAATCGGCAAAGTGTTTAATATCCCCTGGAGGATGGATGAGTTATTCTTCTTTCCCCAAAAGATTTCCAAGATGATACTTTGATCTTGACACTGGAATAGCATTTTTTAAACACATCTGAAAGCTGCAGGGTATAGAGAGAAGAAAAAAAAAAAAAAAGGCATTCTGAACTACTTAATGCATTTCCAGGACTGGTGAAATTAAAAAGGATGGAATTAATCTAAGGGAGACATATCTGCCGCAGCTTACTTTCATTGAAGTCCCGGGAAAATAAATGGTCTTACGCCTACTTTATGAAAAGTGTACTAAAATACCAGAAGATAGGAAAAGGAGACACTATAAAAAAAGTACATGAAAAAGTTAAAGTGAGGAGAAAGTGAAAAAACATAAAAAGATATAAAATACTACAGATTTTCATTACAGCAGTTGTAAAAGCCTAGAGCAGGTGTATGATTCAGGCTGCATAAAGCAAAAGTATTTAAATCAATGAAGAGGTCTTAAACACTGTTATTAAAAGTCTTTGTACTTGCACAGGTTCAGTTACAAAAATGTTTGCAATGAAAGGTTATTTAACTGCTCGAGAGCAATTCTGAAGTGCTTTTAATAATGCTCTTTGGAAGCTTCAAATAGCACTAAATCTGCAGCAGGAAAACTCTGCTAATTTGGACCTACATGTTTTTAATATTCTTTCACCTATTTTGTCTGAGCATAACTCATATTAACCTGAAAGACATAAGCCTAATTTACAACACTGCTAGAGACTGAATAGAAGTGAGAGCTTTTACTTTCAAATGTCTGGTTGGTATATAGCCACTAAAAGCTTATATTGATCCACTTTTGGTGTATTGGAGTATTTTTCCTGATCTTAAAAGACTGTTTAAAATGCATATTTGCATATCTTTGCAGCAGCATAATATAATGAAGTAAAAGGGGAAACAAACTTTTGTAATACTAGAAGATAAAAGAATGAAAGCACTACAACAGTCTGCAAGAGCAATCTGACTTGACTTAAAATCTTTTGTACAACTTTTAGATATAAGTAATATCTGGAATACTGTCTAGAATTCCAATCACTCAGTGGCAGAATTGTTCTTAGAAGGGATATCAGGAAAGAACAAACATTCTTGAAGGACTGGTGAGACTGGTTGAGGTAAAATTACAATCCCAAGAGAGAAATCCTAGCCCTACTGCAACCAAACAGTAAACTCCTACTGCTTTCATTAATTTAACATAAAAATACTCCATTCCAAAAGCATGAACAGCAGCATGGCACACCCTTGTCAGAAAGAAGCCAACTTCTCTGTAAAAGCAGCCATTACGGAGAAATATTCAGCATATAAAAACATTGCCTTTCATTGTAGTTTTGCATTGAAGGTTATACAAAGTAATTCAAACATAACATTAAAATCCTCTCAAAAGAGCACAATAATCACTCAACTGTGTCTATAGCCAACAGCAGCAAAGAGAAAGATCGGTAAGTTGTAAATGTTACAAGAAATTTTTCTGTTACTGAGCATTTGACCTATTACCCCTTGTTCTGGAAACAGAATGGCTACTTGAAATAGAAAATACCTTGAAGTTTAGAACTAATTTCCCAAATCAATAAAGTAATCAAATTTCTGCCTAAGACTGTGTGTAATCTCATTAAACCCACTTTTCTGCCCACCATCACTTTCCTGTGTTCAGCTACAACCCACCCCCCAAAAACCACTGCACCAAAATGAAGATCTGGAATCAAACTACCAAAGTGACCAGGTCCTGAGGGCTGCCAGGAAGCATGGTATTAACCCAAGGTCAGGACTTGCCTGGCAGTCCTTCTATCACCTGTGACCCTTTGTCATCTGAGCCACGAAGCACGAAGTCATACCCCAGATTTCACAGAGCTGGGAGTGCACACAGTCCTCCCTCTCCAAGCTGAGGCTCACCAGCTGTTGATCATGCACGGCAAAATCCCATCTAGTATTTCCTGTTCCTTACGGAGGAAGAGAAGAGGAACACATGGTGAGCAGAAGAGCATCATTTGTTCAGCCATCAATTCTTCTGCCAGATACTGCCCATTGGCCCTGGTTTTTTTTACCCCTGAAACATGCAATGCATCAGAAAGCAGCAATGCCTGGCCACATTCTCTTTCTTATAACCATTGGGGAACAGGATTCAAAGGAAAATTTGATTGTATTCCTCAAGCTCTTCAACTTAGCTTTCCTATATGCTTCTATGTAGTACCACCTATCATGCAGCTTTCACTAGGAATGAATATTGTAACTAGAAGCTAAAGCATTGTAGTATGAAAACAGAAATCACACATATAACAAAGATTCCATATAATGAATATTTAACGACATCCATCTACAACTTCTGCAATACCTGGTTTAGAGATTTTTGACACAGCATGAAAGAAAAAATTTACTATAGCTCCAGCAGTTGTATGAAATAACAGATTGCTCTGGAGATAATACAGTGCACACTTAAAAACAGCACAGCTGCTGCTGGGGCCTCTGAACTAACTACTAATACTGACTGCTCCAGTGGTCTGTACTATTCCAACCTAAAACACAGATGCATTCATTATTGTTCACCTTCAGTTGACAGAATGACTGGATTTTTCTGTTTTGTTTTGGTTCCCCCCTCCCCTCCCAGTGATGAAACAGCATAAATCAATGTCCCCAAAGAGTCATTGTACTCACTAAATGGCCAACAGTTAGGAAGTTTTAACTGGAAGACAGACCCACGTTAAAAGTGACATCCATGAACCTTAACTGAGAACTTAGTAGCTTTCTCATAATTAATAATATTCATGAAAACATTTACTGAAACAGATACTCTTGGAGTTTATAAAAATATGCCCTTTTAATTTTCAAAATATTTCCTAAAAAGTTGTAACCTTTTTAATGGTTTTCAACTGAAGCTTTACCAATGGTAACTTTCAATGTTTTAGTTTGACTCTATTTTCAAACATTAGTTATATTGCAATAAAAATAACAGTAAAAAAGATTAAATTTTAAGATCATGTTTTGACAGAGTTTATTAATCTTTTTCCAATTTTCTTATTTAAAATTGAGAGGCTTTTTTTGTTTACTTTAAACTTAAGCATCCCCACTAGCAAGAGATGTTCTGCTTAAGATTAAAAGGAAATTGGCCACTAACTTAAACCTCAAACTTCAAATGACTGACTGTAATCCATATTAAAGTTTAAGAATTTGAGCTAAATTAAAATTCCCTTCAAAAAATAGACCTGTCAGGAAAACAAAGTAAAAGCAGATTCATATGCTGCCTGTAAATGGAAAATAATGAGAATTAAGAAAACCGCTGTGATATTTTGGCAAATATGAGATAGATTTGGGAGGGTGGGGAGGATTTGCAAGCAGAATAACTTAATACAATTTGGATATTACATGTCAGTTGTGATATTTTTGCAATTTAATATAATATACCAAGCAATGTGACCTATGTAACATTAACTAATTGTATTAGTTATTAAAATGAATAATTACAGATATTAAATCAGTGGCCCTTACCAGTCATAAAGAGATAATTGTTTTTTTCAATCCTGACTGTATTTTTTCAATCCGATACTTAAAGAGCTAGAATATTATATTAGGACCCTGTTTATTCTTTTCCTTCCACAGAAAAGAAATCATTGATGAAGCGAGACAGAAATAGGTGTCTGAACACCAAACTGGGGGCACTGACAGAACAGATGCAGGCATGCCTTTCCACAGAAAGTGACCTTCACAAAAATTATGAACAAAGAAGAGCATCAGCAGCTGCTGGTTGTATGAGTAGTGACAAAAAGCAGACAGCAGTAGGTGACCAGGAAGGAACGTGTCAATTAGGATGAGAAGTACTGCACAGACGGGTTAGGAAAAGCGCATACACGTCAAAATCTGAGACACTGTCAGAACAATGTGTTTATTTAAAGTTTAAGTACAAGGCTTTAGAAGCAAACTTTTAATGTGTAACACTGTGAAATATTCTCTTTGGCCCAGATCCCCAACAGACTGCCTGCTGGGGCAAGACTGTTTCCGTGGTTAAATGTGATCTGGCATTGGGAAACACACCGAGGAAACCTGTGGCAATTAAGAGCCCCAACAACTGGCGGGAGCACCCACATGATAATGACTGACCATGATTTTGAATTCAGGAACCAAAAAGGGAAGATCGAGGTCAGAGAAGGTACAGAGTGAGATGAAAAATAAAATTAATATACGTCATTTGAATAAATGAAGCTTGACTGTAAAGATATCTACATTCTCAGAAAAGAACTAATTTCCATTAAAACTAATTGTCTGAGGAAGCCTAGGAAGCAAGTCTGTACGTGGGCATACTCTCAGTGGGCACCAGTCTGAAGACTCTGACGGGGCCTCAGGAGATTAAAGCTAGTCAAAACCACCACTTTTCACCAAAACCAACTTTCTTTACCCTTCCCCCTCGGGCATAATATGTTGCTCGAAGAACTGCTGAACATAAAGTATTCCAACAACTTTAAAAAGCAGACTAGAGTAAAAAAAGACAGGGTCAACCTTTAAGGACATAGATATTTGAGATTCAATGGCAGTGATTCGTGTGATTTCCTGATCATCCCCATGCCTCATACAGATGTTTCATGACATGGCAGAAGGAATTAACACTTTTGAATTCAATACAACACAAAACCCAGAGTGATATATATTTCTAGAGAGCAAGACCGAGGTTGGAAGGCAACATTAATCTTGAAGGTTTATAGAAAATAGTAAAACAAGGTTTGTGAATCATTAGGAAAGTTTTTTTAGCAGATAAAATATTATCCTTCTGCAAGATAAACTTACATAACATGAAATAGAGGGATTTATTCTATGCAATGTTATAAGAAAATGTACTTTTAATTTTGAAAAAGTCTACTGGTGCTTATTCTCATCTGTCTTTTACTACTGAATCCCTTTTTTTAAATACATTGTTTGAAATAGCCACACATTAAAAAAATTATTATTTAATTTTCAGTTAAAATAAACATATGCATCCGCAACCTGAGCATTAAGTTCATTATAGTTTGAGCTTAAATTTCTTTTTAAACATGAAATAGAACATGATCAGTGCTTAAAAACTTGGGAGCCAAATTGTCAGTATTGATATAAATGGCACAATTTTTAGAGGCCTGAGAAACCAGCTCATTGATTGGTTTCATCTAGACCAGTAGATAGATGTCGTCTGCTCAGAGAGGCATGTTTATTTTTCTGTGTTTATCTAGTGAATACACATTCACAGAATATTGGCAGATGATCCTGCAGACTTAACAGAGTCTAAACTACCCAGGTTTTGTGATTGCAGACCCCCACTGGAGCTTCTGTATGTGGATTTATGTGGATTGGATAAACCTTAAAGCCAAGCCAAAATCGTCTTCTGCAAATGATCATTAGAAAATTATGGTTTAGATTTTGAGAGAAGTCTAAGGTGGTTTAGCAACAAAACTGCACCAAAATCCACCAAGAATTACTCAGATTGATAATGATCCTAAGAATACGATTTTTAAAGGAATTTATGATCAAAGATAAGCTAAAAATTCCAATATTTCCTTTAAGAGCAAAACCATACATTGCTGTTCAAAGCAAAAAACCTGATTTTATCCCTTCGTTTCCAAAAAAAGTATCAAGAAATTATGATGAATGGAAAAAAGCAAGATCATTCTCATGGCCAGATATAAGCTAATGCTGACCAAAGCCTGTTTGGTGTTTGACAAAAAAAATTGAGAAAAAGCCTAGTCTCAGATGCGTGGGTCAATGCCAATCAGTCACAGCTCCTTTTTATGGCTTTAAAAAAAGTTCTCTGTAATGATGGACAAAGCCACTACAGGCTCATTATTTCCACTGTAGTAAAGAATGGATATTAAAATTTATGAGTAAAATAAAATTGTTCCCAGGTCATAGATCTTGCATATAATAGGTACTCATTCACTGGATTCTTCTTATATTAATGAACGCAGAAAGTACAGGTTAGGCTAAATTACAAGCATATAAATATAGTGAGATGGTTCAGATGGCATATAAAATATAACGTTACACTCAAAATTACTTTTTATTATTAGCACAGATATACATTTCTTTGTGTTCACTGTTTCTTTTTTCCTTTTTTTTGTCTTTATTGCTGTACCAATTAATCCATATTTAAAATATCAGCAGATGGTACTTGCAGCTGGTACAATGTTATTAATGCTTTTTTAAGGAAAATTATTTTCCATCGTTCCCTGTTTGCATTTCAGCTATGATTTTTGACAGCAGAGCACTTGTTAATGCAAGTCCAGGTATCCTGAACATATTCAAATAATACGTTCTACCTTATAAAAAAAAGTCACTCAGGACTAAATTGTATTTCACAACTCAAAGATTTAGACTGCTATAATTTAGCAGTGGTATTTTCAGAAAAGTATAAAAAGTTTTTTAGATCTTTCTCAAAATAAGTCTTCATTCACATAGCTAGTAACTAGGGAGATTAGGCAAAACTCTGTATGCACCAAGAAAAAGGTAAAAATTTTATTCCTCTCCAAAGAAATTTGAGTAGTTAATTCCTTTCAGCTTCTTTTCTTAACTTTCCCTTAATACCTGTATGTACAACTCCTTTCCAACTCCTGTCATATGCTTCATTACAGGAAAGACTTTAACAGGGAAAGCTAACTTCTGCATACTTTTTTTAATTGGATATATGTCAACTTTGTTAAATTTTAGTCTTAAATACACTTGTAGGCAAATAAAGCTGCTGCATAACCAGTTGCAAGCTATTAGTTTTATGAAGGTCCATAATTAAGATAATTTCAAGATGGAAATGGGTTAGACTGACATTAGGGCAGTAATTCACACATCTTTCAACCGCTTGACTCATTTTAGCTCTATGTGGGACTTTTTTCTCCCCTCCAAATAATTGTTCCCTTTTCTTCCAAGTGGCTGGAGAATTTATGAACATTTTAGTCCATAAAAGAAACAATACTTGTCACCACTCACAAACCTGGAAAGTAAAACTTCTTTAGAATCCAAAGGCTTATATGTTAGCATAGAAGTCTATTTCTTTTACAGAGAAAATACTACAGTAAATAACAAAGCCTAGGAGCCATTTTAACTGAAGTTACATAGATTAGTAATATGTGAATAGAAATATATTAATTTCAACAATCAGTGGAGAAAACTGAGAATCATATTAATCTCTCAAAAACCTTACAATTCCTAAATGTTTCTGTTGGCTTTAAAAATCAAACAGAATTAACACTATTATAATCATACGTTCATGCCTGGCAGTGCCTTAGTCTGATTGTTTCTCTAAGTTTGAGGGGGGTGGGGGGGGTAATTTGGTTTGGGGGGGCAGACTTTGTTTGGTTTTGTTTTTATAAAAATGAGAAGACAACTAACCCTAAATCAAAATTCAATAACTGAAAGTGAGAGTTAGTTGTTCAGGCTGCATAAAAAAGCCTGAACCACTGTACACCATAGCTTCAGAGATAAGGTATGCTTTCATCAAGCATATTATTTTAAAATACATGCACACACATAAAAAAAAGCATTTTGCAGAAGTCACTGTAATAACACATACCTGAGATCCCACTATTAGATGCAACCCAACAGAAAACAGTGGAGGGGCACCATGGAATAAAATGGGATGAAAAGGAGTAGTACTTTACCTAATTTTAGTTTATACAGTTGTTAAGAAAAGTGTGGAATGAAAGAAAAAAATGAAGAAGATAGAAGATTAAATAAGATCAGAAGAAAGCTACGGAGATAATAGTAATAATATTGTATAAGTTAATGTGTATAATCCTGTACAACTTGTATTGCATCATTAAAATGCATAATAATTACATATAATAATAGAGAGAATAAAGGCAGTGAGTTTTGACCAATATAAGTACAGTTTGAAGAAAAAAAAACCCTCTGTATTTTGTGCTTTGCTTTTGAGAATGACATTTTCTCAAAGACCACCTTTAGACCTGTATTCGCCCGTTGAGCAGATGTTAGTCCTAGGCAAGGTGTCACCAGCGTGCTCAAGCATTGTTAAGAACTGCCCTCTAAGTAAGGTGGCAGCCTTTATATTCCTTTTATGTCTTGTTTACACTTCTAATTGTGTCAGAACTACTCAAACATACTGAAAGGATTGCTCACAAATGCAAATATTAATAGCATAGTGTAGGAATAAAACGTTGCTTATTCACTGTAAGGACATCTCTGGGGGCGTGGGGGGGAGTGTTTTTTTTAACAGGGGTTTGCAGAGAACTGTAAGTTCCTTCCCCTTCTAAATTATCATGCTGTGAGGAGGTTTCACTTAAGCAACTGCAGAACAGCAACGGCTGAACTTCTTACAATGATAATTTTAAGGAATTATTTCAGAAGAGCAAGGCAAACGGCTCTTTGCCAAGTTTGTAGCTAATTTCATCAAAACACACACCAAGAAGATAACAGAAAATTAACACTCCCAGCACACGACCCCCCAAAAAAAACCCCAACCAACCAACCAAAACCACACCAACAAAAGCTATTGTGGGCTTCACTTTATGCCCTTTAAACTGTAAACCAGAGACATCAGCACAAGAACCTTGACTTCAGGGTATGCTATCCTCCCCTAGCAGACTGGCTATTGGGAGATAGAAAAAAGCAGGGCTGGGTCCCATAGGAATACCCAGCAGCCAGCCACAAGGGAGCATATGTTGTCTTCTGACCATCTAGCTAGTGCCGACATCTCCCCAGCTATGGGAAGATGGGATTCAAGAAAGATCTTGGGGGCAAATCTTCAGAATCCGCCTTCTCCATCACAACCGTGGCCAGTCCAGGTATGCCAAGCAGAGAATGTGGCCATTAAACACTATTCTCCACAGAACAAGGGAAATCAAGTAGTTCAACCCCAGCTGTGCTCTGAAGGCAAAGCAGCTATATACTTTCTTAGATGGGCTGGAAGACTTCAGCACAGCCCTTTATACTTTTTAGATAAAAGTGCATTTATCATTAAGTACACAGAACTCTAGGACTCTACGAGAAGTGTGCTTTTTATTTAAAAGCCTATAATGGTTTGCTGTCACCATATGAAAGGAATGGGAGGGTGTGGAATCAGACAAAATTACAGACTGCATCTTCTTTATTTGACTATATGTCTGTCTGTCTTTGTTCTCTGCCCTCTGTCACATTTCTTCTGAGTGCCTTATTTTTACTAGATAGGCAAGTAGATTTTTTTTTTTTTTTTTTAATTCAGAACTGCACTGTCTCTATTACTTTTATCTTACCTTTCTTCACCTCCTCTTTGGTTATCTTTTCACTTTATTCTGCTTCTTCCAACTAGTGAAAAAAACCAACCTGCCAAGAGACAAATACAAAGAAGAGCGAGCAAAGAACGCTGCTCATGCTTTTGCAAAGAGAGAAAACAAACTTTTACTGAAAGTAAAAACCAGAAGTTTTGACATAATCACACTGCAATATTAAAAAAAAAACAGGTACAAGCACTACTCCAAATACTGGCTTGTTTGGGTTTTTTAATATTCCTTCCTGCTGTAAGGTCACTTTACTGTCTTTTAACCCACCACTGACAGTAATTAAGCTTCTCACTAAGATTGTTTTCAGTCAGAAAATCTGAACCATAAAAGAAGAAATCTGCAAGCTTCTGAGATAAATTGTAAGCCAGCTATACCAACAACACAACGCTGTTGAAAGTATGACCAACCTTAAAAGACTCTAAAAAATATCTAGTATTTATAAATCATAGGAAAGTTATACAGCATCTTAAGAGATCATCTGGTCCATCTCCCATCTCAAAACACATCAGATATTGAAGCATTTGACACATGCTTTTCTACCTTGTCCCTTAAACCATGTATGATGGATAACCCACACTTTCCTGCCTGTCTGATTATCTTTGTAGATAGAAAACTCCCTTCACCTCCGGGCCAGATAGTCCAGACTACACTACAGACAACACAAGCGGCACAAGCAGCCCTTTCAAAGTACAGTATAGCCCAGTCCTGAGCGCAAAAACTTCACAATCATAGTACTAGTTGCTACAGTCTGCGGCAAGTACATGGATCCTTGACCAGGCTTGCTGCTCTAATCTAACACCATGAATTACTGTCCCAGCCTACACACTGAAGGGTTTGGAGGGGGTTGGGGTGTTTTATACTGGGTGTTATGGTGTGTTCCTTTCTTTTTGTGAACTTGGGGCAGGGAGAGTGGGAGATATTTTTTATTTTGTTTTGTTTTTTCTTTTTAAAATACCAGACTTAACATGCCTCTCCCTCAACCTTCTGTTAGTTTAAGCATTCTTCTTCAAAAATTTTTAATCATTTTCAAACCTTAGATTATTCCTGCATCTCTCCTGTTGTCTTTGTTTCATGTCTTTCTCAAAGTCCAGTACCAAAATAAGTAGTACTGCCACTGAAAGCCTTACCAACATTCAGATGAAAGAATTACCTTTGCTCATGTCACAGCTATCATTCCTACTTATAACATGTGGTTGACTTTCCATGACTCTAACATGCATCCACAATTTACCATTAGAAAATGTATTTCCCTGTCCCAAGATACCTTGTAGATGTAAGTGAATAAAAATTAAAAAATAAAGGTAGGGGAGAGAGAGACACACAGATCAAATATTGCTTTTCTTTTCAATAAAGTTATGACCCACTGCAGACCCCATTCGTGCATTATGAATGCGCAGATAAACAAAAAGCTTTTACCCTGCAAATTAAGATCAAATAAATGGGCTTAAGGCAGGTTGGTGTAGTCAACTACTAAGCACTGCTTAGTCCCCAAACCTTTTGGCAGTCCAAAGCTCTCACCTTTTATAGAGGACTAAGATTTAAAAAGTTACTGAGGATTGAATGGAAGTTGGTAGATTTTTAAGTGTTACTGTTCAACTCTAGTCCCAAGAAAGGCACATCTGCCAGAAATTCACAAATTCAAAAAGGGAAAAGCCTTGAAAAAAATTACTTTGCTTTAACTTTACATAAGTAGTCCTGCACACAGGTATAACTCTGCAATCTCAAGAAGAACACTAGTAATTTACACAAGTTGCAAATATCCCCCCTTTTTAATACATAAAAGATCAATACATACTTTGAAATCATCCTTGGATTCTGTTGCTAACCCTTTACCTTGAGATGATGTTACAAAATAAGATAACTTCTATTTCATCATCTTATATGCAGAAGGGAAGCAGACTTTCTCTTCATTGTTATGGACAATGAGACCTGGTGCAGCCTCCTAAGTATATAATAAAGTGTGCTATTTTCTTTCAGGCACAATAAAAATATTTAGGACTTTATTTTGCTTCATCTCACTTTCCTTAACACTTTATAAAGATTAATGAATGCTGCTGTTTACAAACCTTATCTCCGAGGAAGCATGACCTTCAAGGCAGTTATGAAATAGAAGTCAAGAACTCCTCCATCTTCATTAGTTTTATATTAAACCTAATCTGTTGTGGGTTTGGTTGGTGGTGGTTGGTTTTGGTTTGTTTGTTTTTGTGGGGTTTTTAATTGTAGTTAACTATCTCAATACAGCTGTTAAGGGGTTTTATTTCCATTACCTTTTAACATGGAGTTGTTCTTTCATATAAGCAAATAAACAGAGATCATTCCTCATTGCTCAGAGCATATAGAGACATTTCACATTTCCTGAGTGAGGGCACAGCTGGTGCATCACTCACCAAGCCATCACAGACAGCAATGTTGTAGTAAATTGGCAATAAATTATTCACCAAGCACAGTGTAAAAGAAAGTTTAGATATCTTTCTGGAAAACACTATTAAGGTAATACCTAAGGAACCAGGCATATGGAGTCGAACCTGCTGAACATAGCTTTGTGTACATATCCAACAGATCTACCTAGAATACAATTGTTGTATTTCAAACAAACCAACCTCTGAGGTACCCTAAAACTGAAAGTAGGTGTTTTTTCAGACACTGTTTTTTGTCTTTTTGTAGGAAAGTAGTTACAAATACATACACAGAGACACATTAATAACATAAGCAACTGCCTAATAGCAAAACTATTCTCTTAAATTTGTATTCTTCACCGCAGTTACAAATTTAAGACTCTAAAGTGATCAAAGTGACATCCTCTGATTTTATATAAAAATAAAAATTACTCCACTCCTTTTACTACTGCAGTACTACAGCACTAACTAGCTTTTTTCCTTTCTTCTGTAGCATGAGGAAAAAAAAATAATCTAAATTTCAGTTACATATCAATATCATAGGTCAACTTTCAAAATCTATAGTAAAATTTTACTGATCTCACAAAAGTAGTCAACTGTTAAAATAGCTTTGAAGTATTTTTAAAACCTACAACTGTACGTACAAGTATATCTTGCCTGCAATTGCTACAGCAATAACCACAAAATTAGGATAGCACATAGTATCACCTAAATAATACTGCATTTCAGAGCATAACTTTGACAACACAGTTCTTATTTGCAACAGGCTATTTTAATTTCTCTAAACTTTTTTCTCATCTACCGTGCCTTCATTTCACAGAGCATAAAGCCAATAGGAGAGGTATCGCACTGTCTTGTCCTAATAATCTTCCATTTCTCTCATTCTCCTTTCATAAACAGCAGATACCAGGGCGCGGCTCAGCCCAAATTTCACATAAAACAAGAGGAGATGCAAGAAGACAGCTTTGTACAGCCAGTTTCATCTGAGGGGGAATGTCTATTCAGTCTAATTCCTTGGCTATCTGAATAACAGCGAGGAATAGCAGGAGATTCGCATGACCTTAGTTGCTTTCTTTTACGAAGAAAGACGAGGGCTCCTTTTCTGAGAAACTAATTTTGAAATGACTTGTAGATGCAGTAATTTAGGGGGCGGGGGGGGGGGGGGGGACACACGACAAAAACAAAACCAAGGCACGGTTATGAATAGGCACTTTGTAATTTCCATTTTCTCTTTGAGATAGATTCCTTGTTTATCCAGTGTGAACGACAGAAAACAGAGCGCATTGCCACATGGCACAGGTAGCTGTGGCTGAGAGCATCCTGACTTCGCCCTGGCAGTGGTAGGGCAGAGACAATACTGCTTATTAGCACAAGTGAGATTCATTGCTATAACCAAAGAAGCAACATCCCCTACTCATAAATCGACAGGTAATCTTACATTGTTATAGCTGCAGTGTCTGTGCTTCCTTTTTGTCACTTATAAAAATAGTTTTTATTACAGTCTATTCTGGGTGAAGGTCAAGCAAGAGAGACAGGATTGGAAACTTAAGTCTTTTTAATGGAGACAGCACATAATGCAAATTCCTTTAATACAAGTTCTTCTGCCTGTGGTATAAGCCTTGACCTAGAAAACCCTTGCATCTTTAGCTTTCCAGGTGTTGAAATAACTCACTCCATATGCAAGAATTTACCAAAGACCTTTCTGACCTCAACCACACAAACATTTGTTCCAATAAATGGAGATAGTTCTCTCTTATGGAGTACTTTACACCAGGGCTTGCACTGTGATCACCAGACTTAGTTTATTAAAGAATCGAAGAATGACTTGACAGGCTATGAAAGACAAAGCCTTTATCTGTTGCAGCTCTATTGTTCAGCTTTCTAATTTACAGATTACAGTGGTAAAAAAGGTAATTCTATTCAAGCACAAAGACATGCGTTAAATTGCCTGAAAAAAATATCAAGCATTCTACAGAGAAAGGGAAATAAGAGGCTGCTTGTCTTCTGAAATGGTACCTGCTTATGAAATAGCCACAGAGGAACATTAAGTGAATCAATAGAGAACCAGTAAATTTATCTGAAAGAGTGGGGGCAGCCAGGGTCTTAATTATTACCCCTGGTGTGTTACTAATTTACAAAAAACAGCAAAAAAAAGTTGATTGATTGCTACGAATTTCTGGCAGCTGTAGCTTTTGAAGCATGAAATACATTAGCATTGTATCCTAATGTCTCTGATAATTGTTTGGAGTTGATGCTTGTCTTCTGAACAAGGCATATTATTTATTCACAAAGAAGTCACTTGCTGTAAAATTAAACATGGAGAAAATAAGTTCACCTCTTTTTTTTTTTCTTCACAAAATGACATTTCTTTGAAAGACAAAAGAAGAAATAACTTACACTGTTAGTAACTGATACAGGTCTACTTTAATGTGCATTGTCCAAACACCTTTGCCCTTTACAGGTTATTAACTGTAACCAAGCCCCTGGATGAACATATTGCATCATTACGCAGCAACTGTAGGAATATTTCTGATAGAAAAACCTACAGTGAAGTATCAGCTCAGTTTAAAGGAACATTTTTGAAATATAATGCCTGGTTTGTAAGAGTCATTAAAAGAGTTTCTTCAGACCACATCAGGAAAAGTCTTCATATTCATGTGTCCCATAAAGATTCTCAAATACCATAACTTTAAGAGTGTGCTTATACATGTATGTCTTAGTTTTTTTTTTCCCACATCTTTCTCCATGTATAATGATCACTGAAGAAAGCAAACTGAATTATTTTATTCTCCAATGAATTAATTTTTGTTTCTTCCTGATGGCAGAGATAATGTTGGACACAAGGTACCTAACAAAAGCTGTATTATAGGGATTTAAGTATTCAGAGCTGAACTGACTGTTCTTTTCAAAAAATTCTGCAAGTATTTCAAAAGAAGGAAAAAATTCTAAGGAAAGCAGAACAGAGCGAGGTAAACAGCAGGAGTACTGCAGTCATCTTTATACTCTAAGCAACAAAGATGTCAACAAATAGCAATAATTACAGTTCCTGAAACTCAGTGGGGTTAACTGCAGTGGCATTACTTCCCAATCAGCACAAGCATACCCAGGCACAAAGACTGTTTTTCACATTGATGAGGACCCTGCTTTTTCTTCTACTAAGGTTTGCAATACAAATAAATCCAAGATTAATGCAACATAACTTGAAATACAGATCAATATAAATTCGAGTGCAAAACTAGCAAAATCTGTCAAGTTGCAGACCTTATTGGCATTTGCCCACTTAAAGCACCTGTCTGGCCTTGTGTTATTACCAACTAATATTTGCCTTGACACCACAGCTAATCCAGGCTCTTCCACAGCCATTGTTCCTGACCTTTTCCCTACCAAAATACAGAACTATTTGACCTGAAATCAATGGTGCTTTTAACTCAACTGCCTGGCTCACGTAACATCTCCAGTTTGGACTGCTTTGTCAGTTCTGTCTGCAAGAAGGTAAAATAGTTGTAGACCCTCATTGTCTGCCCATAATTCTTCTACCATTGATAGGCAGATGGATGACTTCTCCCACAATTTACAGTAAGAAAACCTGTGTGGCTCAGCTTTATTTTCCAGAACAAAAACCAAAACAAAAACAAAAGCCTATGCAAGGCATTCGCATAAATCCCAGCCAGTCAGAAAAAGGCATAACAATGTTAAAAAGGGCACAGCTTCACAGTGTGTTTACCAATACAGAGACACTGTTAACACCCAAATCTGGAAAACCACCATCATAGCAAAGACATATACATGAGGTTATAAAACAACATAACTGTTAGCTGAAGTAACAAGACAGAGGCTCCAGCTACCACATAAGTCAAAAAACTAACACTCTACAAGTTCATGTTTCAGGGCTTTTAAGGGACAATGCCAACACAAGATGTCTCAGTAGTGTCTCTTTAGTTCTTGCTCCGCAATCTGCAAAGATGTATTTCTAGCTTATATGTCTATCATGCTAGCATAAGGCACAATGGCACTCAGATATATATGACTGAATTCACATACATCCACCTTAGCACCCATTTACAGCAGTGCTGAGTAAGAAAGACCCTGGGGTGGGATCCAGAGTGTGGTTCAAATTCATGATTTAATATTAATATATTTTAAACCTGTTGGCACATTCAATCTCATTTAAACATAAGATTAGACTGTGGGGCTAGACAGATGTATACAAAAGAGACAAGAAAACATTAAGGCAAAATAGGCTTATTTCAGAGGAAGAAACAGGCATTTTTTGCTTGCTTGCAGCGCAGATGCAGCTTAGATGACAGTAGATCTGCACTTAGTTTTCTGTTACTTCTAAAATCCCCATGCATGCATCACCACTACTTTACTGGTATAGTATATTGGTTCTCTCTTCAGGAAACCTGAGTATCTGATGAGCGTCTAGGTAAATTGATGTCTCGTAGTTCTAGCATTGCCAGTTTGAGGCAGCAAAAGGAAGAACAGCAACATTCTTCCCCAAGACTGATCATCCTGGGGTACACTCTGAGGCAGAAGCAAAGAGACAGAAGTAAAACAAATCCTATAAATTCAATGCTAAAGCTTAAGTTGCAAGCATCACTGTAACTGCTACCAGCTTCACTACATTGTAACACATTGTGAGAGAATAACCAAGACAATTAGTATTACAATATGTTTTCCCTCCTAACTTGGCTAAGGCATTGCTCAGCCAGGACATCTCCCTTGCAATAGGAAAACATGGTCATTAGGGCATGACATCAAAACTGAACAAAGGCACCTGCGGCTGCTAGTGGCATGCTGCGATTCCTGGGATGGTACTTGCCCAAGCTCATCATGCTTTGAAAATATTTCAGTAGAATATCAAGGATCCACACTGTAGATTTCCCTGTTCTGTAAAACACAGGGTAACAAATCTCAATAATCTCCATGTTTGATCTAGAGATAGGAAATCATACACTTTGTAGTATGGTAATTCCTGCGTCAATAGCTTCCTGTTGACACTAATGATGTTTTACAAGGTACTTGCCTTCAGCACAGTCCCAAGCCAGAGCTCCACAGGAAGGCAGGTCTGATATTTGCAAATCTGTTCCTGCTCCTTCAGGAGTCACAATGGTTAGTTAAACCATATACCTACGCTGCAAACAAGATTTCCTCTTCCACAGTCTAAAGGACCCTTAAACAAGTTAAGCCAGCTGTTAAGAAGATAACTTGTAGTGAAAGATCTGTAACAGAACAGTAAAAAACCGCAAAGAACAGCTCTCATTTTCTACTAGTCTCCTTCCTTGTCCTCTGGGTAGAGGGCAGGCAGAGCTGGAAAATGTAGCTTCACAACTGAGTCCCATCTTACCCTGGTGCTTCCTGGATGTTACAGCAAAACCCTCTGGGACTAGGAAGTTTTGCAGGATTTAGGCAGATTTGAAGCTGCTCTTGGGTGCCCTGACAATGCTGAAGAATAACATTGAGGAATTTTAAATCACAGGTTCTTGAACTATTCAGGTAAAAACAACAAACAAAACACAAGATAAAAAATAGGGCTCTCATAGGACTTCTCACACTGACTTTAAAAGGAGGATTAGAGTCGCATAGTCCCTTATTTCCCTGTTCTAATGGGCATGGTAAAAGATGTCAAAAAATAATTAATGGAGGATCACAAGGTTTATGGCATTTTAAACCAGAATGACCAGTTAAGGAACTTAAAATTTGGGAAACCAGACCTTTCCAGGCACCAACACCACTATTTCAATGTCAGCAGTAGACTCTTTAGACACAAACAGCTTAAGGCAAACATTATAATTAGCTTTTAATCAGAAGAGATTTTTGTTATTCCAGGATGTAAAAGCATAGTACAAATACAAAGATCTCGTGCAGGGTTTTCTTTGTTGTTGTTTTGTTGTGGTTTGGTTTCTAAATACAGGATTAAAAAAATAGAAAATAATATTAATTTCCAGGAAAGGTTTGATGCTTATTCCATTTGCTCTGATTTTACATCTCTGTAATGCCATAAGGCATGGCTACAGCCTGCAAATTGTTCTATAAGTGTGGAATAACTTTACCGAAGACAGCAAACTGTAATTTACATCAGTGTAACTAAGAGTGAAGTATATCTGCTAGTTCTTAATGGCCTATCAGGCTTATTCTAAATCATATTAAAATGACAAAATAAAATAAATGAAAATAAAATGGAGAATTCTCCTGCCTCTATCTGCACATTACAAGCAGATATTCCATAAAATATATTTATCAGCATTGTGACCAGCTATAAAATGTTGCCAGTGCAGAATGTTTATGTACTGTAGCATAGTAAAATTGTTCCCCTGTTAACTCTAAATCAGCTTCTGAACAGGTATTGGTGCTTCTTCATCTGCAGCCTAGCTCAAAGGGAAGTGTCGTTTGTGATGTCTGGCAGAGCATTTTTGCTATGAAGGATATCACAGTTGAATTGTGACTTCCTATAAAGGTAAAAATTACTGGATTTAGTATAAGTAAATCTTAGAGACAGATCACAGTATTATTGACTTCTTGTTTTTTGAAAGATGGTTAAATTTTAAGTGAACAACTCAAGACCTGTAAACTTCAGTTTGACTAATATAGTGTGTCATCTACATACTGCAGCCATATTAATTCATGCTGTTATCTCATCAAATCTCATAAACAACATAGTGCAGGACTTGTCAGCATCAGTATGTCTTCAGCACATAGTCTGGGAGACTGTCAACCATATCAAAACAACTGAATTAGCTTAGGCCAATTGCAAATATTCCCCCACCAAAGCATAACCCACATTACCGTCTCTTCATTATTTCCTAACTCAATATTTAGGATGCATCCCATACCAACGTGCTGGAAAAAAAAATAGATTATGGGTTCCCCTCCCAAAGTAAAAAGTAAAATATTAGAGATCAGATCAAACAAGAGTCCTTTACATAACAAAGTATTCTTTGTAGTCCTGAACTATTTTTTTGGCAGCACTGCTTGTTCTCCAACATTCTCCGTGTTTCTCATCAGGAAGACTAAAATTCAGCAGTAAAGGAAGCAATCTGTGCAACACAGTTGCACAAAACACCAGTTTCACAAAACCAACAAGTTAAATAAAATGCTTTGTAATGCCACATTAGCTTATAACAGATAAACTTCTAGTAGCAGAATCAAATGCAAACTGACACCTCACTTTATACTGTACATCAAACTTCAGGCTTTTCATCAATTATTCTTTGGGAAAGAAGAGTCAAATTTTTAAATTTAATAAAAACCTTCTCCTTTATTTTACAACAATTTGAACTAGTAATTCTGAACAAACACCTTATCTATCATAACTGTATCAAAACAGTTATGGAGCCTTGATTCGTAAAATTATTTAGATGCTCAGTTCCACTAAAATCCATTGAACTTAATTCTTGGATTTTTAGAGGCATTTACAACATAGAAATCACATTTAAATGTCATATGACCACAGTTTAATATATGCATCACTTCCTTTTCACATAATAGCAGTCTCACTGTATCTAGTAACTGCTGCTGAAGAAATTTACAGTAGAGAACAAGAGAAATAGTATGTTGCTTTTCTGGCCAATAAAAAAAAGCAACCTTCAGTTTTTCTCCAAAATACTATATAGTTAAAAAAACCAAAGCAAAACAAAAACAAACAAAAAAAAACCAAACAAATCCAAGTTTCACCTGAGAATGCAAAGGATCACCTCAGGAGTTCAGGCTACACTCATAAGGTGGTTGTTTACTCAATAAGAATTATCTTTTGTTGATTTGGAACATATTAGGTTTGCTTTTTTCAGTCATATAATGCTTTTCAGTAGTAATTTCCAGTCTTAACTGTCTCCCCTTTTCTTCGCTCTGCCCCCCCGCCCTTTTTAATGAAAACCAATATCTTGCTAGTCTGTCTTCTTCAGGTCCCTGAGGTTAGAAGTTATATTAAGCCATATATTCTCAAGTATTCTTCTAGTGTTTATGACAAAGAAAGCTTCCTTTGCTATAATGGTCACAGAAAGTTCACTAACAGGCAAAGCATTATTCTGTGCTAATAGTATGAACAGCCAGTTATCTCTGATTTAAAGTGAAAGTTAGTATTTCAGAATTAATAGCTTCCTTTTTGAAGCTTGCTGTCGACAATATATCCATTTATATCTGCATCTTAAAATGCAGTTCTGAATATTTTTAACCCAGTTCGCTAGTGTGGCAGTACATCCCTCCCCCCCCATCCCATCCCATCAGCAGAAAATGAAGCTTCTCCAGGAAGTGAGAAGGGGAAGGAAACCCTGGAAGCCACAGGTTGAAATTTGAACTGTCCACTCAAGATGCGCCAGGTACACTGAGGTGACCCTCTTGGCCAATAGGATTAAATGCCCACAGGTCAGATTTGACAGGGGTATAAACGGGGTCCTGCCGGAGGACGTGTGGGAATCAGTCCTCCGCGGAGCAGCGGGTCTGCAGCCGGGGACTCCCCCTCGGGTCGGGGCACCGCCCGAGGTAACTGCTCGAGGGAGAGAGCCCTCAGCTTTTAGGGGAGTGATATGTGCATTTTGAGCCATCACTTTAAATCTTGGGGATTCTCAAGTCGGCTGTGTAGTATTAATTCTCTTTACATCATCGAGCCTGTAGCTAGGCACTACCCAGCTCAGTTAAGAGAATAGATGAATGACATTCCTTAGCTAAGTTCACATACAATTAGTGTTCATTTACACTTTCACTGGTTTCCTTCCAGAACTACCTTTGGAGACAACATAGCAAGATTTAGACAGCCTTTGGTGCAGTGAGGTACAGCCAAGAAATCCTACCACATCACTGAAAATAGGGCTGACACCACTACTGACTTTTGTACAGTGCAAATGAAATGTTTCTGTTAAATATTTAATGTCAATACATAAAAGTACGTTAAAATGGAAAAGGTTATGTTAACAATCCAAATTTTTGGACCTTCCTCTTGATTAAGGACTTCATAGCAATAAGGTAGGTGGTTTTGTTTTATCAAGAAGTGCTGAAGTTAAAATATTCCATTTCAAACACAAAAAGAAATGGCAGCCATAATTAAAATAATTTAAAAATTCAGAATCAGTGGTATCATCCTTCTCTCTCTTTCCCTAAGCCTTTTTTTATATACATAAAAACAAACACAGCAGGAAGCCATGCATGACAGTTACACAAGACAGATCTATCTTTAACAAAGAAAACAAGTTCTGACCCAAAGCCACATGAATTAAAAGTAACACTTAGGATAAGCAGGTTTAGAAAACCTGCTTTTGAAAAGAAGCTAAACTAAGGGGACGCTCCGGCTTTTCAAAGCCTTTCATCCACCTTTAGTACCAAAGGTAAGAGCAGATATATGGTCACTACTAGCTGTGTTATAGATCCAAGGCCCAGTCCTCAGAGTACAGGTAACGGCTTATAAAAAGTGAACCCCCAAGCAGGGGCTGAAAAGAACTGGGGGGGGGGGGGGGGGGGGGGAGAAAAAAAAACCCAAAAACCCCAAACTTAAAAACCAACCCCCACCTCCCCCAAAACCCCATACAAAACACACAGACCAACAGCAAAAAAAGCCACCCTACCAAAAAACCCAAACAGAACATTCAGGAAATGGATGTCAAAGACATGTACTTCAGAGCAATCAGATTTTTTTTGCACTTTTCTTTGACAGGCAGAGTAAAAAGCTGTCTTTCCTAGCCGAACAAAGCTTTCTACTCTGCTTTAAACAAATTGCCTCATTTATTTTTCAGTCTTGCAAAGTAAATCAGAAGGCACCATTTGAGTGCTGCTTACTAAACTAAGAGCAATAATTTCCCACCTTTTTAGTGAGGGAATAGCAGTTTTATGATCTGAGAACTTGTACAGGACAATGGCGGTAAGAGTTCAAATCCCTCCTCCAGCGTGGAGTCCCCAAGGTGCATTTCCCACCATGAGCTTCAGCCACCTCATTTGCAGGTGTTTTGAAGGACAACAGCGACTCTGCTAAAGCCATGCTTGTTCTGGAGAGGGACAAGCGAAAGCACAGCAGGCATACTGTCAGGCTTCAGAGTGTTTCCCACGCCTTTTCTCCCTGTCCTAATTAAAATTTTATGTGACCTTTTCACAGCAAAGACCATCCACTACACCCAAGCGGGCAGAAATAATCAACTGGTGTTTCAAGCCATGATCTTCTCCCAAGAAACTGAAGTTGAGCAGTCCCAGTTCTACACCAATATTTTAATAAGCTGGATCTTACAGAAAGTAAGTGTGGTTGTCATCATTTTCTTTTCACTGTTTTAGGTCAGCTCAAGAAAAAGTTTGCTTAACACTCTGCTTTTTCTACTCACTGGGATTTTTTAATTATCTTTTTTTAGCCTTCTTCAGGAAATTCACTGTGAAAGTCTCAGACAGATTCACCTCAAAGGCCTTTTGGCTAACAGCAGCTTAAAAAATGAAACCACAACGCCAACCAGCTCACATTGTCACCAAGTTAACTGTATCTGGTGTGATGTAGCAAAAGATGAGCGTTGCATGGTTATACTGACTGATTGGATGGTCATTATGAATTTAAAAAAATGTTCTCCTCTGACTACACAGCTGTATCTTGTTCTCTTCTGCAACTGATGAGAGAGTTTGTCATAACCTTCCTTTCTTTTGTGGCAGGGGAATCATTTGACTTAAGTGGCCATTCAAGGTTTGCAGGCATATACGAGTAGGTAATTAGACTGGTGTTTAATTTCTAGCTTCAATATAGTTTATTTATTAATAAACTACTTAAAATAAGATACAAATTATAATTTTGAGAACAATAATTACAAGGGGAGAAAGAGCAGCTGGATGTCAGTCAAAATGCTCAAGTAAATCTAATGTTAGCAGACTGAAAGCAATTACATTGTCAAGGTCTGTCCTAAGTGCTTGTGCTGTAGAAACCACTTTATTTCTTATTTTCATTTGGAAAAGTCTCATCTGTCATGTTTTCTGTCTTTTCTTACAGGTGCTCATAAAATATGAGCTGTGACACAGCTTAGACCTTCAGCAGTCACAATACACTTTGTGACCTTTTCAGTCACTCAATTAGACTGATGAATTAATCCAGAGGACAACATTGCAAAATAAAGTATTAAGGCAGGCACATGAGGTGGTAAAAATAATTTGCATGCAAACTGTTACATTCAATTATTGAATCTGACTTTAGGATTCTTCAGACTTCTAAATTGCTGAGTTATATAACCAACTTATATCAACACACAGATGACCACTGCTTGGTTTGCTTTTTTTTTTTTTTTTTTTTTTTTTTTTTTTTTAAGAGAACAAAACAAGCAACCCAAAAAAACCCCAAAAAACTTGTTACCTGCAGTGGCAGTCCAATACTGAAATGCTCGTTCTAGATCAGAATCAAACATCCAGACAGGACCTGACCTAGAATCACCCAGCTCCCAAATCCACAGCCAACAGTGAAGCTATAATGTTTCAGCAGCAACCAAGTCACCAATAACATGGTAAGACAGATTTTACTGTAGCATAATTAATAAAGAAAATTCATACTGAGGAATGAGAATTGGCACCTAATTTGTTCAAGGTCCAAGAAAGGTCTGACTGCATGCTCTAAGCCTTTGCTCTATTTCAACAGCATATTCAGAAAGAGTGCTAACAATTTGTTATACAGGGCAAAATATTTAGCTCTCCAAAGATTCTTATGAGGTATATCATAAGTCAGTTGCCTTTATTTAACTACCACATTTTCAGGAATGTTGAGCTTATGATCTCCATGATTAATAGCAATATGCATACAAAATACAAAGAAAGGAAGTTAACAGCATTGTCCCAGAAGAATTGCTGGCTTTACCAGACAATTGAGAAGTTCTGCATTTTTTCCTTATGAAAAAGTTGTATACAAAAATACAATCTTTATTACAGTCTTTTTCCATCAAGACTTCTGCAGTAGATAATAGAAGATAGAAAAGGACAGAGCAGAGCAATCCAAGGGAATGATGGTACATACAATGCAGCAGAGCATAGTGACATGCCTTGTGTATGCCAAAAAGAAGGTTAAAATAGTCTTTTATTCTGCTGACTACTTTTAACTTCTGCACACAGAACCCTAAGCAAGCGCCATACTTCAGATATGCACCTCAGCTTTACATATCACTTTACAGTAAACTTACGGTTCCTTAAGAGGTATAGCTCTTAAGGGGGGACTTGATATCCAATATACTTAGGTCATCTTAGAAGACAGCAAACGTTTGCTCGGCACTGGACGCGAATTTGCCTGTGGCAGGCCAGGCTTGCTTTCCGGCAATGATTTGGGAATGACGACTGCCCCTCTGGCCTTCTGCACAAAGAGCAAGGGCCCTCCCTCTCCAGAGTCAGGGCAAAGGAAGAAACTGCTCAGTGAAAGACTACAAAGTGTGCCAAATGCAGGAACTGCAGAAAAATACATCTTGGTGTGATATAAGAAAACCGAGACACCTGGGACTTGCCTGGTAAAGCAAGTGGCATGGGCTGGGCTTTGAAGTATGATAAAAGAACAAGATTAGCACGTCAGTAGAATAGGGCAGAAAGACCCATGCCTGAAAAAGGAGGCAGAAATACATCTCACTCCACCACACTCCCTGCACACCAGCCTGGCTCACAGCCCTTTTTCCACTTTCTCCAGAAAGGATTTCCTGAAAATCCAGAATTCACTTAAACCAAACCTTCCAGTAATTAAATGTCTAGCATATTTTACAAGTCATGCGAAAACTAAAGGGAAAAGTTGATTTGGAGAAGTGCAAATGTAAATGAGGTCAATAAAACAAACTTGGAACATAAAATACTGTATGAAAGACTGCTATTTGAACAGTATACATTGTATAGCAGTTCTATGAAATGCTTAGATCTTTGCATATTTCCTGTTCCAAAGAACATCCTTCATTTCCAGATTTCAGCAATTCAGGTTGTTGAAGGGTTAGTTCTTTTCAAAAAGCTATTGCTGCAAAATGCAGTTTACACAGTACAATAAGGAATAAGCCATTGTTATCATTATTGAATAGTTTCTTGCTTCAGGGAAAACACTTGATATTCTTAGTTTTCAAGCATTACTTAAATTGGTGACAAAAGAGACATTTTAATTGTACCCACACTGGAATATAAGATTTTAGAAATCTCTAAATGTAAGCATCCATGTAGCTGGAGGTATGCATTATTTAACCACAACAATAGCTCTCATTAAAACTTAACTCAATTTTTTGGCTTTCTCAAAACATCTGCTTCTCATGGTTTCTGTTTTTGTAATTACAATAAACCATATTTCTCTAGTGATGCTCCTTTAGGTTGCAAAACCAACAGATTTGTAGGTTTTCACAGCTTTGATAAACTAAATTTTATGGCAACAGAAATAATTGGGGGTGTGGTATTTCAAATCCATGCTTTAAAAGTTAATGCCACAACACTTGGTTGCATTATGTTATCATTTGAAACAAACCTCTGGCAAGCATGGTTTTACAAAGGTTTAAGAAAAACAACTTCTTTCCCCTAGTTTAAGACATACTGTAAAATTAATACATGAAAAGTCACAAGCGTAGTCTGGAAATTGTATATATACCAAGCGTGCATAGGATGTAGGTGTCAAGATACTGAAAGATTTGCAACAGTTTTTAAATATTAATGGCAAAACTATTTGAAAGGTATTTAAGATGTTGGAAAGTGGCTTTATAAGCAATTACAATAGGTTTAGGTACCAATTCTTCAGATTATCAGGTTTGTCAGCTTGCCAAAATTTTAAAAGACAAAATTTGGTGCTGGTTTTGTGACTGACACTCGCTATGTGTCCAGCCTAGCAGATTCCAGAAGATACAGCCAGGCCTGCTTTTTTCCCCTCAAACTATATTTGCAGCAAAAGTTTTGTCTGCCAGACTTCATCTCATGTGATCTCAACAGGCGTAGGCAAGCTTACTGGCATGGGCTAGATAGCCAGAATAGGAACTTTAACTAAATTAATCACAAATATTTGAACCCATGAGACAAAGATTCACTTCCTGCGTTTTTTCATACTAACAAATATCACACAGGACCTATCATAATAAGCAAGTACAAAAGGCATACATCTTCAGTCTAAGACAAGATAACAATATAACATAAATACTTCCTTCAAACACTTGATTTGATTGTTTATTCTGATCTGTGGATAGAGTAACGGACAACAAATACTCAAGATCAAAACAGCCATTGTCCTCCTCTAAATTTTATTGACAGCTGTCAAAAATTATTTATGTTAATATTTTTAAATACTATCAGCCATTACTATTTTCATCTTGGTTGTTAAATTAGCAGTTTGGATATTAGCCTTAGATGAAGACTCTGAACATTCACTAGCACAAAAAATTGCATGATTTTGCAAGTTATTATCACCAAAGGAGAGTTGAAATGGCTGGTCTTAAATAGGTATTTGAGAATTATCCTCCAGGGATACTTTTCACTGGGAAACATTCTTTCCCTGTGAAGATTTAAAAGCATAAATCATAAATTTAAAAGTTAAGTGAGATTACAGAGAGGAAAAAGAAACTGGTACCACTCCTCAGTTTGTTCAATGCCACAATTCCATCTCAAAGTCCAACTCGCAGGTCATACAGGATGCACTCAGGTTTACAGCTGAACCAACTGGCTTTGTCACCAATTTCAAGCTCAACAGTGAAATTTTGCAGGACCCTCTCAAAGTCAAATGATTATTCAACATGGAACAAAAGGCATAGGGCTTCACACTTGTTTAATTATACTTTGTCTGTTTCTCAGCAAAGACTGACTTCAGCCCAACATATGGTGTGTGCCTGGAACGACTTGGGTCATCAGCACATGGGTATATTAAATATCACTGGAAGGCAGCTTTTACCTGTCAATTCTGGATAAAGCTCTATTTCTTTTTGCGAAGAATAAAAAGCTAAATGCAGCATTTGTGCTGGGGAATTGATGCATAAGTGTGTTAAATGTTGATTCTCAACCACACAGTTCCTATTAATATTACATGTCCCCTGTTTCAATCAAGGTAACATTAAAAACCATCCAGATGACATTTCACCAGAAAACAAAACAAACAAAAACAACCAAACAAAATTCAAACAGAAAAAAACCAACTCAGAACCATAGTGATATTTTATTTTATAGGTCAGATCTGCTGTATTAGCTTTCTGATGCTGAATAGCAACTACATGAAACCAGTGCTGTGTACATTCTTTGGGTAGAAGGCAGTAGAAAGCAAGTTGGAAGACTAAACAAAGACGAGGGTAAATATGATAATTGAAAAAAATTATTTCATTGACTCAGAATTTCTCCCTTTAGGACATAGCCCTGTCATTTCAGGCAGTTCTGACAAGTGGGGGGGGGGGGGGGGGGGGGGGGGCGGGGAGCAGGGAAGACACCCTCATCTGTCCTCCCTGGCTAGCTAGAATCCCTAAATCACTTTCTCTGCCTCCAGATAGGGTCCCTTTCAAGAAAAAACATGAGATATCCTAAGTTTCACATTTAGAGATCACCATCACAAGTACATGCCAGTTCACCACCTAACCCTAAGCTTTCATTTCAGTGCTTACAACTGTATTTACACTTTGTTTCCATGAGTATATACAACCTTACATTACCATCATTTTTCCATCCACTGTTTCAGCCCTTCACCACCAATCAATCAATACCCTTCTGCCAGCTACCATCATTTTTTTATTTGCTGTCAACAGAAGATGAAAGATCTCAGATACTTCATCTATGAAGGACAAATAAACAGGGTGATGGTACAGTGCTCAGTCACACAGATCAAACAGCTGAACGATTTCAGAAGAATGATGCTTTCCTAAAAGCCATTTCCCCCATTTGTCTACACTGTTCCTGCTTTTGCATCCCTCACGCTATGTCCCACCCCACGTATTTAAATTGTGTTCCTATGTATATCTGAAGACGTTGCACACATTTCCCTCTTTTACAGTAATTCTTAAATAACTTGGTGGGAGGTTTTTTTAATCCATCACAGTTCTCACCATCACATGCTTCAGGAAGCTGTCTTTGCAGTTAGCAGGATATAGTTCTGCTTACTAAAAGTTTACAAACTTTAAGGCAAACATTGTAACACGCTTTTCAGGGCAATTAATGCCTATGCCCAAAACTGTAGCATGCTGAAGACCTAAACCATCAAATCCCCTACTGGAACAACAGGTCTTTAAAACTGGAGTTAAATTGATCCAGTAATACTGAGTCATTTCTGATGGGAGAATGTGTTAAAGGTATTTCCTTTTTATCATAAGCTTGTAACACAAACCCAGAGCTTTGCATGTTTATAAGAGATTTCATTAGTTACATGAAATATTACATCTTATTGATGTCATTAAGCTAGGTTTTATAATTATTTTTTTTTAAATGAAAACCACACACTAAGTGTTTGAGGATTCCTGCAGAACAAAGCAAAGGATTTCTTGGGCAATCCTTCCATTTAGCTTTTGCTGATTTCATCCCTTCTTATAAAACACATCTATTCAATTGCTGGAGAGCAGCTTACTAACCTCTCAGCAAAGACTTCGATTTTCCTTATATGACCCCTGCAAAGATTATTCCCTTCACTCGTGTTAAATACACATCAGCAGCAGTCTGTCCCCCATATTGTGTACCATGCTACATTTTCCTCTTATTAACTTTGCTAAATTCACACAAAACCAGAAATTCTGTAAATGGAGAGTGAAATCTATGGCAGATCCAGCAGAAGAATAAACCCTCTGGTTCTCCCCTTTCCTAGGAGTCATCATTCACTGGAATTATTTTTTAATTGTTCCCTTTTTGCAGCTGTCACCTTTTTTGTCATGGTGGGAAACCAGATGTCCAATATCTCTAGAAATTTCTCAGACTACTGTCAGAGTAATGAAGTACCCAGTTTGGCAAGAAATTCTCACTTGGCTCTTTTGAGAGGTTCAGGCTCTTGCCAAGTACCTTGGCTTTCTTTTTCTAGCAGATCACATAAGCTGATATTGTAGGAAGGTTGGACCAAGACAGAACACATATCTAAAGAAACATTTAGCTGGATCTAGTCAAATCACAACCCAGGTCAGAAACGCTTCAAAACTTTCACACAATGAAATACAAAATCCTGTTAGCTACATTGTACCTGTACAGCCTAGGTGAACTGATCCTGACTGTGGAAAATGATAGGAGTGAGGAGACATATATGATAGGAAACACATCCACAAGGCTACTGTCATATTCCAGTGCCCCTGGACTTAATCTTCAGTGACCACAAACCAGCAAACATACTCACGTCTACATTGGATGGAAATTTTCTGTCAGTATCTTTGAAGGAAAAACTTGAGTTTTGAAGAAAGAAAAATACATGAAAGTATTTGATAAAAGAACTTGACATATAAAGCTGATTGAACATTTTCAAATAAAAGTAGTTTAACCATGCTTCCATTTCTTTTTTTTTTTTCAACAGCATTTGAAACTGACTCCACATCTCTTAATCCTTGCAAATTAGGCTCCATCAATTCCTTCATCCCCACTTCTGATTGGTAAATAAGGTTCCATCTGGGCTGTAGAAGTAGATGAGGAGGGCACAGTAGGGGTGAATGCTTCCAGCACTCAATTGCCTTGAAACATGCTCTGCTTTCTGAACACTCTGGACCCAAGCAGATAAGAAACTGGCAGAGGTAATACTCATTACTTCCTTCTACTATGCTTTCTACTTCCATCCTGGGCCTCATCCCCAAGTCACAAATTAATTCTATTTCTTTTCTTTCATTTTATAGCCAAACCTGCTATTTGGATTTAAATATTCAACCTTCCTAAAGTATCTTGGTAAATATCAATATGCCACATAACAATATTAAACTTTAAGAGCCCATACAATCTGCTCATTAAGCATATTAATAGATATAAACCTATGACAAAAAGAAACCGTTATCTAACACTACGCTGGTTAAAGCGGCAAAGGTGTACATTGCCATAACTATTTAGGTAACTGAAGCTAAATCCATGTAGTCTAAAGCTTAGAAATATTGTAGTAACATTGGGCAGGGGGGCAGAAATAATAAGATGCATTAACAGATTCAAGGGACAAAAATCAAATGCATGTACTGCCTGGTGAGTAGATGTGATGAACGGAAGACATGTGCAGTAAGTTCCATATTTTGGACTAAGACTGAAAGCAGAGTGTGACTAAGAGAAGCTCTTTGTTTGGCCTTTCCCTCCTCCCATCAGGATCAGTCAGCCACCTCACCAAGGATACTGAAATGAAATAGGTTAAGTGGACGATTTGGGTTATTACTATTTTAAGTTATTACCTAGTCATTATCACAAGTTCATATCTCCTCTTTCCAGTAAAATCTCTGTTAGAATAGCTGAACTGAAATCTAGTCTCTCAAGTCTTTAGAAAGCCGAGGTATCATGTGCACATACACCACACCACCACCAGCAACGCCCCCCAAGTCTAAACCAGAGAAAACACTTTCAAAATTGCAGCCAGCATAAGGAATCACACAGAAATTGCTCCTGAACCAGAAGCATCACGGTGGGAGTCTATATGGTGAGCCATTCAGCTGGGACAGAGCATTAACTGACTTTGATATCCCAATAGGTTGGTACTGCCTATTTCCCTTCCTCAAGGCCTCTGGCTCCAAATGAATTTTGCAATTTGAAGATTTCCTAATCCTTTTCTCTACCTTGTGTGTTGATGGAAGTGAACAAACTCTTAAAGCTTGCCTGATGTGCTAAGCATGAATGAAATTGCAATATATCACATTCAAACCATCACTGTCTTTTTAAGTTTTTAAATTATTTATTTATATGAAAAACACTAAATCACTTGGAAGTTAAGCCAGGACTTGCTCTTCTGCCCCCACACATAGAAGTCTGTCTTTTTCTCCAGCAGCAGTCACAAAAAAACCCCTCAGGACTCTCTATGCAGGGCCATCAGAAACCTGGTTTTACTTGTGCGAGCATGAAACATGCCCGTGACCTGTCAGCAAGAGCCATCAGGGGACCAAGGAGTGCCACTCCCCTAGGGAGAGACTGTCCCCTTCTAGCCACTGCTGCCAGTAACACAGACCTATGTCTTCAGCAACATCACTCGCCAGCACCGTGAAGAGGGAAGTGTTCAGACACTCTGCTGATGCTCTTATTCTTCAGGGGAGGGGGAGAGAAACCCATCGTCAAAGCCTCACACAGAGGCTCCAAAACTAAGACTGCACAAGTTTGTATGAAGGCTACCTAGAGATTAATGAGCAACCATTTTCACATGCAAGCCAATACATTAAAGTTAAGGATTGTGGGTTTGGTTTTTGGTTTTGGTTTTTTTCCCCCATTTGTACCAAATTGTTATCAGCCGTAGAAAACTATTGTTGGGTTTGTCTTTAAAAAAGCTTAAACCAATGTTAAAACTAAAAACAGGATTAAAATGGATATGTAGTCTTTCACATTCAAGTGAAGAAAATTATTTTGTACAGCGAGTATTGAAATCAATTAAAATCCTTTATTTCAGATATAATTAACAAGCCTCACAAGCATAAAGTGATTTAATTTCCTGTATTCAAACCAAATGTTGTTTTCTATCAGTAAAGAAGGACTATTCTCTTACAGGCCATGAACTTGCTAGGGTTTCTCCCTCTAGCACGGGAGAGTAGAAAATTAGCATTTAAACCTCACACAGTAAGATGATTCAGATCTAAGTTACTTCCTACACCACAGTGCAGAACAAGGCTGTAAAAGTTACTGTAGCTCAGTTACTGCCAAGGAGAAGAACCTTTTTGCCTTCCCCCCACCTTTTTTTATTCCCCTTCCCTCTAAGATTTCAAAGAAGAGAACTAAAATGGAGAGGGTGGGGGTGGTGTCATTACTCAAGTTCAATAAAGCTAAAAAAGCAGTGAGAAAGAAGCCATTTATTGTTTGATCCTAGGTATACCAAAGTCAATAGGAATTTATTGACTGTAAATATTTTCACTTCATAGCTTCCCACGTCATCAGCAGCACTACTGGCCTCTAATTATTTTGTATTTTTAAACTTTCACTTATGAAAACTTAGGAGACCTGCCAATATAAGCAGCAAATAAGCAGAACAATTCTACAACACAAAGAAAACCAAACCACCACTGTAATATGTCTATATTAACAATCCAATTGTGAAAAAAGCCCCTCCCTTTAGATTTGCAAGTGACATTCACCACAATGACACATCATAATGTAGAAACACTTTTCTCTCCTGAACATTTTGTAATTTCTAAGCAAGCACCCTTTGTTCTTACTGAGCAAATTCATACACACAATGAATTACCTGGTGTTACTTTCAGTGTGCTTGTGCACGTGGCAGAACTGCCCTGATACACATTTAAACTATGTGTTTCAAAGTCTGGGGGCATGATGCTGCAAGGTGCTGAACAGACTGACTGTGATCCAAGGACATTTATAGCTCTAAATGCATGCATAGCCACAGTCAAGATCAATGGAATTTCCTGTGTAAACAGTTACATGCACATTCTGATGCCTTGCTGGCTAGACAGCACACACTAAGCACATAAGACCAAGTTCATAAAGCATAGAATCCTGTTTATGCAAAAGGGATGAAGATATCACAATAGCTATCCCTTTATCCCTGAGCAGTTAACAGATACTGGTAGCAAAAATATTCATATTTTTCTCCATTACCTAAGATGCTTGCATTGTACATTTCCATTCTACATCCAGTTCATAAAATGCAACAAGAAAAAAAACCAAAACAAACTTAAAAACAATTTGCATTTGCACCAGACCAAACAGCAGTCTATTTGTTCACATCTCCACAACAGCTAACTTAGGAAAGAGCAAGTTTTACAACTCTAATGGAAATTACATGGGGGGGGGAAGTTATCTGGAGCAGAAAGAAAAGTGATGAAGAAGGGAGAAGGAATATAGCTTTTAAGGATATGCTGAAAAGGCCAGCCAATATCACACAACATTCTCTTTAAATAAAATCAACGTTGAATACAAAAAAGTTCCTACTTTCTGTCTGGTTCTTGACATGTGCCACAACTCAAAAGTTTTATTATATTGCATTATGACAATTATGTGCCCTAAGAAACTACTGAAATATATCATAAATGTGCTTCTAGTTAGTTAGAAAGTATTTTCAATACAAAATCCGTAATGTATTTCATTTTAGATTTTACTATATAACATAACAATGCATTTATAGGAGTTTTGCAACATTCTTCTAGAACTTCCCAATTGCTACTCTAGAAATAAGCCCCAAAGTTTTGAACATCCCATCTTAAAATAAAGTTCTGGCTCTTTGCTTTGAAGACTATGATACTCAATCTATGCTTCTAAAGAAAAACCTGTAGAAAGTGTGTTGACAGTCTTCTGGATGAATTTTTCCTCTTCTACCAATATCACCCATGTGTATTTTTCTGACAGGGTCCAGAAACAACCAACTCCCTTTATAGGATGCCTTCATAATGCAACCTTAGAAAGAACAATAAATTAACAAATCTGTTGCCAAAAATTGAGTTGTTTGTTTCTAGTATCTCCCAGATGGAAAACATTTTTGTTAAATCATTGCAAGTGAAATTAAGCAGCTTGTTAGTGAGGCCTAATCATTCATTAGCATTTTAAATTCCTGCAAAGGGACAAAATACTTTAGTACCTGACTGCCTCAATATAAACAGCTAATGTTTTTTGTTTATATGTAAATATCTAAAGTCTGTATCAGAAGCTAGCTGAAGAACACCAGGTAAAACTTTTTGCTTTTTCAAAGTTCTTAGAGCTCACAATATTCCTCTTTTCTGATGCTTTTTATTATTCTTTCCCCTCAGCCTTTTTGTAATTTTCAAAATCACATCTATCTTACTTGCATAAGAGAAAAAATTACAACTCTGCCTGTGGCAAGATCTTTTTGCTTTCCTTTGACATAGCTCTCGGTATTTGCTATGAATGAGTACACTTCTTGCAATATACTTACCCCAAATTGGCAGATTTGGATAGCTGAATTTGTATTATAGAGACTCCATACATTAGCTCAACATTACACTACAGATCCATACACAAAAGGGATAGGGAGAGAACAGAATTATGGATGAAGGTATCAAATGTTTATATTAATAAAGTACTATGACCTGTTGTCCTGATCTAACAGCAGGAAGTAAATGAGATTCAGACAATCAAGGCTGAACCTAATACTAGATTCTCATCTAGTTCAATGAAGAGCACACAGAGCAAGTGGTTAAGCAACCTCATAGAGAAACTAAGGAAGAAAAACTGAGAACTAGACTGTTCTCTGTGCAACCATTACAGAGACTTTGGAAAAAGCTGAGATCATAGAAAGATCCCAAAAGACCTTCCCAGAATTTGAAATCTTTGCCAGATCATTTAAATTACGGGTGACTTTGGCATCTGACATCTGTGGGCAAGCTATGCACTTATTTTATATTATTCTCCACTTTATACTGCTCACTGAGGAAGGGAAAAAGCTTTCAGCGCCACAGTCATGTGGATTTAGCTGGTGGGGTACAAGCCAATATGCTGTTACTGAGTCAATTACATGCTATTTTTGCCACTTTTACTGTGGGAGAGAGTATCCTACAAGGGAGAGGCAAAACACACATCTCAAACCATTACAGACCTATGAGGCAGAAACTGAAAGACAGAGCCTTTCGCCCTGTGCCTACTGTGCCATTAAGTTTTAGAGGAATTATAAGTTACTGATCAATCTCAAAATGTACTAGAAGCTGATCAGTAGACTCCAACTTCTACAAATTGACTCAGAGATTTCTAAGAGTCAAAGTGTGAGTTGCAACAAAGGTTTAAAAAAAAAGGTTTCAATCATGAATGAAACAAATATAACCCCTTCTTGTCTTCAGCTTCCTAACTTTTCAGACTTCTGCTTGTAGCTTCTGAGATAACTACGTTTTTAAAAAAATCACAGCAACAGCATGAACTCATGTAACACTGCTAACAGTCTCCTAGAAGTATGAAATGCTGCAACAGAATGTATAGACAATAGCACAATATATCATCTTCCTGCTCTGTGAGCAGTCTTCATTTCAAGAGCATTTTCAAAGCACCAATACCATAAAGCTAGGTACTAATAAGCTAGGCAGGTAGGCTCTCACCATTCTAATTAACTCACCTATGGGATTCTAGCTACAGCCCACATGCATAATTCCAAAAGCTTTTCCTTCCCCCTCCTACTCTTTTGTCTAATATTTTTCACTATAATCACACTCAGGAAGAAAATTATAAAGCCAAGCATGACAAGTGTGTCTTGCCTCAGCTAAAACTATTAAGAAATAATAAAAAGCAAGATCAAGAGGCATGGATATAGAAGGGCTTTTGCCCTTATAGCAACAGAAAAATAAGTTAAACCATTGAAGGCCATTTGGCGAGGAAAATGCATGCTTTCTGTTTTTCTGGGTGAGAGTTTCAAGGATTTCCACAGCTCATTTGCTGCAGAGGTCAAATCCAATCCATGAAATTTCCTCCAAACACACAGTCTTTTTACTACAGCCATACACGACAGTCATGTCCCTCTTGCCCATCTACAGAAGACTAATCACTCCAGGGTGCAGCTTAATATAAATGGCTGTAACAAGGACTTCGCACAGCAAGAGCAATAAGAACCATCCCCAAAGTGTCCACAACAAAGCCTGTTCTCAGATTTCCCTGTGGAAGCTCTTTAAATCAGGCTTGTCTACACATTGCTCGTAGTTCGTTTTCAGTCTCTGCTTCCCGATAGGCATGGGTTCAAGATGTATTGTACTGCTTTCTCAACTGCTTACCTCTCCACTTTATCATACAAGGATGTGAAAGTTGCTAACTTGCATAAACTGGAAAGGGGCATAACCCAGAAACATACATTAATTTGCTAATTGGATTTCTGTAGCAGATCAGAAGGCATACGAGGAGCCTTTCAGCTCTCAGGTCTGAGCGTAAGAGGAAGAACCCAATACAAATTCTCTAGCAAACAGTAATACATACCCTAACTACAGCAAAATCTTCCTTTGAAAACTGAAAATAAACCTTAGAGGAAAAATTCAAAGCCCAAGGCTGAAGAGCTGCTTTCCTGCAACAAATTTCAGTCCACACAACTGTGCAGATCTAAATGGGCAGAATTCATCACTACAGAGAGGAGAATGGGAAAAAAAATTAAAAAAATATATATAAGCTCTCTTACCTTTGAGAAGCATTTCCTTTTGACTGCTCTGGGTTTCCTCCAGATGAAGTTGCAACTAGCAGTTCTTTGTTGATAGATACCAATGACAGATCATGTGAATCAGCATGGGCACATCTCAGATTTATGGCTTTATGGAGCATCACAGAATAGCAGAACCATTACACAGCATCTGGAAAGTGAATTAAAAAATTATTCAATATGAATAACTTTCATATCTTGTTTTAGTGTTTCAGGGAAAATTACCAACAATGGGATGCCGCTGCTAATTATTATATAATCAACATTAGTTAGTGAGACTAGTTTATTAGTTCAAGATTTGTGTGGAAGAGAGTGAGGCTGAAGGCAAAAGGAGGCAGTTTTAGTCAACCTATAAATCTGAACTCCAGGGAGCAGTTCATGCAAAAGCACTTGCCTTCCAGAATGCCAAGAGGCATTCCTCGTACTATCTTTTATAACTGAAGTCCTGCAGATCATTCTGTGGTGGCTTGCAAAAGGCAAATAAAGAAAAAAGCCAAGAGACTACAATACTCTACAAGAAGTATGGATGCCATCATAGGATTTTAAACAGAGTGCAGAAATCAAGATGGTAGTGGATACAATGGATACTCAAACAGATTTTTCTCCGAATATAGACAAAAATTGCTTATTAGTATTTTAATACCACAGATTACCACTTATTAAATATAGCATTTAATGAGACAATACTATTGTTAAAGTTCTGAAGATCAAAGTGTACATCATTAGCATGAATCCATTTAGGTTGTGTGTGAAAAAGCATGAACTCACATAAATCATTCATAAAGGGCACCTTTACATCTCTTCCTACAATTCCTTAGTATTACTTAGTTCTTTTCCAGTTGTAAGTAGTATTGAATTCATGTAAAAATCTCTGCTCATTAAGGATCTCAGTTCAGCTCCCAGCTAAGCTGGCTCAATTACATTAGGGACTAAACACTCTGAAATTATACAAATGTTATGTTCCATTTAAATGTCAAAAAACTAAATAAAAAGTTATCTTTGGCTTTGTGTTTGCACAGAGGCCTTTGTTTTTAACAGAGCTTTTCTCACAGCAGTTTTTCATTCAAATTCTTACGAAAGTAGAAGAAACTTAAACCAATGCAGACTAACCTGAGAGTAAATTAAAACAAAGTTTTGAAGATTTTGGGTTTCCTGCTTATGATCGCAAAATTAAACTGGCCACGAGAATCTCATCTCACAAATGCCAAAATACATTTTATCATTTAACTAAGTAGCTGAATTTGGACAGTATATAAAAGACACAAGCACCACAGACTTTAAGGCGGCAAAAGATAGAAAACCCAAAGGTAAACTTGAATTTAGTCAGAAGGGATCAGTTCTAAAAGAAAACATAACTGGTCTAAGATGTTGCTTTTTTCACGGCTGCTTTAATGAAATTCTGCATTTGTTTTGCTTAACAATAACTATTCTTTAATGCAACATAACTAGCAATGGAAACCATTCTTTCTTATCAGAAATGACATGAGTTCAATTCTTTCCTTGGAGACTTAAAATTTCCTATTTTACCTATGGGTAGTTTTTTCGTTAAGTAAAATTAGAGTCCTTATTTATGTTTCTGTTCAAAAAATTGTTGTATTTAGTTAAATCACATTAGTATAATACTAATATAACACGTTCTTGTCAGACTTCTGTATTTTAAAGGAAGAGATGTAAAAAAAATCATAATAATAGGAAATCCAAAAAGGCAAAAGAAATCAATGTATTTTCTTCTCAATATCCAGTTTCAGCAGCAGAGTTACTGCCTAGCTGGAGCATCAGTATGACTCAGCCACTTTCAGAATGTAGATAAGTTGTATTACAAAAATAATTTGTCCTTGAGTTTAATTTTACATCTAGAACATAATGGAATATTCAGTATTTATCAAGTCAGCTCCACAAATTTACTTTATACTGTTCAAGTGGGGGAAAAAAAGGCAAGCAAGGGCATATTCACTTTGGATGGCACAAGAATATATGTATATATCCAACTTAACTCAGTTGTAAAAGCTCATTAAAAAAAAAACAAAGACAAAACTACAAACAAAAAAAACCACTAGCAGTGTCTTATGTATTCCACTTATGGGCTGCTCATTGAGAATGGATGACATCATGAAGGAGGCATAATACTCTAGTACACAAGGCGACTATGCAGTCTGAAAGACCATTACATCATATTGTGTGACAAGAGAGACTTAACCCATTTTGATCAAATAGAATTTTCTGATATTAAAACTGTTCTTAGATCTGCCAAAACCCCTATTCTTTTAGTGCATTAACGGGCTTTAAATCAGCCTACCAGAAAGTAATTCTCCATCCCATAGGCAATTAATATAACGTAAAACGTAAAAGGTGCAAGTCATGGTAATTCAGCTTTAAGAGTCTGCAATTCTTATCCAGACAAGCTTGTTTCCTCAAGAGAACAAGTGTCCTGAAATCCTGCCCATGAGGCACAGTGGAGTGCTCCAATCAGCAATGAATCCTCAGCATCAAGAAAGGTTGTTTTAATATTAAAACCAAACACTTTACACAAACCTAAGATGTATATACATTAAAATATATTTGTGTATATATATATGTATAAATTTAATGAGAGTCCTTTCTTCACTTCTTGGTTAAGCTGAACACTATTTACCGGTTCGCCCTTTTTTTTTTTTTTTTTTTTAAGTGAAGAACATTTAAACAGATTCTGGCACAGTTGCACCCATGGAAACGTTCATTCTAGCAGAAGCACAAAACATCTCAGCAGAACAGGACGGAAATCAAAGTAATAATGCACTTTTCTTCCATGGTGGAAGCCTTCATTTGGACAAGTTGTTGAGCAGCACTGACCACAATCCCCTCAGTCAGTGTGATTAGCTATGATCCCACTCACTCCCACGGTCCCCTTTAATCACCTTGGGACATTTACAAAATTGGTGCTTGGGAGATTAGGAACACTAGATTTCTGTTTCAGAAGGGGTAAAAAATGGTTCTTTTCAGAATTAAGTCATACTGGTAGGTATAATTAGCTAGTAAAGATAACACCAGTGACCTCTGCTATGTTCAAGGGTTCATAAATAATTAAAAAATAAAATCTTTGTGTCTGGTTAAACATAGGCATCTAAATAAAATTTAGGCACCTAGATAAGAGGTGTGATTTTAAAAGGGATCTGTTTACTAACTTTCACAGTACTTTTCACTGATCACTCATTTACATACATTTCCTTACCTAACTTTAAGAATTGTTTTCTTTTAATTCCGTGATTTAAAGGGGCACCTTTCTGTACATTAAAGCTTCCATTTTTATTAGCAGAAATAAAAAGGGGATTATAAATCATTGCTACTGCAACAGTGTATCAACAATTCAGAACTGAGGGAAAAACAACAACAAAAAAAAAGACAGTTTTCCAAGATCAGTGTATACCTAAAACCATCTCCCCAAATGGAAATTATCAAAAGGTCAGACATAAAAAGCAGCCATTCATAAATACTAATTAGCACCTTGCCAGTGATTGCATGATAACATTTACTGATGCATAATTGAATAGCAAAAAATTAAAAAACAGAGAGTGTGGGTAGATTTAATAATTAATTCCTCCCACACTAATCAGTTTCTGACGACTACTTCTAATAAATGCAATTATATATTCTTACTTCCTTTTTCTTTTCTTCTTCTTCCTTTGTGTATAACAAACTATCAGTCTGTCTGTCTAAAGCTAAAGGGGAGGGGGGACCATTGCAAATAAGATAGTAAAAATAATTTTTAACAATTCTAAATTTCTAAATGTTTTAATTTTATGTAAGTTTTTGCTTCATTACTTGATACTACTAGGATTCTTTGTTTTACAAAACAATAGTAATTTTAAGTTATCCCATTAGAGTTGGCTCATCTTCCCTCAAAACTCCTTCTTAAATCACACATTTGTAATCCAGTGCATTTATTTATGCGTGCTACTATACACGTTAATAGCCATCATTTAGTACCCCAACAGTTGAGTTGGGGTTAAGGACAGCTCTTCTCCACTTTCACAAGTCTGAGCAGACAAAAGAGTGTACGTTATTCAATAGTTACAGGGTTAGTTATGTCAGGATGTAACTACACAGATTAAAGCACTGATTTGGAAGCAGCCACAGTGATCTCGTACATCCTTTTACTGTACAAGGGATAAACAAGATAAAAAGCATGAGAAGAGCTGCCAGAAACATGGCTGAATACAATGCTTAAAATCACATATAGGTCTAGTGACTAAGTGTGTTGCGAACACAACATATCACAGTAAGTATTAGCTATAGGGGAAGTGTCAAACTATTAAGTCAAATCAGTTGGTTGTTTTGGTCTTTTTAAACTTCAGCCAAACTTTATCTTTTCACAATATTTTGTTACACCAATATATTCTGCAGTCCAATGCTGGAACAGCATCATTAGAAAAATCACAACAATAAGGCACACAATCATCTAGAGGCCATATGGAAACAAAACTGTTGCTGCAACATTTTTCAGAACACATAAAAAATATCCAAAATTCTGATACAGCCCTCCCAGCAGCTGGGTTTCATCCATGAAAAAAAGACTGACATTTGTCATAAATATATAGGGAAGAACAAAACAAACAACACCTCTCCCCTCCCTCCCCCCCCACCACCACCAAAAAAAAAAAAAAAAAAAAAAAACAACCACAAAAAAACCACTCCCCAAGCTTCCAAAACACTTTCAAGATCTCAGGAATAGCATTCCCCATTTAAGACCACCACCAACCACCATCACACACACACACCCCCACACCCCCTTCCAAATATTATTGCTTCCCGCAGTTCAGAAAACACCCAAAGAAAAGTCGCAAGGGTGAAAGGAGAAGTACTTGAAACACAAAGCCTAGTAGTGTTCTAGAAATCCAAACCTTAGACATGTGTCTTTAATTGACATGAAATAAAATTTGCAAAAGCAGAGGGCTGAACAAAATTCTTCACACCAGTTGCACATTCCCCAGCAAGCACCAACCAGCAATCTTATGTTACTCCAGAATGTTTGGCACTAAAATTTTCTTCTCCCCATCGCAGGAAACAAAAGCGCAAAACAGGCATGACCGATTCAAGAGCAACTAAAAGCCTGAGACAGCAAACTTCTGAGGTTTTCATTCACCATACCCATAATCATCTCTGCAGGCCTCTAGGAAGATACTGCTAGTGGTTCTGGCTGTGTCTCATATCTCACAGGCGAGCTTTGGTATGAGTTAGTTAAGTAAAGGCACTGCAGAACTCTCTGGCAGAAAATACACAGGAACAGAAACCCTTCAGAAAATGCTTTGTTTCTTCTGAGTTTGGGTAAGGAAGAAGTTAGCTGCAAGGGAAAAACTGGTACACAGAAACCTCTGTCCCACAGAACAATAATACATGTACTAGTAGGCAGAACCACATCAAGCTGTTTGTCTATGCAGTCATACCTTGCAGATTTATTCTAGTGAACCTGGCTAAAATCCAACAGAACAAAAAAAAAGAAAAGAAATTGTTGTCTTTAAAAAAGCACCCTGTTATAAGAAAATATCTCTTACTTAACTTACAGCACACAAATACAGTAATGCTGCATTCCATATGTGCTATACAATTGGTAAAGTAAAATCAGCCCAGCTAGCATCAAAGAACAACTCAAAATAATTAGAGAGTTGTCTGGGTTTGGTTTGGGGTTTGAGTTTGGCTTTTTGTTGTGTTTTGGTTTTTAATCATTATCATGCACCTGCCCTCCAGAAATCTTATTCCATAGAAAGCGCCATATTTTGCATATACGTTCTTTTACCTTGCATTTCACCTTGATGCTGTGTGACATTAATACATCATTAAAACGACAGCTCTTTCCAATGATGTATTAGTTTAATAGTTCACATCAGATTGGCCTAGAAAATATAGTACTAAACAGATTAAACTCTAGTAAGGTACTCTGGCCAAGAAGGACTGTCAAGATTGGCTCAACTAAACAGACAGGATAGAATAGATCTAGAAACCAAAAGTGTCATGGCTTCTAAATATGTAGAACTAGACAGCTTATGCACAGCAGTATGGACGCAGGAGGTAAAAATGCAGGTGCGTCCCTGAAGCAGTATTTTAAGAGTCAAACATCTTTCATCTCTCCCCTTTTCCTCTTCTTGCTAACACTTGGCTACTAAGTTGGAAGGATCCGGGATTTTGGGAGTTTGTCTGGTTTGTTCTGAAAAAAAGGAAAGAAAAAAAGAGGCCTGCCTTCTTATTTGCAGAACCACTAGCAGACCTCGCAAAATGCTCTGAGTCAAGTACAGTTTTTGTGGCCAAGCAGTCGCAGTCAGAGGAATGTTGTTACCACTCCAGTCCCCGAAAGGGAACACAAAGGCTTGTGCTCAGGATGAAGAGCTGAGAAATAAGTATTGGTGAGACCAAATGTGGCACCATGATATAAAGTACTGCCATGGGAATAACGAAGACACGGTCAGTAGACTGATTACAAGTCAGTGAGGTAAGTTGTTGAAAGGAAGCAACTTCACAGATTTAGGGTGCTGTTAGGACAGGCTGTAGCAAACAGTAAGCACAGCCTCCTGGATATTTCCTAAATCCTTTTAAATCATAATAATTTGGGGGGAGGTCTTTTTACAGAGTTCAAACTTGAAAAGTACTTGCATCTTAGTTCCTACCCTGTATCAGATTTCATCACTTGGTTGACAAAGCTCCTAAGAAAACAGAAAATAAAAACATGTCAAATTCATCTATTAGAGTAGTAGAAGAAATGAAAGCAAGTCAGTGTAATCACTTCAAGTGCTCTCATTCATTCTTCTGGCAGAATCAAGACATTTCTTTGCAATTGGCTCCTATTATACTGAATTTCTTCAGTAAGCTAATAAAGGTTCTGAGCATTTGGGGGGGGGGGGGGGGGGAGGAATCAACATTATGAAAAATAATTTATTTGCTTTGCTTAGTTCATCAGGCTGAAAGGAATGATTTTTGCACCAGATTATTCCATATTGTTTGTAACAAACCTTAAGTTCAGCAGTACCAAGTCACTCAACAGTCATCTTAAATAGTATAAGGCACTTTTTTTTCCCACAATATATTCTCAAGCACTGAAACTCAGTTTACCTAGTAAAGTGGAAAAAGATATTGAAACACAGTCTCCCATACTCTTGGTGAGTGCTTTAATTACTATTATATAAAAAAAGTAATCTATAAAATGAAAACAATCACCTTTCATTCTTGCTTATTTTGGGGAGGAAAAAAAAAAGAAAAAAGACAATTGTTGAGTTTGTGAATAAAAGGCTATTGGTACCTACCCAGTGTTCCAGGCTATGATTGCCAGGGCAGGGAGTTACATACATACCTGCCATCCTTAGGTGTCAAGTGTCAAAGCACCAAAGAGCAGTATTAAAAACAACCTATCTTTTCCCACCTTTGTAAGAAAGGCTTTAGGTTCCCCTTCTAAGATGTCAGACTCTTAGTCTAGGAAACAAACTCAGGTTTTTGTACCATGAAATTCTTTAGATTTTGTTTTATTATGGTTCTTCAAACTCTGTGGCATATTTTTCTACTCCTAAACCAGGTAAGGGAGGAAAAATAAAATAAAAAGTACGGCTGAACAATTTCCCTTTCATTCTTGTTATGAATATTTCTGAGGTTCCCCTCTTGATCTTTCAAGAAGTTAGATGATTAAATTTACATTTCAACTGCTTAATTCACAAGTTACAGGACTGCATGTTTACTACTTTTGTTTTCTTTTTAACATCAGATAAATAAATTGATTCTATTGATTCTACATTTTCTTGCATATCAAAAGTACAGACCAGGTCATAAATATCCTGTTCATTTGCAAGTAGGAGGAGAAATGGCCTTCTAAATACCATTATATTAGCATAATAATTATTATGCAAACTTTAAGTTCCTCTACTGGACAGAATAAAATATTAAGAAAGCAATCTCCAAGGAAAAATTCCCTTTTCTGTCAGCAACTTCAAAGTGGCTTTTTTTCTCTTTAATTGCCTCACAGTGATTACCTTGCATACACTGATCAAAGAGTCACTAGAAATATTCCTCAACATTAAGCAACACAATAATGACAAACTACCCGTTCATCCTTAACGCAGGGCAGAGGAAACAACAGTTCATCCCACTGCAGTGAAACCATTGGGGGAAAAATAATTTTGCATCTTGGACTTTTGAGATGAAGGAAGATTACATAAATCTGTGAGATGGCACATTGCATCTAGAGACCAGCTCTACAGTTGTCATACTAAAGTCAGAGAGGCCTTCTAGCCAGCATCTCCCAGGCAAGACATATGCCTCCCTATGAATAAGATGCTCTCTGGGTCAATGCAGGGGTCTTGGGTCTTATCTAATGCAGCCTTCAGCAGAGTGGCAAAGTAGAGATGTGCTGTGGGAGAAGGATGAGCAACAATTCCCATCTTCTAATCCCAGCTGAAGTCACTTGTTTGATGTAACATCACATGTTAGCTACTTAATTGCTTATTTCCTCCATGGCATTAAACTATTAATGCTGCAAGCTTGCTGGCTTTGGTAAATGTACTGCAGCACAGTGTTTTGTTTTGGGTTGCCCCCCCCGCCCCTTCCCTAGAAGGGATTCATTATTTCAGCACTCATGAATCCTATCAAACTACTATTTCACAAAAACAGTTTAGGAGACTACATAAGCCTATGGAAACCTCCCCAGAATTAGTTTGCAATCTCTATGTAGGTAGAGGAAAAAGCCAAATATAACAGAACAGGAGCTAGCTGGGTGACACTGAAACGGGTCATAGTACCACCAGTCATTCCAAGGACTACACCCTAACTAAAGACAAGATACACAATTTACACCCAAATCACCCGCAGCAGATTCACTGCTACTGAGCCATGATTATGATTTAAAAGTTTGGCATGAACAGAAGAGGAAGTGGAGGAGGTAAAAGCACAAATATGTTTAACCAAGCCTGTGAGGGGGAACTGCAATAGAGTCATTAATATTTCACTTGTCTATGAAGAAATAGCACATTGACTTTTTCTTGGTAATTCACAAAATCATTTGAGATGTTTGGTAGAAGAAACACATCTATGAAGAATTCTGCTAAAGTGAGAGAGAAATATGGGAAAGTTTGTTTCACCATTTTTATGTGGTAGCTAAAAATAAGTTAGAGAATTATATTTTGATGTCTATACCATAATAAAAACAATTAAGACTTACAGAATGGAAGAAACAGATGGTTGCTGTTTGAGTTTTATTGAAGCTTCTGTAATTTCTATGAATAGGCTAGCAGCTTATCTCAAAAACTCTCCCTGATTCCCTGGAAACACATTATCTTTCCTGAACTTCTTTAATCTTGCACTGTTATTTGAAAAGAAATCATGTACCAAAACACTCAGGCTTAAAAAGCTGGAATTTTGCATAATTTGCTACAAAAACGTTAGCAGAATTTGGTCATTTGCTTCTTTGTCCCAAACAGGTAACTTGTTCAAGGCAGAAGACCTCTCAAACATTTCACAGCCCCTATAAATCTTTCTTCTTTGGTCTGCATGAAAGACAATACCAGTGAATATGGCAGACACAAGCAAAGGAGTATATATATGCTGCCAGTCATTAAGAAAAGTGTTTTCAAACTAGAATGGATGAGGGGGCCTGTTTAATATTGGGACTCCTTTCTGACAGTCTTAATTTACACATCAAAAGAGAAATACACTCTAAGATTTTGTCACTGTAATGGTTTTGCCATTACATTAACTAGCAATTACTACACAATGCAATGCAAGCTGACTAGGCTTTAAATGCCAAGTCCCAATTTCCAAACCTCCTTAGGCTGTTATTTTAGCATCTTCCACACTTTGAAGGGAGAAAATTACAAAGGTTACAATTGCATAGATTAATAATGGCTAAAAAGCACCTACAAATGCTGTTTTCTAGCCTCTGTGCAAGGAAGCAGAAAAACGTCAGTTGTAGTTTACCTTTTCCTCTGTTCTACCCAGTACTCGAGATGTAAAGCACAGGGCTGAAAGTCAGTAGACATGTTCTTTTCCCCTCCTCCTCCTGGGAAAGTGCTAGGGACAGCTAATTTTTGCATTTGGGAAGCTTCACAATAGCACATTGCATTGGATCAGTGCCTTTGGTTGAGGAAAATACAGCCACATAACATATCTTCTGTGCACTTGGTAAACTTGAGAAATAGTAATTCCTCAAAAGAGCCCCTGTAATTCCAAATTTGCAAACACTTCATCTACAGCACAGGAAACAGAAAGGAGAGAATTAGGGGAAAACACAAATGTTTCTGCTTGCTCTTGCTCATCTGGAAGGTTGCTGATATTACTGTAGAGTTTGAGAATGTTGTGTCCCTTCTTTAAAATGGTAAGTTTATATTTCCCTGGTTTATTGTAAGGCATTATACATAAAATCTTCAAAGTCTTTAGACAAGGTCAACCCTATGTGATACTCAATTCTGTAAGTAGCTAAGAATATTTTCTTGTGAGCTATTGCAGTAGTTTTCTTTGAACTATAAATACAGGAATAGGAAGAGTGGAAAGCTGAAAAAATGCTGCGAATCTCTACTTCCTAGGAAATACAGTTGTTACCTCTCTTATGAGGGGGATACATCTGCTTTCATTTCTGGCTGCAAAGAAGCAGAGTTGGGGTATCTTTCCTGATTTATTTCAAGTTGATTTGTATAATCCTACAACCAAAGTTGTAAAGGCCAAGATTTTTGCAAAGAAAGCAGAACAGAAGAATTACCTGCCCCTTGTCTCCACTTGCATGTCCATAGAACCTAAACCAAAGAAAAGCATGTTCTTACCCAGCACATCCACTGTACAGTGGGCTCTTTGGAGTCAGACCCTTTGCCTGCACACCCATAGTAGCAGGCAGCATTCTTTTATCATTCAAAAAAAACAAAACAAAACCCAAAAAACAACCAACAACACAAAAGGGGGCTCAGATGTTTGCTCTTGGCACTTATTCTCTTTCTCACCCTCCCCATTCTTTTAACTCTCTGCAGTGTCTGTCAAGTCAGGTCTGGAACTGGGAAGTCAGCAGGAACAGAAGTAACTCAAAACCCTGCACACATCAGGATCCAGACTGATGAAGTTAGATGAACTAAGGAAAGCCACTAAAGAACGAACAAACAAAAAACCCACAAAAACAGCCCCACCACTCAGCCAAGAGGGCTTCTAGGTTTCCACTCATCTGTATCAAGCTATTTCCAAATGTGAACTTTTTGTGGCAAGAGATGTTGCATTTTCCCTATTTTTTTATTTCAGTTTTGCCTTTTACAGTTAAGTCATATCGCTCACCCAAAACCAGCATCTATTTTGCCTACATTCCACAGTAGCGACAATTATGAACTGGCCAACTGCAAATATTCAGCTTTGATTTGCCGACTGTTTCATGCAAAGGTTCAACACTGCTCTGGCACAGCTGGATTCTCCTTCATATACTTTGATTTGTTCTTCTACACTCTGGTTCAGGCCTACCACTGAATGCCTCCAGACCACCTAATGCATTGATAGACAGACCCTCACCTGATACAAGACAGAGGTCAACTGTAATTTGCTTTAACAGAATTATGTAGATTTACAGAAAAAAAATTGATCATTTCTCTGTTAAGGAATGCAATAAGCATTTGGGCATGGCTTTCACTACAATAACATTTGATATCAGATGTCTTTCCTTGCAGTCACTACATTTTCTTTTCTGCAGTTGTTCAAGTTCTTTTTAATGTGAAGCCAGTGTCACCTGCTAATGTGCATGAGCTAAATATTTCAGTACAGTGACAGAAACATCCTAAAATAGAGATAGGCAGAGTTATGCAGGTTGGTCACACAGCTCTATAATTAATCCTTCAAACAAAATTTCAAAGGGTTGACATTGATTTTTAGTAAATGCATTTTCCAGGCTACTGATGAAATACAGTTGGCTTGTAATAAGTCTGAAACAGAAAACAGTAAAATAGTCAGATAATAGAGAGCCTGAAGGACTTCGTGTACTTTATATTTATTGTAGTAATGTACGAGTCCTAACCAATATAACTCTGTATTCAGTAGAATTTATTTCAGTTGTTCTCCATACCCACTCAAAAAACCCAACAAACAAAAACAAACCACCAAAAACCCCCACCAAACACCAAAAAAAAAAACCAAACCCAAAGCCAACAACAAAAGAAAAACCAAGAAAAAAGCACCCTTAGGTTCCCTCCAGTAGTATCCCTTCCCATAATTAGAAAGATTTCCCACTCATCTCATAGAAATACGTTAATTCATCATTAAAGGCCAAACCTAAAGCTACTGGGAAGACTGACACTGGTAAACAGGCACTGGATCAAGACCCCTGTCTTTTTCAGTAGTTACTATCAAGCAGGGCTGTTAGCACTGAGCACTCGCAAATGGTCTTTAACTGTTCCTTAATGCTCCTTAAATGTCCCTGAGATTTCCTTCCCACACTTCTCATTGCCACTTAGTATTCAAATTCACTGTGCTGAAAATACGACCTGTAAGTAGGCATAAATTTAAGCAATCGAAATACATGTAATACAGTTTTCTGTCCAGAATAGGATTGTGAAAAAGAAATAAATATAGCAAATAAACGTGTTACAGATACAGATATCTATGGGCCCGTGTTAAATCTCTCTGCACAAGGAAGTACTACTCTTCAAATTTGAAAATCCCTGATGAGCTTTTCTATTAACTTTCTGTAATACATGGGTCCAACTGCTATTTGTAGAAAAAGGTAACAGACATTTCTCTCCCTCTTGATCCTCCACACTAGTTCACCAGCTGGTTATGCAAAGTACACATATGCATACAGATTTTTTTCCTCTAATATCAAAACTTTCTGTGGTGTAATTTTTTTCCTCTTCAGCATCAGTATGAAGAACATCACATGACATTATTTACCTCAATGAATGACTTCAGGAGTCTGTTTATTAGACAGCGAAAACAGAAGATCCCTCCGAAGAAGAGAGCAAATAGTCCCTCCCTTGCTATAAATAACTAGATTTTTTTTAAAGTATTTGTTGACTACATTACTTTTTTTTTTAATTTCCAAGAAAAAAAATAAGTTCTTAGGAAGAGTTAATTATTCCTTTAAATTGACTTTAAAAGAATTATAAGAAGATAAGAGAACATTTCCCTTGATTTTTTGCTATTAAAAAAGTGACTTCCACTAAAAAGGGATGATGTACTCATAAAAGGAGCTTGTAACTATACTGCTAACCATCTACTTTTGGATTTGCCACTTAGTGGATACAGATATATATATTTAAAAATGACACTGAGAAAGCCAGGAAAAGTTAAACATTTTAATAGGAGATCAAACTACTTATTTTCATTATATTTGTCCTTCCCCTTTAATCCTAGAAAAGGCATCTGTTTAACCTAATGAGGCTATTCAGCTGAGCCTTAATGTTCTTTAATTATTCAGTTCCTGTAAACAAGAATTCGGCATTTATCCAGTCCACAAAATATGGACCAGGAGATAAGAGTTCACTACTTCATTTTATACCAGCTGAAAGTTCCTTCTGCTCTTCCTTTAGTGTTTCCATGCCACCACCATCTGATGTTCAAAGAGCAAACCAACTGCCAAATTTAGTAAAAAGAACAATAAAAAACCTCAACACCTTACAAAAGTGAAGTTATATATATAAGCAGCTCTCACTAAATCTACTCAGAGGTGCAAAGGACTTGAGTGATGAGGACCACTAACACACAAGTGCCTCAGAGTACCAGTGTGTTGAGCCTGCTGTGCAGTCAGACAATCATTTCATGCCCTGACTTGTCAGCCAGGCTGGAATCACAGCTTCAAAACACCAACCAAGTAACTATTAAATCTGATGGTGCGGAAGGTCTTTCTGAAGCTTTGGGTAGGGGAAGAAAAAAAAAACCCCCAATGGCAAACTCAAGGAGAGGAATATCTTATTTCTAAACCAGACAATCACTGTGTGAACACTGGAGGTAGTAAGTACGGTATCTGCAAACATGGATCGTGAGCAGACTAGATTTAGCAATTCAGTCATCTGCATTTATTCATGCCATAATTATTTTTAAAGAGCTGTAGATTCCCACATTTATGATTTTATTGTGCTTTAATTCACTTATGCTTTAATAAGTGAAGAGGCTTTGGGGGGTTGGGAGTGGGGGAATAGGTTGCAGTTACAGTTTTAAATAATTTATTTTTCAGTTAAATCCAAGCTATTTTAATGATTTATTAAACATTCTGCAGCAGTTGTATTAAACAGAATCCAGGAGAAATTAATGATTAGGTGATAATAGCTGGAGATCTTACCCCTGTTACTCAGCTAAATTGATTTTCTTAGAGTAGCTAAATAAAAAAATTAAAAAGCTACATGACAATTTGTGAAGATCCATTGTTAAACACACTACATGCTGCTAAATCTTAAAGGAAAACACAGAAAGGAAAATTTTTTTCCTAATTTTTCAAAACTCAGAACAAATAGTTTTGTTTTTATTAAACTCTTGTACAAGAGACTGCTCCCCTCTTTAGGGTAATTTTTTTTTTTAGTTGAAATTCTTTTTTAAAAAAAGAAAGTGCTAAGCCTGATATAGCTAACACTAAATTCAGTATTTATTAGCATGGAACTTACATGTTCTCTTCATTGTCTTATCCTTGGTGTATCCCTCTGCACCTACAGCTAACCCAGCTTTTTAAGATGTCTTAAAGTTACACACTTCTCCAATAGACTTCACCTTACACTACATTCTTCAGAAATTTCTCTCCCTGTGAAGACAAGCAGTATAATAACACTGGAACTTCAATGCCTAGCAAAAGCAGGGTTGGTGCAAGTCTACAAGTGACTGCTGAAGGCAGCTAAATTTAAGCAGTAGCAAAGCGTGGCCTTGATAGCCCTGCAGTGAAGCCAGATGAGCAAGCTGATACTACTCTAACTGCTCACTGGAGGCTTCTCCTAAAAGTTGCTCTCCCTGTAGGTGGGGCAGAGGAGCAGAACAGATGTGTCTCAGCCACCCCTCTTTGCAGCTTTTTAGTCTTAACTCACTACACTTCAAGCTTTCCCATGGTCATTCCATTCTGCTTGCCCTTGCATATAGGTAGAATAGGGGGAGCAGCTACTAAAGGCTGTCCGGTCCCCCCCTAAATGCTGCTGCCCCCTTTCTCACAGGCACCGCTTTTTCTTCCCACTGGCAACGTGCCTAAGTTGGTTAAAAACACTGCTTTGGAAGGCACAATCATCTGAGAACTGTGCGTTGTACCCAGAGTCTGGGTATGTGATATTATTTTCTAACTCTTTCCACCATGATATTACAAGTGTAATCCAGTCAGCCTTAAGACAGCTATTATATGATTTATAGTCCAGCAACACTGATGTCATATCATCACCTGCTTTTCCCTGAAGCGTCCTTGGAGAAGCATCCTAATTCTAAGCAAGTTAGTTCTGCTACAGCTGCACCAGAAATCTAAACTAATCTGGGGAAGTTACACCTCTTAGAAACTGGAAGAGTCTGAAAACCCTCTGATTTAAGCAAAAAAACCTAACATTCATTTACCAGGCTGAGCATCAAGTCAGAGGTTGCCCCTTGAATAATTACTGTCATAAGAACTTCTTAACTCTCAATTAAAAACAAATCTTACAGAAGAGATTAGCCAGCTGCAGAAGAATAGTATTCAGAAAGAAAGGGGGATTAAAAAAAAAAAAAAGACTGTCCCTTACGCTTTCTTCACAAAGATGACATGGCCCTTAATAACTTGCCTAGTTCAACAGACTATGAAAATTACTTTTTTTATGGAAGATTTCATTTCAGAAAACAAACTTCTCAAATTTATTATAGCCTATTTATTATAGATATTCAAGACTTCAAACTTTTGAAATCCCATCTGCATTAAATTAGCAGACAAGCAATTTGCTAAAACTTCACATAGCTCTTACATCTTAGCACAGGTAGTGCCATTCAAATTCAGGCACATGTCCACGATCCAGTGTGCATCCACACAGACCTGATAAATGGTAAATACAATAGTCCAATACAATAAGGCACTTGAAATATCTCACAGAAAGTCAAGTAATAAACCACATTAAGAAAATAACTCTCAGAACCACTGTGTCTAAGTGCAATCAACACATACCATCAGAAATGGTGAGCACAAAAGTTTAAGATAAATCTGAACTTCTAGTGTAGCCTGATCAAATACAGCACAGGTTGTGGGGCTTCGTGCTCTGGACCAGCACACTAGTGGATTATCCATTGTGTCTAATGATTCTGTTTGGCCTTACGGTCATTCAGAACATCTCCAGAGCAAACTATTGCAGTAAAAATCTAGCCATGTCCTACTGGGACGTTAGCTCTGTGCTATGATCTGTAAAGTAATGAGCAACACAAACTGAGCAAAATCAGCAGGAGATGAAGGCCACTTTACCAAGGCAGACAATACCATGTATTCTCAGGACATAACAGATTTTTTACAGCAATGCATCAAAAAAAAGTTTCTGCCTAGACACTTGTCTATGAAAAGTGCTCTTTTATCTGCACAGATTTGATTACAACTTTCTTGGCCAGGCAAAAAGTTCAAGTGCTAAGATGGTACATGCAGGAAATAGATCTCTAGAGATCTCTCAGTGCAACTATTCCACTGGAAAAGGCTAAACAGTCTAATTTGGATTTCAAATGAAAACAGCTGTGACTCTGGCTTGTTAAATGGGGTAAACAATGACAGTATAAATATTTATTAGGGCTGCTGGAAAGGGACCCTCCATGATCCACTTAGAAATTGCATCATATGGTCCATTTTGAAATTTTGCAAAAGTCTCATTTGCAACTCGAAACAGTTGTTCTATGCACATGAACCAGATTTCTTGATGTTTCCCCCTGTAGACTGTTTTTAAAACTAATCTGATTTTCCCCTTTTTTCATAACGACACTAAAGACTACATCCAGACAAAACCTACTTGTTTTATTGCCATCCAACTTTCATTCTAGGCAAAGTCAAATTGTACACTCTTGAACTTCTCTTTCATCCATTGAATCAGCCTATTCAATGCCCAAAATTCTTACCTGCCTCAGCATACCTGTGTATCCCAGCTATATCCATGGGGATGGTGCTGAAGCTCTTTGAGAAAGGTGGTTGGAATGAGTTAGACCTCTGTCATTAACCACATAACAATATTTCATTATTTAATAACTTGCTGAGCACATTCTTCAACAGCGGTGACAGCACAACACAGGATCACTAAGACTACACCTTAAAAGCCGTAATTCCCATTTAAGAGGAGTCCACCTCAGCTATTTTTAGGGAGGGCGGAAAACTTATCTCCCAACATTTTATCCAGCATAAACTGGACTGAGAATAGCTGAGGACCTGATACTTTCTGTACACAGCTCAAGTATGTAGCCCTGAGTTTTATTTTATTTACTTTGGCTTTCATGAGAGTAACTGCTCTATAATCAAATTACCCAAACTTCTATAAGTACGAGCAGAATTAGGTCTTATTAAACACTATTATTAAATAAGACAAACTATAACAGTCTGAAGAGATCTGGCCTGTGTAGTGTTTTAAAGATACATTCTGTAAGATGTAGCGTTCTAAATGTAGTCATGTATTGATTGTAACAATAAACACCCTATTCTTCTTCAAATACGTTATACCCAGAATTCACTCTAATTATGAAGTGGGTGATTTGATAAAAGTATTATACAATTTAAGGGTAATCCAAACTGTAAAATAATTCTTAATATTTATGTAATCATCCTTTAGTGTTCATATTGCATAATCTGTTATCTCTTATACAGCTTCAAACACCATGAAATTTTGTTTGTCCTATACACCAGAACTTTAGTTATTGTATGTAGCATTACTTTCTCAGGACTTTAGTCTTGGCCACTTAAAGCCATTGGCATTTTGAATCCTAGAAAGATATCATGATGCACAAAGTAGCATTACTAGTGAAAAAAATAATAATTAATAAAGCCTACATCTCAAGCACTCCTATTTAGAATACTGGATTCAAACATGAGCTGTTCTCATAACTGTCTGGTTAAATGTATCCTTCTGTAGCAATTTGTTTTGGAGATAGGAGGGTGGAAAATCAATTTACAGTTAGCTGTAGGGTTGGGAGGAGGAAGTAATTCAGACTCACTTGACTAGATTGCACAATTATTTTTTTCTTAAAAGTGGTCGCCTAAAGTAAGTATTCTTTTATGTAGAAACTGTCTTAGGATAGAGACAAATATTTTAGATCCCCTCCCTGAAGATATATATACACATGTATGACCGTACAGACACCTCCTTGAAACAAAAGCGTGCTTATAGCTGTAGATAATCCTTACCCTTCCTGATTCCTTTAAGCTATTCATCACATCAAGCAATGGAGTGTTGTCACACTTTAGATATCAATTTTTTGCACATTAGGTATATATTCTCTATATATACTTCTATAGGCATTCAATATAATTTGAGTATTTTCAAGGTTAAACAAAGGCATTTATATTCAGGGTCTCTCCATAAATATTACATTCAAACAGAGACACCTACATTATATCAATAGTGCTAACTTTGACTATGGCAGATTTATAAATCTTCCCTACTCTTTAGAGAATTGTAGAGAGACATCTTTGGTTATGGTATAATAGCCCTCTAACAAAGTTTTCTTTAAAAGCGTGTGTATCTCTCCCCCCCCCCCCCTTTTCTCCAGTTAAAACCTACAGATAAGCAGATGAATAATCTAACTTTATTCATGTCTGCTTGGTATTTCCCATCTAGGTTGTATCTGTCTGCTTAGAACAAGATCAGAATTCCATAAAAAATGTTATTCCTGCAAGATATAGCAGCAGTTGTGCTCTAAAAAGGCCACATTGGAATGCTGCAGGCTGCTTCTGTAAGATTATTGCAGATATATGTATGCTTAATTTGTCATTTTACAGAATTCATTTGAGCTGAAATACCAAAAATGCCACACAACTTTGCAAAAATAAAGTGCTTATCACTTCACTGAACTATAGACCAGTTTTAACAAAAATACAAGTGACATAAGGATTATCAAAGTAATTGCTAATAAACTTCTCTAATCAGAAATTATTCCCATCAAAGGAAGAATGCACCATGATGACAGTCAAATTAGCCAACTCATATCAAACGTATGTAAGGAGTGATTGTTTCAAACCTCGCTATAGGATCATTAAAAGTAATTATATGTCCATAATTTCAAAACACATACATTCAGAAGAAATTTTTCTTTAGACAGTATGCAAAGACATTTCAATTATGTTATATCTTTTTTCTTTGAAAGTGTATTGCTGCATGAAGTCAAGGCACCATGTCACCACTATATCAACAACCCTGCAACGTACACCACTCTGACTTGTGTTCCTCTAGACAATATTGAGGAAGCTTCAGTCTGGTAGAAGACTTAAACTGAAGTACCAAATCCTGACACAAGCGAGACAAGGAAGCACACAGACAACTCACCTAACAGTTTTACTATTTTCAGGTAGAACCACCACAGGATTAGCTGGGGCAAGTGGTAGGAAAATGGAACAGATGAAGGGACGCATTCAATTCTACAGGTATGAACTCTAGGGAAGCCCACTATTGTCATCTTCCAGTCCAAGAGAACCTACTCAATGGATAGCATCAAACTTCAGATCAGATCTCAAGCCTACATATGAAATTAAGATGTTAACATCTTTGCAGAAGGTGGGTGGGGAAATACAATCCTCAGGTCCAATATATTTTTATAAGGTCAAAAATATGTACATCTCTGAAAGCCATATTATGTACAATGGACCTCACCCTGCTGTCAAGTAGTACCACATGTTGCCTTGGAATGCTCAGTGTGCTGATGATGTTCACTGCACTTAAGCAAGTGGCACTGCACAACGGCCACCTGAACAGGGAGCTGATGCACACCGTTAATACCTCATGGTCTCATCTGCTTTTTACTCGCACTATCACCACCTCTCGACAAAAACCTTCTAGCTGAACAGCAAGATCAAAGCCCTTTACAAAGCAAATCAATGCTTCCTAGCATGCTAGCGCTCCCCATTTTTATGCAAAATAATGGGACACTACTGGCACAATCTTAAATGCAGTCAATGCAGCTATCGGCTGGTACTGCAACTCCATTTAGAAGACTTTTGATTCAGAAAACTCATTGTTATCTCACAAACTAGCATGGATCTAGTTCATAACCAGACACAGTTTCCTTTTGCATTAGACTGACTGAATTTTAAACAATCTTTTGTTTATGGCCTACCACTCTCTCCAGATTTTGCATAGTAATTGACAGAATTGGCTGTACAATTAACTAGGCATTTTTAGTTCTAGGTAATTTTACTATTCATATCTTTTAGAAATTGATATCATAATGGAAATCACCAACATCAAAGATAAAGAGGCTTTACATGGAGAAATTCTTGCAATTAAAAGAAAATTGGACACATCCATAACATTAGCTTTTGCTTAATTACTAAGCATTCTTTTTTGTCCATGGCAGAAAGGCTCATCTAGATGCAAATGTTCCTCTGGAGAACCAGAATAATTATTTTTATGACTGTTTTTGTAATTAATGCATTACTAGTTGTGGGGTTTTTTTTTCTTCTGTTTTGTCTTGTGGTTTGGTGGTGGGTTTTTTTTTTTTCTTTCTCTCAGATTAAGAGCAAAAGCAACACTGTGATTTTAATTGCTTATGAAAAAGGAAGCATCTACAAAAGACATTTTTCTCTGTGGGTTGTGGGGGGGGGTTGTTGGGTTTTTTTAAACCTTCACTGATGACTGACAAACATATCTTCACCTCAGTTCACATTTCAGTTTGTTACTGCCCTGTGAAGCAATTCATTCTCCTCAGCCCATCCCATTGCTTCCTGACATGTTACAGCTACAATATGTCAGATTTTGTCAAAACCTTGAAGTGACAGTTTTGATATGAGGTCATTCCTTGTAGGAACAAGGGTTGAGCTACACAGCTTTAAAATATGTTGACTGTGTAGTTTCTATATTAGCCTGATACAAATATGCTGAGTGACCTACTTTGCTTATTTAATGAGATTGTGAAAAGAATGCCTTGCATTTCTGACAAGGATATTTTTTCTTGCCAAAGTAGGAAAGAAAAAAAAGACAGTCCAAAATGCAAAGGTTTATTTTAATTAGAGTCACACAGCCTGCATTATAATAAAAACAGACTATAGTTGGCATGTCTGGGTGCTGTAAAGCAGGCAGTGTGTATAAAGAGACAAATAAGGCAATTAAATATTTGAGAAGTAAGATAGAAGTAAAGCATGAGCCTGTGGGCTGTTTTACTTTCAAGAACTTATACTATTCAGGCAATACAGAGTATACACATTTTAGTCTCAAACTGAACATAGCAAGGGCTACAAAACAAACTCCGTGTTTCCTATGAAGACACTGAAATGCTTCAATTAGTAAGGGAAAACATTTCCAGGCAACAGAATTAAAATAAAAAATAATAGATCATTATCGGTACTATTAGGGTCTTTGTCCTTTTCAATTAATGATATTACAAGTGTTAGATTTAGTTGGCACTTAAGTACAACTTAGCCAAACTCCACAGGATAAGGACAAAAGCTACAGAGAGAAAAAAACAAAACTGTAGACTGATTGCTGCTCTTCCCACAGCCAGAGTGACCATAAAAGCCCTGTTGTACCTGTTTATGTGCAAGAGATCAGATTTAAGTCATCCCAGAGGTGATGCACTGTGGAAACCATTTATGGCTTCACAGCTGGAGACTAACTACAGATGGTTTCATAAAGCATGTCCATTAAGTCTGTATGAGGACATTGGTCTCCACTCAAGTCCCAGCTTCAGAAGTTACCTCATTGCCATCAACTCTTAATAACATCTGGGTTTCTGAGGACTGAGTTCACACAAAAAGCCTACAGAGTACAGCTGCAGGAACACTACATCCAGCAGTGGGGTAACACTGATGTCTTCAAGCTCTCCCAACCATTTCATCACCCTGCAAAACCACACAGGACTCACCAGCTGATTCACATTTCCAACAGAGCTCCCTACATATAAAACACATACAGGACTGAGTTGCAGAATACACCAATAAAAAAAGGTATGCTGAGAATCCCTCAATGTCTCCAATATCTGGGTTTTGGTGGATTGGGTTTTTTTCTTAGAAGGATCTTCTCTCTCCATTACAGTTTCTATTCATCACTTAAAGCAGACAAGATCAAAATTCTAAGGAGAATTGTAAATAGATGTTTTGTTGCTGTATCAGACCTTTGTGATTATTAAAATAAAGAGCACTTGTCACCAGTGACTTTTTGCTTCAGGTTTTGCCATAACATGCATTTTTTTTAAAAGAAAAAATGCTGACTGTCAATTGTATGACAGGCCCTGTCATAATTTGACATTCTTTGTAAATATCTGAAGAATTACAGTGAGAGGTGTAAATTATCTAAGTGGAGCCATACATAGAATAGTAAAAAGCCCTTTGGTAATGTCTGTTCGAGATTACGAGCAGCTTTCGTCATTGGCACAACATTGTGCCTCCTAACTTTTATGCACTAGTCCAAAACACTGAGCCAGGCAGATCTGATTCACACTGTACCTTTCTCCTCAACAATCTCCAGCTGTGCTTAAATGATGGGGCAATGGCAGAATTTCTTATCCAGTCCCCAGTCCTGTTGCAATCATTTAGGGCAATGGAAGAAGAAAGGAAGGAAGGGGCTTGCTACAAGGAGCAAATTCAGGTACTCCATGATGAAAAGTTCAAATTACCTCAGAACCACTGGGACATCCAACTTCACAGGATGTTTCACAAGAACTATTAAAATTAAATTGATGCTATGTAAATAAGACTCAGGCACATTAACATTTAGTCAAATTATGTCTTCAGCAAAAGTAAAACCAGGGGAAACTACTTTTCATCAGGGTAAAAAGAAAATAATTTTAAAATCAAATGGCACTTAAAAACCAGTGTATCTTATCTGGTACTTGCCTGGTCTCTGGCCCAGGCATTGTTGTACTGTTCCTGAATTTGCAAATTAAATCTAGATTTGTGACAATGAAGAGTTGCTTCTGGAATGAAAGCTGTAATTAACTTTAATATTAAACCTATGCAGAGAGTAAGAACAACTAACAGACCAGCTTCAATAATCACAACACTGTAATCTGTTCAACAAGCAGAAATTAATTCCTCACTTATGAATCCAGTAAGTCTTTTTCTTCAACAGAAATTAGCACTTTATCTATTAGAATAAGTTCTGCCATTAGAGGTTCAAACTGACTTACTAAACTTGAAATACAGCCCTGTATTTCCATTATTTGTATATTTTAATATTCTGTGTGATGCCAAAACAGCTAAACCCACCACATTTTTACAATGAAAACTCCATATTACAGTTACTAGACTTGTCTAACTGAACTTGTGTACAACCTAATCTTTCCACACTGAAGAGTTTAGAAGATATTAACATACTTTACACAGTTACAATGAAAATACCACAGACAATGTATCTCAAAAACTGAGAACAGGGTCATGGTTCAAGAGTGATTTGTGACAGCATTTCCTAAGACTACTGCAAATGGTCTGGAAGATAGCAGCAAATAAAAACCACATGATCTCTACCTTCACCATAATAGACCAGAGAGTCTTTAAAATTTGTAAAAGTCCATAGCATCAGAAAGACTGATTAGATTACAAGTTGCAACCTTATTTTGCAAACTAAAAACTCGCTGATTGTCATAGACCTTTTAGACACTTTGGAGCATTCTGGCACTCCTAAATCTTATGTTGATACATGACAGCCTATCAACATAAAAATAGTATTGTTCAAGCACAGTACCAATTGATATTACTAGGAATTAGAGATCCTTCACTGCTATAAAAAAATCATTTGAAATAGTCCACTATAGTTTTCCACATAAGTTGCACTATATACAGAGCTAAACTGCCATGTCAGCCATTTAAGCAATGCAAAAATCTAGCAAAGATATAGTTTCTTTAACTATATAAAATATTTATTACTTCCAGAACTAGTACAGAGAGAATAATGATTTTAACATGAATGTAAAACAGCCACTGATCACCACTTCAGACATAAGTGTTTGGCTTTGCCCTTTATGGTATCACCTCAGCTTACATTTCTGGAACAGATAGTACAAATTGGTCTTTTCTTATGAGTTCCTCCCATTCACTTCTTGTCATTGTCTGGTAGCAATGATATGAAAAAATCTGAATAAAGCCTTTATTGGCAGAGAAGGCTACTTTACTGAGAGACTGAGACCACTCATCAGACCAAACACCACATCAAAGAAATCACTTGTAGCTTAAGTTTGCCATTTTTGCATTTATAAGCAAGAAAATGACTGTAATTCACAGTAAGCTGTGTAATCAGGTTGACATTTCACGGATGTCACATTCAGTTTTCCCCGTCTGACAAAAAAACCCCTGTATTTTAAATTTTCTTAAAGAAAAACATGCCTATATTGAAAATAAAACACTTCACTAAGTCCATAATTTTAATATCTTGAGGAGACCTAGGGCAGAGCTCCAGTGAAAACCGCCTGACAGGAAGGCTTCAAAACCCACTGGGTTTGCTGACAGCTCACCTGCCTGCCCAACAGCCAGCTTCAGTGGCTTCTGCAGAGCCTGAGCTGTCTCAGTTCTCTGCAATTCAGCCATTCATCAGCAGTGTGATGAGAATCACAGGACTTGGACTACCTTTTCACAGCCAACTCTTCACGTCCTGAGCTCTGCTGCAGACCAAAGACTTTCTGGCTCCAACTCTGTGCCAACCTGAAGGCAGAGGCACCTAAGCTCCATCAGTTCTTGTCCTGCTGCTCGCCAGATGCACCATCCCAAGCCAAAATGATTTCTAAGCGTTTGATTATCTTCCCAGACCAGAAAGAAACCAGATTGACACACTGAAGCTCTCTGTGAAATGCAATTGGATGTCTCCACCCATCTGTAACAGAATGATACACAACTGTTTCTATCTTTATGGAAGTAAATAGGAACAATGAACCAGAATTCTTAACTGGACTGTCTCTAGCAGGGATTCAAGGCTCCAGAGCAATAGCACCTTACTAGAGTTTTGTAAAATGTGATTAATACCTAGCACTCTTAAAAGCAGTCACAGAGATAACACAGAAAGGAATGAAATTTTCCTGGATTTCTTGTGGTCTAGCAAATAGCCAAAAACTAGACAGAGCAACAACCCAACTGAATGATAACAAGTTCCTTTCTCCCCATCCCCTTGAGCCCATTCCCTGTTAGCTCCCTAGATTTCACAGAGAAGTTGATGCAGGACATCTACACTGTTGGACTCACAAGGGTGACACAAATCTTGCCTGCAAGTACTAGCAGGCTACAGATTACAAAGTATCGTATGTGAAAAAATACATATACAGTGCCACCATAACAAGTTGCTATGCATTTACACTCAGTACAATAAATGCATTTGAGTCTGAAAAGATCTAGCTTTTCCGTTTTAAATGGTAATGAATAAGATATCACAACACAAAACCATATCTTGAATTACAGGCATTAGTAGCAATACTGATTAGCTGGAAATGAAAATTAATTGAATACAGCATTGTTCCAATCCATTTATCTAACTTGATCAAGGTATCATTAACTAATTAAGTAGCAATGCTATAATGTACAGCTTATTAAACCACAAGGTCATACAAAGGCCATATTATCAGTCTCCTTACAACAGAAAACGTGGTTAAGGAAGGCTATCTTTAGAAGGGTTTAAATAAAAATCACACAAGTGCACATTTACAAATGCTTTTGGAATCAACCAGTCAGTTAAAAAAAAAGCCAGTCCTTATTAAGGTATGAAATTCCATAATAATGCTATTATATCCTCTAACTAGCTTTTCTCATAAGACAGTTCTTTTCAACACAGCACGCCAGTGATCTTGGCACCCTTAGTCCTATATTTTAAACAGAGAACTTGAGGAAGGGGAAGGCTGTGTAACTTGCCTATAAGCTAAAAGCAATTCAGAGCCAAGAGCTGACGGAAGTTCATTCAGAATCTTCCTACAGAGTTCTAGGTCAGCAGAGGTGGGGGAGGCTGAGGTATAACTAGTACATACATTTCAGCCAAGATGGCTGCGAAAAGTTACACACACACAAACCCTTTTGATTTTTCTTTTTTTTTAATGTAATTTATCCCTTTTTAATGTAATTATTACCCAAATGAATGATTGCCTGAAACTAAAGGAAATTCATGTTATTTTATTACTGAATATTACATTAGGCTTTTTGGAAAGCAACCTGCTAAACAGAAATTTGCAGTTGCACAAACAATACAGATCACACTGATTTGCAGTAAGAACCGAACCTGGAAACACTCTCTTCAACTTCTGGGCTGTTACTTAGCCAACAAGTAGATTCCAGCTTTACCCCACTAGAATCCATTACTCCTCTCTCCCCAGCCCACCACAGACAGCAGCTGGAATTGACTCAAGATCAAGAAAGATTTCAAAAGTGCTATGAACTAGTGTGAAGTAACACACCACTAACGTTTGAGGTAAACCCCAAAAGCAACTAAGTGATGTTCAGGTGAAACTGGCTTAAGAGATCTAAGTTCCATTGTGAACACACAGTCAAAACAATTTTGTTTCCCTTCACCCTTCCCCTCCTGCCTTTTTTTATTTCCTAAGAGGTGACTGATGTGGTATTGTTACTTCTCAGCATTGATCTGGCTTCTTCTCTTCCTGTTTTTTGTTGGGTTTGGGGGGTTTTTTGTTTGTTTGTTTGTTTTGGGGGTGGTAGTGTTTTTTGGTTGGTTGGTTGGTTTGAGGGGGTTTTTAAGTGTTATGTTGAAAAGTAAGGGCTCAGAGAATGACACAGTTCCGGTAAAACATACATTGTAAAGGCAATTCCTGGAAATATAAACTTAAGGAACGAAAGTAGTGTAGGCCTATGACACAAATTGCATGACTGTGGGGTATAGTTCAATTCTACATCAAGAAAAATCCTGTTATACAGCTGAAAAAATAATTTCATTCCCCATAACCTGAAAGTATTTTTTCTGATGTTTGAGAGAATTGTAACTGCAAAAGTATAAAACCACATCTATCTTGTCATTTACTTGGTTCTGGTGTGGGCAGAATGTTATTACTTAAAGCCCCACTATACCCTGAATACCTTCTTGGGAGAGCTGGGACTGCTATCCCCTTCTTGACATCAGGATAGTTTTATTTCATACTTTTTTCAGTGAAATAACTTGAGAAAGAAGGTCTTTCTCATTGTTTATAGGACTGGCAAACAACTGCTTATGTATTTGTCACTTTTTTTACATGCCGTTATGTATTTTAATCTATGAGAGCTTTAAAACTAGAGACACCATCACTGAATACAGTCTTTCTTGAGAAGCAAGATCAACTGTTGGATTAGGAAGGAGGATTACCTTCCTCCTTTCTGCTCCCAGATACAAAGCAACATTCTTAGGAGCCTCTCCTTTACCAGCTCCAAATGCCTAGAAGAATACAAGCTCAAGAAGGGTAAAAAGAGGATGTTGGAGAATCAACAGTCAAATCTATACTCAACTCCATGCAAAATGGACTTGATTTGTTTACTTCCCCTAGCCTTACAGTTAGCTTTTTTATGTTAAAAAATGAGAGAAGGAATTATGAACTGTGTCTTAAGAGAGAGAGAGAGAGGGAAAAAAAAGACAATCCAGCCACAAACATAAAATTTAACTGAATCTTAGTCAGAAGCCAGCCACTGCAACCACTAAATAAAAAGCTATATAAATGTCAGATAAGAGAGACCATAGTGAAGCTACAGCAGCTACTTTTTATATAAAGCAGTGGATATGGAATGAAAACAGGAATTGCCTCATTTATAGAGGCAGATCTGAATGCAGATAATTACTACCAATAGTGAAACCTGGAGATAATAAATAAATGCCCTGGTCTAGAAAAGCACCAACTACCCAGCAGACATTTCTTTGCCTAAAGGCAAGTAGTCATATTTTAAAATTTTATTGCAATCCCTAAGCCAAAAAGTAGAGAAAGCCAGGAACTGTGGATTGGTGATTTAATATTCAATTCTAAACACTTTTTCTTTCCATTATCAGTAACTACAGCCTTAAAAAGCAGCTAGTTGGTGTTTCTGCTCTTAATATGAAATATTTGCAGCTTAGCAAAATTAGCATTCTGAGTCATCACAAACACAAAGTAAAATAAATGATCCAGATTTCCCCAGAACAATGAAATCAAAAAAAAACAACCAACTTTGTACAACTTTAACTAATGATCTATTTCACCTCTATGACTCTGCTCTTTATGTTACTATCCTAACTTGAATACAAATCAAGATTATCACTCAGATTTTAATCAGGAAATTAATTAGTAAGAAATGAGAAAGTGAATGAAAGAAGAAAATATTGTGCATTAGGCTTTTTAAACCTGACAATTGTACTTTACCATTTCCATGGTAATACCAAATACCTACTTAGCTGATTGAATCATTTGGTAGAAACAGATTTAATTCCTTAACAAAATAACTCTAGTGCAGTGATGTATAAGATGTTTAACAAAGGTGCTTTACTTTTTATCTTCAAGCAGTTTTGGTTTTGTTTTTTTTTTTTTTTAAATGAAGACTTGATTAGGAATGACTTTGGAATATAAAGGCAAGAGGCTGCCACATTCATATTGATCAGCTTGAAAACTATAGAGATTACATTTTCAAATTTCATACCAAAAAACAAGTTGGGAGCTCATTTAGAATGTTGGTTCAGAATCTAAGTGTTGTACTTTCATGCTGATTTAGATGGCCATGTACTTAGTCCCCATAAAAGCATTTTCCCATCCTTTGCTCCTCCTTGGAGCAGGACTTTTGTTTTTTAACAACCTGCTGAAAATTACTGACTTAGTTCTAGTTTTTCTTATGCTCTTTTTGCAGTCTCTTGGGTCAACTCACTGGGGTTTTTTTAAATTATTTTTAGATTTTAATAAGGAAGTTCAATGAATAACAAGTTACATGGAACATGTTTTTCTCCATCTTTCACAGGCAATAAGATCTTCCTCTTCCCCCAAGAGAAAGGCAAGTGGTATCACTGCTGTGTTCCATGATGCAGGTTTGGTTGGGTTTTTTCCCAACACATGATTTTGTTGATGGCTCACTACCACATTACATTTATTGCTGTAATTGGGAACAGAACTTAGACTTCAATTTACATTTTGACTTCTTGAGAATAAATTAAATTATCCTTCCATTCAAAGGGCCAGTTCATGGCTTGTGGTCCTCAGAAGGTAAAAAGCTTAAGCAAGAGACCAATGAAGCATAGTCTTTGTGCCTTTTCTTTGCATAAACATGATTTTCAGTCCATTTATGAGCATCTAACTGTGGGACTGGATTTTGTTTGTAGAATAATTAATGGAAAGATTTTTCCCTACTGTAGATATTTAACTACAAATAAATTGGATGCTTCATCACAAAAATGTTTAAGAGTAGAACTGATATCACGGGGATTACATACTCTGCCATAAGGTTAAAAAGGAAAGTTTTTAAGTTAAACACATTTTGTCATTCTTCATTTAATCAAGTTAAACATCAAACAGCAACTGGAAATCTTAAACAATAATAAAATTTGCCCTTCATGAATTATTTGAAACTAAAACCAAGCCAGCTTGATGTTCCTCAAAGTGGTAACATCTTTTACCACTGTGAAGAGGCCAAAAACCCTATGTCATCATCTTGTTTATGGTATATAACGTGCCACAGTTTGCACAAGACAGAAAAGCTTTTTCTCTCCCACTAGAGAAACATGACAACATTTAGACTCTGGCAAGGCCAAAACAACTCAGTCAATTAGTTTCCATAGACTGTGTTAACATCTGAACTGGGAACACTGCCACCAATTGGTTACATTCAGCAAAACAGTTATTGTGAAGCTTTTATTTTAATTAGTAAAGTTTCATAACAATAATAATTTAGTCGTTTTTCTGGATTCATTGGTTCAATTTTAGTGACTTTTTTTGTTAGTCTGCTCCTCTAAGTCTTCATTAATACAGCAATATATAAATACCATAGGTATTGAATGACACAGCTGAAAAGCAGACTTCTGATAATGCATCATTATTGGCTCCAGTAAATTACATGGTTTATCTATTGCTGCCATTTCTTCTGGTAATTCTATATCCATTTTCCTGAAGAAAAGCAGATTTGTTACTTGAAATAAATGTATGATTTTTGCTTGTCATTTTGTTCTTGAAAGCAATTTTTACAGAACATTAATAGTATCAAATTGAAGTTTGAATATATTTTAAAAAAAAAAGAAAAAAAGAGCGGTAACCTTATTTAAAATCTGACGCAAATACTTGTCCCACAAAAGTACATAAATATCTAAAACAGCCCCTTAAGGTAAATAGGCAGGATTCATTCACTCTAAATGTATAATTGAATGTTTAACGATTTTTAATGAATCTTGACCAATTTTCCACCTTCCTACTTACATTCCAGACTCAGACTAAGATGATCCCAACAGCCCTCACACCAATGTCAAATACAGAAACTACTGCTGCTACTAAATAGTTCTCTTTTTATAAATCTAGGAGAATAAGGGTTTTCAGAGCAATTTCACCCTGAGACATCATAAACTGTTAATTAGCCATCATTGTCATCCTCTTCCTTTTTTCATAACTATTTCCCAGAACTTTGTTCCCTTCCTCAAATGTTTAATTTCTGTTGGAACATGACCAAATTAAAAGCCAGCAAACAAAGAATGTGGGTGGTTGACTGAATTCAGGTGCCCAAATGATGCAGAATGGCTAGGACCTGTGTTGGTTATTTAGTATTCTCTGATTTTTCCAGAGTTCATCTGTAAACATAAGTAATGATTAAATACTAATTTTACTATTGCTCCAAACCACTGAGGCCAACATTTTCTGGAATCTAGAACTATTCAAGTACAGTCATCACTTCCTATTTAAAAATTACATTTTGAGGTTACCATAAGCTACTTCTCATTCACATAATGCAAGCCTGGTTAATTTTGCTTTATTTATTCTTCTCTTTATTCAAATTGTGTTACAGTCAGTGTTGAAAACCCCTTATGTCTATGCTCTATCTTATTTTAACTCTATTTTTTAATCAATTAGCCAAACTTGAAGTTGAGTGAGAATATCCTGTAAAGTTAGTTTGACACTACTCTCAGTCAAAAAGTCATGCTAATTGTGTCAGATCTATATCCCTCTTAACTGTGTTCATCAAGGACCACACTACATAACTCATTATTTCCACAGCCATACTAGCTGATTCTAACACTCAGGTAAATCATCCGGCTTACCCTTGGAAATACTAGGGGAACATCAATCTTCTTCCAGAACTCCAAAACTCTGCTTGCCCCAGGAGCTCTGGGGGAAAGAAACGAACACCCAAAAAACCCAACAGCACCACAAACATTCAAGTTCCAGAGGACTCCTTTGGTGATTCTCTAAATCCCTTGGATACCTGTTATCTGCATCTGATAATATGAAAATAACTTAAATTTAGCAGCTGTAATTCACTATCGTGAATCAGTAAATTCACCTGACTTGAGTGAACTTTGTTACTGCCATATGCTAAGAATATATAATTATATATCATGTGCTTCCCCCCTTCAGATCAGAAATGTTTATATTCTGTAAATTGTCTCATATACTACTATCAACAGTTTTACGTTTGGCAGCAAAATAGAGATTAGGATTTCATTTGTTCCCAATATACTTATAAACTACATTTTACAGTCAAACTCTGCTCATCCTGGATTCTTCATAGTACCATCTTACTTATTTAATTACTATGGAGAATTGATAGAGGAACGAGAAAGCAAACAAATTTACATGACCAATGAGATGGGCATTTACAATAAAAGTTAAAAAAATCGTGTGTGTTACAGGTAGACGTGAGAACGCATGAAGCAGAAATTACCAGTATGATAGAACAAGGTAAATTGAGTAGCATTTTGGCTTGACAAGCCAGTAATCAGATCCATGCTGACTACAACTATTAAGTTCAGAGGTCTTAAAAATATTGACAAGGCTTCCAGAGAAGTCTAAATAATCCGCATGTTAAAAAAAATATGTAAAAGGCAGCCTTATTCTATTAATTTCTTACTCACATATGCAAAGAAAAACTATGATTCTACAAAGAAGAATCTTTTCAAACTGACGGTCTGACTTTTTCATTTATAATTTAAAGTTAGCCTGGATCTTCTTTCCATACCTTCCAAATGCAATGAAAGCTATCATGTATACCATGCTTTTTTTTCTAGCACAGCTAACACCGGGGAAGAGCAGGGAAGAATTGGAACATATCACACTCACCTAAGGACAAATATCCTCATCCTCCTCTATAATCAGTGGAAGCAGACAAGCACCTGCAGAATGTGCTTCAGTTACCAGAAGATCTGAATATCCTCTGAAAGCACCTACCATCCTCTGCTGATTTAGCAAATGTTCCTAGTTCAGGTGCCACAGTTAGATGCCAAAATTTTGGTCATTACTGACATAAATAAGTCATTACCAGCCCTGGGCAAAAAAGATTCTGACAGCTCTGTTAAATGCCCTGATAGGTTTGCAATACAGTTTTCTTTAGATTGTACTATCTGACATCTCTCTCTTGACCACAGCTTCTCCCGACATGTATTTTCCAGTTTCATCATATAAAATGTATAAGGACAGATATTAAATGGAAGTTCAGCTTCTAGTAATGAGAATATCAAAGACTGAAACCAACTCTTGTTGTTTTCTGAACATAAGTCACAAGTGTACTTTTTCCACATCTCTTTGTTTTAGAGAAATAAAAAGCAGGAGCCCAAAGTAACTCCTTTTTCAATGCACAGTCACAGATCTGTGAAGGATCTTTGGCCACAAGACTGTATTAGATTAATTGTTCTGGGCTCAGAATCCAATCACTCCAAAGGCTGCGTATCTGCACAGTCCTATGTAAAATTCAGTTAAAGCTATGAAAGTGGAAAACATCTAGCACTGGCATCAGAAAATCCTCTGCCATGATCTACCTTCCAAGCAGGAACCAGATTTGGATGCATTTAGGAAGAAAATTGCACTCTGAAATAATTAAACCTATCCCTCCCTCTCCCAGCAGGTTGAAGACAGTACACAAAGATTACGGAAAACCATATTAAGTTTTATTTCATGTCAGCATTTAAGAAAAATGCTGCAGTTTGACAACAACTGCTGTTTTCAGGTGATTAGCCCAAAGCATAAAATAACTCTCCTGCACCCACCCACCCCGAGTTATACTGCGCAGTCTGTTCTGCTCATGTCTGAAATGGCACTTTATGACTCAGTTGTAGAACAAAGACTAGCTTATGCCAATTCAGGTAGGATGAACATTACAGTATATTTCCTGATTTATAGGCACAGCCTGTTGAGCTGAAAGGGACCTATTGCTTAGCATATGCTCCATCTAACCACATCACGCTGCACATAATTTTGCATAAAACTGAAACTATAAAGACTTTGCAAAAAGGGGGAAGGCAATACAAGAAAGAGAAGTTTGATTAGCTCTCAACCTTCTCCAGCACAGCTTTAATGAGTTCCCTAGCAACCTGCCCAGGCTCAAAGCAAGTAGGACAGGGAGACAGATACCTGGAGAGAGCACTGGGTAGTATGTATCCAGGAGGCAGAGGAATAACAGAAGTGCTGCAGAGAGAGCTCTCTTTGTAATCAGCTTGATTTGAGAAAGACGAGATTTCTCAAATATCTGTCCTGTGATGAGAGTAAATGAGTTAGCATTATAAAATTTTACAAATTCTTTCTATTCACATGGTCCTCATCCTCTCTCCATCAGTATTTAACTCATCCTCATGTGCATCATTTTGTCATTTATTTTCTTTTAATTCTCAGAACCGTTTTTGCCATGAAATACTACATTGTATTCCAATAATGTTAAAAATGTTCCAATTTTGCAGCACTGAAGAGTGAAATAGTAATTTTGAATGCTTTACACAACTTTTTAAAAAAAAAAATCAAAGAAAATATTATCTCAGCCATTTCTGCTGTAAATCAACATCCAGGACTGAAACAACTGCTATTTATGAGCATATGAAAGTAAAGTTGTAAACACAAAGTTTACACAAACAGAAAGAATCTTGCTTTGACTTGGAGAAATCACTAAGCCCAATATTCATTCTCTCACAAAATGTACTACAGTACCTCACAGCAGGTAGAGCAAGGTCTCTATTCAGCCCTGTCAGTGCAAGTACCTCTTGTACATAAAGCTGGCCAAAACCTCTTAGTTTAATGCAAAATCTCCAGACCTCGTCTTAAAAAAACCCAAACAAACAGGAACTGTAAGAAAACTTACTGCAGGTCTCCTGCACATGCATAGGAAGACCATAAGGCATAAATAAGCTTCTGCCTTCAACCTAGAAGAATTAGTCAGCTCTTCACATAGACAGCAACAGTAGCTGGAAAACCTACAATACAAGGACATGACCAATACTTCAGTTCTTTTTATGAGTGAGCAACCATCCTTTCATCACTTCATTTTACATTAATACCCATAGCACTCACTGCTGAGAAGGGCCACTGTTGCTCTAATATCTAGAGATAACCAGCAGGGAAATGAGCCCTGTACAAGACACATTAAGCTACTTCAGAAGGAAAACGCTGGCACCAGACCAGCAGAAACATTTATCTGAATTAAAATACTTCCACTGAGTATATTTACTGCTAGGTATAGCGAGAACAGGGCTTAATTTCATATATCTACCTTTGCCTAAATATAATAAAACCCCCATAGGTTGCTCCTTTATTGTGCTAGTCTGTGGCAGCAACAGCATGAGCCAGGAGAACCGGCTTGAGCAAGAGCAGACAGTCAATCAGTGCCAGCCTCCCCCAGGAGCTTGGACCAAAGCTGTTCTGTGCTATATCCCTGTCCTATGCTGATTAGCCTAAGCCATTCCAGCTGAGAGCAAGGTGTGGCCAAAGGAGAACATTGCTTTGCTCATGTACATGCCTAGGAATAATGAGCTTTTATGTAGTCTTCCAAATGATGGTACACCTTTCAGTTGCTGTAGTTATCATGTTACCTGCAGGCTTACTGCATTGCTTAGAGTGGCACTGGGAGCTCCAGTGCCTTGGACAGCAACACAGAGAAAGCTATGGCACATCAAAAGTACATAAACAACATAAAAGGTCCTGCTTTTATTAGAAACCAGATGTTCTGAGAAACATCAGCAACTTACTCTAAATATCTATGCTTTGAAATCATGAATTGTTTGGTAAGGAAGCAAAGTATCATGTCAGAAACATCCCCTTCTCTATGCTCCTACTAGAATTCAATTAGCAGTCTTTCTCTTTAACACACTACTGCAGGAGCACAAAGCAGTGTGTAGTACCAAGCAATAACAAAATTTCTCAGCACCACATATATGCCCAAAGTATCTAGCCCACAGCTTAAAAGAGATATCATGTAGTTTCTTCTCTTCAGAGTTTAAGACACTTGCTAGCTGACTCATCTTTTTCAGGCCATAAAAACACTACTCCTCCTAGCTCTGCAACAGAGGTCATAAAACATAAAGAAAAGTAGAGTGAGATAGGAATGCAGGAAATATATCTCTTTTTCTGAGCAGCACCAAGTCAGGTGTCCAAGACCATGGCTCACTGGTAGTAAAGCAATGCAATAACCAGGCAGAAATTCAGGAAAAGCTTTACTGACCATAATGAAACACCAGTGTCAAAAATAAAAAAAACTTGTGTAAGTGGAAGCCTATCACGTTCCCTCATCCTCATAAAGAGGGCAAAAGATTTGCCTATTTGAAACTACCAAAGCCACCTGTGTAGTCGAGTTATACTGCAAAAAAATTACACCAAAAAATTAGTTGTAGACTGAAGATCAATAAGTGTATGGGCATGGCTAATGACTGAATAAATAATGCGGAAAAGCTTGGAGGGAAATGTGGAATAGGGCTCAGAATTTCTATTTCATTCATTATGTATCTGTAAGACTATGATATGCATCTCAGTGGTAGAGGCAGGTTTTTATAAGAACTAAATACCCGAAATGGTTTTTAGACACAGAAAATACAGTCTGTTTAATGAACTCAGATCAGAGCCAAAAACAATTAGAAATCATTTAGAAAACTGATGCAAGTGTAAATTCAATTTAGAAAGTGTGGCATTTCAACCAGCTTGCTTACAATGAATACAACATAGCCACCAAAAGCTAACTCCTAATTGTAAAAAAGTATGATAGATATCAGTGGATTAGGCAGCACTATAAACATTTTAGCAGGAATACAAGTTTTGATAGCGATTCTACCTCTGGATTTTTAAAAGGTACTTTAAGTTGCCCACTAGAGAGGGACCTAACTCACTACAAGTCAGCCTATAAGGGCTACACACAAGAAATACTTTAGCCCCATGTCATGGTTTAACCCCAGCCAGCAACTAAGCACCACGCAGCTGCTCGCTCACTTCCCCCCCACCCAGTGGGATGGGGGAGAGAATTGGGGAAAAAAGTAAAACTCGTGGGCTGAGATAAGAACAGTTTAATAGAACAGAGAGGAAGAAAATAAAAGTGATAATAATAACAATAATAAAATGACAACAACAACAGCAATAACAATAAAAGAATTAGAATATACAAAACAAACGACGCACGATGCAATTGCTTACCACTCACCGACCAATGCCCGGTTAGTTCCCAAGCAGCGATCTGCCCCCCACCCCAGGCCAGCTCCCCCTAGTTTATATATTGGACATGATGTCACATGGTATGGAATACCCTTTTGGCAAGTTTGGGTCAGCTGTCCTTGCTGTGCCCCCTCCCAACTTCTTGTGCCCCTCCAGCCTTCTTGCTTAACTTCCTTGAGTTAGGCTAAACACTACTTGGCAACAACTGAAAACATCAGTGTGTTCTCAACAGTCTTCTCATACTAAATCCAAAACATAACACCATACCAGCTACTAGAAAGCAAACTAACTCTATCCCAGCCAAAACCAGGACATCCCACTACACATCTTTAGCCCTACTACTCATGTAGATACCACATCTTCAAAACTAGATCTTCAGAAACTTACTCAGGCGGAGACTTCTGGATTTCTAAGCCCACAGTTGTCACCTCAGTTCTGCTCATTACTGCAACCAGCCTTGAGACCTCCAAGCATATTAGTTCCTACCCCAGCTGGGCCCAATTACACATACAGATGAGGTTTTCCATGGCTAACCATGCTCTTCAGGACCACCTGCCAAGGAAGTTGGCATGCTCACAGGACCAGGATTTACACAAGATGGGGGGGAAAGGGAGGTCAGGGTGTGCCCAACAAAACCTTCTTGCACATACACTCAGTACTGCAACTCTTGCTCTGAAAGCACCTGGTGACTTAAGGAAATAAAAAGCAGGAACATAAGAACAGCCAAGTAAAAAGAGCTGGCAACTGCCATCTCATTATTCTCAAGAGTGGATCTATACCACATGAGAACTATAATCCAGCTTTGTAAGTGTTGCTGCTGATTGAGACTGGAGAAGGTTTCCCCCCCCCCCCCTAGGTTCAGAGGGGGTAAAGGAATTTGTATTTGCCTATTTGTAGTTTGACTTCAGGGAGGAGAACATTTCACTCCATGGCAAATGTTAAGCTTCCTTCCCCTGGAACACTGAATTTGCTTTTAATGTATCAGAAGATTTGGTGGGTTTTTTGAATGCTGTGAGGACAAAAAGCATCAACTAAACTATTAAATATGTTGAAACTGTTTCTCACCATGTCAAGGCTAATAAAGAGATTCTCTACAAACCCTTTTGGAGATTTAGTAGTGAAGAGAACACAGAACTTTCTGACGCATCACAGATTTTCAAAATATAATTTAAAACAATCATATTTGGGAAAGGAAATACAATGAAATAAAATTATTGAAGTCAGATTCACATGGAAGCCTTCTCCTTCAACAATGAAATTCGTATTAGCAATCCTAGAGCAAACTGCAATTGTAATTAATATTTCACATGGTACTCAATGTTGTAGCCAAATATTAGCTGCCAGACTCTTGGAAAACACTGTTTTTCTGCCAAGCTTTCCTTTTGTTTTACAAAGCTATAATAAATACTGTAGAAGGATATATAGAATGGCTCTTTGATAACATATTTTTTCTTGATAGACCTAAGCGTCATGAGATTTCATTAAATGGTATAGCTGGTATGTAAGAAAAAAAAGCCATTTTGAACTGAAAAGTCAGACAACAGTTGAATAATTACTTTTGATTTTTCTACTGAAATTTGTTGTATAATCTTTTTTTGAAAAAGAGATATAATTTAAATATTTTCTTCCAGTTGTTTTTCTAGTCATAATACTCTTTATTATTTAAGTGAAAGTACTTGTATATTTAAAAGGCTTAGATTATAGAAACACTAGACTAACTTGTCAGAAAAATATAGATTGTTAGAGACCTAAAAAGAAGCTATGGGAATATTTCCATTCTTGTTCTGCCTGCTTTGAAACAGCAAGATACAGAAGACCAGGAAGAAAAGAATAGGTGGACTCACCTGCAACTATATAAAGACTAGGCTATTAGACTGTCACAAGTGTGATCACAAGGGCACTCAAAAGAGGCAAAAACCGATTTAGACTGCTGGAAGATAAATCGCGATGTGAGTGTGGTTCAGACTTTGGTTAGCATATCATAATTTTTGTGTTTTCATTTGCAGATATTTGCTTGTTGATATTACAGCTGCAACTATAATAAACCAGAACAGCTGAGAGCTATTACCTTCTGTATCCATCTTCATTTTGTCATGGAGGCTCATACATTTCACACAATCTAAAGGCACTGTTAGAATGCTCCAATAAAACCAGATCTCTGTTACATATTGGAAGCAATTAGTTTTTCTTGCATACATGTCTGTACTGAGCCTGTATCTTGATTTGTCCAGAGACTAGGAGGTGGATAAGGCAGCCATCCCTTGGATGAAACAATACAGCACGGAAGTCTCTTCACCATTTCCTCCACAACCACGCAGCAATACTCAGCTTCTGATGAGAAACAACAAACAAGCATTACCAGAGCCTTAATAACACTGAACCAGAGGGTAGCTGCCCCAGATGATCTAAGAAACTGCATGGCAATTACAAAAGCAGCATACTAGCTAAAGAGTTAAACAATGATTAATTTTTCTTTATATTTTTCCTGTTGAACCTTGTTGTACAATCTTCATTCAGTTAAACATCAAAACTTTGATTCAATTTACAACACTGAGAAAATTAGGATGAGGGTGATCATTCCAGACCCTTGGGCCCAGGAACAACTTCCAGCCCCCTGGTCCCAAACAGTACCAACACAGAAGGATCACTGGTATTCCTAGGGAGAACACACACAAATTGGACTTAAGCAGGGGCCAATGAAAGCAATGCCTGATCCTTTTCCCATTAACTACTAGTTACCACCCAATAGCCTGGTGAAGCGTCTATGCAACTTCACATCTGACAGCTTATAAAATAACACTAGTACATTAAGCTTGCTTTCAAAACATGGACTAAGTGACAACATGAGCTACACCATCACATCTGTTCTACTCTAAGGTACAGTAGCCAGAGACATTTAATAACTGGGTATACTGGACTGGATTTGACACATTTTTAGATTCATGTAGAGTAGTGTGCAATACCCCATACAAAGCAGAGCAAGGAAACTTAGATCTGGGTGGAGTGTAAGCTCTCAAGACAGGTTTGACCCATCAGCTGCCTTGTGCATTAGTTTATTTGGGGTCAGAATCCTCCCTTCCCAACAGGGAGCTACAAACAGCTGTTTTCAGCTGCCTCTTCAGCAGAACTGAGCTATTTTAAGACACTGTAAAGGATCAAGACAGCTATGTTTTAGTCTGTTAAAAACTATAGAAGGAGCAATCTAGTCAAAGAACTCAAAATAAAGGAATAAGTTAAAAACAGATTCCTTGTAATTTACTGTAAAGCATACACTTTAGAGAAGAATCCTGGTCTTCATGCAAGTAGGAAACATGACAAGTTAATTTCATTTATAATTTAATAACTGAAGAAATCGGTCTGTGCTCTAATGTAACTATATTAACTGGCTAGATTCATATTCTAATAGAGGCATTTACAGCATAGTAACTTAAGAGACTATTAAAAAAATGTAAGAAGGAAGTTGCTCTCTGTCTCTGCATACATACAATCTATTAGTAAACCATGCATAGCTTTTCTTATTGACTATCTTTTATAGCATGACAAAATTTTCCACTAGAATTCCTAAAAATCTCACTATGATTCTAGCAGAAACAACTGCTATTTTCTTCAGGAAGTTCTAACTGCTAATTTTGTTATTAAGATAAATAGAACAAAACCCCCTAATAATATCAGTCCAATGATTGCAGGCAACTGATAAAGCATAACAAGCTAATGTATTTGCATAAACAGATGAAGTATTTTTAAGGACGTTCAAAAAAACCACACTGTGAGGACACACTAATATAACATCTTCCACTCGAGCCTTAAAAAAGTGCTAATGAATAGAGTATTCCTGAGCTATTGCTTTGACTGCTTAGCTTGAGTCATTTGCACAGCTTCCTGATACACTTCCTCATTGCACCACAGCTGAAGGAAGACATAGAAAGTGGTGGAAAGTGCAAGAAAGGATGAGTTAGCCCCTGAAAGGAAAGGGAAAGGCAGCAGGGGACATCATCATACATGTATGCAGGTTCTGGGCTGCAGTAATCACTAGCTCCCTAACTGATATTAATAGACGCACATACACACACTTACAAAACCTCATCTCTTCTTCATTGATGGCAAGAGGAAAACTAGGTATTAAACAGTTTTGGTAGAGCTCCTATTCACGCGAGCAACTTTCTACCCTGTTCTGTATAAAGTCTTTTATATCAATTTTAAAAAAGTGGAAAACGGGCAAGAAAAATTTTTCATTTGTTGCACTACATACCTAATATAAACTGTGCCAATGCCTTGAAAAGTGCAGCCAAACAGGTATTAAGGCCTTGCATCAAGTTTTATTCTAATTGTTCACCTCTACTAATTTATTTCTACCTATAAGCTTCCTAGCTCAAGTTTAAGATATACCAAATGAATACCTGCATTAGAAAAACCTCCTATAAAAAACTTGAGGAGGTAAAACTCGGGGATATCCAAGGAATGACAGCCCTACTGTTGTTTTTCTTCCATTATGTTCAGAGAAAGAACACAATTTTGGATATATTCTTTGTAAGTAAAGAACACTCCCACCACTTTTTTTTTTAATTTTATTTCTGTAACATCCCAGAGCCACCTAAGTTTTTTCACTAGTGGCTTATGCCTGAATAATATCTGTACAAAGGTATCATGTTTTTTCCTCAGAGTCTCAGAACATGTATTGTCCAGCCTAGCCTATGTACCTACAGACACTTACACTGAGGAAATAAGATATTTGCTGAAGATCAACAAGACTCCAGTCTTGGGTATTTAACAACCAAACAGAACACAGATTGTACTGGCAAAGACAAATCCATATATAGCTTTCTCCAAACATAATACATCCTTGAATATGACCTACAGTAGAGCAGGCAAGGCACAGTAATGACTTTGGTTACCTAAATTCCATTAATACTTAGAGAAACCTGAGCATCTACCACTCAGGAAAGTGCTAAAGGTGTTCAAAGCACCACTCCCATAATTACTGCTTAAGTGTTGGGACCCCCTACTGCCCCCTCTACCCCTTCCCCCCCCCTTCAGTCTAGGAACAAACACACAAGATTAAGTCTTTGTAACAGATTGCACTGGAGTATCTGGCATCCTTATAATTCATAAATGTTTGCTAAATAACATGCATGCATAGATACCTTAATAATAAATGCACCAGCTGTTTGCTGTCTTAAGACCTAATAGAGAAACAGTGAGAAATTATCTGTTGTCATTGTGTTGCAAAATTAATAAGAGTCAAGACAAAAATAAAGGTACAATTTATGACATATCTTACAAAATAATGTATTCCAGAGCTTTAGATAAAAAATCTGGGGAGGTCGAAATTCACAGAGGTAGTGCCCTTAATAATCAAAGCAGTCTAGCGACAAATGAAAGTCTGCATTCAGGCATTTAGAAACACATGTTCAAAAGCAGGAGCTGTTGAATTTTTTTATTTTTTTTTTTTTACATTCAGGTCAGATTAAGTCCCCATAGACATGAACATTAGGGACAACACAACCCATCCTGGTGATCCTAAATGCATGGTGATCCTAAATGCACATGTGTTATCTCAACTGGCACAATCAGTACAGCCAGCCCTCAAAAAAAAAAGAAAAAGGGTAGTGCATAGGTTTAGAAGCAAGTTTCAAGAAATAATCTTAGCTTCACCTTCCATTCATAATGGAAACCATGTCTGAAAGTTTGTTTCATTTTCCTTTTCTCAGGTCACAGAAATCAACGACAGCAGCCAAAGGCAGAGTAAGATATTCTTCCAAACTTGTGACTTGTCTCAGATACTGGAGAAAAAAACAGCAACAATTTCCACAGAGTTTATATATTCTAATATCTCACAGAAAGATAAACCCCAAGTTATTGTTAAAGTGACATTGTTGAGAATGGTAGACCTAAATTAGACTTGCCTGACATGATCTGAATTATTGATTCTTGCACAAACACCACATTTTAGCAATGAAATAAACACTTCAAAGAGCTGGAGTTGTGCCTGAAAACAACAGTCTCCACAAACTCAATATCCTTCTGCCTGTTTGAAAGACAAAAGTTCTGTATAAATGGCAATAAATATTCAGATTCACATTCATAATGAGAGAGTATCACCTTATCAGGTTTGTCCACCTCACATAACAGCAGTCTGGAGCTTACAGACTGCTATTCCCAAGCCAGAGAAGGTATCATTATCTTTGATTAGAGTTCAGTTTAAAGCATGGAACAGTATTTTTCCTTTATTTTTTGTTGCATATTTGGGAGGGAATTTAGTGTGCATGTGTGAAAGGACCACTTTGTTGGGTGACTAACTGTACTGTAGCTTTTTAGTAGGGAAGAAGGATTTTTATAAGTCATCAGAACAGATTAACAGATTTCTTTAGGGGGTTCCTCTCTCCCATTTCTTTACATAAGAGATGCATTTTAAATAGTCTAAAAAAAATGGCCTTTTCCTCCTATACAAAGATACCTACAATAGAGAGAAATCCACACTAATAATAGCCAACATGTCTGGTGATCCAGAAATGTCAAGAGAAATACTATTTTCTACATAAAAGTTGCAAGAGTAACTTCCAAACAGTTGTGTAATATTGTAATGGCATTTAGGTAGCCATGGGATCAATACACAAACATCTAAGGAAAAAACCTCTAAGGTTTAACCTTACTTTGAAATCACACAGTTCATATGAAAACACTGTTTGGACTAGAATTTTAATAACCGATCTCTAGGCAGAGACAATGCTATGCAGACTTCCACAAAATTCTGTGAATGATGTTCAGTATAAGAAAAGAAAAACAGTACATCCAAAGGGTCCTTAAAAGCCATCAGCCTTGAAACAGAAGATATCACCCATTTTATATGCCTTCCTCCAAAAGGGGGAACAGGCAAACAAAGAGTGACATATGTTGCAAGTCAAATTCACCACATGAAATGACAATTTCATTTACATAAAACCACCATTACAAGGTTTTAATTAGCACTAATGATTGTTAGACCCACAGTGAAATCCAAAATATGGTACAAAGTGAGGAAACACAAGTAGCGAAAGTGTAATATGCACTGCAATACTTTCGTTGCTCATTTGACAAGTATAGTTCAGCTTTTATTATATTCCATAGCATGATCTGAAGTGTTCTGCAGTACATTTTTTAAAAATGTAATCAAGTTCTAGTACCATTATTATAGTAATCTGTATGCTGTAAGAGTCTGAAATGATTGCCAGTGGGAATTTAATAAAGACCATTGCATTTTGTTTACACAGCACTAGATAAAACACTACTTGGGGTGAACCTGGTGAATTTAAGACTCCATTTCCCTTGCCCCAGAGCAGCTCAAGTTTGTGGCTCTTCAGTAGATAATTTCAGTCATCACTTTGAGTTGCTAAAGAAGGCTGAGACTCAGGCCTGAAGAGAACAAGTATACAGCAGTATGTGATCGTGTATTCTCCACTTGGGCAGTGAGGCTTCAAGCAGACTTTTTGAAACTCAACTGCAGCTGTTCTCTGGGAGGGGGGAGGCATGTTGTACAAGACAGTTGAGGCCATCTGATAGTTCACTGACACTGAAAGGGTCTCCTCTTCCTTCTTCCCAACCACATTGCACTCACTCTGGAATCAACCCTTTTGCCAAGCTAATTTGATTCATTAAACAGCAATTTTCTCACTGCATGGTTTTCTGCCAGCCTAGTCATTTTAGTCAGGTCTGGGCAGGCAGACGACAGAGGGAAACTGTGTCTTTATAATTTGATCTCCTCAGTCTTTCAAGACTGAAATAAAAAAAGTCAAGCCTGGAGTTTAAAGTACAACACTCTGGTTGATGGAGGCACCTGAATATTGCTGTTGACTTGAAAAGTTTTTCGTAAGATTGGTGAAGGGCCTGCATACAAAAATTGTATGCATGACTTATAACTTAGAAGTTTTAATTTTACAAGAACTTGGTCTGCCTTAAAATACAACAGGGCCTCCAGGTATCATTACCTACAATTGTCTTGGAGAACAAATGCAGGTCCTTGAGGTTTCAAGCTGTTGTATAGCAAGTTCACAAGCAAGAGAAAGGGTTCACAAGTAGTGGCAGCCAGGAATAGTCTGCCTTCCCCTTCTACTTTCCATTTTTTAAGCTTGTAAAGACACTGATTCATATCAGTCACATCCTCCCCGCTCTTGACAACACAGAAAGGAGGAATAAATCCACTGAGAAAGACAGACATTAGGTTTTGATTGTCTTACCCCAACAGTGGTTTTACAGTGTTATAAGCCTGCTGACTTGCATTCTGTTCCCTTCGAATTTAGTAAAATTACATAATCATAAAACTCATGTCACTGGCAAACATACCCATTGCTAATATATCACACTCTGTTTTAAGAGTGTTTGAGAAGCATGTATTTCATCAGTCCTCTTTCCTCCTTCCTCACAGGAAAAATGAAAAAAACCTAACCAACAAATCAAAAAAACCCCAAACCAAAGCCAACAAACAACAACAAAACAACCCCACATATCTCACTGGGACATGTTTAATAAAAGCAAGGAAAGCTACTAAGTAGGAGATGATCTGATTTATTTAGTAGAACACCAGGGGAATGAGGTGGTACAGAGAGAACAGAGTTCATGTATGGAGAACCAAACCAGAAGTAGAATCCAGGGATTAAGTGGGTCCTTCCAGGGACCAGCTGCTATATACTGATCCCTTAAACACTGCTTAACAAACCTCATTAGTCAGACTATCTTTGCTTTTCTGTGTATACACTTGCTTGGCTATATATAATTTTACTTAAAATTATTCCCTGCTCCATTATACCCATCTTTCTTTAATACAAACCCATAGACCTCAGAAGCACTATTTAGATATTTCTTTCCCTGATCAGCTGAGGGTTGGAGCTGAAAAGTAACTGGAAAATCTTAGTTTGCCAGCCCAGAAGAGAAACCTGGATCTTGTAACCATTTTTCCCCTGTATTTTTAGAATGTGTTATCCACCATAAGTACACACCATGCTAAAGACATTCAAAAATGAAAGTTCCTCTTGCATTTTAAGACAAAAGCACATTTCCAAACAAACTGCTAAAATAGGTTGTCTTGATTCTTTTGGTAAGCAACATATGAATGAAAGATGTCCCCAGCAAACATACTAAAAGGATCAATTAATGATTTCCTGCAAGTGCCAAAAATAAGTTAACCAAAATGAGAGAAATATGGTTCTTAAGAAGTACTATTGAATAAAAGTTTCAGAACTGCTTTGGACCAAGCTAATTCAAATCCTCTTACAATTTAGTAAAAAAAGGCGTGCAGCCAGAAGGAAGAGGTAGGCCAAAGCTTTCCAGTCTTAGCCTTTGTCATTTTTAAAGTCCAAGTACCATAAGGCAAGCTGACACTCTGGCATATAGTTTGGTAAACAGTCTCTTCTTTTTCCACCTTCACCCACCTCCTGCTGTATTTTTCCTTGTGCCTAGTCATCAGCCTTGGAAGACTATGCAAAGCAAGGCTGAACGTGGCCAGTGCCCTTTGGCAGTGTGACCGGTGTCCTCCCAGCCTTCGCCAGGACACCACAGCCCATGCTCACCATTCAAGGAGATGCTGCTTTTCCCAGACCTCCAGGGCCACATGCTGTTCTGAAACTGCCAGAACAACCTCACAGTACAGCAACCCCCCTTTCTCCTGTATAGGTAACAGCTGTGCTAGTAAACCTAAGCCTCAAGTGTTTGCATTAATTCAGCAATTAGTCTTAATTAGAAAGATTAGCTCTCACACACTAAGGCCAGCTCAACAGCAATACAAGAAATTAGTGTACCTGAATATGGAATACTCAAAAAACAAGCCAATGCATTTAAAATATTTAAAATGCATTTCTCTCAAGCTGGAAACTTGTTTGAAGTTTTGACTGAAAAAAAATACTCACATACCCCTTTTTAATTTCCTATTCCTGTTCCCCAAAGCTAGGTTGAACATAATTTGATTTTTACAGAATTCTATTTTGTATTAAACATTGGAAAATACCATTGTGAAGAACCAAAGTGGTCACTGAAATAATAAACTGATTTGAAATTAATTCACAAGATCACCTACAATCCAAGCATTTCCTGCACTACTGGGGAGAAATAGGAAAGCAGTTTGGTATGAAAGGGAACATAAGAAAAATGGCTTCTGATAGAATCAATTTCTATAATAGAAAGTTAGGGATAAGTAGATTAATGCAATTCTATTCTTCAACTGGACAATGAGAAGAAATATACCTGCTGTTCGCAAGAAGCTCAAGGACACGAACTCAGCCACAGAAAATTGTTCTTGAAAACAAGTATTTCATTCCTGCACCTGCAGTACTGTCTTGCCAGATACACAGACTCAGTCAGCCAGATGTCTTTCCTGTTGTGCCAATTTGGTAACCTTGTTACAACGATCCACTTGAAAGACAACAGGAAATATTGCATTTTCTGGGGAAAAAGAACCATTTTTGTTATTAAAACCATTAGTATTGAAGTAACCAGTACTGGCTTTTGTCAAGAACATGTCAGAAGTAGGCAAAAAGCATCAACTCAGTATGGTTTATGCTTTCCCAATGTAGAAGAAAGTTCTGAAAAAGCTGCTTCAGGAATATGTCAGAGAGCTGAATTTTATTTGAAGCTATAACACAGGTCACGTATCAGAAAAGAGTCAACAACTGGGTACCTAAGTCAGCATGTAACAAACAGGTTGTCTCCATATTCTGGTGATAATCCACATCAATCATGAACCACAAATCTGATCCAGAGGCTGAACTTTTCTACAGATTTAATTCATCATTCCTCAGTTGAGCCCAGATCAGGCATGGTGATGCTAAGTTAACTCTCATGGCAAAAGACTGGGTAGATAATTGTATGTTAATAAAGAAGTTATTTTTGTTATTTATGGCTTTTCTGCTAGTGCATTATTTACCCAGTAGAACCACTCACTTGAGTGGACTAAACTCCAAATGAGCAGGTTTGCACCAAAGATAACTGCTATCAAGCAGCAGCACAGGAGACAAGGCAATTATCTCTTCTTCACTTTAAAAATCCTTGTGCAGAGAACAACTACAGCTATTGCTATAGTTCTATGGAACATAATGTTGGAAGAGGATTTCAGTCCTGGTAACAACTTTTCATCCTGATGGTGAACAGAAGTGTAGAAAAGCATTGAAGTTCCAGGAAGCATGGGACCCCCACCCTGTGTAGCTTAAAACATCCTTCCACCCATGTAAAAATTCTCTGAATTAAGAACTTCACAAAAAACCAAAAAAAAAAAAAATTTCTTGGTTTATAGAAAGCTTTCTTTACAAAAGTTAAGACTTGCCATATTTATGCATCCTTAATTCACATTCAGAACAACTCTTACTCAAGTTGTCTTTTCACTGTTTACAATGCCTCTACTCAGCCAATGGCATCAAAGAAATCCATCCATCAGTTTTCAAATAGAAGCAGCAGTAGTAACACAAATTGCTTGTATTAAGAAAAGGTCTAATTGTGACATCTAAAAAAAAAAAAAACAGTCATTCGATCATTGCTAAGGAATGGTATAAACCAAGACAAAAAGTTCACAATTACTTTAGAACAGTTCTGTTAGCTCAGGTGACAGCACTTCCAAGATCACGTCAAAAGGTTTCCTCAAAAACAAGAACAAAGAAGTTGTTTACATTGTAAGAGTATTTGATTTGCAAATTAGAAATATGACCACTAATCTGGTCTCTTGGGTTCAGTGTATTTAATCAATGCTGCCTTTATAAGCACTCCTCCCAGCAGACCAGTTGTTTCAGAACTGATACAGACCTTAATGAATTACTGAAATGTCAATAGCTGTAGGCATTAATTGGTCAGTTAGGACCATGCATTTTCACAGTTCTCAAGCAGCTCTTAGTTTCTGCTGCTCCTTATGCAAGTTCCTATTCCAAATATTACATTTGCTTTGCTGACATTAAAATTATGAGGTTGATTTTCTGTATTCTCAGTATTTCATTCACGAGCCCTTTTTATGCAGTGATTCCACACCTGACAGCAGGCCCTAAAGCAATCATACACACTAAACAATTACAACAACTCATAAAAATAAGCAGTGCATAAAACGTAACCGAAGAACATTACCTTACAATACTTGACACCCTCGGGGGATCCATTTTCTTTTTGCAAACACATAGTTCCCTTTGACATTAATGGGAGCTACATGAATAAGGAAAAAAAGCAATAGATCCTTTGCCTGAAAAACATATTCTTGCCAAGTGGATATTGGCAGCCTGTTTAGCCCAGGTGATTGGTGGTGGGCCTACCTAGAGATATTTGCCTGCAGGCTGCTGGTTTATATTCCATAAAGCTGAAAACTCTAAGTGTCATTACCACTCTGAAGATTGCTTGCTGATTTATCATCTTGGTTCATTTCTCAACATTCATTTAAGGAAGAGTACTAGCTGGGTTATCTTCTGTAAAGTGGTCCTTCCACACCACTGTTTAAACACACTGGTACACTCCAGTGCTAATTATAATGAAACTATCTGTACAGTGTTGATACAATTCTCTGCCCTTGGGAAATATGCAGTAAAGTTAGAAATAAACTTTTAAGTTTCCAGATCTGAATGCAGTTATATGCAGTTAAATGTACTTAGATGCAGCTCGTTAAAAACAAAGAAAAAGTCAGAACTACTTTGCATTCTGCATTTTCCTTCACATTATATAAAATAATTACACAAGAACAGAGGTAAGTAAAACAAAGTTATACCATTGGTATCAAATGCTAAAAAAAAAAAAAAAGGCAGAAGGATTTATATCTACATTTGATCACAAAACTAGAGAGACCAACAATCAAATAAGATGCTTCAGTTGGTATAGTTACACAACAAAATATTTTGGGTACATCTGTTAAAGCTCAGCTTGAATTTCTGATATGGAACCAAATGCAATAGCTTTGTGAAGGTAAGCCAACAAGAAAAAACCCACACACAACAAAAACAAACAAGCAAACAAAAAAAAAAAAAAGAAAAGAAGAGAGTTAGGAGGAACAAGAAATGTGTGGTGGTATAATAAAGCCTCCCAAAGCTCACTCTCTTCATCAAAAAAATATTTTTTTTTCTTCTGCCCTATTTACTCATCCTCAGCCCTTCTGTCAACATTCCCTTTTCTGACTTTTCTCCCATACTTCAATTTATGTTCTCTCTTCCTTAGTGATGCCTGGAAATCTTAAGCTTGCTTTCAGTCACTGCTATATATTCCATATGCTCTGCCATTAACCTTGTTAATTAGCACAGAAATTATTGTCTAGCTCTTTCCAGACCATTAACTCTTCCAAAAAATAAAAAAAAATAGATATATATCTAGATCATATTTTCTTATTAACAAATGAAGCATAAATCAGTAACACTTGTCACAGCCACACTGCAATTTCTGTAGGCCTTTACAGTGGGAAAGGCAGAAGGTGCTTAAGACTTCCACAGTACTAAATTAAGTACTATTTCAATCAACACAACTGCCTAGTTATGCCCTATACTTTGTCTTGTGTTCATACAACTGCTTTCCTCTGAATGGGAGATCAATTCTGCCCATATCACATGACTTGGTTTTGGTTTTGTCATTCATCTCATGAACAAGATGCTCAGATGAAGCCATTCTGCCATGTCAGTACGTTTGTCTTTTAGAAGACAGGCAAAAACCTTTCCACTACCTGAGATTCAATTTCTTAACACAGCTGAAAACAACTGCAGATCCCTTCATGAAAACAGGCTGGAGACTCTGACACAAAGTAGTTTAGAATTCTGCATCTACCATTAGGGACAGCACAGAAACCTAAATAACAGGCACATACAACATTGCCAGATGATGTGTATCACAGATTAACCCTCTAATTTTACCACCTGCACTCCAATTAACTCTATATCAAGACACTAGCAGACATATAATGTCCCTCTATGTCATTAGTTCCTATTACACAGCTAGAGAGCCACAGCCTTCTCTGGGCACTGCCACATGTCTACTACAACAGAAGTTTGGTGAGCTTGAGGAGGGACACTTTTTGGGACTTGTGCTCTGTCTCTTGGCTCATGACAACAAAAGGCAAAGCCAATGTCTCTCTAACAGGTTTAAACAAAAGGAATTCAGTGACTGTTCTGAAAGAATGAAAATGGAAATCTACCCCTGTCATTTAAGGCAACATTGGTGACTCATTTTTAGACTCAGCCTATCTACTATATCCCTTTTTCAGAGGAGCTTCCTCCAAAGAAATCCTCTTCTACACATTTCCGCTTCTTTCTGCTTTTCACCTGCATAGTAGTAGAGCAATAGGACCCTGACCCACAATGGCTGTTCCCAGTTGTTAACGTGATAGAATCATATCAAATAGAGAGGCAGAATTTGCTCTTTTTTCTGCTCTAAGCATTTGGGGTCTTTTTTCCCTAGAAGAGGAAAAGTATTACAAAAATATCTGAAAACCTCCTAATTTTAGTGGTCCATAAGATTCTTCATTTGTACTTAGGCTAGCAGATTTCAAACAGAAATTATTTTTCAGTTCTGTAACTGTCACATTGCAAGCTTAGATGCAGCCAAACAGGAACAACCAGGATGAGAAATAGTTGCGATCATTTCAGCTAGCACAATCTGCATGCACAATTTTATGTTATGCGACAAAAGTATCAAAGCTATATTTATTGATATGGAGGAGACTGGGCAACCTTGCCAAGAGAGAAAAAGGGAGATGGGTGGAAGACCCCAGGTAGGAAGAAAGGGACTACACAAGTCCCTAAATTAGAAGGGAACAATGGTGCTAAGGCACAACGATTTTCTGGTATGATTGTAAGAATGCAAAGCCTCCAAACATAACCTATACTGACATGGCAATGCTTTTGCCACTATAACATGTATCAGTCTACAAAGTCTGTGAACTAAGGTCATTGGGCTAATCAGTAATTGTTCTTGCAAATACAATACTCTTCTCTACTAGAGCTTTTGCTAATAAAGATATGGCAAAAACAGAGGCAGAGCTTGATATACCCACAGTGAAGAAAAGGCTTTAAGAGAGAAAATGAGCAGCAAGTCCATTTGAAGGAATCATTATCCACCCAAATGTACTTAGAGAGAGATCAAAGCAGTAGACTTAATTCATCATTAATTGTCTTCCAAGTTTCTTACAACTACAGAGTAGCCATTTTTAAGAGACGGTTCTTAAGTATCAGTTATCTTTACAAATTCAGAACTGGAAATAAATCCATTGCCTCTAGTCGCAGTGAGGTAACTGTTGGCCTTTTAAAGCGTAACTGCTCATCTCTGGGTGCACATTATAATGTAAAGAATTCTCCAATATTTTGAAATTTAAAAAGCCACACAGGGATGACATTCAGTTGTAATCTCAGGACACAAAGGAATTTTTAGTTTGCAAGCAGTTTTTGAACTGTACATTTTTATGTTGTCACCTTGACCTATTCACCCAATGTCTGCCAATGTCAAGCCACTTCAGTAAGAATTATTTCTATTATGTCCCTCTAAACAGATACTGCTCTAGCAATCAGAGGAAGAGAAAAAACACACCATATAGAAGGCCTTATCCCATTCTCACATCAATATAAGAAGTAAGGCTAAAAGGATTTGTGACATGCAGGCAAAACCAGTTACAGGTTTAAAGTCAAGCTTCTGAAATCCACAAATTAGAATGTTAATCAACATTTACAGATACAAACACTGACATAAAATGCAGAGAAAGTGCAATCTTTTAAATGAATGGAGATAGACAAGCTTCAAAGTGCAATGAAGTAACAGACTTACTATGTTTATCCACTCCTCACACAAATATCTGTAGAAATATGTCAAAATACTAGCAGATTTAAGAGTAACATGCACCATCTTGATAATTGCACTTGGTTGTGCGCAAGTATTTTGTAGAGCTGTAAATCATTTCCTGCAATCATATACCCCTGCCTGGAGGCTCAGCCTCTCCGAGAAGAGCTCACAGTTCTGTTTTTAAAGCATACCATCCTGTGACAAGACAGACAATGGATGTCTCACACCTATTAGAGCTCTCTACTGACTTTAATTAAGGCCCAGAATTCCTAATGACTCTGAGTACTGCCTACTGAAATGAAAATGATATATTGATTACAACCACCAAGGACTTTGCAATTATGGGATATTTTTTCCTAGAATAAAGAAAGGAAAGAGGGAAAAAAATATAAAGGATGATTCACTGGGTCACAAAGAATCACCCTCACAAGAAAAAAAAATAAAATTCATGTTTTCCCCTCTTTCCTTGCAGAAGGGAATGAAAAATAACACCATTATTCTGTATGCCACTGCCTGTAGCATATGCTTTTACAGAGTAATCCCTTGTGAGCAGAGACATTTTATTAGGCAAGAAACATTCCAGAAGAAAGCAAAAAAATCCAGTGAAACTAAGGGGTCACAGTGGGGTAACTTTTATTGGGCACATTCTTTTACATCCTTAAGGCACTGAAGCAGTCAAGGTTTTAAGAACCTTTCAGTCCTGTCATTATTTACAGGAACTCATTCCCCTTGCACTGCAAACCCCAGAACAAGCAACTATCAAGTCCACGACCCTCTCAGATAAGGAAGCACACATCTGATATCTCCCAGATAGAGATGACCTTTGGTAAATATTCAGGGAGTGTCCCTTGACTCATGTGCTGTGATTTTGCTGGACTACAGCAGGACACTGCAAGGAATTGTGTGCTCAGGGATAAATTAAACCATTTTTCTTGCACATAAATGGGGGTTTCATCCTTTCCTGCCACCACTGAGAGCACAGTTCACAAAGAGAGCAATTACTACAGTCAGAAGATAAGCTTTTTCCTTGATGTAAAACCCAAATCTAGCTAGACTGATCTGCACAGGTACTCCACCTTCAATGCTTGTTATTAGGCCTCCAAGACACATAATCTGCAAATTTTATAAGCAATTCTTTCTCCAGATCAGTTTTTTGTTAGAGTTTAAAAAAAAAAAAAAAAAACAAACAAAAAAAAAAAAACCAACAAAAACCAATGAACTGGAAATAAATAGGAAATTCACTGCTGATAAAATGAGTAGATGACTGAGCAGTTGGAGTAGTGCTAAATATTGAGAGGGGTAGGATAGCCATAAAGGCAAACCAGCTTAGCTAGCAAGTCAAGGCTATTCACAGACAAACACAAGGTCAGACATTTGGTAAAAGAAATCAGAATAGGGGACTGTATCCTGGAAAGTAGTATCTAAAAAAAGATGCAAGCAACAGATTGGGCAAACATCTGTACTGCAGGACTCTGGCCTCATGCAGAGACACACAAACTGGTGAAAGCATCTCAAAAACAGAGCTGAAGTCTGGCTTTGTCATGGTGTGCCCTATTACTATCTTCTTTAACCAAGAATACATTTCTGAAACCGGCTTAAAAGAAATAAACCACTTACAAGTCTGAAAAATAATTGAGGTCCTCATACAGTGTTATTTTAACATGTGTCTAAACCTCAATAAACTACATTGTGAGGGGCAGATAAATGTTTTCTTTTTCTAGAGTCTTCAGGCATAATTTTGGGCATTATCATTTTTAAAGCAAGCCATTTTATCTATAATTCAAGCTGGGCATGCTTCTTATAGACAAAAGAGAACTGCTGTCCACAGCCTCAAAAGGCACATTGAGCCTAGCATAAATAGCTTGTAGCTCGAAATCAAGGCCATACTTTCACCAGAGCAGACCGTAGCAATGCCAACAGGTCAACATACTTTTCCTGAAAAATGTGTCACATTCAGCTCTGTATTTTCAATATATCTTTTGTCTCCCATGAAAAACAGAAAAAAGTATTTGTCCACAAACATGTGATGTTAAGAGCCTTATATAGAATTCTGCGTGAAAAGTAAGAATTGTTACTTGCACATAGCTCTTGGCACTGGTTTTTTGTTTTTTTTTTAAAATAAGATGGTTTTTAGCCTTTTTAAATGATATATAAACTTATCAGGCTATTTTTTGTAATGAGTGTTCTCCTTTTGATTCACATTATAGGCCACATGCCTAGCTAGCAAAGGAAAATAAGCAGTAAACTCCTACAGAGCTGTAGGCAGGGGAGGGGGCATTTTTCCCTAAATGTTCATCAAAACAAAACCACCAACTCATCCTATTCAGGTTGTACAAGTACTTAGATTGGCCTATTAGAACACATTAGGAAATAAAATTTCAATGTCATATCTACAAGGATAAGTTCTGCCTGTCCCCCTTACAGGTTGTGATAGGTTGACCCTGACTGTTTGCCAGGTGCCCACCAAAGCCACTCTATCACTCACCCCCTCAGCTGGACAGGGGAGAGAAAATAGAATAAAAGGCTCATGGGTTGAAATAAGGACAGGGAGAGATCACACACCAATTACTATCACAGACAAAACAGACTTGACTTGGGGAAAAAAAAAAATATTACCAATCAAATCAGAGTAGGATAATAATGAGAAATAAAACCAAATCTTAAAATACCTTCCCTCCACCCCTCCCTTGTTCTCAGGCACAGCTTCACTCCCAGATTCTCTACCTACACCCCCAGAGGCACAGGGGGACAGGGAATGGGGGTTGGGGTCAGTTCATCACACGTTGTCTCTGCTGCTCCTTCCTCCTCAGGGGCAGGACTCCTCACACTCTTCCTCTACTCCAGGGTGTGGTCCCACCCACAGGAGACAGTCCACCAATAACTTCTCCAATGTGGGTCCTTCCCATGGGCTGCAGTTCTTCATTAACTACTCCAGCGTGGGTCCCTTCCATGGGCTGCAGTCCTTCAGGCACAGACTGCTCTGGCGTGGGTCCCCTGCAGGGTCACAAGTCCTGCCAGCAAACCTGCTCCAGCGTGGGCTCCTCTCTCCACGGGGCCGCAGGTCCTGCCAGGAGCCTGCTCCAGCACGGGCTTCCCATGGGGTCACAGCCTCCTTTGGGCATCCTCCTGCTCCAGCGTGGGGTCCTCCCCAGGCTGCAGGTGGAGATCTGCTCCACCGTGGACCTCCATGGGCTGCAGGAGGACAGCCTGCCTCACCATGGTCTTCACGACGGGCTGCAGGGGAATCTCTGCTCTGGCGCCTAGAGCATCTCCTCCCCCTCCTTTTTCACTGACCTTGGTGTCTGCAGGGCTGGTCCTTTCACATGTTCTCACTCCTCTCTCCAGCTGCAGTGTCTATGCCACAGCAACTTTCCCCCGTTCTTAAATACATTATCACAGAGGTACTGGCACCATCGTTGATGGGCTTTGCCTTGGCCAGCAGCAGGCCCATCTTGGAGCTGGCTGGCATTGGCTCCGTCAGACATGGGGGAAGCTTCTAGCAGCTCCTCCAGCTCCTCACAGAAGCCATCCCTGTAGCCCCCCACTACCAAAACCTTGCCACGTAAACCCAACACACATGTTTAAATTCTAATTTACGCAGCCAAGAGTTGGGAAATAGTGCCTTTGTGAGATCTTAGTCAATTCGGTTACAAAATAAGCCATCCAGCTACAGGGTCTTTCTCAGAGAATTTTATCAGAAGGTGCAGAACAGGGTGAAAAAAATTTCTTAAAATTTCATGCTCCAATTACAGTCACTATTTTACTAGGAGAGGTATTATGAATATGTGCACTGCTCTAAAAATATTCATGGGTTGTAAGTATAGAACTCTATTTTCAGGATGAAAACCAATGAAATCCTGACACTTTTTATTTGGGGTCTTTCATTTAACTAAGTGTATTTTTAACTTGAAAATATTTTAGATACTTAAACAACAAAACCCAGCAAAACCGAAGATAAATATGGCACATTTCATTCTTTTTATACATCTCTGAAAAGTAAAAAGGGCACATTTATCTCTAATTGAAGGATCAGACCTCTGCTTTCTGTAAAAGACAGACAAGAGAAACTCAGAATGTGGCCACAACCACCCACATCACTTGTACCAAAAGCATCCATAAAGCAGCAGCATACAAACACTCTTTCCTAGAAGGGTCTTGGTTTTGCTGTTATGAAAGTTGAATGTTTGTGATATTAACTGTGTCATTTTACTACTTCTCTGTACTGTTAACTTTATCACCATATACTGACCATTTAAATGGTCTACAAATATTAGTATTTATATGCTCAAGTCAGGGAAAACAGAGAAGGAATGAAACTTTAAGAAAGTAAACCTTTCTTTGAAGAGTTCAGAAATCACCCACTCACCAATTCAAGGTTACCTGTCTAGTACAAAGGATTTATGAATATAATACCAGAACTCAGTTACTTGATTCACCTACTTTGGCAGTAAAGAATTCAGCTAATAGCCTATATATATGTTTGTTTCAAAAGCTGTTAAGGACAGTAAATTATCCTCCTAGGAATCACAAGAAGTCTGCCACAACTAAATATTTAAAAGAGAGTACAAGACAGACACAGGACAAACTGCTTCTAAAGTGTGTCAGAAAAAAAAATCTTTGCTAAAAAAAGTCACAGCCAAAAATACAGCCAACATTTATTCTTTATATTCTATTTTTTCAATAACCCACTAGTAAGAGTCTTAAAGCAAAGTCAAGCTTATATCTTGAAATATGCACTTACACTTTCCTGTGTATTTCATTTTTCCTCAGTGATCTTAACTTTAAATAAAGCTTTTTTTCAAAAGAAATGACGACTGGTTTCAGAAGACTTGTACTGTCCTCTGTACAGGTATAGTAGAGAGAACCCTGTAAGAGCAGTTTACTAGGTGCTGGGCCTTCAATCCATGAACCAGAAAAAGCAGACATGAAAGGTGTGCTTGTGTGTATGTTTAAAGTTATAGACAAGCATTACACTAAGTAAGGGGAAACCAAGTGATTAACATGTTTCACAGCCTGTTCCCACAGACTCTCTTTTGCCAGGGACAACACCAAAGAGTTAACTACAAGTTCAGTGAATTAGTCTGGTGGCAGCTGCATCCTCACCACCACTTTGCCCCTGCAGCTTTTCCCCCAAGGTGTGACAAGCACCCATGTAGTCACACAACAGAAATGGATCCCTGACATTTGAGGAGGTCTGTGAAATCACAAAAGCAAACAGTTCTGTTGGCAATCATCAGGTCCAACCTGCTTCCTTGTTTGGGATGGGGCAGGATGCAAGACCCACATCTCAACTCCATAACCTGTCACTCTGTGATAAGGCCAGACCTACAGCACAGGTCAGAGATGGCCCTACTGCATGCACTCAGGTCTTTCAGACAAAATCTAGTAGAGAAACCCAAAACATGTGGCACTCTCCTGCTTTCAGAAGTTGTTTGTCCACATTATCTAGCAAGTCAGGCCTTACCCATGCAGAGTAGGAGATGCTCAGACACACCATGTAACTTACAGTAGTATCACAACATGGGGATTGTCACACAGCCTTCTTTTCCCATTGGTTTCTCTCTATGTGCAGTCTGGCAGTACATTATACAGTGATTTTCCCCTCATGTCACTAGCAGCATTCTATTGAAAACGCATCTCCACACTGTGCACCAAGTCACATTACCCTTGGGGACGCTCTCCACTTTTATGGATAGGAAAAAGAAAGGAAGATCACAAGGAATAAGAACTGCCCATCACGACAGCCTTACAGATTGTCAGAAAACTTTACACACATGATTGTCATTAGTGCACTGCAAATCCTAATTAAAGTGGAAATGCATGCCTTGTTCCTTCTTGCTTCCTCCAAAGGCAGTCACCATTTTCAAGTGTTGTCAAAAATGGCACCATTTAAAGGTCAGAAAGTTGACAAAAATGTGAGCAATTAGCTGCTGTCAAGTAAAAATGATGGTCTAAGGGATTATACTACTAGAAGCTTGCCGCATTCACAGAAAAATGAAACTAGATCATATGAGAAAGCCTTGATCTTTCCTTATTCCTTTTTTTACAGCTATGATGGTTCACAAGAGATCAGATCCTCTGTTGTACTAGCTCTAGAATCAAACTGTTCTTTTTGTGGATGCGGAATCACTAGTAATGCTTTCTTTAACTCAAAAGGAGAAGCAAAATTTGACAGACTGCATTTGTACAGATATGTTTGCATACCAGGCAAACTGAGGAACAAAAAGGTAAAGTGAAGTGATACAAGTTGCTTGGCACTGCCTATCACCACTAAACTTGGTCCAAAGACAGTCCTGTCAGTCAGCTCCTGCTCAGAGGGAGCTTCATCCGCACAACATAAGTACAGGAGTGGAGATGGTCTTCTTTCTGACTAGTCTTCCATACATTGGACTTGCCTGTATACATGGTTTTACAGGCCATGAGTTTCATAAAGCTCCCTACACAATACTACAAGTACATAATAAATAACACATTTCCAAAGTACTTTGAGCTCTTCAGATAAAAAGCAGTGCAAACAGAAGTTATTACTTGTGTGATATATTACCAAACTCAACCTGAACTTTCATTTTCAGAAACAATATAGGACCAAACCATTAACCAATATCCAAGACTAAATCACACTTAGATATCTACTGAGACACAGATAAACATCTATATATGAATCTAAAAGGGAAGGAGACAATAACTATTGTATTTTTTTTAATGTTACTTGCAGCAGTCTAAAGACATCATAAAGTATACACGATTTATATAATAACATCCGTAATAATTCAAGAGAAGAAAGAAAGAAAGGGTCTGATCCAGATTAAATAGAGGTGACATGTAATAATGGTTACAGTCCCAGTTCAACTGCATTTACTTTCAAATACATGAATTAGCTTTTAAAAAAAAAAAAAAAAGTAAAGCATCTTTGATTGGCAAGATTATTTGCCACACTGAGAATATGCTCCAGCACAGGAAGTAGAGAAGAATCACCCAAAGATCTAGCATTATAGATTTTCAACACTTCAGAACAAATTAAAGATTCTGCCCTGCTTTTCACTAGATAACAGGACAAGGAGGTTTTATTTGTTGTATTACAATTATTTTTATTTACCAAAGGTAAGTCGCCAGATAGCTGCATTGATCCTGCTACACTTGAGGCCATTTAATCTAAAGAAAACTGTTGTACAGAAAATGTTTAAAAAAACCTCAACAATAGCAGCAAAGGGCATCTTGGGGAGCTTTAATGAGATTTTTCTGTTCAGTGCAAGTTTAGCATTCCCACAGAACAGATCAATACTACTTGTTTCTCCCAGATATGTTAGGGAACATCCAAGAAGCTCAATCCCCCCTGGCCTTTCAGTTTTCTTCTCCCCATTACGCAGCAGGGAGGTGGCCATCCAGTTGGCAGGAGTGCCAGAGACAAGACAGGTATCTGTAGTATTCCATTCATTTCTAATCTTGGTCAAAAAGGAATTTTTTTCTGAAGAAGGGAACACTATGTAGTCCAACCTTGAAAGAATGATTTCATTACTTTGTTTCCATACATACAAATATCTGTGGACAAATTCACAACTTATACTTTAGTGCTGACAGTAGTTCTCCCATCATGAGTAGGGCAGAGCTTAGAGAAGGCTTTTAACTCTTTGCAAAGTTAAAATACTAATTTAGTAAAGGTGGCAAAATCTGGCACTATTCAGCAATGAAATTGTTCTGTTCTAACTCTATTCACTTAATGTCTCCTGGCTACTTTTAAGTTTCCTTTAAAGTTTTTCATTTTCCCATTTCACTTTATCCCTTCTACTACTAATACTTTGTCACAACAATATGTGGGAATTAATGAGTATTTCCCTTCCCCTTTCTTTAATTGTAAACATAGTCTTCTCAAGTTTATAAACAAAGCTGGCCAAAATTATAAGAGACTTCAGCTATTTGGTATCTCCTCTTGCTTCTTAAAGCAGACTCTCTCATATTTCTCTATTGCATAATAAAACATAGCCATGAGAACAGCAGGTAAAGAGGACTAGGATTAAAGCCACCCACAAAAGTACATTCCTCTTTGAATGCAGAGTTGGGGATTTGGTACACAGTGGAAAAGCCTTTTTTAAAACTATTTTATTTTTTTGAGGACAGGAACTATTCTAAAGTGGATTAACTGTCCTTGAGCCCTTCTACCCACCCACACCTTCTTTTTCCTCTCTTGTTCTTGGTTCTCATTTTCATGCTGCTTTAATACAAAGTGTGTGAAACTGATTTTTTTCCCCTCCAACCCATACTGCTACCCCCATCTCCTAAGAAAAACAAAACAAAAAAACCCACCAAAACAATAGATAGCATGACATGAGTTTAGTCAGAATAGTAAACACAACAAAAAAAAAAATCAGAAGCCTCTGATGATCTTGGGACCCTCCATTTTCCAGCTGCTCAAGAGGTAATATTTTAATAAGCACATTTCCTACCTACGGAAGATAAAGATTCCCTTATTATGACTCATAAGTGCCAGGCCACTTTTAACATTTGACATAGGTAGTCACACAAGATGTGAAAGCATAGCCAAAGGGTGTTCAAAGGCTGTCATGTTGGCAGGTGAAGCCTACTGCTGAAAAATGCATGCTGGCAGGGAATGAGCCTGTTCTGGCTTCACTGCCACAGCCCACAAACAGCACTATGCTGTTAACCCAATCTGCCCACTGTTTGCAAGATCTCCTTGGGCTAAATATCATTTCTTCATCCAAACCACACAGCAAGTGCAGTGAGAGAAATCGAGTGAGTAAAAACAAGTATCAGCTGAATTCATAGCTGTTTTTTAATGAAGATAGCTAAAACTCACTGCTAAGAGGTTTTACACTGTCAAGGAAAAAAACACAAAACAAACCACACATAACAGATTTGACTTAAAACTGTTCACGTCCTCATAGCATTCTCCATACATCTTTATTCCCCATTCTGTGACATTTTCAGAGACACCTAAAATGGCATAAAATACTGTTAGGTTAAACATGTTCCTGCAACACCCCCCCACCCCATTTGTGCCCAAACTGCTACCCTCAGTTCATATGCAGCTTTAATTGCAGTTATAATGACAAAGGTCAATATTGATCCATTAACCCATCTACCCTGCAAGACTTCACAAGCTTATTCTCATTCATACAGAATATTGAACAGTATTAAGAGCGATTGGTGACTGAAAACAGGGTCAAGGACTATGCCTCTGATGCTTGCTGCAATATTATTTCACCACAGGCATTTTGATAAACTTCTGGATTGGGCAGCAGGACAAGTCTAGAAGAGATCCAAAACTGCAGAACTTCTTAGATTTTGCTAATTAGACACTAATTGTCAAGCATTTGCAGTGTTTGGAAATATAACTGAGTCAAGTGGCAGTAAAAAGGGTAAATGGACTTGTTTAACAAGAACTGAATAAAATTCTTTCCCAAATACAGCAACTGGAAAAAACCCAATACTTTTTGTCTTAGTATGGGAACAAGGATATCAAGCCTGTGCCCAATGTTTCTCTCATTGCAAATTAAAGTTGAACCAAGAGGGCACACAATTCTTGACACCTAAGGAGAAAAAGCTTCACTGCAACAATAAGGATGCTACTGAGCCAGAAGTCAGCAGAAGCCTTTGAAAGAGGCATATTTTTCTGGACCCAGCTCCCATCAACTTCCCAACAGAAAAAAAAAAACAACAATCAACAAGTCCATGTCTCCACAGGATTCTGGTTGCCACAGGGTGCAAAAGCAGCAGCTCCAGCTCTGGATGCCACATCACATCATTTGGATTAGAGCTCTGATCCAAACCTCAGAGACACACTACAGCACTCCCAGTAGTATTTGAACTTTCCCACCTGATTAACAGATTTGCTCAGCTTTGAGTGGGGGCTGTTGCACAAACCTTTTTACTGCATAAGAAAATACTAAGCAGCAAATTGCATGCCTGAGTTCTGCTGTTTGATTACAACACAAGTGCACAATCGCATGTGTGAGACCACAAAAGAACCCCTTAGGCTGGCCAAACATGATGAAGTACAAGCATGCAACTCTGATAAGTAAAAACATGTTGACTACAAAAAAACTAAATCAAACTTTCAGACCAATTCAGTCCACTAATGATGAACTTTGAGAGCTCTCACAGAAGTTTTAGGGTAGGCCAGGTACAAACTCAGACCATTGTTCAGTCTAGAAAACATGACCTGTTCACAGCTAGAAGAGAGTCAAGGGGGGTTGGGATAAGTTGGAAATGCCTCGTGCTACCACACGTTCCCTTCAACCATGCTACTCAGAGGGCCTACACTGCAAATCATTTGCTTGATGACCTGAAGCCAAGAGCCTTCATATCTATTTTATACCAAGGAGCTCTAGGAAACCAGCAGCAAATAAAGCACAAAGTGTGATCGTTAAAAGCCAAAGTAATAATGTAAACACATTTGATATAATCCAGGCTATTCCAGACACATTATTAGGAAGATAATGATGCTGAATCATTCACCACTAAACACTGACAACATTCCTATTGCTTTACATTGTGTACTGCTATTTTGTAACAATTAAGAAGGATCAGTCAGTTTTCACCAGTCAATTCATGTCAGTCATATGGAACTGGCTGTACTTACGTCATTCTCTCTGCTTAATAAGCCAGAGTATACCTTTTAATACATATTTCCAGAAATGAAAGCCTCCAAGGTCAGCGTGCTTGGGCTGACTCACTGACTAGCACCTATAGTGGTCCATCAGAAGTGAATAGCCAGTCATTACACATATTGTGCGACAAATTATTACTGGTTTATCATTCAGTACAACACCTAGGATATTTGCATCAATGACTCTTCCTTACCCATGACAAAATGCCTGTTAGGAGCCAAAACCTGAAGCATTTTTGGGAGGTCAAAAGTAAATCACTTCCTGAGAGGCACAGAAAGCATTTATCCTGGAATCTGAACCAGTCCTGTACTTCTAGATCAAAGCCCCAGCTGAAAAACAAACTCTTTTATATTCATAAAGTATTTAATCCTGTCATTAGGAACACCTCAAAGTGACCTGTTTACTAGAAAGAAGGTGCTCTTTACATCAGATGAAGTGTGTCAGAAGTAGGTCACTCTAAATGGACATTTTTTTAGAAGTACGTAACTCAATTCAACACCACCTTATACAGATTAGTGCTTTGGCATATATTCCATACATAGTTGCTAATGTTCGAGCTGGTGGCTACCAAAGGCTTTTAAAAGATTAAATACTAAACCCAAAACTAACCAGAACGAGGCCCAATCCCCAGGCGGTCTCCAAGCCTGAGAGCCTTCAGAAGCTTTGGAAAGCTTTTCCTACCAAACACTCTTTTTTACCCTGCAGGATTTAAAACGCTCTTACTGAAAAGAGAAGAGCTAATGAAATCCAAGGGATGTAATGCACAGCACGTGTTTGGTGGGGACATCTACATCTAAAAATTTTAAAACTTCAGGTTCAAAATTACTCCATGCATGAAAAAGAGCAATTCTAGACACCATCAGCCAGGTGACAAAAGCCCCTGGTAAGCTAAATGTCAGGCTTGCTTCTGTACAGAGTGTCATTTGTTTCTTCTTTCACAATATTTTGAGATAAGGCCCATGTTCCCTTGTGTTACAACTATTTACCGTTATGTGGGGCTGAGGCATGCTCACCAAAAAAGCATAAACTTGCTCCACATGTAGTTTTCCCATCTCCTTTCAACTCCTTTCTCTGCTGGGCAATGGTTTGCCACCACCTGTCCCGAGTCCCAGAGCACCCGTGCAGCACCACCAGCACTGGGGAGCCACGTCCCCATCTGCCCACCACCATTACTCAGCAGTGGGGCTCTCAGATCAACAAGACACCAACAGCAACGAGGAAGAAGCTGTCGCTGGGATAACTTTGATATTCAAATATACAGGAGCACTTAATTAATAAAGACTGACTACCAAGTGGTGAGCACTGGGAGCGGTGAGGTGGCCCTGGCCAGGTGCTGGCAGCAGGGGCCTCCATGAGGAGAGGCCAGGGCTGCCCTGCGCCAGGCATGGCCGCTTCCACCAGGTTCGAACAGCCCCACCCCAGGGCAGGGCTGACCCCAGCAGTGACACTGCTGGCACCTCTGGGGAAGCGTACATAAGGAAAGATGAAATACCAGTGAGGACTGAGGGGAAAAACAGTGTGAGAAACAGACGGCTGGCAGTCTGGCTGCAGCCCAAGGTCAACACACCACATGGGCTGCGAGTATATTAACATCACTGGACAACGCTACTGACAAAAAACATGTCTCCCAAGAAGAGCAGGAGGATAAAAGCTCAACCAATTTCTATAACAAAGCACAGGTTACTGAGAGCCACGACCTTTTCAGCTGGGGCCTATGCTTTGGGGTTGTCTGAATGGAGACGTAAGCTGGAGAAGAAACAAAAAAAAGCCTGGAATGTTCCAACTTACGGCCTGACAGGAAGCAAAAGAAGAAGCTTTTGGGTTCAGCAGTAGCTAAGAAATAGGGGAATAATAATTATTAAGAGATACAATTAGGAATACCAGCTCAAAAACTTACATTTGGATCTTGCTTGTGCTTAGGGCTTAGCGCAAATTGCTTTCAAATAAACAAGTCTGTGCTAGTGAAAGACAACCTTATCACCAAGTTCCCGCTTTAACGGGAACAATATGCAAGGTGTTTCATGTTGACTACCCATTTGGGTTAAAAGCAGGAGGGGAGTTTGTATATAGTTTTTTTTTTAATATTTTCCTTTTGAAAAAAAAAGTTAGGAGCATAGGAATAATTCAGGCTTAGATAAAATGGGATGTAAAAGTCATTCTTGATTACAGCCTTCCAGGGTGGTGGCAGCAGGGAAAGAAAATGCAAGCAAATTTTAACCTCTCTTACTTAAGCCAGGACACCGGTAAGATGTGGCTGTAATATAAGAAAAAAGAAAAAGTGGTTTGCACCTACACAGAAAAAAAAATCAGTTAAGCATGTTTTCCTGCTCTCAGTAGCAGCCCAAACATATGTGCAGTGGTCATAGAAGGAAAAAGAAGATATTAGTGTAGATTCAACATACTGAGCAAATCCCCCAAGTTTGTAATTCCCCATCATTCACTTCCCTCCAGATGCTACTCAGGATTTTACAAAATCAAGTTATATAAAAATGCTTTCATTCCCATGAAAGAGGAATTTGATTTCATCCTATTCAGACAACCTAATAGCTGTACAGACTACCGTACACCATGACGCATGGGAAAACACTTAAAAAAAAAGAAGTCTTCTTTACTAAAAGAAGGAAGAAAATACATTACAGTAGATATACATTTGCAGTAGATTTGCATCTGCTTGCTGTAGCAAAGTGAAGTGTCACTGGTAGAAGTGGAATTTGGATAAAATACCTTGTTATAAAATGTGTATCATGCCCATTTGCAACAGGAAAAACTTAATAAATCCAAGACCAAAAAAAAAAATATTATTCATTGAAAAGAAGCCACATGATCAGATGCATAAAGATAATCTTGATGTGAATTCAGTTATCTTCTATGGGATAATTTAAATTTAATTCCTTTCATGGAAGACCCATTAACCAGGTATAACAAACCCCATAATTAATCTGAAAACAAGAACGCAACATTAAGTTTCCCAACACCTCAAATTTTCTAATGAGGGAAACATTTCCTGCTGTCTTTCATCAGAAGAAAAATCTAATAAAGTTTTATTAAAATGTACAGTAAGAGAACAGATAGGTTTAAAGTACAGCCTCTGTACAGTGTAATGATATTTTGGCTCATAAAAATGCTTAAAATTTCATTAAAGAGATCAATGAATGCAAAAGAAAATTTGTTTAGCAAAAATATACATGCAAGTCCTGCAGAATACCATTTAACTGAAAACGCAGTTCGTAAGCTTCAATATGAACCAGGGCATCTTTCACAAAGGAATATAAATGAAGGAAATGCCATGGGAACAGACTAATAAGACTAACAAACCTGAGGTCTTTGACAAAGGACTAAGGGGCAGCCCTGAAGTTAGCAATAAACTCTAAGTGAAACACATTTGAGCAAGCTCAGCAAAGAGAAAAACATGGAGTGTGAGGAAAGGCAGAGAATTGCACAACCACAGCATCAGCAGAAGGTGCAGCAGAGAGTGATGGAGGCAGGTGTCCTGGTTTCAGCTGGGATAGAGTTAACTGTCTTCCTAGCAGCTGGTACAGTGCTATGTTTTGAGTTCAGTATGTGAAGAATGTTGATAACACTGATGTTTTCAGTTGTTGCTCAGTAGTGTTTAGACCATAGTCAAGGATTTTTCAGCTTCTCATGCCCAGCCAGCCAGAAGGCTGGAGGGGCACAAGAAGTTGGCACAGGACACAGCCAGGGCACCTGACCCAAACTGGCCAACGGTGTATTCCATACTATGGGATGTCCCATCTAGTATAGGAACTGGGAAGTGGGGGTGGGGAATCGCCGCTCAGGGACTAGCTGGGTGTTGGTCAGCGGGTGGTGAGCAATTGCCCTGCACATCATTTGTACATTCCAATCCTTTTATTACTACTGTTATCATTTTATTAGTGTTATCATTATCAACATTAGTTTCTTCTTTTCTGTTCTATTAAACCGTTCTCATCTCAACCCATGAGTTTTACTTCTTTTCCCCGATTTTCTCCTCCATCCCACTGGACGGGGGGGGAGTGAGTGAGCGGCTGCATGGAGCTTAGTTGCTGGCTGGGGTTAAACCACGACAGCAGGATATTGCTTCCACATAGGAATGTCCTGCACAGAGCCAAGAATTACATCTGAACTCTTCTATATACCCAGTTCTTAGACAGATGCATCTGTTTTAAACTGGCTGTACACCACTGTATTGCTCCATAACAAAATATATTGCTCACATCATAAGGAGACGTACTAAAAAATGAATCAAGTCCAGGACTTGGGAATGTTTGTATTTTCCTTCCAGTTGCAATGATATATAAAAATTGCCTTTAAAGTTTCCTAGGCAATAAACATAAATGTTTAGTAATAAATATTACTAAGCAAGTAATAACCGTCATGTTGTAACAGCTAGGAGTCCCTTGTAGATCCAAAGTATGCTTTCATATCAAAATCCACTGCAAATTTCTGAGGTCACCAAAGTATCTTTCCTATTCTTCCCACTAAGAGAACCTCAGCTGTCAGACTGGTTTCCCCATTCCAGAAGTATCTGGCAATAACACTGAGAGTTATTGTTTAGCTTCTATTGCACTCTTTGGAACTAAGGAGCACAATAAGTATTTATACACAGAGAGAGAGAAATATAGACTTATCAGATTCCTTCAGGTTTTCATTGAGCTGGTTTTACCAGTTCACTTGAATTTCATTTAATGGTCCAACTGATGTAAATATACCTTTCCATATAGCTTGCTGGGGTGCCCCCCTCTCCCTCTAAGTAAAATAAACATAATTGGTTAAAATTTAGGTCTGTTTTATATGCAGTGCTTGCATGAACATTGAGAATAGCCACTCAAGTTATCAAATATGATTAATAATCTCCAAAAGGAATAACATTGCACAAAAGACACGTTGGAATGGCCACAAAAAAACCAAAATCTGATAAGCAAATACAATTTCTGAAAGCCAAACATTGCTCAAGAAACTAGCTAAACATGAGTCTAATCTAATCTGAGGCAGACAAGTTTAGGATATTACCAAGCAGTGGCGAGAAAACATTGACCTTTCAGCTGTATCCCACCTCTAATCTATCCACTGTAGCCCCTTTTTCAAAACTATGGGCAACACTTTTTAAAAAGTTGCAACACCAAAACAGAAGTTTTCAGAGGGTAGTGTCATATGCTGCAGCGTACCAAGACTGGGAATATCAACAAGTATTTGGTTACATATTATCTAGGCTAAGAAAGGGTGGGACAAATACATTTTAATACTCTTACAGTTATCAGTAAGACTTATGATACAATTTATTTCCTTCTGATCATAGCAAGATGCGAGACACATGTACCCATAGTCACACAACACAAGGGGACCTGGCATTCATGACAGATAACAGTACTTGAAAAAAGATTACTTCAATTTAAACTGCTCACATAAAGTTTATGTGGATAGCTTAAGGGATAACAGACATACTGAGCAAGAAGCTTTCCAACTAGAAGAGTGAGAACATGAAGCCTTGGACCAGCTGTGCTTGGGGTTCCAGCCTCAGTGGTATGTAACAAGCTCCTGGCTGACATTAGTCAGACAGATCTCAGCAGAGAGGAATTTGCAGTCTTCGAGGATGAACTATATTCAAAGGGTTGCGCGAAGTCCCCAAGTTGTACCAGGCCTGCATGACATATGGCTCTTCAGCTGGATGTGTTCCACTAAGCCACTTTGTTGGCCTGCTACGGTCTCTGGATAAAATAAAGTGTTTGGCTGGCCCTGTTCCCTCAAACATAAACAACAGAACCAGCAGCCATAAAAATCACCTGCTCCTGCCTCTCTGCAAACCAGGCAGCCATCTGGGATGCTCCAGTAGGAACCATTCACAGCCAAGTGGGGCTGGAGATACAGGGGGAAACCAAGGCCCTGGGGCCATCAGCAGGCCACTGGAAAGGAAGGTGGATGCAGAGGGGGAAAGAGAGAAAGCTGGATGCGCTACACTGTGGAGAGACTGGAAAACTACAGAAAAATGCAGGTAAAGAAAACAGTCTTAGCCTAGGGTAATACACTCAGCAGCATTGTCTGCCCATGCATCCCCGATTCACTGCAAGACAAGTTGCTAGTCAGTCATCCACTGCCTGGGAAGGGGAGTTTGTAGAAGCCGATTAGGAGCAACTACTCATCAGTATAACCACCTATTCCTAAATGGTTTTATCCAGTATAACAGAACTGAGAGGATGACTATTGTCCAGAAAGGAAAGGGGACAACCAACAAGGTAGACAAGCCAAAAATAGATTGAAGAGTGGCAGGTTTAATCTGGAAGTGAATAACGATAGCCAAAGAAGCAGAGGAGGATTTCAACCATCAGAATAGCAAACCCATGGGAAGATGTGCATGTGAACAAGGAACACAAACTTCTGAATAGCACCAGATGTAACAGCTGCTTACAGTGCCAGGTGATCGCATTTCAGGACTCGGAAGATCCCTTCCAGACTTCCTTTTCCTGTGAGCGAGAGAGCCAGGAGAAATCCTGCATTCCCCCAAATCAGTAGTACTCTCAATTTCTGCAAGGTAGCTAGGTTTCTCCAGGGATTTGCAAACTAGAGATTCTCAAAGTATTAATTTTAAGAACATTTTTACTCACCAAAAACATGTTTTGAGAAAAACAGATCAGTTTAAAACAAGACAATACCATGCTTGGAAAAAACTGCTTGTTGTACAACCAGTAATTGACATAAGTTTTACAGTCGACTTATTTCTTTCTACACTAAAGATTAAGTTGACTGCCAAAATATTAGCCTTGGACCTCTTCAAAAAGCCTAGTACTTCCATATTAAAGAGCATATTGTATTTTAAAATGTCAATTACATAGTTTGCAAAAAGACTGTATTTTTCCTAGAGTTTTTAAAAGCCTAAATTTATCCTTAATTCTTAGAAATGAAAAACTGTAAATCTTTCTTAGCTTTGTAAGCAGTAATGAAATTAATTTAGATTTTCTTATCGCATGTACCTCTGCAGCAATCTATGCTATAGTACAATGAAAGTAAGAAGATTTCCATAATCACAGTGATTTTGCTGCAGATGAGCATGTCTAATTTAACACAGCAATGTTTGGTTGGGCATCCAATGGAGAAAAAAAAAAGACAAAAAGACGAGTTACAGATGAACACATTTAGGAGTCTAGAACAACACGCTAAATGATCAATACTGTAACAGGTACTCTGCTAATTCTACTGATTAAGAGCACAGGCAGCTGTTAATCCAGCTTTGAAGCTAGACTCTAGTATGCTTTGCTTTTAAATCAGGAGAAGACATGAGAAAAATAGAAGCGAGACACAGAGTTATTATATACAACGTTTGTAGGAAATTGGGTTTGGGGAGCAGAGTTACATAAATTTTCTACAGTACTGCAAGATGCATTATTCCACTCTTTGGTACACAGAATAGTAGGATAAAGCAGTCAGGAGAATAATACGGTTTGTGATATACCCCAAATATAACAATATGTACTCTATCACTTTTCAAAAATGAAAAAAAAAAAAAAACACCAACCAAAAAACAAAAACCTAGAGGGTTATGGCTGTCTACTCACAAAGATTCAGAACTTTAGAAACTTCAAGTCCATGTTACTTTGCTCTCTAGTTCACTCAAATCTAGGATCAAATAGAGACTAGCCCTAAAAAACAGGGAGAAAATATATTTCCCCTCCCCATATTAAGTATTTCCCCATCGCATGACACAGAATCTCTCACTATAGTCATTAAGGTCTATCTAGGAACACATAGTACATATTTGTTTTTTTGAGACCACTAGAACATTTCACATTATGCAAGCTTAGATGTCCCACCCCCCCTCCTTAAAAGCCAAGTAAATAAACTGAGATTCATTTGACCTAAACAGCAGAGGACACCCAATGCGGCTGCCAGGACTGGCTCCATGTGCACAGGCTACCAACACCTAGGGGGGGCCGAGACCCACGGTGCATCCAGAGGCCCCTCAGGCACCCTCCAGCCAGGCCCCTCAGAGACTCAGGCAGCGCCCAGGGCTTTGCTGCAGGCCGGGCTCCGCACTTACCTCACAGCACCGGGGCAGGCTCCAGCACCATCACCTGCCAGCCCACAGCAGCCTGCCGGGGAGAAGCCACACGACGCCCTGCCTTCACCCTGCCCGCAGGCAGGAGGTCGCTGACGTTTCGTGGCGATTTTCCCTTTGTGGCTCTGCCCTCTCTCCCGCACCGCTGCCCGGTAGCATAGCCCCACCTCACGCACCAGAGCTCCCACTTTTCTGGGGGGCAGCTGAGCACATAAGGACCAAGTAAGTCCTGTCCCACCCCCATCGGAAGGGAAGGAGCCCCCTTTCACCTGAAAGCTATCATCACATCAACAGGCAGCTGTGTTCTGCCTTGCAGCCCTTTGTCCCCAGTGCAACCCTGCAGGCATCTATCTCCCCAGGAGAAGCCAGGAGACACCCAGACCCAAGGGGCTGTGTTAAGCTGAAACAGAGAGAAGCAGCCTCATAACCAAGCTCAGCTGCTCTCTGCACCCCAGCGGGCAAGGCCCTGCTTCTATACCTGGCTCCCTTTACTCAGCAGCAGCCAGGGGCAATCCCCAAGGATGGCTCCCGGCCCAGCTTCACCTGTCCCAGCCCCCTCTTGGTGCCCTGAGGCACCCAGCAGTGCCCTCTGCCAGCCCCCTTGAAAGGAGTACCGCTCACCCTGAGCTGCCCTCCAACAGCTACTCCGGCAGCGGAACAGAGTCCAAACGACTGAAGGGAAGCCGGGAGAAGACTGTTTTAACCTCAGCAAATTGATGAATGAATATTTTATATTGCATCTACATCTTCTGTAAATGGATGCACCAAGGTGATAAAGCAGGCAGGCAGCAAGAATGAAAAATCTTTCACAAAATCTGGACAGAAAAATAACTTGCTCAAGGCAAATTTAATTAATATTAATTAAAATGAATTCCCAAGAATGGTGGGGGGAGGAGGACCGGCATGATAGATTGTCACCTCTCAAGAGAACAGAAAACTATTGCTTGGTTCAACACACACAGCAGAAGAATTTTATTCAAATTGATTAACTGATATCTTCCAAGTAGCTTAAGGTTTGCATCTCTAACCACTTAAGTCAATAGGATTTTTGACATTGATTGTAGCAACCACAGGAATCTGCTTTACAGACTTGCTCACTGCACATCTGTAAAACACTGTAGTTCTCAACATTCATTTATTTGACCAGGCATTCCCCATGTGACATTTTCCATTTACTCCTGGAGAAAAACTATCCAAAAATTCTCAGACAAAACAACACAGGATTTCCTAGCGTATACCCTTTGGGCTGAAAGTCTCCCTGTAAAATCTTAATACAGTCAATGAAAAATTAGTACTGAAGGGGATTTTAAGACATGACCAAAACCATTCTCCTGCCCCAAGGAAGGACTAACTGCTCCTTGATATTGCTGACAGATGCTTATTTCACTTGTTATTTAAAAGTACCAATGGCAGAAATGCCATATTTCCACATTCAATCTATGCTGTATTTCACTTTCCCAACTGTTATTTTTTATCCTGTCTAACTGAAATCTTCTTTGCCACTTTTCTTTTGCCTTATCTATTGGGTTATTCAGGTTATTCCCTTCCTTTCCAGCCTCATGTTTTCTACAGCCCTGTTCTTTCTCTTTGCTTTCCATCTGACCTTCTCAACCTGGTCCAACTCCTGCTTGATATGTAGTGAATGGAAAAACAGAAACTGTTTCCCATCCCAGATCTTATCAATTATCTCTGTACCCTGAAGCAATATGGCCCAGTCTCCCTTGACATGCTTCTACACAAGCCAATGAAGCCAGTTGCAAAGTATCCTGTGCATAGGGGAACAGAGCCCCAAAAGGCAGCAGGAATCAAGATGGATACAATTTTTTAGAATTTTGTTACAAAGCAAAACCACTAAGAATATTTTTCTGAATACATCTAAGTAACAATGAGGCATAAAATTACATTTCATATACCCTAGCAAGGACTCCTGTATTTAAATGTTTATATACAGCAATCTTGGATTCTAAGCATTCAGGCCTTATGCACAGCGAGTACCTTTGCCTTTGCCTGTCGTTATTCTTCTAGGCTGATTTGTATGGTGCACCTGAGCAGCAAAGCATTGTCAAGAATTGGTTTGGCTTCAGAGTGAGAAATTAGAGAATAAATACACTGAGTATGAAATCTAAAAATAAAAAGTGTCTTCTAGTCTAAGAAGAAAAAAAAAAAAAAGAGGCTATACATCGTCCATGCTGCAAGGCAAAGAGATGCAAAAAGAAAAGCCTACAACAACTGAATGACAAGATGCATAAGGTAACATAATATATGATAGTAAGCAGAGCATGGGTTTTGCTATTTTTTTCAGTCCAGGACAAGGAGGAAAATGCAGGTATTACCCCCTGTGCCTTTCATATCATGCAGCCTACAAGTTTTATTATGGTATTTCATTATGGCCTAACCCACCACCACTGAATATAGCATACTGCTTTTCTGAAAAAGACATGTATAAATTCCTGTCAGCTACCAACTTCAAAGCTTCCAGTTGCAGAAATGAGAATCCATCTGAACAAAAGAAAAAAATAAATGTGATCCTGCAGAGTAAGAAGTATTAAAATTCTTTGTTACCTGTGTCCTTACATCGATTTCTTCTAGTTTCCCTTCAGAGGTTTTAATAAATAGTATTTCACCAAGTAGACTTCCAAGCTGAGGCTGCATGCTAGTAGGAATCTATGCCTACCCTTAGGACTTCCTAGAGAGAGATTGCTAAGATTTGTGCAGACACCTTCCAAGTAGATACATAATAGTATAAATGATAAATGAAGACTATTATATAACCACATTAACCCTTGGAATATAAACAGTGGATTTGACTATGGATCGAATACAGCATCACCTTTTTTTACTTTCTTCTCAAATGCAATCCTAGTTTGTAATCATTTTTTTGCAGGCTGTACCTTGTAATTCAGGTGTAGTTCATACTGAAGGAGGGGGAAGCCAGGTTCACAGGGAAAATGTATCATCATTGCAGTCAGCCATCCTGCAATAAAGCATTCCTCTTCCACATAGTCGTTCCTACTCTCTTTAATTCAGTGTAAACTATGAAACCTCAGAATAAAGCAATGTCTTCATCTTATTCTTTCTGTAGGTTCTGTAACGTGTGATCAGTTTTGTGCACCTATGCAAGAAGCGGGAACAAGCAGAGTCTGCATGTTCACAGGTCAATCAATGCGTGAGACCACTTTCTTGCATTCTCAACATGGCAACTGTGCATGTTCATTTATGATGATTGTCCATCCAGTGACAGTGCAGCATGTATTAAAGTATATTTCCAGTCAAGGCCCAGTGAACAATTAACAACCTTGCAATGATACTATAGTTCAGTAATTCGTGCAGTTTCAAACACCTCAAACCATCTGTGTTCAGAAACATTAAAGCTCTGGTGTTAAAAGTGTTCTTATCAGCAGTTAGTTAATCCCATGATGAATCTGAGCAGTGAACTTAACAGTTTAGAAATAGAGTCAAAAGAAGCAATGTACAATTTTTATTTCAACACATTTTTTTAATTGCTAATTGGACCTTCCTGGACCATGAAGATAATTAGTTTCCTCTCATTTTGTGATATCTCCACTTTTGCATACACTGTGCCTGGGAGAACACAATGTTCCAGCTGAGGGAAAAAACACTGAAGGATGGTAATTAGAGAAAATAGCAATGCAGAGTTGTGACCCACATCACGAACATTAACATGTACTCAGTGAAGAGATCCCACTAGAAACAACCAATTAATGACTGTATGAGAAGTGCCTTAAGTTATTCTGCTTCTTGAAAAGGTGCAAGCTACTGAGCAGGGTAAAGTGCTTGCTGGCAAACTGAAAATGGAATTTGCAGACAGGTCCCCACCCAAAGCTCACGTCAAGTTTGACATTTACAGTTTTAATATATTTGTACACTGAGAGCATACAGAGGAGAAAAGCTGCTCCAGGTTTAGACAGCATGTCTGGTTTAGAAAGTGAAGAAGCTCTTATTTCTTGTTTCCTTAAAATGAGGAAAATGCATTTCAATATATCAGTGTTTGAGGTAATGATTTCTATGTATTTTTAAAAATGCCTGTGCATATTTGAAGATGTCTGTATATATTTTTAAGAGACTCAGAAGTGTTGCTTGGCAGTTTGAGTATTGAGTACTTGGAAGACTGTGTTTGTTCCTGACTCTCCTTTGACTTACGAGTTCATTTTTCACCCTTCACATCTTTCTGTAAACTTATTCCCCAAAACTAAAATGAGAAGGATGGTATAGTTTTGTCTGCTTAGTAGTTCCTCAGTGCCAGAAAGTTCAGCTTCAGCTATCTTGTACCCACACACATAAAACTCAAAACTTTGCTTGAGCTATGATGTCCAATGGCATCCTAAAGAGTAGTTAGGACTCAGAAGCCTCTCCAGATTTTGTTTTCTTCATGTGAAAGTGAGACAACAATTAATTGTTAACTCTTTTTTTTTTTTTTTCTTTTTTCAGTGTTAGTCAGCTAAAATGCTCACAGACAGCACTACTCCTCCAGTCCAAGACTGTTGGAGGCAGTGAAGGGAGGTGCACTCAGAGTACAATTTCATACCAGAAGAATCTATCTTCAGCAGAAATCTTACAGACTAATTTTGCATTACAAATATAATCAGGAAGACTCCTCAGCAATTTACTGTGGAGACAGAAGATGTTAATGTTGGGATGATAACTGCAGTGTTACATGGAGGAAAAAAAAGTTTTGAGTTCAAGGGTTTTGAGAAAATATGCATTAAAGAGCCAGCAAGCAGAAACTGGTTTAATACTAACACATAACCCTATCAATTCTCCATCTCCATAATCACCTCCCTGGTTCTAGTGAATCTTCAAAAATTGTTTGAGAAGCTTGGGAACCATGGTATCCCATCAGTCCTTAAAAATGTAAATTCACACTTCCATCAGTCAGAGTTCTCCACCAGGGAAATCCAACAGAAAATCTGTCTGTGGAAAACAATCCACTGGCATTTTAGCTCTTTGCAAAACTCTCAGTTACATACCCTACAAAACACAGGTGCTGGGTCATTTCTTTACATGTGGTTTTTAGAGCTGATTAATAAAAATGTCAGACAGTCAGCATAAGGTTCTGGCTGAGAACTATCTCCCATCAGTGGCAGGCCTGAATTCAGTGAGAATGCTGGTAAAGAAAAGGACTACCCAACATTGTATTCAGTGCTGTAGCATAGTATCTAGGTGATACACGCATGATTTTATCTTCCAAAACTTCTAACCTGTAAGGAGATTTCATGAAGAATTCCTGAAAGTATTTTATTCATCCATTAGGGTAGAAGGGGGTAGGCATATACCTACTAAAAGAGAAAATGGACTGTAAAAAAAATGTGCTTTCAAAAATTATTTTTCAAAGCAACAAATAGTTTTCATAGTTTTAACAAAGGAAATGCTTTGTAGAAGTAACACTTTATAGAGCAAATATAGATAACATATGTTAGTTATCCTGAGTCACACATTTATGATCTTACTGAAATACTAACTGGGAGACAAATGTAGTAATTTAATACAACTTAGAAGAAATGTCTTGATAATTAACATATAATGTATTTTTACAGTCTATCAGGAACACCAATATCAAATTTATTTCACATGTTTTTTTTCTACGTAACTTTTAACATCTTTAATCCCCTTAACCTGAACTGGTCTGTATCTCTAGAGAAAAAAAAAAAAAAAAAAAAAAAAAAAAGAACAATATGGAAACATAGTAAAGATTTCATTCAGCTTTCCCTGAAAGCTTCTAAGCAGTTTCTGTTATAGTTGTGTCAAACTTAACACTCTAATGATCCATATATGCATGTTATTTAATATATTTATACTCCGTGCAATTACCGGTGGAAAAGGACTGAAGTAAAAAGTTCCCAGCAAACCATGACTGAAGGCAAGCTTTAGATCAATTATACATCAATTATAATTCTATTGTTGTAGCTATTACTGATCCAAGATGTTCATGTATCTAAACAAAACCCTCTCATTGATGCAATTTTCCAAAGTTGTACAGGCACTCCAAGGTGCACCCAGGTAAAAGAGAGGACATAAAAGTTGTGAGAATTTCAGCTGTGCTTAAATACTCCTAGTAGGAGTTTTTAAAATCTACTAAATGCCTCCTTTCCTTTTTAGGTACTTAAATACTTTTAAGAATTGCATATGGCCCCAGCTTCAGCTGATTTTCAGTCCAAGACAAATCCATACATTTTTTTCTAGTGTTTGGTTTTAGCCCTTCAGAGGTGCTGCTTAACCGATAGCAAAGTGTAATCAGTAAGACTTTACATCCAGAACACAGGGTAAATAATTGCCAAAACCTACTGGAAGACACTTGGGAGATGACAGGTGAAGAATTTAACTGTATAGTGATAGGGCCTGTAGAAAATCCATAGACTGATAGAAAGAGCAAGCCTAATTAGCAGGTTCGAAGGGCGTAAGGGATAAAACTAGGTGCACCAGAGATGAGCCTGGGGGCAGCATGCCGATGTTAGGGGTGAATTCGATAACCCAGCTCAAATGCATCTATGCCAATGCACGCAGCATGGGCAATAAACAGGAGGAGCTGGAAGCCATCGTGCAGCAGGATAGCTATGACTTAGTCGCCATCACGGAAACATGGTGGGATGACTCCCATGACTGGAGTGCTGCAATGGATGGCTACAAGCTCTTCAGAAGGGATAGGCAAGGTAGAAAAGGTGGTGGGGTGGCTCTTTATGTTAGGGAATGTTTTGACTGTACAGAGCTACACGATTCTGATGACAAAGTGGAGTGCTTATGGGTGAGGATGAGAGGGAAAGCCAATAAGACAGATATTGTGCTGGGAATCTGTTATAGAACATCCAACCAGGTTGAAGAGACAGATGAATCGTTCTACAAGCAGCTGGCAGTAGTCTCAGAATCGTGTGCCCTTGTCCTTGTGGGGGACTTTAACTGTCCAGACGTCTGCTGGAAATATAACACAGCAGTGACTAAACAATCTAGGAAGGTCCTGGAGTGTGTGGAAGATAGCTTCTTGACACAGCTGGTGGGTGAGCCAACCAGGGGAGGAGCCTTGCTAGATCTGTTGTTTACGAACAGGGAAGGATTGGTGGGAGGTGTGATGGTCGGAGGCTGTCTTGGGCTTAGCAACCATGAAATGATAGAATTTTCAGTTCTTGGTGAGGCAAAGAAGGTGGTCAGCAAAACCACCACTATGGACTTCCGGAGGGTTACCTTTGGCCTCTTCAAGGCACTGGTTGAGAGAGTCCCTTGGGAGATGGCCCTGAAGGGCAAAGGGGTCCAGGAGGGATGAACATTCTTTAAGAAGGAAATCTTAATGGCTCAGGACCAGGCTATTCCCATGTGCCGCAAGTCGAACCACCGAGGAAAACAACCGGCCTGGCTGAATGGGGAGCTTTTCCTAGGACTCAAGGAAAAAAAGGAGAGTTTATCATCTCTGGAGGAAAGGGTGGGCAACTTGGAAGGAGTACAGGGATCTTGTTAGATCATACAGAGAGAAAATTAGAAAGGCAAAAGCTCAGCTAGAACTAAATCTGGCCACTATCATAAGGGACAACAAAAAATGTTTTTACAGATATGTTAACAGGAAAAAGAATCCCAAGGAGAATATCTTTCCTTTAATGGACACAGAGGGGAACGTAGCAACCAGTGATGAGGAAAAGGCAGAGGTACTTAATGCCTTCTTTGCCTCAGTCTTTAATAGTGAGTCCAGTCATCCTCAGGGTACTCCACCCCTTGAGCTGGAAGGTAAGGATGAAGAGCATAACATAGCCCCCTTAATCCAGGAGGAATTAGTTAGGGACTTGCTACGCCATCTGGACAATCAGAAATCTATGGGACCTGATGGGATCCATCCAAGAATACTGAAGGAACTGGCAGAGGTCCTTGCCAACCCACTATCATCTATCAGTGATTCTGGTCAATGGGGGAGGTCCCAGAGGACTGGAGGCTTGCCAATGTGACTCCTATTTATAAGAAAGGTCAGAGGGAGGATCTGGGGAACTACAGGCCTGTCAGACTGACCTTGGTACTGGGGAAGATTATGGAACAGTTTGTCTTGAGAGCACTCACATGGCAAGTCCAGGATGAGAAGGGGATCAGGCCCAGTCAGCATGGGTTTACGAAAGGCAGGTCCTGCTTGACAAACCTGATCTCCTTCTATGACCAGGTGACCCGCCTGGTGGATGAGGGAAAGGCTGTGGATGTTGTCTACCTCGACTTCAGCAAGGCCTTTGACACTGTCTCTCATGGCATACTCCTAGAGAAACTGGTGTCTCGTGGCCTGGATAAGTGCACTCTTCACTGGGTGAAAAACTGGCTGGATGGCCGAGCCCAGAGGGTAGTGGTGAATGGGGTGAAATCCAGTTGGCAGCAGGTCACAAGTGGTGTTCCCCAGGGCTGGATGTTGGGCTCTGTTCTGTTTAATATCTTTATTGATGATTTGGATGAGGGGATTGAGTGCACCCTCAGCAAGTTTGCAGATGACACCAAGTTGGAAGGTAGGGTCGATCTGCTTGAGGGTAAGGAGGCTCTACAAAGACATCTGGACAGGCTGGATCGATGGGCTGAGGCCGATCGTATGAAGTTCAACAAGGCCAAGTGCCAGGTCCTGCACTTCGGTCACAACGACCCCATGCAGCACTACAGGCTTGAGGAAGAGTGGCTGGAAAGCTGCCCGGCAGAGAAAGACCTGGATGTGCTGGTTGACAGGCGGCTGAATATGAGCCAGCAGTGTGCCCAGGTGGCCAAGAAGGCCAACAGCATCCTGGCCTGTATCAGAAATAGTGTGGCCAGCAGAAACAGGGAGGTGGTTGTTCCCTTGTACTTGACACTGGTGAGGCCACACCTCGAGTCCTGTGTTCAGTTTTGGGGCCCTCACTACAGGAAAGACACGGAGGTGCTGGAGCGTGTCCAGAGGAGGGCAACCAAGCTGGTGAGGGGCCTGGAGCACAAGTCTTATGAGGAGCAGCTGATGGAACTGGGGCTGTTTAGTCTGGAAAAGAGGAGACTGAGAGGAGACCTTATCACTCTCTGCAACTACCTGAAGGGGGTTGTAGTGAGGTGGGTGCTGGTCTCTTCTGTCAGGTGGCTGGAGATAGGACAAGAGGAAATGGCCTCAAGTTGAGGCAAGGGAGATTTAGGTTAGATATTAGGAAAAAAAATTTGCTGAGAGGGTTGTCAAACATTGGAACGGGCTGCCCAGGGAAGTGGTTGAGTCACCATCCCTGGAGATATTCAAAAAGCGAGTGGACAGGGTGCTTGAGGACATGGTTTAGTGGGCATGGTTAATGGTTGGACTCGATGATCTTGAAGGTCTTTTCCAACCTAAATGATTCTATGATTCTATAATATGTGAGACTGATAGAGCAAGCCTAATTAGCAGGAATAAGTGATGACATAGGTCTATGCAGCTACTAGAATTAGAACAATATATGCACAGTTAACTGTTTTATATTTACATAAGCCATACACATGCTGTACAGACTTGGTGTTGGCTTCATTAATGTTTGAATTCAAATTTAAAACATTTGGGGTTCGTAAATCAGAGCAATTAACTTCGAAACATGAAATATTTGGTGCCATTGGTTTGCAGGCTGCTCAACTCTTCAGTAAGAGATACCTCAAAATACTGAAGGATGGATGTTTTGAAAACATCACAGAAAATATCTGACAATCAGATACTGATTTTGATCAGCACTATAATATGCTATGCTGACTGTATCAAAATATTAAAAAAAAGTCTCTTTTCACATCAAATTATGATTCAGTTCTTGTCAACACTTTAGTAATTAGGCCAGAGAAGCATATTGATATCCTCATTTTGTGGAACTAAAATGCACTATATTTATCAGCTTCAGTGCTTTAAATTAAATATTGACAAGAAAAGATGGGGAAAAATTATTTGTTATCCCATCTGCCACTCAAAATCTCAAGTTTCAGCAATGCCATTTTCCAGTCTTTCTTGACATGTGAGCATCATCAGATATTGTTTATTTTTGCTTTTTTGATGGCATTAAGAAAGAACAGTCAAAACCATAAGGGTCAAGTTATTCCTTCTGTTTTGTCAAGCTGTTTAATCCTCTTCCAAAGGACTTGGATTTTGGGAAAGATGTGGATGACAGCAGTTTTAAGAGAACTGAAAAGCAGGTCTGACATTGAAAAGCTTTTGGAGAAAACAAAATATATTGATCATAGGACAACAAAGTCATGTTATAAAAACTATTAAGGATTTGCATAATGCTACATTTGTCATCATATGTTACTAGCACTTAGCAAAGATGAATATGGCAATAGGGACCAGTTAGGCACAGTAACAAAATGGTTGGATTCAATTTAAAGAAAGCATCTATAGATTTGCCCTGCTTTGAGAAATGGCCCTTTTACACTTCCAAAGGAACAGAACTTTGCATTAGTTCAAATGATAGCTAATGGTGTTTTGGAATCCAAGGTTTAAATTACAGTCCCATAATAATGACTCTGTGTGATCCATTCAATGATTATAATGGGATTATAGATCATACATAGTGGGATAATATTATACAGACTATATATAGTTGGTACTTGGATTTATTAAAGGATCATGCCTCACCTTTATTTCTGTATGAACAAAACTCACTGAGCCCTTCGCAGGCAGGAACTGCAAAGGAAACTATTTTACATTTACTTTCAAACTAGATCATTTGGGAGAACATTGCTGAAAAAGTATCTACCTGTGTGATATCTGATATAAACCTTAAGAGAGGTGCTTAGCCCAAGAATCTTCTCTTGAGGTTTGGTCATTATTAGTTTGGAGTAAGAAAATTATGTCTTTCAGTGGATGACTGATTTTTTTAACTAGAGTTTACTTATTAGAAACTGCTTACAACTGAGAGCTGTTAAGACAGATGCCACTGAGTTGGAACTGTCCCACAAATTCAGGACATGTGTATTGATTACACAACTCTGTAAGTTATTCATATTGTTGTATTTGTGGGGGTAAATATACATACATCTGCAAAACAGCATTAGCAGAACCAGTTATTGCTAGCAGCAAACATATTTAATGACAAAAGAGTATGACTTCTGTAGGCTCAGCCTTACATATTCATTTGCAGATATTAATGAGGTGGAAAATTAAAAAAAGACAACAGTATGTGAGACTTGCTAATTCCAACCACTCAAGTAACTTATTTTACTTGTCTAGATCTTAGATTTTCTTGGCCAGAGATCATCATCCTCCTGATTTAAATCACAGAAAGTGTGAAAATGTAAATTATCAAAATTTGTTTTCAGTTGGGGCTGTTTGGCTTATCGGTGAAGATGTACAAGTTAATTATTTTTATTCTATTAGAACAATACCATTAATGAGATGTGAGAAGAAGGAAGAAGGGGCATGCAGCTGAAGTTATTGTCAGATTCTCTGCTGGCAGTGCTATTTCACCTGTCCTTGAGAATAAAATAACAAGTAGATCCATATAAGTTAAGAATTCAAATTACAGTTTTTCTCAACCTGCTTCACATAATAAATAACATGTTCACCATAAAGTCCAAAACTACATATCAAATAAAGCAACAGATTTGTGTTGACCAAGTACCTGCAACAACAGAAATTAGACACTAAAAAAAAATAATCATATTTGTATCTCAGTACTACAATCACTTCTCAATTAGTTGATATAATTTGGACCTTGGCTAAGCAGTCATTAGCTCAATACAAAGAAAGGCACACACTTTGTCACCATTAGCCAAGCAGCTGGGTAACAAGACATCTTTTGTTTCTTCAGATAGGTCTTAGAGGCTTATACACCCTTTTTTTCATCTTCTGGGCAGCAGCAGAAACAGTCATCACCATTCACAGAAGCACACATCCCTGGAAGAGTCCTGCATGCCACAAGTACCATACACACCCCTGTGCTATAGCTTCTGAATTCCAGTCCTGAGCCCTGTACAAAATCCAGTGAAGTCAAGGAAATGACTTTTACCAACTCTCATGGGCTCAGCTGCTTCATGGCTTGAGTTTCAAGATTCACAATTGCATCTGACCCCTTGAACTAGACTGATCTTTGTTGGTGACTGACACAAGACAAATAAAGATTTTGTTCATTTTAATTTGCATGTTTGCTTTCAAATGTGTACATAGGTCTCAGTTTTCAAATGCTGTTCAACAGTTCCTATTGGCTTAGACATTGGGTCATAAGAGCAGAACTGAAGGGACTAAAATGGATCCAAAATATTACATTCACCCTTTATATACCTTTTTTTTTTTTTTTCTTTTTTTTTTTCCATTTAAAACCCTGCAGGTTAAAGAAAGAAAAAGTGCTTGTGACATTTTCCATTGACATTGTAGTCTTTCTGAGTCCTACAGATATGGTATGACTTTAATGACACAGTTACTATTTTTTGCCTTCCAAGCAGTCATGATCTCAATGGAAGTGACAGTAAGAGATGCTCCCACTGAAACTGTATCGCAGGAGATAGAGCTTTAATGGAAGAAATTCAATACACCTTTGACACAATGAAAACACTATTAACAGTAACTAAAATGTATTTGTAAAAGCAGTTTCTTTTCAAAAGCAAAATCCTTGGTATTCACACTTTTAAAGAAAGAAAAAATATCTGTGATGCTTTACATTGACATTGTGTTCCCCTCCCTGAAGCCCTGCAGATGCAAAGTGACTCTAATGGCACAGCTACTTTTTCTCTTCTAAGAAAATTTTGATCTCAGTGGAAGTGACACTAAGAGATGCTCCCACTGAATTCATATCTCTGGGGATAGGGATTTCATGGAATTGGTTCAATTTACCTATGACACAGTGAAAACACTTATAAGAGTAACTCAGGCATATTCATAGCAGTGGCTACTTTTCAAATGCAAAATCCTCAGTAGCTGAGACTTCAAAGTAAGGAAAGCAAACACCACAGCTAGAACAGAGCCCTAACACATTTTGCAATACTGAGGATGAACAAACAGGCCTGGCATCAGTAAGCTCCCATTATATTTTGTAGAGAAAGGTAATACAGTTTCCAAAATTCAACGTAGCAGAACAAAAAACTTTCATTCTATTCCTAGTCTTTGTACCTAAACTCTGTGGCAGAAAAGATCTCCATAAACTGCCTCTAATAAAAGGACAGTGTTTCTACTATAATTACAAAAAGCAGAGGGGCCAAAGTGATGGAAAAATGCAAACCTAAGATATGAGGCATGGCTACATGAGAAAAAAAAACCAGTCACTGACTGAGTCTACCATCAAGATCACACTCTGTGGTCTTAATCTACTAGTTTAAAGATTACTTCATGCAACTTCACTGCACAGGAACAAGGGAGGAAGGACAAGACAGGCAGTAGCATTCATTTTAATGTGTCCTGTCCACAGGAGCTACATCTACACTATGATTATGGATCATGCTTCCTGGAGATGACATGCTTGAAAATTTTAGCAGCAATCATCTAATGATTTTTACTGTGTAGGGATATTAATGGAAAGTTTTTCATACTCATAATAGCAGGCCTGAAGGACTTTCAGGAAAAGATCAAAATGTTGGTTTTGCTAAACAACATTAGTTCCTCTGTCAGATCTCAGATTTCTGCCACAAATGCTTGACAGTAAACCATATCCCTGAAAAAAAAAACCCAAAAAACCCAACAAAAAACCCAAAACCAACCAACCAAACAAACAAAACCCCAAAAAAACAAAACCAAAAAAACAACCAAACCAAACAAAAAAACCTGAGACAACTGACAAGCAGCATTTTTCCCCTTAATAGATCTAAAAAAATGTGGAATCATTTGATGAAACTTAAACACCACTTTGGACCATTCAAAACAATCCCATCAATGGGAATAAGCTCAAACAATTTCAATCTGAAAATTTACAAATCAAAAACTTAAAAGCAGCTGAAAGACAAATATTAAGTTGGAACTATTGTGCAAACTTACATTGCTATGGTCACCTTCCATCCTCGTTTTATGACACACGGCTTTACTGAAAACTTAGAATTTTACCTTTCTTGCAAAAAAAAAAAAAAAAAATCCTCCTTTGGCACTAGCCTTCTGTCTGATCTGCCAGATTTTGTTATCCAATTTACCCTTAGTGATTCCATGTTTTCTGTGGCAGTATGGTTTACAAGAAAAAGCAAGGTAACAGAAATGAAATGCTGCATGTTACAGACAATTTTTTTTTTTTAAATTATTAATAGAACCAATCTTACTGCAATAACAATAATAAAACAAAACTAGTAAAAGTGGAGAACTTGTAAATACTGTCATTGTTGACGTGCAAAAGATGACTCAGAAAATAAAATCTTAATCTCCTCACATAAATGGGAGCTTAGCTGTTGACTTTTATGTGAATGGTATTTCATGCAAAGAGCAATAAATGTGTATTTTCTTGAGTGTTTGAGAATGACAGCAGTAACAAAGTTTCTTAGTGGCATGTCTTCTGGGGAGTTACCACTCAAATAAAGAGAGCAAGAAAATAAACCACTAACAAGAATGTAGGTAGTGTTACCAGTCTGCTGTCTCTTGTATTAAATGGAGAGGATTAGAGTTCTTGCGTGTTCTAATCTACAATAATTCATCCACACTATTTGTTTTCAGTTAAACAAATTAAAAAAAAAAAAAAAAAAAAAAAAAACAAGAGAGAAAGAACATCACAGATGCCAATGTTTCTCGAAATGAGCATTCAGTGATGGAGTTAAGTATTCTTTATTGCAGCGCTGGAAGCACGGGGGGATCGCTCCTCCAAACGTGCTTCCCGTCTGGGACTAATTGTATAGGTTAAATACATGTCTTACATACATATTCATAAAATTTCCGAGAAATAATATACATATTCATTGATTTTCCAAGAAGTCATTAGCATATGTAAATGTCCTTTACGCATGCGCATTGAACGTCTTCGGTGGTCTTCTGGAGTCCTCTGGTGGTCTTCCATAGTCTTCCTCACTTGTCCGCTGTTTGACCCTTGTTGTATGAGTTTGTGCAGTACGATCCCTTTCTGGGCCCCACAAACAACTTCTCTGCTTATCACCTAGCTTTTGGCTCAGTCATCACAAGAGACAGAACATATTTTCTTATCAAACAGAATACCTCCTCAAACAGGGCATGTTATCTTGTCGTATATTACAGACAGAGGAATCTTGTGCTTTATGTCCTTGGCTTGTCTATGTAAATCAACTTATGGAGACAGTTGTTAACCTTCTAACAAATTCCTGAGTCTTTTATTTAGCAATACACTGAGTCTAAACATACGTTCTATTTCTACATCTACTAGGCCTAGTGTCAGTCTCTGCATCACCAATAAGGAGAAGAGAAAAAGAAGTAAAATGCCTTTCTTTTAACCCTTCTACGTGCACTTAGATGTAGATCTGAGAGGAACAGACATGATGCTACATAAGGACTTTATGATCCTCTAAATTCTAAGGCCAGCAAGACACTGGGGTACTCATGGATGTTGGCACCCAAGTGCTCTGCCCTCAGCCTGACTGCCCACAGCACCAGCATGCAATTTCTATTAACAGGGTCTATTCACTACTCTCACCCTTGACCCATCACATCCCTTCCCACTTTCTGACACATTGATTTCTAGGATGATTATCAAAATCTTTATATTTTTCCATGTGTAAAATTCCTCAGGTTCACATTTTCAAGGGACTTCAGACTGATTGCTAATATTTCATCAGCAGGTTTCATGTCCGAAACTGTACACACAAAATTCTTCCCATATTTGTACAGATTGAAAGAGCTTGCCTCAATCAAGCAGTAAAGGAGCTCTCTGAACTGTGTGCTCCAACAGCATTAGTGGTTTGGAGTCTGCAAAAGAGCTCTGTCATGTTCTTTGCTGTTGAGCACTGCATGGTAATTCATTGTCCTCTAGTTTTTCATGCAAAAGTTTGATAGTAAAAACTGTAAAAACACTCTGTACAGAGTGCTGAAAAGGTAGATTGCCAGCAGCACTGGAACAAAGATGAGTTTGGTTTTGCATTTCTTTTTCCTCACCTTCCAATCCTCTTCCAACCTTTCTGTTTATTTTCTTTAAAATCTTTTTTACATTCTTTTACACTTAATAAAATGCACTTTTACATTTACATTTGAAAATTGTCTTTGTGTTCTGTCTAATAATTGATTCTGTCAATCAAAACAAATAAAGAGTCCTTGGAAGGAACTCATTAATGAATAAGTTTTTGGTAATAATTTTCAATGTTTTTACCTTGTATTTATTTTACATTAAAGAATACATCTGTACACAATATAAATCTAAATTTTCATAATAAAATATATCTGTGTTTTGGGGGGAAAAAAAGATAAAAACACATACAAATGTTTGTTCTATTACTCTGGAGAAATGTCACTTTAAAGCACAGATACTATGATATAGCCAATGAATGATACCTTATCTACTGATCATCAGCCACAAGTCTCAAGATGCCTCTTTGGATTCAAGCCAAAATCATGTGTTCAGAAAACAACAAAACAAACAGTCTTTTGTGCTTCAAGTACCAGATAAGTTGTACTGTACAAATGTTGGGCTCCCTTCCAAGCCTCCACAGGTGGTAAAACAGAATTGCAAGCAAGCAATTGTTCTGTGGTAAGGCTTCTCTTTTACTCTGCACCCAAATATTTCCTCATTTTTGTCTAGCTCAATGATTTAAGCTATTTTATACTATAATGTTTAACCACTTATTTTTAAAAGAAATTATTTTAATAATAAAATATGCTACTTTACAAGCTGGACTACAGAAGAGAAGGAATCTTCCCATTCATTTTTAATGAATATTTTTGAACTAAGAGGGAGTGTGGCCTCCTAAGGGACAGTTCAGTGTTGCCCCAAGGCAAAAATTGGTATCCATTGGCCCTAACCAAACCGATCCATTTAATGTTAACTAGCTGGTGAACCTAAGTACGTACATGCATGTCCTTACATTCAGAAGCATATTTGTTGTTAGGTTTTGTCATTCAGCCTCTAATTAAAACAGAAATTCCATTTGTCCTCCCAACAGAAAACAGAGCACAGTAAGGAAAGCAAGTTCCTGTAAAAAACCCATCTTTCAGGAGTAGAGGTTGGAGATGGCTTTTGTCTCTCCTGTGCCAGATAGTTCCAGCAGGAGACTGCTGGAGCTGTTGGGTCCCTTCCCCCTGTGCCAAGCCCAGAGTTAGCATGTGAAGCGTTTGATCCTAAATGAGACTGTGAAAAACAACCATGTTCAGTCTTCTTTAAAACATTAGGTACCTTTGGCTAATGATGGCCCATGATAAAATGAACAGCATGGAAAACTACATATAAATTCATAGCAAAAGATAAAAAGAGTCCAATGTGCTTATTTAATTATTTCAGCAAATATTGGTTCCATGTTTAATTTGAAACTACACTGTAAGTTATACAAATGGGTACACTCTCCTGACAGGTAACATTATCTGAACAAGGATGAACAAGATGTTAAGTTGGAATAGTGCTGTTTCTTGTTACATAGAACATTATTTAGTTCCACTGCACATCAGCAATGCTTTACAGATAGGTCTTATAGCATGTATCAGCACTCTGTGTTTGAACAAACGTAAAAGTGTTTGCAGAATAGGCTTTCAGTTTGTGGTGGGATCTACCAAAGATCTGCTTTGGTAACATCAATAAGGACAACTTCCAGGAATAATATATTATTGTATTAAATCCACAGAAAACCTCAAAAGTCATGTACAAGCAGTACTGGTTCAGCATTACTTCAGAACAGAAACAGAATACCAATTACCAGTGCAGCAGACAAATACATGACAAATGCTTGAGACAAAAATGTCACAGAAAAACTCACATTTCCTATCTTTATAAAATGTTCTTTGTTTCTATCACGGGCTTCTTTCCTCCTTCAGTGTTCCTAAAATAATGAATTGAGACAGAAGGGAGAAATCATTGCATTAGTTGACTGTGAGGGGAAAAAAAAAAAAAGCTGTACAACAAGCATTTAGTACATCCAAGAATGGTTGCAAGTTATTGTGGATGTAAAGGAAACTATCAGGCTAACACTCAGCAGTGAAGCAGACAAAACATACTGAAGTCATACTGTAGGTTATGAGTTCTAAGAAAGACCAAATCTTTCTTGATTTTTGCACTTGGCGTAAGAGATAAGATTTCTTTTGCTTGCCACAGGCTAAAGTTGTTGCTAACAGCAAAGTGGCACCGAGAGTCAGAGTCTGTCATTAAGCAGACTAATACCTCATTCTAGACTAGAGACAGCAAAGCATTCAGCAGCTGTTTAATGTTAAATATACTCTTGAATATTTGTTGTACTGAGGCATCTGCAAATAGTCCTAATAAAATCAATGGAACTGATACACAAGTAAGGAATTACTTGCTTGTCGTACTCAGAAGTATCAGAAAATGGCTGTGAAATATTCCCTGTTAAATAAAGGTATTTCTTTCACAAAGTCTTTAACATAGTTTGGAAAAGTCCTTGCTCATTATTACTAGCAGAGAAGAAAACCACTAAGGCTTGGCAGAAATAAACTGAAACGTATTTGGCTTCTCTTTTCTGCCTTCCATACCAGCCACTTGCACCAGGTATAAGGTTGTCCTTATAAAATTTCCAGCTATTTTTGCTACCAGCATAGATGCAGTGTGAAGCTTATCCAAATCAAACGGCCTACTTCAGAGTTTACCAGTTACACATTTTAATGTGTTTCTGTCTTTCTAATCAGCTTCGTTGATCTCTGTTTTTTTGCATCTCATGTATATATACACATTATACTGCTGGTAGTTTATGGAATTTATGAAATGTCTTTAACCTGCTGGACTAGCTGATGATTTTTCTACTGATAATTTAACTGTGGTAAGTTTCATCCATGATTTCCTTATTTATCTCTGGAAGAGAAAGCAATAGTCACAGGGTCTTTGAAAAAAGGTTTGTGACCTGACCAAGGCTTTCAATGAAAACTAATAATGAATTGATAATAACAGGCTTTTGCTTAGGAGTATGAGACCTGTCATAATGTAGGCTGGAATGAAAGTTCCATTAAATAGCTTGCCCACGGTGCAATATTGGTTGAGCTGATTGTTTCTCCTGCAGGAGTTATAAATCAATAGCACGTGCCCAGATTCATGAAGAAAGTTAAAATCTTTCTCTTTCAAGAAAGATTATTCAGAGGGGTTTTGTTATTGTTGAGTCTTCATACATTATTTAATAATTTGATTTATATTAATTCTTATTATCAAACAAGGAGGAATTACCAAATCATATCCTTTGTATTACAGCCTGTATAATCACATAATGAAAATGTAAATCTAGAAAGAAACAAATTGTTGTTTCCATCCTCCACAGAGAATAATATCCAGATCCAAATATATGCTATTTTACTTGGTTGCAAAAATAAGCTGTAGTTTTAAAAATTTTCTCTGCTATTTTTGATTATTAGTTTTCAAAAGGCATATTTGGTTTCTATTTTACACACATATAAATGCTCACCTCTTCGCCAGCAATGAAAAATATCTTCAAAATAATACAAAATTAATCCTCAATGGTGCTTTCATGAATCACATGAAACTGCTTGCATAGAACAATATTTTCTGGGATGTCAGAATCTCATTTTGAATGCAAGGAAAGACACTGAAGCAGACTCTGTCTCCCTGCAGCATGAGACTGATCCTTCAGAAGAACCTCAGCCCTAAAAAGGCAACTAGCAAGAATACAAATATTTTTCCATCTCTACCTATACAACAACAAAAAAAGTAAAAGTTTCAGCTTGAAAAGCCTCAAACAAAGCAATGGTCACAATAATATTCTGTAATCTTTTCCACAGTAATTCACTGAAAGGGCTGTAAAACAGTTATTCAGGACAGAGAAAGAACAAATAATAAATAGTAAATGCTTCCATCTGTACTGTGAAGAATATGTACGTGTGTAACTATTTATTTTCTATGGACTCTCAGAAAATGTTTTTGCTTAATGCAAGCATTGCACCTTTGAGTCAAAGCGAGACACTGTTTAGTTCTGAGCATTCTTCTGTATTATTTGCATATTTTTTTTATTAAAAAATCACACTCTCCATATTTTTCAGTTCTTTTTTCCAGCATAGCAAGTAATTCTGGTTCTTTGTTTCGCAAACTAAGCCCACTGAGTCATTATATCATCTTCCTGCCAAAACTTCTATGCTCTCCTGCTTTAAACAATCCCATTTCTTCTAAACCAGGCTTTGCAGCAGTCTTTTAGTTATTTTAGGTGTCCTGATCCCTGATACAATCTGTGCTTAAATGAGAAATTCCATTAATCTGAAAGACATGAATCCAAAAGACATGACAGAGTCTCATGCCTTTGTCCCTCATTTTGATTTCTCCTATGAAACTGCTTTGGTTTTTATTCCGAGAATGCAGTATTCTTTAAGACTCTTAAGTGGAGTCTGATTTGTTTTCTTCACTTAATGTAAGCTGGAAAATAAATCTAAGGTGTTATTCAATTCAATATTTTGAAACAATACCTTAAATTCATTGTTCTTTTCAGTTAAGTCTACTTCTTATTTGAATCTTTACAAATTATCTGCTCCACCTGGGGTTGCAATACAATTTAAAATCACACTTCTTTTTTCTTGTACATCTTTGCTTCTGTTTATTTGTTTCAAAACTTTCTTTCTTTTTTTTTTCCTCCCTGCAACTACTTAATTTCTAGTGCTATCAGGGCTTCTTATGCCATTAAAAATAACCAAATAAGAGTTAGGAGTTCTGACACAAATTTGAGGAGACTGTTTAACACTACAGCTGCTGTAAAGGATGTTAGAGGGAAGAGCTTGAGAGGAGGAGGATGTGGGTACAATTTCATTTCAGTGCCCCTGTTCTGCACCACTGTGCTAGTTCTCCGGCAAGCCTGACTATCTGCTCCAAGACAGCTGAAGACCTCTCTCATTTCCCACACATCGCCCACCACTCTGTAAATGTTCCCAATGGAAAAAGAACATACTTCTGGAATAGCTCTACCTTCTGTGATGGTTAACTATGTGCAGCACAGAGGGTCAGGGGACACAGAAGGGTACACAGAATACATTTAGGGGTTTACTGTCTGCTACAGTGGAAAAACTCTGGCAGTGGGAGGACAGATAATAGCCACCGTAGTGCACAGTTGCTCTCTCTGTAGAGTCTATTGAAGAGGAATATTTTCAGAAAAAAATAAAGCCATTTTCTTAGCCTACTTGCCAAGCTGTAGCAGGAAGATATTCCACATATCAATGCATTGTGTCCCATAGAGTCCATGCCTCTGTCAGAAAAAAATTCAGCACAAATAACACCATAGCAGATACATATCTCTGCTAAGGAATTTCAAGGTGCTCACACTTTGGTATGCTCAGCACCTTGCCTACTCTACAGCCCTCTGAAGCCATGCTTGTTACCATGGCAGCCATTCAAAGAAGTGCTGCAGGACCCAGAAAGGTAGTCTGAAATGCCTGAAGAATGTCATTTACCACACAACAGTAGTCTCCTCCAGGATCCAGCTAGGGTTTCTCATAATCTCCACTTCAGCTCATTTTTCACCCTTTTTACAGATCTTGTACTCTAAGACAACATTTTCTCTGTTTTCTTTGGTTTATTTGAATACTTCTTTCCCAGGTCCAGAAGATTCCCAGTACCAATTTAAATGTAAGCAAAACTGTTAAGTACAGACCCTTGTCCTACGAGTCATAGATTACAGGGGAAAAAAAAAGAAACCCATCACTATTCTCACAGGTTTTCTCTCCCTTTCTCTCATACTAATCTCCTCAAACAGTACAGGGTAAACTATGGGTTTTGGATTGTATTCTACCAAGTGCCAAGAGATAAAGTTTACTTATTGCCCATAATGTGTATCTGTGAAACTCTGACACTTCTGTAGTCTCAAATTCTCCTTCCTGCACTGAACCTGTTTGCTGTCTCTTGGTCTTGCAAGTCTTTACCCAAGAGGTTCAGGAGAGCTTGGGTTGGCAGGGAGGGCAGGGTCCGACTGAGCGCACTTGGTACAGGAGAGCAGGTGAGTGTCTCTGCAGCTCTCAGATTCTCCAGAGCTCCTTTCCCACCAGCCCAGGCCTGGTCACCAGTGCCCAGAGGGTAAACAGAGTGCTAAGTCATGTCCATTCTGGCATGTTCACCCACCTCAATATCAGGTGCAGGGGAGGCTTAGCTCATAGATGGGAACTCCAGAGCAACAATAATCTCTCACAGGTAACAGGGGAGAGGTCAAAGGAACGGCTACAGTTAAGCAGAAATCAGGCTTTATTAATAATGAGCAATATCCTCAAGAATTACCTTTACTGCGAGGGTTCTGTCACTTAATGGGATTCAGAGTTACAGAAGGCACTTACCATGTGAGAGGGATCAATAATTCAACTCACTACACTTCCTGTAGTATCTCTGCCACGTGACAAGACCTAGAAACCTCCCTAGCCCCTTGCTTCTTCCTATATCCTCCAGATATCTAGGGGTTTGTGCTACTCTGTTCAAAGCATTCTAGCCCATAACAAACTCTTTGAATTTACCTCAAATGCCCAATTTGGGCAGAATACTTCTATTTGTCTGAAAAGTAATTACTATTGCATTGACAAGTAGTTTTTTGCAGCCATCCACCTTTGAAACACATAAAACCAGCCATGGGATTGTCTGCCTTTGGAGGAGCACAGTCCTGGGTTCCCTTCCTTGAAAGCAATGTTGCATAAATGCTGAGATGAGTTTTGAGCACCAATAGCTGTGGTTTTTGAAGCTGCTGGGGATCCAGCTCTTCCCTGTGACACTTGGTGGGCACTTTATCAGATAGACATCCTGAAATGAAGAATAAGGAAGGACAGAAGCAGCATATAAAACTTTATGCTGCAAGTCAGATCAAGGCTTTATTGGTTGCTGTTCCTGTCTATGATGCTTGGATGTGAGTCCACTTCCTCTCTGGTCTTTTCTGTTCGATTAAATTACAACGTTTTTAATGATGACTCTCACTACTCATTTGTGCAATGCATGGATAGTACAGAGAGGCCTTGACAGCTTTGGGAATCAGTCTGTGTCACTGCAATTCAAACAGAAATAATCACGTTTCAGAACAGCTTTTCAGCACTCACTGTCCCTGCTGCATTTTCTCCCCAGCTATGACTGGAGATGATGGTGTGGGGATAATGCACACATTTGAATGACAGTATTTCCCAGAGAGAATCCAGTTCAATGATTTTGCTTAGAAGCCAGTAAATACTGAGCAGCCACAGACTCATTCATACATGTGGCCTGTTATGCATCCCTAAAACTGGTTCTGACAAAGGATTTCTGTTATTAGAGTTGAATGCAACTTATTGCAGCACAGTTAATTGTTTTGGGTTTTCCCACACAGTTTTAAATTTCACATCCTGCCTTGTAATTAGATATGAAAAATTGTTTGGAACTGCTTACATGATTTAGGAGATGAAAACCAATAATATGCAGCTATATGACTTGCCAGACCTATGCTGGTATGCTTGCACAGCACTGCACTGGCAGAGGAGAATGCCAGCTTCCATTTGGGAACATCTCACATAGTGCTAGATTGTGGCAATGGCTCTTTCTTTTCTAAGTCACTTAGGTGCTTGTGAATTTCTTGGCAACAGTGTTTAGAGAATTTTCTGGGTTACAGCACATTTCAATAAAATGTTAGCAGCATCTATTTCAAATAATATGAAAAAAAGGCAAATAGGTTATCACAGAGGGAAGGTGAAGAGAAAAATAAGCAACAATAACAGGAGAAACATAAGCACAAGAGCTTGGCTAAGATTTTTTTTAACTGAAATCAGCAGTCAAACATTTCAGAAAGTGATTCTTTTTTCCATTTTTTTTTTCTTTTAAAGAAACAAAAACATATAGGGGATTTTCTTTTTTCTTATGGAACACTGTATAGACTGTCAAGAGTTAAATCTTGGGCAGCAGCAATCCAGGATAAAACTAAAAGAGTAACTAATAAGCAGAATCTCTCCCCCAGCAGCAGGGAGAAACTGAGTTGGAGAAATGGAGAGGAGAGGAAAGGAGAAGAGAGGAGAGGAGAGGGCACAAGTCCTATGCAAGTCAACTCTTTCTACCAAAATAGAAGCAGCAGAAGGAACAAATTAGCAGGGTTTTATAGATACAACACAGAGTAGTTAAAAAGAAATATGATGTAATTGGGATCATGGAGATCTGGCTTATGCAGAAGACTGGCTAAGATACCAAAATGAAAAATAAAAGGACTCAGAAGAGTTGAAAGAGAATGTTGAAAAAAGGGAGATTCAATACCTGAAGAAATAAATTTCATATTGCAGACTTGGTAAGGAACTGAGAACACATTATCACTCTAATTACAGAGGTATGGAAGTAAAAGGCAAAAGTATTAGATGTTGGTACATCATAATAAACCTATGTCCTAAAAAAACCACAGGCAAAATATGCCATATGATCACATACACTCAACCACAGTGGAGTTTGTCTGCAGTCTGCCTGTGAATATGGATGTATTGGTTTTGTTTGGCAAGGTTTTGGTAGCGGGGGGGGGTTACAGGGGTGGCTTCTGTAAGAAACTGCTGGAAGCTTCCCCTGTGTTCGAGAGAGAGCGAGCCCATATTAGCCGGCTCTGAGACGGACCCGCCGCCGGCCAAGGCCGAGCCAATCAGTGATAGTGGTAACGCCTCTGTGATAACATTTTTAAGAAGGAAAAAAAGTTGGGACGGAGAGAAACGGCCGCCGGAGTGAGGAGTGAGAACATGTAAGAGAAACAAGCCTGCGGACACCAAGGTCAGTGAAGAAGGAGGGGGAGGAGATGCTCCAGGCGCCGGAGCGAAGATTCCCCTGCAGCCCGTGGTGAAGACCCTGGTGAGGCAGGCTGTCCCCCTGCAGTCCAGGGAGGTCCACGGTGGAGCAGATATCCACCTGTAGCCCGGGGAGGACCCCACGCCGGAGCAGGTGGGTTCCCGAAGGAGGCTGTGACCCCGTGGGAACCCCGCGCTGGAGCAGGCTCCTGGCAGGACCTGCGGATCTGTGGAGAGAGGAGCCCACGGAGCAGGCTTTCTGGCAGGACTTGTGACCCCGTGGGGGACCCGCGCTGGAGCAGTGTGCTCCTGAAGGACTGCACACCGTGGAATGGACCCATGCTGGAGCAGTTCGTGAAGAACTGCAGCCCGTGGGAATGGCCCACGTTGGAGGAGTTCGTGGAGGACTGTCTCCCGTGGGTGGGACCCCACGCTGGAGCAGGGGAAGAGTGTGATCAGCCCTCGTCCTGAGGAGGTGAAGCGGCAGAAAATAACGTGTGATGACCATAAACCCCATCCCTGTCCCCCTGTGCCGCTGGGGGGGCTTGGTGGTGAAATCCGGGAGGGTAGTTGTGCCCGGGAAGAACGGAGGGGTGGTGGGAAGGTGTTCTGAGATTTCATTTTACTTCTCATTACCTTGCTCTGGTTGATTTGTAATAAATTGAGTATGTTTTGCAAATTGAGTCTGTTTTGCCCGTGACGGTAATAGTGAATGATCTCTCCTGTCCTTACCTCGACCCGCGAGCCTTTTGTTATATCTTCTCTCCCCTATCCAGCTGAGGATGGGGGAGTGATAGAACGGCTTTGGTGGGCACCTGGTGTTCAGCCAAGGTTAACCCATCTCAATGGACAGAGTCTATTTGGTCTACCAGGAATGGACAGATGAACCAGAGAGAGCAGGAAGCTGGCTAAGTTATTACAGCAAATGCTCCTTTGTGATCAGACACCCTGGATCAAGCTACAACTGTTGGGTTGGGTTGTTTTTAATTTCTGTTTAATTCCCTTTGATTTTTACCACCTGATGCAGAAGACAGGATATGTCAAAAGTTCCCCTCCTTCAAGATATTCATGGACAAGATCATTAACTTACTTCTGCAATGATGATAAGAGAGCAATGAGACGTGTGTCAGTGTGCTGGTTTTGGCTGGGATAGAGTTACTTTTCATCATAGTAGCTAGTATGGGGCTATGTTTTGGATTTGTGCTGAAAACAGTGTTGATCATGCTGAGGTGTTTTCATTACCGCTGAGCAGTGCTCACACAGAGCCAAGGTCCTTTCTGCTTCTCCCCCCATCCCACCAGCGAGCAGGCTGGGGGGGGCGCAAGGAGTTGGGAGGGGACACAGGCGGGACATCTGACCCCAACTGACCCAAGGGATGGTCCAGAGCATATGGCGTCATGTTCAGCATATACAGCTGGGGGAAGAAGGAGGAAGGGGGGACATTTGGAGCGACGGGGTTTGTCTTCCCAAGTAACAATTACACATGATGGAGCCCTGCTTTCCTGGAGATGGCTGAACACCTGCCTGCCCTTGGGAAGTGCTGAATGAATTCCTTGGTTTGTGTTGCTTGTATGTGTGGCTTTTGCTTTACCTATTAAACTGTCTTTATCTCAACCCATGAGTTTTCTCACTTTTACCCTTCTGATTCTCTTCCCCCATCCCACTGTAGGGGGAGTGAGCGAGCGGCTGTGTGGGGTTTGGTTGCTGGCTGGGGTTAAACCACGACAGTCAGGAGGTGCTGCCAACTGTCCAGCAATGCCTGAAGGAATCATAACTAGTTTATGGACAGCTAGTCTGACAGACTGTTCATCCCGCAGGATGCTGAGCAAAGACCCTGCCTCTGGCAATAATTAATGAACAGCAGAATCTGGCAGCAGTGTCCTGCTTACAATACAAATCAGAATCCATGGCTTTGGAAAAGATTGAAATTCGTAAAGGCTGAAATGCCAGAGTTGAAAAATATCACTACTATGATGGGCCAACATAGGCAGAAATGCCAGGGTGAGGAGACGGCATTTTGTAAGGCCTCTTCAAAGGCTAGAAGTGATCTGCCTGGGAAACAAAACTGTTTTGAATCTCTGGAGTCGCCAGGTGAAATATCTGAGGAATTTCTACTTGGTCTAGTTCCATCCAGTCACCACCTAGTTTACAGTTTTCTAGATCACTTATCTTCTAAGCCATACAATTTTGACACCAGCATGAAGATCCAAATGTCATGTTTGCATGAACTGCTTGAAAGTCACACACATCTTTCACTGTCCACTCTCACAAATTCCTTCCTTTCATGTTTACTATTAATTACAGTATAGATTCATCGGTTACCAACCTCAACCTGAATCTCATTAATCACCAACTAAATACAGTATATGATACAATAAGCTACCCACAGTGTCTCAGCATGTTCCTTTCTTGTCTCCGAGTTAAAATCTTTAGTAAATATTCATGGAGTTTCTTGAAACTGCTCCTGCCATGAAGCCTTTTCAAGGGAAATACATTCCTGATAATGTGTTTTAGCTCAAGTATTTACAAGTGTCTTCTGCTTCCGTTGTTGAGAATCAGTTCAAAAGCTGCAACTTGTGCCACATCTTTCCTCATGCAATCTGTGGCTCATTCCAGCAAAGTATGTGAATATGCAGCACTGGTATATTGCTTTCAATAAAAAGAGTAATTTATAGTAGAGAGGTAATCTTAAAAGAAAAAAAAAAAGAAAAAAAAAAAAACAATAGATAAAACTCTGCAGATAATTTTATTCTTTCCTTCAGTCTCAGCCCAACTTTTTTCCCCTTTTCTTTGGGGTTTGTGCTCTCACCTGCTTTGCTGAGCAGACTTTAGATTCATGTTTATAACAGCACTTCCAGAAGACTGCAGTCAAGGTTTTTCCAATATAGTAAATGATATTTAAAAGTAACTTTTTGGTCTTTTCTTCATGAGAGGTTGTGTGGCTTCAGTACCACAAGGGTCTAGGCCTTCAAATGTACTTGTCTCCATACTTCTACAGATCTTCTCCAGAGCATTTTTCTCTATTCCCATCCCTTCTACTGTTTCAATTTCTAAATTTATAGCTGTATTATGAATAATCCAGTAAACACCTTGAAATCCCCTTCATTCAGCTAATGTTAATCAAAGCTATCATCAGAATAAGTTACAATAGTTACAATGATTTAGAGAACCTTAGGCACTGAAACAGTTTAAATAAATTGACACAGCACTCAAAAATATGCTAGGATGATGAATTATTTCTAATCCATTAATATTGCAAACTCCTTTTACCATTTCAAGGCTATTTTTATATGGATTCAGGGTTTATATTTTAATGTTATTTATTTGAAATAGCAAATAGAGGCAAATACTCAGCTAGTGAACTTTTATGCTTCCTTAAGAGTTCCATTTCAATACTATGTCTGCCTGAGTTCTTTAGAGAGCAATATTTTATTATACAGTTTTTATATTCTGTCATCCAGCTACTTGGCACACAAACCATCACACTTACTGATTCAACTGGCAAGATGACATTCTGTAACCTCTAAGGTGCTGGGTACATATTTTGGAGGGATTGTTATGTAATTCTTGATTCTTTTTCAATTCTATTTAAAGACTGGGTCTTTAACAATACTAGGCTGTAATTTTTCAAATATTTTATCAAAGAAAAATATTAATCTGATATAGGTGCACAGAAGGACTGCCTTCATTTCAGACCTCCCCATTTGGAAAAACTTGGCTTATTTGGGCTGGTAGAACTGGGGATGACTGCCCTGTGTAGACAGTGGGGATGGTGGGAAGAGAATGAAAGACGACCACCAGGAAAAAGGGAGTAGGGGAAGTGACGAAGTCCTTAGTACCTCTGAGATGGAGAAATAAAATGACCACGTCTGGAATGGGGAAAAGTTAAGTGGGATGGAAAATGTGGAAAGCCATGATGTGCCATAAAAACAGTATCTCTACTGAGCCCAAGACTTTTATCATCTAGTTAGAGTTCAGTTCTCTGATCATCGTTTGACAATACATTCTAGCTCTCCCTCAGGGGCTGAGGGCTCATTGTTTTGATCTTTTTATTCCCATGCCCACCAGTTGTTTGCTTTCACTGGCCAAGTACTGATAAGGGCAAGTGTTGTCCTGCCTAAAGCGTATGTCTAGTGGCTGTGAATTCTGATAGTTCCATTATGCAGGACAGTCAATGAGGTGGTTGTTTTGTGTTTGATGCTCAGACATGTTAAAATAATATATGTGGGTTCAAATTCTCAGAGTTGTATGTCCTTTTACTAGCACTTTATTTGTTCAATAGACTCAGTAATTATTATAACAAGAGTAAAAGACTCTTTTGGAATAATAACTGATGCTCCAAAATTCCTTTATTCTACACAAACCATATATTTTAATTTGATCTCATTTTTAATTTGATACTTAAGGAGTAAGACATCTTTAATAACACTAAGTCTGTTAACTTTCCTTCCCACAGTAAATACTAGCCAGCTGAGGACAAATTTGAAAAATAAAGTCTGAAGATCCTGCACACATTCTGGAAATCTGCAGGTGTACAGGAAAGAAACAAATTAGTACTCTAACAGAGGGACAGACAGACAGGATTCAGCCATTATATAGTTCTTGGCAGCTGCATGTTAACTGCAGAAAGCGCTGTTTCTTACCAGTGGGATCATCACAGAAGACTTGGGAAGGAACTGGGAGTAATGCAGTTAGAAGAGAGGATTTAGGAGACAAAGGACATAAATGCATAGAAAGCCAGGCCTCAGTTAATTCCCCTGTTCATAACAGAATGATGTTCTATTTCTTAACAACTACTTTTTTGCTCTATAATTGCAATTCGGAGTGATTTTGTATGCATGTATACATTTACTATACACACATATGAGTAGTTAAAATAGTAATGTACAGAAATAGAGAGAGGTGCATATTCTACCCTTTTTTTTCCTTCCTTGATCTTCACAGAGCTTGACCACATCCCCATACAGGTATTTGCCAATGAGATGTTGAACTGGTAACCTGTTCAGTGAGAGATTTGTCAAAGAAGGATTGCATCAGGAAAAACAGCAGGTGAACTACATGTCAAGGAGAACATTGAGCAATAAATATTTTTCAAGGTACAAATGATAAGCCACATGGATATTTCCTTTTCTGAGGGAAGACAGGCAGAGTGGAGGGAAACATCAGATTTTTCAGGTTAGTAACAGTGATGAGGAAAAAGGGTATGGATGAATTTGGCTATTTGTAGGTAGAAAGAAAGAAAAAAATAGTTGGAGAAGTAAAATACTCAGGGAAGTGCAGGATATTGGTAAAAAAATGAAGATAGTGATAGACAACCCCTGACAAAGCAGAGTTTTGGTTTCAGTATTCTCTCTAGAAACCCTTAAAACAGGGGGAAAGGAAATAACATGTTTTCTTGTGTAGTTTTTCACTTACTGCTCTCAGGTTCTGGAATGTAGAAGATGGAAAGGAACAGCAGTGCTGTGAGCCAGAGTGGGCAGGAAAGATGTGCATGGAGGGGAGAAGTGCATTTTGATAATGAACTTCTAGTTTAGCAGCAAATCATTACTGTTGGAAGCTCAGAATTCTATCCAAAATAAGTAAAATTGTATTGTGGGCAACAAATTACTCCAGTATCTCATGGTACCAACAGCTCTTATTGATGGAAAGACGAAATTGTATTTTTAAACTGAAGTCACAGGATAAGTGTTAAGTCTTTAAAGGAACTGTAGTGCAGTCTGAGCTATAAAATGCTGGGATAACAGTCAGTTGTAAATATCCTTGACAGCTATGTCTGCAGTTCTAAAACTGAACTACTGAAACAGTGATACAATAATAATAAAACCAACGCAACATAAGTCCTGGATGTACTAGATTTATGAATGGGATACTCTTTCATGAAAGGGGCACAGAAACCCCAATTAGCTAGAAAAAAAGATTAATATGATTTTGTCAGCATCCAGCAATGTGACCACCATCCAGACAATGAATTATACATTTCTTAAACTAATCTGATTCTCCAGTAATGTCATGTTAAAAAAAATTGTAACCATGACAATTTATACTTTGTTTCTGTATTTTGATGTAATAAAGATGATCATTATTAATGTTTCACAGGAGTAAGGAAGAAATGTAGAGAGAAAAATAGGAAGAGCTGTCAATAAACATTCTGATCAATAGCAAACATCAATAGGGTTTGTGCTTCTGTACTACCAGCTTACCAGAATACAAGGATATTGTTATACTAGTTTTCTGGCTTTCTTTCCTCTGTAGAGCATTGTTCAAAAGGTTTTTAAGAATGTTTTCCACAGAACCTTAGTATACTAGTAATTAGAATCTTCCTACCACTAAAGAAAAACTAAGAACCTTAGACCTTAAGGATACTGGATTGAGTCCTAATAGGTCCTAATGCTGCATTATGTATTTGGGCACATGAACCATCCTACTGATTTAAATCAGATTTAAATTAGATTTAAGTTTAAATTAGGTGCTTGAAGTTAGACAGGGCCTTAAATATTTTGCTAAACCAGCCTCTTTTTCATCATTGATCTAGTGAAGAAGACCAACAGCAAATTTGAGTCAGAAATTGTTGACTTCATCCTCTTCATATAGCAACTTCAGACTTCAGCATCAGGCTGCAACTGGGGAAAACACAGTCTTGTGGACCTTCTTTGCAGGCCTAATGAAACTTGGTAATGATGCTTGTGACAAGAGGTTGTGTTTTCACTGAATGGCCACAACTGTAGGGTAGTATGAAGCAGAAAAAATCCATGGGCCTATCTCATACCATTTAAATTATATTTGACACATCTGAATATACAACTATATAAAAATTCTTCTGTAATTTAGCATAATTATAACTCAGCTTCCACTGGGCTTTGCATTGACATGAGGTGGGTAAAAGTATTTACACAGCTTTATCAGTGCATCTCATCAGCAATTTCTGACAACTGCTTCCTCATACTTGATCTCCTGATGGAAGAGGCAGACAACTAGTTCAGACTTCCAATTGTGCTCTGTATAAGGGTGATTATATAGTTTGCATCAAATGTCCACTGAAGAAATCTCAGTTCTGATTTACTGCAATGGTGATCTGCAATATGGATCTTACCCACAGAGGCGTTTAGACTGATCTTGTTCCATTCAGATTGGAAGAGTCTTAGCCACATCCTTCAGAGGCACAAATCGGATGAAATAGTGCCCAGTATTTGTCAGAGAGAAAAGTATAAATCCTTTAGTTTGTATCTTATCACCAATCTTACTCACTTAAGAACACAGGTCACACTTTACCATTGCACATTAATATAGGTAAACAAATTAATGGTAAAAAACCTACTTAAGTTTTTTACAGTTTCGCAGCATAGCCCTCCTCAACACAGTCAGTGTTAGGAGCACTGAACAGCTCAGTAAGACTGGAAGCTCAATACACTAGATGTAGTTCAGGTAGGTGGGAAAGGACTTCAAAGATATCAAAGACGTACAAGAGCAGTAACTACCCCCAAAAAATGCAGAAACAGGGATGAATACTGTCCTGATTGAACAAAATTATGGTTGTGTAAAATAAGCGTGTAACATAAGTGTGAATTCAATATCACACAAACTTTGCTTAGAAGTAGAGAACAAATACTAACTTCTACAGAATTTTACCATTATCTTCAGGAAAATTCATGTCTATGAACCTACTTTCATTCACTTAGTGTCAGGAAGTGACATGCTTGGAAATACCCATCAAACCCACAGGGGAAGAACCTGTCCCCAGTACAGTGAATAGAAACCTACAATTTTGTCAGAGTTCATTCCTTGTTACTTGCAGTTGCCCCATGAAGTTAAAGAGAAACCATATAAAGAACAGCAATTCCTTTTTTGCAGTGACTGTTAGTTAAGAGATCACCCTTATAGTTTCAAAATAAAACAAATGTAAATATCACCTAGTAATTGAAAGATATATCTATCTATCTATCTACAGATGATAGCTGGGGTGAAGGGGCTGTTTCTTTTAGGTGTCGTACTTGTGAACAACATCCAGCTTGTTTCAAAAGAACTAAAGATCTAACAGTGAACACTACCCCCACTATATTATCAAGGTTGCAGGCGATGAAAGCTGTTTAACATACATCTGACGTTTTACTAGTAGTGACAATCCATCAACCCAAATGTTTTATCAGTAACTTCTCTCAAGCATTTATGTTTTGTAAAAGGAAAAAATTCTGCACCATACTGTACTGTAGAGAAAGGATAAAAGGTAATTTCAAAACAAACTGCCAAGGGTTATGGGGCTAAAAGCATCACTAAATTTCACAATAAAATTAAGCTTTTTGTTATGAATTATGTTGCCACAGAAACCAGCAACCACAGAATCTGAGACCATTTTCTGTAGAATTTGTGTGACCTTGAGTTTAATCAACAGTGATGGTATTAATTTAGAAGCTGGGAAATAATAATAAAAAAATATTCTGCCATTTTCTGAGAGTTAATAATTTCACAGCTGTGGAAAAGGAGCGTTCTTCAGTAGTGTAATTTTGTAATTTGAACTCCACTGCTGTGAACACTATTGGACAGTGGCATCTTTTAACTTCAATGGAGTTGCTCATAATTGCAAGCACAGCTGACACATCCAGCATAAGGTTTTGGAGGGCAAAGCTTTTACCTTATGAGATCTTGCAAAAGATTCTATCCTCTTTTCTCCTATTTATCAGAAAAAAACCCTCCAAATACAGCTGCGGCACTTCAGAAATTATTGTTAATACGCTTTGGAGAGGAAGATAGGGAGATCACTCCAGGGAGTTCTCCCTCAGTAGCTTCATATTCTCTCCCACGCCCTGTAATTTCCACCCTGGGGAAGCTGACAGAGATTGGTTCTACCTATGAAATTTCCATAAGTACCAAACTAAGTGCTATTAAACCCATGGAAGAGAAATTTGATGTTAAATTGGACACTTATGCTCTACGAATGGGAAAAATTAGGGGATAAAAGGGAAATGCTTGAAGGTACACATTCAGCTATAAATGCTCAATATGATATTAAAAAAAAATCTAAGGGATAATGTAAGAAATCTTTCTGCTCTGTGAAAAATAATGATATTTTATGCCATAAATTAGAGGCTCTAGAGAACCAGTGTCAGAGCAGGTATTTAGCATGAGTGGTATTTTCAAAGGAAACGGTGACATTGAAGTAGGCTTCTGAGTATTCCACTTCCACGGCATGGCAAGAAGTGCATCTGATCTAGTGAGCTTGCAAAAAGTAATTCAGAAATGTGAGCTGCCTTGTGGAGCAGTTTCTCTCTTCCAGCTGAGCATATTCCACTTCCATTGCTATTTCCTAAGCAAACTTAAACTTCTAAGAATCTTAACAGTTGACTCAATGGGAACAGAATTTTTATTTTAGAATGGCTTAAAAACACATAGTATGCATATTTTTGTTGAAAGCAGAACCATTTCTAAGCTTTGTCAAATATGTGCCTTTAGGGGAAAAGAGAAATTTGTATTCATATTTATTTTGTGATATAAAAGCACTTCTTTTCACATAAACAATTAAAATGTAAATGGGATAATTTTTCAATAGAATGTATGTTGACAAATATATTTTTTAATCTTGCAAAAAGCAGAAGTAGCCTAGAAACATCTTTACAGCACCCAAGTGGGGTAGGAGAGCAAGAGTTTTAATGTTTACTCAATTAATGCAAGTCCTTAGTGATGAAATGGCTCTTCCTACAGTCCTAATCTAGTTTTATTCCAAGACAGAAATTTTCATCCTTCCAACGATGTAGTCTGTATTTCAAAGCTGCATGGCTATCTACACAGCTTTCTTACCAGCAAGTAAATATAATATGTCCTTACTCTGATAAAAAGGACAGAACACAGTAGTGAACATAATACTTAGAAACTAGACGTTTCCCACATGACATCCATCTAAGCTCTCTCTTTAGATCTGTGCCTACCAGATTTTGTTGTCATTCCAGTGCAACTTCAAAATGTATACTTCTTGTCATACTGGAAGTAAATAATACAAAACTTTCAGGGAACAGTCCCTCTTGGAAGGAACCAGAACCACTTAGCTGATATCCTATGCTTGCAGCTCGTCAAAAATAGGCAACGGGAACCTACCTTGCACTTGCAAGAGAGCAGGTAGGTAACCCAGTATGCCTTTTATATTTCCAACTTCTATGACTTAGATTTTCCTTCCCTTCCATGTTCATGCACTTGGCAGAACTTTGCAGGATACTTGCAGATTATTAAAACTATATATAATCTGCATTTTAAAATATAAAAACTTCCCATATTGCGTTTTAGTTATATAATCAGTGTTTAGTAATTGTTTTTTCCCATGAGGTGTCTTTTCTGTGTTCTATATAGTACAGAACCTACATACTCTCCAGGTCATCCGGGAGGTTAGAAAACATCACATAAAATTTAACCCTCTCCTCAGACAATTCCATAACAGCTAATGGCAGGAACTGAAACTTGGTAAGGGGGGGAAAAAAACAACAAGGAGTCAAAAAAACCCCAACCACAAAAAAAAAAAAAAAAAAAAACCACCAAAAAACCCCAAGGAAATCCTACAAAGAGGTTTTGAATCAACACATTTTAGCATAACAAGTAGGACATATTTTGAGGCTACACTGAATTAAGAGATTTCAGACAATACTTCAAATACCTTTACCCTTATCCCGATTCCTCCAGTGTTCATTTTTTTCCAATCTTTGTCAGTTATCATGTGTTATGCTGAAGACATAAGAATTGAGTATATTTTTTATCCTTGTTCATTTAATTGAGGGTGTCCACAGAAATGTATAAGCTGGTTTTTACTGCTTTTAAGCCCCAGTGTCCATACTGTAGCAAGAAGGTATTTATTCTAATTAGTGTAATTTGAAAGTAGTTAGATAAAGAACTGTACACATAGAAACAAAGAGCAGAGGTGATGCTTAAAAAAAACACACCACCTTCTCATCAAAACTGGTGGCATTTGAAAGAATTTCAGGACCACAGCAGAGAAAACTATACAAGATGAGCCTCTGAGTTAACATGGTGCTCAAAACCTAAATACAGAAATATGGATTTGAGATCAGGAAAGTGTTATCTCTATACCAGGGTGTTAGGTTTTTGGTGGACTGTGGCATTCAGCTCTAGTGTCCACATTTCAAAAAGATATTGAATTTCACAGACCTTAGCAACAGTGCTACAATAATTATTTTACATTGTAAAACAGCCTATTCTTTGAGAAAGAACAAAACAAATTCTAGTTCAGAACATATTTAGCTAAACCAAGAAATGATGGTATTGGACCACTTAATCAAGGCGGTATAGATTCATCATCAGTTCAGCTTTTTAAAACCAGATTAGATTTTTCAGAATGAGCAGAATTTCAGAAATTGAATGAGATATTACTGGGCTACAAGCACCATTTACCAAAATTCCAGTTGTATCTTATTTCAGTAGAAGTCATAACAGAAAGGGTTAATGATCTATTCTGACAACAATATTCTACAAGTCTACCCAGGATTAAAAGTTAAGAATGTTGTTATAGCTTTTCAAAGTATTAACATTCAATTTCACCAATATTCTTTAGTTCTTATAAAAAGCCTAAATAGCTTTCTCATTTTGGGAAAGCAGTGAAGCTAGATTATTAGCTATGAAGAGTTTATACTGAAGAGCTCCTGAAGCTCTCTCCAAATCTAACCAGCCCATTCCTTTCAGTGTCTTCGTCTCATGAAAATCTTTCTAAAATTCTAAGTCACCATCACCCTTCCTTATCCCTATACTTCTTTTCTGTTGAATTATTCTGTAGGAGGACATCTAGAACCAAGTAGCAATTCCTAAGTCATACAAGTGTTATTTTTAGTAATATTTTCTTTCCTTCTCTCTACATTACAGAAATTCTTTCTCCAAGTACTAGTACTTTTTCTTGTTTAACAAACAGACTGCCTGCTGAACCTGAGCCTACCTTATTTTCTGATTTTTTTGGTGTTTTTTTTTTTTTTTTTTTTTTTTTTTTTTTTTTTTAAAGAAAAAGGTTTTCCTAGAGTCCAGTATGAATATGTGGACATTTGTTTCACCTTGCTGAGTCGACATAATATTTGAATTAGTAATTTGCCCTAACAATCCAAAGCACTAAATCCAGAGACATGAAGTTTTCACTGTTACTAGAGAAGTTCAAAGGACTGTTGTCAACTGATGTAGTAAATTCAGAATCACCTTACACCCTGGCAAAATTTTCTCATCCATCAGACTGAAAACACAGATGAATGTTGCCCCTGCTAATATTACACTAAACATGTTCAAGGACGTTTTTATTTAAATTACATATGAATTTTTGTGCAAAAATGCTATTTATTGAAATCACTTGAGATCCACATGAGGCCAGCAATACTGTAAATGAATAGAATACCCATTAAGTGATAACAGCTAAGAGCACTCAGGACTCAGTTATAGACCCCTGTAAAGTATCAAAGGTGAGTTTTATTGAATTACTAGTGTCAGTAGAAGGGGTTCCTCAAGCTTTTTGTTCTCTGTTTTGCCAGTTTAATTTTGTTTTTTTAAGATTAGTGTTATAGACTATTGAAATGAAAAATTTCACAGAAACTACCTGCAAATTCAATTATATTTCCTTTTCTTCTCAGTTTGGTATATTGTTAATTTTGAAGAGAGAAAGCCTAGGTCAGAAGCTATTGCTTCCCGACTTGTAGAATTACACAAAAAAAATTGGGTAATTAAATCCTCTATTCAGCTCTTAGGAAGATGTTAAATTATGTTTCTCAAGGAGATTCTATGTAAATTTAACCCTATATCCCTGTTTCTACATCTCTAAAATATTTTTTTAAAATATAGGCAGACAGCCTGGATTATTCTACAGTGGGAAATATTTAGAAGTTTTTCATCTTTATCTACACCTAGAAATTATTTTTATATAAGATTTATTCATTCTGTTCTCTCTGTCTTTATGGCGCAGTATGTATATATAAGTTCTCACAGATGCAACCTCTCAGAACCTACCAGTTAGTCCATTTTCTTCCCTGAATAATGTAAAACCATTTGCAGCTGTCCTGTCATAAACTAAAGGTAAAACAAAATGAAAGCAATTATTTTTTGCAAGCAGAGAAATAGAAGCAAAGAGATATATTTGCATTATTTGGCCTTTTGCAACAAGTAAACTGTCTAAAAAATGTGATTCATTTATCATTGGATAAAATTATTTGATGCTTAAAAGGACAATCAATGCCTATAGAATTTCTTTAAATACTAAATAGCTTTAATGGAGGTTGGGAAAAGGCGAACCTTGAAATGATTCTCTACCTTTTCACAGGCCCAAACCCTTAATCCTCACAAGGGTAGCCAATCTGTCTATCAAGATCAATAGAAATAGCAGCCTAAGCAGTAACTCACAGGCAGACAACATCAGAAAAGGAAAAGGGAGTATTATTTATGTCCTTTTTTTGCAAATTATCTTTCAAAAGTTTATATCTGATCACTGAATCTTCAACTTCAGCTTCTAGTCAGCAACATTTATTAAAGAACAAAGCAGAGAATCTAACTCAAATCTTGTGAATGAGGAAGGAAAGAAATCTTGTTTACCTCAGAGAAGCAGACTATTTGAACCAAACAAAAAGACATTAAAAAAAAAAAAAAAAAAGAAAAAGAAAAAAAAAAGATGGCACCAAATTGATTCTGATCATGAAAAATTGTCTAAAATACAAGAACTCATGCCTACAGATCAACACGTTAAATTATAGGTAACATATTCAGGCTGAAGTTTTTAGAGGTAACAGAATTTCAGTGGGATGTTGGTCTTTATCTTTTTCATTTCTTTAAAGATACTTTCCTTCATCAATGGGTCAAGATTATTCCTACTAGATCACAAAGTCATATTTCTAGAAGAATAAACGTGTGAATTCTCTTGATCACTTGGCAAATAGCTTTATCTTCATCTATACAAATGACATAAAGTAATAACAATTAGAGAAAGGAATACTGTCATTCAGAATATATTTGAATAGATGCTATCAGCGAATATTTGGAGACCATTTGCTCAGTATATGTAATCAGTATAAATGGCCTGTAATGGCATCATTACTTTCAAAGGATGCACAACTGAATGTAATCAAGATAGCATTTAGCAGCAGAATTATTATAACTGTCTATGTCTAAGCTCCTAACTCACCTAGATGTTAGACAAAATATTTTTGTTTAATACTCTTAAACTGAGGGTTAACGTGACATATTTTGCTCACAACAGGTAAAATATCATTTACAAAGACAACTATGATGGTCAAGCTAGCAGGCAGTAACTTGTTCTGAAGCCACAACTGAACTGCATGTCTCCCTTTTCTAAGGTTAAAGTCGAGCCTAAAATCACCTAATCCTACTCAGGAAGTGTGTCTGGAGGCTTCTAGAAATCCTGCATATGGACTCCTCTGCATTCTTAAGTGTATAAATACATTCCAAAATCTGATTATGAGAGGCTGTCTGAAGCTGAGTATCCTCATGTGAACTTACCCTGGTAAGTTCCTCTTCCTCAAACAACAGGACTAGTTATCTAGTTATTATTAGTTATATACTAGTATACAGTACACAGTTATCTAGTTATATACTCGTTATTATCCTGAAAAAAGAATAACTTTGCTTTTCACTTGCAAAGTGAAACCTATAAGAATCCTAGGAACTTTACAAACACTATTTTTTTTAATCCTTATATCACCTTGAGACTGTATTTGCAAAGCAAAAACATGACACCTCGTATGTGTCACTTTAACAGTTTTAAAAAGTTAGCTCCCAAACCCTCTGTAGGCACAGTTTCACACCTTTGCCATTATGCTAGTTTGATACATCATAGATTTGGGTAACTTTATTAAAAAGATCTTGGTTTGCTACATAGATGCTTTGAGGCAGGCAAATGACACTCTAATTTTGGAAATGAAACTGAAGCACAGAGAAGCTTTCACAGTTAGGTAAGAAATTCAGGTTTAACCAGTAAAGCTCACACTGGAAAAAAAATGGTTCAGAAGTCAATGCATCATGACAACGATTATTCAACAGGGCACACCGTAAGAAAGGCCAGTGCAATTTCTCCCTCATTCAAAAGACTCACACAACTCTGAGACACTTGATGCAAAAGATCTTTTCTGCTACATCTAACAATGAATCAAGCTCACAGCAGGAGCTTCCTATTCTTGCCAGTAAGCTTTCCTTGCTTAGCCGGCCCAAAACTTAATCTTTCTTCTCTTGGTCACCTTAAAGATACTGGGTGGCTCTAGGGTGCTTCTTTTCATTAGAACAACTGTCTTCCTGCTAACAGACAGCTTGAAAGAATTACGGTCATCTGATTGGAAAAGGATCTATTTTTGCTGTTCTTAAGAGGCAAAAATGTGTTATTCTAAACTGGGTGCAAGAGGAACTTGAGGAGATACAGATATAGGGTGGCAAGGGAAACACCTAATAACACTTATGAGTAGAATCTGCAAAAATGCAGAAAGTCATGCCAGGGCTTTGCTAATCCATAGCATTTCTTACTGCAGGTTATTCTTTATGAGACCTTTGTATGTATGGCCACTTTTAATGAGACTGCTCAGAATCAAATTTTAAAATCTTAGAATTAATAAAAATAGGACTGGCAGGTACCTTGGTGTTCTTCCTAATCCCTCCATCTGCCCCAAAACAGCTTCAGATGATTTAGAGAAACAGGATATCACCAGCACCATCCACTACCTGTGAGTGTTCAGGGGGTAAGAGCATCTGAGCAACTTCAGGTCATCAGATTTTTTTGATAGCTTCAAGTTTCAACTTCCCACTCAGTGAACTCAAACGAAGACATTGACTTTTCTAGGATCACAGATTCATAGAATTCTGCAGAAATATCTATTGTAAAAAAATTTTGAAAGAAACACTAAAAGTATCTTCAAATGCCATCTGCTCCCTCATACCCCAAATCCAAACCATGATCAACTATACTTAACCATTTCTGGAAAATCTGTATGTAAACTCTCCAATGATGAAAATTCCACAACCTCTGCTGGAAATTCATTCTAGTACTCAAGTGTATTTATTATTAGAAAGTTTTCCCAACGTATCCTAACTTATCTTTATTGCAATCCAAAGTCTCAGTACCCTGTGCATTAGCTACAGTGAACAAAGAGAACAGTTGCTTCCAATTGCATTGCATACATACCTATTTCCTCATGTTTTTTCTGATAATTCTTTTCATTCTAAACTTTGTTTTCAAAATGTCTATTAGCTTTACATTTCAATTTCAAAATGCCTATTAATTATAGAGATAGATTTTTCTCTTTCAACTAAAAATGTGATAGTCCTCCTTGTATTTAAACACCATCAAGTTGCGCCCCAGCAAGAAAAATCTATTAAAATTTTTTAAGCTATTATCAGACTTATTGAGCCTCAATAAGGAAAAGGTCAGAAAATTCTGAGAAGGAAAAGAGTGTTTCTCTGAAAAACCTTTGCCACATGATTCACCTGATTGTGATTGGTACAATTATAGAAAATAATATGCAAAGAACAAGACTAATGATTCTAGGGTATTACAAAAGCTTTACAGTAAGAGGCTTAAACAGTTCAACCTGTTTAGTTTAACAGAAAAGACTGAATGGTGCCCAGAACAGGATATATAAGCACATTTGCAGGAAGAAAACCCACAGTGTAAGGCCTCTATAATGCAGAAAGAGTGGTGAACGAAGGAAAGCTAAAATAAGCACAGAGAGATAATTAACCACTGTAACAGTTTATCACTTACAATGGCAGATTCCCATCTGTCAAAACCTAAAAGTCTGTTGGAATTCTATGATTCTAGCAACAAAATTGATGTATACAATTCTGCAACTCAAAGAGGTAAAACGGGTGAAATAATATGCCAGCAGGTGACTTGATAATCAGATAGGGTCTTCTGTAGCCCTCTCCCCAAACTAAAGAAATATTAAACCTTTACTGAAAAAAACCCCATGAATAAATCAACAGGATTCATGGGAAAAACAGTTTGCAGAGAAACATATTCCCAGTTCAAGCCTCCCACAACTCTGGTTTCTCTTGAGGGAAAGCAAGGGAGGAGCCTAGCTGTAACTTAGGGTATTTGTCTATAGATATTCATGCTTTGAAAAATGTGCAGATAATAAGAGTAATGAAATAAAAGCATGCTTTGTCCATGTTCAAGGACTTGTAATGCTGCTGTGTGAAGGAAAGAACTGTGGTGTAAGCTTTTCATCTCTTGTTTGCTGTTCACAGAGCAACTGAGAAGTAAAACATGCAAACATCATAACCTTAGTCTGCAACATAAAGCCTTCTGGCAGAAGATCAAAGAAGATAGAACATAAAAGCTCCAGATAAGGCTTAAAACTATAAAGCTCGAGCCAAAGGCGTGAGAATTGACAAGTTTGTCTGTAGAAAAAAATATCTTTAATAACAAGCATTGCCTCCATGGAAACAAGGCCTCAAGTTGGGGTTGGATCCAGGGAGTGACAAAGGACAGCAGATATTCAAGGTGCTGCAATTGTCTTTAGAATCTGAAATATCATGATCCTCGTAAGTACCAATATTAAAAAAAAAAAAAAAAGAAGAAAGTATTGTGATGTGCTTTCCATTCTAGTCACTAAACAGCCTTGCAGGGAAATCAGGCAATTTGCTAATAACATAGGAAAGAAAGAAATCATTAAAAGAAATCCTTATATTTTATTTACTAAGGTAATTATTAAGAACACTGTACCTTCTAAAAATTATTAGAGAAGCAGGCACAGGCCAGCATGTCAAAAAGAAAGGCTGCAGAAGAGGAGTTGTCCCCCACACACCCAAATGCTCAAAAGCGATTACCTCGTAAACAAAACAGGAGCTTGCACAGCACCGCCCCTGCACAGACATCTGCTGTTAACAGCTGTCCCCCTAATAACTCACCCAAACAACTCCACTTTCTGGTCAGCAAGAGCAGTAGAGCTGCTCTGATGGATTTGCAGGATGATGTCTGGGTAAAGGACTCTGGTGCCTGAGCTCTAGCTGTTATACGTAATATTTACTAAGTTTTAGCATGATCATACTTCAAAATATTTTCTTTTCTTAAAAAAGGTGTATTTTTCCATAAAAATTAAAAAACATTGAACCACACAGTTGTTCTAACTGCTTCCCACTCTAAAACAGGTAATAAATTCCTTTTGTTTCTTTGTTCTCGTCCATCGTTTTTCTGGTGTGGGTAATTTTGTTTAACCACTGAGATGATAATTTTATTTACTCTGGTGATAAAGCCAGTACCTGTTAAACACTGATGAATCAGGAAATTCTACAACCACTATGCTAATAGGAAGAAGGAACTAAAAGATAGCTTAACTAAAATCTTTTCTCACAGTTTTAGTACACATACTCCAGCCGTTAATTTATACTACCCTGATCCTGCAATTTTCCCTTACCCATAAGGCAGTGTGTGAATTAATCACTCCTAAAACAAATACCTTTTACTTCAAATTATGGAAATAAATCTTTAAAATTTCATGCCGATGTGAATTTAAATTAGAGAGTATTTATAGATGAAGCCTTAACGATTTTCTTTATTCACTCATTCAATTTGTTTTAAAGTAAAAATTCCCAGCTCACTGGCTTCCCTTTCTCTAGGTACTCACTCTGCAAGTGTAACAGCCCTGGACTTGTGACACTGCTGCATACCTCTAGGAGGAAAATGCAATACCCCAGACATTATGTTATTATTTTTCTGCATTATTAATCCAGAGAACTACCAGTAAAAGAGCAATTATCTTTTTTTTAGCACAAAGAGAAAGAAAACTAAATTAGGAAGGCAAACAACAACAGATGAGCAGATTACAACTTTCATAGAAGATATACAGCCCAATCTTCTTATATGACCAAACTCCAGATGGATGAGTTCACTGTTGGAGGGGTGTGGGCAGAGGGAAGCAAGTAAGTCTTGCCCTGTGACTGATATTAGATATTAAAGCTCCTCTCATCTTCTCTCATCCCCTTCACGGCACTGCTGTTCCCCTTTGAAGCCTTGTGCTTGCTTGACCAAAGAAGGAAGTAGAGAAGGGAAGCAATAATTCCCTGGCTACAATTAACTTTGAACCACAAGCTTTAAGGTAGAACCCACTTATACATTGTATTGAAGCTACATCACAAGGAAGGCTTTGTGAGAGTTGGAAAAAGTTTCATGCATAGATAATATGAAAGTATTACTTCATTTTGCAAAATCAGTCTTGGTCACCAAGTCTAATGTCCTACCGTCAAAGCAGTGGTGCATCTCAGAGTCCACAGATTATCTGCTCTGTTTCTCATAAACAAAAAACAGAATTACTACTGTCAGCCCCCTCCCCACAAAACTCAATAGCAGTATCTGTCATGTATCAGACAACTATTTACTCTTTGATATACATCTTCCATAAATCATGGATCAAAACGTATCAGTAACAACTCCCCTTATGCTAACACAAGACTTGAAAGTTTTTCCAGGGATTCAGTGAAAGACAAGTTTTACATTAGCAGTTTTTTCAGAATTTATTTGAAGCATGCTCTGAATCTGTGAAAAATGTTTGCCTTGCATATTGAAAGCAGAAGTGCTACAACGATACATTTTCTATTGCAAATTTCTCATACTCAATGAACCAGCAAAATGCCTTTTTCTGGCAGTTTTCATACTTAAAAGATGAGCCATATTTGGTAACAGGTGCCAACATAGCTTCCACTATAAACTCTAATCAATTTAATTGAATAAGGTCTTAATGGCTAGGAATGAGGTAGAAGGGCAAGAAAGTGATAGCAACTGATTTAACCACAGACTGGGTAGAGAGACTGAAATGATGGCTCTAGAAAGGGACCTGCTCACTAGGCAGGATCATATGGGAGGGGAAAAAAAAAAATAAAAAAAATCTGTATACATAATCTGTCCCCCATGCTGTGCAACCACCTACTACTAGTACACATTTAAAATTCAGTCAGTCTGGTGTAGACTGAGAGATGGATCTGGTGGCTTCAAAACTACCCAAAAGCAAAATAGCACTGGCACCTGTTAGAGCGAGGTGACTATTTTAACAGAAAGAATGGTCTGACAACATGCAGCTGAAAGGGAAGGATCTAGAGCAGCATTTGAAGGTAGAGTCTTTAATAAACAATACTGGTCATGGGTTTGCTTTGCAAACATCAGGAAAAATGAATGTGTGGATGATACAGTCAGTTTAGTTGTATTATATTAGTACCGGTCTGTATTTAATTTGCCAGCAATAAGTGGATGGTCCATTTCACATGTACTGCCAACAATCAAAAAAATCAACTAAGTAGATATTTTCTCTATTAGGGACAGTGCTGCTACTGCATTGGCTCTTAGCAATCTGTTGATCCTGTTAATAGAAGCTGGGATCATTTCATAGTAACACTGTTTTGGCTTCTCACTAAACTTAAAACAAAACAAAAAACCCCCAACTATTTAAAAGTCTAACATCAATCATTCAACAAAATCACAGCTGATAGCTGGCCTGAACAAGATAGATTTTTTTGATTAGTGAACCAGCTTTCTGAGATCACATATTTAATTTTATACACAGTTTAGAACAAAAAATCCTATGAAATGTTCCACTTAGGTAATGCTGGTCAAAAAGTTGAGGAAAACATTGATGACGTTTCTAGGCAGATTTCATGGCCTTTATCAAAGACACTGTTTATAAGCAGTTAAGTAATTTGAAACCAGAAAAGGTACTACTCCCTAGAAACTGAGTGCACATTTTCCTGCATACTATTCCTAATCCCCTTGGCAGTGCAAAACAAGATTCTTGCATAAGAAAGAATGGAAAAGCAGAAGACAAGGAGGATGGTTCTGAATTCCTTCTCCTACCCTGTGTCCCGTTTTTTTTATGTTTTGGGGGATCTGGATATGATGAGCCCTCTGTGTCTATGCAGATTCTTACTGTTGTTTCCATTAATATTAAAAACACAGACACAATTTAGCTGATACATATTCCCAGATTCATAAACAGAACTGAAAACGTTTTGATCAAATTATTGTGCTTGAAGCTTCCCCTCTAAAGGCCAGAAACTTAGTTGTCGAGATTAACAATTCTTTTTTCAGCATGAAAGCGTCATGGCAAACTTGGTGATATTTTTTAAAGAAATTCAGAATACTTTATAAATTAAAATTATGTATCTGTAGAGTTATTTAAATTTGATTTTTTGTTCCATAGTAAAACCATGCTGAAGAACAAATCTCCTAAGCACCACATACTTCCCAAAGTCCCAGCATCCTCCAAATCCTACATCTGCTAAACTGAACAAACTTCCACTTAGTTTTCATTTTAATTTCTTCACAATGCCTGTCATTCAGTCACTTGAAGTTACACAAGGGAGATCCTCCAGAGCTCAGATAACTCTTCAGTAAATTCCCATTGTGATGGAATGGATTGCTCTCCTATTAATTCTTCACATTATTTCAATTTGGGGGGGTTTATTACTGCTCTTCTCAATTATTTTATCAGTTTAGGAACAAAAGCCTATGATTAATAGGAATGAATGTCAATATTTTTTATTCTATCTTTAGGAAAGCTTTCAGTTATTTAGGTTTGGAGCTGTTGCCCCAATATAATCTTAGGGTTTTACTTTCTTCCAACTTCAATTCTGTATCAAGGGAAAGGAGTCAATTTCTTTGTTTATTATTATCAATTCAATGTCAACTGAGATTGCACTGATAGAAGTGCAAATAAAAGCTGGCATAAAATTTCAATACAGAAGTTCATTTACGAATCAATCCTAACATTTTTGCTCCTATTGTATTCATAACCTGAATCAAATCAGGCCAATTCTGCTCTTACTTATTCTCGGTGAATTCAATGGAGTGGTATGTTTATTTTGGAGGCATATCTTAGCCCAGTATTAGCTTCCCAGGTAGCTATAGCTTTACTGAAATAGAAGACTAAAAGGGTATGGAAAACTTGCAACAGTAGAGAAGGTCCCAAGCTGCCACAGGGCAGTTGTTCCCACCAGTGTGCTGTTTTAAGTGGGTTTCTTCCGTTCTACTTCAACGTTCCTCAAGTGACAGGAATTCCAGCTCTTCCCACAAGCAGTTGAGCAGAAATAATTCTTAGACAAAGTATTCCACAACTTATATTCATCCATCCCTGTTAGATACAAATTCTCAAATTAGCCCCCAAAAGTCTCTATGTGCTTTCTGTTTATATCATTCAAGCAGTTCTAGGGCCTGACATTCATTTCATTAACACCATTATACATCAGCATTAATTCAATGGAGACCTTCAGGTGTAGTTATATCAAAATGCTATCTATAGTTATTTTAATGGTTCTTCATGCAGATCCCTGGAGATTTCTCCTCTTCTACAAGGAATGGGAAAAGATATCGTTTGCCTGTTCTTCTGTTTCTCATAATCCTCCATACATACAAAAAGCAGCTACAGATTCAAGAACTAAAGGGGAGACAGAAATTTCCTGCCCTACAAGACAGCACAGTAAGCAAATGTTCATTTTCATCCCAGAGTCCTGGAAACAGGAGGGTCTGCTTAAGACTTGCATGTGGTTCAGTGCCACAGTAGCTGGTAATCATGCCCAAATCCTCAAGAAAATGTCATGTTATGCCTGGAGCTTGTGATTCAGTAGGTAAACTTCTGAGAAGGTCCTCACCCCAAAGATGGCATTCAGACACAATGGCAAAGGGCTAAGTGGGGAATTTCTTCATCTGTTTTGTGTCTCTGATTCCCTCCTAAGTGTTTAGCCAAACAAAATGAAGATTCAAGCTATAATAAACAAGTCTCCCTGTATTTTTTTAGTGATATTCCCCTAATATAAACACTGTTTTCATTAGCCATAGCTCTTCAAGCCTGCACACTGCTATAAGCAGCATTGACAGAAGATTCACCAGGAGACAGAAAACGAGGCTGTTTCAGACTGCTGGACATTTGGAACATTATTAGTGAGCTCACTGAGTTGCTCAGACTGTGCTGCAAATAAAATGAGAGCAAAATCTGGCCTGATAACTGATGAAAGCCCCTAGACACAAGGACTTGGCTTTTAATAAGGCAATGGATATATTTTAAATAAGTCTGAGAAGATATAAACTGCCTGCTGTAACCAGACAGACAGGTAACACAGAAAGGACTGGATAATACAAATGAGGAGCAAAAAGCATATTAAAACAGCAATTTCAACATTACTCACTTCCATTTTTTACATTAAACTTACTATTCTTTTTATTTCTTATTTCTTCTTTTAATAGGATAGCGATAAAAACTGAAAAGAGTTTGTGAAACCCTTATAGTGAGTTATTTTTGGCTCAGTACAAATTGAAATGGCTGTAGCACTTTATAACATCATAAGAAAAAAACGTGGATGACTCCCCTCTACTTTTCCTTTCATACCTAAAATATTCTCTAGCTTAATTCTGATGTTTTATTTCAACACTCAGATCCAACATATCAAAAGAGAGATTTTGCTCTCCAGTGTACTGATACAGATGCTCCAATAAAAGGTGATGCTGTTAGTCTGAATCTGAATCGCTATAACTGACAGAAGAACTTGGACCTAGTTTTTCCTCATTGCACACCATGTTGCACATGTTCTAAAGCAAATGTGACAGAAGATTGTGTGAATCTATTGATTAATATAGTAGCCTTAGGAATTTCCCTTTGTGTTGTGTAAGGACAAGAAGTAATATGCTCATCAGCTGTTCTGGTGAACTCAAAGGAGCTGGGATTGTTCACACAAACTGAGCATCCAGCAACAAGCTGCTAAGGACTGGATAATGCAAGGGTCACACTCTGCTCCCTCTCTAAAAACTGTGAGCAATATTAACCAATAAAGTGACTCAAGACATGTCCAATCCTGCTAAGCTAGTTTGCTAGTTCACATGACGAAACACCTGGGACACTCAGCTTGACCAAGCCCAGGCATGGAAAACACCCACCAGCAGTCTATCATTGAAGTGTATCCACATGTTCATACAGCTGTTTCAAAGACCCAAACTCCATCCCTATAGCATCAGGTAGCTCAACTTCCACTCAAGTCTTAGCTCTAACTTTCCCATCCCCAGGTGAAAAGCTTCATAAGATTAAAAAATTGCTTTGGGAAGTACTTCCACAATCGCACAGCATACCAGAGCCTACCACAGACTCCAGTACTTTGAATGCTATCCCACATTTTCTAGCAGGAGTTGTGAATGTCAAGTAGTGCAGGTGGAGATAATAAAAGGTTGCAACGCTGTCAAAAGTGCCATTATTTCTTGTTGATTGGCCTGTTGTAGAGCTACTCTAATCCAGGTCTGTGAAGGGATGAGGGGAAATCAATCAGTTTCCTGCTGCTCCGGAGCCAACAGTTTTGATGCACTGTCTTCTCTGCTAGTATTAGTGTAAGATCTCCAAGATATGTACTGGCTCTGTTTTGAATAATGAATCAGCATGGGAATGCAAAAGTTTTTGTCACCATTTTTTTGTTTAAGTACAAGGTTGTCAAATTAAAATCTAAACTTCAACTCAATTCATTCCCCAAAGAATTCGTGTGAGACACCACAACATATCCTACGTTAGGTGTATATATTCTCTGCCAGCCGGTCTCCACCATCACAACTCCCATTGCTGCATGACTAAATTACACTCTCTGGAAAGTAGTCATGAGAGGGTGATAAAGGAGAAAACATTGGCTGTCATCTCAATTCATAGAAAATTGCAAGTTCGTCTCATATCCTGAAAAATCAATAGAATACAAATACCTATGACATCAGAGTGACAGACCTGGGTAGCTTTTGCTGAGGCAGGTGGGTCTGCCATGCAGATGTCTTCTCCCTCCATCAGAGCAGCAGGGGCCTCGATCAAGCTTATATATGCACTGCCCCAGCGGAGCAGTATAGGGAAGAGGGGTCTATCCAAGGGCATCCCTTTACATTTTCATAACTTGCCCTGATAAATTGTAGTGAGTTCTCCAATTTTTTACTATTTAGAGACAGTTGTCACCTGGCAGAATTGTTTGTAAGTCTGTAAGGTCATACGGATTTACATGCCTGGGGAATCAGGGGCTGCCAGCTGCACCTATCATGTGGTAAATAAACAAAAGTTTTAAACTATTCATTTCTTGTTGTTTGTATTCCCACCTGGTTAGGAGAAAACCCACACTACTTCAAGATTAATGCTACTGCCAAAGCCAAGAACAGAGCTCCGTTCAGGGCTGAATGATAAGTGTTTGAAAAGTGAGTTCATTATAATGAATCAATAGTGCACCACAATGTGAATAGTTTCATCACCCCTGTTTGCAATGCAGCAAATAGCCAAAATACCTGTTCTGCAGCAAACAGGTGAAGATATCAGCTATTCTGGCTGTTCCATGCAGATTCAAGCTGCCCTTCCTAACCTACCCTGGAAGGCAGCAAAAAACCCTTAGTCATTAACTGAACAGTTACTCTTTAAAGTGTTACCAGTTTCACTGCCTAAATGTTCTACATAACCAGCTGACATTTTTTGAATGTATCACTTCAAATAAGAACCCTTGCTTACCTGGTCTTAAATACTATTTTGGCTTTCATTACCAATACAGTGTTCTCATTCCTTTAATATCTTGTTCAAAATAATGCCCATAAAGTTTTCCCTAGGAGATCATAGACAATAACTAAATCACAATCAACACTTCAAATGAATAAGCATCTGCCAGATCTTATGAGGGCTAAAAAAAATATAAAAAAAAAAGACTGAGTTGAGGCTAAATAACTAAATAAAACATTAAACCAGACAATAAAATTCTGAGGGGATGCCATCTGGAATATCAACTCCTATCCTTGGATACAAGTGCCCGATACTCGAGTAATTTCATGAACTATTACAGTCAAAACCTTTTGGAAAACCAAACAACTAATACAGGAAACAACAGCACTGGACTACTGCTTCTACTGACTTTGATCAAAACTAACAATGGACAAGCAATTAATAAAAGATAATAAAAAAAAAAAAATGAGTTTTCTGTGCTTTAGGGAACACAAATGTGAAAGAGCTAAACATAAATATTTTCTCCCTTACTATGAAATCCTATCAGCACTCATTTATTTCTATTCAAAATATCTGAACTACATTGGTACATATTCAAACACAAATATGTATCATCCAAGCAGTGAAAATATAATCCAGCTGTCTGGACAAATTACTTGTTTTAATACGTCAATTATGTTTTCCTATCTGGTGTGAAGGTTTCTTGGTACTGCCAGCTATTTACTCATATAAAATTTTGGAAAGTGACTTGAGAACTATAAAAACATTTATGCTGAAGAGCTACTCACTGTGATGTACCAGAAACAGATTTCTTTTAACGTAGGTTTTAACTGCACAATATAAGCATTGGAACCACCAGTCATGTTTTGCTGCTGTTGTTTGCACTTACTGTATAAACAGAATATTAAACTCAAGATATAATCTAAGACCCTTACTTTTTCATAAAGTTTCATAAGCAGTAAGAAAAAGGCGTTCCACCTAAGAGTGCAAATTGCACAATTGTGCAAGGTAGTTCTCAACACAGCTTAAAAGTTGTGCCAGAAGTTTCATATCCATGGTGCATCTTTGCCTAATGGACAAAATTTTTGCACTGAGACAATTACACCTTCAACAGAGCAGGCGTTTCCCAGAGCCAGAGCAAAGGTGGGGGGCCCAGTGCCCAGCATTCATCCAAACAGCTGTCTCCTCTGCCACTGGTATTAAGCATTTCACTCCTCCTCGTGGCATCCACAGGGCAGCAAACATGTAATCCTTTCAAGCCAGGATTAAAAAATGCACGAGGCTCCACACGATGGCATGAGCTCTACCAATTTTCCTTTCCAAACACATCAATGAAAAAAATTTCAGAATAAAATTTAGGGCTAAAAGGAACATGATGCCAAATAAAATGCAGCATTAAATACAATGAATGACATCACTCCCTGTTTCAGTATTAACCACAATGTTTTATTCACACACACATCATAGGCTGGCAGCTTTGAAAAAGGATACTTCAGGGATAGGCAAGATACTTTCCCAGGGAAATCACTTCACTTTCTGCAAAATGGGGTAGAGATAACATTTATCTGCTTTTTGACCTGGATGGTTTGTGAGAATTTCATCAACTTTTGAACTCATCAGTATCCTTTGAATAACAGTGACTTGATTCTAGCATGATGAGTGGTTTATATACGTAATGCACAGGATATGTTGGCATTATAAGAGCTGTGACTGCCGTTGGAGTGCCCCATGAAGTAGTCATGGGCCTCTCTGTACTGGCACCATGCTGGATGCAGTGTCCCAGTCTGGTCATAGGATGTCTTTAGCCAATGTAAGCAGTCCAAGCAGTAGCCCTAGACTGTTCTGTCTTCTCCACAAAGGGGATTGCCATCCTACGCACATCTCACAGGAGCCCCAAGAGGGCCCCTTGATCCCATGGTTTTTCACCTTTACTGGGTTGGAGCAAATGCTAGTCAACAGGCTGGAGATAACAGCTCCATTATCCCAACAGCCAGGTCTGAAGCTGCAAAGTCCTTGGCTTTATCTTCAACAGGATCACCCAAAGTCTTTTTCATCCTACTGATTTCTTTTAGTGTTTTTCTTGAAGACCTCACACTATTGGCCAATGGACTACAGCTATGTATTTTTGTCTTTATCATTACAACTGACAGAAATATTTTGTCTTTTAAACCTGAAATATCTCTAAATCTTGAGAGAAGTGATTTAGGGCCATATATGTAGGGACAAAACTAATGACAAAAATCACCTGAATAGAAACAGAAATGAATTGCTATAATAACAGGTGATCTATAACTAATACATCAATAAGATTAGATAAACAGACTGTTATCTTAATGAATTTGTCCATGTCAGCAATTCCAGAGTCTTCCTCTATCATATCTTTCTTGTAAGCCATATACATCAGTTTACACACATGAAGCAGCTATTGATCTCTCTGGGAAAATGTGCTTAGATAGCACCTTCAGGAAGAAAAAAAAAAGAGGAATATAGCAGAGCTGCCAAAATAAATAAACTGCTGCATTGCATTCCCTGCACATGCACACTTGGTGTGTTTTAGTATTGGTTGTTGCTATCTGAAGTGTAAACACTGTTATCGGAGTGAAGAAGCAAGCTGGAATGGCTTTGAGGCACAGAAAGAAAAATAATTCTCCTAAAATTTGCATCACGTTCTCTCACATTAGTTTGGGATGCAGTGGTTATAATGCACAAGAAGGGTAATCTTTAATTCTATTACAGCCCCAGGAAGGATGGACAGATTATCTCAAAAAGGATCTTATTAGATTTTTCTTATATGAGTTAAAAAACCCTGAATCATTCCCTAAAAAAAAATACAGTTGTTACAGCTGAAAACCAGAGGCATTTCAGTGTTTGAGCAAACTGGAATCTAGAAGTCTCATATGAATTTCAGCGCCTCTCTTCTTCTGCAAGCCTTGGTGGGGTCAACAAATACTAAGCAGTTTATACAAGTTTTCAGTGTTGCTCTAAAGGTCTAGATTTTTTTGGATTTTTGCCCCAGTTTAATTTGTGGTGAAGCCCAAACACTACTAGTACTGAATAAATAGGTAGGAAACATGAGCTGTATCCTAAATCAAAAAGCATACACTAAAGCATACAGACACCTGGGTAAAATCAACCCTCAGCCACGACTCCTTAATTCAGTATCACACAGAAATCAGCTAAACACTTGACTATTTAACTGTTATGAAATCCATCAAAATTCCTGTCCTCTGGAGCTACAACTCAGCTCCATTTGCCCACCTTTTGACAGAAAAAGGGACTGTACACATAAAAGAAGGTTCATTCTCTTTGAGTCTCACTCTACGCAGGACAAGGAGAGAAGCTAGATAAGCAGGCATCTTTATATTTTACTGTAAAAAAAAAAAATCCCAATAAACATCAAGACCCAGAAATATCTTACCCAGACAGTGAGATTATGCAGCACCCAACATGGTACTCAGGCAGGAGCTCTTGGTGCAAGGCCGGATTTTGTTCAAACAGGACTAAGCACTAATCCTGACCAATTTAGGAACAAACCTCAAGAACATGCTTCATTCCTCTGGATTCTGAGATACACTTGGGAAAGCAGAGACTGTATCTACTGATCAGGTATGGAGATTCACTGAAGAACATGGGAAACAGCGGGGGTGTTTTATAAAGATGGTTGTAAACTGAAGGAGGGTTCAATAGCTTGCAAAATATCAGTGTGATCCTTATTTTGAATGCACCAAATGTTAACATAAGAGCATCTCACTTCTCTAAAATTAAACTAGCTCACTATTTAAAAATAAAAAAGAACAAACAAACAACTATTGAGAAAGGTACTGACTAGTCCTTTCAACAGCCTTTGTCTCTTCCAGGGTTAGTGGAGTTAGCCGTACTACATTCTGGGATGTCACCACTGCCTTTGCATTATGAGGGCTTAATTCACAACTTGTGAAAGCGTGAATACAGGCTTCATCTCTACAGGTTCACATGCAGACGTGCTCTACCCCAGGTCTTAATTGAGAAACAAGAAGAGACAGAGGAACAAAATGTAGCTGAAAGTTTTGCCATATATGTTTTTGCTACTCTTTAGGACAAAGGAGAAACTAGGATGCTTTAACTGGCTACTGAGCTTCCAGACCTTCTGGAGCATGCTGGTGGCTTGAAACCCTTAGCTGTCACCACATCGTTACCTATGTTAACACTTGATTTAAATTATTATTTCACACTGCACACATTAAGCCCAAAACTACGTGAGGCTAAACTGAAGAGCAGAAGGTACTCTGTCCAGCACTAGCAGCAAGTCTGAGGTCTACACCTCAGGTATCTACACCTGCAGAAAGCCACATATACCCTTCCAACAGCTGAACCTCTAATCCTGATGGGAAATTCAATCTCATCATTATGACATTGTTATACATGAAAAAGCTACACTATGCAATTTTCAGGGTTTGAAACATTTACTGTGTAGCTCCTGAAACTATCAGTCAATGAATGCAAGCGTAATACCTACCTTTTCAGGCAGCAGAACATAAATATATACATATATTTGTATAAAATATATTAAAAATCTCAAATATTCACTTGTACTGAACTCCTTAGGTGTCTTCTACACTCTTTAAATCAAAATGAAGAAAAAACCCAAACATTCAAATGGCAGTTTTTCCTCTAAAATACTGTACAAAATGCAGGTTCTGCAAATCTTATTACTGGGAGTGTGGAATATTAGCAAAATTCAAAAACAGCACTCTGTTTAGCTCTACCCATGAGACTTCAGGGTGAGGGCTGCATGCATACATGTATTTGATTGCATATCTATTGCCATAAACCTGTACATAATTATTTTATTAATTATTCTTTCCCATTAAGAGAAAGGAGCCTTAAATTTAATTTCTTTATATAATAATTATTGCTTATTAATGTACAATTACCTTATCATTTCTCATTGTCTTCTCAAGTCAAATTTTCATTAGAACAAAAGTGCATACGTGAAAGAGTTCTTGAAACACAGTCAGGCCTCTTGCATGGTTTTGTACTAATTACCAGAGCTTCTTTTGTTATCAGCCTGGACTTTAATGACAAAAGAAGACAAGTGTAGAGTCTATTTGGTTTGAACTAATTACTAACCATTCCCCATTCAATTTATGCTCAGAGGAGTACAATAATCATGACACAGTGCATTAGCTCTGTCCCTGGCAGTATCTGCCATGCTGAGTGTTAATTGACAGGGCAGATTCTGGTCAGGAATAACAGTGTCTTAGGCATGCCTGCTCATGAGCAAGCCTCCATAGCAATTTCTTCTGTGCAGTAACAGAAAGACAGACCCTTTTAAATTTTATGTTGGGGAATACTGGAAATTTTCCTCTGTTACAGATGCAAGTGGCATCGTTCTCAGTGGCTTACAGTTTTTATGATTAACACTTCAGCTGTACCTAGTTAGAAGTAATTAACCAGAACTAAGAACCAATGCACATGACACAAACAGAAAAACTCACCTGGATTATTTTTTTTAAGTATATATTTTGTAAAAATATAGCAGTACAACTAACAAAGCTGTCTACCTTGCAGCAATAGCAGAGAGCTTAGAGGGCTAGTCACAGGTAGTAAGCCACTTAGTATTATCCAGAACCCACTGAATTTGAAAAGGTTTTACTGGACTTAGCATTGCTTCAGGGTCTTTGTGATCTTGAAATTTAAGGGATTTATGGTAAATCTTCCAAAAATCATTTCACAGGGTGTAATGAATAGTGATAGATACTTCAAAGCCATCAGTCTACCTCTATCCTGCACTTCAGTGATATCACACTCCAAACTAAAACCACCTGTACTATAATGATCTAATGTATCATCAATTCTTGAGGGGTAAAAAGGTAAAGAAAGCTCATTTCTCCTCTGTGCTCATGTATCTTTAACAAATGATCTTCAAAAATCAAACTGCAGCCACCCAAAGTCAGCTCATAAACTTCTTCGGACTGTGTCATATGGCAAACAATCTACGATGAAACAGCCAGGGGATCATGCCATCCTAAAGAAATTTCAGTTGGACATAAACTTTCTGGCTTTCACTGTGTCTCTCTGATAATTCAGCCGTTATTAAAAATCTGCCAATACAAGAGAATTTGCAGTTTTGAAGGACAGAATCCAGGTCCTGTAGAAGTAAAAAATTGGGGGGCATCTGACAGTGGTGGAGAATTGGGTACAAATAAGGTAAACTCATTTATTCAGAGAAGGCAAAGAAATTGTTTTTCAGATTGAGATTCAGGAAAACAGACCAGTCCAAGGAAATAACCCAAGTTAAGGATTAGCATTAAAAGTACCCAAAATTCCCACCATGTTTATGTATATCCTTAAATGTGTTGATGAATGAGGAGGGACCTTGGCACATATATGACTAAGGTATATATATAGGAAAGGATACAACTTTAGAGGAATAACATTAACATTAAAATACTAGGTTTTAAGCTTGTGTTTTACTTGTAGAAGTACTTTTTGTAGTTGCAAATAGAAAAGGAGGTTAAACCAGTGCTGGGAGGAGCAATAGTCCATGTGAGATTTGTAGCCTTGGATCAGTTCACACCAGGGAGGAAGGAGACTAAGAAATGGTTGTTTTAAGTAAGTGCTTGAAAGAAGAGAGTGTTCATCAACACCACCAAAGCACTGGGAGCTGTCTTGCACTAAAGTGCCAAGCTTGCCATTTATGTCTGTGAAGTTCACCTCCAGACTTGCTTTACTTTGTAATCTTCCATTTTTTAGAGGCAGAAGTACAATAGCCACTGCCATACCATCTCAAAATTAAAGAAATTATCTACTGCTAGTTCAGGGCCCCTTCACCCCACCAAAGTAATTAGTTAATTCTCTTGATGTAATGTCCTGTTCTTATCACATGACAATACTTTGCCACTTCAGGATCATTTCCCGCACATCAGACATGGTGCCAGTGGCGAGCTTCCCATTTGGCTATGTAACTGCTAAAAGTGCTTGAGATCCTCACTGAAAACACTTAAATATCATTCCCTCCATGAAGAGAAAGATTCCCTCTTCTCAAACACATGTGCAAGAACAGCTTTATAAGGGATAATGTTGCTAATTACTTTCTAAATATATTATGTTTGCATCAGAGTTTGAACATTTCCAAATTTCAGGAAAAAGTCTGTAGGTGTAGATGAACACAAAGAAGGCCAAAAGTGAAACAATAGTTTTGGCAATCCTCAATACAGTGTATGCTTTTAGCATTATCACCCACGAGATACCAGCAATGCAGACATGAATACGCAAATTTGTGTGAAACAATCCACACTTGCTCCCACAGCTCTATCCAGTAATTTTCATGGTCCATTCTGCAAGGTTATTTAATGCGCCAATTGACCTACAATAACACTGGTTTGAGGTGAGTGACAGAAAAATACTTTGATAAAACAGTGAGTGCTGTTATTAAGCTATTAGATCCTAAAAAAAAAAAAAAAGTACCAAAGCCTTCTCATTATCTAAACACTGATAGAGACATAACCAAAAGTGCCTCTTCCACCTGCTGTTAGCAAGGAAATCTCCTCCTCCTGAGACAAAAATGTTTGAAGTCAGTATTTTGCCACATGCTAGTATCACAAAGCCATGTCATGCAAGATTAGACAGATTTCCACAAATCAGCACAAACTTTCCTGAAGCAGCAGGGAGAACAGCAAGAGCACAAACTTCTGCAGTGTGATCCACAGCAAGGTGCCTGATGGACTGAAGGTTTATCCTGCCTGAACACTGCTCTCTACAGCCTGCTGTGCATTGCAATAATACTGTTCAAAAATACAGAGAGATGCATTTAAATATGTATCTCCGTAGAATAGTGTCTGCCGCCATTTGCAAGCCTTAGGACAACCTTCACAGATTGACATTTCACTTTCCAGTGTCATTTTCCAGCCTAGTGCGGAGACTTTCTTCAGTTTAGGAATAATATATTCAGTCCTGCTGTATTAAACAGAATGACCATCACAAAAAATGCGATTTTGTTTCATAAAATTGTTAATTTACTTGCACCTATGAAAGTGAAGTTAAAAGGACCACCACTCCTAGGAAAACCAATAATTTTTGTGACTTTCTGACAGTTTAAAAACAAAAAATTTATGCTTTTAAAAGTATATTACCAGCTCACTAATGATGGTGGTCTCCAGTCATACAACATGACCACACATTTGGAGTTACATAGAAATGGCAGTGTCAGGATAGTAGTCTCACATCATTCACCATCATCTTCTTTTATCTCTCTTCTCTCATCTAAGAGCACTGGGAATTTTCTCTACACATTTACTTCTGCATTTACATTCATCAAAAACTGGACTTCTTACAGTTCTCTTGCTATAACAGGTGGGTTCATTGGCATGCTCATTAATTTGTAACTTAAAAGCAGAGACAAGAGAAACAGCTAATTGCTGTAGCTGATAGAGGTGGCATTTCCATAAACTGCAGCAGCACGCATCCTGGTAGCTAAATCTTTTAAATGTGGTACCTCCTTGTTTGATGCAGCTGAACTATGCAAGGCAGCCCCATAGTACAACTTTAGATATAGCACAGCAGGGAGGTACATCATAACAAATCATCAGAGCTCTTCCAAGAGCTGAGACCTCCATTTTCCTAATTTACATTTCAAAAGGGTCTACAGTTTGAAGTAGTAAAGAAATCATTTGCTTTTGCTAGATAAGTGCTTTTCCAAGTAGGAAACTCAATGCCAATTCTGAAAAGTGTTCTGATTATAATTTCTTTCTGTATTAGGACAGGCACAAAAGACTTCTAGCCTCTGCATTAAAAGCTGCCCCGTATTTCTGCAATCCTTGACCATTTAATCCTCCCATGGAACAGCAGGTCGACATGCTCAGCTTCCTTGAATCCTTGGCAGAAACAAGGTGTTCTTTAAACATATGCTTGTAGGTTACAATACAGTTAATAGGTTGGAATAAAAACACCTCCAAGAGGCATTGTCAGAAGCAGCACAGAATGAGAGGATTATGTAAATCTTGTCTCTTGAGATTCCTCGCAGAAAGTTTTTAGGGAGCAATGTTTAATGCGATCTGCACCATAGTCTGTCTGCAGGCTTCTGGGCAAAACAGAGTGTTGATTGCTCCAGCCTACCACTATCTATTTGTACAATAAGTTTCTTAACTCTCATCGTATTTCTGCAAGACGCGATGCTTTAAAATTTGTAAGTGGTCCTAAAGAAGCAGAGCATGTTCTCACACTCTCTCTCACACACAGTGTCATCCTCTCTCTCTGCCTTGGGCATTGTATTCCCATACTGGGAATGACAGCAAAGTGACAGTCACTACTACAACCTTCCTTAAAATTCCCAGGAAGGTACTCTGTATTTGGGCAGAATTACATGGAGTTCATCACAGGTCCCAGCATGATTTACAATATTTGTTTCGTATTCACCTGGGTAACAAAAATTGTTAAGCCTCCTAAAACCAGCCTTCAACCATTCCCTCTTTAGTATGATCACTTCTTCATCACAGCATGCCAGGTTATTGTTACATGTTTTTCCTATAATTGAAACTCCAGGTAGAGGAAACAAAGGTGCCAAGGATTCCCACTGCAAAGCACACAGTAACACTTTCTAGAAAATATCTAGCTTTCATCATGCTCCCTTGCTCTTACGACAAACCCTGTCATGAGAATAGGTAATTGCAAAACAAATTCATTTCCATAATGCTGAGAGGGATCAAAATAAGGGTGGTAAACTTTAAATTGTTGCTACTAGTTGTTAAAACTCCTGTTCTTCAAACATCGTAACTGCCAAAACTCAAGTTTCTCATTAACCGTATCCATGTAATTACAGCACATTTTGGAAGAGGGAGACTTGAGAGCAATTCTTTCTGAAAGTAAAGAAGCAGAAAACCAGAATGGCTCAGTGATCTCCCTGTAGCTATCTTGTTAACTAATTTTGGAAAAAGGGAAATTGAAAATATGAACTGAAATTCTGACCCCCAGATGTAACAGAAAGCAATTCAAAGCCTGCTCCCTCTGTCTGGGAGATTACTTTATGTCTCCAGTCAAATTCATGCATGTGGATTCTTTCTCTCTTCACCATTTACCTGGCACGTGTAATACTCTGTAATTACTTCACAAATACATATTTGCATATAATGAAGCAATTATGTACATCATTTAGTCACTCTAATTGAAGTTACCAAATAATTAAAAAATTAATTGCTTTGTAATTTGCAGGGTTTAGGTCTTCAGTGCCCTGAACGCCCTAGATACTCTGTGACAATACATTATTTGAGTGGAAGGCAATAATAAAATTTAAAATATTGAAAAAAATCTAGCAATCAAAGTAAGTCTCTCATGAAAGCAAGTCCATCTGGCTAGTAAATTTTACTTGAGATTCCAATATATAATGTTTAATGCACCTAATGAAATCTATCGAGATAGCTTATTTCAATAGATAACAATCCCTTTAAGGTGTGTGCAGAGAACTTCACTGAGAGAAGAAACATGTTCTTTTTAATGCCATTATCACACTGTCTTGGCAGATGGAGTACTGAATTCCAATACAGAGCAGCCTGAGGTCAGCATCCAAACACCTGTTCGGAGGTTAGGAAAACCCCTCCATACAAAGCATCTTCTTGGGTGGCCTGACACGAAAGCCTGAGACAGACTGCAAGAAGAAACTCAAACATTTGCTTGTATTTAATTTGGAACTGGCATCAGATACAAGCCAAAGTCCTCAGAAATAGGGTTTGTAAACACTTCTTTAGGAACTAAAAAATCATCTATGTCCCATTCTCATCTTTTCTACCTCGAGAGACAGCCTCTGTTTAAATCAATGAGCTTTAATACAATTAGAGGATGACATGATGCATCTGAATGTTTCTGACCATCATCGTTTCCTGGGGAGCAATGGCAGCTCCTCTCAGCATTCAGAAACATGCATTATCCCATGCCACCTTGCACCCATGCTTAATTTGGTGTACATGACCAAGTGTTGAATTTGTCCTTCGTAATTAACTTATCCACTTCAGCCTTTCATTTTCACTTCCAAATATATTTAAAGGTTTATTGACTGTTTCCTTTCCATGCATTGCATATGGTAAAATTAATCTGTACATTTTCACAGCTGTATTCCAGCTAATCATTATTGCATTATCCCATCCTTTTTGCATTTGATTGTGATGGCACCCAGGTGGTAAAATAGCAGTACTAGTCAATCAGGAGACAGTCTCTTTTTTACAAAGGCTGCTTTGTTTCTTCACAAGAAAACTAAACAGGTATCCTTGGAAAACCTCAATGTACATTTTAAAAAAAATCATGTTTGATTTTGAGAAACAGATATCAGCTATTCTCAATGTCAGTTAATGCACCTATGAAAGAGACTTAATAATATTTCCACCTCAAAGCTTTTCACGTGCAGGAAAACATAAAAGACCAAACCTTTATTTAGTTATGAAGAAGAAGAATTAAGAACATGGCAAAGCAGTGACATGAAAAATTTAAATGTTTGGTGACTTGCTATGTCACCATAGACTCTAGTGCTGTTTATATACTACCAACAGGTAAAGCACAACACAGATCTCTGCACACTGTCTTCTGCACATTGAAAGTGCACAGTACCTATTTTGAAATCTTACTGCTTAATAGGAATCGACAGGACACCACAAGGACTAGATACCTCAATGATCAGAAACAAATTTTGTTGTTGTGTACATAACCAGGAAAATACATTTCATATTACTGCAGAGGTGAAGCCTAGCTTTTGTTTTTATTTTCACTGACAGGAACCATGGAATTTGATGGGGTGGTGGCATTAGCTTGACCTGGAATAATAAGATATTGGCCCATCCTGGAAATAGGGTCCTGTGTTTAACAAACATGGAAGCTAATGCCTAATGGCAAATCCAGCCTTTGCTCTTTTGTTCTACCTCAGTCAGTGGAAAACATTGCAGAAGCAGTTTATGCATGCACAATATTCTTAAATCACATCCCATAGCAGATTCGGACTTGAAATGATTGTATATTTTGCTTTGAATCTACAAATTTGGAAGCTTTAAATAAGTCTTGGCGATTAAAAATTCAGTGCGTTCCAAGGTTACAGCTGGTGGATCCTCTTTCAAGTGATTTATCAGCCTTTTAGTGATACACCCATAGTTTTGTGAGTATGAACCCCTACTGCTTTCACACACTGTGTGGTGATCCATTCTCCTTATTGTGGCAACAGTGTCTAGAGACTCAAGGGAAAAAAAATTATTTGGAATGATGTGGACATCAGAAATAGCAAAATATTTTTGAACTCAGTAAAATGCAAGCCACATTTATCTAGCTCCAGCATTTTCTGGAGTCTCTGAAGTCCCCTTTTCTTAGAAAAAAGTTTACTAATTCAAAGTTGTTCTGTTGTCCACCATGTAGTTCACAAATACTGTATCAATTTCCTTGATATGAAACTAAGCTCAAGGCAATCAGAGCTGAATTGGTTTAAATTTAAAGTACAAAAACAAATGCACTGACTTGTTTGTGTTTAGCAAAGACAAGTTTTCCTTTGGAAACACAGTGAGGAATTTGAAACTTCTTGGACTCCTGTATTGCAGTATTGTCAAAGAAGATAATGAAACTAGAATTACAATTGCCAAATATTTTCTGTAGAAAAGCTCTGTGAAAACACTAATGGAGTGCCTTCAATAACTTAAACTGAAAAATCTCATTAGTGGTGAACTTTTGACAACTCCCTAGTTCCTCACAGGGAAACACACATGGATTTATGGAGCAATGCCTCACAACTAGACATCCATGGCTTCAGGGCAAATCTGCCAAGTTGAGTGCCGTGCAGGCAGGGAGCTGAGATTCTTGGGGCAGCACATCCCACGTGAGCTCCTGCCTGTTTCAGCAGTGTCCTAGGGCCAGAAGTCATGGCTCCCCCCTCCCTCTTGAACTTCATGAAGTCGGCAAGAACACAACAGCTGGGAAGCACATTTAATTCAGGGGACAGAGTATTTTGGCACTGCCAAAGCAATCCAAATCAGAACAAAAATAAATAATAACAAAGTCTTCATATCTGCAGAAATCTCAGAGCTGGGAAAAGCTGAAACAAATCCTCAGTTTAGGGATCTGGGAACACTGGGGTGAAGTGACCAAGCAGCAGCCAGGCCAGACACAGATCAGCGTGACACCTTTCCTGCCCAGAGAACAATCAGGCAATAGGCAAGTCATCATGGAAAAGCAGACACTAGACTGTTTCAGCCATCCCTGACTACAGGTCAGCTGGTTTACCTGCCTTACCTACACAGATCATTCTAATGCGCTTCTCTAAAAGTATGAGAACAACATTCTCCTCCCTCACCTTTCTCAAATTAAATCCAAGGTGAGGGAGGAAAAGAAAACCATTTTACTTCTAGTTCAACACTGCCTGACTCTTCTTCTTACCACATGAGAGTAGAATAAATTCATCCACAAAATGGTATACAGAACACAGCATGGTCCCTGGTCTAAGCCTACATTGCTGTCTCTACGGAAAGTGATAGCTGTAATGAATTATGCCAATTCAGTCAGAAGCTGCAGCTGAAATAAATGGATTGTTAACAAATGCTAGTATTTATCTTTGTTTCACATTGCTTATGTCAATAAAGATAAGTATTTTTGACTCTGAGGAAGGGAATTTGGACTGTTTGATTGGAAATCTAGTTAAACGGTGTTCCTCGCCTTGGATCATGTTGGAACTATAAGCCCAAGCTTGCTGCAATTAGCCAGGACAACTATAATTCAAAGGACCTTGTGAGGAGGGGGGCAGGGGAAGACCATATTTAATTGTTCCTCAATAAACTGTTCCATAGCATTGTTGTAACAAATCAAAACTGTTCTCACAGAAGGAGGAAGCTTTTAGTTCAAATAAAGACAATTTGAGCTTCAAGAATCAGGTCCTAGGAAACTGCAGTCTCAAATCTCAGTCACGGTACCTCTGATCTTTTCAAAGGCCCTAAGGATATTTATTCTGTGCTGCTCAAGGATTCCTCAGATAGTTTGGCAGACACAGCAAAGCAACCTGGTTTTGCTTTCCAAAGCTGTATAATAAAGTGCTAATAAGAATTCCCCAACCGTGATATCAAGATGCCAGTGTTTCTCCAAGAAAGCTTTTATCTTTGTAGGCCACAATCTTTATTTCCTGTATAGACAAGTAGAATGGGATTTTCAAAAGTATTCACTTTAGCATGACTCAGAGAGGAAAGTAAAATTTCTAGTGATTTCAGAGGGAAGAGGCTAACAGCTACTTCTGAAAATGCTTCCTGTAGCCTACATAGCATATGACAACATCAGAAATGGAGGAATGCATTAAATAGAGCAAAATCTCCTCAGGCAGGAGACTTCTTGAGCTACCTAGCATTATCCAATGCACAGGGGCAAGAACTTGTGGGCAAAGTGAAAAGCTGTCAGGTGTCACAATTATACTTAATATGACTGTTAAGGTGACATCTTAAAGATAACTTACAGAAGTATAAGAAAATTGGCCTTTATGTTTCAGACATATTTCATATGCTAAAAACCAAGATCATACAATGAAAGTACCTTCGTCTTTAGAACAGAGCATATCTGGGAGGTACATGGCATTCCATTTCAATCTAGTCAAGTCAGATTTCATTGCAGTTTTGACAAATTTATTAAGTCTAAATAAAAGTGTTCTTTAATAAAGACTGAACAATTGTTTTCTGAGGCAAAACCACAACACACTACATTGTGGAAATGGAAAATTTATGCTAAGCACTAAAGACAGTGTAAAAAAGATGGAGACTGCTTCATTTCTCTGTTCTAAAACTGCTAGTTGGCTGCTAATGATCTTTCAGAGGTAGAATTACTTCAGATGTCAGGCAGAAATCTGCATTAGATTACTGCTTCAAAATATTGCTTATGGATAAAATTCAACCCCCTAGCATTATATGGTAGACTAATGTAAATGTAAAACCGTAGACAGCTGGGAAACTGAGTAAAAAACAATTTGACAGTTTCTAATTACATATTAATCATTAAAGAAACTCCTAATGTACTTCAGCTATAGATAGCTTCATGAATACACCTGAAGATGTCAGGCATGGCAATACATGGCAAGGTGCTAAAGATGAAAAGAATGGCCAAGTCTGGGATTATGTTTCTGTGACAGGATATATGGGTAAACATTTCAAACTTTCTTTAGTGAAATCAGAAAAAGGAAAAATAGAACCTTCCTGCTTCTAAATTATTGCTAGGAGAATAGTTCATAATAAATCATTCATTGAATTAATTTTACTTTACCTGTTCACAAATAGCCTGCAAAACACTTATAATTTTCTCAAAGGCACTACTTCAATTAATTCACTGTATAATTTCAGTGAATAACTTCTCGGCTGCAGATTGTGGCAAGTGTTCAGTATTCATAACTTGAAAAGTGTTGATTAGCTCTGACTGATCTGGGGATGATTGATTCTTTGCCAGTGATGTCTGAACAGGAGTCAATCTCACCCATAGGCCACTACAGTTATTCCTGCTGTGCTAACCTGGCATTTGCAAATTACCCAAAGGCTGAGTTACATCTGCTATTTACTTGCCAGTAGTCCAAATCCAGCTTTACAATGAGCCCAAAACCCCTTCTGTTTAAACTAGATTGCAGGAACTCAACTTTGCTTTGGTGTTGCAGGTAGATAAGTATACGTGGCTAGTTTATACCTAAATGCCCATTTTTTTCTGGATGGAATAAGTTTGAAAGAGTAAAAGCTAAATCTAGCAAGGTTTGTTGAAATCAGAGTAGCTGATTTCAGTAACTGACATCTCTCACTGGGAATAGCCAACAGTCCAGGCAGATTCTGGAACTGAAGAAGGTTTCTGTTTTGCTTCTACTGACAGCTACCAGAAACCAAACCATTAAAAACAATAAAGCCAACCAGCAGTTCGTGCAGAAATCTCATGATCGTGTCTCACCAGAAAAAAATAAACATGAAGCAAATATTTCAAAGCAAAAGCCTACAGCTATTTAGGAGTAAGGGCTGAGTCACACAACTGCTGTTTAACCGCTTACACACATAGGTCTAGGTAACTAATCTCAGTCACAAGTTTAAGAAATTAAGCATTTGTTATACTGTACCATCAGCTGATGTGTTTTCTGATTTTCTAAGCAGCAATCTCATCCCGAGTTATCTTTGTGAGTTGAAAAGTAGAGGATTCTACAAAACAGGTTGCAGGGAGAAAAGCAACCCCCAGCAACCTCCTGCTTGAAGAGCCTGCACCTCAGCATCCCCTGCTCCACTGATCCCATGGCACACAGCTGTGTTGTCACTCAGCTCCTCAGCCTCGTCCTCAATTTACCACCTATGCTGCTGAGTTACCTGCTGTGAGAGCTTGTGTTAATGATCTGTTAGGTGTCTTTTTGTCATATTGCATGCCAACTGCAGCTTTTAACAGCTGACCTTGTTTCTCAGTCATCTTTGCTCTTTCAGGACTAATTTTTAGTTTCACTACCCTCACTTTATGCTGTTCTATGTTACTTTTCCTGACAATCCATTTTCCTGCCTCTCTCTCATTAGGCAGCCTCAATGCTAACCATCTTTAACTCTTAGCAGTCCTCCCCTTACTTCTGCAGTGGGCTCTGCTGGTCTTCCATGCTGCAGCTCTCACTCCCACGTCCTCACACACACCAAACCTCGAACGGGCCTTAACCTGCTGGCTGTCATACACACTGTCATCCTCTCCTCCTCCTCTGGAAAACTTGCTCAGCCTCAGACAAGCTAATTGTCTTACATGATCTTTATATATATTTTCTCTTCTACTTATTTCACATCTCTTGTAAAAGATTTCATAGATCTTCAGGTCAGAGGGCACCATAAGATCATTTACTGTATCTTAACTTACTTTCCTCATGGTTTCACCTTTAGATTTCCCCATATATTAAATTATTTTCCTTATATTTGCCCATAGATTGTTTCTAGACAAACTACACTACCGAGAGGATCAAAGATCTGAAGCCATTGAGGCAACTACTTACCTGGCAAAAATTCCTGCCTTGCCGCCAAGTCTGGTGATCAGTTTGACCCTGACAGTGTAAGCATGACACGTCCGCCAGGCCTGAAGGAGTCTGTCACTTAGTGCATCGGTACAGCTTGTTAAACATTTGGGTGGCCACTCACAGACACTTCAGAAGAAATTTTAAACCAGCAAGACCAGAAGGCAGTTGCTATACCTGTGTGGCTGGGAGGGGAATTCCTCAGTTGGGCATTTAAAGGATAGTATTGGCTTATGCTCTCCATGTTTGGAACCTACTGAAGGTGACACAAGCAGTCTCGCAGAACATGGCTCCCCGATTAACCATCTCTGCACACAGCTGTCCTTCTTCCATCTTCCATGCGCAGATAAAATGTCCTTGGAGATATATTCCTTTGGGTTGATATGCAATAAAATGTCATAATGATGCAAGAAATACCACTTTTGTACATGACACTACAAAGACATATCATGTTGATATGAGTCAACACTGGCAAATACAACTGATCTGAAGCAAGAGGCATCTGTATGTTGTTTTCAGGACACTGACAGACTTCAAGAATTATCGGCCAAAACAAGATGCTTAAGCAAAACAGCTCACTTACAGGACTTTGTCTCCTCCAGATTCAGACAACGTGGCTCACTTGAAGTAACATCTTAGTCCACTGAAATTAGTGAGATTGCTTGCCAAGGGAAGTTATCATCAGGGTTGGCAATGGCGTGCCATCACATAACATTCTGGCCCAAACAATCTGCTATCCAAGTCCTCCAGGACATGGATTATCTTTGCAGTTGCACAGGAGTAAGGACAGTCATGGCAAATATTCAAATGACTTGGAAACTTAGTTTTAAGACCTTTAAAAAAACCCCAACAAATTATTTGCAAAGTTTCTGCTTAATGTTTTCTGAATCTTAGATGTCCTGTAACTGTTAGATGCCCTATCTCTGACTGGATACTCCAACACTTACTTACATTCAGCTTAGCCTGAGAGACCAAAAAAACCCAAATTGCATACATATGTACATTCCTTTTTTTTTTTTTTTTTTTTTTTAATTAAATCCTCTGACTAATCTACAAAGGATGGGGAAGGATTTTACGTATACAGCTTCCATTAAAAGCTGTGGAGTTTGAGTAATTAAATCTACACAACTTTTTAAAGTCTTAGGCTAAGAAGTTGAAGCTGTAATTGGCAAATGTTTTAGCTCTTTTCTACCTCTCTGATTTGGTCAGTAGAAAATAGTTCTATCTTTGAGATTATTTTTAAGAATCTTTTAGACTGAAGCTTATCCTGAGAACCGGTGACTTTCTTTAAATATATATATCAATTTGGAGACTTAATAAGGATGAAAAAAAATAGGTATAAGGCTCAATAGACTGTTAGGAGAAAAATCTCTGACTTAGAGTTTAGGGCATGTCACAGGCAGACATCTCGTAACATCACAGTTAAATTGACCCCACTATTGAGAAAAAGCTTCTATATTATCACCCAGGCTACATTAAAAAAAGTATTTCATCACATCCCTGGACTATTCACAAAGAAAATCCTGTCAAAGATGCAGTTGTACATAACATCTTAATTTCTTTCCTAGAGTCTAAATGAAGAATGTGATTAAGAATTTAAAACTACAGCACAAGAGATTATTCATTTTGTAACAAAGACAATATAAAATACATTAGCTTTGCCACAGAATATTGTATTAAAAGCTGTTTTATAATTAGTTTTACTGCAAACTAAAAAAAACCTAAATGTAATTGCTTTAATGCAATTAGTCCATCTTATATTTCAATGATGCAAAGTCTTGTCAAGCCATAATAAGATCAAAATAGATTTTTCTCTTTATTCCCTTTGCAGTAGTGGTTTTAAACCTCGAACTTAGTATTCTGCTTCTGATGAAATTTCATCCTCCTTTTCTACCTCCTTTCCTAAGAGCTTGGTGTTCCCATCTCTTACTGTACTAAAGCCTGAAGTTACTACTCAGTTTTAAGAGTCTGAAAAATACCCCACAGAAATCTGTAATGCTCACATTACGCTTAGTTATTCAAATATTTTAGGTGGTGTTTGAACTTATAAGAACTGCAGGTTGCTGCCTATTTAATAAAATCATATTTAGGTTGCAACATCACTGTTACCATATACAAACATTTCTGCTACAATATGGTTCTTGTCCGAGTGGTTTTCAGAGGCAATACATAACCATGGTTTTTCTTCCAGTCAATGAAATCTGAGCTGACAATAGCATTCTTTCCTAGTTCTACACCCTACCCTCTTCCTTTACCTTTGCATAAGTAATTTGCAATAAAAACATTATCTTGTCTTGCGTTACCATCAATATTGAAGACCCTAAATGCCAAATGCCAGACCGACATTTGGGAGAAAAAAAAGCAGTATGAAATAAACCACATAAAGAAAGACTCAAGAGGCTTCAGATATGCCCAGTAACTAGAAAGTGAAAGAAAACCAGTGCATCTAACCAAGATGATACGAAGCAGAAACCATGAAAACCCCTAAACCTAGAGGAGTGGCACACTGAAGGCAGACAGCACTGGATAAATACTTAGATCCGTAAGGAACACTCTGTGAGAATCAGCTGTGATAAAATAGTCCACAGTGCAGAGGCTAAGGTCTGCTCATTTGCCAGAAAAATAGAGGTTCTCCAGCATTTTCATATTGTAAACCATGTTCTAGCAGAAACCATGACAGGGCTTCCCTGACATAAAGGATTTTTTCCACCTCCAGTGTGAACTGCCTCATTTTCCCTGGGTATTCAATCTAGGGTAGAATAATCTCATTTGGGGGGGTACCACAGTGGGCTGTACTACATTTTTGGCTCCTGCTATTTCTGGCAGGGCTTGGCTGACTGCTTCTTCCCCTGATCCTGCTTACTCCAAAACCAAGGACCAAACAGCAAATGAAGAAGGCGGCAGTAGCAACCTGCTCCAAATGTAAATGCTACTGCAAAATTTGAACTCCATATTTCTGAAATACCTGCTAACTCCCAAGCAGCCAGATGCAATTAGAAAAGATTCTCAGAACAGAAACCTGCAACTACGTGAATAACTTAGACCAGGCTTAAATTATATTTTGTTTATGGCTAGCTAGCCAGCTAAAGAGGCAATGTGTAGATCTGTAAGACATGTGCAACCTTGCAAAGACAACTGTTAATAATAGCTAATTCTGTACATAACCATAAATAATTATAGAATTCCTTAAAATTGAATGCTACTGGATGCTTTGTTGTTCAAATATCATTCAGTCTGAATGCTACTGATTAAAAGATGCATTAAATTACCCTGATGATTATGGGAGATCTGCTTAGCATTTTTAATTCATTCTTATGGAAACTTTGGAGACTTGTTTTAAGTAATAAATCAGATAGAGAAAACAATATGAATAGCTGTGAAACCTTTTTAATAACACTTTCACATACAAGGTACAAGTTTATGTTGTGACCTATTTTTCCAACTACTACCTTTAAGAAACTATGTTTCTTAACAAGCTGGAAATTCAAGGTGTGACTCACCTTAGAAGATGTTTGCGCTGTCCTCTTTTCAGTGTTTCTCTGAATTATTGCATGTAGTCATGTCAAAACATTGAATTATAAATCTCTAAGATCCATTTATTTCACAGTTTATATGTACTTCCATAATCTAAAAGATAAATTTATTCCATGAAATAGAAATATCTTACTGATACTCAAAAAAGCACCCAGAAGAGACCCTTGCAAGGCTTATTTTGAAAAGACCAATACAGCTTTCAAACCTTAGCATACATTAAAACTGAGGAAAAGAAGTCCTTTCATTGCAGCTCTACTATGGTTTATTTTCTATTTATAGTTTCTCTTGATGCTTTGCTCTGGAATCTATAGTACCTCTGAGGCCTGCAATATTACCAGGGGGGGCGGGGGGTTGGGGGGAGGAAGAAAAAAGCATTATTATAGTTGTCTCCCAACAGGCCCGTATTTTTAGGGTTAAGGCTTTGGCAATATCTCTAAGTAAACATGCATTTATTTATTTGCTTGGGTGTGAAATACCAGTTTCTCTGCAAATGGGAACTAAAGTTTGATCAAAATAGATGTTGCTTTATTCCTTTCAGGGAGAAAATTGGCTTTTTCACCTTTATTTTTGTTGTTGAAAAGTGGATTTAGAACCAGCAAAATGGTTTTATACTCCACAGCAGCAGCTGAGGTCCATCTCTGCTTTCAGCAGGCCCACTAATTAGAGGTATTCAGATTATTCCCTTCTTTAATGCAGAGTTAATAGGCCATACCCTGCCATAAGTCATACCCATGCAACCCATCTTAACTTCACTGATTTCTAAAGGATTTTCAACAACATAACTAGAAATACAATTTGTCCATTGTGGTACCTAGCCTCATAATCTATTCTATGCCATTTTTCTCACTACTAGGTCTCTGGATATCAGTCAGCCAAATTAAGATGTAAAATTATTTGTATTGTTCTGTGTAAGACAGCTATAGAAAGGTGGATCACACATGGATTTTTCTCTCTCCAGCAACGGCATAAAAATTGAACTGTCTTGAAAGTAATGAAATAGTACTCTTTTATAAAGACTTTCTGCTCTGACTACGTAGAATTGTAGATAAACAACTATCATAGAAAAAAATTTCTGTTTTCCTGTGGGTGTATAATACCCTGTCACTTAAGATTACCTTCTGAAATGGCAAAACCAAATATGTATTGAAAGTATTTTTTTAAATAAGAAAAAATAATTATTTGCTCGGACTCTTAGTAAATGGAAGAACAGGATCTGCAGAGACACATCATGTGATGTGGGACTGCATGCATCCATCTCTCCTGTGATCATGTGTCATGTGTGTCCTGCAATGCAGTTGCAGTAAGGTCAGTGCATCAGGTCTGAATCTGATTTAACTCATACAAGCACTTAAGTGCTCAGTATGGGAGTAAAAGTCAGGTGTGCTGCCCAAAAAATCTGTAAGACCATTTGTCTAAGATTCCAGATAGACTTATTGCCTCTATCAGATTGTCAGATGCCCATAAATCTTAAACAAATATGTTGCATGGAACAAGCAATGGGATATGAAGACACCTTGGTTTCATCAGCAAATCAAACTACTAGGATTTCCTTGTTTAAACAGCTTCTATACTGTCACTCCATATCTTCAGGGAAAGGTAGGAAGAAAAATCATAATAAAGTGTTTCTTTTGAGTTTAAGGTGAACATATCAGCTAGAAAGGAGAAGTTAATATCTGTGCACACCTAGGATACAAGACCTCAAATCCAACTGAAGAAGACAGGCTCCAGGTGATGCTTCTGTCATCGTACTTAACTGTACCACTCAATAACTGTTTCCTTTAACAATGGCTAATTCCATATAAAAAAAAATAATTTGGAACTACTGCCAAAGGCAACAGGAAAAACTGAGTCTCAAATAACTTCAATTAGCTGCACTGTTACAAGATTTAATGTCTGAAAAAAATTGTGTCATACACGTTCCATAAACAGGAGACAGGCTGTTTCACTGCCTTTCCAATTTTGTTTTTCCTAGTATATGCTTCAGGCCAGTTTTTTCATTTGATAAGTTGTTATCAACCATAAAAACAAAAATTGTAGGTCTTAGATTAATTGTATGCTGATAACGATAGATATCTCTGCATCTTAATATAGATATTTTAGAAAGAAAAATTTAATATAGACAAGAGTCAAGTTGCACATGTGTTTTCATAAGTACAATTCAGCCATTGTTCACATAGTTACAGGGATGGACAGAATTTGGACCTTGATTCCTTGGCTGATGTTCCTCGACAGTCATTGGATAGGTCACCTAAATCTGAAAAGAGATACCTCTCCCTTTTTAATGAATTTAGGGTAATGGCCTAAATTGTCTCTAAATAATGAACAGAGATCTGGATTAATCCAAGTCCTTATAACATAATGACTTTTGTATCCTTTATTTTTTAAGAGAAAAATCTGTGTTTATCACTTCTTCAACTTTGAAAGGAAAAAACACTGGGAATTAGCTCCCAAAATGAGAGAAGAAATCTGTCCTGCTCAAGTCTAGCACCTTATTCTATAATCCTTGCTCACGTGAAACTCCAACTGTTTTCCAACCTTTAAATCATGAGATAAATTCAACTTTCATGAAGCTAGACTTTTCTGGGCTGGCAGTGAATCTGGACCAGTGGGAGTTTTGGCTTCATAATGATTTCACAGTGAGTTGTTTAATTAATTTCTAATGAGTTGCACTGTGGTTTTGCTGAGTATGTGTGTTAATTTTTTTTCTGTAATTGTGAATTTTCTTGGTTCATAGCACAACTGTTGTGTCCCTTTGATGTATAATATGCATATAAAGTCATAAAGGCAAGCCTGGAGCTCTCTGGTTTAACTGTATTTAGGTATGCAACCAAATTGGTTCTCCTAATATTCATTATGACACTTGCACCATATATGTAATCTGAAGCCAATAAAGTAAAACATAAAATTCTCTTACAGACTTTTCAAACTACATTCCAAACTTCATCAAAGCATTGCCCTAAGGAATTAATCATTTTCAGAGTTATAATCAAGTGAGTTATAATGACTATGTTCACAGTGGAAGTCATATCAGAACTAAAACCATTCTGCTCTCAAGAAGATCCAAAAAAAACCCACAACCAAAACCCATCAGTAAATCCCCCCAAAAACACCAACCAAAAACTCCAGGTCTTTGTCTCATTTCAAAGTACAACTCACAAATAATTCTTTGGCAATTTCTAACTACCTAACTTCACCATTCTTATCTTACACTCTACTCTCGCAGGACAGTGACTTTCTTATGAGTTTTTGTACTATGAATTAATTTCTCTTCTGAATCTTTAAACAGCCTGTTGACTGTAATTTGACACTATACTCTATAGGGGACAGCACAGTCTTGTCTTTTCCCTTCCTTCCAAATATTTGCTTTCACTAGTGCAAAATAAAAGCAGCATAATTTTTTTCCAATCAAGTATCTTCACTCACTAGAAATCAGGTTCAAACCCCTGTACCATTGTTCATGGTGAACAGAAAGTATGTCAAGCAGTAATATTGATATCATTTAGACCATTGAGAATTTTACTCAGTGTGCTCGAGTAACAGAATTTGGCCAGTTGTGATTATTTGGAAGGCCAGCAGTTAAAAAATTCTGAATCTGCCTGGGGGGTGTTATAATAAAATACATATATAAAACCAACCCTGCCATTGAGACTAGTATCTTAAGACTCAGCAATGGGTTTGTGAGCTCTAACAGTTCTGTAGTTTTGGCACTTACTACTACTAAAAACCTGTGAGAAGAGGAAAGTGGTTCCAGTCTTTGGCTGGCAAACACCACTAACACAGAAGACTGAAAATAATCCCAGCCATCCCTGTTGGTTGTAAACCATTTTATCCCTGATATGCTGGAAAAACATGATTATTTTCACATTTCACTCATATAACAGATTAGGTGTGAAATGAATGCCATGGATGATAAAAACAATGGCTGCTAAGTCTTATGCTATGTAAACAAAAACTTCCCTGCTCACTGCTACACAAAATTAACAACAATAATTACTGTGGATATAAAAACAAGCACAACTTCAGAGAGGGAAGCGTCATTACAGAGGAAATGAGTTGGTGACAGCAGCCCTCCTGGCCAACTGCGGCTCAGGGAAGTTACCTGTTGACTGATTGGAAATCCAGCCTGTGCATAAAATATTGCTTCAAATACTCTTATTCCTACCCATTTCTAGAGATGCTAAGACTAGCAACAGCACCATACAAGTGAAACAATACTTGGGGTTGGTTTTAGTGGAACAAAAAGAGGAAACAAGAAAGCACATAGGCCACTTCACAGGGATTTCAGTGTGGCATGAGTGGTCTCTGACAAAGAAAGGCCTTTCATCCAGAGCTGAGGGAAGGGCCCTCACTAAAATGCCACCTACTGCTCTACTCTTAACTTTCTGAAATGAAAAGTCTCTCAGAAATGCATTAGTCACACTGTACTCCTGCATGATTGTGATGCAGATTGACTAGCACACTTGGAAGAAAGAAAAACACCAACAGAACAATTGCAACAACAGGATAGTGTTTTGTTAACTGTGACTTCCCCTCCCAAACCACCCTGCTATAATAAAGAGCATCTGCTATGAACAAGAACTAACCTGTTACTAAACAAATTCCGGTATTGATGTATGCATGATTAATACATTCCTTCAGTCATGGTATTATCCCCTTAAATGGAGCAGAAATAATAACTCAAAATGCTCAGGTACGTTCTACAACAGGTGTATATTGTTTCAGCTTTCACTAAAAGCAATGCAGTACTGCATTATAGGTTCACCTGGGCTTGACTCTTCCTTAACTACTGCTACTGAATAGGTAAATTAAATAGGGCATTCATCAGATTATGATCAGAATCAGTTGATGCTACATGCTTCCAGGTATTATGTACTGCGTTCTGCAGATGACTTTTGTTCAGTGTTGAGTTTGCAGAATACAAAGCTAGTTTACCACCACTTCTGTAGTTTTTTTGATAACTGCACTGTCACATACTAGCATGCTGCTGCAGAAGGAAGAGTAAAGTAGTCTGCTGTATGATTGTCTTCTAAGGAATGCTCTGGGCGGCCATTCTGAGATTCAAAACCAAATTTTTTCCATTTGCATTTGAAAAACTGCTGTGGGCCAGCATACATGTCCACACACATACATGACATACACTTCCATAACTTCATGCTACTAAACTTTCTCCTTATATGGAAGGACTCCCTATGGTTCTTTAACCTTATTAGACTTAGATTTCCATATTCCAGAGTTGAGCCAGTAAGAGTATGGAAATAGCTTACTCTTAAACAAAGAAACCAACCCCACAGCCTTTGCTTTTCCCCTGCAAATAAGACACCACGGTGATGCATGGCTGTAGATACAGATACATGCAATGATTTAGGAACTGTAGAATCCAAATAGGACAGAGACACTTTCTATAAGACACAGAAAGAATGAAAAACAGGCATCAGAAAGAAGGGAAAATAAAAAGTAAAATTTTCTGCTCGAGACATGGGTATGTACCAGCTCTTCAAACTTCCAGCAATTTCTAAACTCTGCCTGCAATTTGAGAGGCTGTGCCTTTTATGGAAACAGCTCTGCAGGGTGAAAGATCTCATATTTTTACCCCTACTGTATACAGAATTCTCATCATTCATGAACGGGAAGTCAACAGCCAATGAGTGCAGATATTATATGTGTGTGTATATTATATATATATGTATGGACACTACATATATATATAAATGTATATGTACAGGACTTTTGAAGAGCTTTCTGCTTGATTATAAAGCAGCAAAGTGTTGAAGGGGGTGCTTTTAAAAAAGTTTTCATTGAAGTACACTGCAACCAGAGAACAGTCCCCATTAAACAGGGTAAAAAGAGAGATTGGGTGAAGTAATGAATGGATACCATTGTCGTTTTGTGAGATGGAGATCAAGAGGTTGGTGTCAGATTTTTTGTCTGCTTGCTATAATAGATTTCTATGTTATATAAATGCAAAGGAATAAGTGCCTTTTTATACTCATTGGATTAGCTTCAGATTTTCTGTGATGAGAAAAAATTGCTTTCTTAGATGTGCTGCCTGGATTTGCTGGCTACTGCAATCTTAGGACTTAGTTTTAAAGTACAATTTTTTTTCTGAAAAATACACTTTCTAGGCAGTTTAACAAAGGGGATCCATTTCCTCTGCAACATTTACAGAATAACCATGAAATCCTCCAAACTCTTCCAGGAAAATTCAGGGAGATATCTTTCTTTTCAATATGTTCTTCTTTCTCTCTAACTTTTTAAACAAACACAATTTACTTGCAAGCAGGAATCTACTTGTAGTATGCTGAACCTGCTGAACCTGAATTTTACAATACGTAATTATGACAGGTGGATAGATTATGTAAGTAGAGCCAGATATATTTCAATACAGCCATTTTTCAGTATTCTAATGTATTGGGTCTGTGTGGCAAGGTTTTGGTAGCGGGGGGGTTACAGGGGTGGCTTCTGTAAGAAGCTGCTGGACTTCCCCTATGTCTGACAGAGCCAATGCCAGCTGGCTCTAAGACGGTTCCACCACCGGCCAAGGCTGAGCCCATCAGCAACGGTGATAGTGCCTCTGGGATAACATATTTAAGAAGGGAAAAAAGTTGCAGGGGACACAGAAATGACAGCTAGAGAGAGGAGTGAGAACATGTAAGAGAAACAACCCTGCAGACCCCAAGGTCGGTGAAGAAGGAGGGGGAGGAGATGCTCCAGGCACTGGAGCTGAGATTCCCCTGCAGCCCGTGGGGAAGACCCTGGTGAGGCAGGCTGTCCACCTGCAGCCCACGGAGGTCCACGGTGGAGCAGATCTCCACCTGCAGCCCAGGGAGGACCCTACACCGGAGCAGGGGGATGCCCAAAGGAGGCTGTGACCCCGTGGGAAGACCACGCTGGAGCAGGCTCCTGGCAGGACCTGTGGCCCCGTGGAGAGAGGAGCCCACGCTGGAGCAGGTTTGCTGGCAGGACTTGTGACCCTGTGGGGGACCCACGCCAGAGCAGTCTGTGCCTGAAGGACTGCACGCTGTGGAAGGGACCCACGCTGGAGCAGTTAATGAAGAACTGCAGCCTGTGGGAAGGACCCACAGTGGAGAAGTTCATGGAGGACTGTCTCCCATTGGTAGGACCCCACACTGGAGCAGGGGAAGAGTGTGAGGAGTCCTGCCCCCGAGGAGGAAGGAGCAGCAGAAACAACATGTGATGAACTGACCTCAACCCCCATTCCCCGTCCCCCTGTGCTGCTGGTGGGGTTGGGTATAGAACCCAGGAGTGAAGCTGTGCCTCGGAAGAAGGGAGGGGTGGAAGGAAGGTGTTTTGAGATTTGGTTTTAGTTTTCATTACCCTACTCTGGTTGATTGGCAATAAATTGTTAATTTTCCCCAAGTTGAGTCTGTTTTGCCCATGATGGTAATTGGTTGAGTGATCTCTCCCTGTCCTTATCTTGACCCACGAGCTTTCTGTTATATTTTCTCTCCCCTGTCCAGCTGACGAGGGGAGTGATAGAATGGCTTTGGTGGGCACCTGGTGTCCAGCCAGGGTTAATCCACTACATCTAATGAAACCACTTCTGAAGTCGTGAAAACTGGTGGCTGATGGGATCTCTCCTCAGTAGTAGCAGTGTTTAGTTAAGCTTGTTAACACTGTTCATGGTAAACATTTTACTTCCTTTTAATCTTTAATTTTTTGCTGTTTAGTCAGTACATAAGAATGGACTCAGTACTCATGAAAGGACTCAGACTATGAGTCCTGGAAAGAAAACTTCTCTCCTTCCAGTAAGTGAAGTGCGGACATTGGCCATGCTGTAGTTTGTGCCTTAACAGGGTCCCCAAGGATCTCTGGTATGAACAGAAAGGCAAGCCAGGTCTTACAGACTTCTAAAATTTAACCTCTCCTCTGAGGCAGTCAGTGACTGCATGAATAAGAAGTCACGGTCTGTCCCTTCCTTGCCATACCCATTTCTGTACTCAACAGAAGATAAGCACCAAGGAAAAATAGCTGTGGGATTTCCAAAAGGATCTAAGCACTCTGCAAACACACATCCAAGTACTTCAATGCAACCTGAAATCTCTTGGGAGTTTTTGAGAATTCCTTTGGGGGATTTCAATACTTTTGCCTCTAGTGGTATCTCTAATATACACAAACAGATGACACAGGTGGCACAAGAAACAGGTTGAAATGGCTTTTTTCTCCTTCTCCCAAGAAGCAGAACCAACTACGTGTGCCAATAACATGAAGCAGTTTGGAAAGAGGTAATTGCTCAAACAAGCAAGAATCCTTTTGGTACTAAGTGGATTCTTGTGAATTTTAGAGCTAACTAAAATATATATTGTTGTCTTTACTTACATGAGAGCTCTGTAAGGCTGAGAGTTAAAAACTGGGTGATCTAAATTAGTTTTTTCAGTGCACACTAAGTCATTTATAAGAAGCTGAGGCATTCACACTTCCATTGACGTCAGTAGGACTGGAGTACATAGCCCTTAAAAAAAAAAATCAGGACACTGTGCTCTGGTGTCTGCATAAGTGTCACAACATTTGGGCCCCATTAAGCCCACATAGACTACTTAGAGATAAGAGGCTCTGTATCCTATTAAGCAGTCCTTTGAGCCATGCAATTCTACATTACTTCCCTGTCATTTGTTCACGCCCCTGAAATGGAGCTGAATAGCAGAATCCAAATACATACAGTAGCCATTATTGGCCAATATAAAACAACAATCTGTCTTTGTTTAACTTCGAATTGATTCTAGGACCAAATGATTTGTTTCATAACGATATGATAAATCAGTGTAAATCCACATATGTTTCAATAGAACAGGGCACTCCTCAAAAGGCATGGCCAGTTCTGAAAGCATCGTCCCACCTTTATTTATCAGACCTCAATTTATCATCCTTCCAGACACTCCTGCTTTCTCATGTTTTCCCAGGGAGGTGTGGAATGGTTGATGGTTTGTTAGAGAGATGATAAGGTGTAGCTGATCTAAGAGTTTGAATAGTTTGTTTAAAGAAACTCTATCCAGTTTTGCAGTGACATTCTGTCACCTGACTGCTGCTGGCATATTGTGTGTGAAACAGCTGGAATTTTCAAAGCACCTGTTTATCTAAAATAAATAGGCGAATGTATCCAAAAAACTATTTTGTATGTACCCTGAATATATTTAGATAAAGTACCCTGAATATATTTAGGTAAAATACCTTGATCCAAATGATTTTTGGTAGGGAAAAACCAGCTGGCAAGCACTACGTTCCCTCTTTTGCTGGCAGCCATGGCTTACTCTACAGCACTAGTGAAAGGAAGGCTTAGACAACCATTTTACACAGCTATATGGTCTTCATACTATCAGAAGAAAGTTTGCCATAACTTTTGAGTATATTAACAGGCTTGGTTAATATTAAATTGAAAGTAGAGTAGTATGCTTGCCTTCGTATGAGACTGAAAAAAGTACCGATATGTCTGCAATCAAGTGCATAACATTTTTAAGCCAGTTCTAAGTATTTAGGGAAAGGACACACTGTAAAAAAACAAAAATAAAAAAACAAACAAAAAAAACCAAAAAACCCCACCAAAAACCCAAACAAATAAAAAACAAAAACCCAAAAAACAACAGAAAACTTGCAGATCAAAATCATTGATCAGATACAGTGTCATCTATAATGCCATAGCATGTACCCGTTCTCAGATACACATGGTTCCCGGAAGATGTCTTAGTGTTTATGATACCTGCGTGGGCCAAGAGCCTTTGTCGCATCTGTAATTCTAATCTTATAGGGTAGACATGATTATCTGGTCCCATAAATTGCTGCTCAGTTTTCTCTTTCCTAAAATTTGCCAAATCAATGGCAAATCTATTTAAATATATTTTTTTTTCCATTTTAAAAGCAATTAATGCTAGCAGCTTGAATTTATCTCAGCAGATGTTAACTGTAAAACCAAGTGGCAATGCTTAAATACCTTCACTTTAACGGTTTCACTATTGATTGTTTTGGCAGCCACACTAAACCAGTGATTATCAAAACCTTACACTATTATTTAATGTAAGTAGAGATATTAAGATAAGAGCTAATTCTGCTCAGTTTTACTGTATCAAGATATGATCTGGTACAGCCTTTGAAATGAATGTTATATCTGTACCTCCCCAACAGAGGAGAGAGGGGAAGTGTATCCTCTCCCAGGTACAGCATTTGCCTTTACCATCTGCATGTCAAACATGGAAACTGATTGCTCCAATCTTTGTACACCGAAAGACTCCCCTAATGAGTTGTCAAAGCCTGCAGCTACTCTCCCTTCCTTTTCTGCCACAATAGTTTGCATTTCATATTTTCCATTTAAAAATCTGTAGGACCCAAACAATCCATGCATTTCATCAATTCTGCAAGCAAATATACCATGCTATCTAATTAGAGAAATGGGAAACAAAGCCATGTTAACTATAATGGGCAGTGATAGTGTTGGGAAGACAATTTACCGGTGCAGCACAGCACAACCCTGGGACACATGCAGAGCCCAACTGTTATACAAAATACAGATCCTGTCCTTCCTTCCTTCCAAGGGTATTTGAGAAAGGTGTTATTACCCTTCCTTCTCTGACACCACAGTCATGCATCCTCTGTGTTCACACATCAAGACACACTGCCTTATCTTATGCAAGAACGGAGAAGGAAAGCTTGATTTTTAGCACATAGGAAAAGGAACAACTGTTAAACGAAACAGCCTGCAGTGACCTAATTCAGGAAAGCTTTGTCAGGTGATAATCTTTCTCACCCTTTATAAGTCATTCCCTGAAGCACATAAGTGTTCAAAATAGTTTAAAAACATTCAGAAATGTGAGAGAAGTAGCTGTCCTCCTGTGCAGCTCTGACAAAGATTAGAATTCCCAATATAGTTGCTATTTGCAAAAGTGCTCTTAAGCTGCTGTTTCACTGGGTTTATGTCTGAGTGCCACTAATCAAATTAACTGTGATGGCTGCAGTAAGCTGTTTATAGAGATGAAAGACCTACCAAAAGAAGTTTCTGTTACAGCTTATGAAGCTGAATACTGTTAAGCACATAAACAGCCACTGCATGGAAAATCTTGACTTTAATTCTTTCTGCTATTCCTCTCTAGAGGGTAAAGAGTACTTAAGTGTTCTTGTAAGTCTTGCACAAGCCCAAAATCTCTCTTCCCATCATATAACTGGGGTTCTTTTCCCCTTGGAAAAAAAACACCAAAAAAAAACCCCAAAAAACCCAGCATTTATTTTTATTGTCTCTTTTTAAAAAAAGAAATTAAAAGTAATACAAGCAGTAAATAATGATTTAATGGAATATATTATTATAGTATGATGGTCGTTTCAAGCTGCAAGCTCTTCCCCATAGTATAGTTAAAAACAGAAAAAGCAGTCAGGAGACTGTTCCAAAACAGGAAACTGCAAACCAGGCACTTTTAGCCTATCAGATCCTTGTGACTTTGAAAATGAATATCAGGCTGTGGGTGTTTGTGGAAAGGATCACTGTGCCACAGAAAAAAAGAGGTAACAGAGCAGCTACTGAGATTACAGAAGAGGCCCCTCACACGCAACCAATTACCTGTAACTGTAGTAATATGAGAAGACTAGGGAAGGTAACAGCATCCTTGTACACTGATATGGACACTCTCAGGACCGCCTGAGGACTAAAGATTTGCAAGCTCTCTACAACTTCACAGGTCTTCGCAAGGGCCACTCACAGAGGATCTATAACAGGCTTTCTCTCAGTTCACATTAGCCCATTTATTTTACTTCCTCATAAAAATAACTGCCTTCAGTGTTAGCTGGGGAAAGTAATGCAAACAAAAAGTACTGAAAAGATGACGGTTTTACTGAAGCATACAAATGCCTAGGAAGTCTTATTAAAAGTTATGAAACCTGTCTCCTCCCTCCATTTTCTCAGTAAACATAACAGAAATCCCTCCATTTTCTCAGTAAACATATCAGAAAGTCATAAAAGGGTTGTACTGTTAAAATATTTGATACCACAATATCAGTTCTTAATTTTTACAGGTCAGGCTAGGTAGAAAGAAGGAAAACAAAGCCTCAGACTGCTGTTGGATCCTGCAGTCCTTGCTAAATGAGTACAAGATAACAGTGCCACTAATGAGTACCCATCCTGGCACAGCTACACAGCAGGCACAGTGCTAGCAAATCCTAGAGGTCTTTCTAAATTAGGTTTGAGAGCCTTCCTGACAGGAAGATTTAATTAGTAGTATTAATAATGTCAGAGGTCTCTGCCTGTGAAAGTATTCCAATTCTCCTAAATAAATATGTAGCATAAGGTTCCTCAGGATTTCCAAGCAGAGGAAATCGTGTATTCATGTCTTTTTTTGCATTAGTAATCATTTATGTATCCATTGGATGAGAGAAATGTTTGGTTGTTGGGGTTTTTTTGGTTTGGTTTGGTTTTTTTACAAAGTTTTGAGCATGTATACTCACAATGAGAAATATGTGGAAAATGGATAGTAGGATTTTGTGCAATCATTATATCTAATGGCAATATCTTATGATCCAGTCAGTCAAACGACTACCAAGTTTCACTTTTATAATCCAACAATGAAGAAAACATTTCATCTTCTCACCACTCTGGCATCTGACATCCTGATATAGTCTCTTTTTTTTTTTCTCTCCAGTTTTAGCTTTTAAGGCTGGCAGTGCTAGATTAATTCACATTTAAAAGTGGTTCTCTGTAGACTTCACAAAAGTGCAGATTTTTTTTCAGCTCAGCACAAATTTCTATCAACTGATACTTTATCAGAAGGTTCACTTTGATCATTTTATTGCATAAAATAATTCTGTTCCTATCATTCATCTCAGTACCATACCTTTTCTGTGCGTAAAGAGAGTATATATGTGAGGTATTTGCTTCTTTGTGGCTCTTGGAAGAATTAATCTGTGATTAAAATATTACAAACATTGCATTAGGAGATTAGGGTAACTTTTAAATAGAAAGTTCCAAACTGTACTTAGCAAATACAGAAATACTAATAAGCCATCATTTAACCAGCTCAGAAGCTATTTTAGAATTCAAATTAGGATAAAAATGGATAACATGAAAATGTTTTCACTTTATACATTATGCACCAGATTAGCCCTCAGTGGTCAAGTTATAAACATTGCAAAAGCACAAATACATAAAATGGGACAAAATGGTATTAAAGCTTAGCATGGAGAAACCTGAAATAAACCAAAATTTCCCGATACAGCTTCCTAGAAACTGACAGTATTAATTTGGCCCGATAACTGTCAGAGGCACAATTATTTTTCTTCAGTGCAAATAGTCTCTGATGTTAGCGAAAAAAAAACTTTCAGATAAAAGCTGGCTATTAACAAAGCACGTCTTAAGCTTCACACTAGCAACATATTATAATTTGCTTTGAAACATGGTGTGCTGATGGCATTGGATGTATTGCCCTGATGATACATAAAGACAGGCAATTCTGAAATGGTGAGCGCATTAGTAAAAATTACCTTTAAAGACAAGTGTTTGCATTCATGCACAACAGATGTAAAACAGATGTCTTAATACTTGAGCTACTATTTTAAGTACAGGCGTAAAACATTTTGTGTATGTCAAACGAGATGTGTTGCAACAGTCGTATCTGTACAGGAAGCCACAGACCCCGCTGGTGTAATATTCTTCCTAGCTGCTGCTCTGCCACTGGGATGTCTCTACACCCTGTCTGAGAAAACCACTGTGCTGGAGTGAGGGGGTAACTGCACACAGTCCCCAGGTAGAGGAGGGGCTGGGAGGAGAGCCTGCATGGCTCGTCTTTCTCTCTTAGCTGCAACAGCCCCACACTCTCTGTGTAGATCTGATAAACACAGATACGCAAGAGCTGACAGTGGTTCTGTCTGTCTTGTGGCAGGGACTGACATGACCTGTCATGAGAAAACACCTTCTTTACCAAAAAATAATGAAGTCTTACTAGGTTTTTTAGGAAGAAAGTGGCCAGACCTCCATAGGTATTAGTAATATCTGATTTCTTGCCAAGGAGAGATGTAAAGCCTTACCAGGCTTCTGCAGCAGTAAGGAATGCCTTGGGGAGGACTTTGTTCCCACACATCTCCTAAGGCCTGTAAAAGGCCCAAGGAGACTTTCAAAGTTCAGGGACTACCCTTGCCCTTACCTCAGCAGCAAGACGGAGCGCATGGAGGCAGGAGGAGACGGCTCTGCTGCTCTCAATGCTGACTTCACCGCTGACCAGGGCAAGCAGCACCCATCAGTGCCTGACAGACGGTGACTGTGCCTGCCGAGGCAGGTGAAGGGGATGCTCACAACTTCCACAAATATGGGACACAGAGAGGAGTTGCTCCTGCATCTTGCTGTCCTCACTGCCATCACACGAGGCTTAGCTGCAGACCGCATGGCTGCAGAAAGCATTTCACCCATCCGAGCCATGGTGCCTCTCATGAAACTTTTTGATGTGTCTGTGCCTCATTTTTGCTATGGGCTTTGTCTATATATCAAAAACGATCCTGTAGCCCTTGCTAGGATGTGAACACTTACCTGAAGCCTGGTTTTATGTCTGCATTCCTTTGATCATATGAGTGGGACTGTCCCATGGGGACAACGTAGCTGGCACTGTGATTTTGTGTATGCCTGAATATTATATGCATGATGGTTCCTTTCCCCCATAAAGAGCCTGCACACCTTAGGGATAACAGGATCAATCAAGGCCCTGCTGAAGTCAGGCAGCCTCTTTCCATTTCCATAAGGATTTGGGTCTGTTCCTTAATGCACTGCTGATGAACTGTATTAACAGATATATGCTCAGCGTTCTCTAGCTTATTTAGTATAAGCGATGTTTCTTTTTATCTAAAATACAAATTGTTTTGCTGTTTATATGTTTTTGTAAAGTCCTTGATGCACACTGAAAAGCTGTGCTCTCTATCAAAAGGCATGAGTATTTGTCCTGCTAGGTGTATAGCTATCTATTGCCAGAGACACCAGTTTCATTTTTTGATTAGGGAAATATGTACATGTTGTTATAGTTAATAGGCCAGTTTTACTACACAAGTCACACAGGAGACAAACAATATATTAACTGTTCTACTGAGCAATGAAAACAGTGCAGAGTGTTTGGATTTTCAGCATCCTTGAGAAGTGACTTTGCTATTACGCTAATGATGCCCTGGTGAGTATTCATTTTCAGGTAGTAACAACCCTTGAAAATAACTTTCAGTCTAATTATACTGCCAGATTACAGAAAGCCTTTCAATGAAGTTCATGGGCAGGATTCTTAGTCACTGTAAACAGCTGTAACTTCACAAGTTTCAGGAGGAGTAATCCAATTTATACGCTGGACCTACCTCTCTATTCTGTAAACCCTGTATTAAAGGTTATGTAATAATTAAGGATGAAGGAATAAAAAAGCCAAACACCCTAACTTGATTCAGGCAATGACTTTGCACTTACTGAAATGGGGATGAACAGAATCAAGCTCTAAGAGATTAGTTATAACTGGGAGATTAGTTTGGTGTAATAAAGCACACTTAGCATAACATAGAGAACTCTTCAGTGCATTTTGGAATAATGTATTTTAAATCTACCAGATGCCTCTGAAGGTCCCAATCCTGCAAAGTTTACTTGTGATTTAACTTTATGTACTATAAATAATCCCACTGAAATCAGACTACTCACAGTACAGACAGGCAAGTAGATTTTAACTGCTGGACAAATTAGGGATCTAGCCAGAGGAAAGTTCCCTGGCTTCCATGTCTCCTTCAGACCTGACCTATAAATAAACAGGGAAATGTTTGGCATTTTGCTGAGTAGAAATAGCCCTGTTTTTCAGTGGTTTTGGTTCTGCTTCAAAGAAAATCTTCTGTTCTTTCTCAAATGAATGTGATTTTCACAAGATACCACATAAAGGTCTCATTCTCTATAGACATGTTTTTAATGCTCCCCCAAAATGGGAAAAAAATATTCAGTCACAATTGCCAAAATGAGGAACAGTATATTGTTCATTTTCATCAATCCTGCTACAACTCTTGCCTGTAAACTCATTTGAATCCTGTATTATAGATCAGCAGCACAATGTTAAAGCTGGTTTGAAGCACAGAGTTTTTAGGTGTCATATACCAAACGAAAAAATCCATGACACAATACAGTCGCTGCCTTGCTCCAGCAAGAAAAGTATTTTTCTCAACATTAATACAAAGTACTAAGACAGACTGGTGCTTTTAGCTGAAATGTGTTTTAGAAGAAACACACTAACCTGAGCCAGGGCACAATGCCAACAACTACTAGATCAAGAACATGAAATTTATATTTAATCAACTTTGAGTAGGGACAAGAAATCAATTTAGCACACTGTTTGCAGAAACATTTACTGTGGAATTATCTTGTATGATGCAGCACTGCTAAAAATTACCCCCCACAAAAATCAGCTGTTATTAAGGAAAGTGCAATGGCCAAAGAAAATATGCCACAGAAGTCACTGAAATAGAACAAGGAATTTATTTTGTTTCCCGAAACTTCAAACATAACCTTTGATAAGTTGAATGTTTGATCTTTTAGCTACCAGCACAATTTCCTAGTTACTTTTATAAACTGGAGCTTTCAAACTCCTACCTACTCCCAGTGATCTCTGCATACTGGCTTATTTAATATTCCCTCAGCTTATCTCAAGTCTCAGTGCAGCAAGGCTTTTTAGTTGCTATGGCCCTAAGCATGGTACATGAAAGAAAAGGATATCTGGGAGTCTCACTCTATATTTTTCATTTAAAAACAAGGCCTGGGAGCCCGAGGCATGTCCCCAGTCATTTTTAGTTGTTTTGGAGCTCCCATTCACACTTGGAGCATTCCATCTTCACAGGGTACTTCTTCAAAATATTTAGTGAGGCATGCAGACATACCAAGGCTGCATCAGATCTGTGACTCTGCTTCAGTAAGGAATGGGATGCCTGTGTGCATGGATAGCAAAAGTGACTAAGCTGCTAAATTTGCCAAAGGGGTCTTGCCCAAAATCTCATGGCCTAGTTTCCTATTAGTCATTCTGGTACAGTCTTCCTAGTCCCAGTACTCATACAAATGTCATTTACTTTCTACAACCCAAATAATTCACAGCTCCTTCAATACAGCACTGTTACACTAATTAATCTAGTTGTTGTCACAAGCCAAACAAGAGCTGATAAGCACAATATGTACATTAAGTATAACCAGACAGCTATACAGCATTACATTCACACCATTTGCTTTTATGTCTAATATAAAAGGCATGATGCCTTTGTGAGCACCTTTAAATTAATGTACTTGTATCATTTTAGGTTCACAGAAAAGGTAAAGTATGTTTAAGAGATAAGGAATTTCCAACTAGAAAAAAAAAAAAAAAAGGAATATCTCAGAACAGCTGTTCTTGTCAGGTTTTACCAGTGACAGACAAGCACTCTCAGCTCAGGAGCAGCACTGACACCAGCTCAGAAATGTTTTTAAATTGGAGACTGAGTTAATGAAGAAAATGAAATAACTCATGCTGTAAAGACACCACCAGGTGGATCAGCAACACAGAGCAACAAATCCCACAGACTCCTCTAGATTTGGGTGCTGACAGCTCTCCAGGGAGAGGGAAGGAAGCTCCTCTGACAAAAAGCCAGCAGAAGCACATGAAGCCCATTCCTCCTGTATCCCTCCCCCATGCAGAGGGGTATATGATCACTCAACTCTGCCAGCTCATACACCTTTTCATGACTGTCTGAAGCTGGGGAGAGCTGATCTCATCGATGGCTGGGCCTGAACAAGAACACAACAATGATAAGAAATTACCTTTTCGCTCTTGCCATTAGTCATATCCTAAAAGTATATTGCACTTGGACTCTTGGACTTCTTGCTTGAAGCAATAGCAATACTTCATTGTTTCAGTCACAAAAATCATGACATGCTAACTGCTATGTTAACGAGAAAAAAAAGTTCCACTGACTTTGGAGACACCACTTTGAAGCTTTAGGCTATAATGTAGTCTACCCCAAGCCTATTGCTGCTGTACTTGAACTCTACTATTTTGTAATCTGGTTCAGCTATCTCTGTGTTACATTGCAATGGGCAATATACTTGAACTTAGTTTGCTCTGGTGTGAAGAACAGCATGACAAAACTCAATCCAAGTAAACTCTTATTACCAAGGTCAAAGGGCTGGTATCTAGAAAAGTGAGGGTTTGCTGCTCCCTTTAGAGGTACTCTGACATCAGCAAGAATTAGATGCTTCATCTTCCTCTAAATCTCCTCTTCTTCCTTAGACTACATTCTTCAGCAAAGAACGTTGTATATATGAATTAATCCAAAAACTGAAGATAGTATTTCACATCCAACTTCAGGAATATTTCAACCTTGCCTGGACATTGTAAAAGAGCACTAGTTAGAGAGATGTAAATGGGCCCAAAGAAATCTACCAGATATGATGAAGGAGAATAATCTCTACTGAATTTTAAAATATGCTGTAGACTTACATTTTCATTTTGTCATTTGCTGTAAAGAAGACTGGCAGATAGGTATAGCAGTATAGCAGAGAAATCAGGAACGCTTTACTGCTGGGGAGTATGCAGAGGTGGAGGATAAGGTTAAAAGCCAAATATTCTCAGCTGTTTTCAACCTCCCAGACAAAAATGCTGTACATTCAAAAACATGGGAAGGCTGGCATGCAAAGGTAAAGGTAAAGGCCGCCTAAGGTAAAAATCTCCCAAGAAACAGAATATTTGCAGCTAACAAACATACTAGAGTTGAAGAATTTATGCACAGAGAAAGAAAATGTGGCCTAAAAAGATAATTTCCACTTCCAATTTCTAATTATTTGAAAATCTTTGATTTCTTCTCTTTGAAGCTAACTGATCATTGCATACTATGCATGATCTCTCTTCTTTAAAGCCTATTGTGTTTTAAATGATTGCTTTCACAAGCAATTTTGTTGACATTAACATATAGCAAAAGTTATTCTAAATATTTTTTTTGTAAAATCAATTTTTCTTTAGTTTGATTAAGAATGAAAAGAAGCCTGTCCTTGGAAGTTAGCAACATTTTAGATGTGGACAGAAAAAGAAATTACAATACTACCTTTCTTTGTAAATTCAGTTACAACTTATATGTACTTGCTTTTGTTCATTAAATTTTCATAAAAAATAATGACTCATCAGTAGAAGATGAAACTTTGCTACAGTGTGAATCTTTTGGAGCTTTTCACCTGAATTTCTCAAAGAAACTTACCTAAATATTACTCATTTGAAGTCAGCAGTAACTGTGACATAGATAAGAAGCATATGACAGATATTGCTGAGTGCTGTGGAACATGATTCAAAAATTATATAGAACATAACTCAGCAGATATTGCTAGTATGTCAAGTTTACTGCAAGCACTTGGAAAACTTCAGCTGCTTCTCCACTGAGAGTTCCCAGTAGCCATGTGCCTGAGCAGTTATTTTAAATAGGTATTTTATTAATGCTGCCAGAAAGAGGAAGATTACCACGAGAAGGAAAAGATATACTTGGGGTGTTATATGCAATTTAAATTTGTAATAAACCCCTAAAAGTTGTAAATTGGGCCCTGGTGTAGGCGAGCGCTATTCCCAAGCCTGGAATGCTGTAGGGGCTCCCTTTCTAATCAGAGTTTCTCTTCCACAAATACTGTGCATATTGGACCCCAACATGTGCAGCTTACAGTCTGTGCATGCTGATGAACAAAATGAAACTGTTACAAAGTTCCTTGGGTTTTTTATCTGGTATTTACACACAGATCACACCATTGCATATTACAAGCTAACAGGGCTAAGTATTTGGGGATTTTGAAATTATATGAAAGCACTAGACCACAGCATGCTTAGGGGATGTTGATGTCAAGAAGTCACCCTGACTGACATTAATCTGCACTCCTCAGACAAAGATCAGGCAGTAAAGAGGTAGCCCACCATTTTGTATAACTCCATATTGATTCCACCAGCCATTAAGAATAGGCAGAGAAGTATGTACATAATCAAAACTGCATTATCTTTTGACTCCTACACACACTATCACTATGCTTAGCCTCTTGTATTTATAGACTTTTTTAACAGACCCTGAAAGTACCATTTCATACCCAATATGGTGAAGCCAAAACTTCAGTGATTTGCATTCCCCAAACTAGATATCTAAATAGAAATTTAGATTGCTAAGTAAATAACTGGACTTAGCACAATGGGAAATGCTCAGCCCCTGTCATAACAAAGTTTATCCTCAACCCTCCATGTAACATACCTATCTGTTTTACCCAAAGAATTCTGTAGGCTGAAAACGCTACTCTGATTGATCTGTGGCCACAAAACATGTATGGCATCTATGACAGAAAGAGTAATCTTTCCTCCTCACACCATTCTAGACTAAGTACTGCAGACATGACCTATACATCAACTGGAAACACCGATGATTATTGGTACTGTAATTTTCCTCCATGGAAGTTATTGCAATAATCCTAGAATTTACAGGCTGTAAAGAAAAATTATCAAAGGGGTCCAAGCCTACATCTACTAATCCATCTTTTCTTGTTCCAAGTGGAAAAACCATTGTGCTTGTGGGTTTGATCCTGTCAGCATACCAAACATGGTCAGAAAACCCCAACTGTACTGAATCTATACTGTGTACTGGCTCTAAGTAAGAACTTCGCATTGAAAGTCTATTTCACGTCTGTGACATCCTTTTCTGCTATCTGAATGTCCTGTGGGGATTGTTAAAACAAGAATTAACATTACAGATTTGTAGTGTTTTTAATAAGAGGAAAGAGCACTTCAATAAGCCCTTTCTTTTTGGATATCAAAGGCTTATATTAACCTTTCAACCCACAAAACTCCACAGAAACCTCATGTTCATGCTGGTGCCTTCACCACATCTTAGTTCTATTTCTACCTCACAGAAGTCTTCCATGCTGCATCCCCTCCCTGATCCTGTGCGTATTTTTTTGTCTTTTGTTGATTTTATAATGTATTTTTCTGGGTTCTACCAAAAATGTTGTTCAAATCATTTAACAACTGTAACATGTCCTAATTATTTTCTGAATCATCAGCTTTTGTGTCATCAGCAAACTTTATTCACAAAGATTTTACAATTTAGAGTGTTGATAAAAAAGTCAAATAACATTAATGGGAGAAATTCTTGAGTGTCTCTGTTAATAAAAACTTTGCTCATTAATAAGTCTCCATTGACAAATACATTTTTAAAACGGTCAGTGAGTCAAACTAACATGCTCCCTTGTTAAGTCTACATAATGCAATTGACCCACATGGCTCACATTAGTAGGTCAAGCCATATTAAATTATGTTAAAATTTACTATTCAACATAGCTGTTTTTATCAATCAAACCTGTATTTCTATGAAATGGATAACAGGTTTACCAAAAAATACTTTTCATGAAGCCATGTTGATGGGCATATCTTACATTTTTAATCTTAAGCTGTTTGTTTACAGTCTCTATTTAACTATTACATTTATTATGCCTCTGCTTGACCTGTGGCTAACCAGCTTAGAGTTTCTTGCTCTTCAAAAACCAAGAGTTTCCCCAGTTTTCTGATATGTGAAAAAATAATATTGTTGTTCATCTAATGTCTTTAAAGTCTCTGACATAAATTTTCTGAATCTGTGGTTTAAGAAAAATCCTAGTTTCAGTAAGTGATACCAGCTTTCCTTTTTTTCTCCCCCCCCCCCCCCCCAATGGTGAATATTCTATTCCCTCAGTATCTGCCTCCTGCATGTGTGTTCTTGCTTTGTTCTAAATATAGGACAGAAACTGTTGTTGACATTTCTTGCTTCTTTTGCATCACTATTCAGGATTTCACCATCTGTATCAAGCAAAGAATCCAATAAAGGTTTCTTTTGATCGCAATTACATACTAAAATGCTTTTTAAATTTATTTACCCTTTGGCCATTGACATATTTCCACTGGTGTCCTTTATCAGCTGCAGCGTCTTTCCAACAATGTGTGTTTAACAAGGATGACTTTTGACCACTGTAATACATTATTTAGTCATGTCTGCTTTATCTCACCATGGTTTTGGTTAACATTTTTCACTTAAAATGTATGTTCCAAGTGGAAAGTATCAGTGGTTTTGAGTCAGAGTTATCATACTCAAACTATATTCTGTTGTACAAAGAAAGGGTAGTGAATCGTAATTAGGGAATGTACAAATTCTTGTTTTTCTGAAGAAAATCCAACTGTGTTACTCCATGGTGGTCTCAGAACAAAACTTTACTAAGGAGTTACATTTTGTTTTTAAAAAATGTCAAGAAACTGTTTAGTAGCCCTGCCAGCATTCACCAAAGTTAACTATTATAACAAAGATTTTCTTCATGCATACTGTAGACTGTTGCTTATAGCTCACATTGTTCCCTAGTGAGGCTTGCTTGGGAAAATATCACTTAGTAATGCAGATACAGTAAGTTTGCAGGTATACGAGTCTTACACATACACCTAAGATTAGCATTGACGGGAATAGTCTATTTCTAAATTGGGCTAACATCATGTCAGCCAGTAGTTGATCTAACTTTAGGTCACAGTGAATATGAATACAGAAATAAAATGGAATTAAACGTCAGGGACTAGCCCAAATACACTTTGAAGAATAGAGATGCCGAGGTTTATGAGAAATACATTTACATTTGGATATTTGTTATCAGATACTAAAGCAGTGGAAATACCAAAAAATCATTATCTTTATTCTCTTAAAATCAAGCCCATAAGACTTTTTTTTTTCCTAGTGAGTCAAATGGAGATACAAGAAAAAAATTAAAAGGAAGAATGTTGTTAATGGAACAGATTGTACTAAAATATGAAGCTTAGGTATTTTGAAGGCTAGAAAAACATTCTACTTGTAGTCATGACTGTATATCTAATGATGGTCACATTCCTATTCCTATCTCTTTTTTTTTTGAGAAATTAGCACTCATCTGACACAATAACTCTACACATAAGAAATATGCAGAATTCAGAAATCCTTTGATGGCTTTTCACCTGTAAAATTATTTGATACTATGTTTCATTTTAAAACATTTTCACTTTAAGAGGATAATCATATCTTTATATAAAGAGAAACCACCTAAACCTGAATCATCCGACATAACATGCACCAACTAAAAAGAAGAAAGCAAATGAAGAGGAAAATAGTTCATATTCACTACGCATTGTATGCAAAACTACATTTACTTGCTTTATGAGGAATTTTTGGAACATTTAAAGAAGCTGGAGTGATAGGTTAGTTTTGTATGCCAAACCAACCTAAAATCTTGCAATAGGTAAATGGAGCATGTAGCTAGCTGTAATGCTTTAGTACTAGTTAAGGAATAAATGTATCTTTATGGAGAGTTTTCCTGCATTAAAAACAGAGGAAAGACACCAGTCAATGCTTGCTTTCTGCATTTGGTTTGATCTGATGCTTATGTGAAAGAAATATGCTGGCAGGTTGGAGAACAAAATAGGTGTTGCAGAAAAGAAGATGCTTACCTATAAGGGTATTTCTATTAAAGTCTAGTGAAACTACTTGTCTGTGCAGTATGACCAGGATGCTAAGTGGGACACTACTAAAAACTACACATACTATTATTCCTAATTTTCTTTAATTTTGACTGGTAAAAATAGCCAGGATCACTTAAGGTTTCTTTTAATAGAGATCATAATTTCATTTTACTAATAAAAAAGTCTTTAATGCAAAAACTTCAAATGAATGTGGCTAATTTGCTCTAGGACCAACTTGAACTTCTGGCACCCACGGTGTTTCTTGTCAAGGAGATCACAGGCCTGTTATCCATTAATCCTTCTGCTCATTTTGTTTGTTTTGAACCTCACCCATCCTGGCCTCATCCAATGCCCTCCAGTTACTGTTGCTGGAGAAGACAGCAACAGCTAGTCTCCATCCATTCTTTGCATGTTGCTAACGATTTTATAGACTGCATGTTTATGGAGTTAGACAGCTTAGCCTCTTCACTCAGACACCAAAGCTAAGCACCTTAACATTGGTACTTTAATTATACCCTGTCCCACCTCTTTGTGTGTGTGGCAATTTGAAAAAAAAAATAAAAAAAGCCTTTCCCACAATCAGTATTTGCCTCTTATAAAAATCCCAAAATTTCTAATAAGTGAAAAATCTCAAAAAAAGTAGAGGAAAAGAAAGATTTTTATAATGCATAGGGGCTGTGAACAGTCATCAGCAACACTACTTTCTTGATGTCGTTTCTGTAAAACTTCCCAGTACTTTCAGCCATCACCAACGCTGTGATGTGGGAAACCCAGTACAAAAGGCTACTTCTAGATTTGGTATTCTATTTCCTTCCTTCCTTCTCTTGGCCGTCTTATGTTTATCTTTATTCCTTCTGTTATTCCCAGTTGCTTCATGTTCTCTGAATACCATAAATGATCTTTCACTCAGGTTGATGATTAAAATAACTCTTTTTTTACAAGTGGAAGGGGAAAAAGAAGATGAATGTGGATATGATACACCTGGCATTACAGGGAAGAAAGACTCTTCAAAGGTAGAGGTCATAGGCAGCAAATTTGCTTATTTGATTGTATTTATTCTTTCGGTTGTAAACCAACTTTCAATTTGCAAATTATCTTTGGGCGCTTGTTCAAACTGACAGCCAGAGGAAAGACTCCATCCCAAGAGCAGGCTAATTATCCCCATGGCCATACATTTCAAAACTTGAAAGGAAAACAGGAAGAAAAAAAAAATCAGAAAAGTGAGAGACTTGCTGTTCATCATTTCTGTTCTTGGTGTGTATTTAATGAGATGGTTTAAACACTTTGAAGTGAAAGGATCTTGATCACCATAATGGTTGATGCAGTTAGACTGTTTATGGGGGAAGGGGATGCCACAGACACAATTCCTATTCACAAGACTGAAATCAAGTCTTCTGAAAAAAAAAAAAAAAGACTCTCTCTTTTATTCTTATGAGTATACTAATTGCTAACTCTCAGAGGTAATTGACAAAACAGTTTATAACAGTTCTATAACAAAAAGCATGATTATATAGTGAAAGATGTAGTCAGACACAGAGTGACTTAAAAAACGTGTACTTGCCATCCACAGAAAAAAAGGAAAGCAAGTAAGCATTCCTGCTAAAAGCCTAAAAAGGACTCAGTTAATAATGTGAAGTCCCTTCAGTAATCCCTAATCAGATTATAAACATAACTCAAATATAAGATCTGCATGATGCACTCAAGTGTCATTATTGATCCTTGATTGTATTAATTAATACATTGCCGGCACCAGCTAGATAATCATCAGTTCCTATGTTGTGAATGATTCCTTAAATTGTAAGTCAGTGCAGAATATGGTGAAAATAACTTATGTTTACTCCAGTAAGCTTGTAGTTCCCTGCAATTATATAGTAATATAAAATAATTTGCATTTCTAATGAGTTAGGGATTTTTTTCCCTTCAGACTATCTGCTGCTACATTTTCAGCTGTCATGATCAGTCAGAGAGGGTTATCTCAATGATAACAAGGCAAAATAGAAAATTCAAACCAACTTCCACAGGCAGCAAGATGTCTTTCATTAGATTTGGTAGCATACAGCTGCACTTTGTTCTTTCAACGACACTGATAAATACTTTCATTGTGTATGTTAATCAGAATGGGAAAAGATATGGAAAATGGAAGTCAGACATAGCTGAATATTTACATCAGAAGATGTGCCATTTACTGAGGGTTTATTTTTTCCTAAGTGAAAAACATTAAAGAAAATGCACAGTAATTATTTTTCTTAGAGGATGCAAACTTTTACACTGACATGAAAAAGAAATGGCATAGCATATCTATTATAATAGATACTAACAGGCATCCTGAGGACAGTGGTACACAGTATCTCACAATACTTCAGAAAAGAAGGAAAATCAAAGTAGCTCAGTATATAGCAACCAAGGTTTTTGAGAGGCTCCTTTCTATATTACAGGGTTGAGCAGAATGGTTCAGACAACTTCCAACACAGGGAAGGCACCAGCACACACAATTCCTCTTGGATGCAGAGATTATATCCCACAATCCTGTTGATTTTTATGAGACTATTATGTACTGAAATGAATGGTGTTTGGTTTAATGAGACTTTTTATAGATACAAATTGTTTTCCTTAATTGTAATGGGTAGCATGTAGGTAAGAGAACAGTTGGATCCTCAATGCTTTTGTGTATGGAAAAGAACAATTTCCTGAGCTGCAGGACTGGAATGTCCCACCCCACCAAGGAGATGGGAGATGCTGTTTCAGCTTTGAGGGGGGTTTTTTTGCTTAATATTATTGCTGAACAAAGCATGTTTCACCTATGTTTATTAAAAAAACCCAACAAAAAACTACATGCAACTGTCTTGTTGTAATATCTTTTAGTTATTACTGCAAAAGTGTTTAATTATCCTTACCACCTGGCCTAAGCCCATTACAGCTGGATGAAAAAATTTAGTACGCTTTTGACTAAGCCTATTGGTATACCACAAAACTTCATTTCTATTCCCAAATCTCAATTTGATACAGGGCCACAGTGTAATTATAGCAAGTTCTATCCAAGAAAAGAGAATTTACTGAGATTAAATTGCATTATACTCATCATATGAATTCTAGAGGCACTGACTACTCAAAATCTTAGTTGAAGTTGGTCATTTGTTGAAAGCAAACAAATATATAAACCAAAATTAACAAGTATTCAAAGTATAAATTTAAAAATGTACCAATATTTAAAGTCTGTTTGCCTGGGTATGAAATGTGAATGAAAGGAGAAGTATTAAGCAATGACTAGTGTAGAACAGACAAGGTTTTGGAGGTTTCCTGTCCATACACTAAGCATAAGAAGCAACATTTGAGTAGATTGGAGGTGGTAATTCTCTGAGGACGATTCAAAGAATACTGCAAGTCTAACACATCTCAGTCTTCATCCTTCTACACAGCTTACATAATCAGCAATAAGTACTGCATATTAGTAATTTAGTCAATCTTTTGTTAACCTGAATGTTTCACACATCCTTCTCTATGTGAAACACAATATCATGACACATTATGCTAACTTATACTGAAAAAAATCACATCATCATCACTACTTTAGCAGAATTCCATCAATGTAAGAGATCTCCATCCATTCCTATTGTAAGTTCATTCATCAATTGCTACAATGACCTAAAAAACAACCTCACTTCTTAACACAGACGATTCTTTGAATAAATAGACAAAAAAATCTTATTAATTAATTGATTTAATTAATGTGCTATAAGAATTATGGGATCCATTGCGATTTTGCATCTTAAATTGACCACACTTGATGAAACACCAAAGGCAAACCACTAACTTTTACCATTGCTACAGGGCTTCTGCAAGGGAAATGCATTCTGACAGACAAATTACAATCTCAGCTTCTATCAGCTTCTTTTGGGTACAGCAATTGAGAATATTAAATGCTTAAATAACCAGAGGACTCAAACCACTTAGTATATAACACAACTCCAAAGTTGGAAATGACATGAAGTTCAAGTTAAAATGTCCCTCTTCTCCCTCTAGAATGGTCTAATCCAAGAAATCACATCTCCCAGTAAGTAAAGAATATAGAATATGCTACATATGTTTTCAACAGTTACTAACTCAAGGGAATTAGTCAGTAATAGATCATTTAAGTTCAGGAAGACAGAATTTCCCTTTTAAGACAGCACTCCAAATGGAATTATTTGAAATGGTGAGAGGAGAGGCAATTGTTTCAATCTTTTTCACTAACTAGGTGAGCTCTAACAGTTAAAAGACTAATTAGGCCTTTGGTGAATAACTAACTGAACCTCTCCCTGGCAACAATGACGGTAGCACCTGAGACTTGTAACTGAGCTACTGGAAAATGGACAAACACCCATGGCATAAAGAAAACAAACCACAGAAACAGAACCTGAAAAATCAAAAGGAAACCAGACAAGAGTGGTAGTGGTATGTGTGAATTTTAATGCTTGGGAGCTTGCTGGCCAGAAAGGAAGCTTACAAAATCTACGACATACACCTTGATTTCCTTATAAGAATAAAGATTTCTTTGGTGCCTATAGAGCCTGAGCACCTGTGATGCCCTCCAGGCGCACCATGACTTTGTTTCTGTAGCCAGAAGTAGTGCACTGCATTCTCTAACGCACACTTGCATATCCAGCCACTTAGATGGATGAAGTTTCAGGAGATGGGAAGAGAGAGAAGCTGGGGCAAAACCCACTAACAACTGCTGTCTTATCTCACAGGCTAGAGAAAAAAACCTCATTAACAACAGTCTCTAATGGGAAAATCTCCTACTTTGTCCCTCTTACAGTGTATTTCTGGGTGCTTTCGTGCACATCATTTGCTATTTTGCACAACGCTGGGCAGGTTGGAGCAACATCTGTGTTTTAATGTTTTCTTGTCATCTGGGAGAACCTGTAATTGTACATGTTTCTATTCCTATGAAGGATTTAATGAGCTTCCAATAAAATTTGCAATCAAAAGCAAATATGCAAACCATAAGGACAAAAAGAATATGTGTGTGCCTCAGTTAAATTTCAAATACCCTGAAGACCTATCTGAACTTTCATTATGTCCTGTCTTTTGTCTGTCTGACATAGCATAATACCTAGAAATGAACCAATTAAAATCTGAGCCTTTTGCTTGCTAAAAACTCCAAGTTCATCCAGTGGAAGAGCTTTTACACTGCCATGCCAATGTGCTCCATGTGATGATAGCAAAATAGGAAGAGAATTGTCATGAAAGCTTGTGACTAATAAACAGAATATTGCAGGAACAATACTTGATGTACAATAAAAATCCTGCCTTGATTTGTTTTATGCTAAATAAAAACAAGGATTAGAAATAAAACTTTTCTAAAAAAACCCTATAAATACCGAGAGGTGAAGTTCCCAACTATTTTTAAGGCATTCATTAACCTTTTTCAACTGTTTATTTGTTACTATTTTGTTTTGCTAGACAGTGAGTTTTCACAGTTTAAAAATTGTCACAAAAGAATATCTTTCTTACAAGCCCAGTCATTTTTACAAAATTACAGGTAAAAGGAGCAACTGGAGAATGTTCTTACTAAAAGGGTAAGCAGTAGGAAGCTGTGCTGTAGGAAGTCTATTGTACACTGCGTTAGCTGCTCTGTGATCGGAACAAAGGTTATTTTCTCTTGTGGTGAACAAGGCAGAACAAACTAACTATGTAGAGACATTCTCTAGCTCCTGCTTTGGAAGGTTTTAACTGCAGCACAGTGAAGTGGTTGTAGTAAATTATGGTCTATCTGTTTACTTAACTAACTGTTAAATTACTTAACAGTATTCCCTGTAAAAGCTGAAGTTGAAACAGTATCACAGACACTCATGCAACAATTAACCCCTCAACTTTCTTTAGCTTCCAGTAGTGACAGAATTTTAAAGCATTTGAGATGTAGAGAAACAGCAGCCTTCTCTTACTAACTGAAAAACACGGCCAGCGTTAGGATCTATGTATTTTCGCAGATTGCTTGTGTCTTCTGGTCCTTTTGTTTTGAAATTATGTTAATATATCTACTAAATAACTTTTCTATCTTTCATACTAACTCACAATACTTTGGGTAGTTTAACCTCCAGCTCACCCATATGCATCTGTGATAAATCTGTGGCAGTCTAGCCAATAACAACAGAAACAAGAAAGTATTTGACTAAGGCTACATGAAAAGAAAAATATTGCAGAACACATAGCACAGTTCAATGCACACATGACAAACCAAAGTTCTTGGTTGTCACACTGTGACCAGACAGCTGTGTTTTACATGGCATTGTATGTTCATTTCCGCCTGGACATTATTCATATCCTACATCTATACTCCAGCGACATGGAAAGGCTCTTTTCTGCTTAGAGACATACCTTTTTAAAGAAAAGCAGAATCTGTAATGAGAACATCATACTTTGTTCTTACTGCTAATATAGTTTAAAAAAGAAAAAAAAAAAAAAAAAAGTAATTTCCTTGACTCCTGGGAGAAGAAGTATGCAAGCTCCATGTGATAACTGGTTGACCTCAAATTCTTCTTTAATGGTTTTTTCATTTATGATCAGACTGTAATTTGGCATCTAAGATTGATGATTTATACTCTTTCTGTGGGTTGCTGCTAGACTGCCTCTCTCTTACTTTCCCATATTGCATAGAACAGAAGAGAAACATATTTCAGGTTCTGTAGGATTCCAGTTTCACTGGCAGTGAAATCTGCACGTGACTTGAGAAACATGAATCTGATGATTTTTCACCATTCATCAGACCTTCAAGAATCTGGGATAAACATATTAGAAGGCCCCTGTCACTTATTGCACAGCCTCATATATAACCTGACAGTACTTCTAGAAAGTCTAATCTGCTAAAGGCACAAATTAAAACACCTCATAATAATTCAATGTGAATGGAATTATGTAATAGCCAATAAAATGACTAACACGACACATACTCCTTAGAAATCATATCAATGTCTCTATTTTCCTTTACACTTTAAAAGAAAAACACCTAACTATAAACCTACATGGCTAAACATTAATGTCTTTGCTAATTCAGGGACTCTGGTGATTTACAGCTTACCAACTATAGGTCATAAATATTCTTGTCTAATACAGGCTGATAACTCGCATTGTGCACAAATGACTACATCAGCCCCCTTTCCGATGAGAAGGAAAGCTCTGCCAGTAATAATCTTCCAGTCATTTTGTTACAAATGGAGAAATTACTCTTTTTCATTATATGACAAACACACACTTGACAGTGTGTATGGGGGTCTCTTATTTAGATCTTTGCAATATAGAGAGACAAACAAACTGTAAAATAGTGAAGTGAGCTTTTTGGTAGCTATAGTGCTTCTTACCAGTGGCATAAGAGAAAAAAAGAAAATTTCATACACATAACCCTATATTAAAAGAACACTCTAATTAAAGTGCAGAATAAGTAACTCATAAGGGCCTTGAAACTGTCCAAGACTAGGTACACATCTAGCAAAACATTAAAAAATTTATATACCCTCTGCTCCAGAAACGTAAATTACCTCTATGACAAGTCACAAAAGTGGAGAAAAAACAACAGACTACTTAGAAGAAATGTCTATAATCTATTTGCTGAATAACCTTAGCTCTCTGATTTTTAAAAATGGAAAGCTTTAGTACCACATTCCAAATTATTATTCCAAATTATTATACTTTTGTTTCCTTACAAAGTTATTATTCTTGTGAGCTTTTATTCATGACATGAGAGGATCATGTCCTAAGAAAGACGAATGACAGAACATGCTAACTCATAAGGGCTAACACTTTGAGCTTTATTCAGCGACCCTCTGATTCTGCAGACTTTTGTTGTGTACAACAGTGGATTTATTCTAGAAGATGAAGCCCTCATACTAGGTATTTGAGGTAGTTTTACAGAACTGCACTTCCACAAGAATATTTTATTGTAACCATAAATAAGTATTTGTGGAATACCAGAGATAATTGATGTTGGCTGTGAGAAACTCTGTTAATAACAGCTCCCTCCAATGTTCTAAATAAAATTTATTTATGGCCACACTGGAACCATATAAAACACAGTATACACACCACTACAGACATCAAAAACTGATTAAATAAATGATGTTTCATTTGCATGTGAAGGTAATAAACATTCTTGCATTTGCTAAATTTATTTGTGCATTACATCACACTGGCTCCTCAGCAGCACATACATCTCTGCATTCACAGGAGAATTCTAGCGATTCCTGACTCTTCAGCACTCTATGTATCCTCAGGATCCTTCTTCTCCCATACTATCCCTACATTATTTAGTAGTATTCCTGTATCTATTCTCATTCCTATCTCTTCGGAGTAACACAATCTCTGTCACCAACCTTCGAGCCTTTCTAAAACCCCAGCTACAACACATGAATACCAACTGTCTTTACATTAGGATCAGTGAAGCCAGTAGCTTAGTCTTACTTTTCATCAGATACATTCACACACAGTTTACAAATAAAGTTGAGAGATAAGCATTACATATTTTTTTACAGGTGTCAATACAATGTGCAATGGCATGTCATTAGCATGTATTTTCTGATATATGTGTACAAAGTACTGTACACAAACACCTTACTAGGCCCAAGCAGATAACTGCTGAGTTAAAACTTTGTAGTTAAAGTATGTGGTTAAAACTTTATAAACTATCTTTAAATATAATACTACTTGTATGAAAGAAATAGGAATTTACTTTCAATGTTTGATAATCATGTTTAAGTCAGACCTCTACTCTCTGAGATTTAACACTCAAAAGACAAAATATACCTGCTCAGTCCATGTGTCTTCTATTTCATACAGCATCTCTGCATTGAAGCTACGCAACCTCATCCATATATTACTAAAATCCATTCTTGAGCCATCATTCCATGATTTTACTGCTATGTTGAAAAGCAACTCTGATTTCACTTTTTCTTTTTACTAGGTGTAACATTTTTCTTCTCCAGATATATCTTCTACTTAATTTATCCCATTTACAACTTGGTCTAGATATACTTAATACTCTTATAGGTATCTGTTGTTCAGCAAAAATCTACTTCCAGGATACCTTCCCACATTAAATAGAGCCAGAGCTAAAGATCAGCTGAAATAGTTTTGAATCCAAATAATCTTATAAAACAGAGTATCAAAGGACTTTGGGTACCTCACACACAAAAAAAAAAGCAATGCTACTCACTTGAAAGTGATGTTCTAAAGACATGTTTACACAAGGAACTGACTTTAAAGAAAGATGTAAATGTAAAGGGAGATTGCTATCCTGAATAGACTTCTTATGCAAATGCTCATATACTGAAATGAAAATGCTTCATACTAAGATGAACAAGCAGATATTCTGGAATTGTTTCCCTTGTAGGTAAATTCTAAGCGAGCATCCCCAGAAAGTAATGTGGGTCTTCGGTTTCTTGGCAAGTTGCTCATATTTTCTGGCTGGCTCATTTTTATTCCGAATCCTCTAGACAAAATAAATGCCAGCACTTGGGAGGATCAGGCTACATTAAACATCACCACAGCACCTAATACCACTCACTGACACAGCACGGCTTCTTGTTACTTTTTCTCCAGCATCACAGCCAGCCCAAGAGGTGCTGAGCCTCCCCCTCTGCCTGCTCACCCATTCATCACCCACTCAACAATGTCAGCGCTGCTGTTTGTAAAACTGTATCAAAAACTGGATCAGAAGACTTCTCTTAGTTTAAAGATGCCTACAAAAGGGAGGACAGGAACAAGTAAGCATAGACAGCAGAGGGGAGAAACCTCTCGGGCTTGTTGTGAAGCTGCAGCCAGAAAGTAATATTCTACCACACCACCTGCTATCTCTGGGGCCCCTTGATCTGATGCCTGCTCCAAAACTCACCAAAATAAATTAATTTCGTATTATACCCTTTTAGAGCACAGTTATTTTTATTAAGCTTCGTTAATATGCACTTAGAATCCATATTTGGCTGTAATAATCTCTCCTCTGAGGTCCTTCCCTTCAGACCCACAAAACCACCAAATCCTTAAAGGGAACACCATAGGTATCTGCTTAAATGAAAGCATATGCTCTAGCCCTACAGGAGATGTCCTTTCCCAAATCAGAGATGGAGGGAGATCTTCACAGACAGAAGCAGCAAGAAGGCAAAATTGCTGAACTAGTCATTGAAAGGCTTGCTGAGGAAGACTAGGCGCCTTTGATCTGTCAGTGGGATCCTCTAGCCATGAAAAGAGAAGAATGACGGGACTGTGTGCCTTATCTAGATAAGTCACTCAGTACTGCTGGATATAAAACAGGCTTTAAAAAATACTTTTCTTCATAAATAAAGTCAGTGCAATCAGAGACAAATGCAGCTGCAGCAATGAGTTTGGGTGCAGCCAGGCTGTGGTAGAACATCTTCTATCACACAGCAAAGACAGTGTGTGCAGGAGCAGCCAGCAGGAACGGGGGCTGACACCGCAGCCCCAGCAGTTCCCAAAAGGCCCCAGCCAGCAAGCACTCCCGCACACATGGCTCTGAAGATACCTTCTGAGCACAAGCTACCTTCCAGTGGCATGCTCATGGTATTGTTTGCAAAAGGGTTAAAAAAGGAAAACAGTTTGACTACTAGTTGTGTTTTAAGACTAGAATGATATGTCAGGCCATCTTGGATTGTATATTATTTGCTTTTCATAAATCCACTCATCTAAGTTGCTTGAATGGGATCTTTTTTCCCCATGGCTTCAAATATGTAATCTTTTTTTTGAAAAAATGTGTCTTTCCACTGTCATGTTCTCTGATGTCTGGTTATTTCAAAGACTTAAGTAAATTACATTTTTTCATCTAAATTTCTTAATACTTTCTTCTTTCTCTTTCAGCTGCTCCTTCCCTGTACTCTGTATACTTGTTCAATACAAAGATCACTAACAGGCTGAGGCATGAATTTGAAGTGTGTCTCCTAGATACAATTAAACTAACGGCCTCCAAGAAATTACATCAAATGACATAGGGCCTATAGGCATAGCACATTAAAAAAAAAACCAAACAACACAGATTTTTCCATATTTGCAAGTGTATTTTCCAATTATTGTTTAACAAGTGCCAATTTATTGTGTATAATCTATAATTTGTGTTACTGATAGAAAGCCAGAGAAACGTGGAAAAACTTGTAGTGCTATTTTAAAAACTCATCATGGTCAAAATTATGGCCAGGACCTGAGAATGATCCAAGGAAAGCTGACTAGCTCTTTGGATAAACAGAGCTACTGACCAAATGGGGATGACTCATTCTCATTGTTTCCATCTCTCGAATCCCACTGAAAAAAGATAAAGCAGCACTGAATCTTTTCCCAAGAGTGCATTCCTATAGAAACACTATAGAGCTGCTACTGAGACAGTTGCATCTGGGACTAGGAAGGGGAACTGTCTCTGGACACAATGTGATAAATGCATGCTAACAGTTTGAAAGATTTTCGGATTCACTTCATGCACAAATGCCAAGCTGGCATCAAGCAAAAGCAAAAGCAAATCTATGTTTATCAACATAATCAAAAGACCACACAGCAATCTTCTCATAAAACACACACCAAGGAAAGAGTCACTTCTTCCAGTGCACTTCTTCTTTGCAGCACTACAGGCTTGGGGAAGAGTGGCTGGAAAGCTGCCCAGCAGAGAAAGCCCTGGGGGTGATGGCTGACAGCTGGCTGAATATGAGCCAGCAGTGTGCCCAGCTGGCCAAGAAGGCCAACGGCATCCTGGCCTGTATCAGAAATAGTGTGGCCAGCAGCAGCAGGGAGGTGATTGTTCCCCTGTACCCGGTACTGGTGAGGCCGCACCTCGAGTACTGCGTTCAGTTTTGGGCCCCTCACTGCAGGAAAGACATGGAGGTGCTGGAGCGTGTCCAGAGAAGGGCAGCGCAGCTGGTGAGGGGCCTGGAGCACAAGTCCTATGAGGAGCGGCTGAGGGAACTGGGGTTGTTTAGTCTGGAGAAGAGGAGGTTGAGGGGAGACCTTATCGCTCTCTACAACTACCTGAAGGGGGTTGTAGTGAGGTGGGTGCTGGTCTCTTCTGTCAGGTGGCTGGAGACAGGACGAGAGGAAATGGCCTCAAGTTTCGGCAAGGGAGATTTAGGTTAGATATTAGGAAAAATTTCTTTACTGAGAGGGTTGTCAGACATTGGAATAGGCTGCCCAGGGAACTGGTTGAGTCACCATCCCTGGAGGTATTCAAAAAACACATAGACGGGGTACTCCATAGCATGGTTTAGTAACATGGTTTAGTGGGCATGGATGATGGTTGGACTCGATGATCTTGAAGGTCTTTTCCAACCTAAATGATTCTATGAAAAACTCAAGAGTTTTAAACAGCAGTATGTAAATATTTTTTACGCCCAATTTAAGCATATGGCTCTTACATGACATTGAGAAAAAAATGTACACCTGTCCCAATCCAATGACAGTTCAGTCTCGCAACACCCCTTTATCAGTCCTGCCGACTGCTCTGGTTTGGTAAACCACTATGCCAAAATTGTTTCTTGTGCTGGAAACACAGAATGGAAATGAAGTCATTCAACAGCAAAGTTATGTTGCCTTAAACTTTACATCAACATAGATGCTTGTCTCTTCACATTAATTTGTGACAATTCTGACTTAAGTTAACTGTATAAATTGTAAATTTGATTGGATCCACAAGTGACTTGTCTCTTCTTATCCATCCAAGGAAGAGCAGAGTCCATAAAATTGTACTTCATTAGTGGTACTAGATCGACTCTGATAGAACAGCATTTAATTTTTTTCCCATTAATCACAGCACAGAATAAAATTCCTACTAATTAGACACCATGTACCCTCTATATTTCTGATCCCTGGTTCTGGTAAAATTAAATTTTCACAGCACCCAAGCATCTAACCCTTAACTCACAAGTTCCAAGGAACTGGAAAAGAGAGAACTAAGGAAAGCATCTTCTTAATAACAAGGGTTAAGTAACGTATCATATCATCTCAGCACAATGCAATTTGACAAACACATTCCCAGAAAGATGACCCTCTAGTTCAGTTCATATATTGGAAGCACACTTCAAATATATTCTCAGTATCAGCTGAACTACTCTTTTGCAAACCAGCAGGTATTTTCCACATAGAAATAGGAAAAGCACGTTGTAGCTCCTCCTTAAGCCTAGCAAAGGAAAGAGGCATTGACACAGGCTTGTTTCTCTGTTCTCACCTGTTTGCAATTGGTAGCAGTTTTCAAGGGCCCTTAAACACCAGGTTAGGCAGGTTCAAAGCCCTTGGTGGGCCCACAGGGACAGTGTCATGGGGCTGGGCTGTATATAAGGAGCAAATAAGCAGCATACTCAGAACCCATTCCCTTTGCATTTTTTTAACAGCTCTTACCTACAACAGATAAAACTTTACAAGCTTCTCTTCATATAATCTGTTCTTACTTTCTAGGCACAGAAGTGGACTGCTTTCACAGAGACAGACATTTTTGATTCATTTACATTGGGGTCCTGTGAGCAGTTTATGTTGCTGCTCACTGAGGAGCAAAAAATAGAAAACAAACAACATAAAAACCCACACTAAAACCAGAATACATTTTAAGGAGTCCCAATGAGACTCAGACACAAATGTAGGCAGCCAAGGTACATTGGACATGAAACCCAGACTTCAGGACATGTATAGAACTAGATAGATTTCTTTATAAGGATTCAGCAAAGTATTCCAGCCTCCTATTAAACAACTGTAAATCAGCAATATTTGCAGAACTTTTTGGAAAAATACAAAAATTCACTACTCTTAACTTTAAGGGAAAAAATAAAAAACTAAAACAAAAAAACCCCAACAACAACAATAAACTCTTTTAAGGATTACTAGAGAGTTATGTCCAAGCTCCACCTCTTATCTCAGACTCGGTATCATCCACAAAAGTATCTTTCCTAAAAAGGCAGATATTTGTTTCAGGTGCAGAAAGAGTGATGGCAAAGCAGCAGACAGGAAGATCAGAGCAATATACTACTGAGCAATTAATCAAAATTTGGAAACCCACAAATTTATTTTCAAAACTGTAAAACCTTAACAGGAAACATATATATTCTTAAGCTTTAGATATATACAACAATGTTTTCTAAAACTTGCTAAAAGGCTACAAAACATTCCTCCTTAAAAAGACTTGTGAGGAATATGGAGCCTTATGTGAGGTACCCAACCCTGCTGAGTGTTTCAGTGGGAAAGAAAAGCTGAGTAGTTTAAAATGGAAGCATTTACAAATAAAAAAATACTCCCTCTGTTGAAACAGAAATGATGATTTTTCAATTTGACATTGTAGTGTTGCCAAAAAAAAAAAAAAAAGAAGAAATTTTGTAATTTAAAGGTCTATAAGTTTACCTTGCAGATTCTGGTTTTGTCATTCCACTTTTTCATTATGTTTTTTATTTATGTTTTGTTCCTCTTCAGCAGTCACATCAATGTTACTTATCACATAACTAATAAAAATATGAAAAGCCTTGCAAAACATATTACTAGAAAATAAAAATTTAAAAAAAAAAAAGGAATTCTAAAACAAAATTTCTGAAGCAGATCTTTTGAGGTCTTCCTATCATGCAGAACTGTGAAAATATTTATTTTATTTATTTTCATCTTTATTTATTTTCATATTAATTTTCAGAATATCCTAGAATCCTTCCCTATCTCTTCCCCAGACACAGAGGAATATTTTACCATGACACTTCCAGATCAGCTCTATTTAAGATGTCTATTCCAGATATACTCAGATTAATTTCTCACAGTTTTAAAACAGTGAGGTGATCTGTTCTCCAGCAGTTACATCATTTTATGTGGTGCCTGGTCATCATTTTATTTAAATAATATTAACACTTGATTATATCACAACCCAGGACAGAAAAATAGTACTGTGATACAAATTAGCTCTGAGTATATTTATTTTGGATGTATCTTGATGTTCCCCTAAAAAGAACGTGTACATATATAAAACTGTGTGTGCATACACGTATATATACATAGATATATAGATTTCTATAGAGCCTCAATTTTGAAGTATGAAGATTGATTTTAACCAAAAACAATTGTCAGAGGCTTTAGACTGAGTCGAAACAGAGAGGATAGAACAGAGTATTGGCTTGTATCTTTCGAACCAGCATTTTGCTGGTTTGCTATAAAAGACCTAAATAGCTTTCAGATGCTATAGTTCAAGCAGTAAGAAATTCTGAGAAAGATGTTTCCATCTGTGGTTTTCACATTTTTCCTGTATCAGCCAGGATTTTTTGTGCATTTGGGGCAAAGGGGTGGGGGGCATTATTTGTCTTTCTGGATAAAATTATGTCATTTGGAAGCAGTTACCATTCAATATTTGCATTCAGCTCTCAGTCCCAAATGGATTATCAGGGAGTACTTCACAAATCAACAGAGAGTTAAACCTGATGTTGTACAAAACCCCCAGAACTTCAAAATTTTCAAAGACATATCGCTGAGTTTAAATTAAAGGTCTTTCTCCTCCCTCAAATGTACACATTTTAGATCTACTTTTAAGCTATCTCCTTTCTGAGTGAATGCTATTTATGAAATTGATTTTATCAGATTGTTCATTTCTCTGCCTGTAAGCACAATCTTGTATCCACTTGTTTCTTCTTTATTTATTTTTACGTAGTAAACATCAAAATTAGAGGTACAGCTACGATGTAAGTATTCTACATTCTCCTCCGTTTCCAATCACTTTAGAAGACTTTTTTTTCCAAACAAACGATAAAAACCAATTTCTGCTTCACAAATGCCACTCATGTGGAACTAAACTAAATCACACAACAATTAACAATATGTTAATGAACTAAACCAGAAGTTTAATGGAGACGAAAAAAGCATTTCTATCAGTTATAGTGAGTAGATTATTTTAAACAAAAGCTTCCTGCAGCTAAATACATTGCACAAACAATAAATTTCAGTTTGTGATTGCAAAAATGGGGTTTTATTTGCAACAATTTGCACATTTAGCAATAGGGAGAGACTAGAAACATACAGCATTTCCTGCTATGGATAACATGGCAATTTTATCCTGTAAAAAAATGGAGCATGGCTACCATAAAACACACGCTTTTTGGCAAGTGATAACCACACCTGGTATTATTTAGTAAGACACAAAAAGGCAAAATCCTAGAAAAATATTTAGTTGTCTCAGACTGAAGTTAATGAAATATTGGCTTCAGTAGGGCCATGGTTTATGTTAAACTGATCTTAATACAACAAGAAATTAGTTCTAAAGTTATGAGATAAAAATACACCTGATACAACAAGAAACAGCTGGTTTATACCCTTTAAGCAGCCTGTTAGCATGAATCCCCTTTTTCATATACACATTTTACCTCTCCCTCACTTGCTGTATTGAAGTCTACAATTATTTACAAGGAGAAATATTAACCAAAGGAGACTTAGTTCAGAAATATCCAGAAATATTTTATGAATATGTTTTCATCCTCCCCAAATTCTTTCAATAGGATTTAATATTAAAACAAAAACAAACAAACAAAAAAATACTGAGACAAGAAATCTTTTAGCCTCAGAAAATTACTGCATTGAGTGTTCTTTTGAACTATCCATCACCATTTCTCACCATTCCTTCATTCTCTATAAATCTCAAAAATAACTAGCAAAGATATACAAATCACATGAATGCTGGGTGACATCTGACTGTGCAGGTTTGTGTGTCTGGAATTCAGAGGAGAAATGAAATTCACCTTTGCTTAAACGGCAGCTTCACCCACTGCTGTAACATGCAGACTCTTTGTGTGACACATATAGGGAAAGGACTGCAGTAATGTCTGTGACCTTTCCAGGCCATGAAAAACATTCTGCATTTCACTGTCAGATACACACAAGCTTATCTGGGTATATCAGTTTCCCTCATTCGTAAAATGCTTTTGTTGTCCAAATAACTTTTTTTCTTGCTGAAGACAAAACAATTTCAGCCATTTTAGAGTTGCTATTAATATAATTTATCTTGTCCATTAATGTGTGTAACTATGTTTAGAACTCTTTAGAAATGTGTTTCTTAATGTAGTCAACTCATTTGTCTGTCATGGAACTATTCTGGTTTTCTATTGTCCATATGCTCATCAAAAACAATGTATAATTGACTGCATGGTCTTATTTGCATGTCTTCCCATCTGTCCTTGTCAAATAAACTTTGTTTTATTATTTACTATTGGAAAATTAACCTTCTGTGCTCTTGAAAAGTGATTCAGTCACCTACATAACGTAATTTATTGTTCTACAGAATTTGTAAGGCAGATACCTCTTTGCAAAGGAGGACCCTATTATTAATGAATAATAAGGGAGGAGAACAAGCACATGAGCTGTAGTACTTCCCAGCAGGAGCAGCACAGGACTGCATAACATTTTGTGAAATTTTCAGATCTGGGGAATTCTTTCTAAATGATAAACAGGAGAGATAACAGGCCTTCCTTGCTCAGCTGTTCAAGATGAATGAAGGAATTAAAAAAATAATAAATAAAAAAAATGCTACCAGAGAAAAGAACTGAGTGCGTTATACCCTTCTGGTTTCTGCTTCGTTATAACTAATGTAGATTTGGTTTAGTTATGTTATAGTTTCACCTGTCACTAAAGTCTCCACAAGACACTCCATCATAATTCTGTAATTCAAACTAAAAAAAACAAAAAGAAAAATATTTTATAGCATACACAGAAACTGCAACTTCGTGGTGTTATAAAGTCATTCCTGGAATGATGCCACAGTACATCAGGTTAATAGGTACTGAAACATGCCTCCTGCCTGTACACATATATTTAATAGATAGTGTCCTGTGACTACTAACATTTAACACATACTAAAATCAGATATAAAAATGAAAAGTGAAATTCACTTCGGATTGTTTTATAATTATGTATCAAGTAGGATTTGCTTAATTTAGACCATGCATACAAATTGCAGCCATAATCCTGACTCCATTACCTTTGTATGTATTCAAGACAGCAGTTGCACAGTTGTGCACACATACAGACACAAGCAGAGGGATATATTTCCCCCAAAGGAAACATCAAGTTCCATAATTTATCTTTGCATATAAAAGGGGAAAATACATCTTCAAGAGCGAGGAAAACCTAGAGTAACACACAAGGTGTGTAGGTAAGTACAACAAAAGTACTATTTCTTTAGACAGCACAAAATCTTTTTATTTCTTCCTCCAATCAATGCTCCAGTTAAGCATCAGCCTCAGGAAATTTCTGACTGACTGAAAGAAATACAGAATCAGGCTATTAGCTTTACTGAGAGTTATGCGGTTAACTTCACTGATGAGAAACTAATTTCTTCCCTGCCCCTGTAATGTCTTTACAACACTGCCATGTGCCCAACCTTTACTTACATTCAGAGCACTTGTAAAGAGGAAAAGGAGGAAAAAGAGAACAAGTGGAGCCTAATTTTGACCCTTAACTTCCTGTTTGAGCCTTACTTCTTCACTAGTAGGATTCATCTTCCCCAATCTCCACCATTACCACCCAAAAAAAATACTCAAGGGTAGTAACCAGAGGAAGAAAAACTAACCATGCACAGTTTGCACCACCCCGCTTAGTCTCATCTGGTTCTTGTTGCTAGTGAATGACACGAGACCAGTTTAAAAGGGGAGCTTGAGCCTGCCTTATACACATGCATGAGCAATCCCCATTCACTCAATTGGCAAGGAACAGCTTTCATCAGGAAGAAAGGTTGATTAGTTGGGTTTCAGCATTCTTGTACAACTCTGTTTTGTGCCCAAATTGAACATAAAAAGAAAATGGAGAAGTGCATGGGAACAGATATTTAATTTCCCTGAGGTTTCTGAAAACTAACATGGTTTAGACCTGTGATCTCCATTAGAGTGCAGATGCTGTCATATGTGGTCATTTAAAAAGCAGCATCACAGAAACAATGCGGTGTGAGGTGTCATACACTGTTTTCCTGTGAGCAAGGTCAGATATATAAATAGTAGAACTGCTTTTGCAATGGAGATTGCCTAAACATATGCACATATATTTTATTTCATTTACAGAATCAGGATCAGTTAGCTTTACATTTGAAGGGTATTTCTTCAAACCAATCAGAAGTAGTCAATTAAACTTTTAATTAATTCCCCAAACAGCAAAACGTTCTGGTGCGTTTACTTTGCTCTGAAGTAGAAGATGGCTAGATCTTGTTACTGCCCTTCATATGCTACTATGGAGAAACCCAGAAGTTTCCCCTCCCCATTTGCTTTGCACCACAGAGATATCTCCAGCCATTTGTGTAACCAGAGTTGGAAAAATTTATTACCTGCTTCAGCTGAGCAAAATACCCACAAAAAAATGTATTTGTACAATCACCCCCCAACAGCAGCAATACACACATTTTCCTGCTATAAATTAAAACCAAGTTTAATATGACACAGGAGCTGACTGGCGTTGCTTTTGACTGCTTTTATAGCTTAGTTTGGACTCCCAAGTGGTATGGCTCTGTTACCAATCAAGAGCTTTGGACATATCTACGGAAAGACATAAATGTAATTCAGGCACTAACAGGAAAAGGAAATATATATGTAAATAAATATATATACAAACACACCAGTTTGGCTTGGTGTTGATAGAAGTCTTTGGGTCTCACAGTGTTGCCTGAGAGCATGCTGGGTATTCAGATGCAGGCTTTCCTCATTAACTGAAATTAAAGAGCAATTTGGCCAGCTCTCTCTCATTTCTATATACCACAGGACAGCTAGGTGGAAAGGACAACTCTCCCATTGTTTTGCTAGGGCTTGTTCTTGGAGTACTAGAGTGGGATATAAACTTGAAAGGAGCTTGCTTTGAAAACTTAATGAGACCCAGTTATTTGGCCATACTTTATGAAGTGACATAGTACTTTTCTACTTCCCTTTCCCGAAGGACCTTAGAAAGAGGAAGAAAGCACTGGTGCCTGGCTCTCCCACTTCATAACCCAGGAGGAGAAGTAGGAGGGCCACTGTATGAGGAGTGACACTAGTTTACACAAAAGAGCCCAGGTTACCAGTGTATTTTTCATTGTGCATTTCCTCCATTTTCTAAAAGTTAGAATTTGAACCTAGTTAAGTATTTCTTGGTTTTAGGTGTGTATTTACAATGTGTGGTGTATGAAATATATGTGAAATGAGATAAAGAAATCACAGTTCTCACAGACTTCTGTAGGAGTTCTTTGTGAGTAATGACTAAATAAAAACTTTGCAATCTACCTTTATGTGCTTGTATATGTTACAATTTATAAATTTGCTGTATAATCACAAAATATCCTCAGAGACAATATAACCATCCAGAAAAAAAATATCTAGATAGATTATAGCTTCTTTTACCTTATTTTTAAAAAAACATATTATTGTTGGCATACTGGTCTAACATTTCAGAAATTCAATTAAAATACATCTTTTGTATTGTTACCAGATTTGGTAAACCTCCTCCTTTGAAATACTGGCTGCTGCAAATGGAAACTTTTTAGGAATACTTACATACACCTGAGCACAATTTAAAATAAAGGCATCCTATCAGCAGTGCTACCCAGGCAGTAGTCTTACTTCCAGCAGCATTCTGTGGTCCTTTGCTGAGACTATGCAAAACACTTCAAATTCAAACCTGATTTACATAACCCAGATCATTCCCATCTCAAGTGTATTGATCTGTGATTTGATAATCTGCCTTCAGGTTGATCTGTGTTGCTCCCCTGTTGCCCTGTGCCCACCTAGGTAATCTGTGTCTGGTAGCCGACTTCTGGTTGAAAGGTCTGTGGGAGCTCTCCAGGTCTCTTCACACAGGGTGTAGAACCGTGGGCCACTGGTGCTCCCGTGTGCTATCATAATGCAAGTAGTAAATCACAACCGATAATCTAACTCAGCTGCACCCCAGAACAGTTAGCAGCTTGTAAACTTGAAGCATTGCTCTAAGGCTAGAGGTTTACGCTAGAGCCAGTGTGAAAGAGTTTGGTGGATTAGATGTGCAGACTATTTAGCAAGCTTTACTTTACCAGAAGGTACTGAAGCTAAAAATCATGAAGTGATAAATTCCTCAGAATGCTGCTCTAATCAAGGGAGTTTACATAACCATGTCCTACCTGTGAACATCACTCAAACATGGAATTATTTAATCAAAAGGAAATTTAAGTGCTTGAAAGGAAATAAAGGTTTTATTATCTGCATGTAATTGTTCAGTTGAAGTGTTCTCATTCACTGTCTGGGGGAACCAAGGTATGATTCATGAACATACTCTGCTGTCACTTCCACCACAGATGCAAGTTAACTGCTGAAATCTCAGAACAGTTTTATTTCGGTCCTGCTTAACTGCAACATCTTCTGTCATTGTAAAACATGACTTATCCAAGCAGAATCAATCAAAATCTAAATTAAGATCAGTCATCAAAATTTCCATGCCACAGGCTCATTTTCCTCATGTTAAAGGTGGTGGAAGTTCATTGAAGTCCAATGATAAGATGAGGAAAATTAGGCCCTGCAGGAATGGTGAATGAAAGAGTTAAGGAGAGATGTGGTGTTTATTTAGTGTTGCAACACCAGCAGCACAGAGTGAAGAATCAGCTGAGTGTATCCTATTACAACAACAAAATAAAGGAAGTCTGGTTTAAAAAAAAAAAAAACAAAACACAAAAAACACAAAAACAACAAACCGAAGACATTAGTATAAGATTTAACTGGGGATTATTTTAAATGTCACTTTGACAGAGAGAAGTTTGGTGGGGGGTTTTGTTTGGTTTTTTTAATTGTAAATTCACCTTTGTTGCCTAGCTCTTACTTCAGAGTGGGAAAGTCCATTATGTTCCTGTTGCTCAGGACTGATAAAAGGACAGTTTATCATCTTTTGCTCAGCATCTCTAATTACAGTAGCTAACAGGAAGAGTAAAAAAATTGCCTCAAATTTTCCACATCCTTGAGTAGAAAAAAAATTATTAGCATACCAGTCTGCAAAGCCTCAGTTTATTGAGTAATATTGACTCAACAAAGGCAAATTCAACAAGGTTGTAAGTAGCTGGATGAAACTAGATTCACGCTCACATGAAGATAGCTCAGATACACAACATTGTGGCTATTGTTCAATCCTTGAAGGAAAGAAAGAAAGAAAAAACTTCAGGATAAGTGTCCAGCATCCACCTGACACGCCTGTCAGAGAAACCACCTTTGAGAGCATATGGGAGTAACTCTGGGAATCTAGACATGAGTCTCAGGATTGGAATAACTCTTCTCAGACTATTAGGGATGCTTTATCTTGTATCACAGCGTTAGACATATTTCAGCAGCCTGCACTGCATCTGAATGCAAGCTATGATGTTTTCATCTGCTCTAGCTGTGTCTGCAAAACTCCATTTGCTTTGATAGTTGCACAAGTGCAACCAAACTCTCAGCCTAACACAGTACAATTCACAATGACGTTTGACTGGTTCTGGCAAACCCTGTCATTTTGCTTCCGCAAAGTCTGGAACCCAGCTTAAAAAAAGAACTCATTTCCAGTGGATATCTAGGAGAAAAATTGAAAACAATGCCTTTTTTTTCCTCTCTCTTTTTTTCTCTCTGTTTTTTTCTTATTTTCTTACAAATGAAAAATGTTTGCAGAAGATTTGGAGGGACTTATTGATTCAAACCATCTTCCAAAATATCAGAGGTGTTCCCAAACTTTAAGTAAGCTCTTCACTTCTCTGAAATTTGCTGATCCTTGGCTGGGAAGTGCAGCATTCAGGTGGCTGCAGTCCCACTGAGTAGCATTTCATGCCAGGAATAGCTAGTCCATCCAGCTTCAGCAGGTACATTCACAAAATACAGTCCTATTCCTGCTGACAAAGGATAACAAAAATATCCCTTATGGTTAAATAATATAAAGCACCGTATATTCATTTCTTTAATATTAGGCTATATTTTATGAACATTGAAACTGTCATGCACACATATTTCATTTCTGTATATATTGTATTTCTGCTATATTTTTGTCAGCATGATTTTTATCAAAAGTCTTTCATTGTTTGCTGACATACTTGATTTATGTTTGACTTTGACTCTCAAATGGTCATATAATCATTGGCCTCTTTTCATAGTCCATTATGTTAAACCAAAGCTGCAGAAACAGGATTATTTCAGTCTCAGAGTGGTTCAGAGACATTAAATATTTAGTAAGTTTTTCCTTTTAGCAGCTGAGTGACTCCTGAATAACTGTTTTTAAAAAAAACAACACCACCTAACAGATGCAATTGCAAAAAATTCATTGGTATATGCAGACATCGGTTTATTTCACACTCAGTTGCTATCCTCTTTTGGCAGCAATGATGTGACAAAATAAGGTAAGAAATGAAGCACCTGAACTCTGGTATCATAACACAGATGTTAGCTCTAGTGAACTATGTAGATCAGGTCAAGTGTACCCTGTCTTTGCTTCCCCTAGAGACAATGCCTGGCATATATTCAGCTGTAAGGGCAAAGGTTTTCATATGTAGCAGTATGACCTACATTTAAGGTGCACATACCCTTTACATTTTCAGTAAACTAGTAACCTGTAATTAACATTTCAAATGCAAAATGTGATGCAGAAGGACGGTGCTGTTCAACCTACCCTGTCAAAAGTAATCATCATTTCCCATCCTTTACACCACCAAGGCACATGCATAAAACATATTTCTTTATCTGTTAGCATCTTCAGATTTCTGCCACCTTGCTACATCTAGCATCACATTGACAAACTGGAACTCCTCTGACAACACAAGCATAAACGAACACATCAGAAAAAAACTGTATGAACACAAACCCTAAACTCTGGCCCTGGTGCAGAGAAAGGGAAATGTACAGGTCTAAACCATAAAAAAAATTTACAGAGTGTGTGCATGGAGAGACAAGGCTGAATTCTTCAGACCACTAGGACCACTCACCACATTCACCCGCAGCACTGAAAGATCAGACACTGGACAAACAATTCCCCCTGTGTTAAAGTACTGTCTTTTGGTGTAAAGCTGACAAAGGTGCTTTACCTGCTTCATGGGCTACCTGCTCAACTTTTTTGACTTCTGGCAGACCCAGAAGAGGAGGCAAATCAGAAACACCTCAAAATTAGTCAGGAAACAGCCCACTCGCATCTCCTCCTTTCATCACAGTGCTTAATCTATTTGGGCGGAATTCTGTTTATGTTGCTGTAATGAAAAATGGTTACCTAACTGCCTATGGAAGCATAAAGAGCTAATGTGACTTCCAGATGAGGTTTGCTACCTCCTTTTCAGAAATGTCCTTCCCACTCTCTCCTGACTGCTGTGAGTGTTCACAGTGACTGAGGCATTTCTCCTCCAGACCCTTGCATGTATAGGAAATGCTAGTTGCTTCCACTGCATCAGGCCTGACAGCCTGTGGCCAGTCTCCATGACACCCCAGTTAGGTAGGTAACAGCTGTAGGAACACAAGCTGAACACTACTGACGTAGGACGTAAGTAAAGAGGAACACAACCGTAAAGTCAAAGTCACTGAAAATCCTTAAATCCCTCAAAAAGCATTTAATAAGTTATTATAAGAAGCCAAAGGTGAAGACAAATTGAAAGCAGTTACCAGTGCTAGCAACATAATAATAATAAGGAAAAAAAATCAGTATTCTTTGCATTGAAGACTTTTTATAAGAAATTCTACAGTAACACTAGAGCTGCATGTTCGTATATGAAATGTGTCAAAATAGGGCTGTTAATCATTTGGATGTTCACATTTATATAGCATTCTGTGAAGATCTTGGGAAGGCTGGAGAAATGATGCACTTTAAAGACAGCACAACAAAAAATTGATAACCATGAAGTTTAAAAAAGGTTTGGCAGCTAAGCAAAGAGAAAACCAGATAAGTGAAAGCAGGCCTAGTTCAAACATCACCCTGGAGACCTGTGCTATTTTGTTGTGATTTCTGTGACGCATCACGAGCGAGCAGTGCTCCAAAAGAAAACAGGATGCTGGATCAGATCCGGATTTTAGTGAGGAACACTGACCACAATCCCAAAAGTAAAACACTGAGGTGAAATACTCTGTGCTTCCCAAGTCTTTTATCTACCTTAGGTTCCCCCAATACAAATGATACCATAAGGCAACAGTCTTAGTAACACTTGGTTGCTGTGGTGCAGGCGGACACGTACTTGTTAAAACCTCTTCACCCCAGACACAGCTGCACTGCACCATTAGAGAGCTTGATCCACCACTTCAGAACCACTTTATAAACACAGAACTGTATGGAGGGGTTTCTAGCAGAGGTCCTGTCTGCTGGGAGGAAAAGTTACTCATGTCACAGATTGAAAAAAACCACTGCCACCAGCCTGGGAAGACTGTCTCAAGTGTCACTCTCAGTGTTTTAAGAACTTCAATAACGGATGAATAACATACTTTCTTAGCACAAAGATATTTCAGAAAATTGTACATGAAAGCTGAGCAAAAATTGATACTCCATTACTGCAGTAACTGCAGACCATGTAAAGTTTCAGAGTATTTACTAAATAGAATATTCTGCAGAATTTTGTTTATATGCTTAATTATCAGGATCTTACAAATGGAAATAGGAACAGAATTAAACAATCCTCATGCCTTTGAGAAGGGTAGCAGTGAATTCATGCAATATAAAAATAGCTGGAATCAAACCCAAAGAGTTTAAGTAGTAGTGAAGCTAAAGATTAAAATTCTAAAGAAAACTTACTTAAAGTAACCTTGTCAGTAGCAAGAACATGCATAATGAGAGACTGGCTGAAGAAAGCATCTGTCCCCTCATCTGTCTGAACTCATTATACATATACATAAATATGTATATCCTGTTACAACATAAGTATCAATTCAAGAGTCACTAAAAGAAGCTAAAGAACAGAGAACGTTTATTTGAAATCCAAATTTGAAACATCTTAAATAAAATGCTATATTATTTATCATCACTTTATCTTTTTTTTTTTAATTGAAAAAAGTACAAATAAAAAGCAAATATCATCTTCCCTTAGGTAACAGAGGCAAAGATAGATGTTTACAATTTTTTGTCCTTCAAACTCAAAATATGTTCTCAAACTCAAATCAGACCTTCTATAAAATCATCTTAACAGAGACTGGGGCTGGAGTTTTTTCCTTCTGACCCACGTAGACATTAAGATCTGCTGACTTAGCTTTGTTTATTTCTGAAAAATGAGACATACCTGCCCTAGCTCAGAAATGTATCATACCAAGATCTTGAAGTTATCTTCAAGATACCTGCACAAACCATGTTGTGAGCTTGTGTTACACTGGTCATTAAGTCAAGCAGTTTTTGAAAGATATCCTCCACCGACTTTAGGGAAAAAAAGAAAAAAAAGAAAAAAGAAAAAAAAAAAAGAAAAAAAAAAGAAAAAAGAAAAAAAAAAGAAAAAAAGAAACAAGGGGGGGAAAAAGGAAAAAAAGAAAAAAAGAAAAAAGATGGCACTATGGAGCTGCAGTGCAGGTTTCTGTTTGATTGTAAGGAGATAACCATGTCAGGAAGCTGCTAACTCCACCAGAGAACTTGCTCATCAGGTTTTATGTCCAGACAGCATGGTTTCAAGTGTCACAAGTGCCAGAATGCGTGTTAGCTCAGCCTGACTTGCAAGAAGTACAAAGTACTATAAAGCTTCTAAAACAAAAAAAGCCAGTTTGCATAACACCTGAAGAGGCCTAAATGCTTGTAAAGAAACGGTCACAATCTTTCCAAGAATAAACTAGTCGTAACATACAACTGGATGAACTGTAAACTTCTGAAGATAAAAAATAACCCATATTTCACATCATAAACATATTTATCTGGTTTGCAACTGGGGGCACTAGATGTACCCTAACGAAATAGAACTGAACGTTAAAGAAGCCAAGAAACCTGAAAACTAACAAACAGGACAAACAAGCAAGTAAATGCAAGCGACTAACAGCTGCTGCAGAATTGCTCACAGCACAATGTCTCCATAATTTCTGCTCCTTTTCTAGTCAGCTGCCAGTTCTCTCCTTTTGCAGTAACTGACCACCGTAAAGAATAGATTGCCTTATTTTAGTATAAGAGGTATTAAAAGGGTGAGAAGGCACATAGAGAGCAGTAACATAATATGTTTTTTTCTATGCTTTGGCCTTGCTGTCAGATTTTCTGGACCCCCATGAAGAAGGCTGAACATCAGCATTTTGCACAAAGGAGAGGTGGTATAAGCTGCTAAGCTGCACCTGGCCAGGAGACACAAATTTAATAGTTTTCAGTTCTGAAGCAATTTGCTGCATCATCTAAATCACCAGGTGTATGCAAGAGTAAAAGAAAAGTTGTATCAAAACCAAACATTGACTAGCTATAACATGCAAATACAAAATTAGAAGTTCGTCATGCAAACTGTAAGCACAGTATATGATCCAGGAAACCAGGCAGGCATAAAATTGAAACATGGGAAAAAGCTTATTGTACTTTTATGGTCTGCTCACATGCATAAAGTAATGTTTTACTGAAACTAGGTCAGAAAGCTCAGAATCTTGCCGGATCAAGTGCAAAAAATACAAAATGAGGACTAAAAAGAGAACTGGCAAAGAAATGGGGTTCTGCTTTTGTGTGGTGTTTGCAATATTCTTTCCACTATACCCAGTCTCTAGACTGCTCAATTAATTCTATAGGCATTTTACACTTTTTTATTTTAAAACTTTATTTTTTTTTCTTGATGTACAAAGAGAATTTTATAACATTGTCTGGACATGTAGGGACAGTGTTAGGAAAGCAGAAGCTCAGCTGGAGTTGAGGCTTAGTCACCAAGAGCAAAAAGAAGAGCTTCTATAGCTACATCAGTAGTAAAAGGTTGACCTCAGAGTTCACTCTGCTTTGAGCTGGAGATTGGACTGAGGTTCCTTCCAACCTGAATTATCCTCCAATGTTAATACTACTTTTAATACTGAACTTTGCATTAAATTGTATTAGTATTTAGTACATTAGTAACTTTGTTATATTAACTTATATTTGTTTGAATTACACAGAAAAAACCAAAAGAAATAGTAATAAAGTAAAAATATGTGCGTGATTCAGAAATAACTTGTGTGGGAATACATAAAACAAATGAAAAATTTGCTATTCATAACTATTCTCTAGTATTTGTTTAAACTTCATAGCTAAAAACTTTGCAGTCATTTGTATTCCATGAATACCCTAATGACTGAATTAATCCGATATTCATTTGCCATTTTTGCATGTATTCATACAGTGGTAATTACAAACACATAAATCCATTGAGGTCCTTTAGAGTGCCATAAAGTGGTGCAAATTTATACTATGTTCCTGAAGTTTTAAGGTGTCTACTCACTGTCCCAGAAGATACATCAAAAGGCATTTTGATATATAGGGTAAAACTTTTGGCCTATTTTGTTCTGTGGTAAAAGTCCCATTAACAACAATGCACCTGCATATTATTCCATGTCAATAGCCAGACACATACAGACCACAGAAAACACCACTTTTCTGCAAAGTAGCTAACTTCAACCAAAATATAAAAACTTGGGTGGGGGGACTCTAACTGTTAACTCTCTGCTTGTCCCCTTTTTCCCTTAAACCATCATACATTTTTTCCCTTGTAATTAACTTGTGCTCTTTCCCCCACCATACCAATTTTCTAGAATAGGAATTAATTATTATGTAGCAGTAATTATTTTTTGTTTTCTTTAATTTAAAATGTTTTAAATCATGTAGAAACTTCTATTTTACAGTTATATTGAATGTCGTAATCTCTTTCTGCTAAAAATAAATATCCTTTTTGCATGAAAAAGTTCAAAACACTCATGATAATCAGCAAAGAACTTTCAAAAATATAAACATGCTCACTAGCTGCAGAGTTCGGAAAGCCAACATCTATGGGTAGGAACAGTAAAAAAAGTAAATATTTAATACATTATCAGAGACAGTCAGCTGTTATAAATTAAAATTCCTGATCATTATTTGCCAGTGTCTGAAAGCCACACCAACACATGTATTACACTGCCAGACAATAGTTCCATTTTGTTCTTTCTGGAGCTTCCCACTAGAATTTTCTTAAGATCAGAGAATCCCTCTGTTTAAATTGGGCTTAATTTAGATTCACTCTTGGTTTACTTATAAAAGGTATACACTTATTTCTATGAAAGAAAGACAATATTTCACCAATCCTAATTGCAGGAGGTTTGGCTCCTTAGGTAAAAAAGTTTTGGAAAACCCAATCAGTGGTCAATGTTCTCATGAGATCAGGTCCCAGAAGATAGTTAGGTGACAAAGCTTTTTACCAGAGTTCAGCAAATTAGGTGTTAACATTCTAAATGTCTTTTTTTTTTTTTTTCCCCCTAAATGCTTAAATAAGTAGTAAGCTTTTTTATTTATTAAAAACTGAAGCATTGGAATCTAATATATCTGGAATGCACTAGAGACACTTCAAATATGGGATTCTTCATTTAATCAGTACCAGAGTGCTTTAACTCACTTAGTGAAAACAACTTTTATTATAAAAGCTTCTTTCGCAGCTGGCTTTCTTTTTTTCACAGAAAACTTAGGGAGGTAGCTATGGATCTCTCAAACAAACTCATGATTAGCTGCACACAAAACAGATGGACAAGCAGTTGCATACGAACTATAGCAAAATAGTTCTGCGTGTAAATTCTAAAAAACTTTCAATTAGTACCATGAAGCACAAACTTTATTTTCTTAAGACTGTTATTTTTGAGCAGAAAGCAGAAGTTTTTCATCAAAAGTTTTAATTCTGATCCCACTGAAGTCACTAGCTGGTTTTCTACTGAAGATGGTTTTCTACTGAAGATGATGCACTGTATCAGGCAGAATACAAACTTAATATTGTTCACAGGAGGGAGAATTGTGAACTCACCATCCTTGGCTGGCCTGACACACAGCAGTCTTTTCATCTGAACTGCAGGTTACAGCTCAAAAATGTAAAAAGAGCTTAGAAAAAAGGCATTGATAACACATGCATACTCCTACTGTGCAGTCCATGGAACTGGAAGCCACAACTTAATCGCTAACTGATAATCACTAATTTTGTACCTGGCATTCTCCTGACAATACCTTTGTTTTGCTTCCAGTATGTTCTGAGGCTGTCAAATGGGAAATGAAAAAGCCTATGGCCTACTCTTCATAAATACATCAATTGCTTTCAGTCTGGCTAGATCCATTCCTCTAAAAACTATGAAATATATTCCAGACCTCATTAGACTCTGCTCTGTTTGCCAGTGTCTACCTAACTGCCAAAAGCTGTCCAGCAATGCATTGGCTTTTAGCTTTAAACAATGAATGCCACAGCATTACCAATTTCCATTGTCCAAGGGGAAAACAAAAAGAGTCCCCTGCAATCTAGTTGCGTCTATTGCTTAATGCTGGCAGCCCACTTGGACTATACAAATTCCACCCTCCAGTCCAAAATAGAAGAAAAAAATAAAAGAAAAAAAAAGGGGGGTCAGTAGCATAGCATCTGTGTTGTTCTGTGGAAGATTTGTCTTGGATTTCACATCAAGTTTTCAGTGTTACTGGCTTCCTTGTTGCCTTGGACTGTTGACTCTACAATAAATAGGGACTTACTTTGGAATGAAAACCTAACTTCCAGTCTGCTGTCAAATTGAGAATTGTGAAAGGCTGGCCAACTCCTTACAGAAATAATTGTCCTTGGAAATTTTTGAGCTGACATGATACTGGCATCCTGGAAGCTCCATACTACAAAAACCCAACAGTCAAACACTAAAAGAGCATCTTTAGTCCTCTAAAATCTTTAATGATCATTTTACCGGTAGCAGTAAAGACTTATCAGGGCCACTGACATTTTGCACAAGACCTTGGTGTAAACTCCTTGTGAACTTAAACAAGCTTGGCAAAGGCATGGCTACTGGAAGGTATCAAAAAGGTGGAGAAAAAACAGATATAAAGACTAATGCACCAAATCCACTCAAGCAATAAAGTCCAAAGACAAAGAAGATAAAAAACGATCTTTCATCTGTGTTTGTGGGCAGATCAATTGCTGAACTTTTTTCTTCCTCATCTTGCTCAGGGCAAGAGACCAAAAAAGTACAGATATTATAGATTTTCCTGTATTCAAACTCAATTATTTGAGTGCAAATATGACTTGCATTTGAGCTGAGCATTACCTCCCAATGCAAAAAGTACTAACAGTTTCACTGGTATTAACAAAAAAAAGAGAAAGAGCATGACCCTAAATAATTTAGATCACATGTCAGAATTCAGTACTCCCATGCATCTCTAAGCATCCAAGTGTAGCCTTCATTACACAACTTTTTTAAAAAATTGCATGTGTTGTACAGAAAAAGAATAATTATTTGTAAAAATCCCTCTCTACAGATTTGTCTTTATTTGCAAAAGTTGATGATGAATGGCTGACACATGAACATTGATCTAAGTTGAACCAGAGATTGAACCAAGAGCAACATGAAATAATCCTACCAGATGGGAACTCTAATCACTGCTTCTGACACTGATACAATAAACACAGTGTGCAAGCAGATAGACACCTTATTTAAACACACACTAACCCATTTTCAGGGGAAAATGTGTGATTTCTGACAGCTGTATTCAGCTCTCCAAGTGAATGATAAATTGCTTGTGCTAGCTTTTACACACATTGAATTGGGCAACTAAACTAAATAGATGTAGTCTGCCTGCCATACCTTCTTAACCATAGTTTTATGTAGTTTAAAAGGAAAATACTGGAGGGAACACAGCAATATGTACACAGTCTTCCTATCATTAGAACTGCTTGTTTTCTGCAGCCTCCTCTGTGCCAACAGCTGCCTCTTAAGCAGCAAAATACTCATAAAGGAGGGGGGAAAAAAAAGGGGGGGGAGGGGAGGGAGCAGGGGTGTGTGAAATCCACATACTATTTCTTTAAAATTTCAGCAAGCTGTAGAAGGGTAGAAAAACCTAGGCTCTGAAGTGAGGCAGACATACACAAGCCAGATAAGCTTTAAAATCTCTTGGTCCAGTTAAAAGAAAACTGTAACCACATGGTAATATCCATGCAAAAGTTGGAGCAGCTAGAAGTAATAAAATTTCAGCACTCTAGTCTGAGTACTTTGCCATTCACAAGAGCTGAGATTTCACCTTCTTACTATACTTACTGCAGTTCTTCAGACTATTACTTCTACATCACTTAAACGTGGTAACTTCAGTGACTGCACAGTAAGACAGCAAACACTTCATAGCAACACTGTGTTAAATCTGTTGAAACTCCAGTGTACATTTCATACAAAAAACAATTCATAAACCATCGTTAACATTTACCCCTACAGGAGAGGTATGGAAACTTCTGTGATTGACCCCTGATATCAAGCCAGTTTGAAAACATTGCTCTAAGAGGGATGATTGTTTTTCCTTGGAAGCATAATTTCAGGCTTTTGATTTAAAGCACTTTATTTAAATACATATACTCATTCTTCAAGTCGATGCAGTAGTTCTGGGCTCTGAATTTAAAGTACTATTACCTACCAGAAGTCTACCTAATGAAAGCAAAATTATATAACTATTCAATTCCTATGCTACATTATCCTTCAGCCTTAGCTCATAGCTTCCTGACACTTTGACCAAAGTTTTCACTAAGCAACTGCAAGTTGGAGCAATTGGAGAGTAGGGCAGAGCTATAAAAAAAAAAAAAAAAAAAAAAGAAAAAAAAGAAAAAAAAATCCTTTCCTAAGCAATAATCCTTTAAAGACAACGTAGGATCATTCTATTTATATGAAGTAATATGAAGAGGAACTTCTAAGTGGGGATTTTTTTTCAAATACAAAAAAGATCCAGACATCATATGTGATGTTGATGACACCGTGATAAAACTTCTATGGCTTGAGGGTGTACTTATTGGTAACAAAGATTCAGCGTCACTGAGACATTTAAGTTACATTCTCCTCATTTATAAAGAATATGTCATGCTGTTGAAAAGAATATTAAAGTTATGTGTAGCTAATCAGCAGTTCATGCAGGCTCTTTTGCATGGGATTAGTAGCAAACAGTCTCTGTAACATGCTGCATTGACCTCTCTTTGTGGTAATATCAAGAGCAACCTATGCAGACCATCAAAAACTAGTCCAGTTTATGACTAGAAACAAAAATTTAGAGAACACCTATATAGTTGTCGTGGTTTAACCCCAGCCAGCAACTAAGAACCACACAGCCGCTCAGTCACTTCCCCCGCCACTAAGTGGAATGGGGAAGAGAATCAGGGAAAAAATTAAAACTTGTGGGTTGAGATAAAACAGTTTAATAGAACAGAAAGGAAGAAAATAATAATGATAATAATAACAATAATAAAATGACAACAATAATAATAATAAAATAATTGGAATATACAAAACAAATTATGCACAATGCAATTGCTCAGCACTCACCAACCAATGCCCAGTTAGTTCCCCAGCAGCGATCTGCCCCCCACCCCAGGTAAACTCCCCCCAGTTTATATACTGGACATGACGTCCCATGGTATGGAATATCCCTTTGGCTGGTTTGGGTCAGCTGTCCTGGCTTGTGTTCCCTCCCAACTTCTTGTCCCCCTCCAGCTTTCTTGCTGGCTGGGCATCAGAAGCTGAAAAATCCTTGACTTAGTCTAAACGCTCCTTAGCAACAATTGAAAACATCAGTGTATTATCAACATTCTTCTCATACTGCATCCAAGACATAACACTATACCAGCTACTAGAAAGAAGATTAACTCTATCCCAGCCAAAACCAGCACAATAGTAAATATGAATTTACATTCAAACTTTAAGCTCATTCTTTTTAGAATAGTCAGATTTTTCTGACTCCTGAGACACACAAAAGAAACCGGCACTTAACACATATCAAACATTAAATAGTTTATTTTTTCTCTAATGCCTCTTCCTCTGTAATCAGGAATGAAAATTATTTTCAACGACAAAATGGCTCAAGCACCCAGAAACTCATCCTGTGCACTTAGGAAGTTTGTATGCAACATGTGAAGGATTCCAGGCACCTGAGCCCTTATGCTCTACATCCCTGTGGTGGGACTTTAAACCATAACCCAGCAGTACACATTATGCATTTTCTAATGAACATCAGGACAGGAGAAAGTCATCATTTCATCCGGCCCATGTTCTTCAGAACAGTAACGTTTTCTTTTCAATCCCCTTGAAACATAATGCTAGTGATCCCAAAGGGTGGAAAGAATTAAAAAAGCTTAAGAGTGGGAACACAGAAGAAAGATCAGAACAAACACTGAACAAGACAAGGATTGAATGTCTGGAGAGCAGTGCAGCAAGGACAGCTATGCCAGCAGATTAAGCAACAGAGACACAAGCCTCAATTTAATCATCAGCTTTCACAGGTTCATATGCTATATCTGTCTCTATCCAACCAGTAGAATTTCAGGTTTTAGTTTTCTGTTTTTCTGCCCTGGTTTTTTTGATCTCAGCATGGTTCCAACTTGTCAGGCATTAGGGATGTAAGCCTTAATTACTTATGAACAGGAATAAATTTAATGTCACACTACACAATTTCACACTTATTTGATTCTAATCACAACAAAATTAAAGAACAGGTATTAGTCTGGACAAGAACTCAGAAACTTGATCCTAGAGTGACAATTCTGGAGACTATTCTAATGATTTATCCAAAGTCTTTAACTGATTGACCAGGCAACTACTTGTAGCTTATGGACTGGTCACCAGACTAGACCCAGGAAGCCTGGATTGAATTCCCAACCACATGTTGATCTGGTGAGTCCTTTTCCTAGGCCAAGAAAGAAGCACTGCTTCTCTAACAGGTATTGTTCTTAATTTCTCAGTCTTACCTCCAGGATCCTGCTTGGTTTTGTTCTGAGCTTTGCGGGCAGCATAGATTTGAGAACGTCTCCAGCAGCATGTGTTTGCCACTTGAAGAATATACCAAGCAGCTGCTGTTTCCTGTTCCTCAGCAAAGGCTTTGCAGTTTGCCAGGACACCCCAGAAAAATGGTCACTGAGGGAAGAGAGACAGAAACCCTTGATGAAGTAAAGCAGTTGGAAAAACAATTTTTAACAGAGATTAACAAAACTTTACAGGGAATATCAGCAAGAAAAAAACTTAGATCAAATTAGCTCAGGTTATTCTTGCCAATATTTTTCTGTTTAGCTTCTATTTTTCTTCCTCTCCTGCTAGCCCTTCACATTTCTATTTCAAATTATTAAAGGTCTCTTTGTTTGCATATACATATTATCTTAAAAAAAAAAATAAAGAAAATTCTGCAGTGCAATCCTCCTGCCCCAAATTTGCTATCCCAAATCTACAGCTAAGATACTCTTAATCAAGAGGCCGCTACATCACATCTACCTTCAAAAGTGACAAGTATGCAGTGCTTCAAGAGAAAACGCTCTCCTCTTGAGACAGACATTGTGGATAAAAGAAGGGTAAGCAGTATATTTAGTTAGCCATTAATCTAGGCTGAGAATACAGACTATCAGGAAATTTACCATTCCCTTACCACATATTCCAGTAACAGCTACATTTTATAAATATAAATGTTAGCACATTCTTCTACTCCAGGCTGTACAAGACTAGGGGGGATAACTGTAGCCAGAATAGAAGCACTGATGTGTTTCACATCTTGATAGAAATCGCTGGATTTTTGACCCCAGGAACTCCTAAAACAAAAGGTGAGATTAGTTTGACTAATACACTCCGATACTGAGTCTTCCTTGAGTGAGTTAGGTGCAGCGTCCATAAAAGCTGAGCGTGAGGAGGAAATAATGAATTTATGAAGATGCATGCACAGTGAATGTTTCTTATGTTTTACAGAGCTTTGTGGCCACTATGGGAGGCATTCAGGCAGGAAGGAATATGCTAGTTACTAAACAATAGAGATACAACTTAATGATGATTCTGCAGAGCAGAGGTTTTTCATTTTATGGAAAAAAGAGATAAGACTAGCAGTGGATAAAGACAAAGAAAGGGAGACAGAAAGATCTCAGACAGCTATCAACCTGGGCATAAGGAGAAAAGAGCTTAAATTCCAGTTCTCTCTCATTCCCAAACTGGCCTTAACAGTAATTTCAAAGCACACTGAAAAAAATTAAGCTCTCCTTAGCTTCTTTGCTGTCTTCACAGCTGCAATGTACCTTAATAAAGAGAGACATTTGGTGTCATGTGCTCTAAACCCATGTTTTTGTTTTCCCTGTCATAACTGTTACCATTACCACAGCAGAAGTTTACACTTCTGTTTCACTGCAATAAGCTTGCATGCTATTTTTCATCTTCAGTTTGTTTAGTATCAAAGGAGAATTTGGAGGAAGAAGACAAACCAAGGCTGCATTTGTGTAACAGCAAGCATGCCAGCTAGAATTAGTGCACAGGTAACCTCTTAAAATATGCAACCTACCATGGAAACTGAGGGTTTGGGGAGTATCTCCTCCCAAGTTTGCACGGTCACTTTTAAGGCTGATATTGCCAGACACTGAGCTTCATGTCAATGAACTTCCCGAAAGGGGGAGGTGACAGGGGGAGGTGACAGAAAGAGAAGTCACAACTTTAAGAAGCCCTCAACCCCCAGTCCCAGCCAAACTCATTGAAGTATCAGCCAGGGTGGACTAGACAACTGCCTTCTCCAAACTAAGTGCTCTAGGAGTTCACATCTTTGCCACAGCTGTTACTGATGTGGGAGGCAAATTGCAACCTGCCCAAGCTGCCTTTATTGCTATTCACTGGCAAGTCTCGGGAGAAATTAGAGTAATCCTAAAAGAATTAGAAACAAGCTGCTACATGCATGACAATGTATTAATCAAGAGTAAAGGGAATGAATGACTTCACTTTTCTAGTTTGTAAGTTACCAAAACCAGTTCTTACGGTCAAGTCCTGCAGTTTTTACTCTAATCAAATTAATGATAAAATTAAGTTATGGCTGCATATATGCGCAGATCTGCACTTGATATGAGAGGAAATTTTTGCCCAAATGATCTGTACACAAGACTATTGAAGCTTTCCTTTTGTATTCCCTTCTCACTACACCATCCACCAGCCATTGTTACTTTAGTGGAAAAAAGAGGCTGAATTTTCTATGCTGCGCTACAGCTCTGGGAAGCAGGCTGCAACTAGGCACCATGCAGCCGCTCGCTCGCTTCCTCCCCGCCACTAAGTGGATGGGGTAAAGACAGTTTAATAGGACAGAAAGGAGGAAAATAATAATGATAATAATAATAAAAGAATTGGAACATACAAAACAAATTATGCACAATGCAATTGCTCAGCACTCACCAACCAATGCCCAGTTAGTTCCCCAGCAGCGATCTGCCCCCCACCCCAGGCAAACTCCCCCCAGTTTATATACTGGACATGACGTCCCATGGTATGGAATATCCCTTTGGCTGGTTTGGGTCAGCTGTCCTGGCTTGTGTTCCCTCCCAACTTCTTGTCCCCCTCCAGCCTTCTTACTGACTGGGCATCAGAAGCTGAAAAATCCTTGACTTAGTCTAAACGCTCCTTAGCAACAATTGAAAACATCAGTGTGTTATCAACATTCTTCTCATACTGCATCCAAGACATAACACTATACCAGCTACTAGAAAGAAGATTAACTCTATCCCAGCCAAAACCAGGACACAGGCCGTGGAGCACATAGCCAAGCAAAATATAGGAAAATAGACTAAAAGTATTCACAGAGCAGCAAGTTATTCTGCTAGTGAATTTCCACAGAACATTCAGTGTCTGCAATGCAATAATGATGACTCTGATTGCCATCACAACACACACCTGGTCAGTCAACATATAATTCCTATTTTTTTATGGACTTGACTTCAGCCGCTATAGCCAAAGATTAAAAGTCTGACTCCACATGTTCAGGACACAGGAATATCAACAGCAGGGACTGATCTTCACACGTAAATGAACAAAAGCAGTCAGCCTCTTCAGCTGTTTCTAATGCTCAAACAGGGAAATGTATTTGTCCAGACTTCAGGCTCCTTTTATTGCAAATGAGGAGAGATGAGAGAAAGGGATACGAATTCTGTTTGCAAGTAGGCTTGCAGGGAGAGACAGAGAACACCAGCCACACAAACAGGAGAACATATTCTGATATACTGTAGGATATTCCATCTAAATAACCCTAGAAATCCTCAATTCCAGTTCTCTTAATACTGACCAAGGCTTCCTAAGGTAGAGAAACATTTGTACTTAGGTGTTAATAGCCCTGCTGCAGGTACAAGACAGCCCTATTTCTGACACCTTTTCAGAACACAGTAGCTCCTTGAGGGATTGTTATATAAATACAGGAGGGTTTGCCCCTAAGAGTTTGCATCATTTGGTGGCTGCCTTGTAGTCTGTGTGAGATGACCACGTGGCATCAAACTGCTTTCTGGAAGAAAAGCCTTGATGCCAAATTAACAATCCCAGTCATCCCCCCACAGGTCTCCCTTGAGTTTCATCATTACCATGGTTATAATTAACCCCAGAAGCTGATTAGAACATTGTTATTCCCTGCTACACAGTTGACACAGTTGTAGCACAGATGGGATCCTATTATTTCCCGTGTATACTAAAATGCTTAAATAAACTGTAACCAGCTCAGGTGACAGCTGTGTGTTTGACTGGGTCAAAATTACAATGTCATCTTAGGTAACAGACAACACACTGATGAGGACAGGCCTAAATTCTGGGGTTTATGGATATGGGTCATTTAGAAAAGGTCTACAAAGTCAAGGCTAACATATGTGGGGAAAAAGATATAAATAAATGGCAAACACATAGATAGATGTACTTATCCCATGGCTCGTCAAAGAATGTTTGTGCAATCTCACCCCTTCCTCGTGGCATATAAAGTTTTTAAGGAGAATAAGGATTGGTAATTTTTCATAATTACATGAAAACTGAAATTAGTTCAGTTCACTACTGTCATTTTAATGATTTTATATTAAAAAGTGACGACATAACATTAGGTTCTAATAAAAATGTGGGTATAATTTAAGTTTTCTGTTGACTATATACCCTGTGTTACAACCCCATGACGATCCTGCAAATAGTAGTACATCCAGTACAGCTCTGTACAGGCAGCAGTTCTGTGAGATAGGGTGATCTTAACCCAGACATATAGGGAAAATTATTTAATACAATACTAATGTTGATTTCTCTACACAAAAAAAAAGAATCACTATTTAGGTTCTGGATACTTAGTTATCACTGAAAACAAAGCATGTCTATAAAACACCAAGACAGCATTTTCTAGCCACCAGAGAGAAAAACAAGTGTACTTAATTTTTTTTCCCTCTTTTTCTGCACAAATGGTATCAGATCCTAACAACCAGCTCCAGACTCTTCTAAAGCTGTCCAAAGAGGTAAGCAGCCCCATATGTTTTATCTATACATCTAAGCTTTTGTTTGATCTCATATCACAGAATAGAGTGCTGCTTATGTTTCCTAAAATGGAAGGAGCAGCATGGCAGTGTTCACAATCCAAGGATCCTTTAATCCAAGGATGTTAAAAGCCGTATGTTTTCTATATACTCGATGGATAGACAGGATCCTCTTGAGTACAGTTAAGATTCAGATTATGCTTTCCTGAAGGAGTGTCTGCCATCACCATCATCAACAGAAGAGTGTTGGGAAACTAGATTTCCTGGGCTAAAATTAACCTACGTAAACCCCTTCCTCTCCTTCACTGCACTACCCACTTCAAACTTACCTTACATATATGTGTGTCTCAAGCCCACAGCAAAAAAGTTTGGTTAGTTTTTCTTGATAACACCTATCTCACGGGTGTGAGGGGTATTGTGTATGCTCATTGCAACTTTTTGAAAACATTACTTCAGAAAAGTGTAAATACAACATGGTTATTCAGGCTAATGAGCTGCAGGGAGGTATTAGCATATAGTCAGGCATGGTGGGGGACTTGAAGAGACATACCCCACTAGGAAACTCTTCTAGGTTAGTGTGAAGAAACAGCATCACAATAAAGTGGAAAAATTCTCTTTCTCATTATGCCTATTTCCCTCTTTTTGCAACCTCTGAGCAAATACTAAAGTATTTTCCAGACCAACTTCATTTTTTTCTAGGTCAGAACAGAGGACAAGCAAAAGTCAGAAAGCACTAAAGTTCTGAAAGCTAAAATACTTTCATTCTTTAAACCTCAAAGAAAATTGTACAAAATAATGCCTGTTAATTCAAGGAGCAGCAAATAAATATACAACTCTTGCTAACCTAAAATACCAGCAGGTATTTATTTACACTTGAGAACTTCTATACTCTTTTGGAATAAAAGCATTTCAGTACTGGTTCAAGCTGACATGTTAATTTTCCCTCAAATTATCTTGTACATTTCAGTGAATGGGTAAATACACTCTCCTGTAAGGTAATAGCCATGTCAGGCATCTCCAGAAGAACAAGGCTATTCACAGATGTTACAAAGCAGTATTTCATGACACACATAGTGGTATGTGCTACCAATATATTTTTTACAGGTTCTATAATTATTTTTCTAGAGTAAAAGCTGCATACAACCCAATCTCAAATCTAGAGGTAAATAGAGAAATAATTGCTTATACAATATTCCTATTTTTTTGCTGCACTAGGATCACATACTGGAGTAGCCCTACTACCACTCACTAGTATGGTTATGGAAATCACAGCCTGCCTTTACTATGGGGATCTTCTGTTTCCTCTTTGATTGGATATTTATAGAACACACACACTTTTCTATTCCCCCCATCATGCTATTTGTCAGACTATGTAAACTACACACAGTTAACAAAAAAAGTGTTTTAACACACAACAGTCTTTTTTCTACAAACACTGTGCTGGACACTTGCTTTTATTTTGGTCCCTTTAATAAGTTTGGATTTCTATATTAAAAAAAAATACTGATATAAATTTATTTTACACTGGCTTCTTTCTATTGACTGTAGTAGAGAGCAGAGTTATTTCCTAATTCCTCCAGAATAACAAAAAAAAAAAAAAAAAAAAAAGAGAGCTGAAACCCAGTGGTCTTTCTAGATACCATTTCTTTGTGGTGCTTCACTGTTATTCTAGTTAAAATTAAATTGCTATCAGGTATGTCAGAAGGCAAGTCTACCTCAGATGTAGTTACAATATGGTAATTGAGGAACATACCAAACTTCGGGTACAATTTGAATAAATATCTTTTGCAGGTACAGATCTACCACAGCAAAGCAGCTCAGATTTTTTCAATTGTGTGAAGGCTTTTGCCACCATGTAGAATAAATTATTAGATGGAATAAAGTAATCATGCTTAAACAGAAGAGCATTGCATAGCGAGCTGTATTTTTCCTGCATTGTTTCAAAATTTCCCAGTTTCTTCAAGCACTGGCTCCTTTGTCACTTTTTTCTATCACATGAACAAAAACCACTACACATGGATTTAAAAAGTGTGGCTTATAGGACACTTGAGACCAAGAGGTGAAATAATTCCCAAAGTAAAAACTTTTCTAGATTCCTAGCAACATCTCCAAGTTTCATTCATTTAAAAAATAAATTACATACAGTTCTGAAAAATGTTTGCTTAATACTATGACTATAGGACAACTAGGCTCTCCATAATCAACTGAGGTCTAAATTACTTTTATGTTCTTTTTCCTATTTCACAAAATATGACTCTGAAGTCAACAATTTAAATTTAGATTATACTGCTGAAGGGGAGGTGGAAGTAGAAACTGACACACTTAGAATGCCGCAAGGCTGACACCATCAACCAATAAGCCAAAGAACCTGACACTGGTGGTGTTGGAAGTCTGACTTCCACATAATTGTCAGAGAACTTCTAATGGAAGTTGAACTGAAACAACTTCTTTTGTTCTTCACATGACTCAAAAAATGTTGTATCTGAGTTCTAGCTTTTTCCAATAATTTTCACTTTGAAAAGACTTTTCTATAAAGCTGATTTCTGATGCAAAATACTAACATTTGCAGCATAATACGGAGCCTACAAAGGAATTGAGTGTTCTGGGTCAAGGTGGCAAGTTTGTATCACAGAGCCAGAAAGGAGGAGTTTATGTATTGTTACCTAGTGTTGCAAACTTGAATATGAATAGTCCTAGAAAATGAAATTTTGGCCAAAGAATCTCTTTTTTGGGGGTAGGAAGCATTACATTAAACACCAACTGAAGTTTCAGAGTTCATTACCATCCTTGCTTTTCATTTAACAGGGTACTCCTTCCCATTGCAGGATCTGCACCTACTCATCCAGTATCTCACACTTGGCTCCCCAGGAATCTTAAAAGGAGTTTGAAGTATAGCAGTCACAGGACCACAACTCTCAGCAATTTGGAGCTGGACCTTCAGCAGGTGAAAACTGACATTCTCCACCTATTTCAGCAAGCCTGTGACAATTTCTAAGAGCTGAGGATGACATCATGTATAGTGTATTGTTGTCAAAATTTAAAGCTTAAGACAACGAAGCTACGAAAGGTCTATATGCAGGAAACATACAAGTTTGCTATCTGTAGTAAACAACAGAAATAACAGTTAATACTAATTTGTCAAAAACAAACAGCAGGATAAGGGGATCTGTGGAAAAGCAGTAAATGTACATATTCAGTATAGTATGAGTTTTGAGAATATCTTCCATGACAGTCTCATAAGTAACTAGAAATATATGATGTAGATAAATTCTATAAAGGCAGATGCATATATGTTGGAAAAACAGATTTAAGGTGTGGTTATCAATGGTTCATTATTAAATGGAAGTTATACCAAGTAGGTTTAATACATGTCTGCTCAGAGACATTCAGTAGCTTCATTAGTGACCTAGATGAAAGCTACAGAAAGTTGTTGCATCTGTATTGGACCATGGATACAAGCAAAGCAACATTTCTGAGGAGAAACAGTAACTTTTAGTAGGCCAACTGATAAAATATGGGATAACTAGACAACCATTGGAGCTCCTTTGTCAGAGCTAAAAGGTGATGTGCTTATGTTAATAACATTTGACGGCTCAAGAAGGGCTTAGGTGCCTGAAAGCTCCTCTACTGTTTTCCTGGTTATATCAGCTTATCTAAGAAAAGATATTTCTCCTGACAACCCTTTTCTGTTTGGATGATAATATACTTGTAACATTTTTAAATTAAATGCAATTGACACTAAGCTGGGAGAGACAGTTATTACAAGTTGGAGTTATTTTCAAATCTTTTTGGAGAACAGTAAAATTTAGCCTCAAGAGTAAAACTCCTGAGGATGACGCAGGTTTCAGCACATACAACAAGTATCATTAAGCAGTATGATACACTAAATTGAGCAAGTTCCCTGCTGGAGTACGTCAGGCTGTGTTGTGGTTTAATCCCAGCCAGCAACTAAGCACCCCACAGCCGCTCGCTCACTACCCCCACAATGGGATGGGGGAGAGAATCAGAAGGGTAAAAGCGAGAAAACTCATGGGCTGAAATAAAGACAGTTTAACAGGTAAAGCAAAAGCCACGCACGCAAGCAAAGCAAACCAAGGAATTCATTCACCGCTTCCCATGGGCAGGCAGGTGTTCAGCCGTCTCCAGGAAAGCAGGGCTCCATCACCCATAACGGTTACTTGGGGAGACAAATGCTGTAACTCTGAACGTCCCCCCCCCCTTCCTCCTTCCCCCCACTTTATACGCTGCGCATGATGTCATATGCTCTGGACTACCCCTTGGGTCAGTCGGGGTCCACTGTCCCGGCTGTGTCCCCTCCCAACTCCTTGTGCCCCCCCAGCCTGCTCGCTGGTGGGGTGGGGGGAGAAGCAGAAAAGGCCTCGGCTCTGTGTGAGCCCTGCTCAGCGGTAACGAAAACATCCCTGTGTTATCAACGGTGTTTTCAGCACAAATCCAAAACATAGCCCCACACTAGCTACTGTGAAGAAAATTAAGTCTATCCCAGCCAAAACCAGCACAGGCTGGCATACTACATCAATGAAGCTACACCAAGTTTACGTTAGCCAAATTGATGCTCCTGTTTGTAATCTAATCTGAGCGAACAGCAATAAGCAGAATTTAGAAGCAGTTCTAGCTCTACAGTTACAGAAAATTATTTCTCCAGAATGACTTTTTTTTCAACCCAATGAGTTTAAATTGCAGTAAAACAATTAGAAGAGTAAAAAAATTACACATATTTTAAAGTTAATAAATACTAAAGGTCAGAGTGCTATGTAGGTAGAAATAACCCAAAATCTAAAACAGCTAACCAATGTTTTGCTGAAAAAGTCAATTTTAATGGAATTCTCCAAAATGGTTTCTTTTCATTTAAATTTTGAAATGTATCTTTTTAAAAAAATATTTTTCCTACTGCTGCTCTTAGAGTGTCCTCTCCCCTCAAGCGATTTCTGAATTCAGGAAACTGAATGATTGGAGACTGACTCAACAGGGCAAAAGGGGTTGTGTTAATTTTCGCTAGCATGGGGCAGGGAAGGAAGGTCTTCTCTAAGTAACTGGAAAACCTGCTGAGTAGGATGACCTTCTCTTTATACTGTACAATGTTCTGAGCCAGCTTTTCTAGAGATAGCTATTCATCTGCTTAACCTCAGAATGCGTTAAAATTCTTGGCTCCCCTATCATCAGTTTGCTTGCTCTCACATCCACATTCTGACCAGAGAACATCACAAAATCCAGATAAAGCAAGCAATTGCTCTAAGTCCTTCCTGGTGGTTTGAATGAGACCCATACTTTTTCCAAGCAGCAGTAAATCAGCCAGGGGATATTATGCCACTGACTAAAAGCAGACAGAAAAAGTGCAGATTTAAAAGTGGTTTAGTGCATTTTAACATCTTCAAAAAGCATAGAAAACACTCCCTTCTGCAGCCCTGTATCAGAGAAACACGTACCATGCTCTTCTTTTTGGAAGTCCAAGAGAAAGAAGGTAACACAGTAAATCTAACACTATCCAAGAAGTGCCTGCTCCTCTCCCAGCATTAAACAGCATCAACAGAAGCACAGAGATTCTTTCCTACCTAAAAGACTCCATGCAGCATTTCTAAATTTGAGGGGTTTGTAACCTCTTTTTCCCTCAGTCTTTTTAGTACAGCTGCATGGCCTTAGGAAAGTGCAGATTGACTTAACCAAGATATCTTTGATCTGGACTCATTCTCAATAACAGTAAAGATGTAAGGTGGCATGGATTTCAGCACAGAACCATTACCCAGTCGCATGGTCACTTTTACTGATCACCATTCTATTACTCAGCTACTTTAGATGTGCCAATGCAGACTACAGCTATAGCTTCTGCAGCAGCGCAGCTCTGCTCAGTCCAGATATTAATAGATCTCTTACTCATGCTTGAAATAACCTTCCTAAACTTTCTGAGATTGGTCAGCTGGAAAAAGAAATGGAAGCAGTATAGAAGGTCACATCTTTCTATCATCCCTCTTTTCAGGTTTTCTTTCTTCAATTATAAACAGTCAGTACTCTAAAGTTCACAACTCTTGTGCAGCTCTAGACTCAAAAGTATCCCTTACTGACCACTTAGGGGATCCTGACCTTCTTTTTCATCTCTGCTCTGAGGTGAAAGTCATAAAAAACATCAAACTGAAACTTATTGTTATTGCAGCTGTCTCAATTCTGATGAACCACTCACTGATCACAGTTTTCAGCTTCAGTTTCTAAATGAAATTTACTGAAGTGATTAGCTTCAGCTGTCAAGCTTTCTGATCTTCGATCCTACATAAACAGATCCTAACAGTATAATTTTCAGAGGAAATGAAGATGACTTGTACAGAATCTTTTCTTTCTTTGAGATCGTTCCAAACAGATTTTGTATTGTCTGTGGTAATAATGAATTAGACGTGTTTGACCAACTTTGCAAACTGGGATATTTCTGGTATAGGACACTGCTGCACATCAGCGCTCAAATGATTCCTAGTCACATTTGGAAAAAGCAGATCTGTTTGTGTGAAGTATTACCTTTTCCCAAACATAACTAACACATGTGGTTTCCATTAGGAATTATGTGGCACAAAAAAAAGACCACTTAAGTCAATTATTACAGGCTAAAGAAACCAAAGCACCTCAGACCAATGCACTGGTTGGGGAAGGAAGGGGGAAGTAACAGGCCCTCTTCCTCAAGACAGCGCATCAACCATTTGGTACAAATTGTGTGTTTCTCTGTTAAAAAAACCAAAATATATTATATAACCTGTGAATACTCTGAACTGCAGTTATGACTTCCACAAAAAAATATACTTTCTTCACAAAAAAAGCAGCTTAATAAAGCTTGTTTAATTCAATCCTGAAATGCTAGTGTTCACAAATCCCTCTGCCCCCAAGGCATTCTGGAAACCTTTGTGCAATTTCAAGGGAAAAATCTTACCCCAGTCGTGGTTTTGGGACATGCCTTGGTTCTGATCATTGGCTAAAAACACACAGATGATCCCATAATAAATACTGAAGTTTTATCTTATAGAATTGTCTTAGATACTGGTACATTTCTTGGAATATTCATGTTTCCTTTTCTAATTTGGTGCAATTAGAGTACAAGGCCACATGCTCTTCCTCTTACTCTGACACTTCTAGACATATGAGAACACCTATCGATAATGACCTTAGGATAATTGATATGATGATGCTAACAAGTATCCTCTGTGACTAGATCTGTTAAAATTCACAGAGCAGAAATCTTCCCAGGTGGCTGCGGGAGATGCCTGATGAATACAGTGTCCTTTATACACTTAAATGGAAGTTCATCCTGCTTATTCATTTTAACCTGCTGAAAGTATCTAGCTAGAAAGATCTTAACATTTTTATCAGCTTAACTGTCCAGTAAAGAGCATAACCTGGGACATGACTAGAGCACAAAGAATTATAAAAGCCTTGAGCCTGTGCATGTGCGCCTGTATATGTGCCCATGCGTAGAGTGATAAATTGGCATTAAACCGACCTCCAGAATAACCCCTTTTCAGAAGGATGCATCTTCATAGAATTGCAGCATGTAAGTTAATGGCTCTTATAAATCTTCAGTAAGAATATTAAAAACATAATGAAATATCTTAGATTTAAGTATGATGTAAATCATAACTCATCTTACTCCAATCAGTGATTTCCAGGGATTTATTTATGGCAATATTTTTAAAGCTGTTTCCTAATGAACAAGAGATTTTCTCTCATAAAGCCTCTTCTTAGGTTGCCTTATGAAATAAGCTGTCCACCAGTGAAATACCCCATGTAGTCTAGAATTCTACACCATCACAAATGGAAGCAGACAGCTGCTTTGATTTACTTTCTTATATTCAGCTGTCTTGCCCCTCATTTAATGCACAGACATATTAAGAAGATTAGTTAAATAGATTCAATTTGCTATGTGCCAATCAATATTACAGAAGGTAGTGTGTTATTTGTGATCATAAATAGAAAATAGCACGTTAATTACAAAAACTAAGTATCACAAATGACTACAAATCTGCTTTAACTATCTGTATTTCTCATTATTTCACAATGGTTTTAACAACCTTTACACTCATCTCACTGAACCAGAAAACCTGATTAGGGGCACTAAGTGAATGGAATAACACTTCCTGGGAGCTGATTACATGCATTTTTTTTTAGTGATTATTAAATCTTATCTATAAGGTCTTCCTCATCTCCTTTTTTTTCAGAATACCAGCTCCCTATATGTGGGAAACATTCTATTGGTTTTATTTAAGACATAATGAACTGAACCTTCACTGGCATAATTCTCTGTGGTCTAAGAAAACAATGGTTCTTTGCCAATTTCCCCACCCTGAGACTTTGTGTTTATAAAGTATACGGTGTACACTCCACTGATGGATACTTATTTGGGTTTAAACATAACACAACATATTTGTTTTAGGATCTTTTTAAAAACATTTTTCAAGGTTTTAAATATATAGTTTTGAACTGGACTTTTCCACAGCAGTATCACCACCATACCTTCCTCAACAATTCAAGCCTTAAAAAAAACCAAACAGAAAACCCAACTAAAAACCCCACAAACCCACCCAAAACATTCCTCTAAAACCAAACCAACCAAACAAAAAAGCACTTGAGTTATACAGCTAAATAATTCAATTCTAAGAGGCACAAACATGTAAAAATTAAATAGTTGACAAGAAAGGTGGGCCTTCCCAGCTGTACAATTTTCAGTGAAAACAGTCATTCAATCAACAATTTTTTTCCACAAATGCAGAGGAAACTGAATGAGTATAACAGGTGCACTTTACAACTGTAAAGTTCTTGCACAGCCGATGGACTTGACTCTACATTGCATGAGTATTTGGATAGGAATTCAAAGTAGTTAGATCATATCAGAATAAAAACTGGCCAGTACTTATCCCTTGTTCATTGCTGGGTTTTGTTGGGGGGGGGGGGGGGGGGGGGGGATAATATGAATTCAATAATGAATAGAAAAAACCCAAGGGTTTCAGATCCCTGTATCACAATACACTAGGAAAGGGCCCCAAGGTAAGGGTGGGAAATGTTCCTTGACAATGAAGTGTTATCATGCCCAGCTGTACAAAAGAGTTACAGAAGTAACTTAGGATCCCTGCAAAAATGCACAGATGTCTCAGGAAAGACATCTGCCTTCCCATATGCTCTATCTACACGTCTTTTGGAAAGAACAATAATATACTGAAATAAAATAATTTTATCCATAATTTATTTGTATATGAGATTTTTATATATAAATATATGTTGAACTCTTTAAAAGAGTTTCTAATAATCTCAATGTCTCTCGACACACGAAAACCCAATATAAATCATCTGGCTTCATTTTGTCCCTGCTAACATAAGTCTTAAGCACATAATTATTCATATCTAATTTAAGTAATAATGATAACAATCACAGCAGACTTGAGTTTGCTCATACTATAAACCAAAGACTTACGTGCAATATATTGACTACTCCCATTACTTGCAGATAAACATTTAAAAACCTGCATGATTAGAGGTTCAAAGCCCAACTGTTTTGAATTATTATAATCCCATTGATTTTATTATATTTTTCTTAGTTGTATAAACATTGAAAACACTGACAATCCAAACTAATCAGAGAATCAATGATTTTATTAGTGCTCACATAAATTGTTCAGTATCTTGTATCCAGATAATTGAGTCAGTTTTTTGACAAATTATCTATTGTTCCTTTATTTCATTTGTCCTGAATTATAAATATTTCGTGCATTTTAATGTAATAAGTTTCAAATAGATAGCAAAACAGTTTAGGATTATAGATACTTATTAGTTAATCATTCCTTATTAGTACATTCTTCATTATACTTCTAATTTTAAACAGGCATAACCAAATTAAAAGAAAAAATTAATATCAAAATAAATAATTTTATTTATGTAATTACATTTTTTTCATCTGTCCCATAGTTATGACATGTCGCGCTTTCCCGTCACAACAATCTAGGAGAAACGACGCATCGCCAGGGACTCACCCTGGGGAGAAAAGGACCAATACAGATACTGTAGATCAAGCGATTTCTCCGTTTATTTGCTGCGTAACATTCGGTAATATACCATAGCCATGTGCAAGCCATCTACTGATCGGTTGACATGTGCTGTTCACGCACCTAAAGCAATAGTTCGATTGGATAAGGTCTTCTGATCACACGAATGATTCCTCCTGTCTGTGTCTTGTCTGGTGTCCTGCTTTCAGTCACGAAGGCCCAACTTGTTCAGCTTTTTGTGCTTATTTCATCAAACTTTGTAGCAACAGTTAGCCTTGTTCTACTTTCCGTGCTCGCTCCATCAAACTCGTAGCAACAGTTAATCTTCACTACGTCCTTGAGGCCTGCTGCTTGCAGAGGCCTCTGGCTCACAAATTGAACAGTCCCATTGTGTCTCTTGTTCACTATGTGTCTATTTTTCTAATTATTACACAATGACACTGAAAACTTTTCCTCTGATATTTTCTTAAAGTTACTTTTTTACCCAAAACCTCACTGGAACATTATGGGATTATTGGGAGGAAGGAGGAAATGGTAGAGAGATCACTATCAGCGTGACTCTTGGCTATCAGGATGAGACTTACAGAAAATAGGAGGGTTTTTTTAGAGGAACTGTAAGTGTTTGAGAAGCTGGCCAAGCATGAACATCCACAGAGCCATCCAGATACACTAATTCCAGTGGCACCGATTGCATTGAGATGTGTGACTTTGTGAAACTACATGATTACCAAAAAATATTGTGAAAAGCCTTCAAACAGCTTGGGTAGCTAACTAACATTGTTGAAACTATCTTTTCATTAGTATAATCTTCCTCTTATCTCTCAACACAGAAACACTTTCATGTTATAAAAACACTGTCCAGGTATTGCAATCAGAACAAGTCTTCTCGGGATGAAATCAGTGTTACTACACTGATCTGAAATACAGCAATATTCCTACTCTGTTGTGTTCTGCGTATTCCTGGGACACTCCCTGGCAGGGCTAATGGGTCTGTACTAAAAGCAACAAATTCAGGTGAGTTAGTTAAAACAGCAGCGAGTAGACTGACAGAAACTAGTGTTAGCCCTGCTGGGGAAGACATTCCATAAACATGGTTTAGTTTAATTGTTTAGACTTTAAAGAATGAGTCCTGAAGTTATTCTTGGTAGGAAAGTGGATACAGTCTGGAAAGCAATACGTGCAGAGTAAAACCTCCAAGGTCCTCACTTTACAAGCAGAGAAGACATCTAGGAGAGATTATCTTAAATTGCCAACTCTTGTGAATGCTTATTGTAATTACAAAGATGATTTCTATCCATTTCTTTCAACAGGCATGAAGCCACAGAAGGATGCTACTTCCCAAGTTTCTGTAGCCTCTCATGACAATAGTCATGCTTCCTATTCAGCACTGCCCCCAGAGTTAACTAAAGCTCTAAGCCAAGCTTTTGTGGTTAGGAATTCAGAAAAATGCAGAGACACAGAGTAAGTGAGAGGTGACAGGAAGATGAAGAGCTGAGAAGAGAACATGAGAGAGAGCAATTAACAGCAAAAGAGAAGTTAAAGCTGAAAGCAAGTAAGTATAACATGCTGAGCTCTAAGGGAGCAAGAGAGCCATATGTAGCAAAAAAAGGGTAGCGAAAGTGATTTTTATTTTTTTTTAAGCTTATGATTTATATTGTTTGAATGCTTATGGCTGACAACAGTCTTCAACACTGCACAAACCCACATAAGGCATTACTTTCTTGCACAAGATTTGCTGGACTTGGAAGGGATAGGAATTTTTCTTAAGAACCTTATAATAATGTACAGAAGCATTTAAATTATTGCATCATATATCTACTACAGACTTTAGAAGATTTGTAAATATTTATAGTTTTCAACTGTCTATTGTAGTGTTTATTAAAATTTCTGCTAAAAATTTCACCGCTTAGCATTCATGGAACCAGCATGCATTAAGCAAAAGATGATGAACAAAAATAAAGTTATGAAATGTTTAGCAATCCATCCTTTTTGAGCAATTAAATTACAAGCACCTGCATGCTTTGGTATCTAATTAAATTTCCTAAAATACCTTTCCTACTGATGTAATTTAGACGTTTTACAGAACATTTAAAAGTTGCTGCAATTGTTCAAGTTAATGTGCTGTTCAACAACTGGCATGACAGACAGGTCAGGGAAAGCAGCCTTTTTACCTCACACAGCTTCCAATTAATGACTAATATTAGTAATAATAAATATACTAAATAGCTTTTATGATTCTCTAGCCTGGAAAAATTATACTAATTTATGGTTCTCCAAACACATGTTTCAATAAGCAGTGTATTCTTGCAGTACATAAGGGAAAGCTTTATCTATGGTCCCTCTAACTATGAGTAGATTACCAGCATTTATTTGCATTACCTTGCCCTCTGTGGCCACAGTGTAACATTGATATACTCCCACACAAGCAGGCTGGAAAAGTCCAGCTTTGTAAGTGTGTTTATATTTTTTAAGTATTAAGACGGGCATGTTAGGACTTACTACTTTTTTCTCATTCCGCTCCCACCCATCCCACATCATTCCCATTGATTAAAGCTGAGCTACTTCAATCCTGCCTACCCTACACATCATTATGGGCACCAGTTATATAGCCCTCAGGCAGATCTTTACATCCTTTAATTTCTTGCAAACTTTTAAACCACAAGCCCTGTGGGACAGGGACAGTTGTTTACCACATGTTTTTCTGAGGCCTAGCTGAGGGTTTTGACACCATGGCAATATTTAACCACAAACTACGTCAATCAGCAGCACAGCCATCTTGAGTCCTCAGTCAAGGCTGCGGATTCCAAGCCTGCAATTAGTATGCTTCCAAAAGCAAAAAAAGGCACATCTTAGACTCGTTTCTCCATTTCCTAAATCACGAACTGAACTAATGTAGGGCACATTTTTTTGCCTTCCTCTCTTTATTTCCCTTTCCCCAATGCCTTGTAGAATACCAGAAATTAAAATCTAGAATTTCACTGACTTACAAGATTCTTTATTCTTTTATTTGTTTTGTCAGACTTATTGCATCTATACAATTCCCCTAGTAGATTAAGAAGCCTCGGAGGCTATTGCTTAGATTAAGCAGTAGCTCTTACTGTAAGCTTCTTATTCTCAGTGTTTCTATCTTCTACTCTATCCACGTGATTAAACAATAAGTATATTATATCTTTCAGTACATCTGTCATTTCAGGTCCCATCACTCTCAGCCTATTTCTGACATTACCCATTGCAACAAGACTCGATATCTGTCCTTCACATAGACAGTGCATTTAGTCCAATTTTCAAGCATTCTAGAAAATTGTCATATTCAGTGATGCCTATGTTATTTCATATGCTGCTAGTAAAAACAAAGATATTTACTGCCACTTTCCACCATCTTTCAGTACAAAAGGTGTATAACAAGGTACCAGGCAACTCCATTAGTTAAATTACAAGTGACATTAGGTGGGTCTATTCAGCCAAGCAGAACACCCTACCTTAAAAAATTGTATCAATCTTCTCTTGAAGTATAATGTGACCATTAATTTTAAGGCAGTCTGCTGCCATGGGTAATAGGCATGATCCCATCCACAAACTTTCAATAGTTTCCAAAAAAAAAGGCTAGACTGATGGAACACTATTACAAATTCTACTGAAAGAAGACAGTTCAGCACCTTAGATAATGAAGAAAATAAAATACTGTAAGCGTGATGCATTTCTATTTTTTCCGTTTATGGCTGGATCCTCAGCAGCTGGATCAAAAAGTTAAATAAGGACTAATACAAAGAAGCATACCTAGGAAACATTTTATTATGAAATGTCTCAATAGGCTAGGACGAATTTTTCACTGGGACAACAATAAAGATTTATTTCCTATTGTTTGCCACTAATTGTTGGTACTTTATATTGTTGGTGGTCATTCAAATATTAAAATAAACTTGAGACATGAGGATATGCAGGAATCCTAAAACTTGCAGCAACTTCAAAAATAACATTCTTCTGGCCAAATTTTACAAAGTTCAGGCCCACTCTTCCAGAATATGGAGGGTTTCTTTTGACCTGCTGATTTGGATTAGGTTGCCAATAAATAAGATGGATCTGAAGGGAACCCAAATACATTTGTTACAGCAAATAAAGCTCCAGTAAGTAGCATCTGGCTACTACCCATCATTCTACTGGCTCTGAGAAGGCTTCATTGCTCTATTGCTGTCAGTGACTGAATAAAACCAGAAGCTGGGCAGCACTTTCCAACAAAGAGGGAATGGAGGGAGTGGGAGGAAAAAAACCACCAAAAAACAAAACCAGACCTTAATACTCGGGCTTGATAGTACTTAGTACTTAACTAAACCAGCTGAATAACACCCAAAGCAGAAACAGCAACTTCCATTATAAAGTCATGCTAGGATAGCGTATGAACTTTCCTGTGCAGAAAAGAGCTATAACAATCAATCCTAATCAGATATTACTAGAACTACAACCAGAGTTCTAGTTTCTGTGAAGAACAAAAAAAGTATTATTTACAAGCAAAATGTTTCGGTCCAGTAAGACCTTTGATAATGGAGGCAAGTAGGAGGGGATGTAGCAACTCTGCTTTTGCTCCATGGTTATTATGCCTGAAGTAGAGTCCTAGATCATGCGTAGAACTCCTAAACAAACTGTAACAATGAAAATTCATCTCTTGTCAACTGTACAAGGACTAAAAGATCTAACAAAACAATAATCTCATTAGAAAAGCCAAGAAAATGAGCCTTAAGCAGCTGTTGGTTATCTAACAGAAAACAGTAGCATTCCAGACTTCCTTGACACAATGAACAAACAGAAAACAAATGGACAAAAAGAAACAAAAAAATTCAAAAACAATTTTCTGCAGCACAACTGTAGCTAAACAATATAACCATTCAACATTTTACATATCAGTCTTCTGAGTCTTACATTTCTTCCTGTGTCAGATAAGATAACTCTGTTACCAAGAAACATTCTTTATTTCCATTTAAACTTCTCATCATTTAAACCAAAGCCTTGAATGTGCTTTTCCTTTCCAACTCTTCCTACTGCCTGCTTTTCTAGAAGCAGGGTAGCAGCCCCTGCTTGGCCTTTTATCTCAGGCACATCGGAATAGCATAAAAATGCAATAAAAGTCCCAACTTAGTTGGGATAATTCTATTATAATGACCATTTTTAACTCTACACATACTCTTTCCTGAGTCCTGGAAAGTCTGTGGTATGTTCATCCTCTATCCAGCACCTCAAAAATCTACTGAAGCAGAAGCTGGGCTTCACTTTTGCAAGAAAAATCCAGCCAAAAGACTGCAGTCAAACACTGATAAGAACAAGTGGGAAAAACAGTAGGAGCCCAGGTAAACCAATACATATGGAGACTAGATTGAAGCAGGACGACTGAAGTTTTGAGTTCTAATAAATTGTGAAAAGTGAGGAAACTCCATGGTGACTGACAAAAATGAGAGACGTGTTTTGGGAAAAGGAGATAAGAGAAAAATAGAGAGGCGCACAGCCACTTCTTCAGTATTCCCAAAACAAGAACCCCATACAGAAGTCTAGAAGTCTACTGGTGGGATTGTGCCTCCCAGTCACTCCACACACAGAGCCCCTCACAGCATACAGTCCCCACAATTATTACTCCAGATATCATCTCTCATCTTATTCCATCTCGGAACAACCCTTCTTCAACTCCTGCTTTCAGGCCTCCCACTGCCAGTCCCAGAAACAGGCTGCCCTTTCTAAGATCTGTCCATACAGGCCTTTGAAAGCAGAGAGTTGTGGAACTGGGGGTGGAGGGGAAGAAAAATTATCTTATACAAAAACACTACTATTTTTCTTTTTCTGGGGTTTGGGGGGGGGGGGGCGCTGTTGATTTTTTTTAATCTTCAAAAATTTTAGAATATTGTAGAGCTCAGTTTGTACTGTTCCACAGTCTCAGATTTCTACATTTCTATAAGGGTTAAAAGTTGCTTGTAGTTTTAAGTGAAAACTGAAATCACAATTTTATAACTGAATGAACTTGAATGTTCAGCCAAAAATCAGAACTAACAAACTGAAAATCTCAGGATTTGGCACCACTCTACAAGAAGCTCCATAACATGACAGCTGTTGGGAGTGACTCAGCCTCTTCCCAAAGGGAGCTAAACACAAGCCTGTCTAGAGAACTGTTGAATTCAGTTATTGGTCTGATTTGCTGCAGGATTTGAGCTACGGAGAACTCGGGAGAAGGATGTCCAACAACGCAAGGTAGAGCATTGACCAAAGATATGTAGGAGGGCTAACCTTCAATATTATCTCTAAATACTATCTCTGTGGGAAGGGAGTCATTCCAAGAAATTACAAACAGCTTTTGCAGACTAAAAGGTGGCAGGGTCACTTCCCTCCAGTTACTCACAGTACAGAGAGTGTATATAATGCTAGTGCATTGGATTTCAGCATTTGTAAGATTAAAGCACAATCATTTGGCTTCTTGCTGAGGAAGTATGTTGTTAGGCTAAGACCTGATGTTAGGGATCATGTCATGTATGCAAATGATAATGCATATTCATTAATATGCAAATAAGAACATAAAATCAGATTAATCCCAAAGCCTAAAATCTCCAGCTATCACGATCTATAGGCTTAAACTGTGCATGTACGACTGCTTGCTTATCAGTGTGACTTTGGCTTGCTTCATGATTAACTACAAATATCAGCCACATACATGTAGTTTTTCTACGTAACTAGATTTTATCTATATTAAACCTGAAAACATTTATTGTAAAGACTTAGTCTTCCAATTCCCATTCAAAGACTACTCAAACATCTCTGGATTTGCCAGTCTATTCCAGCTACTTCAGGCAGGTGTTCGAGAGCACCAGCTTTCCTTTTTAACCCCTCATTAAATGCAATGAGCTGCCAATGCAACTCCAGTTATTTAGTTTTTGATTGATTTTCTGAAGAGTTACACAGCAAACTCTCTTGAGGTCTGGTCAGATGAATGGGGACAGCAAGTCTACAACAATCTATGGCACCGAATAATAAATGAGAAATGTCTTTCAACACAGTTGTGTGAAAATCTTTACTGCACTGGGTTTGCCTATTCAGCTACTGAGTAACTGAGTTTAATTACAATAGTTTGAATTAATTATTCAACTTCAAATCTGTGAACTTCTATACTTAGTCCAGAAACTACCTTCTACTGTGATGGATCCCTGGAAAAAAAGTCACTCTCATCAAAAGCAATCATGACCTGCACTTTTCTCCCAACTATACCAAACTACTATCTTTGTAATTCCAGAAATGGGAGAAATTCATTTGTGTTTTAACGGGATTGGCACAGTATTTTTGATATGGTAACTGAATCCTAAAGAGTACAAATAGACAAAATAGTTTGGATTTTACCACATATGTGATTTCAGCAGGCTCTACAGTGAAAAAAAATTCTCATTCAATCATGGATTTATTAGCCCTTTCATAGATGTTGATTTTAGTATGAAACAAATTTTCAGCATGCCATATATTTTTATAAGGAGCTTCCCATGTTTTAAGGTGCCATATATTGCTGATATGTCTGCAAGTATGGCAACTATGTTTACACCCTCTTCAGATCTGTCTTAAATGGACATCCAGTCCTTGACTAACACTTTATGATCCTTAGATTAAGTGCCTTTAAGGAAATTACAGTAGGAGGTTTAAAAGAAAATGTTGTGTTTAAAAATTTATAAATATAAGCCCAGTAAAAATATAAGCTTGAAATTCTTCAGCTCTGAAGTATTCTTTCCATGTTTCTGTTCTGCAATTCATTCTTGTTGCTATATTTTAGACACTTCATACATTTAAACGCTTGCAGTTGCCAGATCTTGGTCACTGGGTCACAGGGTGGTTGTGATTCTCTCCAGCACAGATGTCATTGGAAAAATTGTAATGCCTAACTAGATGCTTATTCATTCACCAAATATGATAATTAAGGAACGATTTTGATTAGAAATATTTATACTTTAGTTTTCACACCTACAAGTGCTTGTTAGCAACTTCTGACACATTCACAATTACAGACACTCTGAAATCTGAGGTAACTACTGAAAATCAGGAATTGGGAGAAAGTTAGCAACACCAACTAAATATAGCATTATTATCTCGCTTCCCATTCCTGTGTTAGCTCAGAGTAAAGATCTGAAAAGAAAATAAGCTAAAGTCAGTATTCCCCCAGTAAGTAACATTCAGTTTAGGTTGTCTGCCTGAATATTTTACATTTCCAGCATGAGGGGGAACAACAAAACAAAAAAGGGTGCATAATTATAATGCAAACAAAATAGCCCATCCCTTCCTGTACCTCCTAGAATAATCAGTAGCCTACACAAATTACCTGCAAGCACTCCAGCAGTCTTTTTTATTTTGAATGTTTCGCTTGATGGACTTAGGAGAATTCAATAGGACAGGATCTGAGCTGAATCCTTTCCCAACATTAATTTACAGGAAGAACAGAAGAGATGGATTTTATCTGAAGGGATCCAGAGTGCATCATTTCAACACTACAACCAGATGTTTGTTTCATAACCTGCCTTATCATAGGGCTGACTGGCAGTTAGATGAGAGCCAAGTATAGACTCCTAGTTTAATGGCTGGAGAGTCCAAGTCAGCTATTAGATACCACTGGAGTTTTAGAGGTTGAGTTTGAGAGATACTTGGATTGTATCCTTCCCCAAACCCGTTTTTCCTTTGTAAAGGCAGATGACATCAGGTTGTCATCCTCTCCTCTCTCCCTAGATTTTTGCCTACCTAGAAGGGCAGAGCTCTTGACCCCAGCTACAGTAGAGCTCCCTCTCTCACTGCAATAAGAGTCCCTGATCTCTGAGTATGCCAATACCAGCAGATAAACATGTCAGAACAGCCACAATCTTCCCAAGGAAAAACAAAACAGCATGGGCAAAAGCTAGCTGACTGGATGTATACCACAATAATCATCAAGATTTGTCTAGAAACAGCACAGGATTTGCTTCCTGTAACCTGTGCTTTCAATAGGTGGTTAGTAAACATGTTTAGCCCACATCAGTGAATATTTGGAACTAATGCAAGTTGCTGCAACCCCAACAAAAGAACAGATGGCTATGAAAGCTGCTGTTGATATGCCAGAGTTTTCATATGTATGCAAATTTGTGTTGCAGCATATACCATTAGAGTTTTTCACATCCCCACCCCCCCTTTTCTTACTTCAATGTACAATTAAAATATTAAAAAGTGCTGCTTTTTTCTTCTTGCCAGAAGCAGGAATGAATATTGAATGCATGAACCTTCTAGTCTCACCTCCTCCCTCAAAACTCCTCCAAAAGTGAAACCTAGAAGACCATAAGGTAGAATATCCAAATATGCCTCAAGAGCTCTTCCTTTTCTATTGGTTTTGAGTGGCAAGGTTTTGGTAGCGGGGGGGGGGGGGTTAAAGGGGTGGCTTCTGTAAGAAGCTGCTGGAAGCTTCCCCTGTGTTCAAGAGAGAGCCCAGACCAGCCAGCAATAAGATGGACCCGCCACCGGCCAAGGCCGAGCCCATCAGCGATGGTGGTAACGCCTCTGTGATAACATTTTTAAGAAGGAAAAAAAGTTGGGACAGGGGGAAACAGCAGCCAGAGAGAGGAGGGAGAACATGTAAGTGAAACAACCCTGCAGACACCAAGGTCAGTGCAGAAGGAGGGGGAGGAGATGCTCCAGGCACCGGAGCAGAGATTCCCCTGCAGCCCGTGGTGAAGACCCTGGTGAGGCAGGCTGTCCCCCTGCAGCCCACAGCGGTCCACGGTGGAGCAGATCTCCACCTGCAGCCCGGGGAGGACCCCACACCAGAGCAGGTGGGTTCCTGAAGGAGGCTGTGACCCCGTGGGAACCCCGCACTGGAGCAGGCTCCTGGCAGGACCTGTGGCCCTGTGGAGAGAGGAGCCCACGCTGGAGCAGGTTTTCTGGCAGGACTTGTGACCCCGCAGGGGACCCACGCAGGAGCAGTCTGTGCCTGAGGGACTGCACACCGTGGAAAGTACCCACGGTGGAGCAGTTCGTGAAGAACTGCAGCCCATGGGAATGACCCACGTTGGAGAAGTTTGTGGAGGACTGTCTCCCGTGGGTGGACCCCACGCTGGAGCAGGGGAAGAGTGTGAGGAGTCCTTCCCCTGAGGAGGATGAAGCAGAGGAAAATAACGTGTAATGAAATGACCGTAAACCCCATCCCCGTCCCCCTGTGCCACTGGGGGGGGCTTGGTAGAGAATCCAGGAGTGAAGTTGTGCCCACAAAGAAGGGAAGGGTGGGGGGAAGGTGTTCTGAGATTTGGTTTTATTTCTCTTTACCCTACATTGGTTTATTTGTAATAAATTGAGTTAATTTTCCCCAAGCTGAGTCTGGTTTGCCCGTGACGTTAATTGGTGAGTGATCTCTCCTGTCCTTATCTTGACCCACAAGCTTTTTGTTATATTTTCTCTCCCCTGTCCAGCTGAGGAGGAGAGTGATAGAATGGCTTTGGTGGGCACCTGGTGTCCAGCCAGGGTCAACCCATCACACCTTTGTTGCACCCCACCATGCTTTCTAATTGTGCTTCCAATGCAAAAATAAGGAGAAAACAATAAAAAAGCATCTGAAACACCACCAGAAAGATTTTCTGGACAGATTTATTAAGCTAGATACATAGGAGTTTTTGGTAGGTTTTTTTTTTCTCTCTAAACCCTTGAGATTCCATGAACATTAAAGTGGAAATCATGTAAATTCACAATTCAGTGTCATGTTTTAGAAGAAACTCAGTAAGGAGCATAGTTCTTGTGCATAATTATAATATAGTGCTTCTAACATCACCTAAGCTACTATTATGTTCCAGATAAAGATGGCTTCATACCATTTACTGACACTTTAAGCTCCCACACAAACATATCCACAACCTGAAGCACAAGCAAACACTGACTTCATTTGAAGACCAATGGCTGTTCTTGTGATTACTCATGCATACTGGCAGGATTTCTAACCACCAATATAGGCGACGGAAATTTTTACAAGCATAACATAAGTAAACTTTGTCACATAATCAACGCAAAAAGTTATCATACTTCAGAAATGTTAAAGGGTTTAACAAATATTTGATGCAGGGCTTTAACTTGTTTGGGCTCACCAAATAATAAAGAAAAATATTTTTTTTCTTTCTGTGAGAGAAGAAGGAAGAGAAGGGAGAAGAAAAAGGAGGCATTACTGTTATTCTTGGCTCTGGGTCAGATGGGTCTGGTTTATTCTGCCGAGTGCAAAGGCGAGTGGAAAACTACTTAAAGCTGAACAAAATAATATTAACATAGATTTTGACTACTTTCTACCTCATGCTGTGGGGGAAAAAAAACCCACACATTCACATAACAATATTGTTTTGGTCTCAGTGAGGATATGAAGAAAAAGAATAGTTAGCACGAAACTGTGTGCAATCATTCTTTTTTGAAATGAGCCAAACTGAAAAGAAGTAGCAACTAAGAGGTTAAATTCTGCATTAAAATAAGAAAAGATTGCTAATGATCAGTCCAGCCAAAAGCACAAGCTTGATACTAGACTGCTAAATTCATACACAACCACATAAATTAGATGTTGTGGATTTAAGTGATTAGCCATAGGAAGAAACATTTGTAATTCTGATCTCAGAGTCCACAAACAAAAGAAACATTGATATATTAAATAATATTCACACACACATTTGTCTGTAGTTGCACAATGTAAAATTATTTGGAATGAAGTACTCACATTTAGTGTAATATATTATTTCTATTATATAGGATGTGAAAATTCACAATAAAAATATGCCTGAACTCTGCCCTCTATTAGTTATACTTAGAAGTCATCACATCTTCAAATGGCTTCAATGAAATTCTTTAAACCTCCATTGAAAATGTTATATACCATATTATCTACCAATTAGCGATGTCATTTCCTCCATGATCAAGCAGGCTTGCAGGATACTTATAAAAAGAGCAAAAAAATAAGAAAAAAGAAAAAGAGAAAGCAAGAAAGGAGAAAGCAAGAAAGAAAGGGAAAAAGCAAGAAAGTAGAAAGCGAGAAAGCAAGAAAGGGAGAAAGGGAGCATGCACACTAGTTTTGAGATGGTTTCTAGAACTACCTTGAGGAACACTAGTAATACAGACAAAGCGCAATTACATTGCTAGGATCAAGATTGGGCAATCCTGTACCAAAATATCAAAATTCATTTAATATAGATATGGCTGGAGTGATTAAAGTGTGATAAAACTCACACAGGTTTTAGAATTAAAGTATTAAATAAAAATTTAAAAAATCTTACACCATCACCTTGTTCACAGAGAACATGCATGTAGCCTCCAGCCTGTAGCTGACTTTGTAAGACAACAGAAATGGGAAAGGAGGACAGAAATAAAAGTCCAGTTGGGGTGAGCAGCCTTGAGGTTTGCTGTGGGAAGATTTGCCAGTGTAAGCATGATACTATGTAACCGGGCAAACTATTAGATTTTAAAGGACCAACCCTTTGTTAGTTACCATAGTTATAAACCAGCACTACTCTTACATATCCCTCGACAGAAGCAATTTGATCAGTCTGTACAAATCATAAATAAGAAGTTCTTGTTCTGCAGGTCTGTACTGCAATGTGCCAGCTCTTTAGTTCCACTACTATGAAGTCATTAGTACTTAAATGTTCTGCAAGAGCAAAATTACAAGACTCTGATCTGGCAGGATTAAGATGTCAGTGCATATAAAGCAAAGATACAGATGAGAAAGTAAAAATGCTTCAAGAATAGGAGACTCAGGAGATTATTGGGAAGACTCAAAAAACCTTTCAAAATACATCCAATGAAAATAAAGTATGACATTCACAATAAGATGTGAATAAGAACAATTTTAAATAAAGCTTCACATAAACAGGAAAATAATGAGGGTTTTTATAATGAGAAAACAAAAAATAATCTTTGTTCACCACTGTCATTGATAAGAAAAAAAATTATATGTTATACAAATTACACTAAATTCTTCACTTAAGAAAGAACAGTTCCAAGGCATTAGAAGTATTACTAAAACAATTAATTAGAAATACTGGACACTATTTCTTCCTGTAAATATATGAAGATAGAAGATTGTTTTCTCTCTCAGGGACTGTACTGCATCCTATTTTCAAGGGCAGGCTGAAAGAAGTGATGTTAAAGAGAGACGGAATTTCCAAAGAGAAAATCAGGTGATACTGAGGTAGTTGCAGACATTACTGTCTTTAGCTTCTTTGCCAGGAGTTACTGCCCCCTTCGCATCACGTGCATGTGCGTCTCGGCCACTGTCAGTCAGAGTCTGGCACATTAACACATACTGTTAGTAAAGGATGCCAGCGTGAGCGGGTACTTTGCCTGGAGACATGTTTTATGCTGCCAGCTTTGTTCTCCTGGCTGTAACCTCAGCTGACAGGATGGGCAGGCAGCTGGAGAGAATAATGTCTTAACCTCTCATTGCTAAATCTGTTGTAGTTTATTGGTCCAAGTCCTTTAATTTTTTTTCTCCCAAAGAACACCCAAATCACAAAATACAAAGTTGAATTCAGCCTCGGTGAAAACAGGTGCAAGTGCAAGGACATCAGAGGAATCTTTCAATTATGCCAAGGCCACAGTTATGCATAAAAATTTATTAACCATATGGCAAAGAAGGAGAGGAATTACAAAGAAAATTCCCCAATAACTCTTCCATATTTAGCTTTTTTTTTTTAAATTAAGTGTAAATATGTGACAAAGACATTATTTCACTCAAAATGGTATATATGAAGGCCACAGATAAAGTAAACAAAGGCTTAAGAATTTGAAAGCCAGCCCTCCAGAACTGGATGTTTAATTCTTTGCAAAACTAGAGTAACTTCAGAGTTAGCATTACAAAAGTGAAAGAAAAAAAAAAGAAAGAAAGAAAAAAAGACACACCACCACCCCCAACCCATCATGAATCATAAGATATGAACAAAGACTTGTGGCTTTGCATCTGTAGACAAGCATATTTTCTACTGAATCGGGTCTGCATTTCAGAGACCACCAAGTGGTGCTCACCCAGCAAGTACCAAAGCACAGCTAACATTAAAAGCGTTTATGCTTTTGGGTGTTTGTATATACAGAGTAGCTCTAAGAAACAGCTCCCTTCTGTAGCCTCCATTTGCTCTGTATAACAGTGCAATTAGTCTCAGCACCGTATAATCAAACACACTGATGACTTGGTGACCCAGCAACATTGACAGGGCCCAGGTAATGAAGGTAAATACCACTGTAATCTTGTTGTTAAGCAATATAGGTTTTAACTTCAATTCCACCCATATTGTAGGGATTTATAGAGAATGGAATAAACTTGCTGAAGCCAGCGCTGGGAAAAGAAATGTAGGCATAAGTTTTTGTTCACCTGTCTTCCATACCAAACAGGTTTTTGCTCTCTTTTCTCTCATTTTCATTGACTTCACTGCTGTGCTTTACAGAAAGATCTATCACCACAAAACAAACCCTCAAGAAAACTTGCTACCTATGTTACCTGTGCCTTTCTTGTGGGTGACAGTGCCCATTGATTTCCCTAAAATTGTCTACAGCTGCTTTCCAGGAATAGTGTTTTTCATCAACCCTCATTAGAATAGCTTATACAAGCCTCTAAACAAAACACTGAAGTCTCAAAAGGCTGTTGGTATACTTAGGCATACACCAGAGCATTAACTGGAGCAGCGATACATGCTAGGTGAGCTAGCTATTACTCAGGTGAGGAATGGAGACTCTACCTCATAACACACATGTACCCATACTCCCAAACAGCATTATTATACTAGCAAAACTCAAAGGTAGGTCAGCTCCAAGATCAAGTCAAACTTTCAAACTTCACTAGTCAAAAGTGATCAGTTTAGTTATTTTAAGTTAAGCATTATATGTAGCTATTCATCTGAAAGAACTGAAAAAATAGAATTACTGGGGAGGCCATGTACACCCAGCAAGAAACAACTACAGGTGTAGTTCTATGAGCACTTCTTCCAGTGGCAGTGCCAGTTGGAGTAGTTCCTTTCTACCTTCTTATTATCCCCTCAGTTGTGCCATGCATTAAAAAGATTAACTTGCACATGTTCACTGTGCAACCACATGAACAAAAGTATCATCACAGACCATGATGATTCCCCAGTGCCATCAGCACAGAGAAGAGGGATAGTTAAATCAACAGTGGCACTGATGGAAACGTTTGTGAGTGTATCGCATAACAACCAGCAAGTCAAGGTACAATTCAGTGGTAATATTTAAGGCCATTCCACTCAGACTAGAACATTGTGCTGAAGAAAGTGATGGAGTCAAGTGCTGTGAGGGCTGTAAAGCAAGATTTGTTTCTTTTGATTTGTTTTTTTTTTGTTGGTTTGTTTGGGGGGGGGGGGGGGGGGGGATAGCATTAAACCCACTGAAATCTTGTGAAAACGCACCAAGCTTTGGGATGCCTCCCTTCAGAACTTCTGACAAAATAGCAGAAGACCTCAAATATTTAAGGACCTCTTTTTTTAGCAGCAATGGTAGCCTAGGCCTTGCCTTTCCCCTTTCCCTCCTGCTAGCAGTTCCTGTCCACTCACCTGTTTGCTGTCTCCTTCTACTTGTGACAAAGTAACCATTTGTGGGGCCGCTCTGTGAACCTGAACAGTGAATTGCTCAGGGTTTTAAAAATGGCAGGACAGATTCTTTGATTTACATGAATCTGATTAAAACATGCTGCAGCAGTGAAAACAAGTGGTGGGAAGCAGAAAGAACAAGCACAGGAACTGCTCAAGAGAAAAAGAACTGCCAAGAAAAGGTTCCTCAGTATCACAGCCTCCAAGACCATGATTTAACCTAATTAAGTTAATTAACTGGAAAATTTGTGAGAAAGAGTAGCTGACATTTGAGAGAGGGGAAAAAAAAAAAAGGTGGAACAGAGAGGCCTGTTAGCAGGAGTGTGGATAACAGATCATCAGCATCTGCAGAACAGAGAATAACACTGGAAACAGTAAAATCTGAAAATTTCTCAGGGACCTGATTGACAAGCAAATGTGTTCACCCAAATTGAATTAGAAGTTAAATATGCAGAAAAGCCATCTCTTCTATCATATAGCCACCACAGGAAATGAAGACAGCAATTATGTACAGAATGAGTTGCTAGTGAACTCTACTGGACTTCACATTTAAGCAAATAGGAAGAGCACATCATTTTCCAGAAATATCACAATAAGACCTCATATCTGTTAAGAAAGATTCTCACTTGAAGTCATTTTAAATCTGCTGAGCTCTACACCTCATGGTGCAAACCTGAGCTTTAAACCCATATATCTTCCTCTACACCAGTCACATGAAATTTGAGCATCAAATTAAATCTATTATATACATGTAAAATTTTAAGTGTTATAAAGGTGATGACCTTAGTGAAGTATAAAGAGAGCTTCTGAATAGTCTTCTCAATGCACAAATTTTCAGAGTCAGGAAATCCTAAATAGCATAAAGACTTTGATAGAATTCATTTTTTAAATCTCATTTTGTGGAACACAAGTAATACAAGTTTTCAGGACAAATAAGTTATTCAGAAAATTAGAACCATCTTAGAAAGGGGCTTTGAAAGAAAGTGACTTTATCACCCCGATTACAAGAGACTAACAATTAAGCCATCACCACATCTGTATGAGGCTGCAATGCTATAATTGCAAAGCTAAAATCAAAACACATGAAATTAGTCAGAAAAATTATTCAGAGACAACATACACAGAACAGGCAGGATTAATGCTTTAAGAGCAGAGGCAAGCAGCATCAAAGAGTATCTACCCAATGATGACACATTCTCCTAGAGATTTTATTATTTGCCACTAGATAAGGAACGTTATTTCAGTAGGCAGTAAGCTCTTCCTCTCCTCCCTCTCCACAGACAGAGTAAATTTTCTGGTTTAGGTTAGAAGGATTAAGAAAAGGAAGCTGGATCATTATTATAAGATCTCATAGGGAAAGGCAAACTGGCAAGGTAGGGACATTATCAAGTCTAGTGATGAAGTTTAGAAAAAGAGATATGCCTCATCCTGAAGTAGGAAAAAGGGCTTAGTGTGTTAGGGCATGAGCCTAGTTTTGATTATAAATACATCCAAATGCATTACCTTGGGTAAGTCACAAGGTTAGAACTTCAAAATCTTTAGATATCTAGACACAACAGGAATTGTGTATTTCTCCCATAGAGCTCAGCAATAAGTTGTATACAACAGCACTGTGGTAACTGCAATGCAGAAGTAATACATTAAATATTGTGGAGACACATGTGAGCAGTGCCGCTCCTGCAGGGTAACTTAGGAGATAACTATCCTGCAAGCGCAAAATGGGACTTGATGTAAAGCAACTGAAATTAACAGGAGCATGTCACAGCTTAAAATAGCAGGACTTTTCTTACAGTATTATGAGTAGTCTAGGAAAAGGCCTATCGTCACTACTATTTAACAGTTTTTATAGATTCTCTTTGGATTGATTGCCCACACAAAATCCAGCTTGTGGCAAAACAAAACAATCCTAGAGTTTACTCTGTTTATTTCCTTTCAGCCATAGTTTTCAGCCATGACAAATAGAGTAAAGAAGGTGGCCAACTAAAACATGTCTGCAAATATCACTTCATTCAATTTCTATTTTTCTCTTCACAAGCCTTAGACTCACTGGTACAGTCAAACTGCCTGTGTTTGTTGACAAAAAATGAAGTTTCCTCCTCTAGTGGATTTCCAAAGCAGTAAGACATGCTCTGTTATAAGGCTTTTTCTAGTTTGAGCTGTATAAAGCTGGGATTACACACTCAACTGAAGCTCATTAAAAACACTTTTGATTGCTTTTATAATGTATGGTGACATGCCTAACTCCATTAACCTACTGAGGCTTAAAATTATTATTGTGCTCACTGTACTGATCACTAAAGGATAATAAAGATGTCACAGCATATTATTTTAAAAAGTTGCCATTAAATGGACAAAGAAAGAGGTAATTGATCTGCTACAAGGTTTCAAATGCACTCTACACTCATGAAAACTTTCAAGAGAGGCTTGTATTTTAAAACAGAAAACTTCATAGGTTCATGCTATACATTTGCAAAGATTAAATAAGCAGTGTAGCTTTAAGCATTTCTACAGAAAACCATCAGCCACCTAGGGCAGAGACTGAACGTAAGGAAAGCAGAAGATAGAAGTTGCTTGCAGAAGAGACAGTGGATGCGTAAGAAGTGGAAGGGAACTGATATGCAAGTAGTGGGGAAAGAAATCACACTATCGCTTAACTCTATTCTCCACATGCAAGTCAGGATTCTGAGGTCATCAGATCCTCATACCTTTCTCACAGGTCAATATTAGCTGTTACACAGTAGCATGACATCTTCATTACGGTTTGTTTCTCTTTTATACTAGTAGTGAAATCCTTTCAGCATTATTTTCTACTTCCACCATTGTGCCCTGCTGTCCAGTTTCTATTCTTCATTCTTCTACATGAAGCTGAAACAGCTCCAGTACAGCCTTTTCCTTTCTCTCATTTTTTCTTTCTCTCCACTTCATATGACCTTAATAGGCATCTGAAGACCTAGGAAAACATGCAGCACACACATCAGACTACCAACAGCATGTGTATCATAAAGTACTTGATTTCTACAAGGCTGGGGTTTGTTTGTTGGTTGTTTTTTTTCTTCTCCAGATAGTATCTACTCTAAAACAAAGAATAGAAACAAATAGAGCTAGAAACCAAAATGACAGTCTTCTTCCTAAGCCTGTAACAGTTTTCATCCCCAAGACTGCCCAGAGAGAGAGAGAGAGAGAGAGAGACCTGACTTTACATAAAATTTAAAAAAACCAAAGTGTTCTTCAAGTATCTATAGATTCCCAGCAAGAGGAGGGGGCCTGCCTCACCGCAAAAAAATACACTTATGCACAGGGTAGAAAAGAGGTTGTCATCTCCAATAAAAATTAATACGAAGCAGCATAATTAAACAGGAAGGGTAGTATGACTCTTATGCTAGCAATAGGCAGCATATAGTAATTTAATAATTAGCATATTAAATAGCAGCTAGACATGCCAGATTTGGTATTCGCAATTTTAACTAAGAGTGAGTCACTGCTGTATGCTTGATGCTATGAACTTGAATTTGGCCATGCCAATTAAAGCTCAGAATTCGAAGCAACTGAACTAAAAATGTATTTTGATAAGTGATCTCTCTTTATAAATATTCTTCACTCTGGAAGGTGGGGGGAGTATGCATACCAGATGCAGTCTTTGGAAATACAGCTCAGTCATGAGCTAGAATAAGAAAGAAGTTGATCTACAGAAGAATACATCTACTTATTAAACTCAATTCACCAAGTGCCAAGAGAAATAAAGAAAAAAATACAGGGAAAAAATATTCAATTCTCCTGTTTTTTCTTTGCATAGAAAGCAGCAAAGCTATAGATAACTTACCAAGAATAGAAGGAAATCTAAGTAATCATAGAACTTAATTGTGTTATGATGCACAAATACAACTTAATACCTCTAGTTATTAAATCTAAATAATTAGCATGGGATTCTGCTGGATTTTAAACAGAAAGGTCAGACATTATTTTAAGTCATTTCCTACCCTAGACAAGTGTCTCTGTCAGCAAAGCTATGCCAATAATAGAAACTTCCTATTGAGAAAAAAAATTGTGAAATTGGACTCATTTGACCAGCTCTAGACAGAAAAGCAACATTTCTGCCCTTTTCTTTTTTTTCTTAAGAGATAAGTTTCAGCTGCAGCTAGACATAAACAATAGCCACCAGGAGTTTGGCTATAAAGTGAATCATTTTATTATTGAACCATTTGTCTGAATTGTGCCATACATTACTAACAAACACAGGAACGCAGGAAAGGAAAGCTTACACAAGTAGCACCATGTCTCCATCACGGACACTGCCACTTCAAGACTAGAATACATTTTCTTTATCAACAGGAATAAGAGTGCCTGATGGCCTCGCACAGCTGCAGTGTTAGCACAGAACAGCTGGTTTCATGAGGCACATCCCTGGCCTGTCACACATGTTCAGCTGAAATTAGAAACAGCAGAGTTCAGGGGTTAAGAGAAAAGTTTACACGATGCACAACTGCCCAGAGTATTACTGGAATTTGCTAGTGAACTCTTGCTCAGGGGAAAAATTTGTCAGGAAGGTTTTCAGCAGAGGAACAATGTATGGGAGTTCTCAAGCACTCAATTTGTAACACGTTGTCCTGGCAGTAGGCAGGCTGGGGAATAAGAGACAATGCTTAATCAAGCACAAGTTTTACAGTACATTTCAATGGTTTCTGTTTTTAATTTGATCAGTGCAGCCCACGCTAACATACTTTTCCTAAATTTTAAATGCAGTGTTGTGTGCATAACCACCATGATAGCAGTGAGACATGTGCTACGTCCTTCCTCTACTTCTTGTGTTCATGCTTCTCTTAAACTGCTCATCCCACATGGAAAACCAATTTCTACTTTTGATGTCTTTCCCCAACCCTTTGACACTGTCAGAGGGTTTGTACTTCCCTCTTAGCAGGCACAAGACTACAAAATAGTCTACAACCTCATGTGGAACATGGGTATATTTTAAGTTTAAAGTCAGTATATTTTAATGCAATGGAGCTTCACCAGTTTCCATAAGCAAAACTTTTGTCCCATTCAGCAGAGCTTTTCTACATGTAAGTCTCAAGATCAGCTAACTTATTCTTGGGAGGACATTAAACTTTGCAGTCTACTAACTACTGCTTGATTTATCCACCTTACCAAAGGATAAGTTGCAGGGAGATAAGCAGATATGCACTTGAGAGGTTACACCAGCAATACCAACACTGCAGCCTTTGAAGAATTCATGGACTGCCACAAGAATTCATCCAGCCTAGAGCCTCTTGGTTACCTGGGGGCGAAGTGTGCAACTCCCCCATTGCTGGAAACTTTGGCACAGACCTGCCACAAAGAGCAAGCATCATTGCCAATACCACAAACCAATGCTTTTTCTGCAGAATATCCTTACTGCCAGTACTTCCTCATGCCACTTGCCATATCACTTACGTGAATACTCATCATTTATGGATCCCCCCCTCCCTCTGCCAATAGATATACTATCCAATCTTGTAACACTTTCATATGAAAGATAGAATGAAGGGGAATTAATTGCATTGTTTAAAAATCGGGCCCATAATACAGATCTTACTGAAAGTTATATGAACATCACTCATGCAGTCATATCATCATCATCTTAAGAATCCTGCATTCCAGCCTTCCTCATTCATTACCATAAAGTGGGTAATTGGCATCATTAACATTTTTCCCAGCTGGAAAGAATGCACTTCTACATCGCAGCTAAAATATGTTGTTCAGAGATGCCTGTTCTTCCACAGGCATTCAATGGCAATTTAAATTCTCCATTTATTCCTTTTCTTTAATAAAGACTACTACCTAAAGTATTCCTTGAACTCTTAAGGAAACTAAAATATCATTCAAACAATAAATCCTGCAACAACTATAAACCAGCAATGACTATGTTGGCATTTGAGCATGACCATTTTTTATCCATTGCTACGAAAGGGAAAAACAGAACTATAACTATTAAAAGAATCTAACTGTATGAAATCAAAACAATGAATCCCTTTATGTAGCAAGCATACAGTGTAAACTAATAGCAAGTGACAAAAGCTTGGTTTTTTCCCTATGAAAGTTTATGCATGCTGTGATTTGTATGTCTATTTTTATGAAAAGCCAGTCCTCTTTATACAATTATAACAGCTCTTGAGGCAGGAAGAATGTAATAGGCAATAATGACTTAGAACTGAGAAAGCCTCACTGAAGTTATCACTACGTCACAGTCTAAGCGTGTTGCATGAGGATAGTTTTGTAAAACAAGAGACAAAAGCAATCTGGGGGAGGAGCATCATTCAGCTGCAGACATTTTTCCTACTCCTTGGCTGTGAGGATGAATGGTTGGAAAGCTGACAAGTTTTCACAGGCATGACTGAGCCCAGTCCTTGACTCAGAATTAAATGGGACATAAGGCTTTGCCTGGCCAAGATCACTAAGCATGAACAAAAATTAGAACTAAAATTACCTTCACTGTTTATATCACTGTAAGAAAAAAAAAAAAGAACAACCCAAAAGTAATTGGGAACAGCACTGTTTATTGTTTGGCATGGATCCATCATTATTATGGGCTAATGAAAACTGAAAAGAAAGAAAATTAACCCAAGTATTGTTCCAGCCTGGACAATAAGAAGTAGTAAATTCTGTGTTGCCCAAATTCAAAAATAAATTTGTTTTGTTTATACCTATGATTGCTATAGATTATGCCTTAGTTTTTGTAAGCTAACATGATCATATTTGGTGCATTTCATACTTCATCTGCATTCATAACATTTCCAGTTTCTGCTAGTGCCATGCTAGGATGCAGATAGCCTATATACATCTTTACCAGGTTGCTGAATGAATGAGTAGGAAGGGTCCACAGTATAGCTAAAACAAGGTTTTCTGCATTAATGACCCTGCCACACAGTAATACTGAGATGAGGAAATTATTATTCTAGTTCTTCCTTCAAGATAGTGAAGAGTAGCATCAACAGTCACCACCAAGGTGATGGCAGCTCTCACCCACATCCCCAGCAGGCAAGTACGCAAAACTAGACGTCAAATTCAACTTTTTGCTACCTACATGCTCCATCTAGAACTGTGCAGCTCAGAGCTGTTGCATTCCCAGTTAATGACCTAATGAAGCTACAGACTACAGACTACACTGAACTTTTGCATTTATTCATGTCAGAAAATAAAAAGCTTTATAGTACTTTGTACTTCTTACAAACTTACACTGAACTAACATGCATTCTGGCACTTGTGACACTTGAAACCATGCTGACTGGACATAAAACCTGATGAGCGTGTTCTCTGGTGGAGTTAGCAACTTCCTAACATGGTTATCTCCTTACAATCAAACAGAAAACTGAACTGCAGCTACATTTAAAAAAAAAGTAAGCTAAAAGAAAAAAAGGTTCCCAATTCCTGTAAAAATCTGGGTCCATTTATGTTGTCTGGGTTACAAAATTATCCTTTCTCACCCCCATTCCACCCATTAGAAGCTAACTGCTTCTTCATCCTAAAAAATAAACAGCTTCAGCCCACTCAACATTAACTGATACAAAACCAAAAACTTAAAATAATTGCTGTAATCTTAGGTTTCAGTTTTGCAAAAAATGAAGTGGATGAATAATTCTGCATCCAAGAGTTATCCCCATTGACTTCAATACATGCAGAGTTGACTTAATGTACCACGTTTCACCTATATGCACCTTACATACACCTGAGGAGATTCTACAAACACACAGCAACTTGCATTGGCTTAGAAGCATACATATTGTGCAAAAAAAGTCACAGGAAAAAAATAATCTATATTTAAAGTTCTAAAAGTTATGATATCTACACAGAAACATAGTTCTGGAACCAGTAAGAGAAAAGTATGGTTAGAAAATAGGGAATCATAATTCATTAAATGTGACATGCTAATAAAACAGCAGAATTATAAGCAAACACTTGGCTAGATTTGGGGCACTGTCCTGATTTCAGCTGGGAGAGAGTTAACTGTCTTCCTAGTAGCTGGTATAGTGTTATGTTTTGAGTTCAGTATGCAAAGAATGTTGATAACACTGATGTTTTCAGTTGTTTCTCAGTAGTGTTTAGACTATAGTCAAGGATTTTTCAGCTTCTCATGGCCAGCCAGGGCACAAGAAGTTGGCACAGGACACAGCCAGGGCACCTGACCCAAACTGGCCAACGGTGTATTCCATACCATGGGACGTCCCATCTAGTATAGGAACTGGGAAGTGTGGGCAGGGAATCGCTGCTCAGGGACTGGCTGGCTGTCGTTCGGCGGGTGGTGAGCAATTGCCCTGCGCATCATTTGTACATTCCAATCCTTTCATTACTACTCTTGTCATTTTATTAGTGTTATCATTATCATTATTAGTTTCTTCTCCTTTGTTCTATTAAACCTTTCTTATCTCAACCTGTGAGTTTTACTTTTTTTTCCCGATTTTCTCCCCCATCCCACTGGATGGGGGGAGTGAGTGAGCACCTGTGTGGTGCTTAGTTGCTGGCTGGGGTTAAACCATGACAGGCAATGTTGAAAGATGGGAATGGTTGTGGAAATTAATGAGTTTAAAACCAAATTGCAGAGGAAAAGAGTGGAAGTAATGGTGGAGAGCAGACAAACACATAAATCACGTCAATACTGATTAACTTTCATCAAATATTAGTATTCTCTTTCAGAAGACTGCTTATAATAAAATATATGATTCCTTTTCCCTTTTTATTTGGCTTCATATTCTCCACTACACACATGCTTCTGTGCATCAAAACAACTCACAAAATATGCAAAAAGAAGGTTTGGTAGGACTTTGATCTTATCATCTTTGACAGCACCAGATTTTTGTAAAGTGGTTTGAAAGTTTCAGTTTATAGAAATGGAGGTGTTACTACAAGAGCTATTGTTCTATGGGATCAAGGCAGTCATGGAAGACAGTGGCAAGGACACTAGAAATCTTTGCTGTTATATACAAAGTAGAGCAAAACATAATAAGCTCTAATTGCATTGGTGATTCATTGGTCACTTGCTGAGAGACACAAGTTTAGCAAATCACTGGTGTACTAGTTTTGGCTGGGATGGAGTTAATTGTCTTCATAGTAGCTAGTATGGGGCTATGTTTTGGATTTGTGACCAAAACAGTGTTGATAAGATGGGGATATTTTAGATGTTGCTGGTTAGCATTCACACAGCATAAAGGGCCTTTCTGTTTCTCACACTGCCCTGCAAGCAAGTAGGCTGGGACTGCACAAGAAGTTGGGAGGGGACACATTGGGACAGCTGACCCCAACTGACCAAAGGGATATCCCATACCATATGATGTCATGCTCAGCAATTAAAGGTGGTAGAAAGAAGGAAGAAGAGAGGGACATTCAGAGTTACAGCCTTGGTACTCCCAAGTAACCATTACACATGGTGAAGCTCTGCTTTTCTGGAAATGGCTAAACATCTGCCTTCCCATAGGAAGCAGTGAATTAATTCCTTATTTTGCTTTGCTTGCGTGCATGGCTTTTGCTTTACCTAGTAAGCTATCTTTATCTCAACCCCCAAGTTTTCTCACTTTTACCCTTCTGATTCTCTCCCCATCCCATTGGGGAGGAGTGAGCAAGTGGCTGTGTGAGGCTTAGCTGCCTACCGAGGTTACCCCAAAACAACTGGTCACTGTTTTCCTCTTCAGTAGAGAGGAGGCCTTGACTGATAGGTCTGTCTCTCCCCTTGAAGTAGGGAGCTATAATTTTCTATAGCATGAATACTATGCTACCTACACTTTAATCCTCATCAGCCTGTGCACACACATGGTGAATGCACGAGAGGCCTTATTAGAATATATATTTCTGGTAAAACAGTGCAGTCATCCTAGCTTCCTGCCACCTCATCGTGTTTTCAAATCAAATATTTAATATCCATAGCAGTTTCCTTTTACTAAGCTAATAATAACAACCTATACATCCTATATATCAGCAAAAAGATTCCCAGAGCTGCAACTATTAGCAAAAAATAAGAGTGGAAAAATTTATGCTACACAAGGGGGAGTGATGAGAAAGCCTATGCTCAGGTATAGGTCTGTATTAGTCTAAGTAGGTGTATGACACAATTCAGATGGTGTTACAGTTACTGCAGTGTTTCTAGGGTATCCAATAAGAGAAATGAGAGGTAGATAATACCAGTGAACTGGTATCACATAGTTCACTTCTGTTCTCACTGTCAATGTAGGGCATTTTTTTGATGTAGGTGACAGTATCCCTTCCTGCCTCATTTATACTCTTTCAACTGCTCCCATTCCCCTCAGGAATCTCTTGTGCAACAGCCTAATCTCACTGAGCTGAACTGAAATGTAGACTACACTCCCTTCCTAGAGAATAAGAACAAGGTACAATTTCCCTTTCATTTGGTGCTCTACACAGACCTCAAGTTGTAACACACAAAATTCAGCGGGATACCTATGTAAGTACTCAAAGAGCCAGGTAAGCACTGGAATGAGGCTTGGCTCCAGTTTTGCTTCTCAAGAAGGGCAGTTGAATAGGCACTGAAGTCAAGTGAAATACCACTGGCTTGTAAATTACTATAACCCTCAAACAAGTGTAGAAAAGACAACAATTGTGACTTTCTGAACTAATGCTTCCTTAATTCCTCCTGTAATGCTTGCAACTTGCTCAGGGTTTTGCTCCAACGAAAAATATAAAAATAACCCACCACACCAAAAAAAGTGTTTCTTTGCACTACTGAAAAATCAAAGTCATTAGAAGTACAAATTACATTAGCAGTAGTATAGGAATACTACACTTAATCATTTTAGTTCCTTGTACGACAAGGCTATCAGTCTTAAAAGTTTAATCCCATTTCATAAGCTGTAGGTCAAAGATTTCCATCCATTTCCACAGGCTCTTAGTCTGAACCTAAGTCTGTAAAGATCCTATTAGTTTTGCAGCTTCTACTCATCCCTTTTCTTTACTCTAACCACAATAAGAATGAAAACATTTATTTTACAGAGACAATTAACCATTTCTTAGGGCATTCTGGCAAATTGGTAAAGCATCTCCATCAACCTATTTTCACAGGTGAGCTTTTGCCTATTCATAAGTCGTAAATCCTCTTCAGTTTAGAGCCAGCACATGCATCTCTGTGTAGACTAGACTGTCACCCTTTGTCCACTTGCTCTGACAGCAGTTTGGTTCATGTCAGTGAGATCAGTGCATGGGGCAAGGTACTAACAAATGAGAGAAAGGATATTTAAATCTCATTGCTTGGAACTTATTGTTTAAATTTAAAGCACAATAATCTGAATCTAGAAGAGAATCTCAGTCTCTGATAACAGCTAATGTCATTAAGTTTTTCTTTAAGCTTTTGATTCAGTCTGTTAAGGGAAATTTCCCCTCCTTCTCCCCCTCTATGCAGAAGAAAACAGACCTTAAGTAGATCAAACTATTTCTCCATAATTTAGCACTTTTCCCAATATCTTCAACAGCATCTTTTAGCTGATCACAGCCAAGGCTAATATCTAGACATAAAATCCATTCTCAGTCCTCCAATACTAGACCAAAAAGACATTTCACAAACAGCAAGATTTCTTTTTAAGTAGACATCCATCAAAAATGTATTTTTCCTCACTACCTTGGCCTTGAAAACACTGTGTTTTCCAATTCCCTACATGCTGCTTAATGTTATGCAGTGTCAGTCACACCACATTATGTCATTTTATATAGCAGGTCAGCAGGAACTGCCATGTTCAGAGATACCTGATACTTTGCCAAATCATTTGGCACATCTCACATTCTCATCAATTTTAATTACTCATAGATCATTTCAAAAGAGAGACATAATTATTGGCAACCATTCACAAAATGGCAGATAAGTCTACTGAGTGCTTTCCTGGCCTTCTTGTCCATCCATAAACTGCAAGATAGACAGATTTCCCTAAAACAATATAACTGTATGTCAGATTAAAGATGTGCAATCCTAGCTTACATTTACTACCTTGGGGAAATGCTCTGCAATTCTTCCTTACAGTGAACAGTACTTCATTCCACAGTTTCCCTAAAGGCAGCTCATAATCAGTGTTATTAGGAATACCAGATTCTGACCCTGAGGCTGAGATTATATAATACTTGTTAATTGATTCAAGTATTAATTCAACACCATATACTTTCTAGAATAAGCACATATCTTTCATTCTTTCAAACATTTAATTCTTACAGTAATTCTACAACTACAGTAATTAAAGCATTCTTTAAATCAAACTCTAGATGAACTACCCCTTTATTATTATGCACATCTATTTTTGTGTCACCTTAACATATTGAATGTAGGAGCACCAACAGGTAAACAGTGCCAAATTGATGGTTAAGGTTAAGTTCTCGTTATACAAACAAGAACATTCTTGAAAAAGCCATGGGTAGTGAGAGCAAAACAAAAATAAAAATATATGTATCATAACATTGGTCAACACTGAGATGGTTTTAGGCGATGATAGATCTCTGTGGAAAATACTGCTGCAAAACAAAGCAGAGAGCCTAGTAGAAAAACCTTGCAATGGGAAACTGTACAGGGAATTGTCAACTCACTACAGTTCAGCAACAAGAAAGCATATGAAATTAGACTGGAAGAGCATTAATTTTAAAGTAAAAAAATACAAGGTCTTCACCTACTTGAAAAACAGGCTCCTATACACAGAGAAAAGACTGCAAAGCAGTATTCGTTCAGAAGTAAATAGACTAAAGGCTAAAGATTTGTAGTGAGTTCGCACTGATAAAAAAACATGTGGGCCAAGAAGATAGACAAAGAACTGAAGTCTGATGGATCTGACAGACTATGTATTTGGGGGATAGTCAGAAAGCTCGCAGATACCTGCAGACTCACGCAAGGGTAGCCAATGAGATCCTATACTGAAATGTCAACACACTAGAGCCCATTTGTGAAATACAAGCCTCTAAGCAGAGAAGACTTGACATTTTCATGGGTTCCTTTGCATAACTACTTTCATCAAGTATGGTTTTCTAATTTAAAAGCCTTGATTTCAGTAAACCACAATAATTAAAAACCAGGCATAACAGACAATCTATATAGTTAGCAAGACAAATTTGTAGAATATTCTCCAAATAAAGGCCATCCAAAGACCCTCTGAAATGAATAATAAGAGTATCTGCATCCTGCAAGCCTATGAAAAGAAATGTTCATGGTGTTTGACAATCATGACAACAAAAGCCGGCCATCCAGTGTATGTTTGTAGAGATACTAGGAAGACTGAGGCTGTAAACCCAATTCCCACCTTGAAGGAGGTGTGGTAAATAGCTCCTCTCAGCCAGAGAATGAGAGCAGTTTGAGATTGAACAAGTAGCTTCCCCTGTGATCTTCCAAGTAGTGAAAATTATTTCAAATGAGAATATTTTAGTCGGGGGGGGTGGGGGGGGGGGGTATAAAATAATTTTTAAGTGTTGCAAGGCAGCTAAAAATTACTCAAAACTAAATCTAATTTCTACTTACAGTTTTACTAGTCCCAGAGTCTCAAACGTAACAAGTCTGAAAGCAACCCCAAAACCTACATGGTCTCATGGACTGCTAAGAAGGCACTTTACTGTCAGATACAGCTGTCACCTGTTTAAGATGAAGGAGTAGTCCATAAAGTAGAATGAAAAAGAGAGGAGCAGAAGTCAGAGTTAGGAGAGAAAAGGAACTGCTGTGTCTGTCAGAGGCAACAGAACTATTCCTCTGTAATTCTTGGTTAGAGGCAGGGCCAACACAGGAGTCAGAGTGAACAAAACTCTCAGTCCTGTATCCTCTCTACTCTGCAACACTGTTTGATTAAGCATATGAATTACATATCCTTTTAAGTTTTTCACTTAGAAAGAGACTAGAGAGTGTATTAGGATGGAAGGGAGGAATGTAGCTTAATATACAGGAACAGTGCACATACTACAGTAATATTTTTTCTAGCTACCTAGCCTTTTATTTGCATTGGCTGTGTTCATAAAAGAAAAAAAAAAACCACCAATAATTTTCATCCAGTGAAAAATTTCTGAGACTTTGAAATACAGTTTAATCCTAAATTATCTAATACTGATTCTCTATTAATTTTTAAGCCAATCACTTGTTTCATTAAGGTTATACTATTTCCACTGTAATTTCAATGCTCCATTTTGAGAAAAAAAAGAACATTTTAATTTTTCTTAGAGTGTAAAAGTGAAGTCAAATTTGCTAGTTAATTACCTTTTTTAATTTTAAGAGACTAAAATTTCATTAGGGTCCTATTCCCAGCAGAAATCTATTTCATCAGACCAACCTTCAGCGAGTTCTGTCATGCATTTAACCTGTTTTGTTGACCTGTACGATTGGTTTTTGTTATCAAAGGTAAGAAAGAAACAATAAGATACACAAGAATATCAAAACTGGGATCAGTCTGAACCAAGTTGCTGCCTTTCCTTGGTTGTGAAATGAGAGCCCAGCTTGGGGAGGTGAGGGGGACACTCATGAGGAGGAGCCAGCAGAAAATGGGTGACAGCAAAATCATTTCCACACGTTTTTCATTTCCGTTCTTGAATAAGAATGAATGCCCTGGATTTGAAAACTATTTTGGCAGGATATACTGTCTAAGATCATTCTTACCTTCACAAACTGATCAATGTTCTCTTTTGATTCTCTTTTCCAAAGAGAGAGCAATTCCTATCTTTCCAGAACATATACATTTCAGAACGACTCATGCTTTGAAAAGCTATCACATAAATGGGATTAAATATCACAAGAGTATTTATCAAAGCATAAAAATACACTGCATAATATAAACCTTATGAGCAACCAGTTTTTTTTTTTTTTTTTATAATTAAATGAAATCCATCATCAAAAGAATTACATTTTGCAAATTTTCAGTACAAAATGCTTGCTTAGGATGTGGTGAAAATGGGGTGAAAATAAATTTTTTATATCACATTCTGAGTTGAACAATGGCACATGTCTAAAGATAGACGTAAACTCATATTACTTCTAACTGCACTTCTTTTCTTTCAGTCACCTTCTTTTCCCCAAAATGAAGTTCCCTAGAAGTGAATCATCTCTTTTCTCCACTGACTATAAAACAAGCTGTGTAGCAAATGTAAATAACAGCAGACACATGAATATGCTGCCAACATTTCTTTACTAACTTTTCATGTTATATAGGCACTTCAGCTACTTTACTATCATAATATTATTCATTTGGAATCTATCCCAGACAAAAACAATGGAATGAGTAAGTTTTCTTTTCTGGTCAGAAGTGAAGCAAAACAAAAGGTTTGTTGCAGAGGAATATGAGTGTTTTCTAATTTTGTTTCCACAAATAAAAAAGTCAAGCAAGCATTTTAAGTCAAGCAACATATTTCATTTTCTCCCCCCAAAATATTTTTCTCCCTTCCTAGCATTTAAACAGCAGCAAAATCTTGGACATAAGTAGTCAACATAGGATACAGCCACATACAGTGCTTGTGTCCAGACACTCATTTGTCCACAAGTTTGGCCATTAAGTTCCAAACAGCAACAATTTGAAAAGCTGAGGTGCGCAGTGGGAAAAACTAGTATCTACAAACTATACTGGATAGATAAGAAAGCTTCAGCATGTGTCTTTCTAAATTCCACAGAATTACTGTAATTTGTGTTTTCGTTTAAAAGAAGTTATATACTTCCTTTCATCAAAAAGGAATTTCAGGATTGATGTGAGGGGAAAAAAAGGGGGGCTACAGTCTTCTGAAAAAGGGCAGGTGTCTATTTCATTTCAAAATAGCAGATGTGTGCTTTCAACATTATAGTTCAATTTTAATGTCCATGGAATCTAACTTTTACTTACATCCTTCATTATTACTTACATCCTGCAAACTAATTTATCTGTTTGCTTGTTTTCTACTCAGACTCGGAATAGCTTTATAGAACATAGAGCTTCTATCTTTCACTAGCTTTGTTACAGCACATAAGATCACAGACAAGATCTGGTCTAGAAACAAGGTACTTTGGTAGGGGCCTTTGGCCCAAGGAGCTTAAACTTTTGGACTAATGCTATAAGCTGTTCTGCACATGCCAATCTACCTGTAGGATAAAGGCTCAAGCCTTGGTTGACTGCAGTGCAAACGCAAGTGTCAATCTTCACAGACTGAATTATCTGAACAGATAATTGTGGAAAAACAAAGAACCAAACTGACAATAAGATCACTTAATTATATAGCTGGGTATTATATAAGTACAGTACAGGCTGATGGCTCCTGAAGGTACTAATTATGATTACTATTTTAAGGAATACCTTCTATGTGGATACAAGCCACTACTTGTTCATACAGTTTGCTTGTTACGGGTATCTTAGTGGAATTTGGGCTCCAAGAAAGATTTTTACTATTATTATTATTATTATTATTTTGAAATAACAATAAAAATTTAATTTAGTGATCATTTTTCTTCCAACATGGTACTTATTTCAATAGGACTATTTTTGTGCTTAAAGTTGAAAAAAAATTTTAGCACTTTGCAGAATTAAGCAAAAACATATAATCCAGAGGCAGTCCTATGAGACATGGTCAGACAAACACAGGCAGCATCCCTGCGGCTCATTCGAAGGGGTTCAATAAGAATCTCTATGGAATATTAACTAACAATAAACCCTCTCCTTAAAAAACGCACAGACTTTGCAGCGCTATGACAAAAGAAGTCCAGATAAAAACATTGTCTGCCAAGGTCCTGTGTGAACAGATCCCACACTCTCAAATGAGCTGGGTTGTGCAGAACTGATAATATGGTTCTGAATGGGATGCTGTGCTGTGGAGTTAACAAGACAACACTGCAATGCCCCCCCGTGCCCCCCCCCCCCCCCCATAGGGGGAGGCAGATGGCCTCAGCGTGTTTTCATGCTTGGTCAGGTGTTATTAATCTATGAGCAAGAGAGCATGTGGCTGTCATAAATTGCAAGAATTTTTCACAAATCATTCAGCTCTTCAAAGAAGCCAAGTACCTGAATATGTTTTTATTATCTTAGAAAGCCAGACAGAAAGCCAGACAGAAAGAAAAATTAGGAAGAGATTGCAAAGAACTGTTGTTTAAAGTAATTGCTAAGCTTAGACAACGGTGCACAGTGAAAGCAGAAACTGGAAATGCTACATCAAGCACCCTCCTGCATCTCAGTCATGTTCCCATTAAAAAGTATATGAAGCACATATTCTTGAAGTAACAAATCTCTACTTTCAAGGCAAATGGAATAACTTCAAAATGCACTTCAGTGACACTGGACTGGAATTATTTTGAGCCCAGCATTCTGCTGCCAGTAAGCTTTACCATTTATTATTTGCACTGAGACTGACTAGGGGCCCCACCTGAGATCAAAGATACTGCCATGTTCAGTGCATTTTAGTACAAAAGTAGCAAGAGACAGGCCTGCCTTGGAGGAGGTAACCACCAACATAGAGAAGAGACCCAGAGACAAATGCTGAAAATGTTGCTCATCTGAAGAACCAGGAAGGCAGCAAATCCCAAAGGTCAAATTCTGAAGAGCTCAGCTCCCACTTAATCATGTAAGCTAAGGATCCACATTTGCAGAATTGCTCTGTTTTCAGCAGCCCATAACAGTGTCTTCTATGCATGCCCACATTGAAATAAGGAAGCCAAGCTGGCAAGTGAATCCCTGCATTCCATGATCCTGTCCAGTCCTCTGACCAAAAAACTGATTCCTATCACCACAATGGACAGACTTACCACAAAACCAGCCCTGCCACAGCAATGTAGGTGATTTTACAGAAGCGTGCATCCTGTGTGAGGTGAAGAGGAGTAAATGAAAGTAGTATTGTAGGAGGTACCTTACTGCTGACTGTCTTAAGTATGCTTGAATACAATTAATATATACCATAATATATTAAAATTTTCCTTTGGGTTATTGCAATTTTATCTGCATAGTTAAGAGCAGCTATGGTATTTGCACAAGTGACTCAATGTTTTATTGACATTCCTTGTCTAATACTACTGGAACTTTTTTTTTAAATGAAATAAATTTTGCAAGCTTAATTCAGTTTGCCCTAATTGTTAAATAATTTCTGCCACATTTTTAACAAAACCCTCAAGACAAATAAAATTGACTGTGTGCTCAGCTTCAACCTGGACAAATTGAATCTAAACCATTAACGCAGAGAAGGTGGTATGTAGAAGGTAGAGGAAGAATCCCGGGTTCTCTCTGGGTAACAGGGTTATCTTGTGCATCTGGTGCCTCATTCAAGGAGCTCTGAAACTCTGGAGCTGTAAGTCATAAGTCCTGACACCAGTGTGCACTTCTGTGCAATAAATTGTGCAGAACCACAGCGATAAGGTAATAAGCGAAAACTAGTGGAACTTACAAAACTGTAAGAAACTAAAATATACACTGAAGATAGTAATTTAAGAATATGGAGATGAAATTCTTTGAATTGAACTTTAAACCATTTGTGGCAGATAGCTAAAAGGGAACAACCAAGCAAAACCAGATACACATAACACAAAATCCTTTCTATAACATTCTGTTCCACATTTACTCTATGACAAGAGGTGATATTTCAGTGAGAGTTTTCCTGTGACAACTACTATTAATAAATGATAACGTATTTCTGTTCAAAAGATACAATATAAAAAGATGGTTCAAGGGAACAAAATTATTTTACTACACAGTATGTTAAAGAACAATCAGTACTTGGCTAATTTAGGACCTTAGAAAAACATTTACACAGCAATTTTTACAGAAAGCTAAACTGTCTTATGTGGTTGATTCCCCTTCCGGTTTGCTTCTTTTTTTAGGGCCTACAAAGGCTCTAGTATACTGTCTCTAACTCTTCAGATTCTACTTTAGATACAGACGGGCAGAAGTTTTTAAAGCTCACCTTGAAACATCCAGGAAGGAAAAAAAAAAGGGAAAGAAAAGAGTCAAATTTAACCAGGTGTTTGGAAGAGATTCTGAATGAATTTTCATTCTCTCACTTTTGTTGTAAGATTAAAGGAGGAATATGGTTGACAATTTTTCCCTCTAAAACTAAGCCTAGAAGACTGCTTGTTCAGCATGTCAGTGACAAATGCGAACATTTCAAAATATTCAGGTTTTTTTTTAAAAAAAAAAACAAACCCACAAACACAAACCACATATCATCTTGACAGCAGGTTCCTCTGAAGGATCACCATGGTAAACTGTAACCCAAGCTCCAATTGCAATGTTCTCTGAAAGAACATATCACACAAAACCTCATGTAGAGACAACACACAGATGGCAGGTTATTGACTAGTAAGAGAGCCTGTCACATAATAAGCAGGACAATCTTTTACCAGGATAGTCTAGGAGAGAACTTACACAGTGGGGATTTTATATTAAAGGACTCCTGGGTTTTAAAAAGTCACTTTTATTTTAATAATAAAGGTATAATTTTAAAATATTTTTCCTCTTTTTATTAATTAATGCATCTGGTTATACTTTTACTTTGCTCAGCAACAAAAATAACTTTAGCAGTAAGTAGAGCTACACAAGAAGAAAAAGGCATATTTTGAATGAGGAAAGTCAGTTTCAATGTTCCATGGGCAAAAACTGTCTCACAAAAACCCTCTTATCTGTGCCAGCTACAGTATCCCTATTCAATATAAACTTCTAGATTTTATAAATTTACATCTCTAAATAAACTCATGTTGAAATATTAAAGACACACATTATATACAAGAGCATATAATGAAAAGTTTAGAAAAGGCAGTTTCACTCAAGCACAATGAAAATAAGATGTTTTCCTCAAAAATTCCCAATTCTGCTACTCTTCTATCTGACTTGGATCCAGTGAACTAAACACAACACTGCAATACTGGCATCTGAAAAAGTTATTCAATTATTTTTCTATACTCAACACTATTAATATTTCTTTGGAGTTCTGCTTCGCACTTCTACAGTGTTTTGGGGACAGGATGGTTTAAATAAGTGAACAAATAAAAAAGGAGCTAAATCTACCCTGTGTTTCAATCTAGGAAATGTCACCAGACTTCCTGACTCAGTTTCCTGTCCATAGGAAGACAATGCAAAATTATCTACTGCAATACACACATATTTAAGCAAAAGTATCCTTTCATTACAGAGCCTTTTGGACTAGCACAATGCTTCTAGCAAGGAACTAAGTGGCTGGTTTTAGCTCAAATGAGTTCTACACTCTTGTTCACCAAGCTGCCCTGCTCAAAAAATGGTAAGGACTGAGAGAACTGACTAAGCCTATACCACCATTCAGAAATAACTCCTGGATCTGTATCTTACAGTGTCAGTGCCCCAAGAAAGATTGTGTTAGTAAATAAACTCCAGATTTGCTGGCTAAGTACCAGCTAAAAATACTTTAGAGAAGACATCAGCACATTGTCTGCTAATAAACATAAACCAGCAGTGATGTTTGAAGGTAAAGGAGTTGTGCTATTTCATTTACAAACCAGCTGCAATCTGATGATTGTTTCCTTCTTTAAACCAAAGGCACTTTTTTTTTTTTTTTTTTGAGGGGGGAGCAGTTTAAAAAACAAATAGAACAACCTCACTATGTTTAATTGCAATGACTGTTTCTGTCAGCAAGTTCATTCATTAACTGCAGCATCACAATAATTGCCTCTGTTGTTTATTGCATGGGTTGCCCAAGACTTGGTATTCTATTACAGCATTGTTGAATAGCAGAAATTGGACAAAGGTTCAGGCAAAGGATGTCATCATTTAACCACCACAAATGTAAATTGCTATTTCTTACCTGCTTGCAATAATAGACTTAACCACAGTAGGAATTTTCTAGATGGAGACTAGTGGTTTTAATTTTACATATAATCATTGAAATCTAATTGGTGTGAACTTTCCTTGGAGCAGACAAGATGTCTAACATAGTAAGTAATTACTACTTAAAACTTACATTATCCCAGGCTATTTTAAATGCAAAGGAAGAAGTAGTGTTATAACAGTCACAAACTTAAAATATACAGAAAGTTACAAGATATGGTCATTGGAGAGGAGCAAAATCCCATGCAAATCATTCTGAATAGGTAGCGGTGTTGAGGAATTGGGAGATGGTTCTTCCTGCGATGCACAGGTCTGCAAAGCTTGATAATATTAGCCTCAACATTTGAAGCAGTACTGTCACACTGATACAAGTGCTGCCTGTGAGCAAATAACCCTAGCAGACCTTATCCAGTACAGTCCATGACACAGTCAATCTGTAAATAAATGCAAGTTGACTACTTTCTTTCCTGAAAAAGCCAGTTCAGAATACTGCATTCCAAAGTCATGCTGATGTATTGAGGCAGACATGTTTCACAGTTATGAGTTTCTTGGACTGTTTAGCAAAAGAGATTAGCTTATACGTTCAAAAAAATAAAAGTCTACCTTCCCATAATGTCTTCTGAATTGCAGAATTTAACATACAAAAGCCCAGTTTCTACTTAATAAAGAATCGGCAGGTCATAAGTATTAACTACTATCTAGACTAAATGGTGAAGTTTCTAGAAATTCTTTACATGAATACATTACGAACAGATATGAGCCAGGAGACAACAGGCAATATCAAAGCACCAATTAGTCTTAGGGAAGATGCATAGATTCCAGAATGAGGCCCCTTTACTAAAATATACAGTTCTCAGACAGACACTTTTGCTGCAAATAGCTTAAATGAGGCTTCAGATGGATGCAAGGATCCAAAACTGCAAGACAAGATGTGTTTCCTATTACCCAAGCATTTAATAATATAGGAAGAATTTTAATTTTTCTTTAAGAAAAAAAGAGGTTGGGAATTTATTTTTCTCCAGCTTTCGTCTCTCTTTGCTGCTGTGGCCCTAGATTAGTATAGGTAACAATCAAAATCTGTATGCAAAAATATCACACTATTTCTCTTTGCAAATGACTTTGGCTACCCTGTTCTCTGAACACTGTCATTTTTACCATTCTTTTAACACATACTTTTAATCTAAAAGCTGTTAAAAGGCCTCAGCTCTGTTAATGTAGGAATCCCTCTATCTGACACCAATGATTTTTACCAGGTCACTGGTTTAATGCCTTTAAGCCCTTGATAAATTAATCATCAGCGCGGTCAAATGATTTTGTCAACTTCATAAGAGTATCTGCAGTTTTGAATAACTGGCTTCCAATGGAAGATCTGCAATGAAAACCCTTTAGCATTTTTAAAAAATATCCTCCCATCTACAGTTAAAGAATTGCAAGGAGCATGCAATTACAATGCCATATGCTACATTTACAGATGACAAGGCTTGACGAGGAGGGGGGGGTGTAGTTACATCAGGGTAACTGAGGCATTTTTACTTCTTAGGAATACATCAGGAGTTAAACACATCCCACAGTCTGCCCCTCTGGACCAAATCCAGAAAAGCATTTCAACTAGAGGGAGTCCTTGCTGATCTGAACTAGCTATATGCATTTTTAAAATTAGGCATTGTTTGCTGGATCAAGCTACAGCACTAGTTTCTGCATGAAAGGGAAAGTGCATACACCATAAAAATCTTTCACACACGTAAACACACAAGCATTGATTTAACATTATACATCTTTGTCCATTTAACACCCATTCAAAAAAAAAGAGGTGGCATTATGTAACAGAATCTCAGTCTCCCAGAAATCAAATACCTTCCTAAAAGAAGTAGAACTCTCAATCCTGTTACAAAAGCAGCCCATGTAGGCCTAAAATCACTGATAAAACAGTGCCTAAATGAAGAAAATTTGTATTATTGATGGTTCTCATGACCTGTGAAGAACTTTTGCAGTGAAGGACAATTCCAATTACTAAACCATTCAGCACTCTAATATGGTCTGCTTTCAAGAGTACTGTAGGATTTGGGGAGCCAGCCATAAATGATGCCTGCAAAATATATCAGTGTAGGTGACATATAGAACACACTAATCTGAAAGCACGTCTGTTTGGGTCAGAAATCACAATCAGAGCGAGTGGCAGATTTCCAGTCCTTGACAATGCTGCATCTCCCCAAGGAGGAAAGGGTGTAGGCAGGGTGACTGAGTGACCTTGATATGCTGAGGTAGTCACAAGTCAGCATTGCAAGACTGCGCTCCAGGGAAGTTGTGATGTTTATTAAAGCAAGACAACAGGAGAAATATTGCCAGAGGCACTGCTACTACAATAAGGATTTTCGAGAGGGGGAAAATTGAAAGAAACAGGAGAAGCAGATGGGAAAGAGGATCATGTCAGGGGATGGGTAACCAGTAGGGCAAAGGGGAAGAACAATATGGATATAAAGAAATCTACTTTATAAAAATGACTACATGTTCTGTATTTTCACAAAATTCTTGAAAGTCCAGGCACAATGCAGTTAAGATATCAAGGAACTGTACACAGACAAAAATGTATCCTATGTGTTACAGTTGTGCTGAACAAAGGAGGAAGTACTTTTTCCTTATAGCAGCTACAAATCACTGAAGGTAGAACTGTCTGTTGTCATGGTTTAACACCAGCCAGCACCATGCATCTGCTCGCTCACTCCTCCCTGCTCCCAGTGGGATGGGGAGGAGAATTGGAAAAAAAAAAAAAAGTAAAACTCATAGGTTGAGATAAGAATTACTTAATAACTAAAGTAAAATAAAATATTATCTATAATAATAATTGTAATGAAAAGGAATATAACAAAACAAAAAAAACCACTCAAGACAAGTAATGCACAATGCAATTGCTCACCACCTGCTCACCAATGCCCCAGCAGTGATCCGGCCCTCCCAGCCAACCCCCACGAGTTTATATATTGAGCATGATGTTCTATGGTATGGAATATCCGTTTGGCTAGTTCAGGTCAGCTGTCCTGGCTATGCTCCCTCCCAGCTTCTTGTACACCTGCTTGCTGACAGAGCATGGGAAACTGAAAAGTCCGTAACTTAGGTAGGATAAGCACTACTTAGTGACAACTAAAGCATCGGTGTTTTATCAACATCATTCTCACACTAAATCCAAAATACACTGTACCAGCTAAGAAGAAAATTAACTCTATCCCAGCCAAAACCAGGACACTGTAAAGTTGCAGAATTCAAGAACAATTAAGAGTGAAGAAGGAACACAGTAAAGACAAGGACCGCTTTAAGACCTGTGTTAACTGCAGTATCTAGAGAACTATATAAATGAGAAAAATTAATCTTCATATGTGACTAATAAGATTCATGCAAAAAATACTGTATTCTGCCACAACCTTGATATCAGATTCTGACGAGAAAGAGACTGTATTTATTTCCAGAGATAGAATGTAATGTCTAAAGCTATACGTAAGTATCTAAGGCAGTTCATCTGATACATATTCCTAGGGTTTTTTGCCCCTCACTCATTGCTAGTTTTTCATTAGTTTGAAAAGGCGGTAGTTACACCATGATACCTCTTTCCATGAAAACAGCTGAGCATATTTAAAATTGCCATCATCCGTTCCTGTACCGACAAGATTCCAAAACAAACAAATGGGAAACTAAAGACTTTCTCAAACAGCATAGGCAAGTAAAGAGTTTTCTATTCAGCACACTTATGCTGAAACCTCAAAATTGGAGAAGGGAAAGAGGGAGAGAGCAGGGGAGGGAGGGACAAGTCTAGTTGCTTTGACCTGCCTTAGAAGAGTTGTGGTTCCCAATCTTCACTGGAAACATGACCAGTACCGTACTTATCACTGAGCTAAACAGAACATATTTGGTTCACAGAATTGTAATTTTAGCATTAAAATTGCTTGCTGGCAATTTCTAGCAATTTGTAGCTGTTGTTGCCAGCAAGTGCTAACAATCACCAGGAGTCAGATTCCAGCTAAGCCTGTCAGCACTTCAGCTTTTGGCAAACATTTCATGGATAATATTTTGATGCCTCTGTGATCACTTGCAGTTCAGTCAGATTAGAGATCACAGGTTGAAGTACATTGCACTATAGCACTCTTTACAACAGTTACCCTCTTCTAGTCTTTGAAACAAAGGAGACCAGCATTGCTTCTACATCTTAACAACAGATGTTTCAAAAGTAGTATACATTCTGTATTTAAATTTAAAGGTGGATTGCATCCATCTCCACAGTAGTTTCCACCAAACATAGTCACTTGCATAAAGTCTATAGTTTCATCCAGTACATTGGATAAGCACATGACTTCAAGCACATTCAAAATGAGGCATACACCTTTACTTTCAACTTCAGCACTTGGAAAAAAATTCTGTCATTTCACTTGTATTCTGCAAAGCTGGAGAAAGTTGTAGACTTCTGGGTTTTGGTTTTGAATTCTTTGCACAAAGATTTGAAAATCAAATGAGAGATAAGCCCCAGAAACTAAAAGCCAATTCCTTTCTGGGTTAAAATCAAAATAGCTCTACTAAATTTTGGAATGTAACATTGCTTACACTGATAAATGTCTGGCCCAGTATCTGTCAAGCTGTGCAGAAGACATAATTTAGTAGGGCCTGTTGCGATAGGATAAGGGGTAATGGTTTTAAACTAAAAGAGGGTAGATTCAGACTAGATATAAGGAAGAATTTTTTTATGATAAGTGTGGTGAAACACTGGAACAGCTTGCCCAAAGAGAGGTGGTAAATGCCTCATCCTTGGAAACATTCAGGGTCAGGTTGGACAGGGCTCTGAGCAACCTGATCTAGTTGCAGATGTCCCTGCTCATTGCCAGGGGATTGGACTAGATGACCTTTAAAGGTTGCTTCCAACCCAAACTATTCTATGATATGTGGAAGAAATGGGTTTTCCATTGGACCGTGGGAAAATTTTAGTTTATGACCTTAAGATTCAGAAACCTTACATATCAAAAAACGTAATGGCACAAGTGTCTGTACCTTGTAGCTATATGCTTGTACTTGTTCAGACTTAAGTTTCAAATTGCTATCATCAACATCAGTATCCACCCAGTGAGGCTAGACATTTTTCTTTTATAGAAACCCAAACTATATAGTCACAAGAGAATGAGAAGTAATATTTATTTAAGCTTCTGTTTTCCTATCTGTTATCTCTAGACTGTAAATTTCATTTTTTGAAAGTTTAGGTCTTCTGGATGCAAATGCAGCACTATGAAGAAAATAAGTTTTCAAACCTCACATAAGTTCAAAACACATATGATTGTTTCATATGCTTTGATATCTTTGAAACTATTGAACTATAGATGTCATGACATAAATAAATCCAGCTCCTGTTAGAGTCAACAAGAGTTGCAACTGCCTACAAACTGAATAGGAGCTATTATACAGTAAAACAGCAGAAGGCGTTTTGCTTTCTATTTTAAAGTTGCCTCAAATTTTCCATGCCTTGGCAGGTTGTTTTCACAGGATTTAGTGATTTCTTTTTAAACCAAGAAAATAATTGTAGACTTTGAAACCCACTGTCAGAAAGTGTTTCTACATTTGGATGCACAAGGCCTTAACAACCATTGCACTGCATTTTGCACAGTCTTTTAAACCACTACAAAGTAACTACCACTGTTTTACATTAATACAAGCAAAGTGGAAGATACCTGATCACAGGGTGTAGGGCAATAATGAGATGGTGCATGCTCCAAGAAGCAGCATTGTTTTCTCAAATGTCAATATTTTCCAAAAGACTGACTTTTTCTAGCTATTGAGTAAATAACTTCTGGGTGCCTATCAAACATGAGATATACTTCAGCAGGCTTGCAGTCTCCACGGAAGATCTTCACACTCTTGACCACATTCCTAGTTAAGTTTCAAACCAAATAGTACATAACAAATTAACTTTTTCCAAAACCCATGCTTTCTTTTGCACAGCACCCGTATTTCAGTATTGAAAACAATAAAACAGTCTTTGTGCAAGACCCAAAAGATATTTTAAAGCCATTTTGAATGAATCAGACCAGAGCCTTTAAATCTATTGCCCTTTATGAGTACAATGATTAGGTCTGGTCTACATTTGAAAGTCTGCAACTCAGCAATGACATTAGTTCAGAATTTTCTCACCAAGAATCATATCATCAGAACCATTGTCAGACTTACACCGATACAGCACTATGCTCACTATCTCACCTATACAAACATGTAGAAAAAAATATGGAAGTACTTGTATATACTGCAGTTGCATTCATAAAGGATGGGGAGTGCAAGTGAGGGAACCTCTGTAACATTAGCCATGTAGATAAAAGCAACATTTGTTCAGACAACTCCACGAGCAGGCTGCTACTGCAGACTCCTGTTCAGCATAAGACAGGCTCTGGCTACTAAGCTGAAGAGCTGCTCCTGGGTGAGCTGATACTGCCCTGCGCAGCAAGCAGCAAAGGCTCTGGGCAGACCAACCACAGCAGGAAAGACAGACACTACATATTAACTTGTTGAAGGTGACGCCCCCCCCTCAGCTGTCCCTAGGGCATTCAGCCTATGTCTGGCCTGCACATGCAAAGTGTTTGGGCAGCATTACTCAGCTACTGTAACTCCGCCACCATCTCAAATGAGAGCTGCAGTTGCACAGTAATTTTCAAGTTACTGGACTGAATACAATACGTTTGCTTTTTTAGCTGTAGTTTCTTATTTCTGTTCACTAGGAACTCCTTTTCCAGTCTATTTGTGAACAGAGTAACATGTCATTTGGCAGAGGAGATTATGTCCTATCACACGGTAGAAAGTTTCTAAGAGATTATCACAACTGTCAGTTCAAACCATGTTCTAGTTCATGCAGTATTCAAGCTGTTCAGTTCTGCACTGCTAGTCTGAACAGCAGAGTTCACAGAGCTCCGGTCTTAAACTGCGTTAGATTTCTTGATCAAATGCGTTTCTGCAGAAGTGCACAGTACAAACTGAAATCAAATTAAAATGGAGAAATAGCCTAAAAAGAGCTCATCCTGAATCTAGCCTCTTGCTATCCCCACTCGCCTCCAGTCTTTGTCTCTCAGCTTCTTGTGGCCTTTCTCATCAGATTCACATTACCTACTGCAAGCCTCTCACAGGTCTCCTGCCTGACTTCACCCTGGAGGAAACGCATTAATATAATAAACTCTGGCCCCAAGAATGTTCCCACTGGACAATGTTTTGTACAGGAATCTGCCCCCTTCCCACAGCAGCTGGGAATTTCAGACCAGAAAATGAAACAGATTTTCAAGAAAGTAAAATAATTTGTAATTAACCTTTATAACAGCTTATCAAGATAGGTGGCAGGCTTCCAACACTCACCATGTCTTCAAATAAAAAAATGAAGATTAGAGATCAGCAACCATTTTAGCTAGCAGGCATGATGCTGGAGGTATCTGTGAAATCCTCCCACGATATATGAGGTCAGGCAGTAAGATTTCTCCTAAAAGTATAGATTATCAGCCTATAATAATAAAGAGAGCTTTAATTATGCCAGCATTGTTTAACAAATTTCCAAGGGAGAAGACTGCCATGTGTGTTTTGGCTGCTCAGAACTCTGACATTTTTCAACAGAAGGAGAGAGAGTTTTGTTGCTTTTGTCAATATTCTTTGGACAAATTCTGTCCAAGATTGCCTTAAGGAAAAAGCACCGAAAAATCTAAGACTAGAGTCTGGATAGATTACTAACAAGTCTTGCACAGGATATGAAGTACAAAAGGTGTCTTGTTTGCAAACCAGCACCCACAATTAAAATAGAATGACCACAAGGTGGCTGGAGTTAACATGAAATAATAAAATTTATTATCTCTCTGGTGATCCCAGGAGTATCATTCAGGTAGAAAATAATTAAGTATCTTATATTCCCTTTTATTTTACCTGGTGGAATCATATGGTTTTATTCAATAGCAGTCCTAACTTCTCAGGTCATGCGGTTACATCCAAACTATGTCTCAAAGAGTTTTACCTGGTATAAACAGTAATTTAATGTAACCCAATTCAACTTACTATATGATTTGATTTGAAAAAAAATAATTAGAGAGACAAGTTTGGAAACAAAATCCAGACTAGAAACACCACATGTTTTCATGGCCAGGGAACAAAACAGTTAGGTATACTAACATTTTGACATGATATCAAAACAAACTACTGCTCTCACTTAAAACTAACAATAAAAGACATCTTGTTTTCATTCAGAAAGGTACATTCACATTGTGACAATATGTAAAAAAAAGTGAAGCTTATTAAAGCATTGAGGGGTTAAGCTTAAATTACCTATATAATCTGAAATTATGCCTGAAGAATATATTGGTCTCCAGAGTATTTTTGTTTTCTGACAGCTGCTTAAGTAACCAAGCTGTACACTGAATGCACAGATGATGAAGCATTCATGAACTTTAACTAAAGCACCACTTCACCATGTACTTTTGAATGGTTTTCGGTATGGTGCTTTAGGATTATTTTATTTTATTTTTAGCAAGTTGGTAGGCAAAAAATCAATTAAAAAACCTTAGAATTTTTAAGGAAAGGATAGCCACACAAGTGAGGTACTAAGGTGGTTTGTGCCTAGCCCCCAGGACCCCCATGGCCATGCTCAGGCTGCAGGCCCCAGGCATGCCTGCAGGCCTTGCAGACCTTCAGGAGCCTGGGTAGTGAGGTACAGATTTCAGTGCTGCTTCCACCTACACGATGTGTGTATTTTGTACACTTAAAAAAAAAAAAAAAAAAAATCTATTTAAAGGACATCTCCAAAAAGAGAGCCAAGATAAACTTACACTGCCAGCTTCCCCCAACAGTGCTCTCAAAGGAGTTCAGCCCACTGCCCTCCCCGGGGCCTCCTCAGCTTTCTTCGTCAGCCACGGCGTGCTGTTGAGGCTGTCACAGTGGTGACAAGTTGGACCCTGCTCAGGAGACGAGCCCTCCATCCCAGGCCTCACACCTACTCGCAGCACATATCCCCCAGGGATTTGTGCTGCCAGATCACGCTCTGCTCACCGTGAGACATGTCACAGGCAGCCGGTTTAGGCAGTGTGTAACTCAGGGGCTGGCAGGCAGTTTCCACAGCAACGGCCATCTTAAACAACAGCATAAGGGAAGGCAGCGCATGACCCCCATCCCTGGGGCACACAGCTCTCCGGATGAGACAGACAAGTGTGAAAGGGCTGCCAAACGCCAGCGGGGATGCTTCTCTGACTCTCCCTTCCCACCTTCTCCAGGCCATCCCCCCTCCGCTCCTTCCCTCTGCACATCCCCTGCAACCGCCTCAGGTTGGAGGTGGCCCTGCTGCTGCTAGGCCTAACCAGGCCATGGAGACAACCCTCAACACTCCTGTTATCTTTGTCAGCAAGTGTCTCACACCATTGGCTTTAGCAGCTTTCTATGCTTTCATGCAAGGCTCTTCACCATAATATCTGTGTGGATCTGCGCCTGGAACTAGACTTTTGTAGGGGAAGAGCAACATGGCACCACCACAGCTTGGGGCCTTGCTCAGCAGGGTGAGGAGAGAGGTGTCACAGCAGGAGCCCAAGGAGGAACAGACAGCAGCAACAAAACCAGAAACAAAGATAAATGAAGTAGAATGGTGTGAAAAAGCAAGGTTTTAACAGATAGAGTGAGAAAGTGTGCCTATGCTGTGTTTTTAAGAAGCACTCTTTTAGTAAGTGTCGGCCACAGCGTAGTGCAAGTAGTGGTACAGAGAAAACAAGTGATATTCTTTAGGGACAGGCCAAAAAGCTGAAGATAAACAAAACTGTAGAAATAGTTAGCCACCTTGGTTTAGAAACAGTTGTCCCTAGAGGTGACTGACAATCAACAGGATTTGTGAACCACACAGTTTTACACAAACATGTACTTAACCAAGGATTTATTGCAATATTCATTATTCTTTCTCAGCCAGTGAGTTATCAAATTCTGAGAAGTCAAAATTAGTACTGGAAAACTCATCAGCAATCTCCAGAATCTGACTGATTATATAACTACCAGCATATTTTTTTTTAATTGGAATGAAGTCAAGGAGCATCCCCCAGTGGTATGGAGCCATGCCAGTGCAGCACAAACACAGAGCTGGCGTGCAGTGCCTGTCTCCACAACTGCTAATCTATGCCAAGAGGTGTGACAGAGGAAAGAGCAAGGCAAAAAGGGCTAATTGATTTGGACAAATAAATAATTCTGAGATGATCATGATGTTTCTTCAAACAGTTTGTTTGCGTTGATAAAAATATGCTGAACTGTTCACTCTGCCTTTCAAGCTGGGCAGCTGCTGACTCAGCTCTTGCTGCAAATTTTAAGTGATATGTCTTCAGGGTAAATTTGCCAATCTAGAAACTACTAAAGTCATTGCACAATTAGCTTGTGAGATTAAGCTGTCACAGATTATAAAGAGCATTAATCACCAATGTATTTAAATACATATTTACTCTCTTGTATTTTTTTTTAAGTCAGTTTGGTATGCAGGAGGGCCATTTCCTCGTTTCCTGCTTCAATTCTGTGTTTACCTAAAATAAGCCAGAAACTTGGTGTCTGATACAAAACAAACCTGAAGCCTGAAACAAAACAGGAGTATTGTGTTCTCCAATAAACCATCCCATGGGATTCCTGTAAGCTTCATTAGGCATATTCTTGAAGAGGAGGTGAACTAACAGGAATATGTGCAGCTCATTTCAGTAAGATCAATAGGCAAAAGCAAGGCAGAATGTAGTTATCTCTTTCTCCAACTTAATATTGATAAATATTCCAGTAAAATTGTCACAATGAATTTGCTTCTTTCTCCTTTCATATTAAAACTTAAATATTCATGTGGCACTACGATTTGACCTCAGTCTCATACAATAGTACACAATCCCTGTAATACCAATGAAGAAAATGTCTTCGTACAGACCGAGTTTTCCTTATATTTCATAGTTTAACTTCCAAATAGTTCCATACCCAATGTCTCCACCCAGTTGAACAACCAACATACAAGCAAGGTGCCAGCATCACAGGCAGAACAGTAAGCAGCTGAGATCAGGTCTCAGGAAGGAAAACCAGATAGGAACTTCCTGCTGGAGAAGTCAAGTCATAGAGTCTCCAGTCCTGCAACTGAACCCACTATTTCACTTCTGTAAATCACATATCAACAGTCAGTTTGAAGCACCTTTCCCCCACTCCTAAGCTCAATGCTATTTAAGAGCTGGATGAGACCCTGACCCAAAGCCATTAAGAATAGAGCAATTAGCTTCAAAGACACTAGAATTTCACCTATCTTTGCATTTAGGCTTCTTTGGTTAAAATCCAATGCTATTTATCCTAATAATAGGAATGTTTGCCCATTTGCTAGTCAAATACAAGCTTTTGAAATTTTACTATCTCTATTTAAGCCTCTTTCCCAGTTTAACGTTGACCTGATCTACAGACTTTCAGTACTGCTGAGCTCTATTAAACAGCTGTTGTAGTCTATTCCTTGAAGTCACCTCATTTCAGTGGGAAGGGAAATTATCCTTTTTCACACTGTGTAAAAATAAATAAATAAATAAATTTTCACAGCATTTTATTAAGGTAAAATTACACACATAACCTTAGGCAAACAACCAGAAGCCTAATGAAACAATGATTTTAGAAAAGGTGTATTGCTATTAAGACTGGAAACATTTGCAGTGCTGACGGGGTTTCAGATTGTTCTTGAAGAATAAAGAGGAGACTTAGTGTATGTTAAAAAGGATATTATTCCAAAGGGGAGGGTCACTGCAAGAAGGTAGCTGATGGGAGTAGAGCGGAAAGGCAAAAGAAACATACGCCTTTTGGATTTAATGATCTTTGTTCCTCTATACAGTCCATAAAATATGCTCACTGGTAGACCCTTTACACTAGTGGAATGAGATCAATCTTCTTTAACATAAAGCAGAACTGCATTTAGTGTGTATTTTAAATAGTAATTGACTTTGAGAGCATTTGGGAAAATGAACTAAATTTCATTAAAGAAGATAATATCTTTAACCAAGAGGCCACAGAAATGATGGACTGACATGGGCAGTAATATGCACAACAGAGATAACAACCACCCTTGTAGGAGGCAAATTGATTTTCTGCTTCTGTGAACCCTAACAAATGGTTTTCTACTATATGCTTTGTTCCCAAATCACTCTCAAACCAACTACCACATTTGTCAGATTTACTTGTTCCCTTAAAAAATCCCACAAAACAAAAACCATAAATCAGATGTTTATTTTTCAAACCTAGTATCAACTTATCAGACCTCTAAAAGCACAGCAGCTGGTAGATACTGTGCTAGGAAGTTTCCCTTCATCCCTATCATAACAGGAACAGTTTCTAAAGATATTGTCAAGCATAATGTGATGATTAGAAATGATTGACTGGCTTTCTGCCATCATACAATTTACTTGCTCCTGATTTATTACTTACCCAGCCTTCTACATATAATAAGGGTAGACAGATCCAGAACAGGATTGACAAAACATCATTTCTTTTCTATTCGCTGAGCTAGCTTTTTGTAAGAACTATCCCACTAATATATAGCTGAAGCATGCTGGCATAAGTTCCTGCTTGTCTCTTCATGTGCTGTGTAGGTGCTTGCTATATTTAAAGCAGATTACTGTCTATAGGAAAAATAATTCATTCGGATCCAGTAGAAACACACTGAGGTATACAGCACACTGGTCGAAGAGATTAGCGTAGACCTTAGTAATAAGATTCACCTCAACTCTAGGGTTAAGCTCTAGCTCACCCTCACTGTAGACAGACCAAGAAAGCTGCAGCAGCAGAACGCACCCACAACATTTCCCTGTACCAGGGCCAGCAAAAGCTAAAAGAAGCACACAGCCCAGACAAAACCAGTTAGTTCCTCGGGTAAACCCATTATCTATCTCTGCCAAGGTTTAGGCAGGATCTCTAAGCTGCTGTCAGGACTGCTTAGCTAGGTAAAACAAAGTAGAGGAGACAGTGACAAACATACTCGTCTACCCCTCCAATGAACATCAGATGAGTGGCAGCAGGGCCCAGGCAGACACCAACTAGTGAACCCCGGAGCTGGGGAGGTCCTGGCCAACATGCTGCCAGTTGGTAATACCTCCAGGGATTGCATCCCAAAACATTAAATACATACACATACATATCACCTCTCACAATAGCAAAAGGCAAAATTATTCTCAATCTTACCTGCAACTATATTCTGATTTATATAGTTTATTATTCTCAAACAACTAAAGAGAAGTAGAGCTAAGGCAAGACAGAAGCACCCTCCCTCCAGACAGCCACTACTGAAAGAACTTAAGTAGGCAAGCAGAATTTAAACCTCCTCTCGCCAAAAAACCCTCTCACTGAAATCAGCTACACAGTTACCACAGCCACAAAGGTGTCAACCCCTCCTCTAGCACAACTGATTCTGCAAGCACCTTCTTCTTCTCCCATCACAATCTGCATGGCATAAACCAGCCCCTGAATGGTAACAGTATTTAAATTGTCATTATTTCCCAGGTATGAATTCAGGCACCCATAGCATAATTGCCTCACTTGGGTTTAACTCAAAACACATATCAAGCTGCCTGATTAGGCAGTCCCAGAAGTTGCTAAGCCAGTCTTGGATCAAAAGTCATTTTCTCAGCAAGATATATTTTAAGTGAATATGCTAAGTGGGATTAAAGAGAATAAAACATAGTCAAATACAGTTTGTAGGTGTTCCACACCTCTTAAAGTGTGATTCCTGTAAGCACTCAGGGACACCAAACTGCTGTGCTTTAACAGTAATTTGAGCGGCAAACAGAGAATGAAGTTTCTTTAGTTCGTTACTCCCTGTGACATGAACAGGTTTAGCTAATGTAAAGTTAAAAAATAGGGAAGCTGCAAATTCCCCCTAGTAGAAGCTATTAAAATGAAATAGTCTTTAAATAGCAACAATAGATGCCTTGTTGCTTGGAGAATTTAAAACTGGACTAGCCAAAACACCAAAGTCAGTATATAGCAATGTTCGACTGGCAGGGAATTGATCTAGAAGATGAAGAGAATCTTTCTGGCTACAGTGACTGAATATTTATTCCATTTGTATTAAACCAATTCAATTGTATTGAAGCAGTGACAAGCATATAATTTTGTGATACTGTAAATGAACTTCTATTCAGTAAAGAATGGCAAAAGACAGAGATGTTCAGGTCATGTGTTGATTATGCATGTTTTCATGTGCTGTCACATGCAGTAGTATAAACTGCTGCAGGCCAGACTGTCCTCAGTTACACCTGTGCACATCCTACTGAAAACTAATAGAGTTGGACAAGTTTATCCAAAGATGTCTTTTAAGAAAGAAATAAATGGGAGCAAAAAATTTAAATGATGGTGTAATTTAGCCTGTGGTGCTCCTACTAACAGCAATAAGGTTGAAAAGGAAAGTATCCACTTTGGCTTTAAAACCTTAGGTGATATTTACAGGGCTAACAGGGATCAGGGAAAGTCTTTTATACGTAAGCAGAGCACACCTGATAAGACTCCATGACAAAATAAAATGTCTTATTGAGTCATTGACACCTTTACTGACACAGCATATCTAGGTGTCAATTAGGCTTGAGATATTTTTTCTCAAGAGACCTACTTCTAAAAGGCAAAAATACACTCTTGTGCAGTCATCCCCTCTCCATAATGACATAATCATCTCTTTCTAGAAACTTCTTTTATTCAGATCAAGAATATTTAAAAACCTGAAAATTGTTCATGCCACAAAAGTAAAAATTACAGATATCTATATAAAAAGTTTTAAAAGTTAATTAACTAATCTTCTTAATGATGATGCCACTAAGTTCATGGAGGAACAGCTCATACACTACTTGTGAACTATAGCCATGCCACAAAAAAACCCCCAAAAAACCCCAGAAGGTAATGAAGATTATTATGTCATCTATCATCAAGGAAGCCATGGCATTCCTGAGGGATTATGGCTACTAGGGAGCAACATTACACTTAGATTAAGGTAAATCAATATAGGGCTAATCAGAAAACCATTGGCTCATATTGATTTGGTGCTGGAGAGCTGACGTTAAGAACACCGAGTGCTTAATCTACAAGCACTTGAAGATGAACTAAGTAACATTAACGTTTCCATGAGAATAAATTCTGTAAAGCAAACTAGTAGTAAATTGGCCTTTATACCAAGCTATAGTAACTATGCTAGTGTCCCTCCAGGAAAAAAAAACCAACAAAAAAACAACAACAACAACAAAACCTACGCCAAAAAAAACCAAACAACAAACTAACTTTCTCCAGCTTTTTGATTATTTTTTTTTTTACCTTCATATTTGATATATCAGTAAGCCAGCTGATCTAACCCACCACTTGTATCTGCCATTGGCAAATCAACAGAGATTATGAACTCCAGAAGAGGTGGCAATGAGCATCTGGAGACAGTAATCTCTGGGATCTGTAAGGAGGATATAAACCAGTCTCACCCTACCATTTTTGCTTATTGCTCTGAGAGTATAGGGGTTACAGAGCAAGTTTTTGAATCCTGTCCTGGCTTGTGGAATAGTATTTACTCCTCTCTTTGGAAAGGTGCCTAAAAATGGTGTGCATGTAAACTCCCTCGGGAGATAAGCAGGTCTTTGCCAAGGTACCTCTAAAGAAAGCCAGGGTCTCTGTTCTATTTCTTACTCATGGAGCTGAGAGTACCTCTTATAGTTAGCATATTCAAAGCCTTCCATAAGATTTTTAGTTGTTTATAACTTTGCCAGTGTTGACCATTCCTAGGAATTTCCTGTGCTGCTGTGTGCCTCAGGCTGAAAGATTTTGGAAAGTATCAGCTTAACTACATGAGCCAATTTCAATAAAGATGTAAGTGAATAATGATTTACCATTCAAAAAAAGAGAAAATTTCATTTAAAATTTTTAACACCTTCAAGCTAGAGAATAAGAAATTGAAATTTGGCAGAGGGAAAGTATCACAGCAGTGTCACAACGAGAAAATCCTTCCAAATTTGGTTAAGATATAAGCTTCCAAAATTTCAGTTCCCATGTGAACAGTTGAGGCTTTTGGTACAGCCTGAAAGTAAAATGCTTTGAATATGCAATTTCTAGCCTGAACTAAAGAAACTTCTTTTCTGTAATTGCACAATTGCCATGAGTAATTTAACACCATGTTCAAGAAACAAGAAAAGAGAAACTCCTCCTATGTTTCTGTAGCTTTGGCACTGAAGAAAAGAGCGAGCTGTGTAATTTGGAAGAAAAGAGCTGGGAAGAGTTGGTAGAGACAGCAAGTTAGAAAGACTTGATGGTGATAGGGAGAAGGGAGAAAAAAAGTATAGTAACAAAAGACTGAAGAAAATAGAAAAACAGAATAGAATTTAGAAGGGAAGGAATGAAAACAAGGGGGGAATGGACTGGAGACAGGGTAGGTAGAAACACAGTAACAGGCTAGGGCAGGGAAGGTAGTGAAAAGGTCCCATGTGGACAGTTCAGGCAATTGTCATCAGAACAGTTGACATCCTAGACAGACATGTGCTAATACATGCAAATTACTGGACCTTCACTCTTTACGTGAGGATCTGTGATGCTTTGCATCCTTTCTCCTCTGACACAGCTGGCAGGATTTAGGACCAATCCAATTGGTCTAAAGCCTTTCATTGTGTTCAGTCTCACCTGCAGAAGACCTGTAGTAAGGAAGATAGCCACAGTTCAGCAGCATCTCCTTTTGCCTAACCCACAATCACAAAAGGTGGAGTATTTTGTAGCGTTTTTTTAAGTATTATAAAAGCAGGTAGCCCCTTGGCAGATATTTAGTCCCAGTAAAAGGTATTGAATTGCATAATAGAAGTCTTTTGTTCTCTCGTTCTCAGCAGGCTTCAGTTTCTCCCTTCTCACGTAGGTGTAATTCATTTTCTGTCATGACCTGCTAGACTTGAGCATAGTTGTTAGTTACTAAATGCAACAAAAATACATCTATAATTTACAAGTTTCAGAAATTTGAAGTGGTTGACACAGGTACACAACACCTAGGAAGGGCTGTTTTCCTTTCCTGTTTTCTGCCAGAATATGTAGGAATGGAAGGCTTTCCACCCGTATACTGAAAACCTTGATCTTCTAATTGGAAATCAGAGGCAAGACCATGCAATGTAGGAGATAATTTATTAACTCATGAGTCATATGTGGAAAGTGACCATTTTGTATAGTATGATGGAGGAATGGAAGGGTAAAATTTGCCAGTTGCAGTTATCAAGGCAATACAGACTTCACTAGAATCCTAATATAATTAAGAAGATGTCTCTGATCAAAGCAAGTTGTGCTCTTGCTTTTGAACTCGTCCTGAGGAAAGGCTCTGTCAGCATTTTGCTACTGTAAAACTGAAGCCCTCAACCTTTGAAGTTATTAAAGATTTTAAAGCATTTTTTACAATGAAAAATCAAAGTTTAGCTAAGTCTCTAAGTACATTATATTTGAAGTAAGCATTTCCTCTAAAATTTTAACTAAGTATTTCACTTGCTGTTCTAAAGCATTTTGTGATGTTTCTTCACACAGCTAAGTGATAAATGCATCATATTGTAGCTTTTAGTGGTTCCTGTCAACATAGTTCAGTCTACACAAAATTTTAGGAGGTACAAATTTACTCCCTTCAGCTGCCTTCAAAATTGGACAATACACGTGCTTATTTTATTTCAGAGACATCCAGGTCTACCTTACCCTTAAGAAAAGGATGTCTGGGATATTAGGTAGGTCATTTCTGCTACAAAGTCTACAGATAACTGCAGCACAGCCACAAGCAGCAATACTGTCAGCCACTGCTAAACGTAAATATTATGTTTGTTCTTCTGCCCTAGGTAAGAAAGCACTGCAGTAAAGGAGCTATATCCTCTGGCCTGGGCGAAATAAGAGACCGTGGAGATTACTGTGCTTTAATAATTGCAAGCCCATCTCCATAGTTTGCAAGATAATTTTCTGTAAGACTGGCCCTTCTCAGTTTCCTCATGGATAATGGATACAGAAAAGACAAAAGCCACTTGCATTTCTGTTGCTTGATTATGGATGAAAATCAGATATATCTCAGATTAAATTACGGATTTAAATTACAGATTTGGTGCTCAGATTCTGTGGGAGTAAAGGCTTTGGATTTTCCCAGCCAAAATGGTCTCAGAGTATGGGTAACTTTCAACCACCTCACCATCCCTCAAGTGGAAAAGCCCACAAGAGGTTCCTGGTAGCTATATGGGACTCTGGCAAACTCCACAGTTATCTCTGGGCACTCTGCACTGTTTCCCTTGATGTTAAAGACTTGGCTGTTTATTTTTCCTCATACCTTGTACATTTTTAGCCAGTTCTTAATCCAAGCCATTTACTGTTCAACACAGAGCTTCCAGCAGCCATCAGTCAACAGCTGTTCAGCTGCTAAGAAATAAATGATCAAGATTTCAGCAGGATCCTTTAAGATTCTGCATGTGAGGAACAGAAGGTTTATGTGAGGCTTTAAAGCTAGTTTTAATGAACTTGACCAGGTAGTTGTCTATACTGACAACACTAAAACATACTATACACCTTTGACATCATGGGACTAGAGCCAGTTGCTTTTTTACAGCTAACAGTCACTGGATATTTAGTACCACGTTTACCAAATGTAGTCTTCTCTCATTTTCCCTTCCTCAAAGGAAAGAAAAGATAAAAGAGAAATCAGCATAAAAGTAGTTCTGTTCCTTACCTCTGAGGTCTAATGACTAGTCTTCTCTAGCAGAGGTGATTTGTATTCACTTTCCCAGTAACTATGCTGTGTTTATACACAGTTACTGGGGATGAATGCTAACAGGTTACATCAAGAGTCTGTACAGAATTCAACTCTTTAACTAGCCTTTCAAGTAGACAAGCTGCCATTTATGGGTAGCTGGGGGTTGCAGTGTTCTTCCTAGTGCTTGCTTATTTTTAAGATTATACATTTGAGATGGTGGCAAGAGAGCCTCTGTTACATTGATCAGGATTTGCAGTGAATGACTGTACTTTCAGAAATGTCCAAATACAATAAAATGAGTGTATATAATTTCATACCTTCACCATACACCTGACATTGTATGTGTGCATCATCTTTGTAAACTACATTGCATTAATTATGCTAGGTTTACCAGGTACACAGGTATGCCTGGTTACTGAAAAATCATACTTCCACCATAAAACAGTGTCTCCTGAGAATAAAGCAATCTCAGAAAGCTTAAATACAAACTGTGCTGACTAATAATAGCGTGTTCTTGATATACAAAGCATTTTAATGACATAGAGTCTTTAATGTTGCCCGAGTTATTAATTTGACTGTAGTAAATTCTACACACTGCCTGGAAGCAAAGATCTTCTAGTTGCATAGGTCCACAATGGAAGATAAAGACAATTAAACTGCATCTTATAAATTATGGGTTGAAGACAGTATACAGAAGTCTTAGAAATATGTGTGAAAATGACTACCAAAAGGGAGCTGCATTTGTCTTGGCTATTTGACAACTTTTGTTCCTCATTCCATAGTTCTAAACAACAAATTGCCTTTACATTGACTCACTATTTAACTTCATATCCAGGAGCCTTTTGGGAATATCTGATAACAGAGTTTCCACAAATGGTAGCATTGTATTACACACTCTGGCTTCACAGATTCCAAATTTTCAGCTCTCACCCAAAGAAGCACTTCTAGAAACCTTCAAATTCCACGCCAGATGTACAAGCAACATTATCTTTTTTGTTTGCTTCTTAAAGTTGATAAGGATTTTTCCCAGGACATTTTCTGAGACAAGTTAAAATTTGGATTTATATAACTTCTAAGTTGCACTGACTTTGTAGACATGTCTCCGTTACCATCAGTATCATGAGTCAAAACTATTGTGAAGAAAAACAATTTATTCTGCTTCATGTATCAGCTAGCAAGTTTTCTATTACATCATAACACTAACATCTTTCTTGTTAATATATTTTTACAGTCTTTTTCCGAGACCTCTTAAAATGTTTTCTCTTTTTCTTAAAACATAATTCCTTCAGCATAATAATTGTATTTAACAGAACAAACAATTTCTGCTTTGGATGATTTATAAGTCATATTACTTTATAGCCGTATATTCCAGATCATTGCTGACCACTCACAGCTGAGACAGGGGTCCTAGTTTGACTGAAGTTTGCATATTGCAGTTACTGACAATCTAAAAGATATTCTAGAATGGGAAGTTGTTTTTTGGGTAGCATTTGCAAAGGCACCTTGGTGACTTAATGACTAAATATCCTTTTTAAAATCAAATGGGCACTTATCTAGGAGCCTCATTTTGAGTGTACAGCCAGCTTTTGATGCACAGACCTGAAGTCCTTTTGATCATGCAGGAAAGCACTTGCATGACTTTGAAAAGCCCAGTAAGTTCTTTAGCTGATCTTTAGACATCTAAATGCATTCAAAATCTGGCTTGAAGTATCAACTGATAGTGAGACTTGGTTGATATGCTCCTTTGATTCTTGCTCTAACTTCTGAATATTTTACCTACTATATGACAAGGTAAAGAAAAACAATCAACAGCATTCATGCAGCATACTCATGATTACATGGACTTATATGAAAGCCAGCTTAAATCAGTGTAAGGCATTTCATTGACTTCAACAGGTTTTGAATCTGGCCACAACTGACAAAAATCTCTGTTGATTACTTTTAACAGTGGCATTTTTTCATCTATTTAATTATTCCTCACAATAACCTTTAAAAGGATTTATTTTCTACACAATGCATAGATAAATTATACTGATAAATCATAACATGACACCATTATTCCCTAGGAAAATGGTCATGACTTTTGTTTTATTTTCTGGATGTTTAATGCAACTAATCCTTCATTTTCCCTGAACAGAGAAACCTATCTGTATGATCGTTTCCAACAAAGATCAAAGGAGAATTTAATTTCTTATCAATAAAGAAATCTTTCATTTTCCCAACTAATGTTTATATTCATAGGTTGGAAACTGAGTTTAAAACCCACAGAAGAATAAAAAGGCATTAACTCTTCTGTGAAGGTTGCAGTCTGCTTGCAGTTAGAATGAAAGCAGCTCCTGCCAGCCTGCTTGCTCCCTGACTAGATGGTGGGCAGAAAACGAGGACCGTTTTAGTGCTGCTGCTTCTGCACCAATGCACCAGGTAGCACAGTGAATTCCTCCACCAAATAAAGGGGGAACAAGGACTGAAGTGTGACTTCCTGGCCTGAAACAGCCAGAAAGATGCTACTCCAGTCCCTGTGCTCTGTTGCAAATGACATCGCTGCTGTTCTTCAGTTTGCTCTTCTGAAAAATGAGGAGAAGAATGTTTACCTTATGCATTATGTAGGGATTTGATGATAAAAAGCACAGAAAGCATCAATGTTATAAGCTGCTGAGCAGTTCTATCAGATATAATTTGCCATTAGTCCAAGAGCTGATAGGGAACCTAACCTTATAGGATCACAGCTTCATAGAATTCCACCATCTTTTCAAGCATGCCATGAATATTATCCTATTAAAAGACAATCATTTATGTTTGACTAGGATATAGGGACAGTATGTGATAGAGAAATATATATTAAGATGTCCTGAATCTGAATTCATTAACAAATTCAGAGCACAATTAATTACTAGCCAAGGTTATGTCTCCAAGAATGACTAAGTATGACTGGCAGGACTGCTGTGATTAAATGAATGTCCATCCTAAAAGTGAAGGAGCTGTGAGAAATAAGGAATGCGCAGAATCCCAGAGAGAATGATGCACATTCATCTTGTCTATACTTGCAGAATCATCAGCCTTGAGTAAGAAAAGACATATGACTACAGTTTTCTAATAAAAGCCTGCATTACATGAGAATGAGATTCATTATGTTGATAAGGATTTTAAAGTATTCATTTTGGCTAACTGGGAAAAGTCAGAGTCAGAGAAGTAGAACTGTTTTATAGTAATTTTTTAGTATAAAAGGCAAGTATTGGGATGGGATGATCCCTGGTTGGCAATACTGCAAAGCAAGTAAACACCTTTTCAAATGTAAGCATGTGATTAATCCCAAACCTCTTCAGTGAAACACTTAGCGTTGTGCTTATGACTCCAGTGCAACTCACGGTTCATTACTCAGACAAGCAAAGACAGCCTCAGGAGCCTCTTTCAAGGAAAGAAATCTCCAAGAATGTCATTTTGATTTCAAATCCACTTCCATCCTAGACAAAAAGTTTGATGGGAAAGTACATTTCTTTTGCCTACAAGAGGCGAAAGAGATGTGTTCAGGTCTCCTGGCCTGCAGGCCTGTGCCGTTCCACCACAAGTAAGAAATATCTATAAAAGTTTTCCGATAAGATAAGGAGTGTGAATTCCAAGTTCTCCAAATCATCAAGATCATATTAGAGAAAAATGAAATATATATACACTTGAACTCACTGCAGGGTTTTTTATTGGAAGAGGCTTGGCTGCAGTAGAATCCTGTGCCTAAAATGTAGAAAAGGAATGTGGGTTTTCTTCCCTCTGGGGTTTAGTCTTGTTTATTTTAGAAGGCTAACATCTCAAAAAGGTGACTTATGCTCCAAAGCCATGTGTGAGTAATTTATATAATTTAGTATAATTTAAAAAACAGATGACTGAAACTCTGACTCAGTAAAGCACTGAAATATGTGCTTGAATGTTACTCTGAATAGATGCATTTTCCTAAAACTAAGCTGGGCACATGAGCAGGCAGTGGCATGAAGAAGTAACTTTTAACAAATCCACTTATTCGTTCAGCAGCCCCATACTGTAACCTCTGTTGCATCAGCATTTGTCTTTTTATTTCCAAGAATTTTATCCAAGTATTTTATTTAGAACCAGATTGTTGAAACAATAGGGATTGCCACAACCAAAAGGCTGACACGTGCAGGACAACCCCTTATGAGCAGAACAGCACTGCTGATTTTTCTTTCATGAAAGAGTCCAAGTGTGAAAGAGAAGTCATAGGAAACAAGAAAAGGAACAGCTACAGAATACTGGCACTGTGGCCCAGGGGGTAAACTGGTAGATTAAATGATGAGTTAAGAGCTAGAAAGGAGCTTCCAATACCTAATATTTTAACTAAAAGTCTAGAACAACACCAGAAAAGTTGTGCAGACAACCATTTTCACGTAAAACTTTTCTAAATTTCTTATTCTGCCCCAATGCTTCAACATAACAACATTGGCTATCTTGCCAAGGCTCTGAAGGAAACACATAGAAAAGGAAAAGCTGAAGCGACAACAGTGAAAGAGTAAACATAAGTAAGACAAATGCAACTTGACAGGCAAGTTTCAGGGTTGGGATTTTTTTTCTGCCTCCTAAATATAACTGCAATTTTCTAGGGTACAGTAGTGCTTAGATTTTGACCCACTAGTGTTTATCATATAAGCATCAATGTCATTCAGCCTTCATTCTGATTACATTAGTCATTACAACAACTCCCATGTTACAGTCTTCTCACCCTTCCCTTCAGGTTTCTGGTTATTTCTATCAAAACTGGCAGCCTCTCACTACTAGTGAATTCTAATGAACATAAGGGAAATTAGCAATTAGGAGGAGCCAAAGGCAGCAATATCTGAAATTCCTCTGCCCTGTAGAGTTCTCTTACATTACTGTAGCCAAACACGAGGTCTAACAACTCACCATATCTTGTTTTCCATGATCTTACTTTAGGAAGACTTATTTTATTTGCCAAGACTACTTCTTCCTCCAAACAAAACAGATGTAACCAGGCCTCTTATCTTTTCTGCATGGGAGTCCCACTTAGTCACATTTTGGAGGACATTCACACTTCTCCTTTAAATGGGAGAAAAATAGAAGCCCTACTACTGCAGCTAGGCTACATAGCTAAATTATACCAAGGGAAGAAAATGTGACAAGGGCAACTAGAACAGGACCAGCTCTTCAAGGTATAATTTTTATAGGATAAGTCAATTAGTACTGAAGGAAAATACAATGCCTCTGGAAATTACTGTCTGCCATAAGCATCAGTATTTCACAGTGGCCTAAAAATGAACAGTCCAAATTGTTTTCCTATCTATCGTTTAAAAACACATGGACACACAAAGTGAGCCAATTCCCAGCCAGCTGCAGCTATAGTTTTCACAGGTGAACTGAGATCTCACTTAAACACTAGTCACAACTGCACTCCTCCTTGTGCTCAACAAAAGCAAGTTACTTTTAAACCAAGATATACCGGTGACCTTTGCAAAGTGCATTTGCAACCATTCCTAAACACCTTTTTTTCCTCTCCATCACTACTTTGGCGTTTCTGCTTCAAAACACTTTAAATTTAGTTCTATCACTTGCCATATTACTTGAGGGGCAAGTGACAGTTGCTTATAAAATTATGTCATAATTTTAGGTCAAAATGATTGTCATAAAATTATGAGATGGCAATTTCAGCTTCCAATGTATCTGTTGTCTGCAGCATTGTTTACAGTCCTTGACAGACACAGTGCTGGAAGTGTTCTCTTGTAGTCATTGTGATTATGAAGAAGTGTGTGGATCTGAACCTGGATTCAGACAGTTGCATTTTTCAAGTTAGCCAAAGCAGAAATTCTGAAATTCAGGCTGGCTTACACTTTTATGGAACATTATTCTGGCTACAAAAGACAAATAGTACCTGCTCAGCATAAATGGACTAGTACAAAGTTAACTTATCAATAATTGAAAAACTTACCAGAACCTGCAAAGGGCTTTAAACAGGGTCAGCATTTTTGCCATGTGCCCATAGAAATTTTTCAGTACCAGGAGCACTAAATTGGAATTTATTATTTCATCAAAACACAGCCCAACTCTGCAAGCTATAGAGTATCTGGACAGAATTGCAGTCTCCTGAGTGGGAAGGCCTCAAAATCAGTTGACAAATCTAGGAATTATCATTAAAAAAAAAAAAAGGATAAGGTAGTAGTGGAGACAGTGGAATGGAACAGAGTAGAGTTTAACCTGTCAGAGTTTAAACTGTCAAATTTTAATAGTACAAGAATCATAAAAGGCCCAAATACTCCCAATTTATCAAATGCTTCCAAGTCCATGCTAGGTACCTTAGGGAATTACAGCCGAGCACTAAATCCGAGTAGCAATGGAGGGACATCTTGCCTAGCTGCATCTCGGTCAGCTGCTGTCCTCAGATGCACACACATTCATATTTCTCTACATGGCTGAGGGTCCTGCATACCTCATCTACTCATATCCCCATGAATCATGAGACATGGTATCATTCTACCTTCCTTCTACACTTCAAAAAAACCTCTAAATCTATCAGGAGCCACTGAAGTTCCTCACATCTAACACCTCACCTCCCTAAAGCCTGCTGCTCCCTTTTAAGATTCAACAAGACTTGGCAGCATTGCCTAGAAGAATCAACCTATATGAGCATGCAGTTTTAAATTAAGTAAGAGCATCTAAACTTCATTATATGTGGTACCCTGGAACACTCAGCTGAATGAAGAGTCTACAATTATAGCTCAGCACAATAATTACAGCAGTCCCAGATCTGTTGTTTTGATCTGTGTGTTTCGCACATAGATACCATTGTAGAATTGTCATTTCAGTTCTGTTTTGCATATAATTTTGTTTAATGTTCTCAATTCCAGCTACAACTTGTACTACATCACATCTTTGTGACAGCTTTCTCTCAAGCTAACCGTTCTTGGCAATGCACAGTAGATTAAAATCATTCTTATTAATATTTTACCATACTAGCCCTATTCCAGTACAGCTCTGTAATTCCATCTGCCTCTCAGCACTGATGTGTTTTCCTTGAGCTCAAAAATCAACCTAACCTGACTAAATTACTTAAAAAATTGTGTAATTTTTCTAAAGAAGCTTGAGTTATGCAGTATTTTAGTAAAAGGTATAATGGTCAAAGTACTGCATTTCCTAGAACATATTCTTTTCAGATACAGTTCTTTGTCTCCCAATTCAATTAAAATATGAACTTCTGTTACTTTGAAAAGCACCTATTTCAGATAGAAAATATATACTAACGTTTTAAACAACATAGCAACTTCTTTGTTTCTAGAACTGTTAGTCTAACTTTTCAGTATGATCTGACCTATTAATTTTACACTCTAAATATTTAAGCCACTCGCTTAAAACGCAGAAAAATCCAGATATAAGTTGAGAAATGATTAATCAGTTACATTTTTATAATACCTTTCATCCAGGAAAATTAAGAATAGTTTTATAGATTGTACAGAAGTTAGTTTGCCTGTTACTGTAAAGCAGTACTGCTGCAAAGCAATGCTTCAGATGTTGAATACAGGAATCATTCAATAATAAATAGCAACCTTCCAAAGAAAGTAAAGAGTAATTTATCCAGCTGAAGTTCAAAATTCAATAATTCAATAATTCAGCGTAGTACCCTAGATCCACACTAGGGCATTGGCTGATATTGGAGTGGAGAGCACCTCACAACTAACCTCTGGGAAGCATTCACCTTTAGGCATACCAAATTGCCTCTGTACAGTCTCTACTGATATTGGTAGGTTTGTGCTGCTATTTGGAGCTGGATAGCATGGTGATGATGGCTCTAGTGAAAAACAAACTCAAAATCTGAAATGTCATTTATTGTTCCAAAAAACACAAGCATGGATGAGAGCGTGGGCTGTTACAGTGCTTGGCTGGGTTTCAACTCAGGCAATGATGCAGCCTAAATGATTTCATGATGTCAGTGGTACTGCTATACCTCTTAGACAGTACATGTGGTATCTCCTCCAGTGATGATCGCATATGCTTAATCTATCATGCATGTTTTTGGTAAGCATCTTTTTGGTAAGTGACATCTCTTCTTCATATTACTTATTAACTTCTGTCCACATTATCTTCTTCAGTCAGTGTTTGGTCAGCTTGCTACAAGCCTCAAGACAGGGCATATATTCATCTTAAGAAAGAAACAGGACAAGACAGCAACTCAGAGGGAATTTACATGAAGTCTAAGTAGAGCAAGTGACCACGAACACATTCAATGGATGTTTCATAGCAGGTAGGAGTGACCTGCAGTTTTCCAAGGTGCAATTTTTGACCTAAGCCCTGTCAGATCTGCTGCCTGCCTAGCTGAGGGACTGCCTCTGGCCCCCAAATGCAATGTGGCAGCTAATGCCCTAAGGTCAGCCCTACTCTGAAAAAATAAGCAGCTACTTCAGCACCTTTACTATGCTCCTGCCTTACTGACTTGAAATAGCCAGTTGTCTGACCCCTAGGATGAGCTGTGAGACTTTTTGGTACTGTGTTTTAAAAGTGCTGAAGGGCAACCATACCACATGTGCAGTGGTATTATTATTATTAATGATTGGCTCTGCACAGTTACTGAATTAGGTATTTGATGATTACTAGTTGTTTTCTTTCTACATTGGTTATAGTGTTTATTCACCAGTTTTCTATGCTTTAATTTGGTTGACTGAAGTGCCTGGAAAACAAATGGTTCCAGTCCTTTTGTAAATTCAGAAGAAAAACAGAAAATAACACAAAATAAATCTGCTCTGCCATTAACCTACAGTCAAGAAAAGTGAACTACTTAGCTGATTTGCAGCTTTAATTGTGCTTTTCCTAATGCAGGGTAAAATCCTAGCCTCAGTGGAAGAAGCCGTTCTGGGGAAAAGGCAGCGTGCCAACCACTTCTTGTTTCAAGACCCACCCTGCCATCCCAGGACAGGCAGAGAGCCATTCTGGGCACAGAGGCACACACTGCTTTTTATTTTAGGAATGACTAGCATCTCCTCAATCACAGAGAACATTAAACTAACTGGCCAGAAGAGACCTAATTATAACTCCCAGTTAACCGTCTGCACTCACTCAGGCTGACTCCAGGAGTTTGGGAACTGTGTCTCACTCCAGTCCCACCTGACCCCTCCCTATCTTTTTTCCCCAGTGATGAAGAGCGAACTAGAATGCAACTGCCAAGTGAACTGGTGCATGGAGCTGATTCAGAAACCCTGGAGCTGAAAAGCTTGTTTTTTCTCATGAGTTTTCAGTTTAGCTGCATGAACTGGCTGACCAAACAACTGCAGGTTTGCCGGTACCTAAATGAGGATGATAGCAGGAATACAGAGCTGAGGGAGCAACAGTGAACAGTTGAACCTGCAGGCTCAGCTGCTCTCTGGAAACTTTCCTGAGTGTTAAGGCTACAAAGGCAGGGAAAGAGCAAAAGATAGGTATGTCCCCCAGTAGCATATGTATAGATCAAAGGGAACTTTTTTTCCCTTATTTCCTGAACCTGTATTTTAAATGTTTTCCTAAAGCATAAACCTGAACTTAATAGAAGTATTTGGACATGAATTAAAATCTCCCTCTTTAAAGTCTGACGTCCATCCTGTTCATCAATGAATACTGTAGCTATGTTCTGGTTTGCTATCCCATCTAGTTCTGGACTAACTGCATATGAATGCAATTTAGTTATTCCAGATTCACAGCAGTATAAATGAAAGCACAATTTCTCTCTCTTAACTTAAATAACCAAGCAGGAAAAAAAACCCACACAACAACCCCAAACAAATGCTCTCTCCAGGGAGAAAAAAAAAAAAATAAAAATTGTATAACTTTAACCTAACACCATTTACAAAGAACTGCAAAACCTAAAAACTCACCTCCCATAATGTTGGCAAAGCTTGCCATTTTTTGCTCCACCATCTTACTGTTATAAAACTTTCTCTTGCAACTTTTTAAAAACACTATTTTCCACATTGCTTGTGCATTGTATAAATTCACATGAAAAGGTAATGCACATATTTTAAACGATGCAATATGCTTCGATTGTAAAACTTAAATCTTTCAGCAAACTTTCCTGTGCTGTAAAGACTGCCAACTTCATAGCCTCAGAAAGTCCTAAGGTCCTGAATCTTTAAAAAAAAGATAAAAAGTGAAGAAGTTTGTATTTTAGATAACTTGGAAAGGTTTCTGAAAGTTAGATACAATGTTCCCTTTTGCCTCAGGCCGCTACACTTGAAATCTTAATCATCAGTGTGTCCAGCACTCTGGATATGAAGGTTTTAATAAAACAGAGCTAACAGACATTTTTAAGAGTCTCTACCCCTTTAAAAGCAGTAGGTGCACACATAATGTGCCATCATCTAAAGAATTATTGGCACAGATTTGATATGACCTACAAAATTAAGCCATGGCTTCACTATTTCAAATGAACTCATGAAACCTTTGAACTCATTACATTATCACTCTGTTCTATAGATACAGAATTGAACCTAAAATCAATATATAATCCAATTACTAACCTTGTGAACAACAGATAGATCTTTCCCAATATACTTTTTTTCCCCTACTGTAAATGCATACACAGGCTGATATAGAGATTTTTAAATGTCTAGTTTACAACTTGTTTCATGGTTGCAAAAGGAATGTGATTTTGATGATCCCAAATCAGAAACCTGATTAGAAACCACTCACCACCCAAAAACTGGCAACATTTAAACAAAACATCCTCAAAACATCTGAAATGGGGCATCCACATTACCACCATTTGAAAATAAAGCTCCATGTGCATACTAGAAGGACACATCACATAAGTTAAAAGCATAGATGGTATACACTGCACAATGAGCTCTTTGGGGGAAGAACAATCTTTTGATTCTCTTTGGTTTGTACAGCATCTGTATTGTCATACTAGACTTTTCAGCTTGGCCTTCACTGATGTACTGTAGATCCCACTCGGGAATTCAGAATGGTAGTTTTTCCCCCACTTCCCTTGAACAATTAAACTGTAATCTGCAATGCAGCAATAATTTACAATGTGGCTCTAGGCAAAAAGCCTACTGCAGATTCTCTGCTAGAAATGCTATTAGCTAATATCAAGGTCATTCTCAAAGCCTGTCAAGAGCATCTATAGAAGTTCCCCATCTTTTTGCATATGGTTAAGCTTTAAGGTTGATTACATTAACAGATGCACTAAGATCTGATTTTACTGAATGAGGTGTAACATTTATCGCCAAATTATTTTAATGGGTTGGGAAGCAGAAGCTCCAAACATAAATACATCTCCAACAGAAACATTAATATACAGCCTCATTGAAAAGTTTGCAAGGAGAGTATGTCTTGATACCATGGCATATAAACATACAGTATTTGCGGGATTTTTTAGGGAGTTGAAGTGGTGACCTCTGTATATTTTCTTACATACTGATAAAATAAACTAAAAACTTAAAACAACCTGTTACTTCAATTGCTCATAAGTTTTAGGCAGTTGGCAGTAAATTTACTTTTATATAAATAAATGTTATCTCATTACCAACAATCTCCATTAGGATCTAGCAGACCATGAAATAGACTTTGCAAGATCAAGCAATGTGCTAAGGCCCAGAAAAACATTATTTTAGCTCCCAGCTTCAGAAATTATGAGGGAAATGAAGCACTATATTACAGTTTGAAGCACACACGCTAAATAAGCCTTTTTAGTCAAGGCATTAGGAAAGAGAAGTGTAGATTACTCATAACTGTGAAAAGTACAGTTAGGTTATTTGGCACCTGCTTCTTAGCTTAATTTCCTACTGTTATTAACTTCTCACAGAATGTGCATTTTGCAGAGCAGAGGTTGTAATACTTCTAATACAGGATAAGGAAGAACTCATTTTACACAGTAGGGGAGGCAAATATATTCTAACACATTACCAGAAACAACTTTTCTGTTCCAAGCAAAAAAATATTTAGAGATCTATGGTAAGAAAAAAACCCAAAGTAAAGCAAGAAAAGACAAAAATATTGTTCTGAATGCTAAATGAAATATTAGAGCTTTCATTCTGTTTGAATAGAAATCACATCCAGTTTATAAAACACACTGAGCTTCCTAGCTCTTCGTGAGGCTAAAATGATACATTTTAAGTCAGTTCACTAAAATAACATAGGATCACATTTCATTCCGTACATGCCACAAGCCATCTAAAACTCAAACAAAATGTAAACTATCAACCAAATATAGTACTGAGCCATTGTATCTTCAATCAGCACTTTGTGGGAGAACAGTGATTTTGATTTTTACTTTGTAAAAGAGCAAGCTATTGCACCTGGCTTCAGACCTGGCAAAGACTTAAAGACTTGGGGGTGGGAGAATAAAAAAAATAAAATAAAAAAAATCACAGAGGAAACAAGGTTTTGATTGGCAGTAGGCAGTTCAGGAAGGAGACCTGTGGAGGGGTTAGGGTTAGCCTGTTTTCCTACAAACGCAATGCTTACACAGCCACACTGCCTGTCAGGACAGGTTTTAATCCTTTGGCAGATTTCAGGCAATTATGAAAAAGGAGCCATGTCCTCAAATTAATTGTACTCCTCACAGTTTCTTGTCAACCTGTGTTTGTAGAGAAGAGAGACCCAAATTAGTAGATCCCAAGAGGGAAGATTTGCAGAATTAAGCCATTAAAGATTTTTGCTTATCAGCAACCATTTGACTGGTCAGGACTTTTCTCTCCTAACCATAGCACCACTGCCCTTGTCCTGCAGTGGGATGGAAAGCAGGGGAAAGCAACTTTTTCTGGGGGCTTATGGTACAACAAAGTCAATATAGCAAACAAGTTTAATTCATTTAATACCTTAAGAAACAACCTGTTTCTCTTAGCTAAAGAAAACAAAATATATTTTCCAGTCTGTGAATAGCATATAAAAAATTTGAAAAAGAGAAAATGTTGAAAATCACAGTAAGAATGCTTTCAAAATTCTGTATTAGCAAGCACTTCTTCCAGCCTTACTTTTTCTGTATCCATAGTTGAAATTATCAGAATCAATTTTCAAATTACCATTTAATTTAATATGACCTTACATGTGTAACAATTTAAACCAAAGTTTTGTGACACTGAAATTAAACCATCACAATAAAATTATAATAATGATAATGGTAATACCATAGGCTCTAGAAATGCATTCGAATATAGGCATATGGGTGCTTTAAATTGTCCATAACTGATAAATTAAACACACTTTTTTGAGAATTTACCGTGCATATTCATTTTTCCCAGGAATTCCAGCTCTTGTTTTTCAAAGTATTAACACTTACCAAAATTCTTTCCAGAATCTGCAGTTATTCTGTGCAACTGGCTTCTACCTTTGTATCTATATCATTATTATAAAATCAGAACAAAAAGAAAAAAAATAATTTGTTTGCCATGTTAGTGATGTTTATGGTACTAGCAATTTTACAGGTTAATAGTCTAGGTATTTTGAACTCTGTATCCTTTAAAAAAATGGGGGGGGGGGAGGCATTTACAACCAATTTCTCTGTATTCTCTCCCCCAAATGACTCCAAAATGATGCTGTCTCTTATGTATTGTATTATTTCTCCCAGGCCACACTCAACTGAAAAGCTTCTAAAATGAGAGGTGTTGAGAGCTTAAGAACTAAGACTGTAATTCCTTTGCGTGTTCATAAGTTTATCAACTTTAACTGATGAAAAATAGATGCCAGAAAAATCAAGCAACACTTTTACTGAAACTCACTTATGCCCTGTTCCTGCAGCTCTTCTACTGTGTTATATCCTGAAACAGCACACAGACTTGGCAGCAAACGCAACCCAGCACAGCCGCTGCTTTTCACTGTTCTCTTGGTCCAGCTTTCAGGTCTTTGGGGCCATTTGTCATCATTTTTATTATCATGCAACGACTAGGAAATGTATATCATCTGTGGGACTTGAAGTACAAGATTACATTCTCCACCACTGTTTACTGGCATATTTTGGGCAATTTGAAATAAATACTAAACTGTGCAGCCCACAGAACCTTGTGTTCAAAAAAACAGCACAGTCTTGGGCAGTTGCTGAGGTACTAGGTAACCATTAATTTCTATGGGGAGAATTTTAACTGCTGAAAACTCAAATCCATTTGAGAAGAGTGCTGTGGGCATTGATTTATCTGTTTGTCTTTGAGAGACGTAAGCTCACTCACTGTAGGGCTCCATCCTCAGAATTATGCTGCTGCTCTGAAGTGGATTTAGTCCTTTTAATGACTTCAAACATGTCCGAATTATTCTATCTGGCTTCCAGTATAGCTCCTATCATCCAATTATCTAAGTGCCTGGAGCAGTCTCTCAAGAGTTAACTTCCATTCACCCCCTCCTGCCACGGTTAAGACAACGTTGCATAGCTCTTTCCCACAGAGCTTTTCTCAGCCTGTCAGAAAATATTTCCCATTCACCTCATTATAATTAGGTCACGTTCAATAAACCACTAGTCATTTGAGATCAGTTTATCATCTCTCCTAACAAGGCAATATTACCCCCCAAATCCAAGAGACTTAAACTAAGCATAAACTGTTGAAATAAACAGTTGAAATGAAATACTGTCCTTACGTATTTTTCCTTGTAATAGCAGCCTTTGTGAGTCTCTTTCGCAGTTTCACCTGGATCATTTTTGCACTGGCTTTGGCTGGGACTGGGTTGACTTCTCATTGCAGCCTGTGTAGTGCTGAGGTTTGGATGTGTGACTGAAACAGGCTCGATAATGCACCAGTGTTCTGGCTATTGCGGAACACTGCTTGCGCCCTGTCAAGGCCTTCGTTTCCCACTCTGTCCCCCCCGGGAGCAGGCTGGGGGCAGGCAAGAGGCTGAGAGGGGACACAGTGAGGACTGGCCAAAGGGACAGCCCATACCGCCTAGCACCGTGCTCAGCAGTAAAACTGGCAGCAGAGGAAGAAGCAGGGGGTTGTCTTGCCAAGGTGGCTGCTGCTCAGAGACTGGTGGGGCATTGCTCTGCTGGTGGGAGATGGTGAGTGACTGCCTTTGTATCACTGAGGTTATTCCTTCACTTACTAAAATGTCTTTATGTCGACCCAGGAGTTCTCTCACTTTTGTTCTTCCTATTCTCGCCCCCATCCCACCAGCCACTAGCCTAAGCCTATCTGATATTATGAGACTTCACTGCTCAGGTGCCAAAGTTACTAGACATTTAGCACAGATGTTTCTGCATTCGACTTCCTTCCTCCCTCAGAAATGACTCTCTGTCATAATTTATGGAATAAGAGTCATAGGGGCAGAGGGATCCAACTGCCATTGACTTTCCACCTCTGAACAATTTGCCTTTGTTCTTTTAAAAAATATGTCTGGAAATGCTTCTATCTCCCCAAAACAATACAGCTTCAGTGGCATGTTACTTAATGACCCATTGCACATATAATGTTTAGCAAATAAATAACAAACTAATCAGAAAAGCCACTCTTCCAAAATACTGGATACGGCTGGGGGTATGCAGGCTAGCACATATTATGAATGAATCTGCAAACCAAAATAGAAAATACAGGATCCATATATTGTGCAGCATTATTAATCACCTCATTTTGAAATAGTCAGGTTGAAAGACTGTTCCAGATGGCATTTGGGTGATAATATGCAGCTTCCTTGACAATATTTACCAGAGGTGTTTAAAAACAACAAAAAAAGGCAAATAAAAGCACAGTGTTATGGAAGCATTGTGAAAATGGGTTTCTTAGCTCTTGAAAGTTTTACAGAAACAAGAGGGTAGTACTACAGATTGCATAGAGCTGCTTTGCTTTGAGGACAGATTTTTCTCAGTTTTGCTATGAAAAAAGCTGTGTTTACCTGCTAAAAGGCAAAGTATCTCAGGAGAATAGACCTGTGGAAGCCCCAGTGACCATATACAAATGCCTGGTGAAAATGACGGCTCTGCACATCTCTCATTGCGGATTAATGTGTTGAATCTGAAATACTTTTTTTTTTACTGTAACCACATTTAAAGGTTATAAGCCATATGTAATGGAAGTGTGACATTTCAGGAAACATTCATCTTTGAAGTTCAAAATACTAAAGAAGAACCTTTCACAATTTTAACCAGCTCTCCTATGCACACACTACTAGAACAATCACTTTTAATTTTTACCTTTTTAGTCTCATTTGGGAAATACTAAATGAGGGTCCCACATATATGCCTCGTGTCAGAAAAATCCATGCCAATAAATTTGATATCCATGCACTGGCATTTTGCTTTGTCTGCTTCTTTAGCAGAGTTTCCGGAATATTACCTTTTCCTTTTTTATTTTCTTTTTTTCTTTAGGTTGTCTTGTAAAATTCTTATTTCTAGACATAGGTTTTAAATCTGTCTGAAAGAGCCTCTCCATTAATTATAGAAGGACCAGAGTATAAGAACTCAAGCACTTAAGAGATGATATTCAGACTCCCTCTCAATACTTCAAAAAAATTCCTCTGTTATCATGCCAAGTTAAAAAAAACTTTTAGTTTCACTAAGGTTAACATTTTAAAGCAACTACTCAAAAGACAGTTTGAAAAATTTGAAGCAGTAAAGCTGACTGTGTCCCTTTTGCAAACCAAGGAAAAACAGTGTTACATTGCCTGCTAAGGATCTACTCTCCTCCTTTGCAAGTATATTTAATAGATACATAAGCTCTTTCCTCACTGAAAAAGTACTAGAGATATGTGAAAAGGAAGATGTCTTTTATTAAATCAGTCTGCTCAATTTGTTGCCCTCCTTCAATCCAACTGTAACTTTAATCCAACTGTAAGAGGAAGCTGGAGATCTACCTTTTTTTAGGTGTTTGTCTGATTATAGACTTAAGTTAGCAGAGAAACAAAATTGAACAGAACTACCAGCTTCCACACTTGTTAGTCAACAGCTGAAAACTGAAACATATACAGACTCTAAAATGTACAGAGGGTATTCTTTTCAGTATGATTAAATCCTTTTAGTTGCATAATCAGCTTGATGGAGTCATAATAATAGTTTTCTAAATATTTCATTTGTTTTTAATTTTCTATTCTGGTCATTAAAAACAAAAACTAATGGACAGCAATCCCTGTGCATATTAAGGTTACATCAAATCTAGACATAATCAATTTTCTCTGGTGTCTAATAAAGGTTTCGGGAAAGGATGCATGCGCTTAATGGTCCTCAAACACATTTTAAACAAACACAAATGTAAGCTTCATTCTGTACGACTTCACTTAAACTTCAATTTAAAGCATGTGGTTAAGAGCTTTCCTGAATCCATTCAGCATTGTGGTACAGGGAAGATTACAGTGTTTAAATGCTAATCTTTCAAAACCAGTTCTATTAGGACAGAGTTGTTCTGATCCTTTCAAGCTGACAGGAAAGCACTGGCGTAAACAGAATCAAGAGTACAAAGAAATCTTTCTCTTCTTTCCAAGGCAGAACAAGGAGAAGTTACTGCTGGAATTCCTCAGTTACTTTTTTCGACAGAGGGTTGCATTATGAAACTCTGTACAGGCAAATATTATCATATTATGGTATGGCATGTAAATGCATTTACTACGCAGTATTATAAATCTAGATCTAAAAGCTGAAGAAAAACTAAGAAAAAAAATTTGTATGCATAACCTGGGAGAAAGGTGGGGAAGGAGTAAAACCTTTCAATGTGTAAAATCCTAAAGAATCTGACCCAGCAATATATATTTCCTGAAAATCAGAACTGCAGCCCAGATTTTTCGTGCATTTTACATTTCAGGATTAATCAGTTCTTTGCTGCCTCTCTTCTGCAGTTCAACTTGTTACACAAACTGCAAGGTATTTTCAAGCACACTTCTCAGATGACTCCTGCACTCCTCTGAGCCCACGCACCTGTATTTTCCTTCCGTGAAATCTGGTATGTGCAAAGAAAACAGGCTGGAAGCTTATTATGCCTCTCCTTCCAGGCTCAGAAATGCTTCCTGTTTCATGCTTTACAAATAAATAGTATACAGATGTTGTAGTACAAACCTTGAACATTCACTCCTCTATGAGAGATGTTTGCACAGTTCAGGCACATTTTAAAGCCCTGAATATAGCACTTTACTCACCCAAAAGGATTGCTTAGCAGGCTTAAACAGTTTCAGCAACATTCAAGAGTTCCCTTCAGGGAAAGACTTGGCCTAGAACAGTCTACTTAAAATCCGTATGTCGTACACCAACTGCAGTGATTTCTTCTGCGTCCTTCACTGCTGGAACCTCACCCTTTCCTTGCTGAATTGTTAAGTGGTGTAAGATTCCCTAGTTCTCTGCTGCCACGATGCCTATGGGCAGTACAAAATGGTAACAGTTAGGTTGGTGAACTACAACAGCAGCTTACAGTGCTGACCAGGTTTGTTTTACTGTTACCTCCTCCCACACCTTTTGCTGACCCATCCACATGTAGACTAATGCCAAAATTGTCATTCTCTGGGTCAAGATTGTCTCCTTGCTTCTCTATTTTACAGAGATCTTTCATGGAGAGGCTCGGTCCTTGCAGTGCTTAGACATTACCATAATATAAGCTACTCCTACTAATAATGGCATCATTATTAATGTTACTACATATGTCATACAGAGAAAGATTTCTAACAGCACCATAAATAAGTCCAGGCTTTGCTTTGATGTCTGTGAGCCTGTTCTTGAATAACAATGCTAAAATACAACCTTAGCACTTAAACATTATACATATCCCCTATTTATGATCTCTGTGCAGTAGCAATTAATAGTCCCCTTTCTCAAAGGGCTCTCTACAAACACCAGTCTTCAAAACCTGGTGAAGTCTCTGGTAACATACTGCACCTACTGGTAAGGTAGCACAAGAGTAAGGGAAATTCAACCCTTTGATTTTGAAACTTTGCACAAACCTTGACACTGTATGCCTTCACAGTGTTGTTTTAGCACTCGAACATTACTTCATGGAAAACCCAGATGCAGGTGTCTTTTCAGTAGGGGTAACTGTGTGTGTGACAGGTTTGTCTGTCTCTGGCTAAGCCCCAGTGACCTGGGCTGCACTTCGTGGTGCGTGTTAGCAGCAAAAGGAAAGTGCTGCCTAGGGGAAAGGAGACAGGAACCAGGTACGTTTACTGTATTTTTGGCAGAAGAGTCACAGAACCCTTCCCCTGCTTTTCTGGACTATCTGTCTTCAGAACACAGCACTGTCTTCCAAGGACTTTTGGAGCAAGGGCTTCTCTGGGACAGGGTGGAATAGCAGGTCAGGAACCGAGTGCCTTAAATACTTAGTCTGAGAGATCTCTCCAGGAATTTTCAAGGATCTATGGCCATGCCAATGCTCGACTTGGGCAGATTCTTTTCTTTCTCTTTTCCTTTTTGATTTCTCCAGGCATCGTTTTGTTCCACTGAAAACCAAGGTGATATCAAAATCTAATGTTTTACAGAAATCTTACTGTTGTATGTTGGTTTGCTGTAGTGAAAAGATCCTCTAACACATGGTATTATTAAAACAGAGACTTCATGCACAGCAAACAGGAGGAAGTGAGAGGTTTACCATAGCCTGCTGTACTATTTTAACCGGCAATTAACATACCTATTATTTTATTCTCTCTTTTTTTGCTAGGAAAACAAGTTGGTAGTTAAGAGGATATAGACTAGAATTTACACTATCAAAGTAGTTAAATATCACTGGATTTTAGCATATTCAGCAAGTTGGATAAATACTACCACTTTCCACACACAGCTTTGAAAAAGTGGTCTGTAAGTATTAAAACATTCCCAAAGATACTGGGGAAAAAAACCTGCAGATGTACAAGATGAATAAAAGGTACCTGTGAACATTTTGACCCCAAAATTGTACTCAATATATAAAATAAATAATCTTAGAAACACTGCCTGGTTTTGATGCCCTTGAATACATGGAACACTTGTCTTAAAGAGACCAAATGACTTCAATGCATTTCTGACACCTTGGATATCTATTCAAAATTACAAAAGCCATAAGGCATTGGTAGACTGTTGTCTCATTTTCCTCCATGATTTGTCAAAGCGCTACAAATGTCAAGGGCTACTTATAGTTATCTGTCAATAAGACAACCAGCAAGAACCCAGAGGCCTTATGAAAAGGCTAGAGAAGAATAGCCCTCAATTAAATATATCATTAAATAACATAGATCTTTGAATTGCAAACATATGATCTGAATACTCTTAAATAGCTTTCTTGAAGGGGAATCATCTAACCATACATTCCAGCCATTGTGAATTACTGCTTAGCATCCCTTTTTATTACATCCACTGATAGACAGTCAGATATTGGTGAAAGACAAGCTCCCTAGAAACTGGATTCTGTCCAGCCACAGTAATTGCAAAGAAATCTCCAAGATATATGGCTACTCCCAGAATTAAACAGTTTTCTCTTCAACTGGAACCTGACAAAGGTTCACTGGCTCATAGGTGCCCCTGTAGGCTTTCTTTTGCAAGCTACTACTTTGCATCAAACTGAACTAGGAAATAACACAAGCCAAGCCCTTTGAACTCTGAAACATTGTGGAGGTGAAGCATTCTGCCTCTACCTGCATGCTGGTCCACTAACATTTTTTGTTCCCTGAAGAGCAACCAGTGTCCACCAACACTTGGCCTTAGACTTTTTTGTCACTATGTAAGGAAAAGCATAAGTCGAATTTATTCTGGCTTTTGATTGCGAAGCAGAAAACAGTTACCAAAAGGAAATTGGTAGAACAAAAGATTAACATCTACCTGGATCTCGGGGCAATTATGGGCTGCTGAACAGATTTCCTTCCGTGGACATCTCCCAGCTGTCTGGACTGAGGTGCTATTTCAGCAGACATCCTCCTCTTATTGTTTCTCTTTGGAAGAAACAACTCTTAGCCTGGTTCATGGTCTTCTAATTATATTTCTTTTCTTTTTGCTAAATATTGAGGACAAATAAATCTTAAAAACAGATCCTGACCCCCCCAATAGCTGCTCTTCCTGTGATTCAGTATGCTGATACTATTGTATACCAGATGCAAATTACCATGTGTAGCTCACCAGGAACAAAAGCTCTTCTAAATATAATGTCTTCTCTCTGGATGACTTTCCACTGTGTGGGGTTTTTTTAAACATGGTTCACTCTCCCTGCAATGCATGTGAAGTAAGATAAGTTTGACTTAGAACCCCACTGCTATGGTATATTTTCAATTAGCCCACTTTTTCTCTAACCTAAACAACTATGTTCAGCTTATTGCAATACTTTCTAAATCACCGTATGCGCTTAGAAACCATTTATTGCTCAGATACCATATTATTAACACCATTTTCAACTAAACCCGAGCAATTTTACAGAGACAGAAATGGGTGGATTTAAGAAGGTACCATGTTTGTACTGTGCAGCACCTTCTTCCCCATGCACGCTGGCTGTAGGGAATCCACCACAGAACTGCAAAAGGACAAATGACTTGATAAAAGTTTTCAATATTAATTTAAAACTAAAGCAGGAATGAGTTTTTTAAGATACTTACTGTAACACACTCCTGCATTACATCAAAAGACTCTTAATCTCACCGTAACGTGGCGATTATAAATTACTAAAAGGCCTTTTGTAGATATGTAAATCTCCCAGATGTCTTTAGCAGACAGTCAAGTCCTGTTTTTTCACACATCTTGCAGTCACTTGCCTATACCCACAGAGTGTAGTTTCCCACATGCCTTGACATTTCATCCTACAAGTTAGAATTGGCCAAGAATATTAAATTTTAATATTGATTTTTAATAAAATTTACATAATAGGAAAAAAACCTCTCTACCTGGAAGACTATGAATTATGCATAAGTCTGAATTATCAATAAGATGATGAAGACATTGTTGTAGGTAATTGATTTAACTGCAGTTTTTACACAGCCCAAGTCTTTCTGCTTACTCCGTGACTGATCTGGTATCTAAACAGCAACGTGGGTTCCCTCCTTTACCTTTCCAAACCCAATGCAAGGCTAAGAAATAGCCTTGAATTAATTGTACACATATTTTGAAAGTTTCACCTTCTCTGGAAAGGAAGGTGGAAAATCGTAACAGAACACAAAATCTTCAAATGTCTAAGACCACCAAACGTAAACAGATACAAAATGGTTTCTGAGGCTCTTTTCCCTGCCCTTTGAAAGGGACATCATTAGCAAGGCAAAGTGCTTCTGCAGAAGGCACCTCTATCCTGTGAGCAACTCGCCGATGTCCGAGTTAAATTTGTAACATGGCAACTTTTAAAAATATGTGAGGCCTTAGACTTTAGGCACTCAGAGACTGTAACTGTCACAGGCCTGATCAGAGCTGCTCTTGGTGTCCCCACTGTGCTTATACCTGTATTCATAGTCATCTACAGTTCCCCTTTAAACCCTTATCACCTACATCTCTAACTATTAGGTAGGATTTTTATATATTCTTTAAAAAAACCCCTGATAGACAAAGGAAAAAAATTGCTAATGAGATCCTGTGTCCTTCATCTATTTTCATCAGAGGCTTTACTTAAGGATATTAAGTGGGAAGAAGAGATACTTTCTTTTGTTTCTCTTTAAAACCAAATGTTTGCTCTTAACACTTCATTTTTGTTCATCAAAAGCATAACTTAGAGCTGTTCAAATACATTTTGCTCACTTCTAAAATCATAAAAAGGTAAATCAAAACACATGATGTACAAGTGAGACCAAAATCATATTTTAATTTGTGTTTAAAATTATTGTGAAATGAACTAGAGCATCTGGCAATCTCAGTTCAATTGTCCACAGTGCGGGCTAACAAAGAAAAATGAGTAATACAGCAACCTGAGCTAACTTTGAAAAAAGCTTTAAGAGCTGCTTTAAAAACTAATGACATAAATGACCATATAATGTTATGTTTCCATCATCTGAACTCCCTACTTACAGGTAGCTCATTTTTCAAAACATAGACTTAAAAATTAAGAAAGATTAATCGTAAACCAAAGAATAGCAAGGTCTGTCTCTTGCTGGAGTAACTCTTTAACCACTACAAATCTGAAATTTTGTTAGGGATGGTCTTCCAAACAGAACATCTTTAATTTGAGTTACCTTCCTTGCCTCAGAAGTCCACTATTAATATTACTTTAGTGGAGTACTGCCAGGATCCATTTAAACCACGTTTGCGGGTCATTGGCCATCCCAGTGTTCAGGCACCTGGCCCTGAACCATTGACTTTGCTGGGAACTGGCAGGTAATCCAAACATACCACTGTTCCAGAATTACTAAGCACTTCTCCCTGTGTTTTAACTCATCTCTTTAGTTCAGATTAGACATCACCAAATCTGAAGGGCACTTTTACACTTGTAGTAGCTTATATAGTTGGAGATACAAGTTAGAATTCAGGTATCATTTTTATGTAGACTGACACCTTGGTCTATATATCACGTTTTCAAAGAGGACTGAGGGGAAAGAAAAAAAAAAAAAAAAAAAAAAAGACAGACATTGTCATACAAGACAATATAGGTCATGCAGGTCTCCTGAAACAGGATACCATAATAGCATGACTAAAAAAGAGTTCTACAGTCTCACAACAGGTAGACGTGGAAGTGTGAAATCACTAAGGAACTGCTGTGCTTTACCTTGCTGACTTTCTTTGGTACTTGCACTTATACACGTTATTGCTCAGGTGCTCAGGCCCAGGCTAAGCGGGACCCTAACTAACAGCCCCTTTTTTTTTTTTTTTTTGGTCCCCCACAAACTCTGTAGAAAAATTATAAGGCAGTACATTGCTTGCAGTGTGCAGCAGTATACAACATACACTTGTTCAAGCAGTACTAAAAGAGCATATCTGGATCAATGTGTCTGAGCTACAAAAATTTTTTGACCTGCAATCCACTAAACATTATTCTGTGTCCAACACAGGCTTAATTAGAAACAGAGAAAGAAGTTTTAACAATTTGTGATTAATTTTTATGTATTCTGTAAAAATCTCTAGGATGAAAACCATGTCCCTCTTAACAAAGTTATCATTTAAAAAAATTATTTCATCCCACATCTATAAAAGATCTGCTCTATGTTTTCTCAATCACAGAAGAAAATAGAGATTTTCCATTTGTATAGGGCATATAATTCTTCTCTTTCCTTTCTCTGATGCTCAACCTGTCTGCTTGTCATGATCACAACGCAAATCTGACATGACCTGTCACAGCCAAAACATACCCAAGCGATTAGCTATACAGCAACAGCAGATTCATCAACAGAATGGCTCATTGCTTAGATACAAACTCTAGTATGGTTGGGGGTTTGGCAACTCACAGAAATAGTAACAAATCTAGACTAGCGAGGAAGTCCATAGGAGCTCTGGTGGTAAAGGCTTCTCTGCTGCTGAGCCAAGGCCATGTTACAGCACTGCTGCTCAGTGCCCTGAACTCCTGCAATTCTCCTTTTCTGCTGAGACACAGAAATCCCAATCACAGCATTTCTCTTTTTCAGTGAGAAAAAAAATTGTGCTGGGTAAATTCCAACATAATTTATGATGCTTTACTTACCCAAGTTGTGCTTGCTTCTTCCATGCAGCGATAACCATTCTTTATTTTACTCCTCAAACCACTATTTCTAATTTCTGGACTTCTGCCAGGTTGTAGTCTAAGGCTAGTGAACTGATATCTCTCCAAATCAGCTACCGTATGAATACCTTTGTGATATTTTAATATTTGCTAAAAACAAGATAGATGGCAATGCATCTATGCAAACTTCTAATACAGCTATTGCCTGAAGTCCCAGGTACTTTTAATTCACACAAATATACCTCATATTGTGGCTAATGTAATGGTACCCAAGCAATATAACACTGTTGTTTGTTTATTTGTTTGCATAATAGAGCAGTTCTGATAATCTACTAATAAAGAGCAGTGCTAGACACCAAGGACAGGTATCGCTCCAACCAGAACAGGACCAGTGCAACTGCAATGGTATCCATACCACACTTCAATTTTAGTGATAACAGACAGGAAAGAGTGCCTCCTGGGTAAATCCAAGTCTGATATTAGTGATGTTTTTGGTGGACAGCCAAAGTTCAATGTTCAAAACAGACTGCTAGCCCAAATACAGAAAAAAAGCATCTAGAAAAAACCATAATACCAAAATGTGGTTACACTTGGCAAAAGAGTTTGCAATTACTGCTTATTTATGGCAATATAGCGCATTAAAATTACCAAATTCTACTTTAAAAAGCACCAATATAAATTTCTAAAAAAGTGACTTTTGCAAGATTTTAACATTACAAAGGCAGCGTAATTAGATGCATCTCATAAATTGTAATCAGATAAACTCCAGACAAGCATGGAATAATGCAGAACAAAAAAAAGAAAAAGATAGAACAAAAAATCATCTATAAGAACATTTTTTTCTCCTTGTCACAAGGTTTTAGCCTTTAGGGGGGCATTACAGTTGCTCCAACACACAGGAATATTCTCATGCCTCCAAAATCCAGGCTAAAAGAAACTGACTGCCTCAATTCTGCATAGAGTCACTGACAAGAGATGCAGTCCTTGTGGGTGCATTGCAGAATTCCTATGATGAGCTCTGTTGAGGACCACTGCACATCTAAGTCAGAGTTGCAATCCTTGTCTTACATTCCTGACAAAACATCTAAAAGTCTGTAAGACTAGTATTCAAATCGAGACAACATAAACACCTTCATAATTATCAAAACAATGAAAAATCACAGTTCCATATCAGTAAGGTACTAAAATATAAATACAACGGTGGCATATAAGCTCAGTTATCACATTAGAAATCAAAAAACTTACTGAAGAACAACTTAAAATAAGAACAGGAAGATCATTAGTCTGTTCCAAATAATAGCTGGTTACAGCCTAACATCGGTATAAGATCAGTTTTTAGGCACTTAAGACATCTTGATCTGTTGATCAAAGTTACTTAAATAAAGACAACAAAGCAGGGAAATGAGGTTATCAGACTTTTCACAAGTAAACCACTTCCATTAAGTAAAACATCAGTCTTAGTTGAGAACTTGGGAGTCCAATCAGAATTTTGCAACAGCAGCTTATGCTAAATACAAATCTATGCACATATATGTATATATATGTATTGGTTTTGTGTGGCAAGGTTTTGGTAGCGGAGGGGTTAAAGGGGTGGCTTCTGCAAGAAGCTACTGGAAGCTTCCCCTGTGTTCGAGAGAGAGCCCAGACCAGCCAGCAATAACATGGATCCGCCACCGGCCAAGGCCGAGCCCATCAGCGATGGTGGTAACGCCTCTGTGATAACATTTTTAAGAAGGAAAAAAAGTTGAGACTGGGAGAAACAGCCACCGGAGCGAGGAGTGAGAACATGTAAGAGAAACAACCCTGCAGACCCCCAGGTCAGTGCAGAAGGAGGGGGAGGAGATGCTCCAGGCGCCGGAGCAGAGATTCCCCTGCAGCCCGTGGGGAAGACCCTGGTGAGGCAGGCTGTCCCCCTGCAGCCCAGGGAGGTCCACGGTGGAGCAGATCTCCACCTGCAGCCCGGGGAGGACCCCACGCCGGAGCAGGTGGGTTCCCGAAGGAGGCTGTGACCCCGTGGGAAGCCTGTGCTGGAGCAGGCTCCTGGCAGGACCTGTGGCCCCGTGGAGAGAGGAGCCCAGGGAACAGGTTTTCTGGCAGGACTTGTGACCCCGTGGGGGACCCATGTTGGAGCAGTGTGCTCCTGAAAGACTACACACCGTGGAAAGGACCCACGCTGGAGCAGTTCGTGAATAACTGCAGTCCATGGGAATGACCCACGTTGGAGAAGTTTGTGGAGGACTGTCTCCCGTGGGAGGGACCCCACGCTGGAGCAGGGGAAGAATGTGATGAGCCCTCCCCCTGAGGAGGATTAGCGGCAGAAAATAATGTGTGATGACCGTAAACCCCTTCCCCGTCCCCCTTGTGCCTCTGGGGGGGGCTTGGTGGTGAAATCCGGGAGTGAAGTTGTGCCTGGGAAGAAGGGAGGGGTGGTGGGAAGGTGTTCTGAGATTTCGTTTTATTTCTCATTACCTTGCTCTGGTTGATTTGTAATAAATTGAGTTAATTTTCCCAAGCTGAGTCTGTTTTGCCCATGACGGTAATTAGTGAATGATCTCTCCTGTCCTTACCTCGACCCGCAAGCTTTTTGTTATATTTTTCTCTCCCCTGTCCAGCTGAGGATGGGGGAGTGATAGAACGGCTTTGGTGGGCACCTGGCATCCAGCCAGGGTCAACCCATCACAATATATTTATATATATATAACATTTTTATAAGTAAAATCTGTGCATATATGTGTATATACATTTGTATATATAGCTAAAATTCGAATATGACATTTGTAAAAAATAATAGATAAATTATATATAAACTTAAGAACCCAGAGGAAGTTCAGTCAATGCAGGGTCCTCGTTCTGTTGAGTGAAGAACACATTTAGCTATTAGAGTCTGGGTTTAAGTTAACATTTTGTTTGGGAGAAGTAAGGCAGATTAGAAGTGAATCTATCACCTTCCCATTTGCAGATGTTGGTTTGGTTGCAGAGCAGCGTTGATGCACATGAACCAGGTTCCTTGCAGAGAAAACTAAGCCCGAAGCTCTTATCCATGTGCACGCCAAATGTCTTCCAGCCCTAACAGATATGTACAAGTTCAAACTGCTTAACATGCTGAAGATGTTCAGTTGAGGAGACAAGTCTCAATTCAGGCTGAAGCAAAATCTCAGACATGTACACAGTGAAGATGTAGAGGCTTTGGCACCAATGCTGCAGTCTGCTGAGAGCTCCTACTGCGCTGAACTACTCAGCAGGAGAGACATAACCCTGTACTAGCAGACACAGCAGAAGACAGTACCAGGGAAAGAATGGCTATGCTCAGGGGACAAAGACCTCCCGAATTTTTGTTTTCTTCCTATTGTACTTGCTGCTAAAGTATCTGGATAATGCAGTCAAATACACAATAAACCTTTACAAATTCAGATAGTTGTGCCCAGAAGCAAAGAACTTCTACAAAACTGATAAAAATGGTTTCTGATAACATATGTATTTGGTCATGGTGCAGGTGTACATCATAGCATGTATATGCCGCATAAAACTAGATTTTGGTCCACACTTTTGCATGTAGCACAATTTTTGACATTTTAAACAGGGAACACCACCATGCTTCCATTAGCCAGTTTCTTTTTACCCAATCCCCACCTTCCCAAAAGGAATGGGTTTTGTTTCAATTGCCAATAAATTATTAAGGAAAAAATACAATGTTAGTAGAAAGCAAATCCAATCTATTTATACTATGATTGTACTTAATAATTAAGCTGAAAATAAACAGGATATAAAAAGAAGAAAGAGAAACATCATTTAATATTATATGTATACATAATTTTACTATTTGTCAGAGACAAAATACCACCTCTTCTAACAAAGATGTTAACAAAAACTCTAATATAAAGTTTTGTATAATGCCTTTGGGAAAAAAACAACAATATTCCAGGTACTTAGAAAAATAATTAGAAAAATATTGTAATGGACTAGCTGACAGAATCTGCAAAAAAGACTGGGGAGAACTGTAACAGTATGTACAGCTGAGAAAGACTGGAAGATGAACAGCTGAAGGGGTAGCTATTAAACTGTTTTTATCTTCCCTGTCAAGTTCTCCTCCTTTGTAAACAACGAAGTTTTTACACAAAACATCACCACCAACAAAAACAAACCCAACCAACAAGCCTGTAAGTCAAGGAATGTAAGGCTGTAGTCTGAGAAACATGTTTTTCCGTCCTTCGTCAAGTCTCATCTTCTTCTAAAACAAATTAAATGACAGCTGCCAGACTTTAAAAAAAAAAAGTCAGGCGTTCACATGTATAGATTTTATAAAACAGTAAGCGCATTAAAAGAGAAATCTATTTTTTTTAAAAGTATACTGAATAATGCTCCATATTAGAACTAGATAACAAGAAGGAGATAAGTTTCAAGAAACTAAAACCCTAAGTATGCTTTGCCATATTCATGTGACTTTGTGCATTCACTGTACAGATATTCTCCACTCATTCACGGAGTGTGCTGGCTGTTGATAAAGAAAGAGCTCCCTTGAAGAGAGCAATTCTTAAAAGTTGTTGACAACTACATCTGCTTTCTGCCGGAGCTCTAAATTTACCCTTAGGAAAGCAAGCACGAGCATGTTAAGCTCAATCATCTCAACATATAGTTTCTAAAATGAGTGAAACTAGAACAGCTCTTGATATTCTACAAGACGTGAAATAATTAGTCCCATTATTGGTATACTAATTTTCTACTGTGAGGCACTGAAATTAGCAAGTTCAAAATATTCCCTTGATTTTTTTATTTCCTCAGAATTCTGATCATTATTTCTTCGTGCTCTCTCCAGATGGAGGTAGGCCTTTCTTCCCACAGTGAAGCTGCAAGTTAACTTGCAACAGTAAGAAAAATTTTTAATATAAGGGAACTGCCAAAAATCCCCACAAAATAAGAAAACTCTAAGTTTTCTTGTAAGGAAAAAATATCTGTTAAGGTCCAGGTGGCATAGCTGCACACTGTACAGAAAACCAAACATTCCTACCCCAGCCTGAACAACCAAAGAAGATGGAGAACTTTCAAGTCAAAATTAAACTGCATTAATGGTTGGCAGCAAGGAAATCAGCTGCTCAACTATTTTGAGGCATTTCAGAACTGTTTTTAGAGGGGGGAAAAAAATGGCACAAAATAAAAACACACTGAATTTTGAAAACCCCATTCCTTTAAAAAGATACAAGGCATCTATTTGGGAATCTGTAGTTTTACCAAGGGCACATTAAATGGCTGCACTAAGCCTCCATTAATAGTACCAAAAGCTAGAATCTGTAGTAAAAGTTAAGCATATACAAAAGCATCATGTTCAGAATAGAAAAATGTGTATTAAAATTGACTAATAGACAAGCTATTTGAAACCCTAACCCCCCCCCCCCCCCCCCCCCGCAAAGCTCTTCTTTCTATCTGAACACAAGCTATATATTAAACAGTCTATTTTGCTTTGAAGTATATTCTGCTTTCACATTTCTGTTCTCAGAAGACTGGAGTTAACCCACCAAATATAAGAAACAGCCTTAGATATTTTTTCTTTTTAAGTCAGAACTTTCCTGCTCTGACCTGAACATGCAAGTCAGTATTCGTGGCAAATGTTCATTACTAATGCTCCTGAAATTTGTCTAGCTTTTGAACCACACAAAACAGGTATATTCTCATACCTCCAGCATGGCAACAACAGACTCTGCTGCCAAAACAACAGACTCCTCATTGTCCTAACATCACATGCACACTCTACAAAGACATCTAACAGCCACGGGGCCTTTCTGCATCTAGCAAAAGCTCATTAGTTTAGTGTACAGTATAAGTCAGACTACCAAAGACTTTTTGCCTGGAAGAATAGTGAAAAGTGTTCATAAAACTCTGTATGAAATATAAAAAGAATTTGATGCTTAGAAGTACCCCAGGCAAACTAACACTTGTCAGATCTGGAGAGTCACATTTAAAAAAATGACAAATCAGCATGGGAAAAATTTCTTTAAAACACCCTAACATGAAACTAGAAGGAGATAAAAGGTCGATTTAAACTAGCTGTACATCTTTCAACATGATCTGGAAGTAAGGAAACAGAAAACAAAAAACTGGCAGACATTTAAAGTACAAATAACAGTGATGCTAATCCGTGAACTAGTCAGATGAAGGCTATCAAATAAATTAGCAGGTCTGTATATTGCAACTTCAACAAAAAATGTGGGTGAAATCCACACTAATGAATTTTCCATTTGATGGACTGGATTTTTTAAAGCCTTGGGAAGACTATGAGATAGAAAGAAACCATGAGGAACTTCAAAAGCAGTTTAAGCAGGCTGCACACCAAATCTTCAAACTGAGAAATATACTTCCCTAACAGAACATTTCTGATACTCACTAGACATGTGCATTTTACAGAGGCTTCACAGTCCAAGCTATCCTAATTTCCAAATCACAGGTTTCAAAGAACGTAGAAAACTAACAGAAGAGCTTAGAAGTTAGTACTGAATTCAGATATGTCATATGGAAAAACAGGTAGCTGTGAAAGCACCATTGCTGGTTTCTACAAAAACACTAGACTGACTGTAGAGAACCAAAACATTTAGTGCCTTTTAAACATAGCCAAGGTCTCCACTCTAATAAATGTAAAGAAAATCGCATTTAACCTAGTCTTTGTGGTAAATCAGAGTAGCATACAAAGTTTAACATATTTGAAGTGTCTCATAAGAGAATATCTTCACAATTAAAAAGTACCTGGAAAGAAAGTACCAGATACACCATGTCTTGAAGTTCACGGCAACCAGAATCAGGCTATGCTATACTCTGGAAGCTGTTGAAAGAAAAAGATGCAGCAGTTATTCATGCTAGTTTCTTCTTAAGATCATAATGATCTTGACATCTGAGGCACACTGGAAGGTTTAGAAGTTTCAACCTGCATGTTTGCAGTTCCTGGAGACGTTAAGTTGAGCAGCAGGAGTTCAACTAAAAAAAAATTTAAAAATCCAAGTGTTTTTGAGACAAGTTGTTCCTATTATTTACACAGGCTCAGAAAGTCAGAAGGGAATAAATGCTGTAGTATAACTGCAGGACTTAGTTTCAAATGCAAATGCTCATTGAAAAACCCAGAGTAAAGGAGAAACATCAAAAGTCATTACGTATTTATATTATGTTAACTGCTAGAATGTTTTACCGAAGACAGTGGTACTAGCAATATAAATGAGACTAATACAAGGAAAAAGTAAGTTTCTCAACAAAGAGAGAAGATATCAACTTGTTTAATTTGAAAATATTTTCTTTCAGTTAACAGAACAGAAAGATATGGCTTGATCAAGTTATTTTTAAGAAAATGAGTCCTACATATGATAATCTCCAAAGAAGAAAAATTCCTGACAGATCATTCACACTTTGGATCAGTCTACCAGGAAGAAGGAGGGGAAAAAAGAGTTCCTATCTGTCACTTTTGACAATGGTGCATTCTGCAACACTCCAAAAACAAGTTCTATGTATATTTTAATGTATCCTAGACTAAGTCAACCTTAAAAGATTTACCAATCTGAAAATTAACATCTGAGATGAGGTTCTTAAAGTATTCTTTATTAATATCATTAGAAGTTGCAGAAACAACTTTCTTGTAATATAAAGGCACAGGGAGACAGTTTTGATAAAATATTCCAATCAAACAGTAACTTACAGTACAAAAGGACAATTGTAATGCACATACAAACCCCAAACATCTCATTCAAAAATATTTCACCGTGTTCATCAATAATAATGGGCAATGACTAAAAATATAAACTGTTATTATACAATAAATATCTGATAGGTGCAAACGGAACAAGATTTATTGCTCTCCACAATGTTTTTCCCTGTAGTGTTGTTGTTTTTTGTTTTTTTTTTAAAGTCCAAATTCCTTTCATAATTGGCTTTAGTAACTTATTTCTGAGGGAACTAAACCCCAAACCAAATCTGATAGGACATTCTGACAGTTACAGAACTGCCTCGCATAGTAACCAGAACTGGCAGTGTTTGTTTCTTTTACAACTTTAACAATCATACTCCACTCACTCATTGGGAAATGTGGTAGATGTTTAAAAATCAACTTTAGTGATAAGTCAAGGCTTTTATGGTAGGATAGTATTATCTAGTCTGAGTATGAAATCTATTTTCTTCAAATAAGGGGATTTCATGATGAAAAATAACATGAACCTTGTCTGACAGCTTGTGCCAGAGCAAGCATGTAAAACCATTTTCAAATGAGGGGAGGGGAGAAATGAAAATTAAAAGCTGCATTGGGCATTCTAACTTCAGAAAACGAGACAAGGGATTAGGAGCAAATTAGGACTACATAGGCAAAGATGACTTAAGGTAAGAATTTTGAATTCTAAAATATCCTTAATATAGTCATCTAAGAAACCAAAAAGCACTCTACATCTTTATATGGCTCCACTTTTTGAGCTTTGAGAAAGAAGGGCCAGTCAGTGAGTTTGCCATTTTCCTCACCTTGCACTTGCAGCAATTTCATAAAGCAACAGCTTCCATCAGTCTTTTGATGCAGTATGAGAGGCATACTAACTTTGCTCTTGAAAGTAGCACATACTACCTTGCTCAGAATTCTTTTTAGCTTGTACAAAATATTGTTTTATACACACATTTAAGAAATATTAGTTTCCTTCATTACTGTTACAAGCAGTAATATGCATATGCATACATTTCCTAAGATTATCTTTTTAAGAATAAGACTTCAGGAAAATGAAGCATTATAGTAGTTGTAAAAAAAGAAAAAAAAAAAAAAGGGAAAAAAAAAAAAAGATGAGCAAGCTTTGAAGTGAGTTCTTGTAGCAGTAACAGAGGTTTTTATAAAAACTGTAATTTATGAGAACAACTCCAGAGTTACACAAACCTCAACAAGTCAATTTTAACTGCACAGGGAATAGTCAAACCTACTTCAAGAAAAGGTGTTTAGAGTGAATACAGCTTAATCAATTTAGCTGATAAACCAAAAGATGAATATTCAGTAAACTCCATTACACTTGAATTGGGAATGATGTATAACAAACTGCTAATTTCTAGACATTATTATTCAAATTAGGGGTTTCTTCTAGCATAAGCATAGTTTTAGAAGTACTTCAGAGAATAATCAAGGACCAATGAAATCTGAATTTTGAGAATTATTAGCTTCACTACAGTATAGCATTTTTTCTTTACTATTTGTTTAGAAACTAATAAACAAAACCATTTTCTTTGGTTTATGCTTAACTACACTGGACTAGTGAATTTTTCTTTTTAGTCAAGCTTCTATCCCCCATTTAAATTAATACAGATCTTTTTATTCTAGTCTCTCTCCAATTCTCAAATTATCTCTGTTAAAAATAAGCATTTGATCATACCATGATTTCCTGCTAAACAGTCATGTGTATATACTGGCATGAAGGGTAAAAGTTTTGTACAGTAATTACATTAAGTGATATTTCCAATGGCAGAACTACAAAAGACATCAAATGAATGTTAGTTCAAATGACATTTGAGTTTATGATGATCCTAAAAAAAAACCCCCATAATGTTTAAGCATAGTAAAATACAGTGTAAAACCCCTAAAATTAGACAGTAAACATGGGAATCCTGCACTCACAGTAGGAGTGTACTGCACAGCATTAACATGAAAGCCCGTTAAATTTGAAACAACGCAGACACCTAGATTTACCTGGATGTAAATGCCACTTCAAGGTGTTTAAACAAACACAAAAATGGAGACAAAGATGTCAGGAGAAAGGCCTTTAAAACAGGCCATCAGTCTAACTTGACTTTCCAAGTAAGAACATCAGCTTCACAAAACTGTGACACTAATGTTGTTTTACGTGAAGTACCCTTTGACACACAAACTGTCAATTAAGCTATCACAGTCTTTTTTGACCTGCTCCCTTTTAAATAGTTAGGGAGGAGAGTCAATAGTAGCTCAAGTTTTACTTCAATAAGTACCTTGTCTGTTTGCAAAGGAACAATGTAACACCATAAAATTATATTTTTATGGTATTTAGAAAACTGATAATCTAGGTTTGTTTTTTTTATTATTTTCTCTTTTTAATACATAAGTTCAAAACTTCATTTTCTGTGTGTCTTTGCAATAGTGTTTTAGCCAGTGTTGCAAAAAAATTTCACTGTGGACTACCTCACATTGTTACTCAATTGTGCAAGGTATTCACGCAGTTCTTTTGCAGCTTGGAATCTACCGTATCGCTTCTTTGGGTTGGCACACTCATCCAGCAAGGCCTCAAGTCGGCCATCTTTGGCAATTTCAGCTGGGGGGTCATGAAGTAGTCCTCCAGAAGTGCCACGCCACGTGGCATGTCTTGATAAAAGGTTCTGACAAATAGCATAGTAATTGTGGTCCACAGTGACACGAGCACAAAGAATCTCTTTTGAGAAGGACAGACAAGCTTCTTTATCACAGTCATCAAATTTGCTTTCATACCATACATCCCAGTTTTCAGGTTTATCTGTGAAATATAAGGAGACAGGAAAAAAAAATAAATGAGAGAGAGGAGGAAAGAGCATATATGTGTCTGAATACAAACAGAAGCTCAATACACAGCAAACTGGTAATATTTAAACTATAAACCACTTTGTTTAGATGAACTCTTAAATGTTCTAGTCTAAGATTGCATCTGACAGTTTGACATACCCTTCTGCTGAAACGGTTGTGGCAATATAAAAATTAAGGGAAAGAAAGAAAGCGGGTAAAATAGATAGCAAAGACAGGGAAGCAGAAAAAACAGCACACTAAATATATGAAATCTACATTCACACACATACCCAGAGGAAAAAAAAAAAAGTAGCACAAACAAGTACAAGAGAATGATCTGCAGCTGAAATTGAGAGAAAAACAAGCAAGCAACTTGATTTATTTTAGCAACATAGATTTGGTTTCTTCAGTTGCCCTGGGAACTAACACTGGCAAGTGGTCTACCAAAGAACAAAATAAACATTGCAAAGTAATTTACATAAACGTCTGAAACATTATCTTCCAACATCTTATTTTAGACAGGGTAGGAAATAAGAAGCGCGTATAAAAAAGCAGATGCATTACGTATAACCTCTGAAGAAAGAAAAAATTCAACAAAACAAATGGCATTTACGTACATGTATAAACCCTTCTTTATATATATTTTAAAAGTTATCAGAATTTGAAGGTGTAACTCATGGCCTTGTCACAAAGTTTTCTTTAACTTAAAAACTGGTTTACAGAAAATATACAATAATAATAATATGTAAAAGGTTACTAAGTGTGATCTCCTGAGTTCTTACTACTTTTTCTTAGAAAACTTTCATCTTAAGTTTCTAGATTATTGCCAGCTTTGAGAAGAGGTTCTTATCATGGAGTCTCTTTGTTTTGCAGATCTTTTTTAGCACTGTGATATATGAAGAAGAATTTATCTGTGTTTGGTAGTCTCTGAGCTGACTGTTGGTCTACTTATTTATGGTGCACTGCAAGCTGGTCTAGGAAAAAAAAGCGTACTGATGGATGACTGCTAAAACTATAAAAATACGGTGTAAGATTCGTACAATGAACAGCAAAAATCGAAAAAAAGCCAGCAACAAAGGAGAATGGAAAAAAAAGGACTTCAGCAAACTCAAATATGATATACCACACAGAGTATAATTAGATATCACTGTACAGTGCAATTGGACAGAATGTACATATTCAAGTATCTAAACTGGCATATTAATCACTCTAGACACTGTTTAATGAAACTTCCCAGAAGATTAATGAAATCAGTAATAAATGTCAAGTTTATACAAAGACTGAGAACTTTCTGGTGTCCTCATTTGTTTTCTGTGTTCTCGATTAATTGTTGGATTACAAATCACGCAGCAAAATCCTAGTTAGATCCAAATTAGTCTGAGAACTACAGACAACAGATGTAAGCATGGCACTTTCAGCATTCAGCTTCTGCAAGAAGCTACCTGCTCTTATTCTGTGTACACATCAATTTTTTCAGAGTTCATTTGGTCATCTTTGTGACTGTGCTCCACAAGTCAAAATCTTAAAATAATATTACTTAAGAGGGTGGAAAAAGAAAAAAAAAAAAAAAGTTTATTTGTGTGGCCCATAAGTACTAAAGTAAATGTGCTAGGTATCCAATACATCCAATACATTAAAAGGTTTTCTTGGTAGGCTCAGGTAATTTTAATCTAAGCTCCTTGAGAACGTATAATATAACCCCACACCACCAGAAAAAAAACCCAAAACATACTCCTTTGTAGAAAAGTGCATGGATACAAAATATAGTCTTAAAGTTAATTCAGCAGCACAGCATACTAAGTCTAGTTGCAAAAGCTTAAAAAAAAATCCATTCACCTAAAGCAAACTGAAATCACTTGGCCTATTGCCATGAACTTCTGCAGAATCTAAGGTTTCATGTTGAATGTCTCTAGCTCTTAGGTCTGTAAAGTTTTCCTTATAAGCTCAAAAGGAATATAAAGCCATGTAATGCCACTTTGTCAAACATCTCTCCTGCTGCCTCTGCTTTGAGCTTTTACAGTTGACAGGAAGATGAACGAATTTTCACTATTCCCATTTGGAAACAGCACTAAAATTACCCATTCCTTCTGTTCCATTATTACAGAGCACCAACCTGAACAACTAAAACAGAGGCAGGCTATGTAACTAAGGCAAAGTGGGCAGTAAGACTGCCTTGTCATTCACAGAAAACAGAATGCCAAGACTTCCGTCCTTACAGACATCTGGAAAAGACAAAAGGAACTTTTCTCTTTAGCTAAGGTAGACAAGTCAGTCAGCCAGCCCATCTATCTGTCCATCCATCTGTACAAAACCATCCAAACCCTCTCCTCCCACCTCCACCTCTCCATTTAAACAGGATTACAGAGATTAAAAGTATATGTAAATCAAGCTCAGGTAAACTCAACGCTTCGTAAAATTGACAAATTGGTCAAGTTAATTAGTAGTCTAATTGCAGAAGAAAGCTAATTAGTTTGTTAATTAGTAGTCTCATTATAAAGGCAACCAAATGGGTATTTAGCACTACACATACTTAAATATTGTACTTGCAGAGAAAGAAGCAAGAGACATGGGGTTAGGGGAGGGGAGAGAAGGAAGACACTTACTCTGTCTGATTAACCTTTTGTCTGCTACCAGAACGTTTTCTGCATCTACAATGATAACTTTCCCATCTCTTGGTCCAACTGCGAAGTTGTCAAAGCTGACATCAAGGAGGTAGAGTGCAAATTCAAAGTCATTATTTGTCAGCTGCTCAGCTATTTCCATTAATTGCCAGGCCAGATCCACTCGTTTCTCCCATGGTGCATTAAAGTAACTCCACAGCTCTTCTCCAACGTAATTGACAGCCACCATTCTTCCACATGCTCCTAAGTACTTTGCAAACGGCCAACCCTCATCAGATGGAAAACTCTGTATATAAAAAGATTTTTTAAAATTTTCATTAATACAAAACAGCTTAGATTTAAAAAGGCTGTTCATAAAATTTAGAAGAGACACCTGTAAATACCCATCAACACTACATTTCCATATACTTCTGAGTTTTGAAGGGGAAAAAACCCCCAACACAAAATGTATTTATGTGAGCAAGAGGCCTTGCTGGACTACTAAAGGGAAAGAGTTGGAGGACGTGAAATAATATACAACCCATATCTAGCTTTCCATGTACTATATATATATATATATATATATATATATATTTTCACATATATATACACATGCACAATTCCATCAACTATCTTTTTCTATTGGTGTTTTATACACATTTCTTCTACTAAGGCAAGTATACTTCCTACCAAGATAATTTTGCATCTGATACTTCTAATTAAGACCAACTCTTTTAACATCCTAAAGGAAAAAGTGACACCTCCTTCTCTCTAACGCCCCCCCCCCCTTCCCATTTTTCCCAGTTGACTGGATTTCTTTGAGAATCCTCTCACTTGAAGATCTCTCACAGAAAGGATTACAGAACAGATTAAGGTATAAAAGAAAGCTTAGCATTTCTTCTGCCTCTAGTACTCCTTAACAATCTATCTCCTGGATTAATTGCTACATACATACTCTCTCTGTTTATTACACACAGCCACATAACATTTTTATCAAAAGTAAAATCTGTCTCCAATATTAGCTTTCTTGGAAGTTAACATAAGAGCCTGAATAGCAATAACATACCACAAGCAATTAAAAACAAACAAACAAAAACCCAACACACCAGCATATTTCTCCTACTTCAGTTGTGCTGAATGTGTCCTAAGACTTCAATATGAAGACAAGCATTTAAAAGGTATCCTTCATACTATGCACCAGGAAGAAACCATAAAAATATTAAATTAAAAGGCCCCAAATGCATAGAAGTTCGTGCTCTTTAAGAATACAATGTACACTAATTTTAACAATTAGGAGATACCACTATATGCACATGCTTCTTCCTCAGGCACTACCTTGCTACTGTGTCACCAGAAGCAACTCATAATCAGTTCTGCCACAATGATGTAGCAAAGGTTTTACCACACTTGGGTTGAATGGCAGGGTCAGTTTCAGTCTGAATGAAGCTTTGTACCTCCTGGAATCCATGATGGCAGAAAACATTTATGGTACGTTGAGAAAAGAGATACTGGAAGGAAAACACATCATGTAGATCTGAACTACAAGACCAGTCAGGGAAGAGGTGCCCAGCACTCACCCATTTGTATATGTATCCCATTTAAAAAAAAAATAAATCAGAAAAGTTAGAGCACTTACATACCTAATCACCATAGCCTTAGAACCCATACCTCCCCTACAACAATCCTTAACTTTACCTATGTCTGCGTTTCCTTTGATAACAAAGTTTTGATAATTTTATCTTAAGCACTAGGCATCAGGTGACACTAAGCCAAGGTTAGAATACTGATTTTGGCCAGAAACACTAGAAGCTCCATAATACACAAGGAACTGCAAGCCACATCTACTCCCAAAAAATACTACTTATCCTTGAAATGCAAACAGCAAAGTTAAAACTATATTCAATTCACACACTAAGACTTCAAATTTAGTATTAAAAAAGCCCTGAAAAAACAAAATAATTTGCTTAGATCACAACAGTCAATAATGTAAATCATCAATACACACTCCAACCTTTACTCACAAAACTTGCTTGCATATTTCACTAGTCATTTTCTGTGTACGCATGCTCCCATGTCAGGAACCAAGTTTCATTAAAAAGACTACTAACAGACCTCTGACCCAAAAGGTCATTGGATCAATGAATCCTCTAGCAATATCCAAAAAGAAAATTCTTATAGTTGCCTTCTCTACCTTTTAAAAGATGCTGCTGGTAAACACACAGGAAGAAAAAGTGAAACAGGAACACTTGCTCAGCAGTGCAACAAGAGGTTGCTCGTGCTTCAGGAGGTAAAAAACAAAATCCTGTGGAGAGATTTTTTCCACCTACCAAGTTATTTCACTACAAAACTGGAACCTTAGTTACAGAATTTTTAAGTACAAATGGTAGTAATGAAAAGGTTTGCTAAATCACATCAAAGCCTCTGGGAAACACAAGCGCTTCCACAGTGCAACTTCTCCCATCAACTCATAGGAATTGTAGCTGCCTTTCTTACCCATTCTGAATCATTATATGAAGAAGTACAAAACTATACAGAGGTGACTAGGAAAAAGGAACAGTTATTATTGAAAGTCCAGATGATACTTCCTCCACACCCCCCCCCCCAAAAAAAAGGTAAAGAAAAGGTTTGGGCATTCCTTTCCATTTCTATGTCACTGATACTGGAGATGATCGCTCTAACACTCCATATGGCTCTCACCAGAGTCTCCAGCCCAGCAAACCAGTTCATCTACCTACAGCACACTCATTTCCACCCTTCCTGTAAAGGCCTTTCACACAGAGAGAGGATTCAGGATCAAAGTTTCTGCTCTGGAAGCATGCTCCTTGCCAACTTCTATGCTAAGTGACTCCGAGCCCTTCCTTGTTTTGATAATGTCAAGTAAGGATCATTTATATATCTTATTCCAAAAATATACCTATCAAATAAGAAGGAATCAATGTACTTCTGATCACATGGCAGGGGAGAACCCGAAATGCTTAATCCTCCAGCATAAGGGAAGCCTTTACTAAATTTTTGTTTTCATAAAGTTAAGTACAGAAAAGCTTAAGGCAAGTATTATTACCAAAACCATAAAATACTTAACAGAAGGTAGCATCAGAGCATACAAGAAAACCATTTTAAGATTTCCATTCTGAATACAAGCCTTATGATGTTAGGACACGCTGTTTAATGTTACCTAGCTACTGTCATCAAGAAGATGAGCTTTCTAGCTTGCACAAATGAAAAATGCCCACTTTCACATTTAGTGGCTTTTGTTAAAAGGGCATGACTGAACAGTCATTAAAACACTTTTTGTTTGATAGAATTAAAGCACTTAATGAAATGTTATGAAGGCCCTAGCTGAGCCCATATCTAAAATGAAGGCTGAGCATCAGGTTAACTAGCTTCCAGCAGTCCTTGCTTGGAACACTTAAGAACATCACAATTTGTTCACCTACAGTTTTAAAATTGTTTAATATTTTAAACATAATTTGGGGACAGTAAAAATACTAATTTGTTTATGTGGTAACACTGTTTGATAATGGGATCCTACTGGAAGCTGAGCATCCATCCCAGACTACTCTGGCTCAAGATGTCCTCTATGGAATTTTCAAGGACTCTTCAAAGTTTCTACATAGCAAATCTTGTCTATATAGTACATGTGAAGAAATTAAAATAATAATTAATACATATATTGTTGACATATTTGACATCCTTTTTTTAGATGCAAAAGCCTCTAATATGGCAAGTGTAGAAGACAATTTTCGGGGAAATAACTGTGTTTACAATTGCAAAGAAGAACCTTTCTTTGTTGGTCAAAAGGACATCAGACCCATATTAATAACAGAATAGGCTCAAAGTTTTTGGGGTGCCTAAGTGTCTGGACTTCCACTCTAGTTTGATGACCTGATCCACCCACATAAGCAAATCTGGTCATGAAAAATCCTGAGGATGATACAGAACTAATTTGATGGTTTTGAGACCAGTATGGTATTTTCAAGCTGTGATACCATATAATTGAGCAGAACTAAATCTCTCTCACTAACTAAATCTACTATATATAAGGATGACATTATCCAGTCTTCAGGGTTTTTTATCTGTAGGCTTCAGGGCAGTTTATGAAGGTGGTAAGTATGGGCAAATATCCACTAGTTCAGGGCAAGTCAATTGATACATTCCACAGTTAAGAAGATGGCTGGGGTTTTTTTTTGCTTGTTTTGTGGTTAGCGAAATAACCTTCCAACAAGTTAAGTGTGTCCTAATTCAGTGTTCCTTACTTATTCTACAAACAGACCAATATAATGAAAACTCATGCCTGTGGCATCAATAAATGCCACCAAAATGAGATTTCATGCACATTTATCATTACTGTATTCAATCTTGGATCAAAACAAACCAAAAAGCAAACCACTATTGTCCATCAAATGAAATTAGTTATTTACAAAGTAACACATAATTTCACTCAAAAAGAAGCAAGCAGGAGTTGGTGCTAAGGCATAACCTCCAGAGAACTCTGGGCAAGCAAAAATTTTTCATTCCGGTGAGAGGGATCAAGGGGCATATGGAAAAATTCAGAATATGGCCTACCAGTATCTAACAGGAAAAAGCCATACAGCTTATTATTAGGTAAGTCTGAATGTGCGTACCTATCAGTCCTGTACCCATGCAAGTCTACTTTACCCATATCTTATAAACCCAAATTTATACTGGAGAAAATGTACCTGATTACATTTTCTGGTAAACACAGGTTTAACTAATTTCACCAAATGTGCATAACATTTTTGTATCGCTGCATTTTATCAGCACTCAATGCAACACATTCAATTGCTACAGCAATAATGCCTAAATATTTTTATGTAAGTATGACTTTGGACCACCCCACTCCTTTTCTCTTCCACCCCTCTTCTTTCCTATATTCCAGTCCTGCTCCGCTTATGCCTTTGTCTCCCCTTCCAAATACAAATTAAACTACAAACAGTTGAACCTGGCAAAGGCCATACTACCATTGGAAGCAAAAGTGTCCATCCCTCCCAGTACATCAAGCACACTCATTTCACTCCCCTCCTTCATGTCAACAGGAAAGCAATGCAGCTGGTACTTGCTGGGCTGGTGTTCAGTTGGATGAGTAGCCTGATACAGCTTATCACATCACCACATCATGTTACTACTGACAAAAGGAAGGGAGAAGGCCTGAATAGCCAGGTGCAGAAGAGAGGAAAGGACCTAAGAAGAACTTTGCTTTCCAGCAGCAGCAGGGATTTATGTAATGGATTAAACTGATTTTGGAAGTACAGCGTTAGTCACAATAGTACACTGATCTTCAAAACACATCTATTATGCTTCCTGCACTGTGTACGCTGAATTTCATTTCACACAAGAAATACTAGGAGCAGTTTGGTTTATTAAGAAGTGAACAGCCCAAACATTACTAGTAAAATATCTGCATGCCATACGGTAACACAGATATATTTATAACTCTGTGGCAATAAAAAGATCTTTTGACAACAGGAGTGCAGGGAATCCTGCCAACATCTGCACATGTACAAACAACATCTCTGTTTTGGCTCCCTTCCAACTGGCATGTAATAGCCGCATCTACACTTCATTACCCAAGTCAGTAGCCGAAGAAGGGGATAAAAATATGTACAAGTGCCTCATTCAGCAGTTTTATATTCACTAGGTGAATTTGACAAGAATATTAATTGAAGCGCAGATCTGTTGTCTTTGCAAGCTGAGATTTGTAAATTTTTGTACTATTCTATTTTGAAAGCATCTTTCTAGATGAAATTGCAGCTAACAACATGAGGATTCTTTTTTTCATGTATTAAAATTTTGAAAGCCAGTAAGACATGAACACAAATTTGTACGGTCATTAAACATGTTTTCCATGAACAAGTTGCATTTAGAAACAAAAAGCTTAGTCAATCGCTGCCAAAAATCTCAGATTTCTGTGGAGTAATGCATAACATTATTTTAGCTTCTATTTTCATTCTCAAATTATTAGTAGTATAAATATTTAATTATATTTGAATATATAATTTTGTATTTGAATACACTATTTGAAGACTTAAAAATGTGCATTTGACAGTTAAGATAAAAAGTAAGCTCTCGTTCAAAACCAGAAACAGCTATCCAACAAAAGAATCTGCAATTCTGATGCACCCACTCACATTTTATCTGGGAATATACACAAAAATGCCATGCAAACCATAGACAATTAAGCTCTTTAAAGTGTTTTAAAATATAGTAATGCATATAAAAAACTACAAACAGGTAGCTTAGTAAGTTTTCTCTCATTAAAGTTAACTTTCTCTATTCACAGAGAAATATGTATAATCTTCTAAACAGATAGATGGAAAACAGTAAATATGACAAAAACTTCTGCTACCTCCATTCTCCATGACTTATACATTAAAAAAAAATTTTAGTTGCCCTAATTAGCGTAGCTACAAGATATCTCTCTAAGCAAGGCTTAAAAACCTAAGCAAAACCCTGTCAAAGGGACAAAGGACATTTTGTTCCTGAAAGAATAACACTGCATTTGTGTCTTTAAAAAAAATAAATACACTGTAGTCTCAGAATAAATATTGAGAATTAATAGGGTGAATTTATCATTTCACTGAAGCATAAAACACACTATCAGTGCATTTGTCTTTTTCACTTCCATCTGTCTAAACATGAGAAGATACACAAATCTACCACTGGTTTGAATGTTCAGAGCTGTGAATTAGATCATGCAGTGAAGACTCACCAGCTTGAAGCTGATAAGGCTTATTGTAGTCTGCAATAACACAAATCCCCTTTGAATTAAACACTTAAAACAATATTAGTTTATCATAATCAAGCATATAATTCACCCCAATAATCAAGTCCAAAAAAGCCAAAACAGTTTAAGCAACAACTGACATCTTCGAGCTACTGTTCCACTGCACTGTTAAAAAAATATGCTTATCATTTTCAAAACTACTCTAGAAGATGCTACATGTCACAACCAATTTTTGTATAAAGCAAGTTCCATCTAAAAAACAAACTAAGACCTAAATCTTAAACATGATGAAATTAAAAAAACACATGCAAAACAGAGTGGGGACTTCTCTCCCTAGTCCTTATGACCCTGAAGAACTTCATGGCAAAATTACACCCTTTGTGACGCCTTCACTAAAATCACCCAACTAAACTGTGTTTGCCCAGGCACAAACTGGCATGGCAAGTAGAATTTAAATAATAATACACTTTTCCTCAAAAGGAAAAAAAATAGTTCTCTCACACACAGTACTGTTCATTCTCCAGTGTAAACAGAAGTAGCACCTTGTGTTAGTCACTAAGGCAAATAAGTAAAGCTCTGGAACCACGAAGAGCTAGAGATCACATTTTACAATGCAACTTTTCAGATCAAAGAAGGTTAAAAAGCATGGTCTAAACACAGATGCCTTCTTTTGTCAGGAATTGATCTGCATTCTAGAAGACATGTATTTAAATGTATCTGTGAATGCTAGTGAGTATAATGAAAACAATTTCATTCTCAACTATATGGCAAATCATTTGACATTCAACTAAAACTCCCACTGAAGTTACGCATATACATATATATATAAATAAAGCCTACATGCACACAGACTGAAGACTGGATTTCATTGAATATTCCAAATATTAGTGTTCCCATTGAAACTACGTTTATTTGACTTTCGTTCAGTTTTATTACGTTTCAACCAGTTACTACATACAATTCATGCCAACAAGAGGTATATATCAGGCTTAATTGACACAGTATAGGACAAAAATACACGGACAACTCTAAACACTCAGACGTTGCTCAATTATTAAGCTGAACACTTGAACTGCAAAAGTTATATTTCACAATGTTAGAAGAGGTATGTCATTTCTCCAAACAAATTAATGAATAATGATTAAACACAAGAACCATAGTAAAGAAAATTTAATTTTGTATTGGTTGTTACCTGTTCAAATTAGTTTGTAGTTCATAAAAGTTTGTTCAGATCAAATCTGCAACAGATGAAAATGATCATTATCTACTTCTTAACAGTTATGAGTCTGGAATATATCACTATAAACAAGTCCTAGCAGACATGGCCTACTCCCATTTCTGAAAGTTAAATTGCAAAATTAAAGAGACTAAAACTCAATTACTTAATTCAAGTAAGTAAAACACGGCTCCCCCTCTACATCAGACATACCAGAAGAAAATGGACAACATTGGTATTTCAAGGTTTGCAATGTTGGGTAACACATTTTTGTGTGTGTGTTACGGAAAACTGCTAAGAGTTACAATTTTTCAGGAGGATTTCTATTTACGTCTGTATAGTGATTTCTCACTTCAATAATTTTAGACTATTCTAAAACATTCCTTATACTTTACTTGCATATCTTCACTTTAAGAAAGTTTCACCAGAAAGAAGGATGAAAATAGTTTGATCATTTAATTAAACATAATTAAATATGGTAACATGACAAGTATGAGCCAATTCTGGCCTAGTATGTATACTCATATGTCACTGCAAAAAAACAACTCTTCAATTTTCAATACAATCAAATCAGTGGAATATTCTGGTAACATGAGGCTATTCAATTTTAATTCAACAAAACAATCATTTTTCATTTCTTTTTTAATATATGCACAATGGAAATTCAAGGACAGACAATAAACTCATCTCCTTTCTCCACAATACTTAGAAGTATGTAAAACAGGAATCAAGAAAGACTAAAGCCTCACTCTTTAACACCTAAAATTTAAATGCTTTGCTTTCTGAATTATCTTTTCTGCAGGTGTCAGTTGACTGATTTGTGTGAAAAAGAATTTTAAGAAAAGTTAAGACCTGAAAAGAAGAAAAAAAAGAAATCAATTTACCCATAAAGTAGCACTTGTAGAGACATTTCTTAAGCTTAGTTTATGTTTAGTGCAAAAAGAAAAAATAGCTTTCAAACAAAAAAAACAGTCCAACTGCATGGGAGTAATTGGGGGGAGGGGGGGGGGGCGGCAGGAAGTCATGATTTATAATCATCTGCAGCGGACTACAGTGAATCTTTAAAATGAAATAATATAGGAAATTGCTGATAATCAAAAAGCCTCAAAACAACTGGAGATAACATGACTAGTAACAACTGGTCTCAAACTAGGTTTTAACTTTTTCATAAAGATCAGAGGGAAATATTCAACATTTAAAAATACTACCCACTAAATACTATTCAGTATGTCAAAATACTATTCAGTATGTCAAAATGCCAGTATCTGTGTGAGCCAGGACTTAAATAATAGAAGTCCACTAGAGGACATATCAGGTAGTGCAGGTAACTGCCTGAAACCCACTCCTTGGTATTTAGCATAGGAATTATGTATCAAAAACACCAAATTGAGTAATGAATAAAGTTTAAAAGGCACCCAGTATTAAAACTGGATGGCATTCTACCAATGTATTTAGGATCAAACTACAGAAAATAACCTCTGACTAGAATAGTGTCTATGATACAAAAGGAAAAGAGAAATCCCAGGCAAGAAAAGTTGCCCATTTACTTCTTACTGAGTTATGTATGGATCAGCAAAATAATTCTGTAAAACATTTGGCTAAATTGCTACTTTGAGTGAATTCAGTGCAAGAGATTGTTTCAAAGAGATCACAGTTAATGTTTTAATATATGTTTACCAGATGTCGATTATAGTTCTTTCCGTACCAAAACCAAACAGAAACCCCAATGATGACATGAAGAGAACTAGAAGAATTTTAGGTTATGTGGCAACAGACTGTTCATGCAGAGTAATTATACTAGGAATAGAGACACAGCTGTTGGGTTTGGGGGGGGGGGGGGGAAGGGGTTCCCCCACAAGATATAACAATGATCAGAAGTTGTGAGAAGAATAGAGCCATTAAGTATTTAGAAGGCTAAATACAGATCTGAGGGAAGTGCAATGATTTACACAATCTATTAAAAAATGCAGAAATACTGCTATTTTCCACATAGGTATTGGAATTTTTCTCAGAGTCAGAAAAATAAAAGTCTTTGAGACTTGTAATTTACATAAAACATACAAATGTTCACCATCATTCTTTGAAGAATCTCCGTTTTAAACAGGTTGTTAAAAGCTACAGCTCGAGACGAAGTTGCATTAATGCACGCTGGATATAATTCATAGACATTTTCTATAGTTTGAAAAAAACCCTACATTACTTGCAGGCATTTTATTTAGTTTTATTTTAATAGCAAAGCCTGTGTGCACACTTCAAGTTTGCTTTGAAAACAAAGCAAATGCACTGTCATTTTAATAGTGCATCTGGTAGTACTGTACACCAATACAATAACCAGCACGAAGGCAAGACTGAGTATTGCAAAACAAGCTCTAGATGCATTTTTGCCACAACAATTTGTAGAACCTGTGTTTCAGTTTTGCCGGGACAGATGTAAACTGTCTTTTCAGCTAACCGTAAGACCTTAGGAGAAATACAAGCACTTTAGTGAAAAACACAATTTTCTTACCTAGAAACAATTTCTTACTTCTGCAGTAGTGAGTTATAATGTAGTTTCCCCAGAACAAGGAATTCTCTGCTTTGCCCTGTTTTTTAGGTGTTGTTGGTTTGGAGTGGTTTTTTTCATGTTTAAATACAAAACTTAAAACTTTGCCACAGGCCTTCATGTGTTGGACAATTCATGGTTGCATACCATGGCTCACAGCATGGCAGCGATGGGTGGCCCAATGACAGTAGCTCAAAAACTGTTAAGAGTCAGCCACAGTGGCTCTAAACAGGAAATCTGGAGGCTGATGGAGATCAGTGTAGGAGCTCTATGAAAAATAAGATGTATGTCTAAAGAAAGCTTAACTATTTCCGCAAATCTTTCTGTTGAATTGATGTGGTTTTGAAAAAACCTTGTTAGGAATTGGGGGCTGGGGGAGAAGAAGAATTTGCATATTTGCATAAGTGTCAAAGACTGAACAATCTTAGCCTCTATGGAAATTAACAGTAGGCAGCAAACATTTTTGGTTCTGTAACAGTAAGTTTATGTTTCTATTTGCCAGTGAAGATAAAAATTAATCATGCTACTTCATAAAGTTCAATAACGTCCATTATCTGAGTGCATGTCATGGTTAAAAAAATGAAGAAAGTTTCTCCACTGCAGTTATTTTTAAAAGACAAACTAGAAGGTGGGTGGTTTATAAACAGTCATAGGATGAGGCTAAATCTACTTTACTTACATCCATGCTGGTTCTATGAATTCTGCAAGAAGTGAATATTCATACTACACTCAGTTGGTAATCCAATTAATTTTTAAAATTTTGCTAATTTCTTCATAAGTGTCGTGGTTTAACCCCAGCCAGCAACTAAGCACCATGCAGCCGCTCACTCACTCACTCCCCCCATCCAGAGGGATGGGGGAGAAAATTGGGAAAAAAGAAGTAAAACTCCTGGGTTGAGATAAGAACGGTTTAATAGAACAGAAAAGAAGAAACTATTAATGATAATGATAACACTAATAAAATGACAACAGTAGTAATAAAAGGATTGGAATGTACAAATGATGTGCAGGGCAACAGCTCACCACCCGCCGACTGACACCCCGCCAGTCCCCGAGAAGCGATTCCCCCGCCCCCACTTCCCAGTTCCTATACTAGATGTGACATCCCATGGTATGGAATACACTGTTGGCCAGTTTGGGTCAGGTGCCCTGGCTGTGTCCTGTGCCAATTTCTCGTGCCCTGGCTGAGCATGAGAAGCTGAAAAATCCTTGACTATGGTCTAAACACTACTGAGCAACAACTGAAAACATCAGTGTTACTAACATTCTTCGCATGCTGAACTCAAAACATAGCACTGTCCCAGCTACTAGGAAGACAGTTAACTCTATCCCAGCTGAAACCAGGACAACAAGGCAACTTTGGCCAACCTATCTTCGCAAGTGTTTGATGCACATAGTCACCATATTCAGTTACGAATCAGATGCCATACACAGATCCTATCCTCTAGGTGATTCCTATTTAAAATATTCTGGTTTCCATTCAATGAGTTGAAGGGTACAGCAGCAAGTTTTGTTGTTGCTTTTGTCTGAATAAGCTGTTAATGTTTATATAAAATATTGGTTTAGATGTAGGAAATTTTGATTACAGATCAGAACCTATTTTACTAAAAAGTATTTGCCTTTATTGCAGAAAAGGACTATCAGAAAGAAGAAGGAAAAAACCAAACCTATCAGAAGTTAAACATTTATACTCCAAGTTAAATAATTCTTTCCTCAACCCTTGCATGTAGGTTGTTTCATTCAAATGTGAATTCAGATAAAAAGTGTGAGAGGATTTAATTACTGGCTAGTTTAGCAAGATTTTACAAAAGTAAAAATAATATTTTAATACCCAGAAAATATGTAAACTGTACCAAATAATAATGCAGCTATCCCTCCATTTGCTTCATGAAATAAAATGGCAAAAGGGGCTAAACTATTGACTGAGTACACCTATGCAATTGTTTAACAAATGCAGATAAAGAAGGTTAACAAGAAGGCTGTAAAAAATACAAGTATTGAGTTAGGATTACAGTAAATAATCTATACAAAACTGTGCTGTCTTCTTAATACTGTTCAGAGACTTGTAACAAAACTGTATCATGCTATGGGTTAAAGCCCCACCTGAAAACTTCCTACAGCAAAAGCTGTGAGTCAGTTGTGAGGATATGCAGCCTGTAAACAACGCCACTTTCACAATAATCCATACTCCAAATAGGCTTCAAGCTAAAATCCCAATCGCTGGTAAGAAGTCTTATAATCCACAAATTACTAGCTCTAGTAGACGATTACAGTGAATTTGCTATTGTAAATCAAAGATCAACCTTAAATGCAGTGCCTATTTACATTTGGCTGCTCGTATAACTTAATTAAATAACACAGAACTTTAATGCACTGAACACTGAGAGTTTCGAAGTTATCTCTGCTTCTAAATCAAAACTGTTATTCATGACAATGTTTTAGACAGTCACAGTAGTGTTTCATGAAAAGCTCAAGGCTAAAAACTAACAATACTTTTCCTTGTGCCTTCCAGTGACAAACAGACAGCATCAGTTAAATGTATCATTTTTTTATTTATTTTATATTGAAATCTCATTCTTCACACGGCGTCATGGAGGTTTCCTTTCTTGGAAGCAGCTGATTTTTAGAACAAGCCTACAAGTCTCATTCCCATCCCAGTATCTGCCCTCATCAACACTGCAGAAACTCTACCATAGGATGTTTTACCTGTCTTATATATAAATACAAGCAAACTTCTCAGTAGTCAGTTATCACTTCTGGAAAGAAACTTCACCTTTCATAAAGAGTGCCTTGCATGTTGCTTTTGCAATAGCTGCATAACACAGAATTATTCATTCCTTACATGTTTCTCAGGTAGAGACTGAGAATGGAGTGGTATGTGACATGTTATGCAAATGGGAAGAGTTTATTCAGATTTATATATTTAAGATATTTCATTTCCAATTGAGGGAAGGTATTCAAACCTCCAGTACCCATTACCAAAGTTGTTGAATACTCTTCTGGAGAATACATTAAGAGTGTTTCAACACACAAAGCTGGCCTGAAGTTACTCAGAAATATTTTCCAGGATATGCCTATTCATTAAAATTTACAAGACTCTGCAAAACACTTCTGATCTGATAAGAGGTGACAGACAACTTTACCACACTCTGGACTGGTAAAGGCTGCCTCTCTTCCCACCAGTTTGACCTGCTCTGCTCTCAGCAGCACCTTCGCTAAGATAAATGGCAAGCAAAGTGCTTGTTAAGTTCACATCCCAAGATTTTCACCTTTCCAACATATTTGCTTGACAGCCTCAGGGCTCATCCACAGCTTATCAAGAAGCTGACAGGAGTCAAGGCTCTTAAATCAACCGGCGCTGCCCACTGCCTTTGATCCACCCCACAACAGTAAATGCTGCAACTGTGCCATATGCTTTGTCTGTAAAGAATACATTGGCCCCACAAATTACGAAGTAACATAAAGAGCTGTTTTCTGGCCATCTAGGTCTATGCTCAGTGTGCTGGAACCAGTGTTCAAAGCCAAAACTCTTAAGCTGTATGAAATGCAGCCAAAACAAATTGATTCTCAAAGAATTTCCAAATATACTCAGCAAAGCAAAGCAGTTTTTGATTTTCTTACTTAAGTGGAGTTCCCTTTTTCAACTGTGCTCAGGAGCAACTTTACGGCAAAATGGAAGAGACATACTGTACCCTAAGTCTGCTGCAAAGCAAACTGGAAATTTACTTCAAAAACAAAACCCAAGAGCTGTACATGGTGAGACTGAAGGGCAGAAGGCATACTACCCCAAAACGTATTTTTAATTAAGTAGAGTTCATAAATGCATTCCCTAGAAATTAATCAGTAGGTGAGTTTGCTGGAGGGCAAAGCCTGCAGCACTGCTTTTTGAGCATTAGATATTTCTTGGCCTCTCGCTAGAGAAACAGCAGTGATGCTTTCAAACGTATTGCAAATATTCTTTTTATCATGCATCAGATAAAGGCAAGGACAGTTCAGTAGTTAGACAAAAGGATTCCAAGTCCAAACTTACACAAAGGCACACGTGGAGTTCCCTTTATAGTGTTAAGAGTTAAAAAATACAAAGCTCCCAATCTAAACAGGTATGCAACAGAAGCAACTGAGTGGTGCCACAGAATAAAACAGCTTCCTACAAATTTTTCACCTAAAAATGTACATAACATGTTGAAGCACAAATTTCTGGTCTGCGCACACAACGAGTTCCACCTAATTAAAGGAAGTAAAACATGTAGCCGCTGAAAAGCGAATACAGTTCTTTTAATTGTCACTCCATTTTTTGGCTACGAAATGCCCACTTCTAATTTTTACCAGCAGAAAAAACAGTATTATATGTAGTTCACGTAAGAGTACGACGCAGCACGAGTCAGTTTTTGACAAGGAAAGCCCAATACCGTTACGGTAAAGTCTCTACTCACTGTCTATTAAACTAGACGCTGAGAAACTAATCACCACTTCCCATAGCTGCCTAGGAATATTATGTACTACGGGAGACGCCATAGGATTGAAGCCTAACGCTTAACCGTGAGAAAGGCATCTAGCCACCAGAAAGCATCTGCCTTACAGCATGCCACCCCGCCTTGCTTCCTGCGGAATAGATGCTTCCTTGCACCGCTTGCTACGGAACAGAGCGGCGAGCTCCCTGCCTAGATGAGAAAGGCAGGAAGGACGGAGAACGAGTGAAAGCCTTGAGGCACGGTAGCGCCGAGGAGGAAGACAAATCAGGAAAACGCACCAAGTCTCTGAGGAAGAAAGACAAACTGTGAGACCGAGTGAGATGAAGAAACGCCTCCTGCCCAGCGTGGGGCCCGGAGGCCCTCTCCTCAGCCCAGCCAGCCGGCATCTTTCCGCGAGAGTCCCTGGGAGGGCAAAGACCCAGGGGAAGACCCCAGCGTTTCGCCCCCGTTTCTGCGGCCAGCTTCCCAGGAGCCCGGCTCTCCCCTCGCCCAGAGGCGCAGCCGCGCGCCGGGCGCGGCGGAGACGCCGGCCACGGCGGGGGAGGAAGGGCCCCGGAGGGCGCTCGGCCGGGACGGGGCTTCTTCCAGCAAGGGCCCCGCCGCCGGCCCCTGCTCGGCCGGGGCACGCGCGGGCGGCCGTGCAGCACCACGGAGAGCAGGCGGGGGCGGGCGCCCACCCGGGCGCTGCCGGCCGGCGGGGCGGCCGGGCGCCGGCGGGCGCGCTTACCTGCAGCACCAGCGGCTCGGGGTTGAAGGCGAGGGTGATGAGGAGCTGCATGCGCTCCGAGTCCTTCAGGTTGCGCAGCAGGAAGCTGCCCGAGTCCTTGGTCTCGGCGTAGCGGCGGACCAGGCGGTCGAGCAGGCGCTGCGAGGGGCAGTGCACCAGGTCCGACCAGCCCTCCACGGCGTCGGGGGTGAGGAGCCGCACGTCGCCGTTGAGGCTGGCGAACTCGGTGGCGTGCAGGGCCTGGAGGAGGTCGCAGCGGCCCCTGCCGGTGGCGCGGCGGCAGATCTTGGTGTCGATGTCGGCCAGCTCCTGCGCGGAGCCGAGGCGCTTGAGGACGACGCGGCGGCTGCCCTCGCGGGGCTCCCCGTAGCGCGCGAAGTAGACGTTCTTGACGTTGAAGAAGTCGAAGAGGCGCAGGCGGCCCCAGCTCTCCAGCCGCAGCTGCCCGTTGAGGAACTTGCGGCACCAGCTGGTGCCCCAGCAGGCCGGGCACTTATTGAGCTGCAGGAAGCGCCGCTCCGACAGCTCGTTGCGCTGCAGCGAGGCCAGCAGCGAGTGCGTGTTCAGCACCAGCGCCGCCGCCAGGCTGCCCAGCACCGCCAGCTTCACGTAGCGGTACAGCCGCCCCAACTTCAGCGACACCAGCCGCAGCATCGTCCCGGGCAGGACCGGGCCGGGCCGGGCCGGGCCCCCCCCCGCCCTCCGCCGCGCTCGCTTCCCCGCCCCGGCCGCGCCGCAGCTCCGGCACCAATAAACTCTCCGCCTCGCCGCTCGCCCGATAAAAGGCAGCCAAGTTACTGAGGGGACGGCGGGGAGGGGGAGGGGAGGGGAGGGGGGGAGGTGCCAGCAGCCCGCCGGCCCGGGCGGCCCCGCCCCGGGGGAGGGGCACCGCCGCAGCCGCCGGTCCCGCCGCCGCGGAGGTGGGAGCGAGCCACCCCCCCCCCCCCTCCTCCTCCTCCTCCTCCTCCTCCGGAGGGGTCTCCTCCTCCTGCCGCTGCCCCCGCCCACCCCGGGAGGGGCCTCGCGCGAGGGCCGGCGGCCGCGACGGTTGGCTGCACGTGACGCGGCGCGGTCGCGTGCGGCCCCCGCCTCCTGGGCCGGAGGGAGGGGCCGCCACGCGCGCGGTGTGGAAGCGGGGAGGGCGGGGCTCGGGGAGGTCCGTGCGCGCGCGCGGAGGCAGGGGCGGGGCGGGGCGGGGCGGGAGGCGGGCAGGCGGAGGGGGCGGGGCGGGCCGCCCTTCCCGCCTCCTCAACCCCGGCCCCCCGCCGGACTGTTGCGCCGGCCGGGGAGGGGGCGGAGGGGTCCGCAGCTGCGGCCGCCATGTTGTCTGCCGCCCGCTCCGCGGGCCGGGGCGAAGGCGCTCGCCAGCTGACAGCGGTGAAGTGAAGCGGCCTGCCTAAGGCCGGCCCGGGCCAGCGGTGCTAGGCGACCGGCGGGACCCGGCCTTGTTGCTGCCAGAGCGGTCTCCGTCACCCCGCGCGGCCCGGCCCGCCCCTCACGGCCCGCCGCGGCCCGCGCCTCACAGGGCTGCGGGCGCGCGGCGCCCGCCCTCAAGGGTCGCCGCTGCGGTCCCGCCGTTATCGGCTGGCGCGGCGGTACCGGCGCCAGCGCGGCTCAGACCTGCCGCTAAGCGGCCGCTCGCTGACACGCATCGCGGTGCGGCGGCTCCCGCGCACCCGGCGAGTGCCCGGGACGCCCAGGCGCGGCGGGAGCCGGCCTCCCGCTCTCGGGGAAGGCACGGCCCCTGCGGTGCCGGGACGCCTGGCTGGCTGGTGGCCGGCAGCCTGCTGGCGCTGGAGCCCTGCCCTTCGTGCCCGGTTTACGGTGCTTTTCATCGGGAGAGAAGCGCAGAACTGAGGTTCGTGCAAAGCACCTCGTACAACTCTGTAGTTTAGGAGCAAGTGATACGGTAAACCCGGCTGCACAAAACCGGTTTAGTTTGCGGGGGCCACAGGACAGGTTTTCTAGTTTGAAATTCCAGTGCTGGCCAGGGGCAGTTCAGGCGTTTTATAATGTCTTGGTTTTGTCGTGGGACCACTACACCTGATGTATGAAATTTCATACATTTCACACGCTTTGAAACGCGTGTATGCCATCCCTACGTGTTGTAGCCATCTAGTTATAGCTGAACGCAGAATGTAGCATGCTGTGCAGATAGCCTTCACAATATTTGTGAGTTGATGTCAGTGGCCACAGTTTAAGAAACATTCTGTAAAACTAACACAAAACAGAAAAAGAAAGAAGAAGAAAAGGTGAAAGTCTTAATTCTTTCATTACTGCTTTTCTTAAAGGGAGCCTGTACTCTGCCAAGTTAAAGACAACCTTCATATTGCCTGTTCAGTCTCCAAAGTGCAGTAGGGATATGATCATTGGGGGGAGGAATTGTAGCAGACTGGATAATTTCCAGTTATTTCATTTCCATGATACATAAATTTAAGTGCCTAGTACCTAGAATATTGGAAATACATTTGTCTTTTTACATTAGCATATACTTACCTCCCTGTGTACTGTGTTTTGACATTTATATGTATAAAAACAGCTTAAAGAATCCATTATACTGAGATTTTGTCACTCTGTTGAACGTGTACAGTGAACTTGCAGTTCTTTTTATGTGTATCGGGCATGACCGTATCTCATTGAACATGCGTTGTTAAATGCTTTTTGTGGGGTCAAATCATCCAATCAGCAAGTTCTAGTCTACAAACCACTGGTTTTAATAGAAAATAAGTATATATACGTAACAAATAAACATATGTAGTCTTCCTTAACTCAGGTCTTCATTTGTGGGGACACTACTTGATTCCACATTTCAAATAATAATAATAATAGATCCTGAAAGATGAACTGATTTTTTTGCTGGATGTAAACTCCAGACTCACTAGCCAAACACATTTGGTCTTATTTACATGCTGATAGTGTTTTTTTGTCTAACAGTATTTAGTCTGTAATTTATTAAGTCACTAACAAATCAAGATATAAGCAAATAAATTGAATTCATGGGGTTTTTTTCTATATTGCTTATTTCTCAAGCTTTTGCGTTTGCTCAGTTATAGGGAAACAGCTTAATCCTTCTGAATACAAACAGAATATTTTAATCTTTACTAGACAAAAATATCATTTTAAAGTACAGAGAATCTTTTAAATAGTTTAGCTAATATGCTTTTCCAACAACAATGTAGTGTTCTTAAAGCATTTGACATTGCAAATCCATAAACAAATAAATAAATCTGTTTTTAAACAGGTGAGAAAACTTGCTCTGAGTTACATAAAAATTGCTATTATTTCTGGTTTCATTGGTATTCATAGGAGACTTTAGGGGTTGTTTCTGAGGGATAAAGGAAGGTGGAAGCTGCCTTTTTATACAATGTGGCTGTAATTTGGTTTCACAGATTTACAAATTTTGCTTAAAGAAATGAAGGAGACTGAAAGGAAGATGCAACTGATTCCATTTGGAAGACTGAAAAGTGGAAAAAAAAAAAAAGTTGAGGCAAGTAAAAGCAAAGGAGGGAGAACAACTGAGTAAAAAATGGTTAATTCTGCGAGAATGACAGATGTATCTTCTGTATCTGTAACTCTTAAAAAGCATGATTTGTGAATGATCCATTTCAAGGTGCAGGGGAATGCAAAATAAATAAGATAATGCACTATAACATATGCATTTTTTTAGACTTGCCTTCTTCTGACGTAGCTTCAAAATAAACTACAGTAGTTTTCCTGTGAAGACTTCATTATATATAACAACTGTCCTGGTTTCAGCTGGGATAGAGTTAACTGTCTTCCTAGTAGCTGGTACAGTGCTATGTTTTGAGTTCAGCATGCGAAGAATGTTGATAACACTGATGTTTTCAGTTGTTGCTCAGTAGTGTTTAGACTATAGTCAAGGATTTTTCAGCTTCTCATGGCCAGCCAGGGCACAAGAAGTTGGCACAGGACACAACCAGGGCACCTGACCCAAACTGGCCAACGGTGTATTCCATACCATGTGACGTCCCATCTAGTATAGGAACTGGGAAGTGGGGGGGGGCAGGGAATCGCTGCTTGGGGACTGGCAGGGTGTTGGTCGGCAGGTGGTGAGCTATTGCCCTGTGCATCATTTGTACATTCCAATCCTTTTATTACTACTGTTGTCATTTTATTAGTGTTATCATTATCATTATAGTTTCTTCTTTTCTGTTCTATTAAACCATTCTTATCTCAACCCAGAAGTTTTACTTTTTTTTTTTCCCGATTTTCTCCCCCATCCCACTGGACGGGGGAAGTGAGTGAGCGGCTGCGTGGTACTTAGTTGCTGGCTGGGGTTAAACCACGACAACAAAGTAATTCAACAAAGATTTCGGTGACTGGAATGAAAATACAGACCATCAGTGCAGTGCAAGTGCATGAAGTTCTCTGATGTATATGGCAGGTTAGTTTAGATATGGAGGGCTTCTTTGCAGTAGCTCAGCAATAGGGTCTCAGTTTGCTGTATGTTATGAAGTGTCATTCTGACAGTAACCTATTACTGCGGGCTCCATACATAGATTTTTTACATCTCCCATAACAATGTTGTGTTGGAGTCATGCATATAGACCTTTAATATAAGTGGACACAATACATTCCCATGGTTTTCAGACATCAGGAGGCTTCATAAAAATCACAGACTGTATGGCTACAGAGAAGTCTTACACAACATTAAATTATCTAGTATATTGATTTGAAAGAAGACTTGAATAGATCCAGGCCTTTTCTCTCCATAATGAGAAAGCAAACAACCACACAGAATTTAAACAGTTTAGAATGAAAGGATAATCCAGCAACTCTACGTAAAGGTCTGATAACAGACTCTACTCTGGCTTACTAGGGTACTTCACTCTGAGCTCTTCTATTTCAAAGTACAGAATGAGCAGCTGACTAAAGTGACAGCTATCTCAGAATCCTTGCAGATACTGCAAAATAGTCTGGAGTATCCTTTTTGTTGTTTTGGTTTGGTTTGTTTCTTAAATTGTCTAGAGACTCATTCCCACATTCAACCACAGAATCACCTTGCCACTTTCAAAATAGGGATCATAGTCACTTTAACCAGGCAAATCTGAAAGATGTGCCAGGAAGAGCAATTTTAAGTTCTGCACCTTTATAATCAAGGGTTCACATATTTCTGTTCATATGCATGAGACTGCATACACATAATTCAGAAGCCTGTGTCATAGGAATGGCTGCAGTGGACATGCCTGAGGTTTCTGAAGATTTTGCCTTTTTATGTTGGGGGATATCCACAGATTGGTACAAATGTTCAATATCTTCAGACATCTTCAAATTTGATCTTTTGGCAGAAAAGAGAATATATTTGCAGAAATCTGGACATATGGCTGTGCTGTGTAAACCATCTATCCAGCCAACCATCTGTCCCAGTCATCTTAGAGACCAAGAGGGAGGAACAGTTTTTGCAGTTGTCTGAGGACATGTAGCATAACCTCTGTGTTCTACCTTCTGCAGAATAAAAATCTACTTTACTAAGTTGTATCACTTACTGTACAGCAAAATGAAATTAGTATTGTGGCTCTGGAAAAATAACACCTAAAACGTGGTTTAGGTTAATCTGTCATATGAGAAGTGGGATGGAGTCTCCTTCTTTAACCAATAATCAATTGCAGTAAATTGGTGTTTTAATTGTCTATGTACGATACTAATTCCTGCTTAGAGTGCAAGCAAAAATGAAAAAAGCAACAAGGTTCCATTTTTTATAAATAATCATAAAATTTTTCATTGGATTGAATTTCATGCACATAACATATTGTACATGCTGCAGCGTAAGACAGAAATACTGGCTGTAGAATTTTTGCCTTGAGTAATTTGGTGGTTTTCCTCAATTTCTTCTTCCTTTTAATTGCTGTTTAAGTATTACATGCTTTGAACAGCTGAATAATGTTACAAGTTATTTTGCTGAATTGACATCCTAGCAAATGTGCTTTATCATCATGATACACACATTTGCTGATTATAGCACTCAACTTGAATATCAAAAGCTGCAAAAGTATTTTTAAGTTCTTTCTCTTTCCTCGCATCTTCAAGTATAGATTAAGGATGGTCATTATTTAGTCCTTTAGAGTCAACATCTATTTTTATTCCTATTTCATACAGTATGTTCTTTGTATTGGTGTAACAACAAGGTGACAGTGCTTATGTTACTGTGTAAAGTCTAATTTGTTTCTCATGGAAATTTCGAAATCTCTCAATGAAAACAATGACTTGTTTTCATCTTCAAACTTTACACAGTAGTTTTACTGTAAACACATAATATCTTTTCTTTCAGTGCAGAATTTTGCTACTTTTATGTCTAGCTTGATTATGTTCATTTAGTTCTATGTGTAAGTATTACATAGCATTTGATACATCTGTTTATTTAAATGTATCGTTGCTTAATGTGGATTTTAAGGTTTGCTGGGAGGGTTTAGGGTTTTGTTTGGTTTTTTTCTCTCTTCCTATATACCACTCAATGATCAGTCTGCAAGTTTTATTTTATAGTAATCAGAATTTTCATGGCATGGAAATTGTGGGCCCCTGAAAGTTATTCTTCTTTTTGTATTATTTTATGTAAGTATGAACTTGATAAGACTGTACCAAACTTAATAGAAGATCATTAATTGGACATTGGCTTGGACTTTTAGTGAGTTGTCCTGGGTCTGATGTTACTGATTTCAAAGGATTATTTACAAGTAATTATTCAGATTGGAAGAAAGGAACTGAAAACCAACTCTCTAATTGACTTCATCATGTTCCTTCAGTGGTGACTGTCCATCTGTTAATAAAGTTATCTTATTGTAAACAGTGAAAATCTGTAATACAGGAAACCACATGAATGCTACTGGCAACTTTTGCATTCTTCTTTACTAAAGCTGCTATTATTATAAATGAATCTCTAAGTGACTATGGGAATGCATTGCTATGGTAACTATGATCCACAACAGCAGCTGCTTGCTTTTCATAGCTGTTGCATATATACGTTAAAGATGACAGTGTCTCTTCTTTCAATTTTAACGTGTTTAACCTGAAAAAAAGACATCAGCATTTCAAAAGTTACACATCTAATATCAAATGAAGCCAATCTATGAGTTAGGTTTATTTAGTCTTTCAGTTTCAGTCTTAGAGTTGTTGACGATTAGCTAAAACCTTAGCTTTAATGTGATTTTGTGCCATGAGGAATTACTGCACAAAGGGTAATACAATGAAGTCCCTTCTGTACTGTTTTGTCAAATTCAAAAGATAGGAAGATTTTCCACTAATTCAGTTTCAGAAAATGTCTTTATTATCAATACTTATCAATTTTTGTAGTAATTATAGTCAATAGTTATGAAGAAGTTTTCCTTCCTTGCTAACTTTTCCAGCAGGAATATATAATTTGGCTTCTGTTCCAGTAGGCCTTCCCTCCCCCCCCCCCCCCCCTTTTTTTTTTTTAGTGTCCCATCCCATCCTCTAAGAACTAAAATCCAGGCAGTTGCCCTCTGGTTCTACACTATTTTACATGGAATTTCAGAGATGTCTTTAGATCTAAGTTAGATCATTCTGCTATGCCATTTAGATACTTCCTGAACAGTGTGTCTCTTGGTCCAGCAGGCAGAGAAAGTACTAAGTGTGTTCCTTATGTCAGTAAGAGTAAAATAATCACATTAATCTTCTTAACAATCTTGTGAGAGAAGTATTTTGTTATCCCTGCTTTAAAGATGAGGAAAATATAACACAGAAAGATTACACGTCAGATTGAAATCTCTAGTGTTACTTACAGAAGTAGGATATTACTTAGCATAGAAAAGGGTCAAAAGAATTAAAATGCCATGTTATGGTTCACTGTGCTAATCCTGTTATCTGCTATATCAAAAAATGTAAACTAGTACTGGAAAAGGTTCTGAGAAGAGCTGAGGGGTGATAAAAAAATACAGCTTCCTTACTAGGAGCAATTAAGTAAACTAGGACTGTTCAGTTTGAGAAAAAGGTATCATGGAGGGATATGATAAAAGTACAAGATGGTGAGTGTAATGGAAAGGCCAGATATGTCTCAGATGTTCATCATCTTTTCTACTGCAGGAACTACAAGAACCAATTTAAAAAAAAACAAAAAACAAACCACAAATTAAGCTAGTGGGATCCTGTTTCAGAGCAATAAAATGAGCACTGCAGTGGATAATAGAGCTGTGGAACTCCTTGCCAAAGGGCATTGCAGATGCTGAGAGTTTATATTGGTTCTAAGGAAGACTGGGCAGGTTCACAGAAGAAAATTGAGGCCGAGTACACAGAAACTGTATCTGACTTCAGAAGTCCCTGAGCTGAAAAGGATTGCTTAGGTGCAAAGATTCTGCAAAAGTATTATGCAAAAGTATATGTCCACCCTATTCCTACTGCTTCCTAGGCATCCACTTCATGAATAGAGTTTATGACAGGATATTGGTCTACATGGATATTTGGTTTGGCCCACTAGGCTTGTCCTTAAATGTACATACCCTGTAAACAGCATGGCCTTTCAAAATATAAAACAACAATAAGGTATTTAGTCTTAATGTATTTCATTTTCAGACATGAAACAAATGCAAATATTTGAAAGTTGTTGGCAGATCAACTGTTTGACAGTAGGTCCATTATTATTCTGTTTATAAAACATTGCATTTCTAAACGCTTGATCTTCAGCATAAGCTGAAGGGCTTAAACACTTTCTTTCATGTCCATTTATTGACATATTTTTTAAAACGTAATTGAAAGTTTCCTGCCACTGGGATGAATCTTCTAAAGGATGTAGAAGTTCTCTTAACTGCATTTTGCTAACTTTCAAGAGTAGGGAACATAATATGAAATCACCGAGCTTATTAAGATTAAGTCATACTGGAAGAAACAAAGAAACAGTTGTTGACTCTGAAAGTACTTACCACAGAACTTGACTTAGAAATTGTTGCCACAAAGGGCACTACTTCTTTAATAGTTGAGGTTTTTCCTATTCCTTTATGGATATAGCTTAAGGTGTGTTCATACCACTGCTGCACACCCCCCACCCCCCCACCCCTACCAGAACTTTGCCACATAAACCCAATACAGAAATCTTGGAGGAAACTAAATATTTCAAATATGCTATAGTTGCCAAACAATCTTAAACCCCCACCTGGCAGATTAATAACTATTCAAAAGAAAAGAGAAATGAAATAAATTTTACTGTTATACAAAGTATGTGCTAGAACAGTTTATGATGGCTCATAAGAATGGTAGTAACAAGAAATACAAAACTAAATTCTAAACTATGATAACAGGAATTAAGTTTTAGTAAGACTAAAATACGAAGAATAAAGACAGAACATACTGTATGGCAATAAATATGTTTAAAAACCAACATTGGATATAGAAAAGATAGAACACAGGTAGGAATTGGTAGATAAGTTCAAGCCTTAGTGTCTCAAAATCTTGAAATGTTCCAATGCCATCTAACCCATGGAGACACATTTTGCTAGCAGAAATAGTTGGGCGCTTGAAGTTTTGCTGTGTTCAGAATGGCTGAGCATCTCTTACAAACTTTAGTCCCTCTAGAATTGAAAACAACAGTAACCAATCCTTTGCCAGTGTCACCTGAATGGCTTAATTCAGTAGGACGAAGGACACACCTACCAGATGTATCACATCTATCAGTCAAAGCTACTTACCTGTCATTCTGTCTTTGTATTGTATAACATCTAACAAAGAATTTTGTATTCCACTTTGAGGGTCAAGTGCTGAAAAGCAGTACGAAGCATTCCTTGTGGTGGTGCTCTTTGTGAATACAGCCACAACAACCCAAAGACCTTCTTCCTTTGGAGTCTGCTAAACTGAAAGGTCTGGGAACTTGCCCCAGCAGGTTTTTTTGTTTTTTCTTCATTTCCTAAATGAAGATTTAACCTAAAGGAATCTCTTAAATCTCAGGTTTATCAGAATTATAAAAAAGGCAAGTCTTGAACAAGGTAAAAAAGGTACCACTTACCTTTTTGTCTTCAAATGGTTTTAATAGGGCTGCCAACATAACTTTGTCTTTAAGTAGACCTTCTGTAATACACCGCAAACTAATATAAATAATTATAATCAAGGGACCTAATGAATAATGGTAATCAAGGGACTGCACCATTTTAAGAATTTTTGCTAAGGAAGTGAAGATCTGAAATCAGCTTCTAATTAGAAAAACGTTGCAGTCAAGATTGGGCTTTCTAAGGATTAAACACTGAAAGTATTACCATGATCCACTAATTGCCTACATGCTCCTCTGTAACTAAGGTTACTTTTTTTCCTGTGGGGACTCTTCCCACTTTGTTTTCTCCTGCTTAGGTCACAACTGAAGTCACAGACCTCTCAGTTGTTGTCAGAACTACCGCAGTGTTCCAGATGCACCAATATGAATTCCTCACAGGTTCAAGTGTAAATGATAAATGAACCACTCATTTTAAACACAATTACATCTGATAAGCAAGAGCATCAAGGAAGTATATGTTAAAGCACCAAACAGTAGAGTTTTTTTTAAAAGGCATGGAAGGCTTACTGACTCAGTGAGAACAGGACTACTGAAGAGAGTTGATTTTCTTCTGCTTTAACACTAAGCGTTATATAAAGCTTTGATTTTTACAGAATGGCGAAAATCCCCAAAAGGTGAAATGAGGCTTTTACATCTTATAACAGTGGATAAAACCAAACTAGTTTCATTACTCTTATATGAACAAGAACACTTACAGACACAACCTAGAGAATAACAAACCATACTAGGAGATAGGGATTTTTTAAAAATTGTAAGGGCCATGCTTTCAAAGAAAAGTCTGACCACATAAGAATTTAGCCCACTTCTTCCCCCAAAAATACAATTAAAAAGAAAAAGTTAAGGTTTTTTCGTAACTGTTAAAAACGAATCAGTACTATGACCATATAGAAGCTATGAAAAATTCCAGGTTGTCCAGTGGGAGGGATTAGTTTAGTTTAGGAACAAATCTCTCCTAAAGTATTTGTCTAATGAAAGAGAAACCTATTCTTATCTCCAACAAGGAAGTAATTCTCTAGAACAATTTTACATTGGCTTATGCAGGCAGTTTTTTCTTTTCTTTTTTCTTAGTCAAGCAACCTCTGAGGATTCCTAAAAATTCAACAAAACAACCAAAATGTCTTGGAAGCAGAATTCTCTTTCAATGTTGCAGGCTGTTTTACAAGTTTGGAAAAAATCTTGCTGAGAGGTGGAATACACTGTCACACTCAGCACCTCCTAACTGTAGCCAATGACTGTTCAGAGCTGATATCAGCTCTGACCATGAAGGCATAGTTTGTTCCCATCTACCTATAAAATACCACAGAGCCATACCACTGTTGTCCCAAGGTCTTATAAGAGGTTGATAACAAGCCTAGAAAGGCAGGACTGGAGCCTTGTGAAATTAGCTGAAGGCAGCCCAAGCTGGACATACTTTTATCAGGGAAATGGACTAGATGATTATCAGACATCCTTTGCAACCTAAATTAATCTGTGATTCTGTGATTTTTTCCAATTCAGAATTATAGAATAAGCTGTTGGTTGATTAAGCAATGGATTTAGCTTAATAAAGGAGTAACTGTCTGAAATTTAATTGTATGCTATATGTAAGACATCAGACTGGATGATTTAGTAGTCCTTTCTGGTCTAGGAAACTATGAAGCATATGAAAATGCAACCCATCTTTTAATGTTACAATATTAGATACACCACAAGTAGAAAAATGGATTTGATGTATACGGTCACCTGTTTAATGCTCTACTGAAGCTTTGTTGAGAAATAAACAACAAATTACCGTCTAGTTGGCATAACTTAAAAGCCACTTCTAGCTACTGTTTGCTTCAGCCAACAGTTTTGCATATGGAAAAATATACAGTGCTTACCCTGCTTTGCAGATGAACACTGTAACAAGGCGTACATGTCTGCAGACCTCATAGTAAAGATGACTAGAATAAGGAGTATTATGGTGTCGTGGTTTAACCCCAGCCAGCAGCTAAGCACCATGCAGTCGTGCAATCACTTCCCCCAGCCAGTGGGATAGGGAACAGAATCAGAAGGAAAAAGGTAAAAATCATGGGCTGAGGTAAGAACAGTTTAATAGAACAGAAAGGAAGAAACTAATAATAATAATGATAATAACAACAATAATAAAATTACAATAACAATAAAAGGGTTGGAATATACAAAACAAGTGATGCACAATGCAATTGCTCACCACTTGCTGACCAATGCCCAGTTAGTTCCCAAGCAGTGATCCCCCTCCACAGGCCAACTCCCCCCCAGTTTATATATTGGACATGATGCCACATGGCATGGACTATCCCTTTGGCCAGTTTGGGTCAGCTGTCCTGGCTGTGTCCCCTCCCAACTTCTTGTGCCCCTCCAGCCTTCTTGCTGGCTGGGCATGAGAGGCTGAAAAATCCTTGGTTTAGTCTAAACACTACTTGGCAACACCTGAAAACATCAGTGTGTTATCAACAGTCTTCTCATACTGAATCCAAAACATAACACCATACGAACTACTAGAAAGAAAATTAACTTTATCCCAGCCAAAACCAGGACACATGGTTAACCATGCCCCCAACTTTCAGGAAAGCTGGTTATGTCCACAAAACTGGGCTTTATATGGATCACAGCCACAGCAAATTCAGCTTAAATAATCCAGAATGATATGTTTCTTTTATTATAAGAAGCACAACTAAGTAAAAAACTATTGCTTCAGTGCTTAGTAAGGTGGCTACAGACCTAAGTAAGATAAGAAGGCATGAATAGGGAGCAGACAATTAAAAGGGGGGAAAAAAACCCACCAGTAAAAAAATTGAGAAAAAACTCATTGAAAAAATCAGAAAATTCATTAAGAGAGAAATGGGTTTAACCACTTGGTAATTAAAGTCCACTGATTCATCTGTTAACGGACAGCTCGTTACAATTATCTAGTCACAGAAAGTTAACAGGCAAAGATACCAAAAAGGGAGAAAGTATTGAATTTGTATCTTTAAAAACTAGGGAGCAAAACCACAACCATTCTTAGAGCTGGAATGGTCAGGAAAAACTTGGGAGATTAACAACTTCAAAGCATGTGTAGAATCCAATGCAAGATTTCAGCCAAGCTTGAAATTCAGTGATATTAGAAATGATCTCTTCCTTCTGTAAGTGGTGGTGTGGTGGTCCACAGTACATTTTTGACTTTCAACATGCATTTGTCTACAGAAGCAATATGCAGTTTTGGTTTGCATAACTAAAAATATTTTTAAATGGACCTCAAAAGTGCTACATGGACATAGTTTATTCTTGGATAACATGGATACAGTAACATATCCAAAATAAGCAAGAGTGTTAAGATGTACTCTTATAGAAATAGAAACAGTAGTCTAAAAGTGGAAAGAAAAACTGGCATATGGATCAAATTATAGACCTATCACAGTGGGAAGAACAAGAGAAATGAGTAAGCTTAGATTCACTAATCACAACACAGATCTAAGGAAAAAAAACTAGCCACAGATAGAATGAAAAAGAAAAAACTAATTTCATTTTAATTCACTTATAGTAAATGGGAACTAAAGGATTAGAAATATAACAGACAGAAAAGTTAATGACTTTTTAAATATGAGTTGGGGAACATAAATTAGACAATAGTGAAAAAAGGCAAAGCAAAATGGTACACAGAATTTTGGCATTATATCTATTAATCACCTTAGTACTATGACAGTGAGCAAAATGTAATCACCTGTGTTCAAATACAGGTTTGGCATGCAAGTGCACCATGATCAGAACTCCCATTAAAATCATTTTACTTACTACAGTTTAAATATTACAACTAGAATGTATAAACTTAACCCAAAGCTAGTTGACATTAATATCCTTCCATCTGGCTTTGCCTGCAGGATAACAGTGTGCAGAGGTGGAGCTTGGTTTCTTTTTTTCTACTCATTAATTCACTGCATGATCTAGACTTTCATTAACTGGAAAAGGTCTAGAGACCTAAGGCAAACAAATATATTTTAAAAAGCCATTATTCACTTATTGTTTAACTGCTTACTAATAAAAATGAAAGGAAAATTGTGAAAGGTGAAACTTTTGGACAACAATGAAGACAGCATTGACAGTAATATATATTTTGAAGTTTCTATCCTAATAAATACTTTTTCTTGTTTGTACTGTAAAGCACTCAATAAGATGTAAGTTTAAGGCTGGATTTTTTCTATTTACCTGTCTTCTGTTCAGCAGACAGCTATACCTCCAGTTATATTTCCTAAGTTGCATTAGCCTTGAACATTTGCCAGGCTCAGACAGCTTAAAAATGTTTGCAGTGTTATTCTAGTTATAAACAGTGAGATAAAAAAATAAAAAGGTGCCACATATTCCCTGGAAAGCAACACTCTGGCAGATTTTTTTAAAAACTAAAGCACTGGAAGAAATGAGGGATTACAATTAAGGTAGCGCTTTATTTCATTTTTATTTATTTCAAATTTGATTTTCACTAGTTTTGGTTGAAAAATGAGTAGTTCACAGGAACAAACATTAGTGACTGGTTTGACAGATGACCCTACATTTTTTTAACTGGGTTCCATAAAAGACCGTAATATATTGCTGGTTTACATAGTTAGAAAATGTTGGTTCATTAATTCTGAAGTATTTCACTGTAAATATCTTTGGTTCAAAAGACTTTTGCTGAATCCAAGGTAGGGCTCTCTCAGAACTCTACCAGAGTGCAGCCATGATAGTAATGGACAGTCTGAGCATCTTTCTCTGTTATGAGATCAACCGATAAAAAGCATGCACCCAAGAAAGCTGTGCTGGTGGAGAGCTACATTTACAAGTAGCTGCAAGCTACTTTTTTTCGTCCCTACATACCCAGTTGTGAGGGTTCTCAAACAATTCCCTTGTGAGTGCACTACCTGGTGTTTTGTAGTTGACTGAAAGTTAATGACAGAACCTGAAGGTAACTGAAAGGTTGGTGCTTACTGGCCACACTGTGTTAGGAGACTGTGCTTTGGGTCTTCATACTGAAGTGGTTTATCCAGGAAAGTTTGCAGATCAATTACAGAGCAGCCTGATTTTGTGTCTGAAGTTCAACTTCAAGATCACAATCTGAAAATAGACAGTTTCTAGCATCTAACCATGAAAATGAATAGAGCTGTATTTTGTAATTTGCAATCCAAAGAAACTTATTTCTAAGTATCTGAGGTCATAGGATTGAGAAGCAGTATTACAGAGTGCTATTTTATTAAAATGGCATGTCTTTCAAGTTCACAAATCATTCACATTTCAGAGCAAGTTTTGCAGCAGTCCTTATCAATCGCCAATATGAGAGAGAGAAGAAAAAAGGAAATGGCCTCACCAAGTCAAAACATCAATAGTTTCATCCTCTGATTCTGAATCAATTCCTACAGAGACAAGGTCAGTTAAATTACATACTTTCTGTACTTTACTCCAGCTGACAATCTGCTGGTTATAATGCAAGAACACAAGGGCTCAAATAGATTTTTCTGACATGGTGTGCCATCTGGCACAAAGCAGTCTTACAAATGCTGCTTCCCTGCTCTGCTTTTGCAGATCTAGTGATGGCATAATTGTAAGGCCTGTCAGTTTTCAGTAGCAAAGTTAGCTTAATGCAGTCTATCTGTAGGTATCGCTGTTGCCAGATGCAAATGTTTCATGGTCCCAACTTAAAGATGTAATTATATTTCCATGCAGAAAAATTCTCCAGCTTTAGAAGCACAGTTGAAAGTGTAGCAGGATTAAAACAAGAAGCAGGGAATTATATCTGTGACTGGTTGGTATATTGGTGCTTAATGGAATAACACATTAGGTAGCAAATGAGTTATTTCACTGTTATGGGGCCAAATTGTGATCTCATTTCCTCAGATGCAAGAGATGAGAACCTGCTTTTAACAAATGAAGCAGTAACAGAATGAACTATCATGCAGTAGTGCTGCTTAAGTGTTCCCAAGCAGCGCTATCGGTACATCTCACTACTGAGGCAAGGATGCGTGTCTTTGTAACTTTGATTTCATAACATTCTGAATGATGATAGAATGTGTGGTAACGTTGTGATGCTGCACAGATGGTGACTGGTATAAACTCCTTCATTTGTGACCCAGCTCAGAATTCAGCCTTAGGTCTCCAGCAGGGACAGGACAGTAAACCAACTCACTGTGACATCGTTCAATGAAATTTTTAAAGGTCTGGCTAAATGCTGCTGTTACTGATGAAAATCTTGTTTCCTAGACATTAATGCTACAAGGAAAAAAAGACTGCAGGGTTTATAGTAAAAGCATCATTGTATTCAGATATGCTGAACAGCCAGGTCTGCAGTTCTGAAAAACACCTTTTAACACAAAGATTCCATCATATTTTTTCCACACTTATTTATGTGTGGCACTAAATAGTGTTGATTTCATCTTCCTCAGTATACTCTTCAGTGTTCAAGTTAACAGAAGGCTCTCCTTCAACCTATTTATGATATAATATTGTTCAGTGGAGTCAATGTACATTTCACACTGCAGAGGTACACAAAAAATTTGTTGCTTGTTTTAACATTTAACAGCCTTGCATTTAACAGCCATAATTTTGTACTCCTACAGTTCAACTGTAGGTACAAAACACTTCTGAAAACTTGGAGAAAGCTATTTCATGTGTTTCTGATTTACCTACTCTGTCTTAAACTGAAGCAAAGACAATTGTTACTGCAGATTTACAGGACAATTGAAAACATCACCCAAAGCATTGATTATAACATGGGATTTTCTAACTTCCCAGAAGATTCCATAGCTTTGCAGAAGTGACAAGGCCCATATCTGAACAGATATTTTTTGGTATGTCACTGTAATCCTTTACTGTTTAGACTGGCAAGATTCTAGCTTTCTGTGATTCTGCAGTTTTAGAAATGCCATTCTCCCATGGAAACCTCTCTGCACTGTGGAAGTAACTTTGAAATAGAGGCCCATGAGTTCCACTTCATAGTTTAGTGCATAGGGAACAAATTTAGTGCGTAGGGAACAAAGACACATTGGTTTTCTGTAAATGGGATTGAAATGGAGGGCAGCGTTGAAAAAAAAAAGATGTCTTCTGTATAGCTATTGGCAGCTTTTCTTCAATAGCACATCGAAATAAAGGATTATGCATGATGGCATCAAAATATTAAGCCCCTATATAGCTGGATATGTTCCTTTAGGAAAATGCCTGAATTACTTGGCAATTCATAATAACACTAATGAACATTTGTATAATAACTATTCAGGGATCCCAAAATCATTCTGTAACATGAGTAAATTAAATCTCATAAGAAGACATAAATGATAACATCCCTACAGGAAGTGCATGGCAAAATAAGGCAAGGAGTTCAGATGTCCCATCTCTCAGCTCTGGGCTTTAGAAGAAGTAGACTTCATCAGTTCTACATTTTTTGTTAGCAATTTTCACTCTGAGTTTGTCATACCAAAAAGATCTATTTCTGGAGCAAAAAAAAAAAAAAGGGGGGGGGGGGGCATTATAGCCCCTGAGATAGTCATGATAGGTTTAAAGAGGAAATAAAAACCCCAGAGGAGGTTTTGAGAGTGGCTTCCTATAAGACCTTTGCGCTTTGGGACAGCATATTAGCTGAATTTGCCTGTCTGAGTTTTCTTAAAAGACAAAATGACTGCCCTGGAGGAAATGGTTTCTGCATCTTCATGAAAGAGGGATGGGGCCAATTCCCAGTTTCTTTGTAGATATACTACCATGAGCTGTAACAGTTGTCCAGTATCTCAGGAAGAGCAAGATGGAAAAATACACAGTGACCTGTTCAAAAGTAGTTCAATTTCAGAAGCCCTTTTACATTTTCCTTCACAATTTCTTAATCACTGACTTTTTTTGTTGGTTTTTTGGTTGGTTGGGTTGGGGGTTTTTTTGTTTGTTTGTTTTTAAGGAAAGCCTCCTTTTTTGCTCGCCTTGAGCAGATCTTGTGAAATGGAGTGGGAGGAAAAAAAAATTGCTATTTACAAAACCCAACATTTTGAAATATTATTTAAGAAATAGATCTCTTTTTCCCCATTAAATAACACTGTATTGACTTCTATTTGCTTTTCAACAGAAGCTCAAAGAATGGTATTGCTAGCAACTTTTGCTTGCTAATATGAATGCTGGAAACAAAATCCATTATTTACAGTACTTTTGAAAATGTTATCTCACTTACATGAAGATGTTTGGACAATTTAAAGTAATTTCAATGCTTCCTTAGGACAAAGCATATACTCTACTTAATCATTTTAGGTAGTATTTTCAGAAATAGAGGCCCGAAGTGTCTAAATTTATGTGTAAAAATATGAAATGGGATTTATTTTTATAATGATTCCAGGTAGAATGGCAGAACTGAAGTAACAAGTAGTGAATTGCTTGTTTTTATGGCAGTATCACCTTTTGAACTGCAAAACAAATGTGTCTGCATTAGATTTAGATTGCATAGAAACAAAAAGCCAAGCGGAGGCAGAATAACAATAATTTATGGCTAAGCAGATGACTAATCAGGCTAACTCTAGATTTGATTCCAGAGCAAAAGTTCTGTTTAAAATACATAGTTTATCTGGCTAGCTATTCTTATGGTCCCTCCCATCTATTTCAAATGAGTGATAAGTTTGAGGATTGTCTCAAAGGGGTTCTTTCAATATCAGAAATTGTACTATTTTCCTTTATAAAATTACCATTTTAATAGAAATTCTAAAAATGTTAAGGAAGGACATATAAATTTGCCAATTCCCATTTGGTATGCAAATATTCCTCTATTTGCCTACTATGACTGCAATTCCGTTTAAGATGTGCTCTTATCATATCTTTTAAAATGCCATAAATCTTTTGAAATATCACACAAAAAGTTACGTGACCCACTTTTTTTTTTTTTTTTTTTTTTTTTAAAGCAGTTCAGTAAAAGGTTTTTCTCGGTGTACAATATTCCATTTTGGGGAGATGCTGAATGATATATATTAGTCAGAAACTTTAAATAATATATTAAAACATTTTTACTTACTTTTTTTCTAAAAAGTCTAGCTCTTATGTGAGATGTGAATTATTAAATTCCATGGAACTGATTTCTAGGGGGGATTTAGGAGGGGACTTTGAAATCTGAATTTTCATTGGGAAAATACAACCTATTGTATTATCAGAATACTAACATACTCTCACATTTCTTCTACCATCTTAAAACATGAAAAATACCTACAATTATAAAACATTACAATAACTACATTCCAAAAATTTAATGTTATTTTTTTGAAATGCATAGTTCCTATATAAAGGAAAAACTCACAAAGCCAGATAATGGTATTTTCAGTTTCACTTCTTTTAAAACCCCTAAAAATTAATTAGTATGCAAGATGTAACTGTAACCCAAGAAATTACTTTCTTTTCGAGCCAGTAACTGACCTTTTGCTCACCTATATTGTGCCTTTCCACAAAGGCTGTATTCAAAACCAGACTTAACAAATACTCAAACAAAATAGCCTGTGGTTCACTGGCAGAGTCTTCCACATTAACTCAACCTGTCAAACATGTTTCATGATGTAATATATCCCATTTAACACCCCCAAAAGACCCTGTGTTTTCCCATGTGGAGTGCTGTGGAATATATGAAGAACTACAGCCAAAGGCTATTTCTCTATAGATTTTTAGAAGGTGAGAAGAAGACAGAAGCAACAAGAAGAGGAGTGCTGAATCTTTATGACTGTTGTGTCTCCAAACCCAGTAAAATCCAGCTGGTTGGGAAGCTGCAACTTTTCCTCTTTTCCAAGACTAGTTCAGTTCACTCCACTTTGGAGCGACAATATCTGGACGCACAAAAGTTCTGGGGTTTGCTGCTACTAAAACAAACAAACAAAAGGATTGCTGTGAGACATTGATCTAATAATCCCTTATTTATGGCTCTTCTCATTTTAGAGAATTGTGGTTCTGGTAGGTGAGGACCTATCCTGCTATCTTCTGTACACCTTGTTATGGAGGCACGCACAATCAAATCCAACAGGTGTTAAAAGTCAGATTTATTCTTCAGTACAACATTAGTTAGAGCTCCGGTAGCATTAGTGAACTACAGGCTCAATAATGTAAGGGGAATTAGTACTATACAGCCAACTTAAGAATCCCCAAGATTTAAAGTGATGGCTCAAAATGCACGTATCACTCCCCTAAAAGCTGAGGGCTCTCTCCCTCGAGCAGTTACCTCGGGCGGTGCCCCGACCCGAGGGGGAGTCCCCGGCTGCAGACCCGCTGCTCCGCGGAGGACTGATTCCCACACGTCCTCCGGCAGGACCCCGTTTATACCCCTGTCAAATCTGACCTGTGGGCATTTTAATGCCTATTGGCCAAGAAGGTCGCCTCAGTGTACCTGGCATGTCTCGATTGGTTCGTTCAACTTTCAACCTGTGGCCTGGCCTCTAGGGTTTGGGATTTTTTTTCTCTTCTCCCTGTCTGTGGAAGTTTCGCTTCCTGCGGGGGGGGGGAGCGTACTGCCGCACACCTGGAGGGCTGTACTCAGCAGGTAGACTGTTGCCAGGTTTAGACTGTCACACATGGTGGAGAGAACAGTCTTCATGGAAGAATTCAAGCTGTGCTCCAGAGGAGAGAAGTCAAGCAACAACAATATGTAAATCTATGTTCAAAACCCTTTTTCTTTCTTTTTGCTAAAGCTGCCTTATAAGGAACAACTGTTTCTTCTGGCCTACATCCAATGGAGATGGAAGAAGACTAGCAAGAGAGGGGACAACAAGGTGGATAAAGAACACTGCTAGCAGCAAGTCTGAGAACAAAGCAGCAATACCACAAGTGCTGGCTCAGCTTGAATAACCTCCTGCCACTTTCTGTCTGGGATACTTCGCCAATTTCTCCTACAATTATTTCCTTTTACTTTTAAGGATATTGAGAAGCTATGCTGTTTTTCCTAAGAAGCACCTAAGCTATGAGAGACATGAACATGCACAGAAGTCTCAGTGTCCTGGAAGCACACTGGTTAATCAGTTAAGCACTTAAGGAACACTTGCCAGAGCAACATGTGTGATTTCAAGACACACAAATCTAGCTTTGTTCCAAGCCTTTGGTAAACTGGGATGTTGAGCCCCTGTAGTTATTCTTCCTACCAGTGCCAGAGAACTGCTGTAAGTTTTAATATGGGGCATGGATAGAAAGAACATCCTCGAGCAGGGAATTAGTATCTTTTCTCCCTCAGATACCAACAGACATAGCTTTAAGCTTGTTTGTTGCTCATTTCAGATAGTGTATTCTTGCTAGAAGGATGTGGAAAATAATATATCTCTTCAAATACCAGAATATAGTTTGTCCATAAATCATACAAGAATGCACTAGGCATCCAAGCAGAGTACGCGAATAATCCAAAATACATTGTGTATGCTTGTTAGAAGACAGGACAGAATTCCTCACGTGCCTTAGAAATGGAACAGATTAGTCAGTACATAATTCATAAAGCTTTTTTCCTGCAAAGCAGAACATCTAATCAAAATTAGTGGTCCCCAAGAATTTTCAGTATTTCAGTCTCCTGTGTCTCCCATAACAGACTGGTGGAAAATGTCCTTGTAATGCCTAAGAAAGTGAAACTTCAGCAACAAAAACAATAGTTGTAATCTTATTCTGTGACCAGACTGAAAAACAAATGAAAATGCAGGACTTACCATATGATGCTTTGAGTACGATGGAATTTATGGATAACTTTTGGATTTCAGCTCTACATTGTAAATTTTTTTTTATATATATATAACTTCTTCAAAATGGTTCACTTAATTTGAACACTGTACTTGTTTGCTTCCTCTCTTCTCTACCTGCAACTTAAAGACCCAGGAAAAAACCCAGCAAGGCATTGAGCAATTTGGAGCCTGATCTAAGCTGGCTCAGACTTTGGACCAGATGAGCCCCCGAAGTACCTTCAAATCTGAATTATTATTTCATTCTGATTTTATGATGCTAAATCAATCAGAAATTCCAGAAGATAATTGCACAGGATTCATAATAGACAGTTGTTAACAATTCATGAGCCTCTATCCACGGAAAACGTAGCATGTGTAAATAGCAAGAACAACCAGTTTGCCCAACAGGCTAGTATCAAAACAAAGAAATGCCTAATACAGACTTTGATCATCAGATGAGACTGATCACCAGAGGAGTCCAGAATTCATAAGAGAGGATTTTTTTCATTATTTATTTCAGGAATCTTCCACAGCTTATCTTTGGAGAGCAGAAGAGAAAGAAAGAAATGACTGCTGTAGCAAGAAGAAATGCCAAATTTTGAGGAAATTATATGAAGGGAGAGGAAAGATAAGTGAGCCTGGATTCCCTCAGAGTCTTGGCCTGGGTCCAGAAAAATTGCTATAGAGCAGTAAGCACACCAAAAGCATGGGAGTGCACACAGAGTTCTGGTGTTCTGCCTGTATCTGACAGTACCTAGGGAGTGACTCCAGTAGAAATCTATACAGAATGTATGCTGATACAAGGTGTGATTTATGGAAGACTTCAGTTTTTCTGTTGTAATGGCAGTGTTTCTCCATCCCATACTTTTCCCTTAGCAAATGAAAAATTCCACTGTGATCATTTTGGCCTAGATCTTTAGAAAGGGATCAATGGTAGTTATTTCAGGTACTTTCATGATTATTTTTTTTTATCTGTTCCTGACTGCTTAAAATGAGCAGATTTTCATACAAAATATGCATGGTAGAAGTCTGTCAGAGGACTTCCAAGTTTTTTAATTTTGCAGCAGCTGTTGAAGTGGGCATCTCAGAGTTCTTATTCTGAACATGCTGAAAATTAGACATTTTATAATCTTGCCTGTAACTTAGACCTTATTGAGGGGATCAAGGGGAAGAACTTCTGTTCTTCTGACACACATTCACAGCAGATTTCCACATAGCTTCACAAAAAACAGGGGATAAACAGGAGAACAGTAATGAGTTCCTGAAAAGGCCTCCAGATGAAGGAACAAGTGACTACAACAGTCCTAATATATGATAAGTTGGGTATAACCTAGCAAAACAAACATAAGTGGAAGGGCATATCAAATATAGCGCTTTCCAATCTCAACTTGTACTAGAACTGGATTCTCACAACTTTAAAACTATCTCCAGGATACCTTAAATAGAACAGAAATAGCTCAGAGGCAAAGTTGGCTTTAAGACATTCTTCAGAGGTCATTCCTATAGTTTCAAAAAAAAATTCGGGGATACTGCCAAGAAATAATGGCCTTTGGAAGAACAGCATTATATCTACCTTTTCAGTAGGGATACCCCTTCTGTGATGTGAAGATATTTCCTTGAAAATGTTTACTCTTTTGTCACTGTTTCCACAAAGCAACAACAGGGAAACATTTCTCCTTAAAGAAAAACAAATTATCTAAGAATTTTAAAGATGACATTTTTGTTTCACAATTCCTCTCTTTAAAAGAATACACACACCCCCCCAAGGACCATGGTATTTTTGATCTGAGAATTAACTATTTCTGTAATATTCCAAAAGAGATTATCATTTAATTCAGTCTTTCCTAAAATACAGTCACGAACATCCAAGTTTTGTTACCAGGTTCAGATGCTACTAACTGAATGAAACCATACTCTGTTTGCTGTTGTGCTGAAAGTAGATTCCTTTTGTTATTTATGCACATGGGAGTTTAGGACCAAACTGTGGTCTCACTGAAGTTAATGGCAAAACTCCCACTGACTTCAATTAGAACAGGATTTGGCTCACAGTCTCATTACTGAGCATAACAATTAAAAGAAGCTTTTACAAGCTGTATTGCTGTGTAAAAGGGCACGAACCGTGTAGCAGATTTCATTGAACCCATACCCAACAGTCATTGCTATAGCAACTGAGGTTCTAACAAAGGTAGTCACTGTCTCTGTAATCATCAGGTGTCTCTATAGCAACTAGAGTTTCCAGAGAACAAGAGAAAAATATTCGAAAGCCGTTAGTTGGAAGAAAAGAGGTCTGTGAATAAGAAGGTTGGAACCAAAAGCAACATAAGGGTAAAACATGGCTCAGAGTGAAGAGAAATGATTGTCCAGAACCTACGCAGACAATTGGCAAAGGAGGAAAGAGCACAGGCCAAGGGCTAGACTGGAGATGGGAAAGGGAGCGGTTGAGGCTTTCCCTTGGGTAAGGGAAGCAATATGGCACTCCAGACAGATATTCCCACATCTAAAATAGTTATGTTTTGGACATAATTCTCTTATAATTAAGATTGGTTACTACAGGAGAGAAGCAGGGTTGTACCTTCTCTGCAATAGGAGTTTAAGTCCACTGGGATTTTCAAAAGCACCTGCCTGCACTTCTTGTGCCTACATTTCTTTACAAACATAGCCCTATTTCTTTTCAGTCTGGAAGAATGCAACCTGTGTTCTTGAAACGCTGCTGCTGATACCATTGTGCAATTATGTAGAAATGATGGTTAACTGATCTTAATGTTTCTTATTTACAAGTTTTTAAACAGTGTACAAGTGGAAAAAGGAACAGCTGCTGTTTGGATACGGATAGAGATGAAAACAGCATTGCTCATCATAGGTCTATTTTAGTAAAATATGTTTTTAGGCTCTCAGGTAGGAACATAGTAGGGTTTTCTTCACATAAGAAAGGTCAGCGTATGTAAACATAAGCCCCCGCCAAAAAAATATTTTACTTATATTGGTCAACCTATAAAATAACAATTTTGGCCTAATCTGATACCTACTGACCTCAGGGAGGTCTAAATTTGGGTGAGATGTTTAATTTAATTAGGAGTTTGCCAAAATGGTCATGTTCACAGACTAAAAATAATTAAGTTGGACCAGCATGCTTCCTTTGAAAATGAAGTCACAAAACTAATTATATATTCCAAACAGGGTCTTATCCTGTATACTGATGCATGTTTCTTACATAAACCAAACCCCCTGTCTTTAACCTAAAGAACTGATATAAGAGTCAGTACTGCCGAAGTCAGATTTTTGTTTCACGTGTAAAGAGAGCCCTCTAGTGGAATATACTTTCAGATTCGACTCATGAAAAAGAATAGTTCATGTCATTTAAGTGAGTTAAATCAGGGTTTTCCCACTTTCCTTAGTACCATTTTGTTGCAACACAGTACAATGTAATATAATTTGTATCTGAAACAGAAGTCACCAAATGACATACTGTTGAACAACGTACCTGAGAAACACAAAAATCACCGTAGCAATATATGTTGTCAGGCAGCTTTTTTTTTTTTTTTTTTTTTCCCTTTAAGATTTAAATGTCAGCTACAGTCAGGATATTTGCTTCTGTGGCATGCCAGTCATGGATTCGGTTGCATTTCTGTAGTTGCTGTATACCCAACACAATTGAACCCATGACATGATATCACTGTTTATATGAAGGGTGGGATTTTATTAATGTCAGCAGCGTAGGAGAGCTGACTAATCTTCAGAGATGGCTGCCCCAAAGCACAAGAACCTCGCAACATGCAGAAAGTCAAGCAAGAATGGCAGAAGGCCAGTGTGGATGAAGAAGGAACACCTGGCTGAGCTCAAATGGGGAAAGGAAGCACAATCAAGGTGGAAGCAGGAACAGGCAACCCAGGAGGAATATAGAGACATTGCCTGAGCATACAGAGAAATGCTTAAACAGTTGGAGTTGAAACTTGCTAAGGATTTATGGAAAAGGGCTTCTATGAGTACATTGGCAGCAAAAGTGGCTGTTGAAACTGTAGACCCATGGCTCAGTGGGGCAGAGGAACTAATGACAAAGGACATGGAAAAGACAAAGGTATTCAATGACCTTTTTGCCTCAGTTTTTACGGGTAAGGTTTGCCTTCACACCTCCCAGCCTGCAGCAGTCTGTGGGACTGATGCATTACTTGCGTTGTAGGAAACTAAACTTAAATCAGTGAATATGCACAAGTCCAAGGTTCCATAAATTGAACATGAGTCAGCAGTGTGCTACAGTCCTTCCAAAAATGGACTGCCTGAGATAAGAAGCAAATCAACCTTTATGTGTGCTGAGATTTCAGTGGATGAACATTACATTTCATAGTGAACCCCTCTCCCCTTTTTATCTCCCCATAGTAGTCTCCCACCAGGAAACTATACTTTAAAAATTATCTTTACAATTGACATCTTTAAGTTAAATCTTGCTATCTATCTAGGCTGTTTTTCAGTTTAGTAAAATAAAAAAAAAAAAGGAAAAAAAACAAAAAAAAACCCCAAACCAAACCAAACCAAAACAGAAAACCAAAACAGTAGGGCAGCAGTTCAAGCTGAAAATGAACATTAAACCCACAGAAGTGATCTTGGAAATATCTCCTTCATGATCCTGACATTTAATGATGTGGATTAATTTAAACTGTATAAATAGGTAATACCAGTTTCTTAGAATTTCATAAGAATTCATCTTAGTTATGAACCTATTGGCTAAAACTCTCTAAAACAGAGCAGACCAACTGTACTTTGATAACTTGTAGAAGCAAACTGTTCTCTCTTTCAGAGCTTTAATTTCTCCAGAAGTGGTGGCATTTCTGTCTTCTCAGGCAGAAAAATGCACATGAGCATTTCCACTCTCTCCTAATTGAAATTGATTTGTAAAGTTTGGTTCCAGCATGACGAGTACAGTGTGTTGAGCTGGTCGTTACATCACAGGGTGCATTGAATTCTTTGGTGCTCAAAAGGGAGAAAAGATTTTCCTGTGTTGATACAATGCCTGGAGACAGTGACGTATGAGCAGAAATATCACAACTCTCTTGCGAGATTAAAAGTCCAGTTCCACTCAACTCAATGTATATTCATAGTAATTAGTATTGTATTTTGATTAGGCAGTAAAACAGGCTCTGAACCAAGGAGGAAAAAAAACCAAACGAAACCAGACTGCCTTCTGGATAGAAAGATGTATTCCAGTAAGCAGAAATTTTTAAAGCTAATTTTTGGCTAAGAGTAAGAGTTGTAACATACTAGATATATAGATTATGTGGACTTATTTCTGTCACTAGAGACTCTGTGACCCATGTAGGTAGAATACCAGCAATACCGAATAAGCAATAGTAAAACCAGAGTCTGACCTCAGGAAAAAAGACAGGACAAGATCAAGAGCAACCAGCAAATAAACTGATTTCATAGGAAGGCTCTTCTAGGCAGTAGAAGAACAGATTTCATAATATGTTGAGGCCTGCCAGTTATAAACTGACACTTAGCCCACCACTGTAGGCTTAGTGGCCTTAGTCACCTTAAGTGGCCTTAGCCCACAGTATTTCATAGGCAGTTGTGTGTCAGAACAGGAGCTAGCAAGGCAGGTCTTCTTGACTGGAATGGATTAGAGAAGGATAACCAGTTGTGATCCCACTAATCCTGTTCCAGTCTGTCTGGGTATTTTAGGCAAGCGAGCTGTGACAGAACATTTGTTATCTGTGCACTGGCAATGTGGCTGATGTCTCAGTTTCAGAGTTGGTTTTGGTTAGTTTTTTATTTACATATATAGATGTGCTCGTTTTCAATGCTTGTTTTTACTTTTGGCTGTACTTTTCCTATGCTTGCATAATTGCCAGCCTTGATAAAGCATTGTCTCTTTGCTTGGAATGCCCACTAACTATAATTACTATAATTAATTACAATTTTTACATTGTGCTCCTTTTCTGACTTTATATTTTCCAAGAGGAGAATCTCTACTGATTCACAAGACTCCTCTTGCTTTCTATTTGATCTTGATAGTTTCTGTAAGAGCAGACTTCTACATCTGCCAAACTAAGGGAGGAAAGTATTATTGTTCTGTGAAATTCATGAAGTAGAGCTGATAAGGTGAACATAGAAAGTAAGCAAGACTGCTACTTCTTGTTCATAAAAATGACATGCCAAGGGAGATGAAGCAAATATTATTTGTAGTAAGAGTGTGGTATTATTTTAGCTCTGTCTTTGGCCTGTTAAATAATATTCAAAATATTTTCCCTGTGAAAACTTTCTTCATTCACCTGGTAGCCTGTTCTGAAAACCAAAATGTAACTTTTTATTTTATCCAGATCCCTTCCTTCTTGATTTATCATCCGTTATCAATATTGCAAATATGATGCAGCTGTTGCAAAACATTATTGATCTATCTGATCTGCAATCCAACCAAAACTTGGAGGTAAGTTACTCCTCTTAGGAGGGGAAATTGATGAGGGGCCTGGATACCACTGAAAACGTGGTTACATGTAAGAACATGGAAAGATCTGAGCACGGAAAGAATCAAACAGATTATCTGGTTGCATTGCCAACAGTTTTTCAAATGAGGTTTTACTTCAAGCACTGATAAGGTTTTCTGAGGCCATACTGTGCTTCTGTGTATTTTTCATAGATGGCTCTACTTTTTCAGTAGAGCTGCTTCTCTCCTACCCTCATCCTTTTTTTTCCAGAACTGTACTTAGCAAAACATTTCTGAAGAAGCACCAGAGAGGCGATTTGGTTTAATTTAGCTCAAGAGGTATCTGATTCTGTGTACCTATATTTCTAATAAAATAATATGGCACACAGAGAATAACAATACAGTCATACCATTCATCACAAAATATAACAAAACTAACTGGATTGAAACTTTTAATACAGGCTTTTTTATTACTTATACATTGCACATTAGCTATTCTCCGTGTATGACCCTGAACATCTGGGGCATCCTTCTGAGTAACCTATACATGCCAAAATGTCATCAGATTATTAAAAGCCAAAAAAAAACATTCTTAAGGTCCTGTACCAGTTAGTTCCAGTATATTTCCCCCACTAACATATGTATAAAATACCCACTTGCAAACATGTTGTATCAGATAGTTAGCTTGCCTGAATCATTATATCTTCATATTTTTTGCGTATTTCAGATAGTGTATAGTAACAATATAGTAGTGAACTCTTATGTGGATTGCTGCAGCTGAACATCTGGCCCACTTAGAAAATATTAGTAACTTAAAAATCAGATATGAAAATGTTGTTTCTCTATGTCCTCAACCATTACGATATTTTTCAAATGCCGTATCTGATACAGAAGGAGTAGGAAATAAGCACCAGTTCCTATTTGTAAAGGAAACTTAAAATAACTAAGTGAATGCCAAAAGCTGATAATAAGATTACCTTTTATTCAAATAGCACTTTTTATGCAATGATCTCAGACCATTTACAAATATTAATGAATTCCTGAAAAGCCTTGTGAATGATGTAAACATTGCTATTCCTAATCCTAAAATTAGAAAGCATTTTACTATCTGTAAGGAATCAAGCTAAGTCAATGGTATTCTACAGATATAAATTGTGGCAGTTAGCTAAAAACAAGTAGCCTGTGTTTTGTAGAAAAAAAAAAACAAAACCAACAAACAGGCTACCTCTTGTTTTTTAGCATTTCTTCATAGTGAATGAATGATGACCTTGAATTAGAAAGGTTAGAAAGAAAAATGGTTACTTTTGGTAAACGTGTTGTCAAATAGGAAACAACCATGTTGTGAGACACGTGACATTTTTCAGTCGTATACACAGAGAGATTTTTCTCTGTATTAAAAAAAAATAAATAAAGTATTCTCCCTGAGCCCAGGCCTTAGCACAGATCATCTGATGAAAAGTATTTGCATCTAGTCTGTATTACTCAGTCACTAAAAGTCTGCAACATCAGCTTTCTACTTGCTAGCACAGCACAAGAATTTCTTCCAAGATCTACCTGTGGATAAGCTTATGCTGCTTCAACATGGCCATTTTAAATACCTGATTCTTTAGAAGCTTCATGAACATTAGTACTGGCAATAAGTTCACTCATGAGCCTATTTTACCTCCTTCCCCCAAAATGTAAGATTAACTCAATATGTGGAAAAGAAGTCCACTGACGCAAATCTGTATTAATTTCTTTAGAACAGTACAGTACAAATACATACTAAGAATGCTAAACTGTTCTGGTAGGAGGGGAACAGAACTTTGTTAAAATCATTAGGACAAAGTCCCTGGAAAATTACTATCTATGATAAATCTTTCATCAAGATAGAATCCACATAAATTATGAATTTCATTTAGAAAGGAAAAAAACCCAAAAACTTAATACATAATTTGGAGAAATACCTTTGACCAGGAATCAGAAATCTTATGTGTTGGTTGGAATTCACAGAGAATGCTCTATGCACCAAATGAAATGGAAGATTGAAAATATTGACCAAAAAGCCATTTGAAGAAATTTAGAATGTAAAAAGGAGAAAAAAAAACAACATGGAGTTTAAAAAAAAAGTAGATTTTATCATTTTTTGTGGAAGATAAATGCTTAGTTTCAAATAATCAAAATTTATCTTTAAACAAAAGAAAAGAAAATGTTTGTTTGGCATAATGGACACACAAGCTAAAAATTCTATTAGTGCCAGTTGCGGACAGGGATACAATTACAGAATTAGACAAGTATACATGACTCTGTGGAGGATTAATACAATGTTTGAGAACGTGAAGAAAAACAACAGTTTTGGATGTCATTTCTGGATTCCTGATAAGCAGCAACTATGATGGGTGGCTATGTCTGGACAGCTGATTTAAAATTGTCTTGCATCTCTGAGGGGAAAGCAATACCTAAAAGCCCAATCCTGTAACATGATGAATGCTATTTAGAACCAGATCTCCCCAAAATTATATAAGGAGCTGAGCTGAGTCTATAGCAGAATTTAAGCCCCAAGTCTAACACCTGCAAGCCTAAATCTTTCATTCACCTAATGGAAAACTCTGATTACAATGGTTCCCCAATGTCTAGTGTTGTACTTCTGTGCATGAAGGAAAGCATTCCAAAAAATCACTTGCTGAACTCAGAGTGTATGGAGGAACAGAACTGTTTAGCCTAGTGTTTAAAGCCATTATCCGCAAGAGATAAAAAACCTAATTCACATCATTTCTCCCAACTTTTTTGTGGCTATCACAGATATTGCAACAGTTTAAAGAAGAGAGAGGTTTGGTCTTAGCATCCAGAACTATGGTTATATATCCTCAAAGTCTGCCTTGAAATATTTAGCTATTTTCTGTAGAGGTGTGGGGGTTTTTTCTACTAAAGTAATTCACTTCTATGCAACCCAGAATGTGGAAGCAGTTAAAGTGATAGAATATGTAATTTATCCCTCATCCATTACAGCAATAAGCTCTTGAACTATAAGCATCTTTTTATTATGCCAACATTAGGGAAATATACCCCTTTAACTATCAGTAAAGAAAAAGTTTGTTATGTGTCTAGATTAATTTGTTAAGTCCAAAACCTATTCAGTGAGGCTTGAATCAGTGATTTAACTGACTTAAGTCAAGCACATGCTGAAAAGTTTGTAGAGCTGGGACATGCAGCTTACTTTTCAGATAGAGTCTTTTTTAAAGCTCTTATGTTGTTAAGATTCAAACTTCAGAATCTTATAACCTACCAAAAAAGTAGATCTTGGAACAAGCCTGTGATTTTTAGTTCAGTAGAAACAGAAGAACAAACAAAACCAGTTAAACAAACAACCATAAACACCCCAACAATTTCCCAACAAATACAAAGTTTTGTGATGTCTGAAGCAAGATTACTAGTGTCTAAATCTTTATTCCTGAGGACAAAGATGTTTTCTGAGCAAAACTTTTCCTGACACAGGTGTCTTTTCTTACATAAAAGAAGTCTGAAAATGCCTTCAGAGCTTCTCTAAAAGGAAAAAAACCCCACTAAACACCATTCTCTCTGATGACCTTATAATTCTTTCTAACACAGTTTCACACACAGAAACATGACTGATTAACCACTACACAGTTTAATTATTTTCACAGTGTGTCCATTTTTTAGAAAGTTCCTCCTGAACAAAGTCAGGTCTTGGGTTATCTAACAACCATGTAAGTTAGATTTTTGGGTTTTCCCCTTGAATTATAATTTTCCATATAAATGAGAAAAAAAAAACACAACCAAAACCAAAACCAAAAACCACCACACTTAAAAGCTCTATGTCAAATTCTTTACTGAGGAATCAAAGCCAGGGAAACTGTACTACTTTTTGCCCACTAATATATTGCCTAGCAATTTGTACTGTATATGTGATAGCATATTAATATTTTTCTCAGGATGTTCAATACACTTTAAAATACTTCATATTAAAAGAGAGTCCAAAAGGCTGGAAAATAAAGAATTCAAGTTGTTTATGCAATATAAATTCTTTCCCCTTTGCTCCTAAGCAATATACCTTTTATTAATATGATCACATACTGGTTTTTTTAATGTAACTGATGTGACTAGTATGCAAATGGATAGCACACAGAGAAAAAATAACTCAGAAATTTCCATCATTTCCAGCTCCTGTTATGGGTCAATAAATTAAAATACGTTTATTATCCAAATCTGATACTAAATCTAAAATTACTTGTTTCCATTTAAGCTCTGGCATAGTGCAAATTGCTATAGCATGTGATCATTTCACAAACATGCATCAGATTATCTTGTGAGATAGGGCAAAATTACAACCCTGTTTTGCAAAAGGGGAAAAGCAGCTTTTGGAAATTTAACACGCATTTCAAATATTTCATACTGCAACTGCTCTAGCAGTAAGACTGAGGAACTCCTTGTTGTCTGGTGAGATATATGGGTTTAGGTAAATTCAAATAGAAAAGGGAATTGAACCTGGTCTCCCAAATCTGAGGTGAGTAGTCTAATCACTGAGATTCTCAGTATAAAATTACCTCCTTTCACTGTTTTGTGCTTCTTTTCCATTGATTTTATTATAAGCGCCTGCAAATTACCTATTTGACAAGGGTAGCAAGGAACTCTGGTTTTCATAATAAATAAATCTTTGTTTTTCATTGTGATAGATACTGAATGTGGTTATTTTCAAATTATTTTTGTTTTGCTTTTGATACTTGCACATTGGAGATGGATGATCAGTCTCACAACGTTAAGGTCACTGTCATTTCTAAACTGTGAATATGATATCCAAATCAAGTCTTCATTTTTATTTTTCTCCTTTGTAAAAGTTATAATCCTTGGCTATGTAACTAACATTTTAAAAAGAGTTGCATCAGTTGTATAATGAAATTGCTACATCTAATTCCCTTGCACATTATTTTCTCATTCAGAATATAGTAGTGAATAATTCTCAGAAAATACAGGTTAACATCAAAGTTTTATCCTTACTTCAAATTGAGTTGCATGGTTCATTCATTTGGGAATTATCAGCTGCTTTTTGCCAACTTTTCATCTCACAGAGACTCCATTGATATTCAGTTCAGAAATACAGTTCTGACTTAAATAATCCTGACTATGTTTGCAAATTATCAGGTAAAATTACAAAATGAAAGAGAAAAATGAGGGAAACACAAAGGAGTGAAACAGTGGAGAGGACAGACTAAAGCCAGTGATGGAGATTGAAAAAAAAAATCTGGTTTAAAAAAAAAAAAAAGGCATTAATTTAAAAAAAAATAGAGGGAAATTGCTTTCCATACAAAGTGAAAGAAAAATTAAAACTTCCAAAATGTGCTAAAATTAGTTTAAGCAGAAGAAAGAATTGTTTGTTTACCAAGCAAAAATTATTTTAAAACATTTTATATTGAAGCAATAGTGCTTTCTTAGGAACATTCATATTGTTATGAGCTACAGCCCTGAAATTACTGAATGTATGGATATCTAGGTATTTCTATTTTATTCACCTTTGACAAATACCTGACTTTGAATGGTTCTATACAGATTAGTTTGGCCCAAAATGTTTTGAAAAAATACATTTTATGAGATTGTGACAAAAAATAATGAGATGATTGTCCCTTTTTATTGAGAAGCAGAATCAGGGTTTTTTTTCTGATTAAGATGAGAGTTTATTTGGAATTCTCCAGTATAATACATGTATTGCAGCCTTGGGCTCAGACAGAAAAGCTTCCACGAGTATTAGCTATAAATAGCAAGACAATTTCTACTGTTTTCCTGGCTTGAGTAACATAAATGTAAACATGCGAACAGCAGAAATGATGGAAAGTAAATTCCACTGCATTTTATTCAGTTTGATGGGGGTTTTTAAGTGCTTTTAATTCTAGTAATTGGACCCTTGCTTTTACAGAGATATTTCAGTCTTCACACAGGATCCATATAAGTTCAAGGCCTACATCTTGAAATCCTTATTCATTGTTTTGTTTTCTTCTTCTGTCTTTGCACCATAGTAAAGTGCCACCTTTACTCTATGTTACTCACTTTTAAAATTGGGAAAGAGGAAAGATTTTTAAACTTCCAAAATGTGGTGAAGGTTGCTATGCCATTCTTTTAACGTCAATTTTTTTTCACCTTAAACTATCAAGACAAAATATGATTTTTAGGATTCAGATTATGCTGTAAACGACAGGACCAAACATTATGAACACGGACTAAGTTTTCAACAGAATTTTAGAAACTGTCAGAGCCCGAGCCTTGGAGGCGCTTTGTGCATCTACAGCTGGAGCAAGTGCAGTCCAGCGATGCAACCTTAACATTAAAAATGAGACAGGGCAGCTTTAAGAGAGAAACAGGAAGCTGTAACTAGAATCCAGCTGAATTCTGAGCTGGGGCACTTTACCATGAGGCTGCAAATGAAACAGATGTGCTCGCTGTGAATTTCTGTAGTATCTGGACTTTTTGTACCAAAGGTGGTAACACTTTCCTTCCTGCGATTTTTTTTTTTTCTTTTTATTCTGCACATATTTTCCATAAAGGGAATGAAATGGAGAAGTTGAAGAAATATGTTTCAGTGAAAGATGAAGATCAGTTTTATCATCAGGGGGCTGTGGAGTTGCTAGTCTTTAACTTTCTGCTCATTCTTACAATATTAACAATTTGGTTGTTTAAAAACCATCGATTCCGCTTTTTGCATGAAACTGGAGGAGCTATGCTTTATGGTGAGTATAAATTCAAGTGCCAGCTTAACATGGGACTGGTCGCATATTTATGATCAGGCACTTGAGATCAAGTGCTGACACAGCTCAGAAAATGTGCTGAATGAAATATCATCAGCTCCGTAGCTGTACAGTAAAAGAATAATAATGTAATAGCATCTCTCATGAAGTAGAGAGAGGCTGAGTTCTTAAGGGAGCAACTATCATGAGCTGGCTATCCTCACGATGTGCACGTTATGTTCCTCTATGGGCAGACAGCCATTGCATGACACTTTGAGAGTTGGGGAGTTTACTGTTTTCAAAAGAATGTAATGCCCTCAGTGAAAGAGACTGTTTAAGTTGCTTATTTTCCATGCTTTTTTTTTTTTTTTAATAGCATTTGAGGGAGTTAGACTAAGAAGCCTTGTGGATACAGCCATGTTGTCTAATAAAGTTTAAACTATCTTGAGAGTTTTCTTTTGTTTTTTCTCTGTGCCTTTGAAAAACATGCTATGATGAATGCCTCTCAAGTCTTCTCTGAATGCTGTCATTGTACTGTAATTTCAGTTTGCCTGTCTAGTTCTAATCTTCTTTTATGAAGTTTTGCAATATTGTGTATCACTTTAATGTAGAACTTTCTGCATTGTCCACTGATAAGTACTCACTAGTTTAATGGTATACACTTCATGTATAATGATTTCTCTTGTCATTCTCTCTTACTGTTGTTTCACTTCGAGAGAAGCATGTGACTGCCATTTCTGTTACAATAAAACACCTACAGGAGGGTAACACTGTCAAAATGGAAGATAAAAATCAACAGCTCGATCATTAAGTAACTAAATGCCAGCCTGTTTTGACTCAGACTCATTCTATGCACATATCCTAGCAGTGTAATACCCAAAACTGGTTTTGTTAAAATTGCATATTCTGAAGAATATTTGTTTATCATGGCACACCGCATGCAAAGAACTCTGTAGAGGTTCAGCTGCAAGCCTGCAACAAAAAGGCAACTGGCCCCTACATTTTGAGATAAAAGTTTCATTTGCTTTTTCTATAGCAAGAATTTTAAGGTCATCTCACTTCCAAAGGAGGACTGCAGCTGAAGATCACAGTCTTCCTTGTATCCCTTTCAAACTATTTCCTTAGATAAATTAACTGTATGAAATTTCAAGAACACAGGCTATTTCATCTTCTTGGCTTACTTACTATCTTCACAGGTGACTTGATACTTTGAAGGAAAGCAAGTAAACAAGAAAGCCTTGTATAAAGCCAGTCACTGAGCCCCTAACACCTGGGTCTGTGGGATGTCTTAATTCTCATCTGCCTTGAGTTTATTTTAAAGTTGTGGAAAAGTATTTATTTGATAATATGCCCTTTTTCTAATCCTGAAATCTGTTGCACATAGAAAACACACTTCAACTGAATCAGTTGAGACTGAAATACACATCATAAAATACTTCGTTAAATGCAATGGTTTTCATTGTCATGCATCGCCTAATAACAGTTTTACGGGGTACAAGCTACATAGCATCACTGAGAATGCATTTGCTTGTTGCATTTTTACTAGCATCTCTCAAAAGGAAAACCATGAAACGCTGTGCAGTATGTTCATTATCATCAACCAGTAAATTACGATGTTTTTCCCATTGCATGGGTGACTCTTCTATAGTAGCTTCTTTTACACTATTGTGCTGTTTCCCATGTGCAGCTGACAACATTTGTTGAAGATTTAGACAAAAGCCTATCAAAATAGAAATGAAATATGGGGGAATACACCATTACACAAATAAATCAGTATTTAGAGTTTTATCTGTTTTGGTTCTATTTTGCTGCCTGCCCAGCACATAATCTGCACATCACGAGGATAACCAGCTCATGATATTCTTTTGATCAGTTAAAAGATTAGTGCTCCAGCAGTACAGAGCTTTTGAATTATTAAAATGTTCATGAACAAAGGAAATATTCCTCATGATTGTAAATAAACTATCTATTTAGTCTTGCATTATTTATGGCAGCCTTCAAACAGGGGAAAAAAGCTTGTTCATAGGATCCAAAAAGCTGATGATGTCCTTTTTATCCTTAGAAATTTTGTATATGGGTTTTGGTATCTTTAGCATTGTGGAATAGCAATAATGAAAAGAAAGTGGAATTTCAGAGGTCATGATAGAGGTGTCAGATCAACAGGCAGCAGCTTCAGGAGAAAATCTTCATGTCGCCAAGCACTGACAGTGAGCTAAATCCTGCTCTCACTTATTTTTTGTCTTCATTATCAGAACAGTTCTGGTTTATACCTGTTTGTACAAACCAAAAGTCTCTGCCCTACGGTTTGCTTTATTCCAGCCCCTTGAACTATTTGCTAGAAATATGAATAGCAGCACAAGAAACCAGTAATTTTGCTGCAAGTGATAGAAGAATATGGCCACTTATTTTCAGACGGTGTCCCACAGTGTGGTAGATGGGCCTGTATTACTTATTAAGACAGTGTGTCACTAGGGGTATAGCAGCAGAAAGGATAGAAAAAGTGAAATATAAGGAAGATCGGGGGGGGGGGGGGGGAAACAACCACGGAAATACAAAAACAGGAAGAAGTTTTACAGTTACTGCAAAGTGCTGAACAGCCACAAATTGAAGACTATTTAAAGTATAGAACAAATAAAGGGGTTGTTTGGGCGGGGGTTTTTTTGCATAAACTTTGTAGGAAGATGCAGTTTTAGGCTGAATAGTTCCAGCTAAAAAAAAAAAGCCCGCACTGAAAAACTGTCAATTTAGAAACTGAGATGTATTAATTTTTTTTTATCAAAGCAATGGTTCAACACTAAATATATCTATATTTAAATTAAAAATCTTTCTGCAGTTACAATGAAAAAACTGAAAGCATTTAGCATAACCCAAAATCAATTCATAAGAATTAATTCAACAGGAATTCAACATTATTTCGCACACACAAAAAAAAGTGTACATATATATGTCTATATACATTTCAAGGCATTTAGCTTGAAAGTATTTAAACACACATTTTGTTTATTGGTTTTGACAACAGACTGAAAAATTACTCGCAAACAGTGAAGAAGAATACAGACTTACCTGTTTATTTATTCATTCCTTTGTTTTCCAGTATCTCAGAGAACAAGAACACTGGAGCCTGGTTTGACAAACAGACCCCAAATAGTAAACTCAACTTATTTCTTGATTTCTGTATATCAAGCAGGCAGGTGGATATGAAAAAGTAACTTGTGCCACCCAGAAAGGGAAAACCATCCTTTATATAACTTATCAGCACAATTTTCTATATGATAGCATAGTTGGAATTAGTGTGGTAGATTATCTACACAACCAGTAATGAAAACTGAATGCCACTCCTCTCAGGTAAGAGTAGCTAGCCTCTCTTAGCAGCAGACCCCAGAAGATGGCCTCTTAGTACTAGACAATAGACAACTAGACAACAAAAGACTTGAGTGCCTATTAGCCAGCTCCTGCAGGGCCTGGCTTATTTAGATACCTCAGTCATAAAACCTTAGGTGCCAAATTCCTGATGTAATACATAAGTCATGGCCCTCCACATTAGCAGAGAAATAGCCCAAAGCTAGCACAAGAAAAAACTGAGTGCAAGTATCCAAATTTCTCATCCTCCCCAGAATTTAGGTATCAGAGCTACATACAGGTGCCAATAATTACCTCTGATTAAGATGCTAAAGCATTCCTGCAGGTAGGGAGCCAGAAGTAAACTTTAACAAAAATTAACAGACGAACAAAAATATCCCACCATCAACCCACTAATACAATCTGTGCCTTTTATCTACTAGGTTAATTAGCAACTTTGGTTGAAATAGTTCTCAGCTTGAGTAGTTGTCACCCTTAGGGAATGTGTGATACCTGTTAGGGTGGAGGTGAGGCTGAATGAAGATGTACCTGCCTTCAAAGTTGTGCTCTGTGGGACTAGTTGATCAGACTGAAAGACAAACATGAAAAGGATGAATGACAGGACACAGTCATTGAACCACTCACAAGAAGTGGCTTTGTGTTGTAGTGGTTAGAGATGCTTCCTGAAGTTTGGAGGGGTGGGACTGGAGGTCTACCACTTTTTTTTTTCTTTATTTTTTCTTCCCTCCAATTGTTCAGCTCTTGACAGGTGTGCAATAGGAAAGCTGACTCACAGTAGCCCTTCCTCAGCCTTTTCTGAGGATCCCATGCAGAGTGTTTTGGAAGTGAGGCACAATCAGAATTCTTGATTCAGCTTTGGTGGAGGTGTCTAATGATTAGGCAGTATGATTCTTAAACCTCCTAAATCCATTATGCCTCTTCTGTGAAATAATTGTAGTTTCCTTCTGATTGTGTGTTCTGAGTTCCCCTAATTCTGAGACAGCAATGCATGTAACAAGTCCCAGAAAGAGGAATCTCTAGCCCTCACTAAAATAGAGTACTTCATTGTCTTCCTGACTACAACACTTATAATGAACAAACATTGTCAGGATTCTGAGGAAAGCATGGGAAAATCATGATCAAGGCAGAAACTGACATTTTGTAGTGGGTAGGTGAAGAGAGGAATAGCATTCTTGAGGCAAACAAAGAAATTTGGAAGAAATTCTAAAATATTTGGGAACATCAAGTAGTGGCTAAAACTGCATCCCCAAGTGTCATTATTAAGGAAGGCATTTAACAGCTGACTAGATAAAATCCTGGGGAAAGAACAGTCCTGTTTAGCTCAGAAGTTTGGCATGAATGACTTAAGAAATCCCTTCCAATGCTCTCATCTATGATTAAGGATTTTATCCTGCTTCCACTGAAGAAGCTGGAAAACCTGCGTTGCCTTCAGTTGAAATATGACTGAGCTCTAGTTAGTGAGATTTTGCTGCAAGATCTTACTTCAAAGGACAATTGAGACTTTTTAAAAGAAATCTGTAACGTTACACCCTTTTCTGTTTCAAGCCTGCATTTAAATAATGTGCTTAAAACATGAATTAAATGAAGCCTTGGTACTAGTTTTGAAGGAAATGTCTTAAATAAGGGGAAGCTGAGCTGAAAACATTATAATTGGATTTGGACTCCCAGGATACAAGCTAGGTTCTCTACTCAAGTTTTGCCTTGCACAAGAGTTGCATTTATAATTACCTACATCCTTAACTGATGTAATACTATTTGAAACTTTTTTATTCATGCTAATCAGTATCTTAGTATAATACCTACTTGTGATGTCAGGTAACAGATGCAGCATCATTCCCAACTCATATTCAGGGAGTTTTTACTGCCAAATTCCTAGACTTACAGGGTAAAGCCAGGCTTTCTGTGCATGCCACTATGAAACCGGAAGTATTTGTACAAAAGGTATGTTTTTACATACCAAAGTCCATAGAACTTTGTGAGAAAATTTTGACGTTTAATTTTTCTGCCACAAAACACTGATTGCAAGGAAATTAGAAGTCAGTCTTTTTTCATAGTAGATACATCCAAATGGTATCTCCCAAATGTTGGGGTTTTTTTTTTTCTTTAAATGAACTATAAAGAATGTTTCATTAGAAAAGCATGATTTCAGTTTGGAGGATGGAGTAGTGGAAAGTACATTATACACCTATTTAAAAATGAATTATTTCTTTTACAATATGATCTTGGCTCCTGAATTCTATCATGAAAGAAATGTTGTATAATGATTTAAAGCATAAAGCGCATTCCATAAATGATACACCTACTAAAATATTAAATACTCTCTTCCCAGATTTTTAATTCACTGGGGGTTTTATATAGGGTCTTTGGCACATTTATTAATTCTGAGGAAGAATACAATCCCATCACTTATATTGACTTCTGCAATATAGTGTAGTGATAGCAATTGTCTTTGTCTGAACCTTCCATAGAGCATTCGAGAATATTCTGAATTAGCCTATCATTATGGATCCCATCCACATTTTGTTCAAATTCAATACATTATAGAATTTCCTTGAGAGCTACAGGGACCTCAAAGCAGTTTGAGACTACAGCTGAAGATAACATATCTTCTCAAAATACAGAATAAGAACAGCCTTCTACTCCTAGTCTAAACTTGACACTACAGGTTGAAATAATTTGCCCTTTAACAATTCAATGCAACTGCATTACTATAGTTGAGAACATTTGTTTTCATTTTTAAAACAATCAAAAATAATTTGGTTCAAAGTATATGCTGTATTAGCCAATATAACAGACATACTAGGAGTCTCAGAAGGTTGTAGGACACAGTGGTCCACCTGGCTGTATGACAGAGACAGTAAAGGCAGTCAGCTGGTCTCCACTGATCTCCCTGGAGCAGTTCCATGTTGCCATACTTAAAGTTATTATGTGTACAAGCCATGTAAACAGTTAAACTTCAAAGGTGTCCTGGTTTCAGCGCGGGTGGAGTTAATTGTCTTCCTAGTAGCTGGTACGGTGCTATGTTTTGAGTTCAGTATGCGAAGAATGTTTGATAACACTGATGTTTTCAGTTGTTGCTCAGTATGTTTAGTCTAAAGTCAAGGATTTTTCAGTTTCTCAAGCCCAGCCAGTGAGAAAGCTGGAGGGGCACAAGAAGTTGGCACAGGACACAGCCAGGGCACCTGACCCAAACTGGCCATCGGTATATTCCATACCATGGGACGTCCCATCTAGTATAGGAACTGGGAGGAGTGGAGGCAGGGGAAATCGCCACTTGGGGACTAACTGGGTGTCGATCGGTGGGATGGTGAGCAATTGCCCTGTGCATCATTTGTACATTCCAATCCTTTTATTATTACTGTTGTCATTTTATTAGTGTTATCATTATCATTATTAGTTTCTTCCTTTCTGTTCTATTAAATCATTCTTATCTCAACCCATGAGTTTTACTTCTTTTCCCAATTTTCTCCCCCTGGGAGAGGGGGGAGTGGGTAGCGGGGGAAGTGAGTGAGCGGCTGCGTGGTGCTTAGTTGCTGGCTGGGGTTAAACCACGACAAAAGGCTAAAAAACAGACGAAGAACTCTGAATAGTAGGATTTAAACTCTTATTTTTAAAATCACTTTCATGTTTTTATCTCTTCATTCATGATTTTTGAGCTCTCAGTTAAAAATAGCACTGTTTCCTTAAAGTCTTGTCTTCTGTATGCAGCAAGACGACAGTTACTTGTACAAATAAGCATGATGCTCACTTGTTGCCAGTGTAACAGAAACAAGGCTAGTAGGAAAAAAGATTACTGTTCTGCATAATTCTGGAAGACATAGTGTGAGGGTCTAAGTAAAACTATCCAGAAAAAGGCAGGTGAATATGACAGGTGCTGTAAACAAACAGGTAAATGTTAGAGACCAGTAAATGCAGCAAGACAAGAAGTTGGGGAAGCACAGGTGAATCATGTGAAATATAGTGAGGGACATAACAGGGAAATCTGGTAAGCAGACAGAGAGACTGTAGAAGGAAAGAAAAGGAAGATAAAGAGGAGATGATGGGATGGGTGAACAGGTTGTAATGGCACATTCATCTAACCAAACACTTCTTTCTCCTCACTATTCGAAACCTATTCCATGCTGTGACCTGATACTGATTCTAGCAAACTGTGTTGCCAAATACTCTTATTCTTGAATAATCTTTTCCTGCCAGTGTCCTTGCACAGGCATTGCTGGACATCTGCAAAATATTTCTGTTATCTGAGCTGATTAAGTCTATGTAATACCTGGTAACTGAAGTGCAACAAAGGCCATGGTTTAAAACATTGAGTGATAGGAACAAAAATGGTAAAGAGAAAACTAGAAGTTTTCTATTCCAGAGAATGAGAAGGAAACATCAAGTCTTGTCCAAGCATCAAATGAAGTTGAATTTTTAATGTACTTGAAATTGAATTTGAAAATTAAAGATGTGGTTTTCTAGAGGAAATCTAATAAAAATAAGATGAAAACCCTGACTGTTTTAATTAATTAATGGTTTCCTGGGTTCTGACTCACAATTTTGGACATCTGGGGCTGACCATTGTAGAAGTCATATTTCCTATTAGCACATGCAGTGCTTGCTTCCTTTTTCCCCATACATGCTTTCCTCTAAAATTTCACAGAATTCTGTCTTTACTGCAGCTACATTTATTACCTGATTTATTCACAAATGCTGTATAATTCAAGAAAGTGGCCTTGGGATTTCCTACTGCTTATCTAAATCATCTACCATTTAAAGAAACCAACCATAGTAAACAATAGATAAAAACCAAGCATACATGCATATGCATACCTGGCAAGCACTACAGCTGTTACTCTGTTGTAGCTTCAGTCCAGGAAGCTGCCTTACATGTAGGCTAGAAATCTGCAGTTCAGAGAGTCTCTGTTATGGGAAACTGTGGCAATAACAAAGACACGCTATTGCTCTAGGCATTTACGATCACTTTTATCACCGTGGCATCTGATTACTGGATAAAACTTGAGCATATTTTTCAGATGCTTATCAGCTATTTCCTGTAATTTAATTTTGTTCTTATCTTTCGTTAGTAAGTGTATCTATGTAGATGTTTAGATGTCTTCCATCAATATTTAATATGAGTATTCTTAGCATTTTATGAATGTGTTCATAATTAGTAACTGTAAAGCTGTTCATCATATACATGGGACTTAAAGCACATAGGACATAATAGAAGCATGGAAATTAAATTTGAAACCGAACCCAAGTCTCTGAGGGTGGAAATAATCTCAGTAATGTTATCTAGCTAAATATTAGTCACCTCTCCTGAAGTAATCATACAGGCTCCCTCTAGAGCCAACAGAAAGAAGTGTACCTTCCAGAGGACAATCGCAGAAGTACATTTTCCTCTCTGTTAACTGTAAAGGGAGCCAAAATGTCTGTTTTAGGTAAGAGTCCTAAATTGTAGATGATCAAACCAGTTAATCCCAGTCTTAATCTTCCTTTCGTTCTTCCTGCGTTTATTTTCCCATGTTTATACAGTCTCAAAACCACACACAGTTTTCTACAGAAAGCAGAATGTGCCTAAGAACACTGTGTCAGAGTTTCGCCCCCGTGAATGAAGTGTGTAAAGTCACCAAAAGCACAGCTGATTTTTACATGCTTACAGGCATCCCCCTTCTCTAAATATCTATTGAAAATGCGGTGGATGAGCAACTCGGTTAATAACTATATCAGAATGATTCCAGCAACTGGATCACAAAAATAAGAGTACAACTGAGCATATGTCGAACCAACATCTGTATTCTAATAAAATGACCATTTTGGAAGAATATTGTCATCCATGAAGTGTTGAGTGAGGTGTACCTCTGTGAAGGTGGGAACACAGAGAAGGTGTGTCCTAGCTTTAATAAAGTTCATTTTTCTCCAAATCAGTAATTGTGTAGCATCAGATAGTTAAAAGTACCTGAATCTCTTTGTCTTATTTTGATTTTTTTTTTCCTCTCCAGGCCTTGTAATGGGATTAATTATAAGATATGCAACAAAAGCACCAGATGTTGAAAGTGGAACTGTTTATGAATGTGAAAAGCTGAAATCTGGGCCGCCTACTCTACTTATTAATATAACTAATCAGGTCTATGAATATCAATACAAAAGAGAGATCAGCCACCACAATGTCAATGGTCACCAGGGCAATGCAATGCTTCAAAAGGTAAAACCGGTCTTATTTTTGTTCTAAACCATGTAAGATATTTCTTTTACTTACACCCTTGAGAGAGGAAAACAAGTTTCAAGCAAAAGTGTGACACAGGGAGAGAGAAGCTATTCTGAATTTAGGGTGAGAAGGGTAAGTGAGGAAGGAGAACAGGAAGGGAAATAAGGTGCGGTAGAAACCTGACCATTATTTAGCATACAACTGGCTGTAAGCCTGCAGAATAGTTGCCAGAACTCTTTTTGATGACAGTCCCACCTTCTGCAGACACCAAGTTCACTTGCAGATCAGCTGTTACCTTGGATTCATCACCACCAAAACTTTATAAACCCCACTGATACCTTTATTTGTCCTCTGTCTTAAAATTGACTTGTTCTGGAAGCATAATGCAAGAGAGCTTTACCTCCTGTATACAGCAGAGGTAACTACAAACTCTAAACATTTTACAAAATATAAACTTGTAAGTATGTAAACTTCCACAGATAAGTGGGGGGGGTGGGAGGGTGGTTATAACGCTTAAGTGCATTACAATGTTCTCATACATTCATTCACTACTACAGCGGTCCTCAGCGGAGATTTCACTGGCTATCCCCAAGCTTGGGGAGACAGCATTGTGGCAATTCAGGCTGGATGCAAAATGGGAGGTGTGGGAGGAAGTTTACAGAGTCTTTTATAATGTCATGGCCTTTTCTGTTTTCCAGTATATATTAAAATATTTTACTTTGTTAGTATATTCTCTCCCCACCCGTGCAATATTTATTTCATGTAATGCTCACTTTATTAAAAAATTACAGCAATTTAAAGAACTCATGAGTGCAGAGGGACTTTTTGAAACCTGGATTATATGTTCGAAGACATCACATATTTACATGAAGCTTCTAAGCCCTTACCATTGTTTTTTTTACAATATTGCAATATCTTATTTTGCTTTTTTCCAAGTATTCTTGTTTATCTAGCACTGTAATACATGTTCCTGTTTATTATAGTGGTTATCATTATAAAAACTTTTAAGTTATGCTTAGAATGTACACTGGGGAACTCAGCAGATACTAGGACTTAACCATCTGCTCAAATTCCTTGCTGATGCAGCACCATTGTGTGCCTGTCTGTCATTACTGCCAGGCTTGCCATTCTCAGAAAGAACTAGACTGTTAAGGACTATTAGAGCTGTGGTGGGTGGAGACAGGAAGATACTGTGGTAGTCAGACTAGTCAGATTTTTCTGAATCTTCATCCTTTTTCCTGCTAGTTGGTTGCAAGAGGTTTGTGTTAGTCCAAGTGTGTGTTTAACTTCCAAGGCATATGTACTAATGCATTAAATTTGAACATCACCGTCAGACCTGATATACTGAAGCTGACTTGTATTATGAGAAAGGAGGAGCACTAACTCATACAGACGTTTCTGTTGCCCTGACAGGGGATTGCCCAATCTTCTTTCCATAGTCTCACTTTGCTGGAAGATTCTTAGAAGTCTCAACTGTGAGTTATGTGTTTCTCCATATTACTGGAGAAGCCTCAGCCTGCCTGGATTTTCACTCCTTTTTCCTTTAAAATCATCTAGCAAATGCCCCCCTTACAAAGAAAATAAATAAAAAAAGGAAAGGGGGAGGAATTCAACAGTATTTAGGAAACAATAACAATGCCTGGCAGCCTTCCTGACTGGCAAAAGCACTAACGTAAAAAACAGAAGACATGATCACACCAAGCTCTGCTTTTTGTACAACTGGAATTCCCTTTTGACCTCAGTATAAGATTTTACTAAGTGTGTTTATCAGAAAGAATAGACTGTGCCATGACTTACGAACATGTATTCTTTAGAACATGGTTTTGAATAATAAAACATGCAGTCAGGATTTGTGATGCCTATGGAAAAAATATTTTAATGTATTTGCTTAATTAATTCCAAAATTAACATTTAAGGCTTTTAGTTCATAAGTGATGAAAATCCTTTTTCTATCGTGTTTTCATTGAAGTTACCAGCATAGCTAAAGTTGCGGGCACGTTATCTGCCAGCTAGTTTTTTTCAACTTTATAAGTCAAAGTAAGCAGAATGGAAAAAAAGGCTGAGCTGTCGCTTCTTGTTTATCAAATCAAGTTATCTGTTAGTAAGAAGACAGAAGTAATTTTTTAGTAAGGTCTTACTCTTTTGAAGCTAAATACTTAATCTAGAATACTGTAGCCTTAAAATATCACTTTATCTGGACAAAGGAGCTGCGAGCCTTTGCATTAATTACATCCTGTCGCTTTTAAAATTATTGGTATAATACAGCCCATTGACAGAACAGCAAACAGTACATGGACTTATTAAAATATTTTTTTCTCCAGCAATGCTGTGGTTTTAAACAGGATACTATTTTAGTAAAAGCTACTTGTAATGAATTGCAGTGACTGAACATTGTTCTTGGTCTCTCTCTGTGCCTGAAGTTGAAGGCAAATAGGAACAGTGTACCAACAACAGCTGGAGTCAGAACTTTTTGCCTTACCTAACATCATCCTCACTCTAGCATTACTTTAAAAATTTTAATGGGTATTTTATAAACTGTTGTAGAAACAAAAATGTGTGTTTCACATGAACGGGGCTGACATTACACAGGCATTTGAGTATAACAAACTGCATAACAGAGGACCAAGTGGTGTCTCCTGCTGTGCCAGCCAGTGGTTTGGAACAGGAACCATGAAGAGACTAACCCACTAGCATACCTTCAGTTCTGAAAGCAAATAGCACCTTAGCTATCTATGTCTTTGCAGAAAATCCAGTTAGTCTTTGCAGAATGACTCAATCTAGTCCTTAGCTCATTGAGGATATAAGGAACCCCCTTTGCCTATAAAACAGATACAAGATATGTAGACAATAGGACAGCGTCAGTGCCTCTTAGATTTCATAACAGTGATATGTTGCATCTTCAGTAACACAGAGACAGATAACTGTCACCAGAAGCAAATTACAGTTTCATTGTCATGACAATATGACTTACAATGTCAACATGTATAGAAATAGAAAAAAACAGCAAGGAACTGAGGATGTTGCTGGTAAATTGGTTGAGCTGCTAAAAATTGAGGTGATCACAAAACCCTGAAATAGAAATCTGGAAGAAAAGGCTTATGCCATTGGTGAATTTCATGTCTGTATAGGCAGTCCTTTTGCCAAAAAGGACAATTTGTGCTTTGCTAAATTACATTTTGGTAGGAAGTAGAAACAGCTAGTTACTGTGGAGATTCTAGAGCTTGTTTTGTTGCAGTCAGGCAAAAACTGATTGACTGGATTGGACTGATTATATTTTGCTAGATGTGTTACAATGGAAATGATGCTAGAGAAATAGTCAACAGATTTACCGAGAAACTTTAGGACGACAGAAACTTGTGCTGGCAGGTTAGCAGAAGTGATTATACAATTATAGTGTAATGAGTTATGTCGCATCTGAGCTACATTACCTAGCCACATGAATGTTCCTTACCTGCTAAAAATGTGAGGTAAAATCTATTTTTTATCACATTTAGGTTAACTCAACTGAAGTAATGAAGATGGTCAAAGTATGCACAGTTTTCATGTGCAGTAGTTCAAGAAAGCACATACTAGCTGACAGCCAGTGGTTCATTAAGCAATATTAGCAAGCTCTGTCTGTGCCTAAATAGATATGCTTCAAAGGAAATATTACATTGGTTTTGGTAGTGTAGGCCTTTTCTTTTATCACCATTATGTACGTGGGGAATTGAGGCACAACACTGATGATGTGTCTTTCCTGAAACTGAAGAGGAAGTCCATGCCTGAACCAGGAATTAAGCCATGGGACTGACAAACTGGGTGTCTGGTAGTGTAGATACTATGACAGGTAACACTGCTTGTATGTGTTCCCTGTAAGATAGTGTATGACTGATTTCATTTTTTAAGGAATACTTCTCAAGCAGTGTTCTACATATATAAGCAGTAAGGAACTACACATTAATACTTGTAAGAAAACAATTCAGAACAACGTCCTGGCCTGCAGACATTGAAGCTGATCCTGAGATTAATCCTGATAAGAAGTTACAATTAAAGCCTATCCTATCAAATTAAATGCTACTTTATTTGTCCTTACCCTCTCTTTTGTCCTTTCTGGCAGATGACATTCGATCCTTCCATCTTCTTCAATATTTTACTGCCACCCATTATATTTCATGCTGGCTATAGTTTAAAGAAGGTATGTGTCTCTTTCTTGTATTACAAAAGTGACCGAATGTGATTGCTACTTGGTAGATCCAACAGGCCAATGCCAGAGAAAAGTCAGCATGGGAAGAACTTGACAGGAAAGGAAGAAAATTAAAGGTTCTTAGACCTCATTCTGTTCCCTTTCTATATCTGTGCAAAGATTTGTTTATGCTGTTTATAACACTTGGGCATTCCTGTTTTCAGAAGAGATGACTTTGAATCTGGTGACACTGCATGTAGGCAGCAGCCTATCTGTGTTTTAGATAGTGCATGATTAGGACTTTGTTCGTTCAAGAGATGGGGTTATAATACTGTTTGCATCAGATACTTTCAATGTGAACTACTGTTACGATCCTGAAGCATTTGGCCAGATACACAAAAGGGGGAATTTTGATGGCATTCCACCAGGCAAAAAATTAATCATCTTAAATTGTATTTTCCAGAATAACTGATGTAGCCTATATTGTTTCATCTTATATTTGAGGTATGGGTTGTAACAAATGGCACTTCTAGATGCGGTGTTTCAGCTTTGTCTGAAAGGTCTTTTACTGACTGTATTACAAAGGACTTATTTTCAAACTTTCCTCCCCAGAGACATTTTTTTCGTAACTTAGGATCAATTTTAACCTACGCCTTTTTGGGAACTGCCATCTCCTGCATTGTCATAGGGTAAGTGAATGCCTTCTGCTATTATTGCTGAAGTCATTATTAGTGCTTGGTATTTTTTTCAATTAAAAACTAAACTATAAAAAGAATTGCAGAAACTATATTGTCAATATACTTAATACCTTGTGTAACAGGTAAAGTAATTCCTTATCAGGAAAGGCTGAGATGGTGTCCTGGTTTCAGCTGGGACAGAGTTAATTTTCTTCCTGGTAGCTGATACAGTGCTGCATTTTGGATGTCGTGTGAGAATGATGTTGATAACGCATTGATGTTCTAGTTCTTGCTAAGTAGCATTTATCCTAAGTTAAGGACTTTTCAGTTTCCCATGCTCTGCCAGCAAGCAGGTGTACCAGAAGCTGGGAGGAAGCATAGCCAGGGCAGCTGACCCGAAGTAGCCAAAGGGCTATTCCATACCATAGAATGTCATGCTCAGTATATAAACTGGGGGGGAGCTGGCCAGGAGGGGTAGATTGCTGCTTGGGCATCGGTGAGCCAGTGGTGAGCAATTGCATTGTGCATCACTTGTCTTTTCTTGGCTTTTATTTCTCTCTCTTTTTGTTATGTTCCTTTTCATTACAATTATTATTATTATTATATTTTATTATTATTATTATTATTGTTTTATTTTATTTTATTTTAGTTGTTAAACCATTCTTATCTTAACCCATAAGTTTTACTTTTTATCTCTGATTCTCCTCCACATCCCCCTGGGAGAAGGGTGGAGCGAGCGAGTGGCTGCATGTTACTTAGTTGCTGGCTGGGGCTGAACTGTGGTCAATGGGAAAGGCAAAACTCTTGGATATCAGGAAATGTCCAGGGCATTCAGGAAATCGTGTCCTTCATTTCTGGTCTGTGACTGATGTAAGCATGAACTGCTTTTTACAACCCTGTAGCTTTAACCATGTGTCCTGACAAATAGAACCATTCTCTTGATTGAAATTCCATGTTTCTAACCAGAATTCCTTCTAGAGGAGAGCAGATCTGTAACAGAAAATGAAGGACTTTTTAAATCTAAAAAGGGGGAGGAACAGATACCTAGTGGCATATATGTAAAATAACTGGAGTAATTTCAAAGGCTAAGTGAAACTTTTTAGTTGAAGATCATGCAAAACGCCTCAGTCTGGAACTATGTGTGAATTTAGCCTGGATATGACTAAACAGCTTCTGCAGAAAAAAAAAGGGAAAAAATCAGAGGGGCAAAAAATCCTGGTTTATTTCCATACCTCCTTAGTGAATTTTCTAATTTTGTTTCAAAATTTGCCTAATTACAGAAAAGATTTGCTAGTCAGAAATGGATGATATATTTCCAGGCTGGCATGATGTGAAACTTTTGTTTGTCTGTTTGGTTAGCTCAATCAAAATTAAAAAAAAACATTTAAAAATCCTTTTGCATCTTAAAAGTGCATGTGTTTCACGGTATTTATGAATATCACACATACACTTCAGTTCTAATGTTCTGGGAAAATTCCTGATGCAGGTGAAAACAAATGACCAGAGTTGGATTCTGCTGTGAGTGGGTATCTGTACCTGCACAGAGCCTTACTGAGAAAAGCAGTGCACTGTTCATAGTTTAACCTTAGAATCATTAGGCATCCCATGGCATTTCTGTGCAGTGTGGTGCAGAAACAGCTGAGCTAGCTGAGTCTCTATGGTCTGTGGAGGTGATGGAGCAGTTTTGCATATAAGTAAGTCTTGCTGAGAGGCCTTGGTCTTGCTGGGATTGTGCAGAGTCAAAATGGGAGAAAGTCATGGAACTTTCTGGTATTCAGGTTTTAGACTAGGAAGCACCCTGCATCTTGTAGGCCTTACTTGATGTCCTGGGCTGTAGAACTCTGAAACGTACCATTTACATCTCTGCGTGATATGGAAAGATTCATGGAAGCACTTCAGGTTTTGTGAGAGTGCTTGAATTTAAGACTGGTCCAAATTCTGTACCTATGAACAGCACTTTCAAATTATAGAAGCAACTAATTTTTTATTTCTGTCTTTTCACTTTCTTTATAATGGACCTTTAAGTAAAGATGTATGTGCTGCATCAAGGTATAAGCTCCTTGCTGGCATTATTATGAGATGGAACCTTTAATGTCATTTTGATAATATTAAAACACATGCATGACCTATAACTTATAGTTCAATGATTTTAAAATTGTTCTTTTATGGGTGTGTCATCGTATCTATCTTGACATCCTAGTTTCCTAATAATCAGGTAGCTTAGTAATCATAACGTACCTGAAGCACTGTGGCTATTAAATGTTCTGCAAGCGATGGTCAGTCCAAATGTCAGGAAATTTTAGACTCCACAATGAAAAGCAACAATGAAAGTATGATCACCTTCTGTGCTGAAATACAAAGAAGTGTAAGCTCTGTATGTGGCTGTTTCCCCTTCATGTGAGAAAAACTGCTGAACATCTATGGGCTAAGGAGAAAGGATACCTTCAATTTCAGACACAAATCGGTAACTCCAGGATACAGTGTGCTATGTGTTTCACTTATTGGAGAGGAAAAGCTTAATCTTGCTTTTCTTTCTGAAATTTTCCTTTCCTTGAGACATGGCACCTCATCCTCTCACCTCTCCTATTGCTTGTTCTCCTCTGCAAAAAGATGTGAGGCAGAAAGCTCTGGATCTTGGTGATCCTTCTTTTCTAATGGGAACAGGCATGGAGTTTTAAAGACCCAGAATATACAGGATTCCACAAAATGCCATAATTAAACAATCAGAATAATTTCCTGCCTGGTTGCTTGATGTCCCTACATTTAAACTTGTCTATTCATTTCTTTGTGAGACTCTACACCTTGTGACAGAACTCCAAAAGCACTTATGTATGTGAAAGAGAAACATCAGTATCACAGCATTGTCACTTAGGGGATGAATACCTGCTCATAGATCCATGAAGATCACAGCTTGGACAGCTACATCGCTCATATTTTTCCCCCATCTTTATTTGCAGTAATATACACCTCCATATGACCCTAGCTCTTGGGAGTTGCTTCTTTTCATACACATTTATATGGCTGGTAGGACCTCTAAGGTTGGAATTATAAAGTCAGTAAAAAATCTACATCCTGATAACAGTTTGAGCTGAATGCTAGCACATTACTGAGGTGACAGTAGTTCTGGATCTCATTAGGACTCTTCTTGTGCTTCTTCTCACTTGTCTTAGCCATTGAACCTTTCTGTCCTGTAAATCAATTGCTAATGGCTCTGTAAGACTACAGAAAAGCAGTAGGGCTGTCCAGCCAGTGATGCTCTTAAACATGTGTTTGGTTTATGAGCTCTGACATGTGCCATTGTCCTTTGTAAATGGAAAATGCCAGAGCAGCTTTGATAAGCTTGTTAAAAGAAACATAATATATGGAGTTTAGCCTAAATTCCAAATACTACCATTCCTGTATCCGTGTTATTTTATCTAAACCAGAATAATTGCAGATAGAAACTACTACAGAAAGTTCCTACTAGAAACAATTCCTACTCACAATTCAAAGTTCAAGCCCATAGTCAGGGATAAAGATCCAAAAGAAACCCTAAGGTAGAGGAGTAAGCACTGAGCAGCACTGGGCCTTGTACTGTGTCCCATACAAACCCACAACCCCCACTGAAATCATTGCAGAGGAGGCAGTAATATATTCAGAATAGGGCTTACATGAATGTGAAGCATGTTTGCATAATGTACATGTCAGGATAAGAATGAGATCATGAGTGCATGAAGAATAAAGATGATATAAAAACTTTACTGAAGGGAACTATCATTACAAAAGAAAGGACAGAACCCTGAGGTACTTCAAGATTGCATTGCTGTAGGCAAATATTTTGTGCATAGGTATGATTAAACATGTACTTACTTTTTATTATATATACACAACACATATACATGTACTGTACATCAATATACATAGACTTAAACTCTGTGTATCTGCAGCCTCTCATTGGGACTGTGCTCTTCCTGCCTGAGTGAATTACAAAGCACCCCATTGTGAACTCCTCCTGTGGGGCTTGCTGTAGTGACAGGGTACAGCCTGTAACAAAGGACCAGACCTCTCTTTGTAAACCAGAAACAGCTGGGAAATATCATTAATAAAGAACAGAAACATCATTTGGATTGTTGTAAACTCTTAAGATTGCTAAAAAGTTGCCATGGAACACACTGACACAATGGTGCCTGTCTCCTCTTTGTAAGTCTTTGCTTTTGTGTGAAATGCTTTCTACTGGCATCAGGAAAGAGGAATGGTGTAGAATTTGGGTGAAAAGGCTATAATCAGATATTCCCACTGAGGGCAGGGGATGGAGAGGTAAGAGGGATTGCTTTTTTTTAGTGAAGGCAGTGCAGCAGTGCAATTGTTTTCAACTAAATACTGCTCTAAGGAGTGCCTGCCCATGTTAGCTATAATACTGTCCTCAGCCACTTAACATACATGCAAGTTATAGTAATTTCCAAGCTCTCCCAGCTAGGCCAAATTATGCCCTTTGCACCGAGTCTGACTAGCAAGGATCCTTGCAGAGACATCCTATGAGGGAAAGGAGAAATTCCCCCACTCCAAGACATATTGACTTTGCAGAATTGCTGAAGTTGTCCCCTTCATGGTGAACAGAGTTTGCTGACCCTAGGTCAGCATGATATAAGATCATACAAGATCCAGTTTCTCAACAGATCTTTTCTCTGCCAGTGGTCTGAGCTTCCCATCTCCTGAAGAATAGTGTGGGATGGTCAGGGAGACAGCTCTTGACTCCTAAGAAAAATCATACAGGTTAAGTCTCTTTTGAGGCTTTCTCTGGTATAGGGTGGGCTGTCTCTTGCTGTAGCAGACTACTTGAGTTTCATAGACTCAGAGAATAATTTAGGTTGGAAGCAATGTCTGGATGTCTGCAGTCCAGCCTCCTAATAAATGCATGACTGGCTTCAAATTTAAATCCAGTTGCTCAGGGCCCTGTCCAGCTGAGTTCTGAGTATCTCCAAGAATGCCACTTCCACTGGCTTTCTGGGAAACCTGTTCCAGGCTTAACCGCCCTCACTACAAAGATTGTTTTTCTGTATATCCAGTTGGAACTTCCCTTGCTTCACCTTGTAACCATTGCCTCCCATCGTTTCACTATGCACCCCTTAGAAGGTGGCTTCATCAGCACTTAGCTCCCCTCCTAGTTACAAGAGAAAGCTAAGCTGCTTTTCTCCAGGCTGAAATAACTCAGCCCTTTGCCTCTTCTCACACATCATGCCTATATCAGCTCCCTAATTACTTTGGTGGTTCTCTGCTGGACTGTCTCCTGTCAGTCTTTCTCGTACTGGGGGTCCAAAACTGAGGACATTATTCCAGATGCCACCTTACAAGTGCCAAGAAGAGACTAATGGCTTCTCTTGACTTGCTCACTAAGCTTCCATGAATGGTACTTGGTTTACAGTTAGCCTTCATAGCTGCAATTATGAAGTCCACTTCTGACTCATGCTCAACTTGGTATCCTCCAGGACTCCAGGATTTTTCTGCACATAGCTACGTAGCCAGTCGTGCTCCTGTGTGACTGTTGCATGGGGTTATTCCATCTTTGCAATATGTGTCTGGATATTAGCTGTGTATTGATGACTGACTGTAAGTTGAAGCAGCACTGAGCTGATGCTACTCAGAGAGCCCAAGAAAACTGAGCTGCTGAAAAATTAAATGAACATCCACCCCCTCTTGCCTTTTTTTTTTTTTTTAAACCCTTTAGGAAGAGGCAGGGAGAAGGACCTAACTTCAGCTTCTGCAAGGAATAGTGTTCTCTTCCCTTAGATTTTATTTTTAATAAACTGTGTTATCTGATGGGATGCATCTTCCAGAACTGATGCCTGTGATAGGTATTTTCAATTTTGATAATGGAAGAGTGCTCAAGTATTTGGAAAAAATCTTGACACTATGGTAACAACCTATCAGAGCAACATATGAGGTACTGAGTGGCAGGGAGAGTAGAAAGATTTGCAATTTTTTCCCTGCACTTGAAATCATCTTGGCTTCTTCGATCACCATTCTCAGTGCCAGCAAGGGCCAAGATACCTATGCACAGATACACTGACATCATAAAGTTGCCCTTATCTGTGATTTTTTATTCAGTTTCACTTGGGTTCTCTCAAATTGCAATGCCAAAACCACATTTTAGATATTCAGAATGCAGCATGTTTGCAGTCAGTTACTCATATTTTCCAGTCTGCCTAGTATGTTTGGCAAGCCTTGATTTTTCTGGAATTTAGAAGTGGTCTGAGTGTGCAAGTCAAATAGCAAACGTATTTGCAGACAACTTAGGCCAAGTTTGATCTATCCTTGTAGCTGCAGTGAGCTTTAACAAAGCTGAGAGAAAAAAATAAGGTTTGGATCAGAAAAAAATAGAGTAATTGTAGTTTCAAGACAGTGAAGTTATAAAATACAAACAGCTGATAATACTGATGTTAAGAAGAGTCATTCTGAGATCATCACTGTTTTAAGGGGAAAGATGTAGGTGTTTGTGATAGCTACTCAGTTTGCATAGACTTCTCTGGCTGGAGAGAGAGGACTTCTCTATTTTCCAACTAGAGCCAAAGTTGGTTAGTTTGGCCTGATTAATTCCAGTGCAAGTCTGTGAGCATATGGATGCTTGCTTAGAATAAGCATATCAGATTGTTTCATGGTAATCAGTGCTTAAAAGTGAACTAATTAAAAAATCCACATAGAATCAAAATATTTCTTTTGTACCTCTGTGTTTAACTGCAGTGAATAACAGTTTGGACAAAGAAGTCTCTTCTGACATTTAAATTAAAGTGTGAGGAATAAGTCATCATACTTGATTTTCACAGGCAGTCAAGAATCCTTGCCCTTGCCATTCCTCACCATTCTACAAATGAATATTCAAATGTTTGTTGCATATGATCACTAAAAGCTGAGATTATAATATAATATAATATTTTCTAAATTCTTTCTTTCAAAAACTGAATCTTAAATGTTTTTGTTTGAAAACCAGAATAATTTTTTGTTTCTATACACAAGACATACACATATATAAATATAAATTTATAAGAGAGAAGGAAATACCAACAAATATCAAATACTACTCCAGATATTTTTGAAGAAAAAAAAAAGGCATGAGATTGGGTTTTCCATCATAACCTTTCTATGAAAGTAGACATTTTCCATTCAAATGTCTGTGGTATCAAGTTTCCATCATCACATGAAAATGTTTTTTCTTCACTCTTAACTGCACACTTTTAACAGCCACTCTTTGTGCCTCCTAAAGGAGGAAGGTATGGGCTGAATTAATAACAGTGTTGCTAATAAGCAGCAGTAGCAAAAAATATTCAACTTTTCTTTACACAATTTACACAGATATGATGCATCTTGATATAACTATACAGTCAAAGGTTTAGTTCTCTCATCAGTATACCTATCGAAATCTATTTCTAAAGATTAGGAGACAAATTCCTTCCACTGGCATACCATTTAACAGACTATTTATCATTAATCATTTTTAGTAGAAAACAGTCTTTCAAAACAAAAAAGAAGGTGTGATTTTTTGCGTGTGTGGTGTATTCATTTTCTCCTGAAAAGTTAGCTTGTTTTACAACTTCCTCAACAACAAGTACCTTGCTCTGGCCTCACAGGATCATGAGGCAGGACTATTGATATACTGATATATTGACATATTCTCAGTAGACACAGGTTCCATCTCTCATTAAGCATGCGGCAGCGCATGTGTGAGAGGTTCAGCATGTGATGGTTATGTTTATTAAGCACTGCGTGACTCTGGGGATTTTTTTATTATTATTTTCACAGATATTTTGGTAGTTTGGCAAATGCTGGAGGGATGTTTAGTTAGGTTATGGGTGCGTTCTGTATTACTTTCTCACTGAAGCTTAACAGAATATACAAATGGGGTCTGCTGATGTGAAACAGTATTGAGTTTACAATCTGACTATTCTTTCTCATCTGAGGGCTGTGGATAGACTTTACAACTTCGAAACTTGTCCTGGATTCAGCTGGGATAGAGTTAATTTTCCTTCTAGTAGCTAGTATGGTGTTGTGTTTTGGATTTAGTATGAGAAGACTGTTGATAACACACTGATGTTTTCAGTTGTTGCCCAGTAGTGTTTAGACTTAAGTCAAGGATTTTTTCAGCTTCTCATGCTCAGCCAGCAAGAAGGCTGGAGGGGCAAAAGAAGTTGGGAGGGGACACAGCCAGGACAGCTGACCCAAACTGGCCAAAGGGATAGTCCATACCATGTGACATCATGCCCAGTATATAAAGTGAGGGGAGCTGGCCTGTGGGGGGATCACTGCTTGGAAACTAACTGGGCATCTGTCAGCGAGTGGTGAGCAATTGCACTGTGCATCACTTGTTTTTTATATTCCTATTATTTTATTATTACTATTATTGTAACTTTATTCTTTTTATTAGTAGTAGTAGTAGTAGTTTCTTCCTTTCTGTTCTATTAAACTGTTCTTATCTCAACCCGCAAGTTTTACTTTTTCTTCCCCTGATCCTCTCCCCCATCCCACTGGGTGGGGTGGAAGTGAGTGAGTGGCTGCATGGTACTTAGTTGCTGACTGGGGTTAAACCATGACAAAACTAAACACTTGTAGCTATGTGCTTCAGCAGAGCAAAACCAATTGTTGTTTGGCTTGAATCTACTCTACAGTACTATGGGATTCTTCTGGATTTTGGAAACTGTTTCTGCAAGGAAAAATGGGGCCAGGTTAAGGGTAACAGAAAAAAACTCTTCTGTTACAGAGCTCTCCATAAACTAAGCAAATACCTATACAAGGATTATCTGCTGCTACACCAACTAAGCTCTTGCCTTCCCAGATGATAATTTTTGTATTAATTCAGAATTAGCTCATGTACAAGGAAAAAGTAGTGGTTTTTTCCTAATTAAAATACTGTTTTCTACTGCATGTTCCCACCAAATGACGCAAAAAAATCCCAGGTCCATCTTTCCTCCACACACCACCTGTAAATAGCAAATGCTTAACCTCCCCACAGGCAAGAATAAAAGCTTGATTTTTGGTACAAACAGAAACTGGTGAGGGGGAGTGTTAAAGTATCTTGGTGCTATAGAGATTAACTGAGGGAGAAAGAGGGAAAAATTATATATAGATTATTTGCCCTCCTTAGTGATAAAACCCCCTGAACATCAGATGTCAGGCTTTATTAATTTCTATTAATCTTACAAAGCCAGATATTCAGCCTATGACTGGAAATAAAGGCAAAACTAGTACACAGACATTCATCTGAATATAGTGTAACTTTTCTAAGAGTATAGTACCAGTGTTGGTACCCTTTTTTTGGTTTTTTGGCTGCTTTCATGTCCTATCTTGGAATGCATGCAGGCATTTTCTCTCAGTCATGAGGCTGTATTGCACCATTTTTTGCATTGACTTCAAGAAACTCAACAGGCATGATTTAGCTGAAAAATCAAGCAAAGTCTCTTCAGTGTTCTCCAAAGAAGGCAACCTAACACTGAGCCCCAGCAGTAAAAGAATTGGTGTGTTTAGTTGTTAATGTGCAGGTCAGTGCCCCAGTGCAGCAGCTTTGATTCTTTAGTCAGTCCAAATCTAAAGTAATTCTGTTGCAGCCTGTGGAGTTGCAAACTGCATCTCACAGCTGCAGTTGCAAGGGGTAGTTCCTGCTTATCACTTTTGTTTAAAGGTGTTCAGTGAATCCAAAATGGGTTAGTAAAGTGTGAGTTTAGAGAACCTTGAAAATATATGCCTGCTATGATACCTGGGTGTAGGAATTTTGCAAAGGGAGTAAAAGCAGGAAGCGGCTTTCTTGTAGACATAAGTCTCAGAGAGTTCTAGCAGTTCTAAAAGCTATAAAGTAGTAAAAAAACCCTCTAATTTGCATGACTTATGGATTAGAAGCTGTGTTAAATCAAGACAATGTTATAAAATAGTGTTTCCTAGACCACTAACACCCACGCAGAACTGAAAGTTCTTCCAAGAGTACTTCGATGCATTCAACTATGTGTGTTGCTGCAAGTTCAGTCAGAATTTGTAGCTATTTCGCAATAAACATCTGACATTGTTTACTGCAGCAGAGTTGATCATGCAGAAAACACAGCTTTTCTTCTCAGAAACAGATGTGGTGAACAGCAGGCTGTAATTATTTGTATTCTTCCAGAGGAACCCCTCAGCATACTAAGGATATTGAAAGAATTGTATTATAGGGAACGTCAAAGGTGTGGGACTGCAGAGATAAACAAAACCTGGAATACCAGGAGACTCATCTAAAATCAAAAGGCCGTTTAATTTTAATTTGGTATTTGATACCCAGTAGGTTCTCCAGGAATCCAGCAAAAAATTTAAATCATGAACTCTGAAAAACATGCAAATGGCATTTGTTGCAAAACAGCAAAAACACTCGAGTCCAGGTATTTCCCAGGAAGAAACCCCACACTGGAGGGAAGGGTTTGTTTGGGGTTTGGTTAGTTGGTTGGTTGGGTTGGGTTTTTTTTTTTACAAAGTTTCTTCCCACTTGCCTTGGAAGTTGAAGTTTTTTACTGCAGGAATGAGTACTTTTGGATAGATCTCCTAATGTCTTCTTCCCTGATCTTCATGGATCCTTTAAGAATTGACACCCAATGTGGTCTCCAAAGACTGCCATCTGCTATTTCTCTGGCTGTAGACCACCCATACACCTGTGCAACCCACCTGCCTTGGCAGCATTTGGAAGTCTCAAGTTTGCAAGACTACTCTCACAGTCTATATATTAACTTTCAGGGAAAACATCTTTACAGAGCTGGTAAAATGGAAAATATGCATCCCTTCAGGCCCCATATCCTGACAGTCCACTGCCATTCTCTAAAGTACATACCCTCTTCCCAGAACAATTCCAGGCTACAGAAGAGAATAAAAGCAGGACAAGGAGGTATACTGACTCTGCTGTATTTGTTCTTTTTCCATCTTCCACATTCTTCCGCACTGCATGACAAACCAGCACATAAAGCATATGATTGAGGAAGATACCTCTACTTCAGCCCATGCTATGCATTGCTTCAGGCCATACATAACTGTATGGCTTTGCCAGGTAGTGAGCCATGCCACGCTTCCTTCTGAGTCGAGATGGGCAATGACATGACCTCTGTCATACACACAGGAATTTGTAAATTTGTTGCAAAGTGCTTTGAGCTGCTTCAGGGTGAAAGGTGTAATAGAAATTTAAAACAGAGGAGGAAAATCCTATTCTACTTCAGTATCATGGAGCTGCCTGCAACCTTTAGTCTCTTCAAACTGACCAGTTTACTGTTAGACAGATAAAACGCTAACCAACATTTGGAAGTGTACAAGCAGTAGTAGCTCACTGGTGTGCTTGACTTGGAGCAAAAAGGGAGAGGGTGACACAGATCTTCTACCTGTTACCATGAAAATTTCATAATATGCCAACTCAAAGGATGCTTTGTTCACTCGCCCACCACAATTTTATATATCCCTCTTCTGAGCCGGTTGATCTAATAGTACACTTGCATCTGATTAATCTTTTGTGGAGCACAACTGCTACTAGGCTGAAATGTTTTGTAAACACACCAGCTTTCATGATGGCTCTGGGATAGGTGCTACGCTCAGTGGAGACAGAACCTACAAAAGCTGGTCTGATGAGATAGTCAGGTTCTCCACAGTGAAAGACAGATGAATTTAAATAGCATACAGACCTTTTCTTCAGCTCCTGAGTATTAAGATGGCAATGAACCATCTAAGGTGTTTCCCTAGTCTTGGCTCTCCTCTTAATACTTTCTGTCTGAGAAGAATGCCATTACATTTGACTCCATACTCTATACATTTGACTATGTTGATAAACAGCAGCAAATTCAGTGGATGGCCACCAAGATGGACAGGGGCTGGGACATTTGCCCTATAATAAGAAGCTGAAGACACTGAGCTTGTTTAGTCTAGATAAGAGAGGCTTTGAGAGGAGGTTATCAAGAAGACGAAGCCAAGCTTTTCACAGCAGTGCATGGTGGTAGGACAAATTGAGAGACATAAATTGTAATTTAAAAAAGGTCTGACTTGATATAAGCAAAAACATTTTCACCATGAGGACAGTCAAGCATTGGAACAGGTTGTCCAGAGATGCTGTGCGACCTCCATCCCTGGAGGTTTTCAAGACCTAAGTGGCTAAAGCCCAGAGCACTCTGGTTTGATCTCATAGCTGACCCTGCTTTGAGTAGGAATTTGGACTACAATTAGCTTCCCAGGCAGTTTTTCTTTCTCCTCACTTTTTTTTGAAATATGGAGTCTGCAATAAAAAAGTCTTAACTGAAGAAAAATTGCTAGGATTATTTCACTTCCTGCTGCAGCAAGGACTTTATGCATGAAGATGGCTGTTAAAATGCTAATTAGCCTGTGTTCATAGCCAGCTCCATACCTTAAAAAGGAAAAATCACTTTCATTTCTGTAATATAGTCATTGGGCACTTGCTTGCTCTTTGCACCATCACCTCTCCCCAGCTAACCACCCTCTCTCTGAAGCTTAGCAGCAACCAAAACTGAAATGTCAAAAGACCACAATCGCCACTCCTTTTTGACCTCTCCCTTTCTGGGAGCATGGGTGCTTTTATCTGTTATGTGGTATTTATGTGCACGCTGCAAATTTTGAGCAGGATGATGTCACCGCTAAAAACCACTTGATCTGTAAATAGACAATGACTAATAGTGAAACTCTGCAACAAGAATATAAGGTCATATATAGGCACACTGACTGACCTACATACTGCACCATCAATGCCTTTTTGTAGCCCGCTTATGTTGTATGCGAGGATTGCTATTACTCAGAATGAAAATGAAAAAAAAAGTATTTTTTTAAATTGTTCACCTTCCTTCCACCCATCATTCCAACCCACTCAGTGGTGAAAATAAGGAAAGACTCATTCTGCTGAGGAATAGGGATTATTTTCAGAGTTCTTTTTGCCTATTTGATTTAATCCAAGTGAGACTGCACATGAAAACAGTAGGTATGAGAATGATCTTCATTTATTTGATTTTGGGAGGGGAAAGAGTGTGTATTTATGCAATCTCTATGGAACATAAGTATCATAAAATGAAATTAGGACAGCAGTAGAATCTATGTGATGTTGTTCAGTCCTCTTGCAAATCATGTCATGCGGTTTATGCACTTGTCCTCCATTGTTCATTGGGATATGAATACAGCTGATTTCTGTGTCTCTCCATTCAAACAACATTCTGAGTGATTTTGTCACAGTCATCAAATAATTTAGGGTGGAATTGACCTCAGGTCCAATCCCCTGCTGAAAGCAAGGCTAACTTTACAAGTTAGAGCAGGTTACTGTGAGCCTTGTCTGGTCAAGCTTTGAACGGATCTCAGTATCCATCTCTGAGGAATAGCATTAGTAACCAAGTGCCAGCTGGATTTCAAACCAATGTTCATTACTTTTTGAGCCCAGCAGGAGAGTGGGTTTTCCACCCACAAGTCCTTCCATGGTGAGTGACTTGATTTAACCAGCTTTCAGTCACCTTCCTATTAATGCTATCTTATTTGGCCCATACAGAAATCCACAATTTGTGCTATAGCCTAACATTATTACCTATCTAAGCTCTCTGCGAGATAGACCTTCTCATTCAAAGATGTTAAAATACCTTTTAAGTTTGGCTTGATTTCTAGGAAGCAGAATATTGCTTTCACTTTAGGTGTGGAAAAATTCACTTGCTGACAGGTTAAGGGATGTGACCGTTCACAGTGTCAGTGACAGAGCTGGGAGACAAATGCAAAGCCCCATGCCCTGCTCTAATCACTGGGCTGTGATACGCCATTTGCTGTGCCAGTGCGAGGATCTGAAAAGCACTTTTGTGCCATCATCATTCAGGTGGCTCAAAAATTAATGTACAGTGGAAGAGAGGACAGCCTCGGTGAGGCCAGCATCACAGAGCACTGCCAGAGCGTTACAGATGCAGCTGGGTGACTCAGGCCCTGGTTTCCTGTCCAAATCACAATCCCATTTTGGCACCTATCCAAACCAGCCCTCTGCTGTGGCCAAAAGGGACGTTTGTGGTTGATCCTGAGTCAGACATTCAGCACGAGAGCCTTACTCGAGGTTTTATTAAGGCCCTGAATGGTCCCATTTCGCTGTTGAACTTTGTCGTATGTTTAACATGCAGCACGTGTGGTTGTACTGTTTGTAAGCTCTGTTCTCTGTTAAAGATACAGGCCATCGGCGTTTCTTTCCACACGCGTCGGGGGGGGGGGGGGGGGGGCACCTTAACTACTTTTAAAATAAAAATAAAGTGAGAGAAACAGGAAACAGAAGTATTCGACGATAGCATCCAGTACTGCAGTGAGAAAAAAATTACAAATAATGCACGGTTTCTTGCATGGGACGGCTGCCTGGGGAGCCGTGCTCACAAGAACTGGGGGCCTGGCTCCTGTCTCGCACAGGCACCACCCGGACCTCACTTCGGCGCCGGCCGCAGCCCCCGCGGCGGCAGGGCCCGGCGGCAGCCAGCAGGTGGCGGCCGCGCTCTGCCTGCGCCGGGCCCTGCCGGGCCGGCCCCGCTCCGCTCCGCTCCGCTCCGCCCACCGACAGCCGGGCAAGAAAAGCGCCCGCCGGGGCGGTGCCGCAGCGGGGAGTGCCTCTTTCACATGCTGTTCGCCTAGAGACGCCTTAAATGCCGCGCTGTGGCGGCCTCCCCTCCGCTCCTCCCCTCCCCATCGCTGCTCGTCGTGGCTGTGGGGCGGGGGCGCGGCGGCGGCGGCGGCGAAGTGTTGGCTCGGAAACGTGGGAAGGGCCCCAGCCGGCAGTGCGGCACGGCGTCCCGCCTGGGAGAAAAGCAGGATTTAGCTAAAGCTTCAGAGCCCGGGTTTCCTCGGCACTCCCTGGGAACTCACGTACGTGGCTGAGCGGGGAGAGCGGGGAGCAGAAATGTCGAGATGATCCAAAGGCAGATTTTGTGTTAGTTTTTAGGTGATTAAAGAAAAATTTTAAGGAGGGGAAGAAACATTTCACTTCTCAGCCAAAACTTTTTTTTCAAGTGCCTGGTTTCTATTTGGAGCTCTTCTCTAGGCTCGCGGTGGGGCACCTATCCACATGGTGGGCCTAGTTTGGGGCGTCCAGATTCAGGATAACTGGAGTGAGGCAATGCTGCAGTTCCAAATCAGGAAGAGACAGTGCCAGCTGTCTTGTTTATTGGGTGACAGGAATAACTTCCAAAGTCTGCAGGAGCCAGGACACTCACTTCTCTCCAACTTCGAGCACTGATTGTAAGGGTATACTACAAGTTACCAAACAAGCATCATCCTTCAAATGTCACTCTTCAAACCCTGATCCACCCAAGGATTCTGAATAACACAGTAAATGAAACAATTGGGGTGAACTATTACTAGAAAATCAGGGATGTCATGGATGCGAGGGAGTCTTTTAGCTAAAATTGTTGTCCAGTATGCCTAAATGTCAGAATGTTAATAATCAGCCTGATTTTCAAATATTTTCATGTAGTTTTCTATGTATGGACTTAGTTACTGGGATCGTGACACAATGATTTAAGGACATCACTAACAAAATTACATTAGTTGTGGGAACACTTGCAGGACTGGAAGTGACTCAGAAGCCAGACCTTGTTGTTACAATGCCCTTCTAGTAAAAGGAATACACTGCAAAACCCATTACAGTTGCAACCTCTCACTGGCAAATTGCAGCCTCATTAGTAATCTTGGCAAGCTGATGGGGGTTTTACATTACTGATCCTCTTGTTAGCCCCTCAAGTGTGTGACTGAAGCGCTCTTTCGGGAGCAGTTTCGGGAAGTGAATGTTGTAAATATATTTCCTTTATAGGCAAACAGATGCTCTCTGTCTTTGGGACTATCAAACTGGCGCATTCACAATCACACAACTCACTCAAAAATAAATGGGAAGGGAAGGTAGTAGTTAAACCTGTCAAAAATTAAGATCTAATGATAATTGTAAGCATATAAATTTTGTCATCTTTTCCTAGTGAGCCAAGACACAGAAAGTAACATAAAGTAACTTCCTCTCCCCGCAAAACTGTCTCTTCAGTGGTGTGGATGATGATGTGTAATTTTTTTTTTAAATGAAAGAATAGTTCAATCTATTAATGGCATATTGACCTGCAATGCATCAACATTACTATAGGGCAGTATCAATTGTTATCAGACAGGTAGTAGGTGGTCCTGTTCATGTACTCCACTAATACAAGAAATTTAGGTAACTAGGAATAGGTCTGTCACAAGTGTCCACAAGTACTCCCTCATGTGTCCCTCACACCACAGTCTGGCTGAAAGCATGTGTCATGCATGCAGTAAGGAAGCATTATTACCTCTTAACTGTGTCTGGGAGCTAAGAAGGTAGCAAGGCTTTTCCACTGCTGGTGGAGTGACTGAGTGGGGAAAAAAAAGAGTAACAAGAGTAACAAAGCCAGGATAACAAACCAATGTGTATTACAGTAGCAAGGAGAGCATCATCAACTGGTGATCAAAGCTCATTGTGAGGGAAGGGTATCTTTGGTTTCAGTGTTTGAGAAGAGGTGCCTGTTGGTAAAATCTGTAAGGCTCAAATACATGTCCTTGTGTGTTAGGGTCTGGCCAGGAGAAAACACAGCCTAATAGGACAGCTGGCAATGGTTACCCAAGGTTCATAAGCTATTCAGACTTCGTTCCTTCAGAGTATTCACTCTCATTCTCTGGCTGAATTGTCAGTTCATAGGCTTACAGTGCAGGGTAGAGACAAACAGCCATTGGGTTCTAAAGGTAAAAATGTTCAATATAATGTAAGGACAAATTCCAATTTTTCTCATAGATTCTTTAAACGAGGCTGTTCTTCCCTTTGGTTGACCTGGGAAAGCTGTGGAGCATCCAGCCAGGCTGCTTTCACACCAGTAGAGCACACTGGTAGCAGTTTAACACATTTCCCACAAATGCTTTATGAAGGACACATTTCCACAAAGCTTCTCAGACAATATTCCCCCTGATTAAAGAGGCTCAGGAAGGGCTGAGGAGAAAAAAATGCCACACCATGAGGTTAGCTTGTCATGGGCTGTAAACAAGGCATCTGTAGCCACACCATTCAAAGCTATTTCTCCTCTGTGTTCTTCCTCTGTTCATTAGGTACTGGCCTCTGGGTGGCTTCTGCTTTGAAAAAATTAATTATTCAAACTCTGCGTACATATCTCTTTTCGACAACAGCTAACTCCATTGTGTTACAATGACAAAAACCTTTGGTAACAGCCAGGACAGATGGCTGAAGCCAGGCAACACATTTCAGAGGTGTGCCACACGTCTGTGTTATCAAACCTGGTTTTATTGACAAACCTCTTTATCTCTGATATTTTAATTAAAGTGCCACATTTAAGGATATTCTTGTTGTTCAAAAACCTCATATTCAGTTATTTTTTTAATGCCTTGTTATGAAGAAAAACTGGAAAACATGATCCAATTGCAAACTAAAAGCTGAACAATCCAAAGAATACAAGCTATGTCATTTAATAAAAATCTTGTTTGAGGACTTATTATTTATCTTTTGTGGTTTTTTAACATGTTGGGGATGGAAACACTGCTGTGATATTCAGCCAATATCCCTGCTGGAATGCTCTCTTCTTTCCATAGTGATACTATGTAAGCCCCTGTCTCAAGGGAATGTGCAACAGTACAGTGCCAAGATGCTGTGCTGAGATATTTGTGCCTTCATACGTCCTTTTCTGCAGGGCTTTCTGCCTCTAAAAAGACATCTGAGTTACTTTCCCCTCTTTCTCTCACTTCTTTGAGCTGCTTGATCATTATAGTCTAACCTATTCTTAATTTCCTCTTGCTAGCCCATTTTGAAAGCCTCATGTATGATTTCCGGTTAATAAAATTGCCATTGGGATGCCCTTTCTCTTCCTTTAGCGTTCATCGTCATCACTCATGAACAGATGCTGGGGAGGCAGATGATCTTTCAAATGTAGCAAGGAAGACTAGAAGGAGAGTGCCTGGAGGCAGATTCAACCACTTACAAGCATGTAGTCACACACCGTGGTGCTAGCTTGCTTCGGGTAGGGAGGGGAGCGAGAGCTGAACATCAAAGTGCAATGGAAATGTAAAATCCTTAGTGCTGTGACTCCTCCTTTCATCTGAGCTTTTTCTCCTGGCAAGGTGTTGCAGGCAGTTCTGCTTTCTATGCCACTGAATAGATTCAAGCTTCAGTGAATGTAAATGGATCTGGTTTTTATCCTTTAGAAGTTCTAACACTCACTAAAATTAATTTGATTGAAAATATTTTCAATCGGCAAAAGCAGGTACAGTCTTTCTAGGACAAACAAGGCTCGGGTATTCTTAAGGCTCAAGCTGCAACAGGATGGGGAAGAGCAGGAAAATTGGGAACAATCCATCCTAGAGGACTCCTTAGGCCGGGTCAAAGTCATACGCTGCATGGTAGCGATAGATTGGCTTCTGGGCCAGAAGCTTTGGTGCAGAATTCTGCCTGCCCTTTTGACACAGTGTCTCATCCCACCTGCAGTCAGCTGAAGTATTTGCAAAAGATGTGGCAAACCAAATGTACCAAATTTATACTTAGCGCTCCCTTTCTGGGTTTGTACTGGGAGCGGGGAACACCCCAGGACCAAGCTCATGTAACATTTTGTGAAGTAAAAGGCTACTGGAAGATGATACCCACTTTTTTAGTTCTAGGCCCCAGAAAACACAATTTGCTTCACATAGGGTTTTAGCTGGGCGAAATGACTACCTGCTGCTTGTGTAGGATTTGGACAGCAGAGGGTGGCAAAGCGCAGTTCACAAAGGGACTCGGGATGCTGGCGGGCGCTGGTGATCGCCCCCCCTGCAGCCCGTGCGGCTTCGTGCGACTGAACGGGTATTTAACATTCATTTCCAGTCTTGAGTCTTCCTCATCTATCATGTGGGATCAAGATTTATTCCCTGATCTCTTGTTGCTAGTACTGTTGCTTAACTGCAGACAGCTCTGCTGTGCTCTTCTGTCTTGTCTTTCATATTCTGTTTGGGTTTTCTCATACATTCAGTTACTAGAAAAAACATTGTCGTCGTTATTTCCTCGTAAGCCCAAACGTCTGTTGACGTCAGTAGGAGTTTGACAAGTGTGAGTATTTCTGTAATGTCTCTAACCCTTTCAATGCTCCAAAACGTAGCCCACTGGTTATTGTACAGGAGAAAGCGCTATGGAAAAAGAAGGCTGTATGTGTGCACATGTATAAAAAACTGAAATGTAATATAAAAAGTATAATATATAAGTTAACATAGCAAGAACTCCAAACTGAAGGAAGTAGAGCTCTTAAGGCTAATTTTTAAAGTTTTGTCAAGAAATTCAAGAAATACTAAGTTAATTACTTGGAGCTATGCCAACAGGCAGCCTAAAACAATTAATGTTTACTTATTTCTGAAGCACTTTTAACTTTTGTGAACAGTCTAAAAAATTTTTCCCATCTGTGGAGGCCTGTCCTGATTTAAGAAAGACTTCTCTAATGTGATGTGAGCAGTATCTCATGAACTGTGGTTCAACCTATGGTACAAACTGCTACTGGCAAGCATTTTGAGTAACTGATTGTCCATATGAGATTAAAAAAAAAAAAAAGATTTCTGCAACTTACAGCTTACAGTGAAGTCTGAATAGATACTCTGTAAAACTCTATTTGTGTGTTTGCATGTTTGTGGTGGGTTGACCCTGGCTGGATGCCAGGTGCCCACCAAAGCCACTCTATCACTCCCCTCCTCAGCTGGACAGGGGAGAGAAAATATAAATAAAAGGCTCATGGGTCGAGATAAGGACAGGGAGATCACTCACCAATTACCATCACAGGCAAAACAGACTCAACTTGGGGAAAATTAACTTAATTCATTGCCAATCAATCAGAGTAGGGTAATGAGGAATAAAAGCAAATCTTAAAACACCTTCCCCCCCAATTCCCTTCTTCCCGGGCTTAACTTTACTCCTGATTTTCTCTACCAAGCCCTGCCAGCTGCACAGGGGGATGGGGAATGGGGGTTGCAGTCAGTTCATCAAACATTGTTTCTGCCACTCCTTCCTCCTCAGAGGCAGGACTCCTCACACTCTTCCCCTGCTCCAGCATGGGGTCCCTCCCACGGGAGACAGTCCTCCATGAACTTCTCCACTGTGGGTCCTTCCCACAGTCTGCATTTCTTCATGAACTGCTCGAGCGTGTGTCCCCCGCGGGGTCACAAGTCCTGCCAGCAAACCTGCTCCAGCATGGGCTTCCCATGGGGTCACAGCCTCCTTTGGGAATCCCCCTGCTCTGGCATGGGGTCCTACCTGGGCTGCAGGTGGAGATCTGCTCCACCGTGGACCTCCCTGGGCTGCAGGGGGACAGCCTGCCTCACCAGGGTCTTCCCCACGGGCTGCAGGGGAATCTCTGCTCCGGCGCCTGGAGCACCTCCTCCCCCTCCTTCTTCACCAATCTTGGTGTCTGCAGGGCTGTTTCTCTCACATGTTCTCACTCTTCTCTCCGGCTGCAGTTTCTGTGCCACAGCAACTTTTTTTCCCCTTCTTAAATCTGTTATCCCAGAAGTGCTACCACCATTGCTGATAGGCTCGGCCTTGGCCAGCAGCAGGTCCATTTTGGAGCTGGCTGGCATCAGCTTTATCAGACATGGAGGAAGCTTCCAGTAGCTTCTTACAGAAGCCACCCCTGTAAGCCCCTCAGCTACCAAAACCTTGCCATACAAACCCAATACAGCGTTAAACAAATTTGGCTACAGCTGCTGTATAATATCAAAATCAACAGTTGGTTCACAGTAGGCAATGCTCAGTGATGTAATATCAATTAATTTATATCAGTGCCCTCCCAGGAAGGGAATGTTCTTCAGTCTTGCTCGTTTAGGATTATAATCTTTCTCTGATCTTTGAAGTGATGAAATGAAGGAGTAGATCATGGAGGCACAGAAATTAGAGCAACAAAAGAGCTATTAGACCATATAGCTCATTATTCCATCACTAAAAGGCTACTCTGCAGTGCATTCTTGGGTACTTTGTCCAGTATACATAAAAACCTGGGAGCATGGAAATAATGAAGGAGCAATTCTAGTGTGCAGAAATGTCAGTCCTTTTCTCTCTGCTTTGATCCAGCTATAGGATGAAGCAAAGCAGTAATTGCTGCCATTATAGAGAACAAATCTATTTGCATTTCTACAGTGCTTCAGCTCTAGCTGTGAATGTCTAATCAGTCCTATTGCTGGAAAAATATTTTCCAGCCTCTTGTCAAATCCGTGTCTGATTGCAGTGCATTACCACATAGCCACTTAACTCCACCCATGTCCTGGCCCACATCAGTAGAGGGCTGTGGTGAGAATTTTTGAAGCCAATGCTGGCTTGTATGAAACATAAGACAGTAGTGTCAGTGGTTCAGTAAATTTTTCTTTCACCTCTAATAGAATACTGCCCAGCATAACATGCAAGCGTAACTGTGCTTCTAGAAGAACTGAAAAACTCCGAGTAATGCATATATAAAGATCCCATTGCACACTTTTGCAGGAATAGTGACATTTGCCCCAATGTCCTTACTAGCCATAATAATTACATTGCATTTTTCTCACACAGACTTCCCCTGCAGTTTTGATTATAGGCTGTATTTCTCATTCCTTGTTCTACATGCTTTATTGGAGTGATAAGCACTATTGAGCAACTGCTACACTCTGATGCAAAAGTAACCGCACGATATGACAAACATTTATAAATTTACCCTGAATCTGAGTAAGCTGGACCTGCTTTTCTACCAATCAGTAGTGTTGTTCTGTCTTCACAAACCTGGAAATTTAAGGTCAGTTTAAGCTTAGTATGCAGTTCTCAGGTCTGATATAGTCTCTTTGTTTCCATCACCCAGCACAGAAGTGTTGTAACCTGGCCAGGTTAAAGATCCCTATAGGAAAAGGAGGTGGCTGGAACAGCACAGAACTGGCACCCTGTTGAACTGCTCATGTGAGCAATGGACATGCTAGAGGTGAGGACAGATCATTCATTACTCCTAAGTTCCAGCTCTGCTCACTCCTTGATAGCCCTTGGTTCAGCTGAAGGAAAATGTTGTTCAATCAGTTGTCATAGACTTGGTGAAAAAAAGCAAAAAGTGTAACTTGCAATGAAATAATCAGCTTGTTCTTACAGGGGAAGTTGAGTTTACTTTCCTCCTTTTTATTATCAGTTAATTTATGTTAGTAAACACTGTGTCTTATAAAGCATTTATCACATGAATTTGGTTTACTGATAGGCAAATGTTTATATGATTCATCTGACAGAATTGTTCAGGCCTAGAAAAGAAAAGGGGACTTTTTCTCCAAGCTCTTTAAATACTCAAAGATCAATAAAATACGTTCAGGGCATTGTCAGGGACTGACAGTCATGCCCAGTGAATAGCAATGTAAGTCCACAGTTATTCATGCAGTTATTCTGCATTTAAACCCTATTGACAGGAATCAGTGTCTAGGAGCAATACTCAATCTGAGCAAGTGAAGAAAAGAAGACGCAATAGCTTTTAGTGTTATTTTCAGCTAGCCAAATCCCATATGCTTGCCTTATTCATGTTTGTGTTTAATTTGATATGTAATTCACATGAGTTAGACAAAAAATTAGTCATGCCGTTTTGATGTTTTTACATACACAATTAAGAATTATATCCCCTGTAATCTATTGTCACTGTGTTAGAGCTGCTCCAAAGTCAAAATCTTTTATACAAATATCTCAATCTTTTCTCATCAAAAACATTTATTCTTCATATATTTACAAAGTAAATTTCCCATGTCAAAGCAGCCAATACCTCACAACCGCATTTCCATTTAATCAATTTAATTATTGTTCATTTACCTCACCCAGGAAACATTTAAGGCAATTTTTCACTTAATCATTTCAACTAAAAGCTACAGTAGTAGCTTTAGATTTTAAAGATTGACAAACCTCATCCTGTAGAATGGGAAATTCTATTTTTTAAACAAGACACACAACTATTATGGAGACCCTGTAATGGGAATGGCGTATCCTGTAACCGGGCATGTGCAAGCCTTGGAGTTTAGAAAAGTGCCCTTCGTGAGATGCATCAAGTCAATCTGTCTTAAAGATGTTACTTCCAGAAACTGTTCAGAAATGCTGTGGTAAAACTCTCTTTTATACATCTGACTTGTGCCTGTGTAAGTCTTCTTAATCAGATCCTAGTGCTCGTAAAATAAAATACAATTCTTTAGAAGGTTGTTCTGCCTTCAGGGGAAGGGAATGAAAAACTGGAGAGGGAGTGAAGTAGATCTTGACTCATCTGTAGATTATGCTGGAGGTTCAATCATATATGCTACAGGATCCTATAGGTTTATATCCCACAGACCAGAAGGAATAAGCAACAACTTCCACCTACTGCCTTCTACTAGCAGTAACTAACCAAATTTTCTGGCAATTCCTAAGCTTAAATGGGACCTTGGTTGTTGTCAGTGAGGAGCATGGGTATAGGATGGAGCCACAGAATGTACTGCTGTGTGGTTGGGGTTCATGCAGTATCAACCCCATTAAAAGAAGAAAACAAAAATTCTACACGGGGCTTTTTACAGGGTTAAAGCCTGTGAGGCAGAAGTTTATGGATCACTCTAGTATGGTCCAGATCTGACAAAAAGCAGGGTGTACTCTGAATATGTAGTATATTCTGGGTAGCATGGACAGGAGATTTTCATTTGCATTGTCATTCACTACCTTGAACTTGTCAGTTGCTTTTAAACATACTTAAAAGCAGAGGATTAGGGAGTGACTTCTCTAATCCCATCCCTCACACTCCACAAAGACCAGTTGCCTAACATGCAATATGTTTGGTTATTATTTGTCTTTGCCCCAAGAGAGTTTCTGTGAAAAGGCTGGAGCAAGTTAGTTTAAAGTCGGCTTGAAGCTGAAGGTAGATATTTTTGGCAATCAGACTGGCAGAAGTTTTTGGGACCTTCTGTCGGGCCAGTCACTGGCATAAAACATTCCCTGAGGCTGCCAGAGGAGTAGGGACTGGAATAGACAGGGAATGTAGAAACACAAGTTGTCTTATTTCCATCTAGTTGCCCAGTATTCACTCTTGCCCCATTCCCAAGTGCTCCTCAGGTATGGTAACTAACTGAGCTATCTTTGCCATAGACATTTTGCGACATCAGAGAGAAGAAAAAGTCAGATCTTCAGCACAACATTGTCGCTATCATAATTAGCCATAATTAAAGGAACAGAATCATATGTGATGCATTTTGATATTAAAAAAAAACCACTGTAATGAAGAAAGAGCTGTGTTTTATGGAGCAGAACCAACAATACCGTGTGAAACATCTGATTAAAATATTTGTGTACCTACTGAACAATGTAATCTCTATGATACAGTAATATAATCAGTTTGGGGAAGGTACAACTCATAACACTGCAGACTCATAACTGCAGACTCAGCCTCCTCACAGGACGCTGATAGTTGTCAAATTTTTTACTATTACAATTTCAGAAGCCACAAACCTGTTAAATAAGAGTGCTTTAAAATAGCACAATAGTAGGCTTCTTTGGGACTCTGCTGCTATATTTAATGTATTAAAAAAACATTTCTATCCAGCACGCCAATTAAGGATAGCAGTATAAGCAGAAGATAACCTGTTTGCCACAAGTTAAATAAGTGTTTTGAAGCTCGGGTCTTGCTGACTTAATCTGAATCATATCAGGACAAATATTTTCACCCTGAGAAGTTATTTACTGGCCTAGAATGTTCCTATTTCTGAAAGTTTATCACCCTAGCTTCGTGTCACATTAGACCTGTGTGTATGCCTGTCATTCACTTAATTTTTTAAATTTTTTTCCAAGAAAAAATACCATGGTTTTCACTTGACCATAAACATCATTATGCATTAATACTCTTCTATCCCTAGAAACAGGAGCTAGCCTGGACGCAAGAAATCTTGTCATTCTCCTCCATCCTTGTTTGCTATAGCAAGGATGCTGTTTAAAAAATAAACCAAAACTTAATATGTTTGTTAAAGGTTGGATGGGTTTCTTTTCCTGTCTACATACTTACAGTGATTCTCAGATTTTCAGAGGTCTAATTTTTGGATTTCAATTACAAAAGAAGAAAATCTGGCACAAGACTGAACCATACCCCAAGAGGTAACCACACCCTAATGAAACTCAGGGTTGATATTCTTAAGTGTTCCTTATTTCTATGGGAGATTGAACCAAGTCCAGGTAGATACATGAAAACTCTCAAGCCTTAGAAAGGTCCCTGTCTGTCCTAAAAACATTCAACGGTTTCATCAAAATATATTTTACATTGCAAAACTGCACTATAAATTAAATATCCATCTAGGGTGCCTGACAGTCTCAACTTATGGTATGGGTATGAATTCCTCTTTTTTTTGTTCTTGAGCACTTGTATCACTATTTGACTGAGCTAATCCAATAAAAATGCTAAAATGGTTTAAAACATGTTTCTCTATAGTTCATTTCATGCCCTATTTTACAGCAGGTTATTCTCTAATCTAATTTACATTATTCTGAAATCACAAACTGATTGTAATTATCTTTAAATGGTAATACAAGCTTATTTAAAGGGAACAACAGGTACTCCAGTGAAAACCTGCTGTAACAGGTCCTTGCAAATAAGATCATGGGTTTTATGTAATTTTGATGGGAAATATTAAATGAAAATATTTTCAAATTTTGTATGTAAAATTCAATGTTTACACCGTATTTTTAAATGTGGGGCAAAAATATTGCTGTTTCAGAATCTTGGGGGGGGGGTGTCATTCTGAAGTTTAGAGAATAGCTGAATTATTCATGAATTAGTTCAGCTTGAATAATAAACCAGAAGCATGAGTCTGTCTTCTGCATAAATTGATAGCAGGTTAGTATCTAGCAATGTTTCTATACTGGGAGAGAGAGTTCAAAACATTATTGGTTCTCACTTTCTTGACTCAAAATACTTTTCTTTTGAATTCCTGCTGAATCAGACTTTTTATTCCTTCTAATCATTCAGGTCTGTGAGGTTTGAAGACTTTCCCTAGACCGGTCTTTTAGAGTAACATTCTCAACTGTCCTGAAACCTATTTCTGAAAGTAGGATTTTGCTGTTACATGGAGCTCTGAAGAAAACTCATACAAAAGGTTTTTTGACACAGGGAATGTTCTTGAGCTTGAAAAGACAAAGTGATCCTCATATATCCCTCTGTCAATATAATAATGAGGTGATACTCAATGATTTTAAAGGTTAGCACATTTGAAGCTTCAAAGGTGAAGAAAACAGATACAAATTTCTGTTCTTGGTCCGTAGGTAATCTGTGATACTTAATGCTATGAGATGTTGTTAAAGCCATGGATTTAGCAAAGTCTTTAATAAAGTCAGACATTTCTATTGATAATGAGATGGGATTAGGGGTCTTCACATTTCAGAATACAAAGCACCCACTCAGCAGAGAGCTAGAAAGAAACTTCTCTTACAGAAGGCAGTTTTATAATTGACTGCAACAGGTTTCCTTGAACTTAGAAAACTCTTGAATGTTTTGACCAGGCTAAATTCTTCAGGATATTGACATGTTCTAGGTAAAGAAAGAACCTTGCATGTTATGATTGCTATAATAATGATAGTAATTGAAATAACTCATTGGTGAATTGAATTCATTGCTGACTGAATGAATTAGCCAATTGATTAGTGAATCTGATTTACCTGACACCCTGACTGACTTTATGTTTTAGTTCAGTATGTGACAACAGTTGTGTAATCTAAGAACTCAGAACTGACATTTAATTACAATGTTTTTAACTCCTGTAGGTAATACCATCATTAGCTTATTTTCCCTCTATAAACTAGGTATTTTCAGCCCTTCTCTTTTCATATGGAAGTCTCTTAGTGTCACTAATATTATTCTTAGAATTCTACCACCTTCTGTACAATGGTGATTTTGGCATTTCTAAAATAATCTACTGTTATTGTATCTGGAAAGTCTTATGTCTGATTTTTTTAGATTTTATTTCTACTGTCATGAGGATATCTGTCTCAAAATAGGTGTGTAAGATTGTCAATTATTCAGTATCTATTGGAGGTTCTCTCAATTAATAATACCGAGTAAAGTAAATCTTGATGTAACGTTTAAATCTTTGTAGTGCAATAAATTATTCAGTGGCACTATGATTTGGACACAGTACAGTTGACAGTGTTTCATGGCTCATTTGCCCAAGTAATTGTGAGATTTTAGTCATCACTCAAAGATGAAGTGGAGCTTTCTCATTGCAAAGAGGTTAGGTTTTTATGTATGTAACACATAATGGCTCTGATTTAAATGGAGCTCAGGAACACGGGGATCCTGAAGCTGTGTTATGCTCATTAGAGGAATATTAAAAATGCATTAAATAATACTGTGCAGTTGTGAGCTGTGGTTAATTGGTTTGTATGTCTTCAATGCAAAATGTTGTAAAACTGTAGTACAGTAAGGGCTATTTGAAAGTCAGTCTGAAAAAAAGAGGTTTGTTTTTTTAAAAAAAGAACACAAAATACCATTTATTGACAGTTTCCAATTATGTCTGGTGACCTCAGCTAACTTTTCAGCTCATGTAGGTCCACATCTTACTCCCTTTTTTTCACTCCTCTTTCAGCTCATGTAGGTCCACATCTTAACTCCCTTCTTTTCACTCCTCATTTACTTTTGCTACATTGTTAGCATTACTTAGCAAAACCTACAATTGCATCTTGAAATTTTGAACTTGGGCAAAATGTTTTTTCCAATTTAAAGCAAAGCATCTCTGTATCTCAATAGTTATTTCCCTGGTCAAATGTACTACAGAAAACTAACCAAAATAAAATTCATACTGACATGTAGCAATTCTTTCTTTCTTGAGCATGACTCCATAGAAGGTTGTTTTTAAGTAAGCAAAGGCTCAGACATTCAGGCTTTCTGACCACTTGGGCATTCTACATAGTCTCATTCAAGCCAGCCCTAAAGAATCAAACACAAATATAGTTGGTCTTTCCTAAAGTCAAAGGACTTAACTTACCCGGGCATGACAGCCTTGCAATTGGGCGCAAATATAGCAAACACGGTAACCTCTGAGCTTGCTTTCAGCGATACAGTGGTGACAGATTAGCACAGGCCTCTGCTACCAACTAGCATGCACACACCTTGCTGAAGCCCATGACTGGATATGTTTGCATGTGTTTCAATTGATCTCTCCCAGTTTCAGTATAAGGACAGTCTCTTGTTTTGGTCCGGTATCAATAAAGGTGGGTTGTAGAACCCAAGATAAATATTTTAAAGCATGTTTCAGATCTCTTCACTTTTTCTGTCACCAGTGGCCACCAAATTGACTGATATAGAAACCTGGGCTGGATTTTTATATCCACATTCAGTATGTGTTTCCTTGATTGTTCAAATAACTCTGAACAGCCATCACTTTCCCAAAAGTCCAACACCACACGAATATCTAATGAGCTAAGCTACTGTTGTGTTTTAGCCCCAGCCAGCAACTACACACAACGCAGCTGCTCACTCGCCTCCTTCACAGTGGGATGGGGGAGAAAATCAGAAGGGTAAAAGCGAGAAAACTCATGGGATGAGATAAAGACAGTTTAACAGGTAAAGCAAAAGCTGCGCACACAAGCAAAGCAAACCAAGGAATTCATTCACCGCTTCCCATGGGCAGGCAGGTGTTCAGCCGTCTCCAGGAAAGCAGGGCTCCATCACCCCTAACGGTTACTTGGGAAGACAAACCCCATCGCTCCAAATGTCCCCCCTTCCTCCTTCTTCCCCCAGCCTTATATGCTGAACATGATGTCGTATGCTCTGGACCATCCGTTGGGTCAGTCGGGGTCCACTGTCGCGGCTGTGTCCCCTCCCAACTCCTTGTGCCCCCCCAGCCTGCTCGCTGGTGGGGTGGGGGGAGACACAGAAAAGGCCTCGGCTCTGTGTGAGCACTGCTCAGCAATAACGAAAACATGCCTGTGTTAGCAACACTGTTATCAGCACAAATCCAAAGCATAGCCCCGTACTAGCTACTATGAAGAAAATTAACTCAATCCCAGCTAAAACCAGCACCAGCTACCTATAGTACCATGGTTCCTGAAATGCAGCCTTTCTTGCTAATACCCACATACATCATACCTCTGAGGTGTAAAGTGTGTTTCTCTTCATTAGGCCTTCCCATCAAAATTTCTGATTTAAGAAGCAAACAGAAGATAATCTGTGACTACTAAAAAAATTTTGGTGGTAGATCTTTTCCATTGCTCTTTGGGAAATGCTAAGCAAAAGCACTTCTTACATCACCTAATCTCCTGCCAGCAGCACAGCTGTGCTCTGTTGAACTGTTTGTCAGATCTATAGATGCTAAAGCTATGCGTATATTTCTAATACTCAGCTGTTGAACAGTCATTGTGCCTCAGGTAACTATGTATGCAGTGGATTTGTAAAGCCAGTGTCTTTTCTGTTCTTCCAGTTATTTCTACAGCAAGAGGGGTTTTATTCTTGTCCGATTTATATAAAATAGCTAAAGGTAAATTTATTATCGGTTTATGATTACCTGAGACACTTCACTGAGTTTTTCTCTTGCTTTGATTCATTAGCAAATGATTTACTGAAGGCAAAAAAGTGATAATAACCTTTCTAGTGACAAAAATGATTTAAAAGATGACAAAAAGAAGAATATAATAGTACATAGAGCAGTTTGAAATTATGAATCACTGTAGCCAAAACATTTGATGTGCAGCATTCCACTGTATAGAAAAAGTTATAGGAATATATTGACATGGTAGAAATAGAAGGATCAGAATAAAGGAATGAGTATTTCATTTTCATCTATACTATTTTTTGGTTTTCAGCACACATTTTAAATTCTGACTAGTGACTTTTTATTACTGTTGTGATATTGATCAGTCAATCACTACGTTACTTCATACACAAGCAAGAATAAAATAATCTACTTTTCCTATTCTTGGCTTATTAATATTGCTATTCCTTGTGAAAAGAAAGAAATGCAGCTCAGGTTTTTTTCATCTTTTGCTTGCACGATTACAATCCGTATCTATGTTAAACTGGCTTCAGGCTACAAGATAATCATGTCTAGATAGAGTAAGATTCTTAAGGGAGTTAAAACATGAGATGAAAAATTCTCTGCAGATTAGAAAACATATTTGGCAAGAAAGATTTACATTACAAGTCTCATTCATGCTACATAGCATAACTGCACAAACAGTTTAAATCTGGAATTATGTTTTTTAAACCTTTAACACAATAAAGACCCTTAGCAGTAAGATTCAGCAGTGATGTTGCAATGGATAACAAAACTGAAGAAAATACAACTGCTGATAAAATCATCAGGCAGATGGGGCTGGCTGTATTGAGGATACAGTATGTGTATTGTACATCTTCACTTAGCAGTTCCTGTTACATTCTAATTATGTCCCCTACAGCTTTAAATTAAGAGTAGATTCTTTTAGAACTGATAGGTTTTCCCATTGCCTTGCATGTGATGTGAAGATGCAGTTACTTATCAAAGAAGGAGCATCCTATGAAGGAACCTGCCAATATATATTTATTGTCATAGTTTTTTCAGTTTGCTCTAATGCAGAGGCATAGGCGCTGTGGTGCCAGTTTCTGCAAGCCGAAGATTTGGCCAGGATTTTTTAGGAAGCAAAGCTCAGCACAAGTTTTTTCACCTGACTGCACCATTCAGGCATATTTTTACCATGAGGGATTTGTAGGATTTATTTGAACTTGAATTTTCTCATCTCACATGTACCTAAGCTACTTTATGCAAAGGTAGCCTGCTTGTCATTGTCATCGTGTCCCCCTTTGTTCACTGTTCATGCATATATAGTCCCTCTCAACAGTTCTTTTGGACACCATCTTATCTTGCATTCCCAGAAATGCTAGTGACTTGGGTTGGTTTTTAACGAGCTGCATTTAGGTATAGTACAGCCTTTTGTTATATGTTTAGATGTCAGGTATGCTGCTTACTGACGTGTTTCTTATATGGCCTTTCTCATCCACCTATATGGCTAAAACTCTTGCCAGGCTTTCACCTTTCCTGTCTTGATGACTCCAGTATCTTCTTCCTTCATGGACGTGGTCTGATCCCGTCTGTGGCTATTCACAATGCTTCTGTTAAAAATGTTCTCCTAGTTCCTTGACAGCTTCTTTGCATCTTCCAGCCTCCCCATTCTGTTCTGCATCAGACATACCCAGCTTGCCTCTACTTTAAAACTACAAATTATCTCTCTTCTACTAGCAGTATGCTGGATAGAAATTTTACTATTTAGAACTTTCTGACAAAAGCTTCCCCCAAACCCCCAAAGCAATTTCATTCTCTCATTTTAGATCCCTTCTTAAAACCAGCTGTTGCTAAAGGAAACTCTTGCTAAAAAATAGGCTTCTGCTGAGCTGCATCTAAAGCTTTTCCTGAGCATTTAGATAGTGTCTTGTGGAGTAATTACTCTGTAAAGTCCTTAGGAGAGGGCTCTTTTTTCCCCTCTACGTTTAAACAGCAGCTAGTTCAAGAATGTCCCAATCCCAAAGCAGCTAGAGAGCAGCTTTATAAATAAATTCACTGGAAACTTCCAGCAGTACCCACACAGCCAATGTGCTTTCCAAACTCCTTTCCTCAATGCATGGCAATAAAAGGTTAGTAGCAGCAGAACTGTGGTAGTAAAAAACCTGGTCCTTTTACATATGGAGATTCTTCCCCCTTTTTTCACACAGGCAAGCTTTAATTCAGTCCAGCTTCAAAAATGTAAGGACAGCCCAATGCTCAGAATCATTAAAGCCTTGCGGAGATATTGTTTCTGTTCTTCAGTGTCTGTTATTTTCTTTAATTTTTTTGTCAGTCTAAAGTTTATTTTGCATTGTTGTACTGAGATTTTATGTGGTCTACTTGCCAATTTATACTGGAAATTATGTAGTTAAAGCTCAGTTTCACAGATGATTCTTACTTCAGCAAGTCGACTATTTATGTGGTATCTCCTCTACTGTGTAATGACAGCATTGTATGTAGCATTTTTCAGAGATGAGGCAGTAAGTGCCAGATTTGCATAATCTGGAAGATTCTGAATTCTCCTGTGTTTCATTACATTACCAGTTTTTTCTTTTCCTGTTGAAGTGGCAAAATACCTGCTCTAGCTTGATGGGCTCATCCCCACACTTTCAAAAAAAATGTTTGGGTGTAGAAAATGTCAGGTCTCCTGCACAAAGCTAATCTGAGTTCCATTCTCCTGTTGTACTATTGTATTAATGTTCCAAATCCATGACCAAATCAGTTATTCACAAGTATTATTTGCAGTGCTGAACCATTGCTAAGTCCAACTTAGAAGTCTTCAGCAACTGTTTATTACTGATCAATTTACTTGCCATTTCTTTCTAAATGTTCATATATTGTTTCTAATATTTCTAATAATCTAGTTTCTGATTGCACAAATAAATTGCTGAGTTTGCATATTTATTCATGACAATAGGAAGTTGATAAGGAGGCAGGGCAACCCCAAATCATCTCCCTGCTCTGTATTGATTGTATGTAGCTCCTTGAACAGTCATATATTCCTAGATGCCAAAAAAGACATGGTTTAGGATGCTTTGGCACCTAGCAGGATCCACAGCTTCAAGTTACCTATACAAAGCTAGAGGGACAGAGGGGAAAAGAATTCGACTTTAAAGTGTAGGCTCAAGCTCAGACTTCCATCACCCAGGATGAGGACCCAAATCACCTGATACCACATCACACTTTCACATTCATGCACTTTCCAGCTCTTTAGTTTAATGAATAATGGCAAATGATAAGCAAGGTGGAGCAGCTTCTAGGCACTGGGAACCTAGAGTCTCTCTTTGGCATGTTCGTAGTATCTAGGAAAAATGAAGGTGAACGAGGTGAAGGAGGGGTTTGAATCAGAGGCTCACATGTCTTGCTCTATTAGAGTTGAAAGAAAAGGGACTGCGAAGTGGAACCACCTCTTTTTCATTCACCTTTGGGTTATGTGAGGGCCAGGTCACAGCATCTCTCTAACAGACCTCACTGGCAAGACAGGTCATTCACTAGTTTGTGAATCCCAAAGGATCTTTAGACAAGCAGTATGTGCATTATATAGTGCTGGACAAGCCCTCCAAAAAAGACCTGTTGGGAGTTAAGAGGCTTTCTGGATGAAAATTAAGTGTAGTAAGACTCTAAGTCAGCAGCTCTGAGGATTCAGATTTCCAACGTAAGTAGAAGTCTCCTATCTAAACCCTTTCATAGATCTGTGCCTCATTCTTTCTGTTCCATAGAATACTACTTGCTGATTCATTTTGGGAAAATAAAAGAACACTATCTCAAGTGGCTAATACAATATTCTAAATGGTGCACAGTTCACGGTATAAATGCAAAATCCAGACATATACAGAAAATAGCAGTTACTTTATAACATTTGTTATCAGAGAAGTATCACATAGAACTCAGAGATAAAGGTCCCATAAGGGGCAACCACTTTCCAAAAAACCTTACAATACAGATCAAAAACAAGATTTTAAAAAGTATATGAAATATACAAAAATTACTTTGCAGGCGTATTTTAAAGTTAAGATTTTCAAAGCCACATTGGAAATTAGGGTTACATTGATTTGCAACTCAGCTTCTATTTTCTTTATGCAGCCTTGAAGATCTCCGTTCTGATATTCTAAAAGAATAAAAAAATAAAATTTAGCATTCTAGATCAGTAAAAAAGTAAAGTAAAAAAGGTGATTTCACAGACAGGGATCAGAAAGATCGAACTATCATCCTACTAAACAGATTCAGACCTCCTAATATTGTTAACTTGATTTGAGTCAATAGCCTACTCTATGTCAACAGTGAGCACTGGGTTGCATTCTAGTGGGACAGGAACATTCTGGAGGAAATTCAGTCTCACTGACACTTTGACTTATTTACAACTTTTTAACAGATATTTTAATAATTTTTTTTAACATATATTAAGTGGATTGTTGAAGATGAATAAACCAATCAGATTTGCTGAAACTTGGTGGATGTAAACTTGCTAAAAATAACCTAGATATATCAAATGAAATTACACCAGCCCTAAAAATCAATAAGACTATTTTTTTCAATTCTAGTTTGTAATAGCAATAGAGGCATCAGTGCAGGGTGTTTCCTTGGGATTAATCTCCTGCGGTCATTGGGGTATGCTTCCCTCATTGGATTTCCATTAAGAACAGTTATGTTGTGTAGTACTGGGTGATGTTTAATATCGAGAGCTCAGGTATCCAGCTGAGATCCAACTTTTCAATATGTAGTGGAAAAGTCGCACTACATCATCAACTAGTACTCTAAAAAGAGTTATTAACATTTCTCATAGACAAATAGCTTTATTTTTTAAAATTGACTATATATTAGAGTGTGTGACCTGAATAATCTCTGTCACTGAAGACAATGATAAAGTCAGAGTGAAATTTTTGAATAATAAAAAGTTACAAGCTGGAGTACACAGGGTTGGAGTCTGATCTCAGTTTTACCAGTCTAAAATGCAGATTAACTCCTGTGATTTAGAATTGGAATTTCTCTTAGTTCTGATCTGTAAAATTGAGAAGAGGATCTGATGTCATGTACAGGATAACAGAAGCAATTTTATTTAAAATGTAAATTTAAAAAATACTAAACACATGACATAGCTTGTGATATATCTAGAGAAATACAGTAAAGGTAAATTCCAATTATTTTAGTGGATGTGAAAGTATATCCCGTATTACAATGAATATATTAAATTATTTTCCTGAGAGCAAACTCTTGACTGATATAAACTGCTATAGTTCTGTTAATTTTACAAACACCAGAGAACTTACTCGTGTTCAGAACTGCCCTTTGATTTCTAGTTTTCAAAATAGCCTCTAGATGGACTTTTTGTATAGTTTGGAGAAGATAACAAGAAATCAAATTCTGAGATTACTAGAAAATTATAATTTAAAATGAAATAAAATTTTCTGGTTTAAAGTTATTTAAAGATACTTGAAAGTTATTTAAAGTTATTTAAATTGAATGGAGGTTTCCATTTTGTATGGCTGTGTCTAGTGAGAAATCACTGATAAACAGTGATTAATGATCATTTCAATGTATTACCTTCATTAAAAATATACAGCTTTTAAAGAAAAGATAAACCAGTGCATTTTAAAAGTTAATTTGCAATAGGAAATTATTTCTCTGCATGTTTTCATATGTGTTAGATGGAGGAGGTACAAGTACAGATTCTTGTGGTTTATTTAAGCCAGCAGTTTCGCACATAATCCAAATGTATGTCTGCACTTAGTTGGGCTTACGTTTGAAAAATTGGACCTTTGCCATTTTAGCATTACCAAAATGTATTAAGTAGTTCATGAATTTTTTTTTTTTTAAAAAAAAGTATGATATTCTGAGTTTGTGGTTCTCTTTTCTCTGGTGGATGAGGGTTAAGACCTCAGTGGTTAAATCAGCACCATTGTTTAGTCTGATCTTCAGTTTTATTTCCCTTTTCAGTGCAGGCAAAAATTGAAAGATATGTCAATTAAGACCAAGTTCTGTCAGTCTTCAACTGTACTAAAATTTATGGCAAATTTAGACCTCCTGTGTCCATGAAAGACTCTTGAATCAAATTTTGTCCAGTTCACCTGCAACTTTGTACAGACAGTAAGCAGAGACATATTGAAAATATTTAGTAATGTATAAGAAACAAGGCTAAAGACCAGGATGATGTCTACACTAGGTATTTAAAGAATTATCATGACTAAATTTGCCAGATAGTCAAAGCTTAATTTTATTTATTATTTTAAAAAATTTTTAACTCAGTCAGAAGAGTATCTCTGGTCAAAATGGCAAGCAGGTTGGGCAATTATTTCTAAAAGGCATGCATGTGTTCACTTCCATTACTGTTGACTTTTGAGACAATTGCAAATCAGGATAGCAGCACCACAGTCAGTTTTTGAAGAACTCATTCCTTGAAGCAGACATATTTGTGCTCAAGATAAAAAGACTAACTTCACTGCAGGGTCTTGAATCATTATTTTTGGGGGAATGGAGAGAAAGTGAGCTCATCAATCAAGGAGACCCACAGCTGCATAAATTGTTTTAGAACAACTGGTGGCTAACTGTTTGCTAGGCAGCTTATGTAAAGACAGACACAAATACTTAGGACCATTGGGGAATTCTGTGGTGGCCTAAATGCTTCCCTCTTAATGTAATAAGGTTACTATACTTCAGAAAATCTACAGCATGGTAAAGTATCTGAAAACAATTTGTAATTAATTCTCAGGCTGTTTGTTTAGTAGCCCTTTATCTGTCACTCAGATCTTCTGTACTTATGTGACTTCAGAAACATCTTAGGAGTATAGCTGAGGGCAAAACGTGGCTAGGTATGTGAATGCGTGCAGCCCTGTTTAAATGATTTTTTTAAAGTCTGTAGTTAGAAGAGCACAGTTATAAATTTATGTGTTGTGATTATGGAAAAGGTATTGAATGCAATGGAGTTTTTTATTAATAGATTGGAAATGTACAAAAATTTAAAAATCAACTATAAGTTCTGAGAAGTTAATTCCTTTTTTCAAGGTATTTCAAGATTCTTGTTAGAATACACATCTCAGATGGCATTACCTAGTTATATAAACCAATAACATTTCCTGTTGAAACTAGCGAGGATTTAGCAGTGCATTTTAAAGTGTGACTTTATTGCGTCACTGTCATTCGGAGTTCTTAAATATCTGTCTCGCTTGGAGACCTTATCTGGAACTTTGAATACAGCTAACATTTGAGAGCTGATAGAATAAAACAATTAATTTAGAAATATTAGAGCAAGCCACAGACCTGATAGTAGAACTGCTTTTGTTTAAATGTTCTACAACATTAGACAAGTTAGTCTTAATAATGTCTTCTTAAGCTTGCATTATCTTTCCTTTTGAAAAATAAACAGCTAAAAGCATTGTCCTCTGCTACCAGAAGATGACAATTATTCAGAAAAGTCTTTGCTTTGGAATTGTCTGTGACATTTCAATACAATACTTGAACAGTTGAGTAGGAATTAGAATTTTTATATGGTAGCCGTTTATGTTAAGTATTCACACGATATGTTTGTTTAAAAGAAGCTGAAGAGAATAAGAACCTGCTTAATACTGTAAATTAAGCATAAGTGTTACATACTCTGTCTGAATACCTGTCTTATCTTTCCTCTGACAGGTTGATAATGTATGGTTTTGTGAAGGCCATGGTACACATTGGCCAGTTGAAAGGATGGGAATTCCACTTCACTGACTGTTTATTTTTTGGATCGCTGATGTCTGCCACAGATCCAGGTAACTGTTTAAAATAAATTACTTTCTCAAAAGTCAGAAGAGTAAATAAGAACATAAAAACTGCATGTGCCATAGAAATGTTCAAAGTCTCTGTTCTTGATTTTTTATTCCCATAGCTGTTAAATGTCTGGTCTGACATTCTGATAATCGTAAGTCAAATTGGCTCCAGAGATCCCTTGTGTTTGTTTTAGTAACTGGTTTACCTATGTTTAGCTCACAAATTTTACAAATTATATGGGGAACGTAGCTTTCAGATTTGGCCATATAAATATTGGATTTAAGGTATCAGTTTACAATTTGAATGCAGTGTTTCATGATAAATACAACACTAAAAAATAGATACCAACAGGTTGACTTGAATTCACAGATGTGAGATTTAAAGCCTAAAGTTACAGTAAATTGCCAAGTATGGGAAACAGACTCAGTGAATTTTGGAATCACAGAACTACAGAATTATTTTGATCTGAAGGGACATCTGGAGGTCTTCTAGTCCAACCTCCTAATTGAAACAGGGCTAACCTCAAAGTTAGCCTAGGTTTCATAGATTTGCCTGGGTTTTGTTACATTGAAAATGTTAGTAAGAGTACTCTGATATTAAAAGGAAAGTATTGCTTTTTGCATCTGTGGGACAATAGTGAAGGAGGAGGAGAAAAAAGGATGTTTTTATATGTTATCTATAAAGAGACAAAGTACAAAGTCTGCAAGTGTACCTTGGATTCTTGCAAAATTTTCAGTTGAGCTGTTACAGGAAGTAGAACAGAAAGCATTTTGTGATGCACATGACATGCTGCATTAGTGTTAACTAGCCTTGAGAAGCTTCTCTAAGAAACTTATGAATAAATATTTCAAATTCCTGGCTATTAAAAGAAATGACAAAAAGCAACACTGTTCTAGAAATTTGTTCCATTTTTTAAACGAACCCTCAATATTTAACAAATGACTTTGAGCTTGTGATTTGTCGTTCTGATGGTTTAAAAATATGGTGTAAACCCATTTATTTCTACAAAACTGGTTGTTGCAAGATTGCTGTAAAAGCTGCATCAAATTGTTGTTCTCAAATTAATCCAAGCATCCAATATGCTACCACTTATAAAATCACCCAAGTACTTTAATAAGATTCAGGACATGATTGGAGCCTATCCTCAGAGCAAGAGAGAAAAACAGAAACAGAAAGCACAAAGGAAACCTATGAAAATAAATTGCTTATGGAACAAAAGGTTGCTTACAGCTTCCAAGTACATTTCTTGATTGTGCCATGAATAAGAGTATTGCAGTTGGCTTAGTTTCTTTTCCCATTTTCCAGTCCAACACTATTTAGTTTCACAAATGAACATGTTCACTTATGAGGGGAAATATGTAAAACAAATGCACTGATTTTGATGATAATAGTATTAAATCACCACTGATTAATCTGGAACAAACATGAAAAAAAAAAGAGAAGCTCCTCCTGCCCTGGAAGGAATAAGAAGTGACAAGGATTACTTTTCCCAGATTTTTAAATAGGCTTAAAAAGCTAACACTGCAGTTAAGAAAACTGCTTTCAGTGTCATAAACTATCATCGATTAATACTGTTTGTAGTTACTCTTCTGCTTATATAGAGTGTCTGTGCATGTCCAAGAGATTTTTTAATGTTGTCTTGTTCCCTCCCCTATCTAGTCGCAGTATTCTAAGCTGTTTCATGTTTTTACTAATCTTATCTGTAAAATTCAGTCCCTCAAAGACTTAGGTAATTTTGAATGAAATTTTTGCTTAATTAAATGGTAGACATTGTTGAAAATATTTCATTGTGTTGTAGGATTTGCTAGTGAATTATAATCTCAAGCCATGTTAAAGAGCTCATTAGAATTCCAAAATCAGTTAAAACATGTTCCCCTGGAGGACTGATACATACTATTGCATAAAATAATCAGTCTAATGATTTTATATGTAATATCTAGCTTTTAAAAAAAGAAATCTCTGGTAAAATGTTGTTAGTGTTATAGAAATAGGATAGAGTAATAAATTACTGTCCTAAGATTAAATAATAAATTCCTGTCAAATTTGCTACCTGATTTTTCATTTAATTCTTCACTGTGTAGGATTATAAGCTCATTTTAAAAAAAGAGATTTAATTTCCCTTGGCTGTGGAAAGCAATTAAGTCTCAAAAGATGTTAAAAACTGATCTGTTGACTTGACAGAAGTTGTTTTGATTGAGTTCCTTATTTGTAATCGTAAAGATGACTGGTAGATGTTTACATGTTAAATGAAGACTTTTACCAGGGCAGTAAACAAATGTATGCCAGCTAAAAGTTGCTGATATTGTTAGGAAGAAGGAGATAATGTCATAGCACTCTGTAGGTTTTATTTTTGAATGGTATTTGAAGATCTTTAACATAGAGATTTTTGCATAAAATTAGTTCAGAAAAACTGCTCTTATATGCTATAGGTTCACTTATATAGAAAACTAGCACTTGAACTAAGATTAAGAAATTAATTTATGACTGGATATGCTTGGGACTGTTGTATTATAGGCTGTGATCCCTAAACATCTGTGATACATAAGGATGCTTCAAAAAACTCTCAGGTCTCTAGAAAGAAAAGGTAGAAACTTCAGGGACAAAGCAAGGTTACTTTCAAGTGAATCATTCATTTTACAGGAAATATCTCCTAACAATAATTTATCATTTCAGCAGAAAAAGCTTCTCATTTCAAGGCTTCAGGTGAGAGGTTTAATTTCTAAGCTATAGAATTTTAAAATTCCCACATTCTCCCTTCACTAGTCTTTGATTTAAAATGACAGACCAGTATTTATATTTTTATCTTCTTGTTACTTCATCTCTGTAAATGTTGAAAGGGTTTCCCTTGTGTTAGTATTGTTTTTTGATTTCTAATATTACCTGACTCTGGAATTTTTTTGGTGTGATCCTTTCAAAGGGGATGGAACAGTTCCTCCCTATGTTCTGGTACATGCATCACTCATCAAGAGCGGCAAAGAGACTGTGGAAAAGTTGCTGGTGTGGCAAGTGGAGCCCCCAGCTCTTGGTCTCTGAACATCAGAGACCTTCAAAATGAAACTGCCTCACATGTGAGTGTGGATAAGGATATTCCAACAACAACTGGCCTTTGTGGTTGAAAGGCAGACACAGCAATAAGCCCCAGCAATAGGCTGCTTCAGGGTACCAGTGGTTGTAATGGAATAAGGTGAATGACAGAACAAAACTGGCACATGAATGAAAAGATTTGACCTCTGCCTTCACCATCAAAAAATAACTGAAAAGTACAACTTTGGCAGTTTATCTTAGCTGTTGTTACTAACACATTCTGTGCAATGACCTTCCAATCCAAAGACATTTCATGTATCTTTAGCACTTCTTTTTTTTTAAACTTTTGACATTTCAAGCGTAGAAAACAGATTTACCTTCAGAAGGTTTGCTGAAGCACAGCTATTCCTGAGCTATATGAACTCCCTTACCTTTGGTCATATTAATAATTACAAGGCTCTTGTCTATTTGAAGTTACTATGGTTACAGCAGAACTGGAGATGTGAGTTGCACTGCTTTTGTTATTGATAAAATTGGATATTTATGAGAAAGAGCAGTTTCTGTTTCACATAAAATCAAAGGATTTTGCATTAAGAAGCATAATTTATAAATTCAGCAAGCTAATACATTTTATACACTGGTTATATAAGAGTTTATACATTTTTTTTTAAATTAAAATATTTTTATGCTTTCTTCTTATTCACCACTGAACTAATCTGTGAGTGGCATGACTGATTAGTAGGGAAAGGAGACCATAATTAAAATTGGAATTGTTATTTTTAGAGAAAAATTTATAGGAAATATAAGTGAGATTTCTCTCATCTCATTTTCTTCCCATTTGATACTGCCCTCCTAAAAGAACTGGGCCCATGAGCTGTGAAAGATATTGATAGTTCTAGTCAGAAGACTGAGGTACAATAATACCAGTACCTTATATGATGGTCTCATTTATTTTCTGACCTTCCTTATTCTTTCTAAACATAACAGCAAAGAAGTATTGGATACAGTTAGCTTAAGAATTGTTGTAGTTTGCTATATTTCAGTTATACATGCTTTTTACGGGAATTAATAACAAGCCAATTTGTTCCTATGTATGTCAAAAGATACCCTTCAAAAACCAGCTCCACAGACACTTGTTCTGACTTGGGTACAACCAAAATCATGCTAAGCTTAGCATCTAAAAGATGTTACCTCAGCCCATGAAGTCAAGGAAGAAGTGAATCAGATTTCTGTTGGCACAACTACTGCAAAACTCTTAGATGTTTCTCTATTTCATGTTTCCCATTACTGTATTTTTTAATGAAGGTCACAACCCTTTCTGAGTCAGGAGCTCTGATACATGTTATTTCTATTTGTGTCAGTTTTCTACTGCCACAAAAGATGTTTGTTTGCTGTCCCCCAATTACCTGTCCTTCTAGTTCTAGTTCTTTACCTATCTCTATCTGTGTCCTTGTATGCTTAGTTTGAAATAAGAGATGAAGAGATGATGCGTACTTTAATGAAAAGTAGTTTGGTATTTTCATAACACATACTGTATCTAATGAATTATACAAGCCTTTGAGTAGGTACCACACAAAAACCAAGCCCTACTTACTGTTCCTCAAAAGTGCCTTCAGAAAGCCAGAGAGGCCATACTTACTGCAATGTAGTATCTATAATCTTTACTTAGATACGAAGGTTCTCAAATATTAGACATGTTACTATGGTATATGATAGCAAATACTGAATTTTTAAATTAATTTCCTTAAGTTTTAAAGTCATCCATCAGACAAAACATGATGTGACTACTTTGGACAATGATTATTCCTAGAGTTATTATTCTATCCAGAGAGTAATTTCAATTAACTTTATTCCATAGAACAGTATCACATCCCTTTTAACAGGCCCCTTCTGAACTATATCCATAGATTCTCATAATTAATGAAGGCAAATGTGATCTTGAGGAAATTACTAGATGGTGTGTCATGGTTTAACCCCAGCCAGCAACTAAGCACAACACAGCCACTCACTCAACTCCCTCAGAGTGGGATGGGGGAGAAAATCAGAAGGGTAAAAGCGAGAAAACTCATGGGATGAGATAAAGACAGTTTAACAGGTAAAGCAAAAGCTGTGCACACAAGCAAAGCAAACCAAGGAATTCATTCACCGCTTCCCATGGGCAGGCAGGTGTTCAGCCGTCTCCAGAAAAGCAGGGCTCCATCACCCATAACGGTTACTTGGGGAGACAAATGCTGTAACTCCAAATGTCCCCCCTTCCTCCTTCTTCCCCCAGCTTTATATGCTGAACGTGACGACGTATGCTCTGGTCTACCCCTTGGGTCAGTCGGGGTCAGCTGTCCCGGCTGTGTCCCCTCCCAACTCCTTGTGCCCCCCCAGCCTGCTCGCTGGTGGGGTGGGGGGAGACGCAGAAAAGGCCTCGGCTCTGTGTGAGCACCGCTCAGCGATAACGAAGACATCCCTGTGTTATCAACGGTGTTTTCAGCACAAATCTAAAACATAGCCCCATGCTAGCTACTGCGAAGAAAATTAAATCTATCCCAGCCAAAACCAGCACATGGTGGTTGGCAAAACGAGGTGAAAATGTTTTATTGAACTCTTAAATGGGCTGGATGTGCTAAAGATTATGCAGGTCTCTGTTCTTATGCAGATACTATTTAACGTTTTCATTAATGAATTGGCTAATACAATAGAGGATGCTTGTTTAATGTATAATACTGTGCTGCGAGGAGATTGAAACACCTTGAAGGACACAATTAGAACTCGGTATGATTCTTTCAATGATTTAAAACCAATAAGGATAAATGCTACACTTTGAAATTATCAACTTCATAGATAGAAGATAAGAAGTGAGTATTCACTGCTGAAAAGGTTTTCAAGTTTACAACATGAAAATGAGTCATCAGTCCTAATACATACCTAAAAAAGGAAAACAGGACTTATTAACATGTTCTACAGCATCTTTTCGCTCTCTTTCTTGACAGCAAGTGTGAACTACAGCACTTGGATCTGATTTTAGGCACTGTATTTCAAAAAAGATATGGACTGATTAGAAGTGATTAGAGGGCTAGAAAACATTACTGAAAGGAGGAGATTGAAAGAAGTGAGTCAGTTTAGGGACGAGATGTCTGAAATGAGTCTCTGAATAGGCAAAATGTTGCTGGAATGAAAAAAAGAATAAACGTGACAAATTATTCATGTCTCATTAGGCTAGGAATGGAAATTACAGACTTGAAGAGCAGGAGGGAAGATTTAGGTTAGACATTCAGGAATAACTGCATTTATAAATTATATGAATAGGAAAGAGCAGGTTAGTCTCCCTCGGGATTTGTGGACCCAGCATCACTTCAGTTCTTTAAAAACAAACCAGGTAAATATCTGTTAGCAGTGGTATGGCTGAAGCTTGCTGTGACAACATATGGCCAGACAAACATATGGACAAAGCAGAGACCTGAATTCTTCAGTCAGGGACAGGCAATGCTGTAAAGAAGACCCAATAACCTCCATTGGGAATGGGAGAAACATTTGAAAGGGAAGATACTTTCTGAGAACTGGGTGAACTGGGGAGTCTCTCCCAAAAGAGCCAATTGATGCATGACTGTGCTTGCTTTATTATTTTGCTTTCATTTGAAAAGATTTTAAGTCAGATTTTTTGGGTAGAGTCAGGAGAGAAAGCAAGAAGAGAAAGCTGTTTTCTTAGGAGGCAAGAGGAAGGAGAGAAATGTGTAGGCATCCGTCTAATTGGCTTGGCCTGCTACACTTACATACCAATGTTGGACTTTGATTACTATTTTCTTTTCCTTCTATCATTATCGGAGGGACTATTAATGTGAGCTCAAACTAATTAGCTAATAAGCAAAAGCTGGAAGTGGCAAATAGTTTTAGAAAACAAGTCTCCTGTTATGCCAATAACATCAAAGAATGGGAGACTAAATTGGGTCCACATTTAGCATATTATGGCAGCATTGCTAATCGAGCAAAAACTTGAATATAGATGTTGGTGAACCAAGAAAATATCTGTTGCCAATAAAACTTCTTCCACTTTTGAGCTGTTCTGGGGAAAGAACTCTTTTCCTAGTTTAAATTATAACTGCACTGCGAGTAGATGGGTGAGGTTACCAGGATGGTTAAATATACGTAGCTAATTTAAATATAACTATATCAGCAAATGTTCCGCTACACACATCTCCTAAATTGCCTTCTGTAGAATAACACTTCCAAAATTCTTCAAAGATAACACATCAACAGAGATTACTTTGACATAAAATCTCACAGGAGAACTAAGAATCTATTTTGGATTTGTAAACTGATTTTAAGATTACACAGATATTTAAGTGCCATTTAGAAAATCTTATCAGTAATGATTTCGAAGTTCCAAGAAATGTTATTAAGACAAAGCATAATTACCTGTTCATGTTTTTGTGTGAATTATCAGCAGTCACCTCAATGTAAAAGTATATAATTTTCATTTCTGAAATGTCAGATGTTAATGTGGCATCCCAGAGGCACTACTAATCTTTGGGATTCCTGGGCTATGAGGATTGAGTCAATTGCACAATTATGTACTAGAACAAGCACCAGTGAAGCAGTGAGTTACTGTGTAATTTTTAACTATACAAATAACTGTGGGCCTTTACATTAAATTCTGATTGAAAAGAGAAAGCTCTGCTTTGTCCATATAAAGAGAGAATAATAATATCAACACAGAACATAGGTAGCCTTCTTAATTTGGAGATCATTAAGTACTAGGTAGACCTTGGAAAGGATTGTGATCCCCTGCTTACTGGTAAGGAAACTGAGGCATAAAACAACTAAAGTGTCCTTTAATGTCTATAGGACTTAACCTCCTGAATATGAGCCAAGTGTCTAAATGTCCTTGAGGATGTGTGTCTAAAGGATTTGCCAACTTCAATTTAAATTCAACATACTCTATTTTTTTCTATTACACTGGCAAGCTAAAAATCCAATATAGCATATAACTCAGGGAGAAGGAAGAGACTTAAGTTAATGATATGCTGAAGGAACCTTAAAATGGGTCACAAGTATCAGATATCCTGATCTGGATGAGAGACCTTCATGAATACAGATATGCTACACTTGACATGACAGGGGGGTGACTTGATCGTACAGAGTATAAGGTTATTATGCATGTTCCTCAGTGAACATGCATAACAGATGGATAAGCATTATTACATTCTTCTTGAAATAGGTAAACTGCTACTCTCATCACACACAAAGTCCATAGCAAAACCCAAGTCTTCTCAGCACCCTTATTTCTCCTTGGTCACAACATCACAGTCCTTTATGCACAGTAAAATATGCTGTGACATTTTTCATTTATGAGTGATTCTCTGTATGAGAGGGAAAGTTTCTTCCTAACTCAGCTGAAGCACCAAAACTCAGAGACTTGCTAGATTTAAGGATCTTATATACTGCAGTTGATCCCTTTTAACTTTTTGTTATCCACCTAGGTAATATATAGGACTAGACCTCTCAAACCCCATATTCTAACACTGCTTTACTTATTGAACTGCCAGAGGAATATGAAAATAACAAACTCACATTGCTTTGTCTCCATACAGTGACAGTCCTTGCTATTTTCCATGAGCTGCATGTGGATACAGATTTGTACACACTCTTGTTTGGAGAGAGTGTCCTAAATGATGCTGTGGCTATTGTGCTGACATAGTAAGTACACCCACCTCCATTCTTTACTTGGTGAGATAATTATGAGCTTTAATTGCTGATATAATTCTCACTGATATAGTTTGTGCAAGTATAGGTATAACATTTGAAGATTTCATTACAGAGATGTAGTTCTGGAGTTGTTCTTGGTTTGTTAAATACCAGAATTCCAGTATTGTTAGTGGTAACTCTGTATCCAGAATGCAATTTTAGTTCATTTTCTTCGACCTAGAAAGCAGTATATTCTGTAAAATGTGTAAATTTAACTTAATATTATTTCTTTTCTCATCTAAACAAGATATCTTGAAAAAATGATGCTGAATGAGCACCTAGGACAGGGCAACCAGAAAACTGGAGATAGGTTCTTTTTATTTTTTGCAATCTATTATTTTCCAAGATTAAAACCACGAAGTGGTACAGAGCAGCTCAGTTTATCTAATTCTGCCTATTGAATCTGACAGAGCTTCAGCTGATAATATTATCTTAAATTTATATATAGCTTTTTTATTCTCGGGAATCCTCAAACATATCACAAGTGATAGGCCAAAAATTACACAAGTATGTGCTGTCCTAAAAACACAGCTGCTAAGTATACGATTAACAGGATCTCAAGTTAACTCCACTCTACATGTATTATATGCTTCCTAGAGCTTTGCTAGAAATACAAATAATCCTCTCAGATAATCTTAAAAGTAACAGAACTCTGCAAAATCAAATTCAGTTTTCCAGGAAGCTTGAAGATGCTTCACAGTAAGCCTCAATTCAGTGCCACCTTTCTCCTTAAAGTACAGTTCCTTGAACTAGGATTTATCTTATCCTTCAGAAAAACAGACTTTTACAGAGTTTACAGTCGTTAAAAAATGAGCTTTATATTTTGTCTGAAACCCCATGGAGAAACTTATAATAGTCAAATTGCAAAAAAAACCCCAAACAAAATTGTTTCATAATACAAAAAAATAGTATTCCTATTTAACTTATCATTGTCTAATTATCAGTCTAGTTACATTCACCTAAACTAAACTCTTCACATTGTTTTTAGAGCAAGAGTAATATTTTCAAACACTGTCAAGTGTCTAAGCACAGCATTTCATGATTAGATGCAGCACAGCTGTCACATTCAGTGACTGTGGTTGGAATGCATCACTTAGGAGAGCATCTAGTACATCAGATAATAAAATGCGCAAAAGGAAAACTAAACAAAGAATAGAAATCTCAGTAGAGAGAACAGGTAGAAAAGCATTAAAGCAGCTATTAGAATTGGAAAGCAGCATGTAGGTGACAAAGTCAGATTTTTTTCTTTCTCACTTGGCTTTGTTTAATAAAGGCCTAGACATTATTAGCTCATTTAGACTCTTCATCTGTTAGTGCAAGTTTCCTATAGGCTATGGAACAGTTAGACTACAAGCAACTCAAGGAGATGCAGAATATTTTAATTGTCTCTAGTTTTCAGTCACTGTGATGTCAAAGCATATGGATATTTTCAAAGGTGCAACCGAACTGCAAAGCAAATCTAGAAAGAAAAGTACTATCAGATAGTACATGATTGATGAGTTTCTGACAAGTCTAGGTTATGATCCTCAGCCTGCACATGGATACAGAAATCTATAGGAAGGATGCCTGAGGCAAATGCTGGCTATCTCCTGCTCATGTCTTCTTTGCTGTACATGGGAGATTACAACTCTTTTTTACCATAGGATCTGTTGTGACTGGAAAACTAGTGTATTTTTCTGTATATTCAGTGTGACTAATACTTTGATTTCTCCGAAATATTTAGTCATTTGTAGAGGCTGAAGAGAATATATAGCATCATTAGTTTCACATTTCATTAATTTCTGGCTTAAATAATCAGCTTCTGCACAAATACAATATTTCTGCAACCTGACATGATCTTCCTTCCTGTAGCCTTTTAAGTAAAGATATACTGTTAATAATGTCAGCATAAGTGCATTAACACCCCACTAAACCAAACCAAGTTTAAATTAAGAATTTTATTTTTCTGTCACTACAAAAGAACAGCTAGTTTTTTTCTCTGTAACACATACCACTTTTCAGGATGGTGCAAGCACAACATGTTCATAATTACAGTAATAAGGGACTACTTTAAAAGGTGTGAGAATAATGTTTACAAATCTGGAAAAGCAATAATTCATTTTGTACACTATGTAATGGTAAAGAGAAAATAGAGTAAGAGAATATACAGTGTCTTTCATTAACTAACAGAATAACCAAGTTAACATCTGCAGGAGCAACTCACTGCAGAAATGGGAGGAAAAGAGGGAAGGCCCTTATGGCTGGCTGTGGCAATTTGGCAAGGTGAAGGTAGTACGGCTGTCTGCCAACAAGGCTTTATATTGGTGCCTCTCTTTTCCTTCAGCTTCTCCCTTCAACCTCTATTTTTCTTGTGCTGTTTATCATTTAATTTAAGAAGGAGAGCAGCAGGACCAGCTACCCCTACATTGTTCATATAGATTTACTAAGTCACATGAGCTGTGTGTTGCTGCAACAGTATGTACAGACACTGTGGCCAGTTGCCCTCAGAAAATACCAATGAGGTACACAAGTTCTCCAGGCCAAATTAGCAACTCTCCTGTAGGCCATCTTACAATACCAAACACCTGGGTGTTTGTGATAATTGCAAGATTTCATTTATACTATGCTATTTTAAGATAACCCATGCAGGAGGGATACTGTGAATCAAATTGGCAGTAGTGGCTGCAGAAAGGCTGACAAGCTGTTGTGCATCTGGGAGAGCTCATATACACAGGGGCCTCTATAAGCAAGGGTATTATAGATGTAACAAGGATTTTCTCCTATATAAGTAACTTGCAGAGTTGCTTATAACTTTTCATTATTAGGAAAAAAGTCTCCTTTTAATAAAGTCTGTAAGAATTCTCACAGAAAATAAACATTTTGGAAGAAAACAAGGGTTTAAATATTCAAAATTAGTAATTTTTGAACCTGTTTTGTATCAAGGATTCAAGACATTCAAGAAAAATGGTAACGAAGCCTTACAAAACAATACTTATTAGATGACTAAACATGTCTGCTTTTACCCAGAAAAACCTATATGACTAATAACGCCACAAATATTTCCTACATACTTTGTTTTCCAGGAGATTGACTTGGCATCTGTGTCCGCTTTCTATGTCTATTTACAGCATAAGCTTTATCTGTAGAAGTATTTTATATATGCTAATGTTAAAGCAAACAAATAAAATGTACGTAAGAAAAATAAGATATCTGACCTTCTTCTGAGTGTGTTTAAATATGCTTATAGTCTTTATGATTAGAGATTGTTTCACTATTTGGAATTTAATTTTAGACAACAGATTATGGCAACCTTTTATGAAAAGATCTTTCCAATCATATTTTTATTACAATTTTTAAGAAAGAAATCATTCTCAGTTCTTCAGATACATTGTACTTCATCACCAAGAAGTTTACCTGAATTTATTCTGCAGCTTCCAGAATGAAAGACTATAATTTAAGATTTTGTTTCTTGTATCGCTGTATCATAATATATACTGCATGGAATGACTTTGTTTGCTTTCTTGGGGATTGGTTTCATAAAAGGTTCCAGATGATAGCTTTTTTACCATTGTTTGTATTCTCCAACCCCTGGGTTTTCAACTTCTTCAGCTTTTTTGCAAAAATATTAACAACAAAATCTAGCATACAAATGCTCCAGCATACATAAGGCTGTTCTCTTAGCTATAAATTTAACCTTCTGCCACCCATTTCTGTGAACATCATAAAGCAGCAGTTTGTTCAGCTTCAGATATGCATAGGCGTTCATGCTATAGGACGCAATATTGAAGGTGATCTATTTAATTCATAGATTTCAGGCCCAGGAATGTTTATCATTGCTTAGGTTCGTAGATAGTACTTTACAAATACAGTGAACTGTGTGTACTTAGCACTTACTAGTTGTGGTCCACATTCTAATGATCAAAACTGAGAAACTTCCCGGTAACTTCTGTTGGAGTTGTGTGTGATGAAGACTGTAGAATTTGGGTGAAAAATAATAATTTATGGATATTTTTGAGCAAATAAGATCAACCTCTTATTTCATTTTCATTCCTTTTTTCATTGTTCTGTCTTCATATGATGTATCACTCGCTGAAGAAAACATCCGCATATATTTTGAGCGCACACACTGTAGGTTTGGACTTAGCATGGTTTTTGCACATTTGCAGAGAAATTTGATGAAGAAAGCATGGAAGAAGTTGTAGAAAAAGCATTGAATAGCTTGAGATGTGATTGAAAAGTAGCTGAACAGGTCATTAGCATTGAGACAGTATATTTAGCAGAGCTATTTAATCTTTCTCATGCTGAGTGCTCAGTGAGTGCAGGATATGGAAAGCAGTAATGAATACTGATGTGTGTTCCCAGCTAACAAATTATCTAAGAGAACGTTACATGAGAGATGTTTCTATTGTAGCCAATGTCAGAAGTGTTTGTATCATCAGTATGTGTAAGACATGACCTCATTTCTCTGCTGGCTCTGTACCATTGCTCAGTGGGCCTGAATTTCATCCCCTTCCTAGAAGAGGTGATAATATGGAAGTCACATGGACAGCAGGGACATCAACATTCAGCAGTGTTTTTCATGAGTAATCAAAATAAGTGAGTGGCAGCCAGAGGACACAGGACATGTGACACTGTGACATGTGGCAAGGAATAGATTTACTAGCTCTGTTATATGCAATCAAGAACAGTTTGATACATGAAGGAAGTGGAAATCTTGGAGATAAAAAGCATGGCTGAGGATCACAGGGCAGTGAAGCCAGAGAACACAGAAACTAGCTGACATATGAAATGAAGACCTCCCATGTCAAAATGCTAATTGCCTTAGAAGGCTTACAAGTATAGACATTTCTAGGCAGAGAGGAAAGCAATACTGCAAGCATAGTTTTCTTGTGAAGTTTGGCTTTCCGTTTTTAAGTACCTTAAATGGTATGTAAAGGAAGAGGCGATAACCTTGGAGGCTCAGGAAAAGGTGAAGAGGAAGGTAAACAAAAAATACTGGATTCTTTTGAAATGGATATCTGCCTCTTTTGTAAAGTATCTATTGGTTGTACAGATTCCACAAAGTTCATTCATGCCGATTAGCAAAAATTAGGCAATGGAATGCCCAGATTTTGACACAGTCAGGCTGTAAGTCTCCCTTTGCAAAATTCTAGGACCAGCGCCAAAAGGCTAAATTCTTAGAACTAGGTAAGAACTGAAGGCATAACAGATCCTATTCTTGTATGACCCTGTCGTGGTTTAACCCCAGCCAGCAGCAACGCACAATGCAGCCACTCACTCAACTCAACTGGGATGGGGGAGAAAATCAGAAGGGTAAAAGCGAGAAAACTCATGGGATGAGATAAAGACAGTTTAACAGGTAAAGCAAAAGCTGCGCACACAAGCAAAGCAAACCAAGGAATTCATTCACCGCTTCCCATGGGCAGGCAGGTGTTCAGCTGTCTCCAGGAAAGCAGGGCTCCGTCACCCCTAACGGTTACTTGGGAAGACAAACGCCGTCACTCCGAACATCCCTCCTTTCCTCCTTCTTCCCCCAGCTGTATATGCTGAACATGACGTTGTATGCTCTGGTCTACCCCTTGGGTCAGTCGGGGTCAGCTGTCCCGGCTGTGTCCCCTCCCAACTCCTTGTGCCCCCCCAGCCTGCTCGCTGGTGGGGTGGGGGGAGAAGCAGAAAAGGCCTCGGCTCTGTGTGAGCATCGCTCAGCGATAACGAAGACATCCCTGTGTTATCAACGGTGTTTTCAGCACAAATCTAAAACATAGCCCCATGCTAGCTACTGCGGAGAAAATTAAATCTATCCCAGCCAAAACCAGCACAGACCCCTTGCTGATAAGAACAGTATTTGTTGGTGAGATGCATATTTCCACTGATGCTCACAGATGCAATATTGTTTCAGGAATTCAGTGAGCTTCTATTGGCCAGGTAAGATGGTCTGAAATAAATAGGTTACATTCCTTCTCCCCCCCCCCCTTTTTTTTTTTGCCCCCCAACATTCTGTGCTGGCAGAAGAGCACTGCAACCCCTTTCTACATAATAAGCTTCTATGGATTAGTTCAAAGATTTATCAAGCAGTTTACCATGATGAAGAAATTTCATTTTCCAAAGTTCTTGGAATATATTTTTTCTCTAACAGTAGATATATTTCAAGTCCATTTTTCATGATCTAGCTACAGCATATGACAACATATCTGTACTTGATAAATTAACTGTTCATAGAATCCAGACCCCTTTTTAATAATTTAAAAGGCTTGAGATTTATGACAAATAGTTAGAGATTGCCCATTTTCTTGCTTTTGTCTTTCCTTCTTTAGCATAAATAGAGCTTATCCGCTACAGTAGGATAAAGTACAAAGGAGGAACTCTAATTATTCAATGTATTTGTGATACTAAGGCATAGTATTGAGAGGAAGAGGGTCAGGTCAAATTGATAAAGGTGATGGTCAGCTTTACTATGCCCAGTGAGGAAATCCCTTGTAAAAGTAGTTTCGTGGCTCCTCTTAAATATTTCCAGGGTGGTCACGTACCAACACGTCATAGCATAACTCTTCTCTGCTCAGAAAATACTTTCATTCTAGTCTAGTAGTACCTTATACAAGTTCATATCATGCTCAAACCACTCTTTCTTGGCAGAAGTTCTCGTGGAAGTTTGTATGGGGCTTTCTATAATAACACAGCAAAGATAACTGAGACGAATTTGTTGAAAAACAGTATCCATTTCCAGAGGAAATAATTCAGAAGCCAGAGTTCAGCTCAGTTTGTGCTGAACCCTCTAAGGTTGACATTTCTCAGACAGTGATCCCTATAATTGCCTTAGGAAGTCAAGAGAATTCCTTCTGTCACACTGGTGATTCTTACTGGTAAGTACAGTCATGATATTACTAATTTCAGTTCAGTTCAGATCTCTTCAAAATATAAGAAGCTCTTTTGATCAGAGACCTCAAATAGCAAATGAATAAGAACCTTTAAAGCTTTCTGGTTTTAGTTACTTGTTTACCTGTATTTTTATTACTTCTGTGGTTTTAATTCTGTTGTTATGTCATTGACCCTGAAGGAAGTTTACACAGGAGGAAAATGTAATCAGAGACTGAAGAAACAGACATTTGACAAATACCAAATACAGGTACAAATATTCAGTTTATATTTCACCAGGTGATTGGCCTAGTGAGGTAACTATCTGCAAGTGTTACTTTCCTAGTTTTCACAGTTTCTCATTGTGATTCCTTGTGTATTCTATATTAAAATCAGCAGTTCTATAAAGGACATGAAAAGATATTGTAACTGTGCTGCTGAATAATGGATTTGGGAGCTGGGATTTGCAGGAAATAATATTGGCTTTGAAAGCTATGAAGGGTGCCTCCTTGATGCATATCTCAGTAGATGTGAGGCTCCCTTTATGATTATTTTAAGCTTTCTTCTTTTGTCATGGACTGCCTCTAATTTGGACCCTTTGACCTTCCATTCTTTGAGCATTATTCTGTATAGACTTTGCCACACTTTGATCCCTGAACCCATTGAATAACAAATTTTGGAGAGGAAAGACAGCTGAATGTTCTCATATAATATTTTTCACTTAAACTGCAGTTATAGTCAGGAAGTGGCCTTTAAAAGTGGCATTGTGGGCTTCCATATGTACTATCTCAAAACCTTTTGTATCATGTGTAACAATTAAGAAACAAAGACTTTTCTATCAGCCAATACTTTGTCTTTGTTTCGGTTTCCTCCTCATCTGTCAGTAACGGGGAGTTCATTCAGTCTAAGAATATGGTGAAGTCTGTCAGCATGTATCCTATACCTCCTGCTGAGATTTATTAGGCACTGTTAGCAAATAGCAAAAATATAATTGCTTCAGTATTCATCACATATTAAAAAAGAATGTTTTTTTCTCTATTTTCCTTGTATTTTTAGCCATTTTTTAAACCATGTATTCATGCAGTTTCATAGTGTCTTTTACCATACTATTTCAGCAACTGGAGTGAAAAAGAAACTCATTTAAGTCCTATTTATTTCCAACATGTATCTGAGTGCAGACAAGATGTTATTCATGCATCCTAGGCATGGCAGTATGTAAGTAATAGTGTAAAAAACCACTTCTATTCATAAGTGGGCCCTTGTACGCATACAGTTAATCGCTTTAGTGTACCCACACATGAAACTGTTCAGCCTAGATACTTCTTTTTCAAAAATGTGTAAGCCTCATTCCTTGCCAACTACTGTACAAAGTGTGCACAGATACATGCTTCTAGCCAAGGAAGAGAGAAATAGAAGCACCTGTGCCATCAGACAGATGACAAAAAGGTAAAAAGGATTAACACATGCAACAATTTCCTGCTTAAAGAAAATAGGTGGCATGTAGATTTCTACAGGTGGGAAGAGATGGTGAAACGGAGAGGAAAGAGAAAGCAAGAAACTGAACTAGTGAAAGCAACAAATGGAGATTGTAAAGGCATGGCTAGAAAAAAGAGTGAGAAGACACAAGACATGGTGAGAAACAAAGATAAGGCATACTGTATAAATACAGAACATGACAGTGATACATAAACCTGTAGCTAGGACTCTTTAGAGGGAAGAAAAGCTTGTTTACTCATAGGGATGCAGAGGAAAACCTGATTATTTTTCTCTGGTACGATTTCACAGTTTTATGTTCTTTTGTTAGGAATGTCTGTGTTTGAAATCTTTAAGCAGTACTTCAAAACATGTTCCTGAACTGTAAAGAAACTGTGAAAAGTATAGGAATTAGGACAGCCAGTTCTGGAGTGGTGTGCTGCAATCAGGAAAATGAATCTGAATTCAAAAAAGGGATGAGATTCTGCCAGAAACTCAGGGAGCTGCCCCCAGACCCTTTCTTTGTAGCCGTTCTTATGTAAGTTAATTTGGTAGAACTGGAGGAACTGCGTCTTCTATAAGCTCAGTTTGAACAGTGGTAGGCTTAGATGCGTGGTTGCTTTTGCAAAACCTGATCTAGAACTCACAGACCAAAGTAAGACCAGCACAGGACTGTAACAGGCATAGGAAGAGTTGCTCCATGGTACTGACCTGCATGACCTTGAATACTTGACAAAGACTTAGGGATTTCAATGCCTGTAAGCTACAGATCTGGACAAATGACTAACTGGTTCTCTGGAGTCAGCCATTGCCTCGCTCCAGATAAATACTGTTTGTGATTTTATACCCACAAAGATTCCTGAGGAAGGATGGCTGTAACACTGTGGAGGGGAATGAAACAGAATTACCTGAAAACCTGAAGGAAAGCAAAATGCTAGATGGAAGCTCAACCCAAACTACTTACTGGTTCTCCTTATACAAGATGAATTTGGCTACTATTCCCAATATTCTTAGAAAAGCTTATGTACCAAGCAGCCATTCAAACAGTCAAATAACAGAGTAACTTATAAATGAATAGAGCAAGGAGTTAATTGTGCAATAAGCTAGTGAGTGATTTTAAAAGGTGAATGAGGAATCCTTTCCATTTATTACTTCTATAATAATGAAATTATGGTTGTCCATCTGCTCTTTTTACCTTTGAGGAAGGGTTTAGTCCCAGCTTATTTTGTTGATGATAATTAGTGTTTCACGTCACTGACCATCTGGAACAGGAGATGTGAGCACTGGGAAACTAACCAAACTTGCTATTAGCAGGAACTGTAAAAGAGCTTCTTTCCCAGAAGAGAGGAAATCCCACATAAAGTGATGGTGTCCTTGCTCAATAAAACTTCCTTTCTTTTTTCTCCATAAGCTTTACTGTACAGACCATTGCTGTGCTTAAATCAGGGGGGGAAAAATGCTATCGAATTTCTGTAAAGCTTTCTATAGCTGGAATTTCAGTATGAAAATGGAGACTTGGAACATGATGTTTTCAGGAGGTAATTCTCATCACTGTTTTTTTCACTTTTTAATATTTCATATGCCTTTTTCCAATATCAGCTCCACATTAAAATTCTGCTTCGCTTCTAGTTAACACATGCTAAAGGTCTTTCTAGCTATAAGTTATCTAATTGGCTCTGTTTTGTTTATGCAATTTATTTGAATAGGCAGCCTTCAGTTGCAGTCTGCTAAGCTAGAATAGATTTCAGTGAGTACTGTTACGGAGATTGCCCTCAGGGATGTATGAAAATGTAGCTTAGCTCAAATCAGCTGGGAATGTCTGTACTTGTCATATCCAATCAAATCAGACTAGCTGCAGGTATTTCTGTCCACTTGTACACAAACAAACTGATAACATTTAAAAATATGAAATGCAAGCTCAGAATTAAGAACACCGCTTGCAGTGCTTGCAAATCACATCTAAGAGGCAATTATTTAGCTACATTTTCCATAAAAATGACCGAATTGGCATCAAAGCTTCTTCATTTCAAAGATTTCTATTGGGAACTCTTCAGAACTGAAGTACACCCTGGTACGAGTCAGCTTACTTTTTGAGCTTTTCCAGATGTTTTTTCTTATCCAAATAACCTTCCTCTAGTGAATAAGACAGATTTTCTGAGAGCAAGATAATTACATACAGAGTCTAATTCTACTTACAGAGACAACTCCCCTTTAGTTTAAAATGAATGTATTGATACTATTTCCCTTGAAGTGTTCCAAAAGAAGGCTCATTTCATCCTCTCTGGATGAGATACTGTACATAAGAGTCTGTCAGGTACTTACAGTAGATCAACATATTTTTCAAGTCTTCTTGGCAGGGAAGACAGAAGAGGGGTATGTATCAGAAAGGTGAGGGAGAGCTTGCCATTTCACTCACTGGATACACACCAATACCTATTCACTGTTCAAATCCTTTCTAGAAATACAGTATTGAAGAGTACAGCTATCTCAGAGACAGAGGTTTTCTTACAACAGGATAAATTCCCATCAAAATTCTTTTATTCTTTGGAGGTGAAGTTGTGATTACATGAAAGAAGAACCCATTCACTCTGTGGGAGAATGGACTGCATATTTCCAGTGGCTACCCAGGAACACTAGGAAACACTGGTGTCTAGTGATCCCTTTGCAAACCTCTCCAGAAGCTACATGCTCTTTGTACAGTTTAATTTGAATGTCATTATTCTAACCTGCTCTAAATGCTTTTTTTTTTTTACTAACAGCAACATCAGGTAAACTGGTTCCCTCTGCAAGCCTTGATCTTTTAAGACTCAAATCCTTACTTAAGCTACCGAATCTATTAGAGTTAACTGACATAACTCTACATTAAATTCTTTTGCATATGCATATGTGTACATATATACTTCTGTGTGCATGCAGAATCATCCATAAAGCACATCAAAATAATGCAAATGTTATCAAGTACTCAAAAGTTACATAGTGCCCCAAGATTTTCATGTCTTACAGAAGAATAGTTGAGAGGCACCTTCTGTAAACATTTTAATCAAATGTAATTTTTAGGTTCATTTTTTCATACACAAAAGCCTCCATCTCTCCATATCCAAGACATTATTTCAGTGTGCATGTTTCACCTTCTGGATTAGGAACTTCAGTGTTTTCAGAATTTACTTTTGTCACTTGACCAAAGAGAATAATTGATATAAGTAGCACACAGCTGCCTTCCTTGAGTGCCAAGCACCGGGAGGAGAGACTGCATACCTCTAGCTACTGCATTTCGTAGCTACTTAAATGGTGAGACTCAGCAAATTTCTATTCTTAGAATTTATTCCAATGGTTATAGAGCACCACTTTCTCATTGTTTCCACCTGCTTTTGTTTTGGTCTCGAATTTATTCCTTCTCTCTCCTTTATCTTTTCAACAGACGAGGGTCACCATCTCTATCTTGCTTTACCCATTACCCCGAATTGCATGACCTACTGCACCACTGCTGCTGCAGTAACCAGTCCTTTTGTCTCTCATCTGAGATGGAAAGAAATAATTTCTAAAGATAAGCTAGGACTCTAAACTCTTAATCCAATCTCCTTCATTCCCTAAAGCCAAGAGATACCCTGTCTTTATTTCTGATACACACTCCTCTTTGTTATCCCTCATATTACATTGTGACAAACAAAGGAGATAATGAGGACAAGAGAGTGATGCTGCTGGTTCAGTTCTGAAGGCTGGCAAAACAGTAGATAGCAGAGTCTGGGGAGGACCAATTGCAGGAAAAAAGTAATATTTAAGTTTTAGATGGCACATGCCTAACACAAATGAGATCTTAGAAGATTTTTAGCTGATGAAGTTTATCAGAGCTCTACTGAGATTTGTCAACTAAACATTTCAGAAACCTTAAAAAATTGCTTGATTTTGGCACATTTTCACAAGGGCAAAAGACGCATGAGCAACAGATGGGTAGTTTCCTCTTTCCTCCCCTTGCAAGTGGAAAGTCTGAATTTCAAAGTGGTACAGTGAGAAAGCTTTGTTATTATGTGGTTGTAAGGTTTCTGTGCAAGATAAGCACAAATGTATTCTCTCTATACTGGTTCTGCAAAATGGTTGAATTTTTTAAAAAAGAAAAAGTCTTCAAAAAAAGTGCAAGTGTAACATGGAAATGTAGTCTAAATGGTGTCATTTTGGTAAAGTCACAAACCATGAAAAAACAACACCCCAATAAAATTAGGGCATTGCCTGGCATGCTGCAGGTATGAGCTAGGCTGAAAGACAGGAAACACCCAGGACAGCAGTTGTGCTGAGTGGCCCTGAGAGAGGACAGTGTGACAAAGCATGTTCATTTCTACTGCGTTTAGGGAAATGGGACTTATGAATGTCTCCTGTAAAGAACATTGCACCAAAGAAAAAAATCCAGTCTTGTTATCAGTTTCCTCTTAATGTATTTGGTACTTTGATGTTCCCTAACTAATTGCTAATTGTAATAATCTACATATTCTGAATGTAATATGCATATGTATATGTTATTTGGATTCATAATGAAATTTCAGTACATTTCTGGGGAGACTTAGTGACATTAGAATTTGGATTTTGAAAAGGAAGGTTTAAATGCAATTAAAACTTCGAACAAAATAGCATCCCAATAATACATTGAATAAACTGATACTTGCAATTTTCCCTTAGTAATTTCTCCATTACAAAATCTCACAAAGGTGAAACCATTTTTAAACGTACAGCATTTTAATTTTGTATTCCCATTCATTGCATAATTATACTCACTTAGAAGAAATCAAACAGTTCTTCCTTTCTACATTTTTCTACTGATCTGTAGCAAGCACAGGCAGAAACAACAGTGAGAGAGATGAGAATAATAGAGTGCCTAGCAGGCTTCTGTTCTTTCCCTCAGACACACTGGGAAAGAGTTATAGCTAGATTAAAATATTCCTGAAGAAAATATTTCAGCCTCCTGGGCCATTTAACAGTGTACATCTTCTTTATTACAGTATTTCTATTCCTACAGAGTAATGTTAAAGATATTTTTAAAGCATCATTTTAGGATGTTCGCAGGTTTACATTCTATTTCTAGAGTTAGCAGGACTTAGCCCATAGCTAGGAGAGCATTTTCGTTGCGCATTGTTAGAGTAAGGTGAATGCAAAAGTTTGTGAGGCAAAACTCCTTCATTCTAGTAATTATGAGGGTAATGAAGCTACTCAGAATTATTTTCATTTTATTGATAGCTGTGTTTAAGCTTTGTGGAACTGCCTGTCTAGGAAAAGTATCTATTTTAAAACTAAGTGGTGGAAATTAGTGCATTATACTAAATGTTTATCCATAAATCAATGGAGTCTTCACAAATCTAGAAGGAAAAATTGTCTGTTTGGCTGCCTACAATTTGTGTGAGATTTTCCGCAGTGCATTGGATCTAGGCCACAGGTAATAGCAGATACATTAATTTTAAACAAAGGGAGATCTTACTTAACTCTTTTCATCTTACTGTTGAGGAATAGTTCATGACCAGCTGCCAGTTATGTGTCCAAAAACCTTATCATATGTATTTATGAATAATGCATTCTTATCAAAGCAAGAACTACCATCCAATATATTTGGTATAAGGTCTCTTTGATTAAGTGACCTGGAGTATATTTAGGAAAATGGGAGGGGGGGGGGGGGGGGTAGGATTTTATTATCCAAATTATTTTCAAGATTCCAATTAGCTTTTAGATTGTTCTTCAAGAGTGGCATGTGTTTACGTAGCACTGTTTAAAGTTGGCTTATCATTTGAAACTCCGGTACCAGGGAAAGGGAAATAAAGACTGTACCAAGAGTTTTGAGAAAAATGTCCCTGAAGATAGAAGTCAGAAATAGGGAATGTGTGTGTTCTAGTGTTTCTCTTCTTGCTATAATCTTTAAGGACAAAAAGAATATTTACCATTGTGATTGCCTTAGATTTGGGACTGAAATGCTATCCACATCAACTTCACTGCCTAACTGCCGATTTCTCCTCTTTGTGTTATTTTACCATAAGTGAACTTGAGTAATGCTCCAGAGTAAAGGGTGTTTGCAGGTGTCATAATCACCACTGACTTAATGCTTGAGCAAAACAATTTCCATAAGGTTCAGCAGCCACAGCTCTGTTGTTCTCAGCAGCCCCAAGCTGCTGAAATGAACCATTGAGGCTGTGGGTAGCCAGCTACAGTTTAGAATAGCTTCAGCCAAAGTAGTCTTTTGCAGCTCCTAGGCAAGAAGAAAAGGTACAAGATGATGCAAAGCCATCTTTCAACCCACCTGCCATCCTGCCCAAGTCCTATATTCTGTCAGACTACACAGTCTGTCTCTAAATACCTTTCTTGTTCATGCTTTGGGCAATTGCTTTTCAGCCAGCGTTTGCTAGAAATATAACTCCAAAGTCTTTTTTTTTCACTTTGAAGTAAGTCCAGAGCTATTCCTCTGTCACCTTCTCAGAAATTCTTTCTTTAAATAGGTTTTTCTCTAAAGTGACTTAAATGGACTATACCTTCCCAACAGTGCATTTTTCCAGCAGATGACTATTAGTACATGTGTTGGGATTTGTTGAATTACACTGTCTTTGTAGAGCGCTGCCCAGTAATTTTGTTTTAATGTTCTGTGTCTAACATTAAAGGTATAGGAGTGATTTTAAAGAACTTCAGGCTACAGAGTGATAAGGCAACAAGCAATAGGTAAGACTGCAATTTTAAAATTTCTACCATGGCTTGGATTTTTCTTTTTATAAGCTGTAAAAACCAAAATGTTAGCATACTCTCAGAAAGGTAAATGAGGAGAGCTTCAGGCCTACCTTGCTCTTACAGGAATATTACTGCTGTTCTCTATGCAAGACTGACCAACTTTTCTAGCAAGTGAAGTGCCTTTCCCTAAGGTGAAATATCATTCTGTTCATTTGCTATATTTGGATCAGGAACAGAGACCAGAGACCTACAATTCAGAATATCCCTAAATCCCCATCCTCAGCTCCAGTATATCAAGAAGACAAAACATGTGACATGTTTTGTTTCTGACATTATTACTGCCAACACTAGAGCATACAATTCACATCTGGATTTATTTTAGACTTTCTCATGATAACAGCTGCATTTCTTGTCTTCACTTGGATACATTTTTAAAAATGAAAATTGCCATGGCAACAGCTGCAACCATTTATTATAAAGCAATAGAAGTGGAACTAATATTTGTGAGAGAAGCTTTGTTATCAGGAATAGTATTTCATTCAGAAAAAGCCTGTCATTTTTCCCTAGCCTTTCCTTTTTTTATAAGAAAAATATAGAAAATATTTTCAATAATGAAATGTAGGTGGCATTGAACAGATCAGGAGATTAAAAAGATTTTCTTCTTTAGATTACTGACTCATCTCAAATCCAGATTAGCAAGAAGCCAAAATTATCTGTTTGGTGGGCACATGAAAAAAAAAAAAAAAAATTGATAGGGGTACCAAGATTTGAAAATCTCATTCCCTATGTTCTTAACTGAAGCACAGAGACAGCAAACTGAGTACACGGGGTGTGTCTTCACTGGGGGGGGGGGGGGGGGGGGGGGGGGGGGCAGAAGATGTGACCTGTCCTTGAAAAGTGTTAATGTCTAATGCAAAGGAAAAATTCATAGGGAGTTTCCAATGTTAATGCAAAATAGTTCAAAATGAACTATCCTTCCCTTAAGATTTTGCTTCATATCACTTGCAACATACTATGTTACCTGAGATAATAGTGTATGATTTTCCCTATTAAAATGTGGCTAAACAGGGAAGTTCTTCACTGACCGCAAGGTCATGTTGCTCTAAGTCAGGTTTGAGGTAGGGTCATCCTATGTATGGTCCAGGTACATTAGAAATCATGTGGCCCATTTTGTTTGCATTTGTTTCCAATATTTCTCAGAGCATTAAACTTTTTTTTTTCAATCTCCACAGGAATGTAGGTAGAAGATAATGTTGAAAATGTACATGAAATGTAAAACTATTTTCCTATTCAAACCCCTTCCGACTATGATAAAATGTTTTGCAAGGACAGGCTGTACAGGGACCACATACCATGTTGTGGACACATACCAAGGATCACATTTCTTCCTATTTATTACACATTAGAGAGTCTTAGGTATGAGTGAGGAAGAACACTGAAACAGAAAAAAAACTTTAGACAGACTTTCAGACTCCTTTCACTCTAATTTTTGTGGGATTTAATGTAGTTTATCTTCATCAATGGCATTCAGCATCAGGCCCTTCAGCATACTGCTCTGTTCACAAGTTCCTAAAGATGGTGAAGTTGTGTGAAGGGAGACTGGGGGCTCCTTTCTTAATCTCTTACAGAAAACATTCTGGAAGTGAAAAAGCCCAAGGTTGTTGATAGGCCAGAAATTTAGCACAGCACTTTAGTACTGGCAATAGACTATCCATCTGCTCTAGTGACTACCTGCATCCTCTAGCAGCAGACTTAGCTCTGTCTAGGATATAATATTTTAAACACAAACAGTAGCTTACAGATCTCTTAAAAAAGAGTACCCATACTTCATTGACTCCTTCCTAAACTCTAGGTTGTTCTGAACAAAGATTATCATTTAGTCCATCTTCTTAAATTACTTCTGTGTCATGGACAGTTTATTTCAGGGAGGTAACATAGAGGAAAAACAGTAGAAAAACTGAACTATTTCTGTTGTGCCTGAAAAAAATTTATGAAAGCATGTGGTTCATATATTTTTAAGAGACTGAGATCTGGTAGAAATCTGAACTGAAGAACTGAAGTTTCTTTTCAGTTTTTCCTGCTCCCTCGCTTAATGCTTTAAATTCTTTGTAGCATATCACCAGTAGCATGTTCCCAACTCTGCCTTTCCTCGTCGACATTCATAGGTAAGATTTACATCCTCTGTTACACTTAAAACAGGGCAGTTACATGGAACAGTTGAGGCTTGACAGAACAGTAGTAAGAATGGGGTTTGCTCCTGTTTTACTGACAAAGAGGAGAGAAGCAGTGAAAGAACAAGCTATTTGTCTTCATCAAGATGAGGAGAACTGGGCAATTAGAGCTTCCTCGTGCTGTCTCTGGGAGTATTGAGCTGTCTACAGACAGGCCTCCTGTGAATTTGGAATGCCGTCTGTGAACAGAAATTGGACACACCACTCTTGAACACATCAGTCTCGCGATCTTCATAAGCAGAGGGCACAGAAGAGAAAACCTCTTTGAATATTAAATAAGAACCTACTGTATATGTTCTTTCATTGATCAACTAAGCAATCTAATATTGCCCCTCCACCCCTTTGTTAAGGTTCATTTGAGGGGATTTCAGAGAAGATTGTAGTGTACTGTAGTACTGTTGAACTGTCTAACTCTCGAGGATGTGAGTAGGACTATGCATTTGTGAAGCATAAAGACTACCTATTATTACAAATGGAAGGCTGCTATTCATCCCTCAGTATTTCACACAGCAGACAGGTCTAGTGAGTTCTGCTACAATGTTATGATGATGAGTCAAACCCTGAATGAAGGGAGTACTGTCTGGCATAAAGTATACATTATTTTCTGTTATTTCAGTCTTAAGCTTTTCCTGAGCAAAATCATGGACTGTGAGTTTCTAAGAAAATTACGGTTCAATAAAGGTTTAGTGCAAACTGTTTCTGCTGAATCTCTAGTAGTTGCCGATAAGGGCAAAGGATTTTTCATAGCTAACCAAGCTCCCTGAAATGTTCCTTAAAGTGCTTGTGTCATATTCTACTTTTTTTGTAACACTAGTGTAAATCTGGAACAACTGTGTTGAATCAGTGGAGTTACTTCAAATACTCATCATTGTAATGGTAGTTTGAGGCAGTTTCTCATCTAGAGCACTCAAGCAGAATGACAGTAAATCATAGTCATTTAGTGGTAATCTGCTGCAGTGTTCTAACATGTATCGCTCGGTGCAGGCAACCATCAGGCTACATCGTTTTATCAACAGGGAGGTAGAATTCAATTGACATAGATAAATGTCACAGTTATTTGCAAGAGTGCAGTCACTGTAAAAGACCAGGGTAGTTGAAAGGCTTCATTATCTCATCCTGGAGTTATCCCAACAATTCTAGTATGAAAGGGGGGTTTAATTAAGACCACTCATCCTTCCAGCAATCACCTTCCCTACATCTTATGGACACTTCAGTCAGCATCTTGTTAGGGTGCTCTGATGTTTTATTCTTTGCACTCTGTGTGCATAGAGTAAATTAAGTCCCGTAGTATCAACATTTGCCACTTTTGTACAAATAAACCTGAGCTGTGGATGGAATTAGGCCTCCAAGAGCGCATTAAACCCTTTCCCCTACATTCATAGAGCACTTGCAATTACACATTAATTCAAGTTTTGTCTTTTAAAGGAGATGTATCATTTTCACTGAAAATCCTTATTTCAGGGTCTCGTCACCCTGGACTGAATGGTAAGAACTGTCACATAAATGGAAGGTTGTGTAAATGTTTCTGATAAATATTTATCAGCTCTGCTCTGAGTAAGTTTGGAGGCTACTGTCTCAAAGGCAAGAAATTTAAGGTTAATACAAAGGTCAGGAATGCTATAATGAACAAAAATAACGCGAAGATGATAGGAGGTAAAGATGTGGCTATATATGAAGAAAGTAAGTGCTACACTATTTTATTATTAGAGAAATACAAATCATTAGATCATTTTGCAAGTTCAGATGGTTGGGTCTAGAAGTGTGAGAGCTGGGAGTGGATGATAGCTCTCAACTCAAGTATCAGGAGTAGGGAGACAAAAAGATAGTTCAGGCTCATAGATAAACGTTAGTAATAGTGTTAACACATACAGAACATCTAATTCCCTTAATGGCACAATACATATCTTTAAATTTTAGGTTCTCTATTTGGTTTCTACCATTTTCTTTTTGTTCAGAAAAGAGTTTTAGCTGAAATGTATCTTGGGGATTATTGCACTTCTTGGGTGCCCAAAGATCCCTTCACAAAGTATGAGGTACTATTATTCACTGGGTATGGTCTGCCTGGGTTGTTTAATTAGCATGATGCAGCAGATTTGGTTCAAACAACATACAGGAATTTATTTCTTTTTTCCTCCAGATACTGACTGGAGAAATTTCCCTTGTTCATTGTTTCTTGTTAATTCAGAGGGTTAGTGGTTTGATACATCACTGGTTTGTAACTTTTACAATCATGTTTTCTACGCAGAAAAACTGCATATTTTTTACAGTACTGTTCTAATTTATAAGTTCTGGTTTGTATAGGCATAAGTGATTACAGAGAGATGCAAGGCAGAGGAGAAATCCAGCTCTTCATGTTAATACAATAATAATTTAGGTAGATAGACAGACAGACAGACAGATATCTGTTCCTTGGTGGTTGACTCTTTGTTTCTACTTCCTTTGCTCTGTATCCATCTTCACAGTTGATGAAACCACTAAGAGCTCCCTAACTGGGAGGACAGACTTCAAGCTGTTCTAGATACACAGACCATTTCTCTTTATGCAATGTTTGAAAAGAATGGAAATTAAACACTGAGTTGGATTACACTTCTGATATCCAAATGAGAAAGCATCATAGCTGCAGGCACAGAAATCTGTAAATTATGTGCCTTTTGATACGATCAGCTCGTAAGTAAGGACAGTCAGACACTGGTAATAGCATAACAGAATGCAGCAAATGCTGTCATAGATGACCCACTATCAGCCATTTTTTTTCTGCTGATGTGCTTCATTCCTCTCAAAGATATGAGACAGTCTTTTTGGAAATGGGTTGTTACTAGAAAATGACTGTGATACTTTCAAATAGATTTAGGAAAATAAGACATTCAGAAGCAATAGCAGTCATTTAAGAATGAAACATTCCTATACCAAGCCTCAGATAAATGC